>NW_026535828.1:0-1200000 GCF_028551555.1 Melozone crissalis
TGTTTGCTGGCAGCGCCAGCGCCCAGATCTGAAAACTTCCTGGTGCCGGCACAGCCCAAGTCCAGCGATCTGCTGGCACAGACAGCCAAAGTTTGGAAATTTGCAGGTTCTGGCACCAGCACCATCCAGCTCTGGTGTTTGCTGGACCACCAGCGCCCAGATGTGGAAACTTCCCGGTGCCTTCACAGCCCAGCTCTAGCAATTTGCTTTTAGCTAGCTCAGGAAGAGAAGTTCCTCTTTCCGTGGAGGAACCGTGACTTTCCTTTTTCTTGGAACTGTTTACACCTGCTCTGGACTGAAAACCCAGACGAACGCCGGCAGCAGCTCACACCCCTGGCCCACCGAGCTCCGGGCCAGAGGGACTCCGGAGAGACCGAGTGAGCCAACTCCAAGCCACAAAAAGGACTTGCTGAATTTGCCATCTCTTCAGCACTGTCCGAGACTTTATTTAATATTATTCATTTTTCATGCTTGTGAATAGTTGACTTGTTCAAGAAACTGGGGTTTTTTCCCCTTTTCTTAAGGGAAGTCTTTCCCTGAACGAGTAGGGGGAGGGGCTGCTTGAATTCGCTTTCTAGACGGACCCCTTTTGGAGGTTTCCTCCCCAAAATTAGCCCTAAGCCAGCACAAACAGTCACCATGAAAACTTCACCAGCGGCATCGTTTCTGGTGGCAAATCTTGCGACAGAAGCTCGACCTTGTTCTCCGTGAGAGATTCTTGGGAAGAGCAGACAGGAGAAGATTCCTGGAAAACAGAAACAGCTTTCCAGAAGGGAAATGAAAACGAAAGAAACAATCCAAGATGTTTTCCCCTATTGATTTCTGCGCTCCCCTTTCCCGTGTTCGGGCAGGCGCAGGGGCCGTCCCGGGGGCGCGTGGGGCTCGGCCGCGGGGCTTGTGGGGCCAGCGGGGAACGGGCGCAGGGACCGACGGCCGAAACATCGGGAACTCGACGGTAAAAAATTGGGAAAAACAACTTGGGACCTCCGCAATGGCCCAATTCCCCCCCCAGTATTCACCTGCCAGCTCCCAAATCCCTCCCATCTCCCAAATCCTATCCAGGACCCCCACGACCCCTCACGGACCCCCCCAAAACCTCACCCGGGAGCCCCAAAACCCCCCCAGTTCCCCCCAAAAAGCCTCAGCTCCCCCCGACACCGCCTCAGGACCCCTCCAGCCTCGGCTACCACACCCTAATCCCCCCCAGGTCCCCCCAGATCGCCCCCCGGACGCTCCCGCTGCTGCGCCCCCCCTCCCCCGCCGCCGCCTCGGCCGCGCTTGGCTCGGCGCCGCTTACGAGAGCCCAGAAAGCACCCAAATCCCCCCCAAAACCGGCCTCGGAGCCCAAAAATTCCCCCCCCAATTGCCCCAGAGTCCCGCAAATCCCCCCCGGACACCTCCGCCCCGGCCCGGCCGCTCCCGCCACCGCTGCCCCCCCCGCCCCCTTCCCGCCGCCGCCGCCGCCTGTGCCGCGTTCGGTCGGCCGCGCTCGATGGGAGTCCAGAAACGGCCCCGATTCACCCCAAAACCGACCTGGCGGCCCCCCGATCCCCCCAGGAGCCCCAAAATCCCCCCGATTCCCCCCAAACCCGCCCCCCCCGGACACCCCCAACCTGAGCCGGGCCGATCCCGCCGCCACCATGGCCGCGCCCGGAAGCCCTGAGCATTTTGGCGGGAAATTCCCGGAACTCCGGCCCGAAAAGTCGGGGCTTTTGGCCTTCAATCCCCCCCCGTTCTGGGCATGCATTCGGGTGGGGATTTTGGCGGTGAAAACTCGGGATGTTGGGCTTGAAAATCGCGACTCTAGGGGTTCCAAACCGGGACCTTTGGGTCCTGGAAGGGGAAAAAAATCGGGGAAGATTTGGGGTTCAAACTCGGATCGTTTGGGGTTCAAGCTCGCCATTTCTGGGCTTGAAAACCTGAATCTTTCAGGGATGGATCTCCGGATTTTTGGGGTAAAATCCTGCCTTTGTAGGGCCTGAAAAAGGGGGGGAAATGGGAATTTTGGGTCCTTGCAGGGAGAAAATCTCGCAGTGTTTAGGGCTTCAACCGGCATTTTTGGGGTTAAAACTTGGGAATTCCTTTCTGCCTGGCTTTCGGGCTTTCTGTTTTACCTTTTCTTTCCTTGCTGAGCTGCGATGGCCACAAGTTCAGCTCAGCCTCCCTGCGGGACTGTCCAAATGCCTGCAAGTGCCCCGAAAACCCACTCGGGAGCCCCCAAATGCCCCCAGGTCATGGCAGCATTCATCTGGGAGCCCCCAGAATGGCCCAGGAAGGAGGGAGGGAGGGAAGGAAGGAGGGAAAAAAGGAAGGAAGGAGGGAGGGAGGGAAGGAAGGAGGGCAAAAAGGAAGGAAGGAAGGAAGGAAGGAAGGGAGGGAGGGAGGGAGGGAGGGAGGGAGGGAGGAGGAAGGGAAGGAAGGAAGGAAGGAAGAAGGAAGGAAGGAAGGAAGGAAGGAAGGAATTTCCCGCTGCCGGCAGAGCCCAAATCCGGCAGATTTCTGTTGCCGGCAATGAGGCCGCCCGGATCTGGTGTTTGCTGGCAGCGCCAGCGCCCAGATCTGAAAACTTCCTGGTGCCGGCACAGCCCAAGTCCAGCGATCTGCTGGCACAGACAGCCAAAGTTTGGAAATTTGCAGGTTCTGGCACCAGCACCATCCAGCTCTGGTGTTTGCTGGACCACCAGCGCCCAGATGTGGAAACTTCCCGGTGCCTTCACAGCCCAGCTCTAGCAATTTGCTTTTAGCTAGCTCAGGAAGAGAAGTTCCTCTTTCCGTGGAGGAACCGTGACTTTCCTTTTTCTTGGAACTGTTTACACCTGCTCTGGACTGAAAACCCAGACGAACGCCGGCAGCAGCTCACACCCCTGGCCCACCGAGCTCCGGGCCAGAGGGACTCCGGAGAGACCGAGTGAGCCAACTCCAAGCCACAAAAAGGACTTGCTGAATTTGCCATCTCTTCAGCACTGTCCGAGACTTTATTTAATATTATTCATTTTTCATGCTTGTGAATAGTTGACTTGTTCAAGAAACTGGGGTTTTTTCCCCTTTTCTTAAGGGAAGTCTTTCCCTGAACGAGTAGGGGGAGGGGCTGCTTGAATTCGCTTTCTAGACGGACCCCTTTTGGAGGTTTCCTCCCCAAAATTAGCCCTAAGCCAGCACAAACAGTCACCATGAAAACTTCACCAGCGGCATCGTTTCCTGGTGGCAAATCTTGCGACAGAAGCTCGACCTTGTTCTCCGTGAGAGATTCTTGGGAAGAGCAGACAGGAGAAGATTCCTGGAAAACAGAAACAGCTTTCCAGAAGGGAAATGAAAACGAAAGAAACAATCCAAGATGTTTTCCCCTATTGATTTCTGCGCTCCCCTTTCCCGTGTTCGGGCAGGCGCAGGGGCCGTCCCGGGGGCGCGTGGGGCTCGGCCGCGGGGCTTGTGGGGCCAGCGGGGAACGGGCGCAGGGACCGACGGCCGAAACATCGGGAACTCGACGGTAAAAATTGGGAAAAACAACTTGGGACCTCCGCAATGGCCCAATTCCCCCCCCAGTATTCACCTGCCAGCTCCCAAATCCCTCCCATCTCCCCAAATCCTATCCAGGACCCCCACGACCCCTCACGGACCCCCCCAAAACCTCACCCGGGAGCCCCAAAACCCCCCCAGTTCCCCCCAAAAAGCCTCAGCTCCCCCCGACACCGCCTCAGGACCCCTCCAGCCTCGGCTACCACACCCTAATCCCCCCCAGGTCCCCCCAGATCGCCCCCCGGACGCTCCCGCTGCTGCGCCCCCCCTCCCCCCGCCGCCGCCTCGGCCGCGCTTGGCTCGGCGCCGCTTACGAGAGCCCAGAAAGCACCCAAATCCCCCCCAAAACCGGCCTCGGAGCCCAAAAATTCCCCCCCCCCAATTGCCCCAGAGTCCCCGCAAATCCCCCCCGGACACCTCCGCCCCGGCCCGGCCGCTCCCGCCACCGCTGCCCCTACCGCCGCCGCCGCCTGTGCCGCGCTCGGTTCGGCCGCGCTCGATGGGAGTCCAGAAACGGCCCCGATTCACCCCAAAACCGACCTGGCGGCCCCCCGATCCCCCCAGGAGCCCCAAAATCCCCCCGATTCCCCCCAAACCCGCCCCCCCCGGACACCCCCAACCTGAGCCGGGCCGATCCCGCCGCCACCATGGCCGCGCCCGGAAGCCCTGAGCATTTTGGCGGGAAATTCCCGGAACTCCGGCCCGAAAAGTCGGGGCTTTTGGCCTTCAATCCCCCCCCCGTTCTGGGCATGCATTCGGGTGGGGATTTTGGCGGTGAAAACTCGGGAATGTTGGGCTTGAAAATCGCGACTCTAGGGGTTCCAAACCGGGACCTTTGGGTCCTGGAAGGGGAAAAAAATCGGGGAAGATTTGGGGTTCAAACTCGGATCGTTTGGGGTTCAAGCTCGCCATTTCTGGGCTTGAAAACCTGAATCTTTCAGGGATGGATCTCCGGATTTTTGGGGTAAAATCCTGCCTTTGTAGGGCCTGAAAAAGGGGGGGAAATGGGAATTTTGGGTCCTTGCAGGGAGAAAATCTCGCAGTGTTTAGGGCTTCAACCGGCATTTTTGGGGTTAAAACTTGGGAATTCCTTTCTGCCTGGCTTTCGGGCTTTCTGTTTTACCTTTTCTTTCCTTGCTGAGCTGCGATGGCCACAAGTTCAGCTCAGCCTCCCTGCGGGACTGTCCAAATGCCTGCAAGTGCCCCGAAAACCCACTCGGGAGCCCCCAAATGCCCCCAGGTCATGGCAGCATTCATCTGGGAGCCCCCAGAATGGCCCAGGAAGGAGGGAGGGAGGGAAGGAAGGAGGGAAAAAAGGAAGGAAGGAGGGAGGGAGGGAAGGAAGGAGGGCAAAAAGGAAGGAAGGAAGGAAGGAAGGGAGGGAGGGGAGGGAGGGAGGGAGGGAGGGAGGAAGGAAGGAAGGAAGGAAGGAAGGAAGGAAGGAAGGAAGGAAGGAAGGAAGGAAGGAAGGAAGGAAGGAAGGAAGGAAGGAAGGAATTTCCCGCTGCCGGCAGAGCCCAAATCCGGCAGATTTCTGTCGCCGGCAATGAGGCCGCCCGGATCTGGTGTTTGCTGGCAGCGCCAGCGCCCAGATCTGAAAACTTCCTGGTGCCGGCACAGCCCAAGTCCAGCGATCTGCTGGCACAGACAGCCAAAGTTTGGAAATTTGCAGGTTCTGGCACCAGCACCATCCAGCTCTGGTGTTTGCTGGACCACCAGCGCCCAGATGTGGAAACTTCCCGGTGCCTTCACAGCCCAGCTCTAGCAATTTGCTTTTAGCTAGCTCAGGAAGAGAAGTTCCTCTTTCCGTGGAGGAACCGTGACTTTCCTTTTTCTTGGAACTGTTTACACCTGCTCTGGACTGAAAACCCAGACGAACGCCGGCAGCAGCTCACACCCCTGGCCCACCGAGCTCCGGGCCAGAGGGACTCCGGAGAGACCGAGTGAGCCAACTCCAAGCCACAAAAAGGACTTGCTGAATTTGCCATCTCTTCAGCACTGTCCGAGACTTTATTTAATATTATTCATTTTTCATGCTTGTGAATAGTTGACTTGTTCAAGAAACTGGGGTTTTTTCCCCTTTTCTTAAGGGAAGTCTTTCCCTGAACGAGTAGGGGGAGGGGCTGCTTGAATTCGCTTTCTAGACGGACCCCTTTTGGAGGTTTCTTCCCCAAAATTAGCCCTAAGCCAGCACAAACAGTCACCATGAAAACTTCACCAGCGGCATCGTTTCCTGGTGGCAAATCTTGCGACAGAAGCTCGACCTTGTTCTCCGTGAGAGATTCTTGGGAAGAGCAGACAGGAGAAGATTCCTGGAAAACAGAAACAGCTTTCCAGAAGGGAAATGAAAACGAAAGAAACAATCCAAGATGTTTTCCCCTATTGATTTCTGCGCTCCCCTTTCCCGTGTTCGGGCAGGCGCAGGGGCCGTCCCGGGGGCGCGTGGGGCTCGGCCGCGGGGCTTGTGGGGCCAGCGGGGAACGGGCGCAGGGACCGACGGCCGAAACATCGGGAACTCGACGGTAAAAATTGGGAAAAACAACTTGGGACCTCCGCAATGGCCCAATTCCCCCCCCCGTATTCACCTGCCAGCTCCCAAATCCCTCCCATCTCCCCAAATCCTATCCAGGACCCCCACGACCCCTCACGGACCCCCCCAAAACCTCACCCGGGAGCCCCAAAACCCCCCCAGTTCCCCCCAAAAAGCCTCAGCTCCCCCCGACACCGCCTCAGGACCCCTCCAGCCTCGGCTACCACATCCTAATCCCCCCCAGGTCCCCCCAGATCGCCCCCCGGACGCTCCCGCTGCTGCGCCCCCCCTCCCCCGCCGCCGCCTCGGCCGCGCTTGGCTCGGCGCCGCTTACGAGAGCCCAGAAAGCACCCAAATCCCCCCCAAAACCGGCCTCGGAGCCCAAAAATTCCCCCCCCAATTGCCCCAGAGTCCCCGCAAATCCCCCCCGGACACCTCCGCCCCGGCCCGGCCGCTCCCGCCACCGCTGCCCCTACCGCCGCCGCCGCCTGTGCCGCGCTCGGTTCGGCCGCGCTCGATGGGAGTCCAGAAACGGCCCCGATTCACCCCAAAACCGACCTGGCGGCCCCCCGATCCCCCCAGGAGCCCCAAAATCCCCCCGATTCCCCCCAAACCCCCCCCCCCCCGGACACCCCCAACCTGAGCCGGGCCGATCCCGCCGCCACCATGGCCGCGCCCGGAAGCCCTGAGCATTTTGGCGGGAAATTCCCGGAACTCCGGCCCGAAAAGTCGGGGCTTTTGGCCTTCAATCCCCCCCCGTTTTGGGCATGCATTCGGGTGGGGATTTTGGGGGTGAAAACTCGGGAATGTTGGGCTTGAAAATCGCGACTCTAGGGGTTCCAAACCGGGACCTTTGGGTCCTGGAAGGGGAAAAAAATCGGGGAAGATTTGGGGTTCAAACTCGGATCGTTTGGGGTTCAAGCTCGCCATTTCTGGGCTTGAAAACCTGAATCTTTCAGGGATGGATCTCCGGATTTTTGGGGTAAAATCCTGCCTTTGTAGGGCCTGAAAAAGGGGGGGAAATGGGAATTTTGGGTCCTTGCAGGGAGAAAATCTCGCAGTGTTTAGGGCTTCAACCGGCATTTTTGGGGTTAAAACTTGGGAATTCCTTTCTGCCTGGCTTTCGGGCTTTCTGTTTTACCTTTTCTTTCCTTGCTGAGCTGCGATGGCCACAAGTTCAGCTCAGCCTCCCTGCGGGACTGTCCAAATGCCTGCAAGTGCCCCGAAAACCCACTCGGGAGCCCCCAAATGCCCCCAGGTCATGGCAGCATTCATCTGGGAGCCCCCAGAATGGCCCAGGAAGGAGGGAGGGAGGGAAGGAAGGAGGGCAAAAAGGAAGGAAGGAAGGAAGGAAGGAAGGAAGGAAGGAAGGAAGGAAGGAAGGAAGGAAGGAAGGAAGGAAGGCAGGCATCCGGATCCAGTCCTGCCTGGAGCCTGGAATGGGCCCTTTGCTGGCACTGCCAGCGCCCCAATCTGGAAATGTCCCTATTCTGGCACAGCCCAAGTGCAGCAATTTGCTGGCACAGAAATCCAAAACCTGTGGCAGCTTCCTGCTCCTGGGTCTGGCACCGCCCCCACATCTTGCGTTTCATGTAACCAGAACCCAGATTTGGAAATTTCCCGGTGCCAGCAGAGCCCAAATCCGGCAGATTTCTGTCGCCGGCAATGACGCCGCCCGGATCTGGTGTTTGCTGGCAGCGCCAGCGCCCAGATCTGAAAACTTCCTGGTGCCAGCACAGCCCAAGTCCAGCGATCTGCTGGCACAGACAGCCAAAGTTTGGAAATTTGCAGGTTCTGGCACCAGCAGCATCCAGCTCTGGTGTTTGCTGGACCACCAGCACCCAGATGTGGAAACTTCCCGGTGCCTTCACAGCCCAGCTCTAGCAATTTGCTTTTAGCTAGCTAAGGAAGAGAATGAATGAATATTCGATTGCAAGCTGTTTTGGACAACTTTCTTTCTCTTCTTGCAGAACACTCTGCAGACCTCCGTGCAAGCTCTAGAACACGATGGGAGATGTTTTCTGTGCTGGCACAGTTTCTCCTTGCCAGACATAGTGGAAAAGCTTTTTGCTAAGATGTTGATGAGAAGAGACGCTCAAGAGGAACGTACGATGCTGTCCGGAGCTAAGCGGCGCTCCCAGGCGTCTTTCGGCAGAAGCCGCACTCCGCAGAGCACTGTGAGCGGCAGAATCGTCTTTGCGCGAAGAAGCCGCTTCTTGGCCTCCGGGAGCCGGAGAGAGCGGCAGCTTGGCAAAGGTGAAGAAGCAAGCTGTACAACACTGCGATTGTGTGCGCAGCATGCAACTGAGAGAAAACAGTGCCTGACCACTCTCCTGCCTTTTCTATTCACATGAACATTGGATTGGAAGCTGTTTTGGACAACTTTCTTTCTCTTCTTGCAAAACACTCGGCAGTCCTCCGTGCAGCTTCTAGAACACAATGGGAGATGTTTTCAGTGCTGGCAGAGTTTCTCCTTGCCAGACAGAGTGGAAAAGCTTTTTGCTAAGATGTAGACGAGAAGAGACCTAAAGACCGGATGAAAGTAAATGACATCTATCTTTAAAGAAGGCAATTAGGTGTGCTCGGAAGAGTCCAAACCAGCCAGCCTGTGTTTTATCTCCAGGAAGTTTATGGAGCAGCTATTCCTGGAAAGCCTTGCCCGGCACATGAAATACGGCAAACTCAGGTCGTCAGCATGGATTTTCCGGGGGAATTTTGTGCTGAACATCTTTTTAAACTCCTCTGATGAATCGACTGGTCGATGAACGGAATTTTGACTGCCTGGGCCTCAGGGAGGTTTTTGGCATTTCTCTGCCTGGCAGCACACATACATACTGGAAGCAATAATGCTAAGGGGAGGGAACCAGTGTCTTTTCAGTGATGCTGAGTGAAAAGACAAGAGGCAGTGGGCACACTCTGAAATACCGGAGATTGCCTTTGAACATCACCAAAAGATTTTTTAATGTGAGGGTGACTGAACCATGGCACAGACTGCCCAGAAAGACTGTGGAGCCTGGATCTTTGAAGACATTAAAAGTACACCCAGATAGAATCCTGGGCAAGAGGCTCTAGGTATCCTGGTTTAGCAGGGGGGTTGGATCTGGTTAGCCCCACCAACCCCTTCCACTCTCAGTCGTTCTGTGCTAGTGAATTCTCTTGGAGATGCACTTCAAGCACTGGCATGACAAAGTTCTGTGCAGACAGAGATCCAAATGGACATGGGATCTAAGTTCCTTAAGCAGTGTTCAGGAAGAATATAAAACTCTGGGACAAGTATCTCTTCCCTAACTGAATCCCTTTCAGGGGAAAATTCTCAGCTATAGAAAGATCTTCTGATACGCGTGCATTAGACTGACACTGGCTGAGCAAATTTCTCCCTATGTGTATCTAAGACCAGTTAGGATCTTCACCCAAAGAGTTGTCAACATAGTCACAGAATGTCTACTGTTAAGAAGTGACAACTGACATCAGAATGGCAAATATTGGTCCACAAAATGGATGAATGGATGGGAATCATCTACTTGGGTTAAAAACAAAAATACAGAGTTGGTCTTTATTTCTCAATTTCATTGCAATATTGATAAGGGAAGAAAAAGACCTAAGTCCTTGACTTTCTTAACTGGAGGAAAGATTTTAAAAATTCCTTGTAAAAATGTATTATCACTATCAGACTATTGAAACCATTTGAGTTGGGAAAAAAGATCCAAATTTGTCTAGATAGTGGCAAAGAAGCCAAGAAAATAGGAATGAAACAAAAAGAGAGCAAAAGAGTCAGCTTCAGCGGACAAGCTCGTTCTGGAAGTAGTCTGCGGGGAAAAGGAACCCCCAGTTGAATTTCCGGTGTATTCCTGCGCTGGTTTCACTAACTGCTCAATGGAAAAACCAATCCTTTTGTACAACTTCTCCCAGCAAGAAAAACTCCAACAGGTTGACACCACCATCATGCCTGTTCCAGACATATTGAAAAGAGAAAGGATGATTTTCTTGAAAACCTACTTGCATAAAAGTCGCAAGACAGTGGAGGGATTCCCACATTCTCCTTCCTCCATCTGGCTTGAAAGTATGTTTGATCAAATATGCAACAAAGCACATGATTGATAAGGTAGAGTCAAATGGATGGTTTGGGAATTGATCTCTTGTTGATAGTAAACTTCATATCCACTCTGTGTGACCTTTCTAAAACAAAATGTGGAGCGGAGGCATGAATCTGCCACAACAAGGGTTAAGCAAACCTACACACTCCCGTTCACATGCCCCCCCTTCCACACACACCTAGGCACACACAGAGATCAGCATAGCAGATCATGAACACCTTGGAAAAGACTGAAATGCTAAATGCCTCTCTTTATGGGCAAAGGAGCTGGTGCAATCGTTCAAATGCCTGGTACAAAAATTCTGTTGAACATTTAGCTCCTATTTAAAAGACAGCTTTTCATTTCATTCCATTTACAAATCATTTTCATTTCATTTGTTTCTTTTAAATTACTTAGTTCTCATGTCTTGTATGTCTAGGAATATTTTCTTTGAAAAATAGAAAAAAATAGGTGAGATCTTTTCAGCACAAAACATTGCTTGATAGAATTTTAAACCATCGTGATATGGAAGAATTGTTCTGTCCCTCTCTAAGGTGGAAGAAGTATTTGGATCACAGATCATCTACAATGAAATACTTGACATGTTTAAGATACTTTCAATCCGTGGCACTTTTTTTTCTTTTCATTTTCTTGTGGTGTTGCTGATGTTTTTTTACATTTATTTTATTTCCACAGAGATGTCAAATGTTAGTAAACAGAAGAATATATATTTTAAATGAAATCTGAAATTAATTGTTGTAGGTCCTTAGTGATTTTTGTTGAGATGCCAGCTGCACTCATCATCTTATTTCAGATGAAGTGATTACCAGTATAAGCTTATGGTATGAAGCAGGTAATAGTTCACAGAATAATGGAGTTCTGCTTACCATTTGCAGATGTTTTGATTCTTTATTTGGTACTTTAACTTGTAACCACTCTCATTTTTGGATAGCTAGAAATCTGTGAGAGAAACTACAGCAAGATTCCTTTGTCATTAGATACTTGATATGACAATATTAGGAGAAGGGGAAGGAGAAAATGGTGTTTAGCTCTGTTTCCATGAAGATTCAAACCCTTTGGTGGTGTTCTGAAATACCAACAACCCCAAAATAAATTGCAGCATTGGAATTGCAGTAGCAAAATTTATTTTGATATGGGTGTATTTTTGATTAGTAATGTATAGCAAGTTTTTGTAAGGCTTCAAGCCCCTGCCCCCTTCTTTCTTAATTTCTCTCCCTACAAAACTGAAGAGAAGAGCCTAAATATCATTAGGAGCTGGTGCCTTGTGTAGAATAGTTTTGAACAGAAGGAAAGAGGGTAATTGATAACCTAAAGCAAACAGCAAGAGATCTGCCTTGCTGTCACAAGTCTGCTGCATCTCTGAGAAAGCTTGCTGTGCTATTAGAGTCACAATGTGCTCAGTAAGGAAATCTTCTTGGGAAAAAATATCTTTTTGCAATTACTTGAAAGCAATAAGCAGATGTGTATTCTCCGACGCATTTTCAAAAATTACAGAAGTTTAAAAATTTTGATCAAAACCAGTTTGTTTCATTACTTGAGGAGCTTTTCTAAGCCAAGCTCTAAGTTCTCCTCATGTTGCTGTTGTGTAGCTGAAGCCTAGAGCATGAAGATGACAGAACTCGGTTCTCACAACTGTAAATAAAGCTGGAGGAAGGTTGTGGATGTGCAGGAACTGATTGTCTGACGTTAGCAGCAGATCAATGCACAACAAATGTGAATAGCACTGGATGGGTGCTGAACACATATGATTGTAACCTTAGTCTGAGAGAGATCACCTCTGGTTTGCACCCTGGTGGTGATTCTAACCCTAGTCTGAGAGAGATCACCTCTGGTTTGCACCCTGGTGATTCTAACCTTGGTCTGAGAGAGATCACCTCTGGTTTGCACCCTGGTGATTCTAAACTTGGTCTGAGAGAGATCACCTCTGGGTTGCACCCTGGTGATTCTAACCTTGGTCTGAGAGAGATCGCCTCTGGTTTGCATCCTGGTGATTCTAACCTTGGTCTGAGAGAGATCACCTCTGGGTTGCACCCTGATGATTCTAACCACATTAATCGCTTCATCTGCAAATGAGATGATGAGTGCAGCTGGCATCTCCACTCACGGGCATGATCCCTTACCAGCGTACAGCATTTCTCCCCAGCAGCATTCATGTGTATCTTACTTCAGTGACTCATAAATAATCATGTTCTTTTAGCTGCAAATTAAGTGGCTAATGACTGAGGTTTTTCTGGGCAGCATACTGATAGATTATGTATGGTTAGTACTGTTCATATTGTTTTGTGCTTGTGGGGGTTTATTCCCTCAAAACCTGTACTTGTAGGTCTTAGAGATTATTTTTTTTTAATGATTAATTTGGTAAGACTTCCCTATCATCTTTCTCCTTGGATTACTGGTAGAAATTTTCTTCCTGCTGTTTGTTACATACCTCCCTGAAGGATACTAATCGTTTTATGTATGTACCTTTCCTTGAAAATATAACTAGGTTACTTTGGCAACCAGCCGTATGTTCTGGAGAAGAGATTTATTATTTTTATAGAAGCCTCTCACCCCCAGAGACAGGAACAGTGATCTTGAATGTCTCCATGGGTAAAAATCAATGGATCTTTACTTATTTGTATATATGCTCCAATGTAGTTTTCTGTTGCCCTGAGTTTCTTTTCATGATAGAGTTCACCTGAGTCTGAGCATCTATTTTGGTTGCTACAATTAAAAGGTGTCCCTCCTAATGCATACCTGTTGCATGGCTATGTAACTGTGCTCTCATTTTGTGATAGCATGGGCATTATAATTTAGTCTTGCATGGTGAATTATTCTGGGAGTCCACATTGCAAATTGCCAAGTCTGGCATTCCCTTCTCTATCAGGTCCTTTTGCCCACTAAGGAATAGCTACACCTTACTGATTAGTTTATCAAGACAGACTGTACATTATTGCTTATAAACTAAGTTGCTCTGGGATAATAATGCTTCTGCGCTGTCGATGAATGAGTAAAAATTTGAACATTACCTTCACATATATATGTGCATGTGAGGCACAGGCTTTTCCCATGCCCCTTGCCATCAGATGCTACTCATTTTCTGTTGTTTGGACAGCGTACAAAATAGCATACCCTGGAGACAACAGGGCTGTGTTGTGAATTCCTGTTCCTAGCCAGCCCCTGGAAAATGTTTTGGTTTGGAATATGGGAAGAAATGAAGCTGTGGGGAAACGGTGTTTGTCCCTGGTTAAAGAAAGAGCTACCTTGCACGCTGTGAGATGGGCTGATACATACATTGTGTGAATCCAGAGTATGAGGAGACATTCACCAGGGTACTGTATTTTTCCTCACTAGCAAAAATAAACGATTCCGTTTCAATGCCATTTCCCAATTTTTGATATCCTTCTTGGCTCATTTCCCAAACAACTCTGAGCTGGGAATGTCTTTCATTCCCGCTGCCCGTGTTGTTTGTTCTGGCTACTGGATCTTTTCCATTTCTGGGAGATGCTGCATCTCTCTGTTTCTCTGCCAGACTAATTCTTTTTTGCTCCAGTGGGCTTTGTGCTTGGAGCAGAGAGTGCAAAATGCCTGGTCAGAAGTGTTACAGTTTCAGGGAAGGTAGATGGTGAATTTCCAGGCTATTTCTATTTTGGGTTTTGTTTGTTTCCTTTCTTCTTACTGTTATATACTAATAGGTTTTTTTTTAGTTTTTCTCTCTGTACTCTCTTCCAATATAGAAATAACATTTTTCAAAAATCCTCCAAGGTCCCATGAGGAAACAGTAACCAGTCTTTCATTTCTTTGTGTAGGCACACACTCAGAAGGGCAGAGGGCACAGTCATCCTGTCAGTGCAGCACAGAGAACAGTGAAATATCAGTAGAGGATTTGTTTCTTCCTGCTATCCTAACTTTTTTTCTTTGTTGATATTAAAGCATAAGTTATTCTTAATGCGGTTCTTCCTTAAACATTCCTTGTACGCTGATAGGCTCAGCAAAGGTTTGGTCACTGGGGAATGGATGACTCAGGCTTTTACACTCTGAGTCAACAGTCACAATGAGTAGATTCATATACTTTTGGCATGTAAGTACAAGCTGGTGCTTCATTTCACTGTGTTTTGTCGATGAATTTTTCCAGAGTTAATTCAGACATTCTGAAGCATTGAGAAGCAACATAACCTGTGCTCTGCTTGGGCGTAGGTTATGGTGGAAAGTGAGTTGATGTTGTTACCTGCTCTCACGATGCTACATTTGCAGTTAAGGAAACAGCCTCAGAATGCCTTCCATGCTTGTGTTTTTATCAGTTTCTCTTTGAGGGGCATGCCTATACTACCTAACAAACTTGTTTAAATATATAGCATACTTTCCTAACTGCGTAATATTTCACTTTGTCCACTTTGTTTCTTTGAAGACCTAAGGTGCTGATAGTAAAATTGTTGAAAGGGCGATAATGCAGCATGGGGCTGTGGAGCTTGCCAGGCTGTGAACAGGATATAACAAGCTTCTATTCTTTGGCATCAGCTTAAAAGTAGTCCTTTTGTTTTGTGAAACTTTTAATTTGGGCTGTTTTGAAGGGAAGTGATGTACTGTGGCTCAAACTGGCAACTTCTGTGTTCTTTCCTGGGATAACTTTATTGAATATCCTCTCTGACTGAAAGGAGAGTGGTGAACAACACTAGTCCTGTGTCACAGTAGAGATAAATAACACTGTTATCGAAGTAGATGCAGGTTTCATTTAATTTCATTTATCCTCTGCACCAGTGTTTCCCGAAGAGTTCTGATGCTTTGTGCTGATCCTCCCTACTGGAGATATGCAGATGAGTTATTTTTCTGTCAGCTCTGTCCAATGAAAGTCAAGATCGTGCTGCTAGGCCACCTTTTTACAGGAAAAATAATCTAATGACTGGATTGCAGTACTGTCATGGAAATAAATTGCCTCCTATGTTCAGATAGCAGCAAGGTGGTGACCACTTAGTGCAAATCTTCTTCCTATTGTTAATGGTTTCTCAGTAGCATAAAAGCCTGTGCTCTTGGCAGCTAAAAGATTTAGTCACATCTAGATAATGTATTTGAGACAAGACACAACTAGATCAAATGATTATTTGTGAGGGTTTTGCCTCGATTCATCATGCGGTAGTACATTTTCCAAGAGTTCGGCTGCAGAGCTCCTACCAGAGACACTGATAAGGTTTTTTGGGGGTCTGATTTTGTTTTTCCTAGGTGTCTCTGTGTGTCTTTGTTTTTCTCACTTTTGTTGCATTCTAGTGAGTTGTGAGCCAGCTAGCCTTCCTGTGTGGTAGGTGTGAAAAATTGGACTGTCTCGCTGTTCCAGCCTCTGGTGAACATGAGCTCTCTTGCCATTCCTCTGAAACTGTGCTACATTCTAAAAAGATGATTATGGAGTGCAGTATTTAAGGGTTGTATGGTGGCATGAGGTCAGGTTCTGTGGGGGGAACTGGCTGTATTTGGAAATCTCAGTGATCTGCTACTACTCGTGATCAGCTTTAGAGAGGACAAAGTCAAATAGCGTCAGAAGGTGTCTGCTGAGCCTTTTGTGCTTTGACAACTGCTTTGCACGACATCGACTGTAATTTTTAAGATGATGTCAAGTAGTGCTAGTATTCAGTCATTTTAATAAGGCAGTGAGTCTTAGCAGCAAAGACTTGCTGGCAACTCGCTGTTTGAGCCTGGTGCTGTTACATCAGCTCTTTTGTGAAGGCTTCATCATGCACAAACTTTTATGCTTATCCCACTTTTTCCGCCAAATTAAAATAGGGGTCAATTTGAAACTATATACCAGGAGATTTCATTGGCAATTTGGGCTAAAGCAAAAACTTTAATCTCTGAAGGTTAGATTTAATTGTCTCCCTGCCTCTCTTAACTGTAATAAAAGAGTAGTGAAAAAGCTTCAGCTAGTTTTCCTTTTATTTACTCCAGCAGCAGGTTCGAGCCCAAAGGAAAAAAAAAAAAAGGTGTAAAACAAGCTGACTTGGCCTTTTGTATGTATCAGAGCTTTTGTAGCATTGGTTTCTCATCAGACCAAGCTTGCTTGCTGTGAGGATAATCTGACTCACCTTTTGGAAAGGTAAAGGTCAGCTGCACTTGAGGAAGCCCCTGGTAGGCAATGCAGGCTCATAAAAATACTCTCAGCTCTTTCTTGACAGTTACCTTCTCTGGACCATGGTCTTGTCTTTGCTTGCCTCAGGCTTCTGGGAGCCCAGGATAGTTTATTGCCCTGCAGAAAGCACTGGGTAGATCCCACAGCAGTGTTCACTGCTGTATATTCCTGTATATATATATATATATATATATATATATATAAAATACATATATATTTCAATGCATGGCTCATTAATCTGTGTCCCTTCTGTGGAGTAGCTGATGATGCGTTTATTTATTTCTTCCTTCCTTCTTTTTCTTCAGTGCTTTGACCCTTTCATTTTGAAGGCATAAGGTGTGGAAGTGTAAAGAATGATCTCATGGTAAGGGACTCTGAGTCCAGGATAAAAGTGAATTATTAGAACAGAATTTCTCTCTGAGGTAGAATGGGTTTTAAGAATGATGCCACATAGGCAGAATGCATTTCTCATTTGTATACCCTGACAAAAGAATTGATTGTTGCTGCCTGCTTTTAGGTATGTAGATTTATACCTGACAACTAGCTCTAAGTTCACAAGTAGTAACAAACGATAGAAACCAGCTTAACCACTGGTAGCAATTAGCTGTTTTAGAATGTGTTTGAAAAGGTTGTGTAACTGGGGAAATTGTCAGACAAGAGAAGATCCAATCAGGCTGCTAAAAGAGATTTTGTGGGCAAATGAAATGAGTACTTCGGTAAAATTCCTTACTATTGCAGCGTATGCGCGTGCACACTGGTGGGCTGGGGCTGATGAGCCTCTGGCAGGGAGCTTTGCAGAAGCTGCAAATGTTTTCAGTGGAAAGGAGACCTCAGCTCAGTTCTGTGGCATGTGACTTCCTATTTCGGTAGGTTACTTCCAAGGGACTTCCTCTGTTAAATGGACTCATCTCTGGAGATTTAATCTGGAGCTGGAGCGTGGTCTGCTTTGTCCTGTGCCTCTGACAGCACTTTCCTGGAGTTTGCTCTGGAGTATTTCATTTTTATTTTGCACTGTCTCCAGCGTGCAAGGATCTAGTGGCTGCTACTCGTGATCGGAAGCTGAGCACGTTTGTCCAGGTCTCAGTGGTGCATCCAGCAGAGCACATTGCCGCGCGGTATTCGAGCACTGAAATCGTGGAGGTGAGAGTCTTCCTTACTCAATTAACATGCTGATTGTTCCATTGCTCATTTCTTCCTTAGAAAGTGAGTTAGGAATAAAACAAGTTGGTGCATAGTGCCAGGTAAGACAAGCACACCCTGGCAGTTAGTAAAGCATACTGAAGTGTGCTGTAGTTCTTGGCATTTAAGCAGGATCAAGAGAAATTCACTTGGCTTCTCATGAAAGCTCTGTTGTTCCAAGTGGAGGCATGGAGAATATTCCAATTCTCCAGACACAGGTTTAGAATGAAACAGGGAATAGTTGCTCTCATGAAGGGACAAGGCAATGCAAAATAAAACTTAATTAAGAGTATAGTGAGTTTGGAAAGTATTTTTAAATGCAGAAAAGCATAGGTGTATTACATGGTCTGTTATCCTATTTGGTTTTTGTTCTATTTTCTCCATTAAAGAGCTGATGCTTTTGCAATTTGAAAAATATTACTCTAGATCTATAATTTGGGAAAGAAATGTGTGTATGTAATGTCTGTGACTTTACATGTAAGAATTAGTAATTGGTACCATACGTGACAACAAAAGTCGTCTGAGGCTGCTTTGCTAATCCTGACTTTGCCCTGTAAGCATTGGTGTCAGAAACAGCGAAAATGGTTCAGAGAAAATGAAGGGTGAGCAATGTAGATGTAACTTGCTTAACTTACAGGGGAGATTCATTAAGAGCAGGAAAGTCTCATTGTAAACACACACATGATTTCACCAGAGGCTTGTTTTAACTCTTAAATACAATGAGAATATTTCATGAGGTCTTTGTGTGATTACTTTCAACCAACTACTAATTAAATTATTATGGTTTCAGCCCTCAACCATCCTGAAACTGTCTAATTCAAATATCTTGTATCTGATCAGGATGTCTCATTGCAGACTGTCTGGAATGATGTTGTGCAAAAGATGGATAGATAACCATGTATTCTTTGAAATAGAAGTTGATGCATTTCCTAATACAATGTCCTAGACCTCAATAAATTCCTGAATTTGTTTTATCAAGGTTCTTGGCTTTGTAGTCAAGCTTTGGTGGAGGGCAAGGCAGGGTCACAGAAAGTTAATCCGTAAGATAAATTACCTTTGTCGTGCACAAGCCTTTTTTTTTTTTTTTTAATTACTTAATGGAAAATTTAATGATACCCACCTGGTAATCTTTGGCAATTAGGTGTAATTAAACATGAAGAAATTATAAATAATGTTTTGCATTATTCATTTAATTGTACATCTTTAGCTATGATATAGTTAGTTCTGTGTACAGCTTTTAAGTGTAATCATAATGTTTCAAAGCACAGGAATTTTATTTTATAGAGGAATATTTCAATCCCCTCTCCACAAAATCAGTATCCTTAATGTAATACTGAGAGTCTCTGTAGCATTTCTATACACTCAGTATTGTGGCTTAATGAAGATTGCTCTTTTTTGTATGTGTGTGCATGTTAAATCCTTAGTTCATCTAAATGAAGATGAAATTTTGGTACTTTCAAAAAGTGTTGAGGGAGTAAGAAAGGTTTTTTGGTTATTATAGGTTGTATTCCAGAACCTGGTACTGGCTGAGCTGTTTAAAAATGTGATAGCAGGCTCTGCCTCTGAAGCACTTCATATCCTTCCCAGTTAAAAAAACTTTCCAGGAAGTTCTTGTAGTTTTGTTTGGGTTTTGCTTGTTTGCTTTTAGCTTTCCTGATAAAGTTTTAAGGCTGTTTGTTTTTTCTCTTTGATTGGGTAATAAAACTGAGCTGTTTCCATCTCTCTGCTGTAGACAGCTGGCACCCTCTGGGTTTCTGTACCTCCACAGTGACACCCTTCACATTGCTCAGCTGTCCTTACTGAGTGTTTGCCCATGTTGCACAGGGTACAAAAGATCCTCTGTTTCTGACTGCTGTGACCTTCCCACCGGAATACCCCATCTATGAGGAAACTAAAATAAAACTCACGGTCTACGATGTCAAAGATAAATCCCAAGACACGGTAAGCGCTTTGCTTCAGTCCTTGCACAGATCTGACTGAGGAATGAGTTTCTTGCTGTGTTGTTCTTCGGCTCTCATTAGCAAATTGGGGAGATGGTTTGATGTCAAATTGGTTTTGTTGTTCTCTTGTGCCTAAAATCTACTTCATCTGTTGTTGATATGTTAGAGACTAGAGAAAGAGAACCATGCACTTAAGGTGGGCTTTTTGCTATTGGCTTTTTAACTGGTTACATGAGTCAGCACAGGTATTCCTGGCAAAGAAAAGACTGCTCTCTTGTGCTTTTTGAGAGCAGAGAACACATGGAATAGACTCTGATAGCACTGCTGTGAATAACTTTTCAGAAATATATTTCTGATAATATTTTACTTCTCTGCATAAACCAGAATGACAGTAGAGCCTGTAACTTGGGAGAGAGCTACTCCTATTTAATCTCTTGGGTGGTGATACCTGCAGCTTTCTGTTGCTGCTTTTGTTCTTGATTTGTAGCAGTCCAAACTCTACAGCTAAAGGTGAATCATTTGGGGTTCCAGTGTTGTACACTCTTGAGTACAGAGTCAGCTTTTTATTCTTGGGAGTTACTCACTTGGGCTGATACATGGAGGTCAGAGGAACAATCTGAGTGGTTAAACTGCCAAATAAAGAGCTTGAGTACTATTTGATGTGTTCCAGATAATCCAAGACAGCCTTAGACAAGGGCTAAGCCTTTGTCTTAGCCTAGGACAGAGCTAGATGTCATAACAGGACCTGTGGGAGATGTGTATTTTTCTTCTGCAGCAGGCTGGAGTCCAGCTGATTAGTTTGCTCTCAGCCATCAAGAATGGCCACGTTGACACCTGTGTTGAATTGACTGAATTGCTCTGTAGTTGGCACCCAGCATGATGAAAGCAAGTGCAAGCTTCTGTCCTGGCTGTATATATGTTCATTATCTAGAAGAAGGTAATCGAGGACATGATTTGAAGCTTGGGACTGTCTTTGAGCTGCTTACAAAAGTAAAGTTCTATGTTTTGAGAACTTGTAATTTTTTCAGGTAGAAAATTATTGGTCTATTTGTTTAAATTTTCAACCTTTGTGAGCCAGCAGGTTGCTTCTGTCCCCTCACTGTGCTCTTTCATGGGAATATGTGGAGTGTCTTAAGCATCAAATCTGAATTTCTTCTCTGTTTAAGAAGGGAAGGGACATGTATATGCATTTTATAATGTATATATTTTAAATTTGGTGTTGGATTAGACTACAGGGACTTAAAATGGGATCTGCTGTTTCTTCAATAGAGTTGTCACCTGTGGACAGGTAACAGGCATTGAGTTAATGGAGTTGGACTTTGTCCTTCCCTTCCAGTTTCATTTTGACTGACAGATGCTGGAAAATAATATCCTATCAGTAAGTGATAAAAGTGAACTGGGTTGGTAGTACTTTTTACCTGTGTTACTGCTTTTCTAGCTCCAGGCTCCTCTACTGCCACTTATGAAAGAGAAGATCTACCCTAGAGAACTAATAGAACTTGATAAGCTTTTTGCAAACATGTAAGGACTTTCTGTAACTGTTCCTTACAATTGTAGTTCAGGACTAGAGTCTCTCCCAGGGAATCCCACTGATGTAGCTTGTAAATCACGAGATAATACCTTTCTCTTTTGTCGTAGCATTTGTATTGTTCCTATGTGAAACATTCTAGATCTGTGCTGTAGGACCTTTTTGTGGGGGCAAGTATTGATCTCATCTCTGATTTACATACATTTAGCATTTTTTACTACTCAACCATTTTAAGCTGGATGTAGGCAATAAAAAATTAAATAAGATGCAAGATTTAAATCAAGATGAGCTGCAGCATATGTGAATGACCCCAGGCTACCCTAGTTGCAACTTCGTCTGTGGCAATATTTCCACTTCTGTTTACATCCCAGAATCTCAGTCATGCTATCACTTGACTTTCTTACCTGTAATTAATTAGAAACCATCATGCTTTCTATTAGTTTGGGTGATTTTTTTTCAAGTCTGGATGTTTATGTAGGCTCATAAGAGTCAGGTTAAAACGAGCTATAATTTGATATCATTACCAGCATAGCTGCAACAGCACGGATCTCCATGCTTGGAGATCAAACCAAACAAACTGGATATGTCCCTTTGGCAGTGAAACTGCTCCCAGGGCTGTGGTGTCACAGATCTGATTCTCCAGTCTGCAGCAGAGCTGGCTTTCCTGTTCTTCAAAAAGTGCTGCCACGTATTACAGCTGCCAAATGTAGTCCCACCATTCCTCCAAACGGACAGGTAATCCAGTTTTGGGTGGGGGGGAATCCAGGCCTGCTAGGCATGCCCTGCTCTTCCAGGCTGTGCTCCAGAGCAGATGTGAGCTCAAATCATTGGGCATTTGTAGCAGAAATAAACCTTGGATTGGACTGTGAGCTGTTCTGCAGAAATCGTGTTACAGCAATAATTCCCACAGCATCAGGGCTGTGCTACTGCTTGCCTCAGTTAATGAGCTCAAAGTAGTTAATATCTCTTGTCACAAATAAATACTTTAACTTTTCTTATTTATTTTGATGCAACTATAGGAAGTGAATTCTGTGCATGAATTAAACTCAGCAGGATTTTACTATCACAAATAGAAGACTGTAGAGAAGGCGGGAAAAGGGCAGTGAGTACATCACGGGTAAAGCATTTTCTTGGTGTCAAAGGTTTGACATTGGCACAAGGCCAAATGCCCCCATGAAAATACACCTTCTCTGGTGTCTGCTGTGAGATTTTGACCAGGAATAAACAAAGCAGGCTCTCACTTGAAAAAGAAGAAAAATTTATTAACTAAACTACAAAAACAATTACCAAACTACACACAAAAGAAAGGGAAAAAAAAAAACCACAAGGAAAATGAAAACCTCACAAAAACACTCTCCTCCTCCTCCTCCCCCCCCCAAATTCCCAATACAATACAATCCAAAATCAATTCTGGGTCCAGCACCACCCTTTAGAATACTCGACTTCAGTTCCTCAAGAGGAGAGGGAGTCCTTCCATGTGTCATGGTGGCCTTTTCCGTCCTTGTTCCGGTGCTCTCACCACCGGACCAGAATCAGGGCTGCTTCCAGGGTTGTCCTTTTAAGGAGGCTGTGTCCAGTTCCAGAAAAGCTCAATCTCTCACCTCTGGGACATCTGTCCCCCCCATATTTTATATACCCCCTGGGGCCAAGGGGTGCCCACACTGAATCTTCTTTGGCTCTGGGACATTTCTCCCCCTGGACTCAGTCTCTGTATTACACGGAAACATAGCTCTGTCCATGGCTACACAAAAGAGTCCAGCATAAAATGCCACTCCCTCTTCTCCATCTTTCCAACATCTCTCACTTTCTCTCTCTCTCTGGTCCAGACCTTCATCACTCGCTCATTTCCTTCGTCCTCCTCCACTCTTATCTCTCGTCTAGGAAGGGGTAATGTTCTGTGAAGTTTTCATTGTCCAAAAAAAAAGGGTGAAAAACTCCTCCAAGCGGCTGGACTCCTGGCTGCACCCCCCCCCATCTCCTCAGCCGGGCTGCCTGCTGCCAGCACATGTTTACTGCTTTCAAGGTAACGGCACACAAACACAGGCTGCCCTCTCTCTCTCTCTGTCTGTCTCCAAGGGGGGGGAACAGGCTGCCCATTGCTTCCTGGCATTTCTTTACTTCTTCCTTCCACCCTTGGGGGGGGCCAGGCCTACCTCTCCCGGGCCAGGCCGCATGGCTTTTCCCCTCCCCCCGCCCAGCCAGCAACTGGGCCGGGGGAAGAGACCCAACTCCTTCGCCGCCGGAAATCCAAAGAGAAGCTGCCGGGGGAGAGCCCTGCTTTTACCCTGTGTTCTCAGAGGTGGATCCCAGTGCCCAGTGGTTAGGCCAGATGGCAATATTCAAATCTGAGCACTCATTGGCCCCATCCACACAACATTCCAGAAATCCTGTTTCCGGGTCAAACCATGACACTTGGGTTTTGTTAAACCTGGCTCTGACTATACAAGAGAATTTGCTCTCATTTTCAAATCTGCTGGAATTTTACTATAATAGAAAACTAACTAAATACTTCTTGAGTTGTGCACACAAGTGATAACATTAAAGTGAAAGAAGATGCTCCTCATTGAGAAACAACCAGAATTTATTTTTGGCCTGCTCTTTAAAAAAAAAAAAAAATCTTGAAAATTACCTTTCAATGCTAGTATTCCTGTACCAGGAAGCTTTTAGTTGCTTCACTCTTGACTGTCACTTCACTTCCATTATGTAAGAAGTATGGTTTAATTATATTGAAATACTGTGCAGCTGGGATCACATTCACTCTGCTTGACACCCGGAATGTTCAGACTGCACTTCTCACTTTTTATGCTTCTCTGTCTGATGTTGATCATAATTATATCTTGGCTGTGTCAGATTTTCTGTTATTGCGGCTTTTTAGGTTGATGAAAGGGGGGTTTTTGTTTGTTTTGACTAGTCTTTCTAAGTGATTCGTTACTGTAAGTTTTCACGTAAATAGAAACTTTTAAGAAAGACTATGGTATTCCCAGTTCACTTAGATATACTCAGAACAACGTAGCTGAAACGCTTATGAAATATCCTTTAAATATTTCCAGCGAAGCCACGCATACAGATCGGTGGGTAATGCCATATTGTGAGAAATGCATAGTGACATCTGTTTCTACATCACAAAGATTTTTCTTCTCATATTGCTGTGGGCAAATTTATGTTTTGCTGGCTTGAGCTACACTGTCTTTAGGATTTTATAAAGTTGGGTTTTGTTGTAATGCTGGGGCTGTACCTGTTCTATGTCATTGTCAAATAAGATCAGAATTATAGGCTTATAAATTGTTGAAAAATTACCTCTGTCCCACTTTTGCACAGGCATGCTGTTCTTACCTTTCTTATAGGCATGTAGGTTAGCCCAGTTTGGTCTGGCAAGATTTAGAGCTGAAGCTGGGCTCATTCTCTGGGACAATACTGCATAGCACGAGTCAGGTACCACTGCTGCATGGCAGAGCCACAGAGAATACAAAGCTGATGGTTTTGTGTTCCACTGAGAGAAGTCTACTCAGTGTGGACTCCTCCTCCTCCTCTGCTCCTCATCTGGGAGGCAGTGGGTGTTGTTCTTTGTTTGGAATATGTCTATCCTGCAGCAAGAATTAACCTCATACCCAGTGAGTTGGCCACTTCTTTTTCATCCACACATGGACAAGTGCTGGGAACAGAGGCAGGAGCAACTTTCTGAACCTGCTGGGAACTTTCTATATCTGATCTTTGCGTCATCCCTTCAAAGATAATCTCCTTTGGATGGATATTACTATTGGAATTCATGTGCGGTACTGAAAGTTACACACAGCCACTCCAGTGTTATCTCCTGAGGGCAAGGAGAAACTGGATGTATAAAATGCTGTTAAAATATTGCATTTGACAGTCCGGTCTCCCTTTTTTTACTCCCCAAATTTCATCTTAATCACTCAGAATAAAATTCTACTCATTTGATAATCTTAGAAGTAGTGGGGCTAGAAGTTCTGTTTTTGATATGGGAATATATCTTGTAAAGTGGCAATTTAAGATTACTCAGGCTTTAAATAACTTGTCTTCTAACTCTTGGGGTTTAAATTTTCTATTAAACCTGTTCACTGGGAATGATATTTTGCAAAAGGCTTTGCTTTGTGTGTTTCTTGATTTTGCAAGTGCCCCTGTTAAAATTGAATCCTGCTGGGGTGAGCTGGAAAATGAGGCCTGTCCATCATGACAGAGGCGTTTTGAGTTAAGCCAAATCTGAAGTGACAGCGTTCTGTGTTCTCTTGTGGGCACTGATCCCTGTTACACCACCACCACCATGCAGTTTGGTCCTTGTGCCTTTGCCATCTCTGCTGAGGGGACACTGGAGCACCAGGAGTGCTGCAGGGCAGCGTGTAAAATGCATTGGCAGAGATCAATGTGAAATCTCTACCTCGCCTTCCCGTTCTCTGCCTGCACCACAGTGCACACAGTCCCTCATTCCTGTGAATGCTAAAAATACCGAAACAGTTTATCTTCAAAAGCTGAAGCAAAGTGGTATACTTTGTTTAAAGACAAAAACACCTAAGTCTTCCCTTTATCAGTTGTGTTCCCTGCTGTCTCTGCAGGATTTGCAGAGAAATATTGCCTTAAACTAGAAACTCCTATTATCTCATTCTCCGTAATAGAGCAGTACTGTAGTCTGCTACAGTCCTACCCACAGAAGTACTTGCATTAAAGCTTTAGATGTTCATCTTTCTCTGCAAAATCATCTATTTTTTTCATAAATATATATTTGATGATAGATTTAGTTTTCCTTTTGCATCAGGCTGGATGTTCTTACTAAACATCATTATTAGGAGGAGGAGAGGAATGTCTTTTGATTCTTCGAGGCACCTGCATGTTGAATCCCTCTAAAGTATTGTCAGTTGTTTCCGTATTTTTTAAAAGTCTTGGATGCAAAAAGGGAAAGTCAAACTACTGACTTTTCTTTGGGTTTATATTGATATAAATTCTTTCTTTGAAGTGGCTGAGCTACAAATAGGTTTCATATATCTTAGTCTATCTGTAAGAGAATTGAGGAGAAGTGTCAAGACTGGTCAAGTTACAGTTATAGGCTTAAAGTCCATTTGTAGCCTTACTGCTCTTTGCACCTCACCTTTGAAAATTTAGTGGGAGGATTTGGTTTTGCAAAAATCTTTCTCCCTTTGAAACTATCTACTACTTTTTCTCCTACCCTTTTATTACTTTTTTTTCTTTTCTTATTGAGGAAAACTCCTCCCGCTTCCTGTATCTTCAGGGAAAATTGTAACCTACTGTTTGTTAATTTTCTATTTTCTTTTCCTTTTCCACCTGCTCTGCCAATCAAATGTTATTTGCTGCCTCACATCAGGCAAAGGTTTGTTCTAAGAGCTGACATTTGGGCAAAGGTTTGTACAAGTACCTAGCAATGAGACTAATGGTATTCTCTGAGAGTTTAAAGGGTTGCCTTGAAAATTGCTTAGGAAGAAAAGAACGAATTAGTAAATGATTGCATTTTCCTGTAAATTTTACTGGACAAGGCACTGGAGGAGCTGCTCATCCCTCAGGAGGGATGGCTGGTGCTGGATACTGAAGCCCTCCTAGGGAGCCCAGGCACCACAGGGGTGAAGGATTTCCTTGAGCTAAATGCAGCAACATGGAAATGTTAGAGTCACTTCAAGGATGAGATTTGTTTGTTCTCATTGGTCATTTTTTATTTGTTGTCAGTTTTTCATTTCTTGATCAGTTCTTCCAGCTCAGATGCACGGGTAGCCAGACAACAGCTGGCCTTGCTATTAAAGTCTGGAGCAAAGAAGGCATTTGAAGTACCTCAGCCTTTCCCTCGTCTTTTGTCTCTGTGTGTCTCTGCATCCATTAAAGATGAGGTTCTCCTTAGCCCTCCTTTTGTAGCTAACGTATTTATAGAAACATTTGTTACTGTCTTTGATGGCAGACGCCAAATGAAATGTCAGCTAGCCTTTGGTCTTTCTAATTTTCTCCCTGTATAAGCGAATGGAATCCTTGTAGTCCTCCTGCATTGCTTTCCCTTTCTTCCAAGGGCCACAAACTCTCTTTTTCTCCTTGAGTCCCAGCTCTAGACAATCAGAGCCCTTCCTAACATGTGGGGCTACCCCACCTCCTATCTCCTTCCTTGCTTACCCCTTCTGAAGGGTTTGTAGACATTGCACCCTTTGTAGAGATTGATGTCAAACAGAGCAAAGTATCCCATCAGGATTGAAAAGATGAAAAGAAAGGTGTATGGAGCAGTGGTAAGTCTGCCCTTGCTTCTGTGCTATGAGAGCAGGTACTCAGAGGTTGGAAACAGATTTTTCTTTGGAGGTTTTGGAGTGTGTGCTCTGTGAAATTGAAAGCAGCAAATTCAATCTGTTAGAACAGATTTTTCTTCCTCTGCCGTGTGCCTCATAAAAGTGTCTTTTACAGTTACAGCCATGCTTGTACCAGTAAATGTTTACATTTGAAAATTTGTACCTAAAAACTAAAGCTGAGGAAATAATTCTATTAAAAAATAACATTAGAAACATATGCACTGGACGTAACGTGAGACTTTATCTTCTTGAGCAAATTTTTGCTGGAAGAGCACAGTAAATTGCTCTCAAAGCAAACTAGTTCAACGTTTTGTACTATGCTGTATTTTAAATATTTGATGAATAAACATGAAAGGCTTGTGTAATCATTTAGGATTTCCAATGCTGTTAGAAGTGCACGTATCATTGTATTTTACAGTAATCAAAGCCTCTTGATGTAATCATTATGCAGTATTTTACAGAGCTAAATTCCCATGTGGCTGAAATTCTCCATGCTTGTCTTTCTTCATGCCAAAAATGAGGATTTTGTTTTGATCTGTTCTTTGTTTTGTCCTGTTCGTCACAGATTGTGTGATCTCAAAGAGAGGGCAAGAATCCCTGCCTTCTAACATGCATCGTTTTTAAACAATGCAGCTTGCGTAGTGATGACCAGAAAGCCAGGAGAACAAACGAAAAAAATGCAGTCTTGTAGCATGGTCAGAATTTAGTGCATGTGGTCCTGTCAAAATCTCAGCAGCATAAATGTGAATGAGCACTATCAACAGCAACAATTGTGGGCCCAAGGTTTCAGTGTGCAAAGCAGTTACTGCATTCGGCAGAGCATCAGCTGCTTTGTAGTGTTCTGGCAATTTGTGGTGTCTGAGATGTCCTTTCACCTTGAATTTATTACTTTTAGGTGAGATCTTGGGTTATAACCAAGGATTCACTGACACAGGGACATTGGTTATGTTTCTATTTATTCTTTTTTTGGTGGTTTTTTTCACCATTCTTCAGTGATGAGAATTCAGTGCATTTTGTTCCCCCTCCCTTCTGTCCTCCCTTCCCACCTCACCCTCCACCACCCTCCTGAGTTCTTCTCATTGCAATCATGGTATTTTTAAAGCAAGAATAGTTGAATACTTTTAGAGTACCATGCAGCTGTTGATCTTTATTCTTGCAGGCTTATCATCCTTAAATCCCTTGCTGTATACACAGTCTCACTAACGTCAACGAAATTCAGAGGTCTCTCACTGGAGAGGAAGTAGAGGAATGTATTTCGTCTGCAAGTTGCTAAGCAGACATGTTGTCACACACATCAGGAATAGTAAGTAAGCAGAACATTTCTAGCATATGTATTCTTGTGAGATAAAATGAAGGTTTTGAGTGTGTCTATGTTATATGTTAGTCTGACTTGATATCTGCCTTGACAACCCTTTCTGGTGGAATCTGAAATCATTTTACTTCATGTATCTCACTGTTGCCTAAGGTTGTCTACATTGCTCAGCTTTTTGGTTCTAAGGCAAGACCGTGGGCATTTGTTACTGTATTTTTAGTGAAAGAAAGAAAATTTCTAGATCTCTCCGTGGAGTAGAAGTCTGGGTCTTTTAGCAAAAACAAATTGTGCAGGTGTAAGTGTCTTAGAAATTTGTCTCTACTATTTCCATCAAAATCTGGCAGCAGCAGTTGGAGCAGCATTGTATCACAGCGCTTCAGGGTTTTTTTCCCTACTTTACAGAAGTTTTACTGGGTGTATTAGAAGTGCATCCAGAGTTACAAGCTATTTCCTTTCATTGCAACAGCATCTACACTGTGAGTAGTTGTGTGTAGGTATGTTTTGTCTTAAAATGCAGATCCATGAGTTTGTGTTGGAAAAATAATTTCTCTGTTGAGAACCCTTCAGACAGGTTTGTTTGCTTCTGAACAGAAGGTCTGTGTCATGAGGGACAAATGTGATTTTTTGCCTGTAGAAGGCAGCGGTTAGTATGTTTTTGAGATCCTTGGAAGGCTTGGATTTTGGCACACAGCTGCCTCAGCGAAATCGAACACTGAGGTCTTTGATTGTTATAGCTGTAGATTCTCATTGCCTCTGTTCCTGCTGAATAACTTGGCAGCTTTTCAAAAAGAAGTAATTGCTAGACTCTTGCTAAAGAAATTATCTCTGAACGTGGAAGCTCTGGATGGTTACTGCCCAATTATTGCTACCCTGTTTTGAAATAACGTCATCCCTGTGAGACAAGGAAGGTTCTGAATAATTAGCTGGGTCCAAATGGCTTTCAGGCTTGGGTATGACAGAAGACTGTCTTTGCAGTATAAATTAAAGTATAGGCACATAGACCCAATTTCATTGAGAGGCTTCCCGAGAGACTTTTCTCTCTGACCCAAAATAGTCATGTCCAAAGTTTCATTGCCCATTAAGACGACCTTGGCATTATCAGCCTGCAGTCCTCTCGTGGTGAATAACTCTGTCTGGACTTAGAATTAGCCCTGTACAGAGTATTTGATAGTAGGGCAGGGATGTATTCCTTTTCTCTACTGCTTTCTGAAGTTCCTTAGGCAGCATCTCAGTGGCCCCTGGAAAAGGCTCCTCTCGGAGGGACCACAGGGCCTGAAGTGTTCATGTCTGTTCTCAGGCAGGCGAAACTCATAATGAGCAGGGTATTCAGTATGAAGACAAAAAGCCTGTTGACTCCAGTGGCATAAACTCCACAGGAATAGGACACTGGCATTCTTAACATCTGAACTATTGTTCCTCATAATCCATGAGCTATCTTTTGAAGGAGTTGAAGAGACGGTAACAAGAAGTGAAGGGGTGTTATGCAGTTTGAAAAAGCAAAGCATTATTTGCCCTGGGTTTGGTTTGTTTCCCCCCTTTTCCTGCCAGTTCATTTTTTTTTCCAGATTTGCAGTTTGGTTTCCCTGCTAGGTGTGCAGCCTGTTCTGTATGCTCAGCATGGACCACGCTGTTTATTTGATGTTTCTGAAACTCCTAGATGAAGCTGCTTTTAGAGTTACCTGATTTTTTTTCACTTTTATTTTAAGACAAATTGGATGTAACCATTGACTACAGGTGTCTATATGTGATGAATTTTGCAAGTATTTTTCTTAATATCTTAAAAACATGTTCAGAGAATATCAAATTGTCTAGTGTGCTTGCCTATACCAAAATAGTGATTCAAGTACTTTATTTCATTTTATTGTGGTTGCTCATTTATGTGATGTATTCATGTCTTGTTCAGGATTAGCCCTGCAACATATGAGAAAAAGCCTTCAATACTTTATTAAAATAATTTAATTTTTCAATGAAATATGTAAGTTGGCTTTTCCAAAGAAGGAAACGTTGTCATTACCATTAAACTAATGTAATAATATTGCATTATTATTAGCAGTTATTTTAAGCAGATCATCACTTTATCTTAAATTAGCCTCTCCTGTAACTGTGAGGCCATTCACTTCTAATAACACCTCACCTTCCTGAAGAACACAGTGGTTAATGGGGACGTTTGGTTTGGCTCATATTTCTAAAATGCTTTCATTTTCTTGTCCTCCATGAAATTTAAACTGTTCTAAAAGCTGATATTAGACAAAGTACCCTTTAAATGTTTGAAATAAAATTCCAAGAATGTTCACCTGGTGTGTTTGATTTCCCTTGAATTAGGTTTTGTTTGGTTTGATTGGGAGATACTTTTAGGGGGGAAAGGGACTGTTTCTGTCAAGATCCTTGGCCTGATAGTGCTTTAAACCTCGTAGGCCTAGCTGGCTGGATGAGTCAGAATTTCCACGTGGTGTAACTGCTGGAGCTTGAGCTGGCTCGGAGTTTGCGGGCAGGGTGCTGCTTGCAGCCTGGAATGTAGGTTAGTGTCTCAGCCACAGTGGCATTTGCAGGAGACAGGGCTAGGATTCTAAAAGGTGCATGTCCTTACATGAAGGTTTCTACATTCATTTCTGGAAGGCAGCTTAAGTTGTTTCCTTTAATCTCTTACTCCTCCTCCTGGTTTTCAGAGCAGTAAGGAGGTCACATATAGGTGGATTATTTTCTAAGCTAGGTGTAAAGACTGGAGTTTGTACCCAAGAGCAGAGTGTGCTGCTTAGTGCTCTTTTTCCTGTGTGCTGCTTCTAGAGTCAATATTAACAAAGTCCTATGAAAAATGAAAACAGTCTATGATAAAACAATGAATAGCATTGAAGGTCTGCTGCATGTTAATAGAGCAGTTCCTATTCATGCAGGAGGAATTTGTATACCTGTATTTAGAGACATGCAGTCTTAGAAAAGATGCTACTTTTTGAGGTATAGTTTCTTCAAGATGTTTAAAGGAAAAGGCTGGAATGTAGGCTACGGTATCAGGTATCTTTATTTACATTTTTTGTTTGTTTGTTTGTGTTTTCCTCTTTCTAAATCTAGATAGTCCTTGTTACTGCTGATCAAGTTCACTGTCTCTCCTTAACCTTTCAGTTTTTAGGGAAGGGAGCTGAAGTAGTGCTTGTGTTGCTACATTTGGTTAGCTTCAGATCCAGAGCTGGAAATGTACGAGTTCTGTTAATAAATCCTTTTCTCTAGTGTCTCTCTGGAAGTTGAAGTGATGTGTGACTGCAGGATTTCCCTGGTGATATCACTTCAAACACAGAGTTATTTGCAACATGTACTGAGTGCTCCCACGTCTTTCTTCTGAGGGTTCTGTTAAAAGTGTTACTGTTCACATAACTCTGAAAATTTCTTGCTAATGAAAATTTTCTTTGCAGTAAATGTACATGAAAATTTACCTACTTTCAGCTCCAGAACTTGTATTTGAATCCAGTCTTTTCAGATATAATGGGATTCTTAATCAGTCTGTCCTTATTTGGAACTGAAAGGAAATTTGTTGAAAAAAGCAAAGAGAAAAAGGGAAGAGTAGATTCCTCACTGATCTTCATGGAAATTGTTAAATTTGCCATGAACTTTTTATGTTGCTCATGGTGCTTGCTGCTGTAGTTCCCTTCTGTTAATTTCAGAAAGTTGAAGAGTCAGGTCAGTAGCAAATGAAACCAGTTCTGCTGACAAACTTACAGATTTCTGAAAAGTGCCCTAAAAAATAACAGTTTCTTTTCAATGGCTTTATGATTTGTGGCATCCTCTGTTTCACGGTCCTACCTTGTTTGTCTTTTAAAGCACAACACATCATACCCTTGAACAAAAGGGAGATTTCTGACATAAATTTCACTGAATATTTTTCATTCAGTTGGCTGCTGCAAAGGCAGTTGATTCTTATATAATTTTCATTCACCTGTAGAATTAGATTTATGTAATTTGTGATAGGCTCTGCTGCATGTCACTATTTGTTACTTTTTTACCTTTTAGCATGGATTTACCACAGCAGTGCAAAGAAAAAAGGCAGTTTATCCTGCATGACAAAGTTACTCCCCTAACACACAGAGTTTGCACGTAACCTACTAAGACTGTAGATGTTACTATTTATGTGCTGTATAGCCTTTGGGGAAATCATAGCTTATACACTGGGCTGGAAAAAGACTGAAAGGTCTGGAATGGGACTGGATTGTCTAAGGTGCTTTTTAAGAAGGAAACATGAGTTTTTAATGTTTTTTCATTTTTTTCCTTCATGTTAGAACTTCTGCTGTAGCTGAAGAGTATGTTAACTCTTATGGGTAGATTTTATAAAGGTATTCTGATGGGAGATACTTATACACCTGGAGATGTCAATGGGCTGCTCAATGGATTTGAATCAAATTAGACATCCAATTTCCCATTTTTTTTAGGTATTTGAGATACTTTTTTTTTTTTTTTTTTAGCCCCATGTATCTCCTCAGGCACTTTTAAAACTGCTTGAAGAAATGTGTCAGCACCATTTTCAGACTCCGTGTGCATTTGAAAAATGTGACCCTGACTTCTCCAGAGTGGTGCCCAACAGAGCATCTCTGTTAGAATGCAGAGTTCAGCCTACCTACACAAAGCAGTATGCTCCATTTACTTCAGAGAGGAAGACCAAGCACCTTTCCAAGAATTCATTAATCAGGGGTCTGGATGAAACACATTCCTGGGAGTCAAAAAACAAACACATTTTGCTTCCCTCTCCATCCTTTTTTAGTGAAAAAACTTAGCAATAAAACTCTTAAACTGAAATATGAACGTGTGTTCATTACTCCTGTTCTTACAGTCACAGGAAGGTCCATGAAGGCTGTGATGCCTTTTGCTTCTAAATCTTTGTTATAAAGGACCACTGGAAAGGAAAGTAAGTGTTTAGAACAGCAACAAGAATGCATTTAGGAAATTTCAGCTCTGTCAGCAAGTCCTTTCTGAAATTCCTATTCTCTTGCAGGGTTTTTTGTCAAAGAAGATTTTGATACAGGCACCTCTTATTCTGACAGTGTGAATATATGTAATGCTTATTATTTTTAAAATTAATTTTAAAAGTAATTGGTTTGAGGTGCTTGAGTGTGATGGTTTGGTTTGGAAGAGGTTCTTCGGCTGGGTTAGTTTTGTGGGGGGTTTTGTTATTTGGGTTTTTTTATTGTTCATTTTAAGTAATTAGCGAGAATAGGGTAAGGAGGAATGAGGAAGGTTGTGTTGGGGGCTACAGTACTGATCCTGTGCTTATGTGGATGTATGTAATTAGCACAACAATACTGACACTATTTTAAGCAAGGCAATGCTCTTACTCTTTTACACACCTCAGGACAAAACAGGAATTTTGGGTGCTTTGAGCCTGTGCCACTGAATCCAGGCCAGGTGGTTAAAACTGTGCCAGATTCATAGCTGAGTGTGTCTGCTGTGGCCCAGAATAGCAGTCATGGTCCCCAGGGCAGTGCAAGCATAGCAGCAGTCATGGAGTGCCCAAAAGAATTCAAGAGGAGTACAGCCCAAAGGGAATTTGCAATTTTTCAATTACATTTGAAGATATGGTCATTTGGAAGATAGGATTCAGTTAGGTTGAAAACGAATCTTTTCTGAAAGAAAAATAATTATGCTGAGTCACAAGGGGATCTCTTGTTTAAATTATTTTGGTATTATTCAGTCTTTAAACAGTGACTTGTATCTATTTTTATCTATTTGCATTTGGATGCAAGGAAGTTCACTTTTTCTAGTAAGGTTCTGCCACTTTTCTTGTCACTAGTTCTAAATAGAGGGATGCTGAGAAACTTAGACCTGCTTGGAGTCTTTAATACACTGCTATCTGTCTGGTTTGGGTGTCCCCACGTGCTGTGGCATAGTGTTTGGGATGTTCCAAAAGCTTCAGTTCTTTGCTTTTGGTTAAAGACTACCCCAGCTTTTAGACTCTACTGATATTAGCCATCTGCATTCTAACTAAGTAGAAAAGTTGAGTTTCTTCCTTGGGATGCCAGGGGGCTACCAGCGGCTTTAGAATTTATTTTCCATCCTGGTGCAACAACTTGTTTGCGCATAATTTTTTCACCTCTTCCCCAAACCAGCGTGCATTCCACTGCCAAAGGCAGTTCCTGACTCCAGTGAGGAGTTCTGAAGCAGTATTATTCATGCCCCTTGTGAAAGTATCACTCGTGGAGAGGAATGGTTTTAGTTTTCTGCAGGTAAATTCCTCATAAGTAATTCATTTTATCTCTGGGGGTCTTGGGCTGTGGGAGAAGGCAAAGTTACTCATTTCAGCCCAAACTCTTTTGTGTGGTGAATTCTGACCAGAATGGAGGAAGAGTGCCATAATTTAAAACAGTTTCTGAACAGCTAAACCAAGTAAAAAACCTATAGTGTGTTTCTTTTTTCCTTCTTTTTCTTTCACAAAGGTATATAAATACACAGCAATCAAGGTAATAGAAACAGATTTTTTTCTTTTAATGCTTTTGTAGCTAGAGTTCATCTGTCTACCTGAAATGAATAGGGATCCAAAGCTTTTCCATAGCTTCTTGGTTTATTAACCCTTTTTTGCAGCTGCAGATACACTGGAGTGAGTTCCATGGAATATTACTGTGTGTGATGGTCAGGAATGTGATTTGAGCTGGCATTTCGTTTAGTTACCCGACTGAGCTGCCTTTAACTTAAATGTTACTGTGTGTAACCTTTGCTGAAATATTTTGTGTTGTCCTGCTTGGCTGCCAGTCAGCCTCTGGGGGCTTCACCCTGACTATTCACTGCAGCTTGTTTTCACTTATTTTGAGTATGGTGGTGTTGCTTGTTTTAATATGCAAACAAGTGGAGAGGTTTTTTGTTTGTTTCTTTAAAATTTGAAATGTGGATGTCAGGTTTTTCTGATCTACTGATCTACTGTTGTACAGAAATTACTGAAGTTTGCAGGAGCATGAGACCGTTTATGAATAATTTTCTTTCATATATGGAGAGAGCAAATCTTATTCTCAGAAAATAAAGAGCAGGAAAGTCAGGAGTAGATAACCGAACAGTTGTTTAGTGCAGTCTAATGTGTGTGTGTCTCCTCATGGAAAGTGGTGTATATTAAAATATTTGTACAAGAAAAAATTTCTGTGAAATCCTATTATAAATGCTAGTAGATCACACCCAGGAATATATTTGCCAATGTTACGGTAAGGATTAAAAGAAAGTTAAAAGACATGTAAGTGAAAGTTAAAAGACATGTATGCGAACTTTGATAATTTTGAATTTGAAACTTTGCAGATGGAGTTTGTTAAGGCCTTAATATAAAAAGGCTGTGAATGTGGGAGTTTAGAAAAGCAGAGATGACTTTCCTTTGTGATGCAAACTTGGTGGCCAGTGAGCTGGTTGCTCCGAGTCAAGCACAGAGCCTAGTTTGATTTGTGGTTACTAACAAAAGAATAAGATATACGGAGAAAAGAGTAAAACCCTTTTCTGGGTTCAGCGTGACCATGCCGACTCCTGGTGTCTGGAACCAGTGAATGTGCTGCACTGGCCCCGTGCCACGGGGCAGCCTTTATCTGTGCCCTGCAGGCACGAGGAATTATACTGCCACATGATTCATGGGTTGCCAACAGAGCAGGATTTATACAGAATGCATTGGAGCTGTTTATTATCAGTACAGGATGTGGGAAATTTAGGGGAGAAAAAAAGGGAGAGGAAAAAATACTGCTGTTAATACAATTGAGCTGCATAACTGGAAGTGGCTTTTGTCGTTGCTTTGCTATATGGAGGCAGTGCTGGAAGCAAACTGAGCATCTGCTCAGGAAGTTTGGTGTTCTTAAACGATGTTCACCAGGCACTGGTGCTTATCTTTACAGAGAAATATGCAAGACAAAATGGAAGCCAGCCTACAGACGTTCTTTCCTGGAAAGTGTAGTTTGCTGGGATGACACTGTGCTTATGTCTTTGGTGAAATGGAACAAGAACAGTAGCTCTGCCCTTGAGAGATCTTTAGCATCCACAACACAGTAGATGAACAAAAAGGTTAAACCTAGAATAATTCTTTGTCATTTGAAGATCACTTTTTAGCAGGGAAAAAAAAATATCTTCCAGACTTCACTTGGATTTGTGGGGTTATGGTAGCTATAGTACTGGCAGGAGCTCTCTTGTGTGTAGGCAGGTGAAGTGCATGATTGTAAAATGATCATCAATACATGGCAAACCAGAAGAACCAACAGGAATTTTTTGGCCGTGAGACTAATAATACTTCTCATGATGCTGGCATTTCCAGCTGCTGCTTCTTAATGTTGTCTTTGGAAGAACCAAGTTTCTGTGATTATATGTTATGGATAACTGGTATGGTATTTTTAAGTAGAAATTGAAGTTAGGAGTAAAATGGGTTCTGTCATTTGGAAGAACTTGGAAGAGACATGTGCCAAAAAGTAGTCCTTCAGCAGCTGTGTGCCTTTTCCCAAGGCTTCTACCAGCTGTGTTCACAAATAAAACTTAAAAAGAGGGAATGGTAATTTTTTTAAATGAAGGCATTTATTTGCATGAGTTTCCTTTTTATGTCCATAAAATAAAAAAGAGTAACCAACTTAACTTTTGTTTCATATGCCAGTGGTAAAACGTCATAATGACTTACATGAAAAGGAAACTTCTGCAGCAAACTTTATTATCAAATTCTTGGTAGTGAAGAATGGAAAAGAGTAGAAGTTTGGCCTACCAGCAAAGAGAAGTTTCTGATCATGGGAGTCCAGGAATCCTGGAAGGATGCTTATGACATGTGATCCATCCTGGTGCTGTCCAGGTTGAGGTGTTAAATACCAGCTTTCCTCAGCAGGGCTTTGTAGATCACTGTGTTCAGCTCACTGTTAGGCAGGAAAAGCAATTCTCTCTTCCAGGAGAGAAATATCTCAGGAGAAAATACGCCTGGGTTGGCACATGGCTTTTGAAGAAAAGAAGGGTCTGGGTGCTGAGTGCTGTGCAGTCTGACTTCCCTCTGACAGAGGCTGAAAATGTCATTCTTTGTCCTGTTGTGAGTCATGGTGAGGAATTAAGGGAAGCGCTGCCTCAGGAAGGACGTGTTTCACTGTGGCAGCATGGAAGGAATTGCTGTGTGCTAAGGACAAAGATGCTAGGTAGAAAATAAATTAACAGTTGAATTAAATTGGGGTAGGGGAAACAAAAACTACCATGACAGAAACGAGAGGACAGGTGGAGCAGAGAATTGATGTCCTGGCTCCAGCATCTTAGGTCCTCCATTCTGCAGGACAAAGGCATTTAGTTTTACATAGACATGGATGGCTTTTATGAGATGAATATTGACCAGAAAACAGCTTCCATAAATGTCTAGCTTTTGAGCTTGCTATTTCACACAATCAACCTTCCTGCAGAGGTCTGCAAGTCTGTCACTCTTGTGTTTGCAAAACGTTCTTCATGGGCTTCATTCAAGGGCTCTTGGTTTATTCTTACATGCACAAGGGAAAAGGGAAGTATTGTTAACTCAGACCAACCTTGAGAATTCTTGGCGTTTTTGAGGACCTTCACATGCCCTGAAACTGTCCCTCTCAAGGTATTTGCAATTGTGGATTGCTCAAAGGTTTGTGGTAGAAAGTGGTACATAAATCACTGCCTTTCTGTGCCATGAGATTTGTGTGGAAGGAGGAGAATTTTAAGCTGCAGTCTTTAAATCACACCTGTCATGCACACTTTGTTAATCCTAACATAATCTTGAGCTGAAGCCTCACATGAAATTTAGATCAGTGCTGGGCCTTCCTTTTAAAAGAATGCTCAGCTATTATTTTTAAATGTGTGCTTTCAAGTCCAAGCATGTTTTAGTTTTTGCAGGGAATGATTACTGAAGATCATTAATGTGGGTTTTATTCCACTCTGATCTTTTCAAAACCAAAAGATAGACTTCAATAAAGAGCATTTTATTAATGGCTCTCTGATGAGGTCTGTGCTGATAGCTTTGGAGTTAAGGTTCTTGCAGCAGTATTAAATTAGGTATTATTTCAAGATCTTTAGTGCTTAAAGCTGAGCAGAGTGACTTAATGAAATCACAGACTGCAACAAAAAGAAATTATTCTCGTTTAGGCCATGTCTATTGAAGGTGCATAAATAAACAATTGGTATACTTTGGTTTAACTGCCCATTTTCGTTCTTGTACATCTGAATAAAGATGGTTTTTAATGGTGCTAATATTTATGTGCAAATAGAGGAAATTGTAGCGAATTCTAGGAGATGTGTATGGAAATACTTATTGTGATTTTGCTGGTGTTTGGTTCTTTTTAAAGTTAAATTATTAGCTTCTTAGATTTTAAAAATATTTTTTTGATTTGCTAGCCAAAATATTGAAAAGCATTTTGAGCCTTTTTATTCTTTCCTTTGTGAAATAAGCTAGAAGTGACAAAATTAATTTTGGCCAACTTTATGGAAGTTTTAAAGATGGAGAGAAGACTCAGGATTAATTTCAAAATAATTCTGATGATACTGGTACTGTACAAAATAATGACTAAGTTGGGGCATATATGTGAGAATGGGATTTTTCTGTCTTCAGAAAGATGTGATAAACTTTTATATGGGGTGTTTCAAATGATGTGTGTGAAACAGACACTGTCTGTCTCCCTTTAAGGTTAGACTCTCTACTCATCTCCAGTGTTCATTGACCTCATTACATCCTCATGTTTTGTTTGTCATTTTTCAGTGTGGCTGTTGCTGTTGTGGATGAGGACTTGGACTCTTTATTTGTGGTATGACAAATAAAAGTCATAAATCTGTGTGTAGGAGGTGTTTTGGGTTGTGTTTTTGGGGTTGTATTTTTGGGGTTTGATTCTGAATTAACTTGGACAATTCAGCTGCTGGATATGGCTTTTTTAACATTGGAAATTGAATGGGTTTTATTAGAAAACTGGGCACGTGACCCTTGGCATTCATGCTAGCTTAGTTAATATCTTGAAATGTTTCCTGGAATTAATTAGATAAAAATGAATGCATTTTTATCTAATGGAGTTTTGTCTTGCTTTTGATTTTTGTCAGAAGGACCCATCTGTAAGATGGTTGAGTTGGAGGACTCCTTTTGGAGGGCTTTTCCAACACTGATGATTCTATGATTCCACCATAATAGTAATATTGGATGCAATGTGGGTCTGCAATAATTTACGGAGAATTTATGGCATGAGTTGTGCGATGTTCTGTGAATACAACATTATTTCACATATAAGCTCTTCCTTGTTGCATATATCTTTTTCCCTTTTAGTTGAGTTGTGGAAGGGGAAGCCTTTAAACATTAATTTTCCAGAACTACCATTATCCTGCCAGCACATGGGATGCTGTGCTATTGGGGATGCTATATCACCAGCTGTCCTCAGGCTGAGGAGGTTACCATATTTTCACATGTAAAGTTACTGTTCATATCATCCATCATGTGTTAAAATGGTTTTCTTTTACAAATAATGACTCCCTTTGTCAGGGAAGGAGGTTCTGCTCCATGTGGAAGGAGTGAAGCTGCTCTGTACTTGGCTGAATTATGATACCTACAACTTGTGGCCTGTGGCCTTATGATACATGAGGCCACCAACACATTTTTTGGAAGCACAGACTATGTGGTTTATTAAACGGATAGAATCTCTCACTGTTTTTCAGAAGTCCCTCCTCAAGATGTTGCATTATCTGTAGTGACCCATTTCAAGTTATGTAAATTTAGATTTGTCTACGGCAAAATGTATCTGTTCCTTTCACTTTATTTAGAGAGAAATCAACTCTGTCATCTAATTTAGATTACATAAAATCCTTGCTGTGGAAATGTGCACGTGCTTTTTTCAACCCCTATTCTTGCGGTATGATGGAGAAAACACAGAAATTTTCAGAAGCACGAGCTTTCTTTAGTTCCTGAAGGAACCTTGGGCCAAGAAAAAAGTGCCTGTTTCCATCTTACATCAGCTTGTCTGATAACAGATCCTATCTTTCCCAGAAAACAATGTCATGCTGAATTTCCAAATAAGAAGATGCAATATAAAAAGGAAGAAAGAATCTGTAAGTAATTTCTAGAAATAGAAGTGTGGTGGTCAAATTTCAGACCTAAGCAGCTTTGCCAACAATATTGTTCCTAATAGATCCTTTTATTTGCAGAAAAAGCATCACTGAAACAGTTCCCCAAAAAAAGGCCACTTTTCAGGTTCTGAAAAAACTTATTTTGTTTTTTCTAAGCAGTGAAAATATTGAAATATATTTGGCTCTCTGAGCCTTAGCATCTTTCTGCATTAATTCTGAAAGAGGCAAAATGATTGCTTAAAAACATACACCTAATGTCTTTATTCACACCTTGTGCTTCGTAAGAATCAGAGTTTAATTACTTATCTCAGGCAGCTGTGACTATGAACTTTCCTGAGCCTGCTTATCAGTCTGAAAGTAGGGAGCTCATTTCTTACCTGGTTTTAAGTAACATCTCTGCAAGAGCTTGATCATGCTTGCAGAAGAGGATTACCATGTCTTGCAGATTGCAGTTGTGCTTTAAAAAAAGTAGAATTGACGCTGTAGAGGAGGGAAAGGGTTTATCTTTGTGTGGCAGTCAGGCACAATGATGCACACTCTGGTGAGGAAAGCTGCTCTTCCTGTGAAATGGTTTGGAGAGCAAAATCACGTGTGTTTAATGGGGATGTAGCCATGAATACAGTATCACTGATGGGAAAATGAACTTCTCTTCACACAAACCTGTGTCTGGTACAGGAGAGAGAAGGTGCTGTGTGAAAACTGCTTTTTACCTTCGCTTGTAGGCACAAAGTTTCTTTTGGGTTGCTGCATAGTGAAATAGTCCCACAGAGATACTTGTTCCCAGTGATACCTCCTCCTTCCTTTAAAACAGAAACTAATTTAGATTGTGGGACAGATGACACATTTGTCTGGAAACTTCTTCCAAAGCCAGCAGTGAATTTATTTGATAAATAAATAAATAAAACTCCTTTCAGTTTCTCATCTCAGAAGACAGGGAGCAAAGGGCAGAGCACTAGCAAAAACTATTTAAAGATAGCTGATCAGGAGGTTATGGGTTTTAGTGTTTGTGTACTTAAGAATTTAATTCTTGCTATGCAGGTTTAACTGTTTTAACCCAAGAAAAAATGCTTTCTCAAATGAAAAAAAAAATTGTACATTTTTTCTTTTTAGATAGCTTTAGAAATGTTTATATTTGGGTAGTTGGGAGTGTTTATATTTGGATAGCTGGCAACATTTATTTTCCCAGGATCTTCTGGAGGCTCTTTAGAGAAAATTCCTTGCTCCCCTCGAGCGCGGATTGTTAGAAATGTGGACGGAGCATGTGGGAGCCCTGGACAGAGCAGTAATTCTCATGAATTCTCATGCTGCAGTTCCACAGGCTGGAAGGGACATTCACTATGGAAGTGCAGCTTTAATCTTGCTAGAACAGACTTTTGTGAATAAATAGATCCTGTCTATGAAGGCAAAAAAAACCAGAGCTTGTAGGAAGCCCCGAATATTTTCCTACTCCCTCTCATCTGTCTAAAATACACCTTCTGCCACAGTAAATCTGATGAGCAATTTTACCCCTAATTCTGTAAAGGAGAAGTGAAATCCTATCCATTAGGTAATGCTAGCACCAGACCTCAGCCTCAGCTGTTTTTTAAACATTATCACAAACTGTCAGGAGAAGAAAAGAAAAATCCTTCTTGGCAAATATAATTTTCTTTGCTTTTGTGGATGTTTGTGCGAGAGTCCTTCAGCTTCTATGTGTTAGAGAAAAGTTTGGTGTGTGCAGAAATTTCCCTTAGTTCTCCTAAAAAAAAAGCGTTTGCCAGCTGGAACAATGCAAACAGGATGAAATAAAGTAGACTCTCAGTACATGCCTCTGTGCTTTTCTAATAACATGAAGTTTTTTGGGTGAACAAAGACTTAATACATCAGAAACAAATGGTGTGAAGGAAAAAAAAAGGTAAATTAGTTGTTCAAAGTGTGACATAGGACTGGAGCAGATGATGTGATTTGGGGAATGCAGAGCTTATGGTATGACAGTGTACTGGAAAAGATTGGCTTATTATCCTAACAAAATGAAGTACAAGAGGGCATATGATTCCTTTCTCATTGATTCATCAGGAGACCAGTATGAGGAACAGAAAAGAATTACTTATCTAAGACACCATGTTGGCAGAAGAGCAAAGGAGTATAAACTTGCCATGAATAATGATGGGCTGTAGATTAGGAAAGGACTCTGAGCTATCATTGCAATCCTGTGTTTTGAATGACCTTCCAGTCAGAAGAGAGGCAGAGGAAATAGGAAATTAAAATAATTTCAATGTGTAGTTAGAAAGTGTTCACTTTAGAATCTAAAAATTTATGTTAAAAAGTTACCATAAAACATGGAGTGGGGGATAAAATCTTCACTTTTTTTTGGGGGTGATCTTAAAACCACTGTTTGCTTCTATATTTGGTTAGTTTGGTACCTCACATGAAAATAACTCTTTCAAAATATTGAACTCAAGGCCCCCAGCTGGAAATGCACTTAGGTCTTCTTGGCAGAGGGATAATACAAGCTCCTCAAGGGAACTTTGGAGGTTCATGGACTGCTCCAGCAAGTTAAATTCTGAGTTCTTCATTTCAGCTTCTGCCATGAGTCAGAAGACAGGGGTATTTTGTGTGGAGTCTTGAAGGGTCTGGACTTGTTTAAGGCAGCAAGACTTTTTTTCTGTGTTTAATATGTGAATAATCTTTTGTCACTTGAGTAGATGTTGCAATCTGGTAAGGAACTGGAACACTTGGATATACCTCTAAAAAATGAATAAAATCAATCTTGTTTCTTGTAACTGGTTCGTCAGTGGAAATGGCATCATGCTTAATTTATACTAAGATTTCTTACTGCAGCTTCTATGGTAATAGATGCAAATTATGAAACGTGGACTTTAGCATATTCAAAAAAGGCTGTTTATTCAGTAAATCAAAATATAGGATTTCAGTTTATTTTGTCAGATATTCACAGTCAAATTTTAAATTTTGCTGAAGTTTTTAGGCAGAAGATCATGTTCTGGAAATTTTGTTATGCCATTGAGCTCATCTGATCACTCCAGTAATACTTGCTTTAATTCATGTTGTCTGCCATACACTGAAGCGAGGTGGAGCTGACCTGAGTGTTCATCAGACAACTGTAGGAGCTTTTTACCAGCTTGGGCTTGCATCCTCTCAAGTTTCCTATTTCCTTCATCGCACTAGAGTGAGTATTTTTTGGGATATAATTTGTCAGAACATCTGGATTTCTTTGGCTGCCATTAGCTGCTGCCTTGTTTGGACTGTGGAGTCTGTCTCGGGGATTTTTGAATAGTGCCATTGCAGTGACTAGGCTGAGGTGTTTGGATCTGGGAACACAGGTCCCCATTGCCTGCTCCATGTAAATGAAGAGCCAGAAGAGCTTAGGAATGCTCCAGCTGTAGCTTGCTGACAGAAGCCAGAATTTTCTTTTTGTGAATTTTATTTCACAGTGGAAGAAAGCTGGAAAGAGGAGGCACCGCAAGCACTTTGAAGGGTATTTTTACTCTTCAAATTTTGCAGATTGTTCCCAGCATAAAACAGACTTCAACAGGTTCATTCCTGGGAATTATTATGGGGAGGAGGCAAGGCTAACTGGCTGATTGTAACAGCTACAGACTTAAATGTGATTTTCTGCTCTATTTCATTAAAATTATAACTGACCAAATGCTTAGAATATTCAGTAGCTATTAAGACTTTAGAAGGCTACTTTGCATCATTGGGCTTTGTTCAAAAAAGCCTGAAAAATGGCAGAAAAAGCCTGTGGCTCATTAGCTTGCTACCAGTGGTCATGGATTGCAAAAATTCAACTGCTTAAAAAAACCCCAGTGGGTCTGTGCCAGTCAGCACTCATCACTGTGGGGCACTGGGATGCCTGAGTGTCCCTGTCACAGTTATACACGTTTTTCTTTGTCACTTTTTATCTGTGGCATAACCTTACGTGACAAAGCTTTCTCTGCAGAAAAAATGCTGTTTCAAATTGGTTAAAAAAATTGAATCCAGTCTCACGCTGTGTGCTGTGTTAAGAAGGTAAATAAACTCTTCCTTCCTTCCATTTTTTTTGTTGCATACACTAAAAACATATTAAAATTATTTAGATTTATGTTAAACTCAGTCATTGCTTGGGGGATCTCGTGATTCTTCTCTCGTGCCATATCAGTTGCTATACAGCAAGTGATAGGGGCATACATATTTTCCCTACTATCTGTAGTAGGAAATATATATATATATATATATATATATATATATATATATATATACACACACAGGCACATATATATATATATATATATATAAAAATATTTTGTAAGTTTAAACTAATTAATATATAATAAAAATCATGCAGTTATTATGCAATGTTGCAGTAATTTGATAAATCTTATATTCCCTTTATTAGTTTTCATCTTTAATGAAGTTTTAACATTTATTAGTTTCGCTGCCTATCAGGTTTTCCATTGGAACTGTAGAATCCCGCAATACCACGTGCATGTCCATTTTGAAAAGATTTTCTCTTTTGTTTTATATGGACTGTAGGAAAAACTGATTGGTTTTGTGGCAGAACCCCATAACAGTTTTGGCATTTTAGGCTCACCCAGCACAAACACACGAAGCTGCAATTTGTTTGACTGGGAAATTCCAGGGAGTCGTAACTCCTGGACTCTGATGTGTTTGGCATTGAAAACTAACTCTACTCTTGTGCATCTTTCACTTGCACGAACCTTCATCACACTGCCCTTTTCCCAGTGGGTTCACAGGCCTCCACTGTGGTGTAAAAAGGTAACTGTGTTGTTCTACACACAAAATTACAGGAATGGATAGATGCCAAAACCTTTGCTGCATTTAGTCCAGGTCACAAGCTGTGTTTCTTGTGTGCCTTTGTGATCTCTTTGTGTCACAAAGGTAAAGCAGTAGTGGTGCTATTCCCTGCAGGCATGGGCTTACCCCGGTTGTGAATGACCTCCCCACTCAGAGGTTTGCATTTTGCACAGGAAAACCTAGAGAGAGTAATGGGAAAACTGAAATTCTAACAGAGTAGTGGAGGTTTGGGAATAAAATCTGACTTTCTGTTTGCTTTTAGATTTTATAGTTGTTCTGGATGGGGCCAGAGGGGAAAAGTTGATTTATGACGTGGTTTTAAAAAGTGTGGCAGTTTGTTTAATCAAGAAATGCGCTGGGAGGATATTTGACCTGTCAAATCCTCTGTATTTATCTCCCATTTTTTCTCTTCCATTTTGTGGACTGGGACTAAAACTGACTCGTTTCTTATGTTTTATAAGTTTTTATGAGCTGACCTGATGTTTATAATGAGGCCTGTGTGAACACTCCATAATGATACCCCAGTAATTGCAGCATTCAGAGAGTTTGTTCGGGAACTCAACCAACAGACAGCCTGATAGTGTTCAGCCTGTACCACCCATGTATGTATTTACATACACATATGTGGCTTCTCTTTTGATAAATGTCAAATAGTAAAACTGCTTCTGAAATTGCAGATATTTGCACACACTTGGATCAAGGCACTAGATTTAATTTCAAACAAAATATACTTTGGGAAGAAGAGAGGTACGGTCTAATGTACAGTCTAATTTAAAGGGGTTAAAACCCAATGAAAACAAATAAACATAGCTGAACCAAAAAGTATTGCAAAATGCAGCAGAAGTTTTTTCTGTATTTTAAGTCCATTTGAAATTCAGGAATATGCTTTTATTATATGGAAGACTCTAGGTTAGTCAGGTGTTGACATCCCTTTCTGCTCCTGTGTTGGGTCAGAAAAGCTGAAATATGTTCTCCTGAATTGATATTTTATCCAGCAAAAGAAGGAATTAATATTCTTTGATTCTAAATTAAGGTTGAATTTCCTTGATTTCAGTATGTGTAAAAGAAACATTAGCTTTCTCTTGCTGTGAAATACAACGTAGTATCATATAAAAACGCATACACTGTTAAAAATATGAACTGCTGTTGGGTTACAAATACGTAAGTAAATTATGAAAAGGAGTGTTAATTCTTACATTATTAGTTTATTTCTCTTGAATAAATAGCCATAATAATAATTAGAAAATATAAATACCTCAGTTGTTGGGCCAGATGTCACTTCTTTGAGGCTGGCACATAGAGCAGCTTTTTAGCATCTTAAAATGACACAGCATTTTTGGTTTGGTGTTGATACTCCATCTTTCTTTTAAGAAACAGATTGCTCTAAGTTATTTCCTCAGCTTCAAAAGGGAAAGATGGGTATCACCAACAAGAAAATGCCAGTAATTTCATTTTCATTCAGGGCGTGAAGCATTTAAAGGTTAATTTTAGATAAAAATATCATGATTGAACATTTTATACTAGCTTTCTGTAGATTTCCAAATGCTTTGGAGTTGCTAATGTATTAGTGTGGAAAATCGAAATGTAAAATTGCATCCATATGAGGACTCCCACAGATTTCTAAAGTATGCTGTCCCTTAATAAATTAATTATAGCATTTTTTTTACTATCTCCAGGCTTTTGTGGAAAAATCAAAGTTCTCACTGTAGGAAATCAAGGGATAAGAGCTGGCTGAGAAAAGCTGTGGTTCTGCTTTGTCAAGTCTTTGTGGTAGCCTTTATATTGGTGCTTTATAACAACATGTATTTAGAATAACAAACAGACAATTAAATTATCTTTACATTAAAGGAGTGTTTCTTTTTGTGCACTAAGTTGCAGCTAGAATAGAAGAATTGAGGGTCACTTTTGAGGGCATGGGAAAAAAAATGAGTCTTTTGCAGAGAGATTTACAGAAGGAGTTTGATTATTTCTTGCCTTTTTTTCCCCTCCCTTCTCTCAGGTCCACACCAGTGTCCTACCTGACCACAAGGAACCAAGAGCAGATGTTGGGGTAAGAAATCATTTTCAGTAATTGATTTTTTTTTTTTCCATCTCATTGGAAGGCACTAACACTCAGTGCTCAACAGGAGCTGAAAAGCTTTTTTAATAGCGAAAGTTTTTGGTGGAATGAATAAAATAATCAAGGCAGGAGTGGCAGTCTCATGGATTGATGTAATCCCATTCACATCTTTTTGAAAACCTCTTTCAACTGAAGCTATCCTGAGACCAGCATAACCCTGTAAAGTCCTTGCTAATATCAAGCAAGCAGTCTGGATGGGAAGTCATTTTCTGAGAGGGCTAAAACCTCATGGATAATATGGGCCCCTGGTGGGAGTGGGAAAGGTTGGTCCTGCTCGAGCTGAGTAGAAGAACAAAGCTCACCTGGTGCAGGTGTCAGATCTGTCTGCAAATATGGAAAATGCCTGGAGGCTTCAATTTTTTAGCCTAAGGGTTTGACTTTTCTGCCTTACAAGGGCTTCCTTGGCATGGTTTTCAAGACTTCAGCTAGTGTTTGAAAAACCTGTAGCTTGGCAGCAAGTTCAATCTTAGTGAAATAATCAGTGTGTTTTAGCTTTCCATATAGCTATTATAGAGACTTTTCTCTTTGGCTAGTTGAGATTATTCATCAAACTACTCAAGGCGAGTGTCTTTAGATTTGTGTCTGGAACACTAGCAAAATTCCGAAGGAGCATTACTCTGTGATTAGGATTACAGCACAAATTTTGTTCTAAAGCCTACTTTTCAAGCCTTTCCAAGTCATGTGGGCAAAGTTAAATTGGTTTGTAGACTGCCAGTTCAGGCCCCAGGGTGGACTATTGGTATCTGAATCAGTATAGAAAAAGTATTCTCCAGTTTGATATTAGACCCCTTGAACATTAGCATAACTCTCTTAATTTGGGTCATGGGATCATTTGAAATTTTATTTGATTTTGCACATAGCTCTGTGCTGTCAAGCAAAGAATTTCTTTTTTTCTAAATAAGCATATGAATATGAAACAGAGAACTAAGTAGAACATTTTGAGCCGATAAAATCATTCACCTTTAATTTCATGACACAGAAGAAGTAGATCTGATGCTCAGACATGTTTAGTGGGTACAATGACCAAAGCTCTTTGGCTTTATGAGAGAGCAGTGTAGTTGTCTCTTGGCCCTGGTCACTTGAGGATTCTGACTTAGGATTCTTAAATATATTTATGGTTCTATTTTGCTGCAGAAAGAAGCCCCAGGTGACCAAACCTTATATCAATTTCATTCCAAATAGCCCTCTTCCCCTTTCCAAGCGGTCAGGTTTCAAATACAAACACTCAAATGTCATGAAATGCCAGAATAAAGGCTGCTGTGGAGAGACAGTGCTGTGGAATGCGTTCTTGCAGCATGGAGAAGGATATGCTCTTGGAAGAAGATGAATAATCTGGGCTAAGTGTGTGTGACCACAGAGTTTTAGTGCGGAAACACTCTCACACTGACTCATCCAAAGGAAGACAGAACCACCTGTGTGTTCACTCCAGCAAGGCTGTGCATCACCATGTGTTGCACCTGGATGTCTTTTTTTGTAGAAGTGCCTTTAATTTTGGCATTGAAAACTAACTGTGCTCTTTGCTTGTGTGGCTGTGTTATTTTTCTTCCTTTCTTCCTGTTCATCGCTTCCCAAATTCAATGTTTTTCCAGCCTGCCCTAGACACTCGTGTCCTTGTTCCATTGCTGCTTACATGCTGCTTAGGAAATCTAAGGCTGTGCCATTTATGGGAACAAGCCTTACCTCATGACTCAGTTTATTGAACTGCAGACATGCAGTTTGCAGTTTACTAACTGCACTGTGGGTGCTTGCCCAATTTCAGAGTTGGTGTTTGAACTGTACGTTGTGTATGGAAGAAAACTTATCTTAGTGTAAAGCTTTATTGTTTGCATTCAAGCACACAACATCCTGCTGGCTTTCCTGAAAGAAAGCAGGCTGAAGGTTTGTTTTTTTTTTTACCAGAGAAGTAACTCTTCTCAGCAGTGACAAATTCTTTTCTGTTTTCCTTGAAGAGAACATTGCTCTCTGTAGGCAGCCTCTGTTGACTCAGAGCAACTTGATTCTTCTTTCATTTGTATAGCCAAGAATGTATATAATTTAGCCTGGAATTCTAATTTGCCATTCCAACAGTAAACTTAGTGTTATGTAAGAAAAACCAAACTTTGTGCCCTTCTTATTGTTTTTTTGCTAAAAATTAAACATAATGTCATGATCTTCTTACAATTTATTTAGAGCAAGTGATGTTGTGTTGTACATTTGAAAGATAAATTGGTAGAAGATGGCTGTTAGTTTCTTGCCCATTGTTCCCAAGGCAAGAATACTACTGCTGGCCAAATTGACAAAATGGGATCTCAGCAGGATATGAGCAGAGGTTAAAAAATAGCCCAAGTGCAAGAGAAGATTTAACCCTTTTTCCTCTTTGTACTTTGTTATGCGTGAAGAGTGATTTTTATAGAAGAAAAAGATACAGTGGTGTAGCCTAATTTAACTTTAGGCATTCTAGTTACATTACCACATTTCTCTGCAATTTTAATGCAGTAAATAAGTTCACCTTACAATGGAAATAGAGGAAAACACTACTTAAAACATTGCCAAGAACTAGAGAAATAAAACATTTCTATTAATAAACTTGTGCTGAACTCAATTTAAGAATGCCTTCCTAGCACATACATTCATATTTTGAATACGTGGATGGTAGTGCCAATGGCTTGAGGAAAAACCATAACAAGAACAACTTTGGTATAACACTGAAAACTTAGCACTTCTTGTAATCCAGAAATTAGAAAAATAGGAAGGAACAGATGCAAAATGCAAATACTGGTACTGAATGAAAATCTTCCTGTGGCTGTACATCTTACAACCTGTTATTTTGTCAGGTTGTTAGACTGTTCTTAATGGAAATGAGAAAGGTTCCTGCCCATAAAACCAAAGTTTTTAACAGTTTACTGATAATCATGCTGCACAAAAAAAATTCTAGAGGATTAAGTATCAAACTGTTATATTGAAATGCAATATTTTTCTTTGTAGCAAAGAAAGATTTTCAAGTGTGTGAGCAAAAGAAATAACAAAAATGAATGAATATGTTATCTTTTCTTTCTGCTTTGATTTGTAGCGAAGCTTCCTGGGCTATGCAACTTTTAGAGTGGGTGATCTGGTAAAGTCAAAGGAGCAGCAGTTGACCCTCACCCTCAGGTAAGTGTTGTAAATCAGGGTTTTTCTAAGTACTAACCTTTGGCATTTCTCATCCAAAGAATGGCAGCAGAGATAGGGAAGGGTCTGCAGCACGAGTCGAACAAGGAATGGCTGAGGGAGCTGGCATGTTCATCCTGCAGAAAAGGAGGCTCAGCCAGACCCTGTCACCCTCCACAGTTAACTGAAAGGCCATGTTGAGAAATGCAGGTTGGTCTCTTCTCCCAAGAGGTAGCAAGTGAGCTTCCCATGTGCCAGATTAGAAAAGCTCATTTTATACCATGATAACCTATGGAAGAATTGTAGAGAGCTTGGCATAGGGAATATTCATTCAAAGTTTCCTTTAGAAAGGAGCATAAAATTGTCAGTTTTGTTTGGTGTGTGTGGTTTAAAGAATTAGCAGTGTACAGGTTTTTTTAGGCACGTTTAAAGAAGGTGGTCCTAATTATTGAAGGTGTCTCCCACATGAAAATGCTTGTGGTCTCCTGAACTCGTTGTATGCAGCTACACTGAGACTGCAGGGGGTGTGATACAGAACTCTAATCAGTGACAGGGTACAGACCTAGGTTGATGAACTCCAGCTTAGTGATCGTAAGAATCTGTTCTTACAGGAATTCAAGTTGTCTTCAGCTCTTTGGGATAAATTTGGTTTCCCTAACTGACATATTGAAAATTTGATCTGGAAGATTGTCTCCAACAGGTGGCACAGTAATTGACAGAACGGAAAGCTTCGGTTTCAGAGTAAATATTTTGTATCTCAGCCATCCAATTTGTAAGCAAAAAGTTAAGATGGAAAACTCATAAGAAATAGATGAAAAAATTGGTTTTCATTAATATTTTTAGTCTTGGTTGCCCTCTTTGTTCAGCTAACACTAAAATACAAATGTACCAATGAAATTTAATTTGCAGACACATTAAATGGTAGGGTTTAGTCAGTTGGATATTTTTTAAGAAAAACATCCTAACCTTTCAAAAGTGGGTTTGTTTTCTGGTTATGACTATTGGGCAGCAGAATGTCAGTAGAAATGATCCACATTTCTTTGATGGCAATTTAACCAGAGCAGTCTACTTATTTAAGCTTGCTTTCCTCTAATTACCCTGCAATATTAGTACCTCTCAGGAGGATAGAGGATATATCAAGGGACTTGTCAGAGCAATAAATTCTATTTAATTCTTGTTGATATTCTTTGGATAGGAGTTTATCAGGGCATGCCTGTGATTGAGATACTCCTTTGTTAGATTTAAAGTAGAGATTTAAGGACCCAGAAATAGCTCTGTGGTGTGCCCTGTAAAGATTGGTGTAATTATAGAATCTGCTTAATTTTTAACTGAGTTTTCTTTTTCTTTTCCTTTTTTTTAGTTATGTTTTTCCTTTATCTTTCTGAGGTACAATGGAACAATATAAAAGTGTTTTCAAAGGAGCATTCTTGTGTTTTTCTGTTATTTTGTGGAGAGCTGGCTTGTGTCTACAAATTCTTACTGCTGACACACAGTGCTCTACTTCTCTGTTTTCCTACCATTGTGCCCTAATAGTGATTAGGGACACAAGTTACAAAACCTCTGCAAAAGAAGTTTTTATTTTGATTGTCCTTTCTTCTCCATAAAGGTGTCCTAAACTGGTGGCTGAGTGTTTCTGGTAGATCTATGCAGTAATCATCAAAACACAAAAAGATTGATTTGCAGAATTACTTCAGTGTACACAACAGGTGTTGGGAGAGGAATTTAGTTATTAGAGATTTGGGATTGCAGTTTTCAATATGGAATTTATAAGAAGAGAGAGGTTTTCTATAGACTTGCATGTTTCATTTTGCAGTGATAACGCAATGTCACTTGCTTCCAGCTTTCTCATACAGTTGTGATGATGAATGGCAAAAAATGGGCTGTTGAATGCAACAGAAGTATTTTTCAGTAGGAGAATGTTTCTTAATATTGAGTGTATGATACAGTGTGTCTGATGAAAAAAATAAAATCACACTTTTTTTTTTCCTTTCTAAATAAGAGCTAGGTATACTGGTTGCTAATTTAGCAATAAAAGCTGATTTTTTTTATTTATTTTTTTTTTAGACGGTTGGAGGCAAATGCCTGCTGTTCTCAGTCCATCTTGTTCACTTACTTTTCCATCACTAGCTTGTTACCTTTTTTCTCCCTGGATGCCTTGGTCAGCATTTTATGGCCAGAAGGAGTAAGGTGGGCACAGATTCCTGCTGCTCGTGGTGTTACTGGCTATCTCCTTCCCTCACATTTGGGGGAACTAATACTGACCTGGGGATCCTTAAGGACCTGGGATAGTAGAGAAATCTGTTTCAAATGCAGGTGCTCTGCTGACAGGTATCAGATGAGTGCTGATCCTTGTCCCAGGGTGCCAAAAAATATCAGCAATTTTCCATCTCCATAAGCCAGGTGGGTTTTGTCCCGTGTATGGGCTTCTTATGTTGATGCTGAGTTTATTCTCTTGGCCAGATTCCCCATCCCAACTCGCCCTAAGCAGGTTGTCAAGGTGCAGTCCTTTGTTTTGTGGGGATGTGTCTCCTCACTCATGACTGAAAGCAATTTGGTGCAGGGACCGTCTTCACTGCACCGTGTGAGTGCAGAGTGCCCTTCTCAGCTTTATTAAACTACAGCAAATAAGCTGATCTCATTCTAATGCATTGTGAAGTATCCTAAAACCAATTGATTCCTTATCTGGTGCTGTGTTGAACAGTGTGTCTGTGTGAGACTTTTTACATCTCTACAAGCAAAGGACATGAGGTGTATACATAATGTGTGTGTGTGCTCAATACTGTTAGTGCAAAGTAAAATTATGCAGGGTTTTATCCTACTAAGGTATGATCACTAAGCTTTTTTTTTTTTCCCACTCCGTCACTTCTGTTTCTCTTTTTAAATTTTCTTTCAAATGAAATTTTAATCTCATGGTATTGCTGGAAAGTTTGAAATGCGTGTTTTCAAGTAACTGAAGACTCTCAAGCACTGCTGGTGTTTTAAAATCAGTCTGACAGTTTTACCCTGGGCATTTACAGAGCTCTTTGTTGATTTGTATGCCTGTAGCATTCAAAAGAAACTTTGGGTTTGGGATTTGTTGATTTTGTTGTTGTTGCCTTTTTCGTTAAAATGTGTCTTCGTATTTCTGTGTGGGAAGATAAGAACTGGAGAAAGGAGTGCAACTACAGTGCAACAAGTCCCACTGTTTAGTTTTATTGTGTTGCATTACCTTCTCTTACAGGTAACACCTGTAACAGATTGTAGTATTAAATATGTATTAGACCAGAACAGGAGTGATTTTGAGAAGAAAATAATAATAAAAAAATATATAAAATTGGAATTATATCAATCACTGTTTTTAAACCCATACAAAATACATATTGCTCCTTGTGCAGGCAAACAGTGCAATGCTCGCTATCATACTGAGGCCAAGCTTTTAATAATAGCACCAAGGGAAATATTTAGGATTCTAAAGAACAGGAGACAAGGATGAGAAAGTGTAGTTAGCATTTCCATTTTACTGGAGCAACAGGCCCTGTTGGTTTGGATCAGTTCATTTGCTTGGCACTTTGATCGGAACACCTTAAGCTCCTGAAAAATTGTCAGTCTCATAACCACACACTTTGGCTTCTAAAGATATGTGATTTGCTGACATCTGCTGTATTCCCTTTCTGCTGGGGATGCTGCAGTGCATTTGTTGACAGAGCCTAGTTTGGGTGCTGGTTTGACACAAGAAGGAGCAGTCAAGCCACACGGCTGTAGCAACTCCAGGGAAAGTTCTTCATTCAGAAGGCCCTTTCAATATTATTATGTATTTCTGCTCGTAATTTGGACACTGAACCCTTACTGCTTTTCTTCTGGATACTTCTTAAATTAATACAGGCTTCTTCAATTGCAAAAATATCTGGAACTGGTTCATTTTTAATAGTCTCTTTATTGTCAGTAATTAATTTGGCTTAGAGCAGATGAAGTTTTACACATGTAAAATATGAAGAATTATGTTTATTTTGCAAGGTTTTATAGAAGACCAGATTTGTGTAGTTGCAAGATGAGTGTATTCTACTGAGTGCATAGTAAAGCCTAATGGTTTTCAAGGAAGATAATTATTTAATTTGAAAGCTTGGGGGTAACTATTTTTTGAGACTTTACTGTACGAGCTGAACTTGTTTAATGGGTCCCTTCCAACTCAGCATATTCAATAATTCTGTGGTTTAATGATTTTATGACATTGAAGTTTTCTATGTATTCTTTTTTCTTGATTCATCACTCTTCATTTCCACTGCTCAGAAAAGACACAGTATTGCCCCACACGTATTTGTTTTGATTCTCCTTCCTCGCTGTGTTTTTGTAATTGTGCTGAACTTATTCTCGTCATTTCCTTTTTGCCTATTTTTGCTTGGTGCCTTTTGTTACCCTTTCCTCATTATTATGAAACTATCAGTTACTCTTCTTTCCGTCCTTTAAAAAAAAAAAATCTAGCTGTTCAGAAGAAGCCAGGGAGATAAACTTGGTGCTGTGCTGCCAGTGAAAGCTGAAAAAGCATTTGGTATCTTTCAGGAGTTTAAATCCTTGTTTCTTCCTAAAGGAAGTCAGCAATGCTCTTCTCTCGGTGATGTACATCTAAATTATTTGTTTTTGATTAATTGAAAGTAAACTATTTATGGGGATGATAATGAAGGAATTCACCTGTAACTATACTACCATTCCCGTATAGTTCAAGAAATGGGATGGATTCTGAATAATTTCTCTGTGGAGGGATTACAAAGGGAAACGTGATATTCAGATTAGCTTCACTGTTTTGGTTTTGCAGGGATTCTGTTAATACACTCTGTCCTTTCTTTGCAGATTGTTAGGAAACAAAGCCATGTACTCTGCATTGGGATTGCAGATCCTAAGTGGAATATTGGTGCAGTGTTACAGCCCTTTATCCAATGGTCCACAAAGAGGATAAGGTCTAGAATGAGAACCTGGCAGTGTTCATGGATTCATGCACCATTCATAGCACTTACCTGTCCTCAGTGTTGTGATGAGAGCTTTCATTGTCCTGAAGAAGTTGCCTCATTGTTGTTAACATTTGGTTTGTGATGGCAAATAGCCAGCTCAGTAGCGGTGGCTGCACTTTACAGAATGGAGAGGGCACTAAATATTTACTGATGTTATTCTAATTGAAAGGATTTGATGCTGCAAGTGACCCGGTGTCATGGGTTGGTTTTTTTCCCAGGACATCTGATGGTGGAAAGACAGTTGGTACCATTGAAGTCAATCTTATGAAGATGGGAGAGCTGGATGAGGGGGAAACAGACCACATCACAGCAGATGCTCAGGATCAAAAGGTAGAAACTCAGTTTATTGCACAAAGTTAATTAGAATGATCTGTTGTACCAGATATCTAAAATACTAATTACCAAATTGGGTTAAGAACTTAAAACAAAATTTGTGGCGCAAGTGCTGTGTAAACTTATCTCCCTCATCCAAAAAAACCAAATTCATGAAGATGTACAGAGTAATATCCTAACCTGAGTTTCCTAGGCCCTTTCCTTCTTGAAGAAAAAAATAGCTTATTTTTATCTCAACTGAATATATTTGATCACTTCTGATAAAAACTGTCCAGAGCGATGCCATAAATACAGCTTCTTTTTTCCTTGGACAGCTGGTCTGGTTTCTGCCCTTGAAGTCCTGTTTATGTTGATTTTTATGTGCAATCTGTGCCCACAATACTGAAAAGCTGGAAGAATGACAGACAGGCAAAGCAAAGAAGAGGTAAATTCCCTTGCAAAGGGGCAGGTTCATCTGCATTAAATGGGAGCACACAATTTTTGCAGCCCGAATACAACAGTTCACTGCTTAACACTGTGGTGTATCCTGTTCTTCCTGAATAAAAGGAAATATTGCTACAGGGAATGCAGGATTTTTTTGTTTGGAAGTTACATATAAAACTATTTTTTGAGCAGAGGACATTATTTTCAGTATCTTTTCTGCATAGCAAAATCAGTCTGAGGGTAAATTTCACACTTTTTTTTCACTGCTTATCTCAGAGAACTTCAATGCCTTAGATGAGTGTGACCAGTTCCAAAAAAGCAACAAATGCTGTGAAATCTTCCTGACTTTGACCCGTAAAACTTGCACAATATAGGCAACATGAGCTGTTTTTTTCAGCCTTCTCTTTTATTTGGCTTTTCTTCCACTGCAGAATGTGGAATGAGACTCCTTGCAGTTATTGGAGATGTAGTTACTGAGCTCTGTTGGGCCTGGGGGACACAGAAGGCTTTAATAGCAGCTTTCTAGGGGTTTCTAATACTTGTAAAGAGAGACCAGACTCATGACCAATGTATGGTCTTTAAAGGAGTCCTTGGTTTGTACAAATCAGTGGCAACACAGTCTTGGATTATATGTTGATAGTGAGGATGCAATTGTGAGAATGGTGAGTCATTGAATTAATAAAAAATAAATAAGTTTTGAACTGGTGAATCACAAAATCTGAGCACATTTTAAGGACTTTTTTGTGCTTCCTGCTTTTCCCTTGTTTAAAAATTAATGAAGGGTTTTCTTGCACTGTGCATGTGAAAACTGCTTTGTCTAAAGAAACCTCTTCGAAAGTATGGAACTTGTCAAAAATGGTTTTAAACTAAAGTGCCTTATTTTTATAGTAAAACGTATTAAGCTAAACTATTACTATCTCTCAACATTTCTGCCATAATACTGGTAGGAAACATTTCTGTTTTGTTATGGAACGGCTGATCATATTTTTTTCATTTTCTTGGCTATAATTCTGATTGTGTTTCAGTATCTTGGAACAGAAATATAAAGAAAAATGTAAATTCTAAGTAAGACTTTGGAAGTTTGTATTATTATCACTCATGGTTTTCAGCCTACCTTTTATAAACTGCCATGGATTTATCTCAGACCCCCTGAATGTGTCACATCTGTATTGTATTTTTTTGCAGTGTGCATTGGTTCGTGAGTGTACAGCCACTGAGGGCATAAGTGGGAAGGACAACCTGCCTTCCTTAAATGCAGGTAAGAATTCCAATATCTGTAAGAGACAGCTCTTGCAACTCCACCTCTGGTCCTGTAGAAATCACACAGATTCGTGGCAGAGCTCATCAATGTCTCTTCAAATGCTGCACAGATGTTCAAGTTCAATATTTTAGTGTTTTATACATGTTTGGCATTATCATTTCACGGAGAAGTTTGAATAAGTGTGTGTCAATTGCGCTTTCTGAAGCAGTGCTGAAATCTCCATCTCCTGCATCTTTACTGTTCAGTGATTTTCAGTGACTAAAAATCACTGTCAGTGACTTCCATGGGCATGGAATTACCATCATTAGTTTCTGTTGTGTCATTGCACGGCATTCTGTAAAATAATTCTGCATTATTTGTAAGTGAATACCCAGGACAATCAATCTCTCTCATTCATAACTGGTGAAGTGGCAGTTTCAGATTGATCTGGAAACTGTCTGTCCTAGAATGAAGGGAGCTGTTGGCAAGGCATTCTCAATTCTAGGCCAGCTTGGGCTTGAGTGCATGGTGTTAAACTAGATCTGTTTTTCTTTCATTATCTGAGGAGTATTACATGCTGATGTGCTGTGCCATAAAACCTTTATTAGCCCGAGTTTATGAATCTCCATTACTCGGCAATAACAATATCACAAATAAGTTATATGGGTTATCTAAAACCACAGCACTGTCAAGAATTCTGTGTTTGCTACATACCGTTGAGGAGGAATGTTACCAAACTTTTACAACTTTTTAAAATCTTTCTTGAAACTTTTTAATCTGATTTCTCTGATAGGGCAGACTTTCTGAATCTGCTTTGCAGTCTGAAGGAAGCCCTAAAAACTGCCAAAAATTAAGTTCTTCCATATGTGTGTGAATATTGCATTTTTTTTCTGTGAGTTGTTGAGATTAGATCAGAATCAGAAAAAATATGTTCTAGAGAAATACCATTTATTTTCATCAATTCAAAGTGAGAAAGATGTTAATTGAGAATTTCTGAATGTGCCGGAGCTACATCCGGCTCCAGAAATTCCTGAACTGGAAATAGCTGGAGGCATGGAGGGTATCCTGTGTCTCCAGGTGTGTATTTATGGCTTTTCTTGGGCACAAGATACAGAGGCCAGGTGAAGGATTTCATCTAGCCCAGTGCAGTTCTTTGGTTGTGATTCTGTATGTCATCCAGATTAGTGAGACTTGAAGAAATGACATTTCTGCCAGAGAACGATGCTGATTCACAACAGATTGTTTTCTGTTTGTTGCCTCCCTTGTATAGGTCTGATTGGGGTTTTTTGTTGACTTCTTTTGTATAGGAAAATGCTGTAGGTTGTGAATATGTTTTGTTGGAACTTCCAAGGTAGATGTCAGTTTTAGGAATATTGAAGTCTCGATCAATTTGTCAAGAATATTTCCATGTGATTCTACAGTGTATCTAGGCAGCGTTTTCACATTTGTTATTGTCATATACAAACACAATATAAAACCAAAGCCCACCCAACACTACTCAGGTTTATAAAGTTATAAAGTCAAACACACCTTGAAGAGCTTTTTTTTTTTTTTTTTTTGTCATTTTTTGAGTTGTCAGGCTTTTTTTAAAGAATTGAGGGGAAAGAGGTGCATATGCAAGAAATGACAGCATGCAGGCTATTGGGAAGAGTTTGCACTCACAGGAAGTTTTTCTCAGATAAATAATTAGTCTTCAGTCTGTTTCCTGTATTTGTGACTTTCTCTTCTCGTGCAGCATCACCTCCACTTTCCTGCTGACATGCTGTGCTCATACAGAACTGCCCCCAGAACAGTATGTTTTCCATATACATTCATATTTAGTTCACGTGTATGCTGCTGTAAAGCTTTCTGGTATTTTCTTGTTGTTTATCAGGCCTTCAAAATGATGAAACTGAAAAAAAAAGCTGCCTCTGTGAATCCTTAAGCTTGTAGGCATAGAAGCATGCTGGCATTCTTGTGAAATTTAAATCCTAGGATAGGGAACTCTCAGCCCTCCAGTGAGTTATGAGATGCTTGTTGAGCGAGTGGGAATAAGCAGTATGTTTCAGAGCCTTATCACTATTGCTTCTATACCTCCAGAGACTGAATTTACGTCTCAAAATTCAGTTACTTATTTATAATGCTGGAGAGTTTGCCAGTTGTTTACATGTAAACAAATTGCATTCTAAATTAAAAAAGAAAGATAAGAAAAGTAATTGAAATTTAGCAAAATTAGGAAAGCTTTAATTATTATTCCTGAGGTAATACACATCATATTCCTATGCTACAAAGAAAGATATAAATAGGAACACTGTTAGCAAATTAATATATGGCAAAGATATGCTTTGATCTGTGTTCAATAGGGAATGAAAATAAAACCAGAGTATTCAATCTTTTATTATTTTTATTGTACTTTCAGGGGAAGCAATGTGAAGGATATTGCATGGAATAAAAAGCACAGAGGTTCTTCATATTAAAAATGACAATGTCCAAAAATATTCATGGGTAAATATATGGCATTGGCTTTCAGGCTTGATGCTGTGGAGAAAAGCTTTTAAAACAGAGTTTTCTCTTTTTTAACCACTGCAGTTCATGTGGATTTTGGGTTTTCTTCAATGCCTCTCATGATCACTGTCTGAGTACAGCAAGGATTATCTTTATGAAACTTCCACTCATTTTAATCACTACTTTTTATGAAAACCAATTCTAGTCTCACCCTTCTTATTGTACATGCCCTCTAGAATTTGGTTCTAGACAACTTGTTACAGGTAGAAATTAATTATTGTTGCAGTTGGAGGGGAAGATACTTCTGAGATTTTTATGGAGTTGCATGCCTTCAGTAGTTCTGTTTATAAGGAAAAAACATCAAGTACTTATGCAGCTTTTATTGGCCTTAAATCTTAAGCTTTAGCAATACTGCATATTGGGATTATTTGGGAAAAATGCCCAGGCTTTTTTTGACTTTGTAAATGAAATTTTCTTCTTAAACCCATGGATTTGACCATTTAAAAAACTTACAACACACTTGAGATTATCCCCATCTGAAAATTCAGACCTGAATCAAAGACCTGAAGATGAAGCCAGTACCGGGAGAGGAGTTTAATAATTCTAGCCACAATAAAAGTCACAACTTTGAATCCATATTTTTAGTGTTCTTTGTCCCTTGGTGCAGTTGTGATGGGTTTTCTGGGCTTTGTTTTACTTTGTGATGGTGGCAACATTGGGGAGATGGGAGGAAAGAGATTTTTCAGATACATATTTGCATTAGGTTCTCACAGATTAATGTGCATTTTTCAGTGTAGTCGATTCTGAGTGTGAATTTAAGGGCTGCTCTTGGAAAAAATCCCTTGATAAACTCCTTAGGAAGTAGATATAAAAAGGTAAAATAAAGAATCTTTTGTGTCAGGGGCATCATCATTTAAAATGTCCAGGTAATATGCTGATCGGGGGGCACAACAGAAAAAACAGTACCAACTCAAAATTATCATCTGTTTTGGCAGTTTTCTGTTTAAGGCCAGACTTGAATTAGCCCTTGAATTAGCCCTTAGTTTCCTGAGGTTTGAACATTGAGATATTTTGGGTATTGATAGTAAAGAAAAATTGCTCTTTTTAATATGTCAGAGAAATTAAGCATCTCTTTCGCTTATTTCACAATACTGAGTGAAAATTTAGTTTTTGAAAGTAAAATCACTAAGAACTAAAGGCAAAATTACTCTAAAAAGGTTCATAAAATGACAATAAAATGGCAAGAAGTGCTTATAATGTACTGTAATTAAGAAATAGTTGGCTTCTGATTGTAAAGGTGTAAATTATAACATCTGTATTGTCTCACCCTTCCCAAGAGATTGAAAATAGAATAAAAGTTTTTTAAGACTCGGTTGCTCCATCTCTGGATCAGAAAAGGGCATAATCCAACAACAGTTTTTCATCCAAGATTGCTGATGAAAGACATCTCAGTGGAGTGATGGGAATATAGAGCAGTGCGACCACTTAAACATTGCTCCTTTCTTCGGGTTGCAAGCAGTGGGTTTATTATCAGTGTATTTAAATCTCTGGTCTTCTTTTAGGCCTTTCCTAAAGGATATTTGTTAAAAATCCTGATTGCTTAGATAGACAAGGCAGTTTGGGTACCTTTTATTTTTAATTCTCTATAAATCAGACTACATAAACATTAATGGTGTCTGTGAAATGTCTGTTAGTAGCTGTCACTGTTAGTAGCTGTCACTCATTCCAAGTCAAGATATTGTGGATGTGTGTGTTAAATGGCAATCATTTGTCTCCAAGTAAACTTACCAAACTAGTGAAACAGAACTTTTTATTCCTCAGCTTTTCCCCTTTTTGATCTTTCTGGAAAATAAGAGCGGGGTAAAAAAAGAAAATAAAAAGATGGAAAGGAGAGAGTAGATTGTATGGCATCGTTTTAAGATCTGAATGGAAATGTAGCCAACACGTGAAAACTGTAAAATAAAAAATGTGATGGGTTTTAAGCATAATCTTCCAAAATACAAAGAAATGTGATTTTCTTATGTCACATTGCAATAGTGATCTGAAAACTGTGTGTGTAACATATCGACAGGGCTGTTATATTTATTTCTATGTAGTGGCAGTGTCTTGACCCCATCAAAGTTCCAGGTAACTCTAATATGTTCAAGTTTCCTTTAATGCAGAAGCACACCTCCAATTTGCATTAATGATTTGTGTGTGCATGTCCAGGGGAAGATGCAGCTGAACCCTGAGTCCTGTGCAATTTATTGGAATTGTGAGTGGTGCTGGCAAGCTGTGGTGGTGGCTGTACTGAGTTCATTGTTCATTTGTGCTCTCTGGTTTTCCTAACTTCAGCTGAAATGCAAGAAAAGAGAGTCTGATTGACATTCTCACTACTTTGAAGACCTAAATTCAAAAGTTAGCTACTCTGCTGGTAAAATGCGATTTATTGATGTACTAGTAATACTTTGCCCTCCACATGCTGGTATAAAAATGAAATAGATATTAAATGTTTTTAGTGGAATTTTAATGATACTAAAATTAATTTTGTAAGCTAGGGGGAAATAATATAATAATTATGCAGGTTATTGTCATAAATGTTTGGACTCATATAAGCACATGAAAGCAATGATATTATTTTTGCTCTTTGCAGTGTTGAGAAACCCTGTTTGTAAGTTGTATAGATTCCCTACTTCTGACAACAAGTGGATGCGGATCCGGGAGCAGATGGCTGAGACCACCCTCTCCTTCCACGTTCCTAAAGAACTAATAAATCTGCACATAAAGGAGGACATGAGAAGGTAAGGAAGAGGCAGCAATATAAATTATATTTTTCTGACTTTGAATCATGCAGACGAGGAGCTAAAATATATTTATTTGTAGTATGAAATGGGCACTTTTATAGCTGCTAAGAATTTACAGCTGTAACTGAACAGAATTGATTGCTCAATAGGACTCCAGTGACCTCATAAGTTCTGAGCAATGAACTGTGCTAAAGTGCAGTCATGGCTTTAAACCTGTTAGCACCACCGTTTGATTAACAATTTAAATATTCTGGAACATTAGCATTTTATAAAGGATCAGAAAATGACAGGGGGCTGAGCAACATTGTGCTGTGTTTGGCTATGTGTCTGGGTAGAGTTAATAACATAGACAAACATTATGCCATGAAAAATGACAAGTTTATAGTGAATAAAGGAGCAATGAGGATAAAATGGACATTCCTTTAGCTAATCTAAATTAGTTGGCATAAGAAAAGGATTCCAAAGTAATGTTTGTTTGAAACCCTAACGTTTGGCCTCATAACCCAGAGAGATATCTGAGAATCATAACCATGTGTATGGCCTGGAGAAAAAGGAGAATAGAGAACACAGGTGTCCCAAAAGCCTTTGAATGTCCAATTTGCCATTGCAGTGATTAAAATGGAGCCTGTCCTTGAACCCTTGTAAGCTGTGCTGATAAAATTTGGGGAAACATCTTTTTAAGTAACCCAGGGCTACCCTGAAGACAGTGCCTCCTTCTTCTTCCAGCGATAATGGATGATGTAGAAGATATTGCCTCCTTCCTCATGCAAGTTACTTAACACATAGATGGGCAGCTGGTCTCATGTGTAAGAGTGATGCTGGGACCCAGTGCTGCATTCCAAAGCCATCCTGTGCGCTTTGAGGCAATTCCTTCCTGTTGTGTCACATCCCAAAACAACCTGTTGTGGCTGTTTGTTCTGCAGTATCAAGCTTCTTTTCCTTTTTTTATTTACCCCATCTGTTGCTTCCCTGTGATGTTTATATGCCAATAGAACAGCATGTGGGAGGCTGGAATCTTGATTTTAATAAAGTCACTGGACTGATACATCCTTATGCATGGTGATGATGGGTTATAAAATTCCTATGAATTGTTATAATAGTTTATTTTATTCATTTAGTACTGTGTTTAGGCATTTATGGCCTCATCTTGTTTGAGAATACTTATGGGCAAGGTTTTTGCTGTAAGCAATAAAAATAGATTATACTGAGTCTCACAGTTCATGCACTTCCCATATTTTCATTTGCCTCATGGGTAAGTGCCTTTTAAATGTTAGAGGATTACTTGAACCACTTTTACTACTTCTGCATTATTCTCTCCAAAGGCATAATACAAGTAATAGCCCTTGTTGTTGTATCATATTATAGAATTCACCTCCCTGGACAAACTCCTAGTAAGAATTCACCATGGTGGGGTTTTCTCTTCACCAAAATAAAGATTTGAAAAAGAAACAGAAGTAACAGTGGCACAAAGATTGAGATAAGTGCCTCTGATTTTCCTGACTGCCGGTGTGGTTGAGCTGTTCAAGCCTAGTTGAAAGTGTGGGTGTGAAAGAAAGAGACCAAGTGATTGATGCAGTCTGGAGGAGGAGATAAGACTAACCAAAATGAGCAACACTATGTAGAATACCAGCAGATGGTGGGAACAGGAGCATCTGTGTCATCTACCATCATATAAGAGTGTGGGTTGGAGCTTCTGCTTTGGCTGGCCTTTCTTTTTCAAGAAAAGCAATTGTGGAGATGTGTGTTCTTGTGGAGTCCTTACACTTGTAGTCTAGTAGAACGTGTGAGGAGGATGCTGCTATATTCGGTGTGGGCTCAAGTATTCTTCTCTGTGTCTTTTCCCCTCTGTTAGTATAAAAGGATAAATATTTCTGTCTCAGAAGCCACTTATCATACTCAGCCTGTTTCATTTTTTTTATTGTGGCTTCAATATAGTCAGGTCTGAAGCAATTACCTATAAAAATGTGCCAGTAAGTGTTAATGCTATTCAGTATTCATTAAAAATTGTAGTTTAAATTCCCTTTTCTCGCCATCTTGAGATTGATTGTCTCTTGATAAAACTTCAGTGTTCATTGTTAACCAAACCCTTTCATTTATTGACATGATGCTTTGAAATTTGTAACTTCTAACAGTATTTGACTTTATTTTAACTTTAAGGGAAAGAATTTAAAGCAGGAATGGAAGCAAAATGATCTTAAAGTAGGAAGGGAGAAACAAGTTAAATTTAGCTTATAATTGTCTACACTTTTGTATAATAAAAAGTGTAGTGGATAGAAATTTAAAAGGAACTTAAAGTTTTCATCTCTTAGGAACCATATAAAATCGTATCATGGCTTTGCAAACCCCAGTCTATTCTCCTCACATGCATAGGAAAAGAGGCTTTAAAATAATTTTAAATGTATTTGTTGCCATTTTTGGGGTGGGTAGTTTGCTCATGGGGTTCTGGTGGGGTTTCTTTTGTCTCTTTTTTCTGCTTTGTTTTCTCTTTTTCTGTTTCTAAACAACTGTTCAGGGCATGCAAAGGTAAGCACAACTCACACTGAAGTTTTTAGTTGCCTGTCGGGTCAGGCTCACCAAAACTTGAAATAATTTTGGGAAATTCTGTAAGGAGACAAAAATTGCAACTGTTTTCAAGAGAGTCTAAAATGAGATTATTAGTAGAGAGAGAAAAACATGCCTTTTTTTTTTTCTTTTTTTTCTTTTTTTTTTCTTATTGACTCCTCCGTAATAATTATTTGCCTGGTTTGGAAACAACAGAGTGAAAAAGCTATGAGTATTTTATTTCTGGAGGGAATGTTATATTGTTTGTCTGGAGTTTATTGCCTATATATCACAGAAGCATATCTTGTAGCAAAGAAAAATGAGAGTAATTTTATCTGATTCTGTTCTTTAAAAAAAAAAAAAAAATTGAAGTGGTTATCCATACATTTTAAAGTGAACTTTGTTAGGAAGAATAATTCCTGTGCTCCTTTCCTTAGAAGCTTCTAAACTTCCATTATGTATGAATGATTGAGTCATATCCCAAAGCTATAGTTTATATTTACTCCAAAGCTCCTGTTTGATAAATATTCAGAATTTTTAAGCTGTTACAATATTACAGAAGTTTTGCAAATATAATCTGCAGAAATGTCCCCTCTTGTTTTGAATCCTGCTAAGCTCTTTGCTTCTGATGTGTCGTAGTGTGTTTTTAAGTTTCTTGTTTTGTTCCCCCATTTTAGGTATTATTCTCCCCCTGTTCTTTGTAAGATGGTTCTTCCCCCTCCAGTTTTCCCGCCACAGAGTCTTTGGCAGTTATGTTACCACGGTTACCCCTGCCCCCCTTATTTGTCAATCTCTCAAGTTACATAACTGCTCCTCCCTTATCCCACCATATAAGTAAAGTTTTCCTCCTCCCTGGGCCCAGTCAATCACCCCCCACTCCTCCCTGCTTTCGAGAACATTCTTCTCTCTGGGGGTCATAGTTGGCTGGCGTCCCAGGGCCCCTCCTTTGTTCTATGTTTATTGGATAAGTTCTTGTGTCAGTTTTCTTATGTACCTCCCCACATGTTCCCCTATTGGTTAGCTGGGCTTCCCCTCCCGTCTCCACCCCTTCCCTGTAAAACTCTGTCTCCCCCCGTGTTCGGGGCCATTTTGCTGTGGGTTTTTCCACCTGTTGGTTTGCCCTGTGCTGCCTGTGGGCTCTTCAATAAACCGACGTTTTACCCCCAGCAAGTGGTCGCCTCCTCTCTCGTCTCGTCCAGCGCGAACCCAAGTCCGCAATCCAGCCCAGCCCGAGGCCAGGACGCCAAGGGGGGCTGGCCTCAGATGCGTAGGGGCGTCGGCCGCTTTACCCTTTCAGCTAGCCGGACTTAGGGCCGTGTACGCCCTCGCGCAGTTTGCCGTCCAACGTGGGGGCCGACGAAGTGGACTTTTGACCACGGACTGGACCCTGCGGAGTTGGGATTTACTTACCCTCTGGACGCCAGACTACCCCGGGTAGTAGCAGGCTTCGTTTTAGAAGCAGCGCTCCCCGGCGGAAGGGAGTCGGGACTCCTCGCACCCTCAGAGGACGACTCCCCGAGACAAGTGACCTTCGCCTGGTTTTTTCTTTGTCGCCGCAGCAGGATTGGTGAGTTCGGGCCCCGTCCTGGGGACTCTCCGGCTTCCCCTCTGCCTTTTTAACTTTCCCTAGGGGTATATGCCCTGCGTTGGGGACCTACCCCCCCGCCTTCTCTCCTTGAGGTTTTTCCTCGCCCCCGCGCCGTTTTTGTTTTCTCTTCCCTTTGGGTGCCGGATTTCCCCAGACGTGGGGCCGGACCCATCACCCAATCTCTTTTTCCCTCCGGCTGTTTACCCAGACTTTGGGGCAGTGGGGGGGGCAGGGGCCGGCGGCAGGCGGCTCATTGTTTAAGTTCTCGTTGTTTCCCGGGCGTGCGGTTGCGTCATCAGAGGATTTTCCCCCTTTCTAGCGGTAGCAGTTTCTGCTCTAGAAAGGCGCAATGGGTGCCGGCTTGGGAAAATCCCAGAAGGAGGTTTATTATGTTGTGAAGGGTTTGTTGCTTGGGGGTGGTCAGAAAGCCCGCAAGCAGGAGTTAAAATGTTTAGTTAAGTGGGTATTTTCTAGGTTTCCCGAGGTCTCCCCGGAACGCGTAAAAGAGCCGCGGTTTTGGGCAGCCGTTGTGGCAAAATTAGAAGAGGCCATAAATTCCGGGGAGACAAAACTAGCCACCGTGGCGTATTGCGCGCGCAGAGTTCATGCGACACTCGGCGCGCCTGTGGAGCCTAAGAAATGTCCCGCGGTTTCTGGTTTGTCCCCTCGTTCTCCTCGTTCAGTTGCCCTTGTCCCCCAAACCTTTCCCTCGTCCCGTAGGCATGAGCCCTCGAGGGGCATTTTGAGGGCCGACCAGAGGCAGGGGGTCCATCCTGCCCCTGCTCCCCCTCGACCGGCTCGGCCTCCCCCTTCGAGGAGCCCTGGCCAGGCTCCTTCTCTTCCCTTACCCTCCAACCCGGTCCCCAAGTCCCCGGTTCCAAACCCCAAAGTTGTTCGGTTTTGCGACGACCCTCAAAAGGGGTCCCTTGGTGCCCGAGATGGCGGCGGCCACGCGGCCGCTCCCGCCAGGGCTCTTTCTTCTCCTCCTAACCCTTTCCTCCCTAATGCTAACCCTTTCCTTCCCCTGGACCGAACCTCTTTTTCGGTTGTCCCTCCCCCATCTCTTTTCTCTGCTCCTTCCATTTCTCCGCCCTCCGATCCTCCGTCGGCTCCTCCCCAGGTTCCTCCCCCAGTTCAGCCCCCTGTTTACTCCTCCCCTGCTCCACCTTCATACTCTGCTCCGCCTCCGAACTCCACCCAGGGGGCGGAGAGGGGCGGTGTGCCGCGCCCACTCCCTCGCCCTGCCCCATTGCCAGACTCCGCCTCAACCTCCTCCAACTCCGGTTCCCACGCTCCCCCTTCCGGTTCTCACGCCTTGTGTTCGGGGTGGGGGGGGATGGATGACTGGAAGCCGGGGCAGGCGCCTTTATTGGAAGCCGCTCCGGTTACGTACCACCTCAGCGGGGAGGGGAGCTCTCAGGCCCAGTGGGTGCCTTTAGCACAGGCCCGGATTAAGAAACTGTGCAAGGCGCAGAAGGACTACTCCCGCGGGTCTGAATACTTCCGGGGTATGCTCCGGAATGCCCTTGCACAGGGAGATCTGGTGCCGGCGGACCTGAGGGCCCTTTTCTCTAGTTTAACAAGACCCATGGAGTTTAGGGTCTGGGTGGGGGAATGGAGGAAGGAGATAGTGGAGGTTCTCCCGATTCTTTGGGGGAATCCTTCAGTGTCTCATGACGCGGACGGTTTGGCAATTTCCCAAGAATATCTTTTAGGCGAGGGACAGTGGGCAGAGGGGATAGCTCAAGCAAAGGCCTTGTTCTCGTCTCAGCTTGTAGAGACCGCTAAGGCAGCAGAGCGGGCCTTTTATAAGCTAGAGGTGATGACCTCCCAATGGGAGGACGATGAAGTCCGGCAGGGGCCGCAAGAGCCTTACATGGTTTTTATCGAGCGCCTCTACAGATACGTGGAGGCGCAGGCGACCGGGGACGACGACAGGGAGAAGATGCTCTGGAGGATGGCGTATAGCAACGCCAACCTAGAGTGTCGGAAGGCCATCAGGAGGCTCCCTCGAAGTCCCCGGCCCACGGTGGAGGCCATGATAGAGGCCGTGGTAGGCCAGGTATCCTTACCATCGCGGCCTAAAAGAGCCTCAGTGGCTTTTGCGGAGGACCCCGAACCGGACTTCTTTGATATAGAAGCTGCCCCCGTTGCCGGGCCCCCAACACCCGGGTCCGGCAGAAGATCAACAGCCACCCACCCCTGCCACCTCTGTGGCAAGACAGGGCATTGGATGCCTCAATGCCAGATGCGATTAGATTATTTGGAGTATAGAAGGAAGCGGGAAAAGGAGGAGAGTAAGGGCACAAAAAACTAGGCCTGGAGCGCAGCCCCTCCCTGCGCGAAGACAAAAATGCGGCAGGCCACTTAACAACAAGCGGGGAGGGAGGAGACGAGAGAGAGCTGCCGTACACACTGCCGGATTTGTCTTACTTAGTACCAGACTTGACACATACCTGTGGTATTCAGCCTACACCTGCGCTTGACACCATGTCCTCTGTCCCTACAGGCTGCAGCTAACTAGGGACTTCTATCTCCCTAGTAGTGACATCCAGCTGGTGTCTGTCGACCTGCAACACCCGGGTCGCTGGAGGAAACTTGGACGTTGCAGGTGGACAGTCGTCGGGGACACAAAGCACACACTGCGAGACATTCACATCGTCCCTGGTCTAGTAACTACCGACCGGGACCATTTCGCGGTAGGGCTGTACTGTGTCCGACCCCCACTCTTCCTCCCTAAGGGACAGATCATTGCCCAGGCTATTCCGGTTCCAGATAAAGATAATTGGAAGAACTCCGTGGAGAGGACATCGCCTCCGACAGTAGCCTGGGCACAGCTGGTGGGGAGGGAGAAGCCCCGCCTGACTTGTCAACTCTCGTTGGGAGGGGACAGAAAGATCGTGAGGGGTCTTTTGGACACAGGTGCGGATGTGACGATCATTCCCTCTTGGGAGTGGCCGTCACATTGGGACTTGCAAAGCGCTGCGGGCACAATCTCAGGTGTTGGGGGCCTTCAATTGGCCAATCAATCTAAGAGCATTGTGCAAATTAAGGGGCCCGACGGGCAATTGGCCTCTATACGCCCGTTCGTTTTAGATTACACTGAGCCTCTCTGGGGAAGGGACCTACTAGCCCAGTGGGGAGCCAGAATTGACCTCCCAAAGGCTCCCCAGGTTTTTCGGGCAGTGGCCACTGAGGAGCGCCAGACCTGGAAGCTGAATTGGCTGTCAGATAAACCAGTACAGGTCTTGCAGTGGCCACTCAACAAGCAAAAATTAAAAGCGCTCAATGAGCTCGTTCAGGAGCAGTTACTGAAAGGCCACCTGGTGGAGACCATGTCACCTTGGAACTCCCCAGTGTTTGTCATTAAGAAGCCTAATAAGGACAAGTGGCGGCTCCTGACCGACCTCCGCCAAATTAACGAACAAATAATGGACATGGGTCCTCTTCAGCCAGGGATGCCTTCCCCAGCAATGCTCCCCCAAAACTGGAATTTGGCAGTTATAGATATAAAAGATGGTTTTTTCCAGATTCCCCTGCACCCAGACGATGCCCCGCGCTTTGCGTTCACGGTTCCATCCATCAACCGTGAGTCCCCAGCCAAGCGCTATCATTGGCGAATGCTTCCGCAAGGCCTAAAGAACAGCCCTGTGATCTGCCAATGGTATGTCGCTTTGCTGCTGTCACCCATACGTACAGCCCTCGGGGATGCCGTCATCATTCACCATTACATGGACGACATCCTCGTGTGTGCACCCGACCACAGTCTGCTTGCCCATGCGCTTGACCTGACAACCAATGCGTTGGTTGCTGCAGGCTTCGAGCTCCAGCAGGACAAAATTCAGCGGATGCCACCTTGGAAATACCTGGGCCTCGAAATCACAAAGCGGACCATTGTTCCGCAGGAATTGGCTATTAGGACAAAAGTCCAGACCCTAGCGGATGTCCATCAGCTGTGTGGGTCTTTAAATTGGGTGAGACCCTGGCTAGGCATTTCAACTGAAGACCTAGCCCCCCTTTTCAATTTGTTGAAAGGGGGAGAGGGGCTGAGTTCCCCTAGGGCTCTCACCCCAGAGGCAGGGGTGGCTTTGGAGAAGATACAGAAAGTTATTTTGGCCAGGCAGGCCCACCGTTACCATCCGGGCCTGCCCTTCAAATTTATTATACTGAGAAAATTGCCACATCTCCATGGCATGATACACCAGTGGGACACCAGTGTAAAGGACCAGGGGCTGGGTGACCCCCTCTTAATTATAGAGTGGGTGTTTCTCAGCCACCATCGGTCCAAAAGAATGACATGGCCACAGGAGTTGGTAGCCGAACTGATCCTCAAAGCAAGATCGAGGATCAGGGAGCTGGTGGGGTGTGATTTCGCATGCATACATATCCCAATTAAATTAGAATCAGGACAACTCAAATTAAAGACCTTTGAAGAACTGCTGCAAACTAATGAATATCTTCAGTTTGCATTCGACAGCTACACCGGGCGCATCGCAGTAGATCGGCCGGCCCACAAATTATTCAATTCGGAGTTTAAATTATCGCTGAAAAAGGTTCAGAGCAGGAAGCTGCTGGATGCCTTGACAGTTTTCACAGACGCGTCTGGAGCATCCCACAAGTCACTAATGACTTGGAAAGATCCTCAGACTCAGCAGTGGGAGACTGATGTTGTTGTTGTGGAGGGCTCTCCACAAGTTGCTGAGTTGGACGCAGTCGTCAGGGCATTCCAGAGGTTCCCTGGGCCTTCTAATTTGGTTACAGATTCTGCATATGTCGCAGGTGTAGTGTCTCAAGCTGAGTCTGCGGTTCTTCAAGAGGTCACCAGCAAAAGATTATTTGAGTTGCTTAACAGGCTCGTCGAGCTAGTCTCCCACCGCGAGCACCCTTTTTATGTTATGCATGTGAGATCACATACTGATCTGCCCGGGTTTATTGCGGAAGGCAACCGTTGTGCCGACTCTCTGGCCGCGGCTGCTGTTACGCAGGCCCCTCTCCCAGACGTGTTCGGCCAGGCTAAGATCAGTCACCAACTTTTCCATCAGAATGCGCCTGGCCTGGTCCGGCAGTTCAATCTGACACAGGATCAGGCCAAGGCGATAGTGGCCACATGTCCCCAATGCCAACAAGATCAGATGCCTACTGTGGCCTCAGGGGCCAATCCCCGAGGTTTGGCGAGCTGCGAAGTGTGGCAGATGGACGTGACGCATGTCCCATCTTTTGGTCGATTGTGTTACGTCCACGTCTCTGTTGATACCTTCTCTGGGGCTATCTATGCTTCTGCCCACACAGGTGAAAAGGCAGCGGATGTGCAGAAGCATCTGCTTCAGGCATTCGCTGTCTTGGGCATCCCTAGGGCCCTAAAAACAGATAATGGCCCTGCGTATACCTCCAAGGAGCTGCGGAACTTCCTGCAGCAATGGGGAATAGTCCATACGACTGGCATCCCCTATTCCCCAACAGGCCAAGCCATGGTGGAGAGGGCCCACCAGAGCTTTAAGAAGATCTTATCCCGGCAACAACCGGCGATGAAGGTGGAGACCCCCCACGTCCGGCTGTCAAGGGCATTGTACACGCTTAACTTTCTAAATTGCTCTTTTGACAGCCAAAATCCTCCAGTGGTCCGGCACTTTGGCAGTCACCAGCAGCTGCAGCCTAAAGCCAGGCCACCGGTTCTTGTAAAAGATCCGGAGACCTGGCGGACGGAGGGCCCCTTTGACCTGGTGACCTGGGGGAGGGGATATGCCTGCGTGTCCACTCCCTCAGGCCCCAGGTGGATTCCATCTAAGTGGGTCAGGCCCTTCGTCCCGAAACAGAGGACTAAGAAGGAGGCAGTACCACAAGTCCGGCAAGCTTGTTGGCGTTGGCGGAGGAAACCACACCATCAATCTTTGTCTTTCTTTCCGGATCTTCCCCCAGTTACAGAAGAGCCCTCTCCTCCAGCTTCTCCTCCACCCCTTGACCTCCTATGTCATGTTTCCTCCCATTCACCCCCTGCTCCAGCTCTTACCCCCTGTATGTTTTACTTAAACTGGTTGTTTGGAGAAGAACCATTTTTGTGAATTCGTCATACTTTTACTATCTTATCTCATTTCAGTTACATCTCCCCCATGGCCCCCGTTTCAACATCGCTGAATGCTGCTGCCTGCTAATGGCGATCATGACGACCTGCGGACTCCTTTTGCCACCTTCGGAGCCGTGGGTCATCCCCCAGCCGAAAGTCAACGTCTGGCGTGCCTTGGCTCAATCGTTAGGACAGGACAGTATATGCCTAGACACCGGCGCAGCAGAGGACCCGATGTCGCCTTGTGGGGATCCCTTTCTCTCCAGGCGAGTTTCTTCCTGCCTTCTAAAGTGCCTTTAATGCTATCCTAGCCCAGAGCCTCACTATCCTCCCCAGTTTTGATTCCTCCAACGCCTGGAGAGACGGAGTGAGCAGGCTAGATCCTGCACCCTCCGAGCCCACAGAGTTACATCTCCTCGGCTCGACCAATGCATCAATTTGCTTTCAGTTTGATTATACAATCACCCCCGTCGAGAGGGGTAGTGAGGTAGTGCTACAGTCCAAGTTAGAATACCAAGCTAAGCAGTGGTGTAAGGCTGTCCTAAAGATCCTCAGCCCCACCACTACCAGACGGACCCCTTACTCCCTTCCCCGAGGCGTGTTTTTAATTGTGGCGACCGGGCGTGGGCAGGCATCCCCTCTGGCCTGGTCGGAAGGGCCGTGCACTTTTGGCCGGCTGACACTGTTTACCCCCAACGTCACTCAAATTATCAATTGGAAGAAGACAAACATCACATCTAAATTGGCTAGACCTAAAAGAGATCTCAAGGATCTCACTGAGGATTGTGATGATGAAATTACTCATTGGTCACACTCAAAATCCGTCGCCTTTACCATCTTGTTGCCTTGGGTATCGGTGGCGAAGGCTCTAGGTGAATTGGGCTGTCTAGAGTGTTGGGTGGCTAAACAAGCAAATTTTACTTCGGCCGCGCTCTACGACCTCCTCACAGACGAGGAAATAACAAGGAAGGCGACACTCCAAAACAGAGCAGCAATAGATTTTCTATTGCTGCTCCATCATCATCACTGTGAGGAGTTTGAGGGCCTCTGCTGCCTGAACCTATCCTCTCGAGCCGAGGACGCCAGACATTCCATCAAGAGGCTGCAAGACCTTGTCCATCAGGTCAAGCAAGAAACCTCTGACTGGCTGGGGGACATTTTCAAGGGTTGGGGCCTCAGCGGGTGGGCCGGTTCCATAATAGAATCTGTTTGCAAGGTTGTTCTGAGTTAATTAGTACTTTTAGTTTTCATTATTTTGATCCGCGGTTTGGTCCAGAGACTAATGGTCAGAGATACCTCAGCATCTGTCAACCATACCGCAGTCCCGTCGGACAAGCCCATCGAGCTGGAAGACCTCTCCTCGGAGGCCGAAGAAGCTACAGATGAGGAAGGGGCGACCGCACCGTCCTTCGACCACCCAGGGGCGGGCGGATTCCAGCTCGAAGAAAGCGAGGCCTGGCCGGACCAGCCGCGAGATCCTGAATTTTAAGTTTCTGTGGACTTCCCGTTCTTTTTATTTTATTTGTTAAGAAACGGGGAGATGTTGTAGTGTGTTTTTAAGTTTCTTGTTTTGTTCCCCCATTTTAGGTATTATTCTCTCCCTGTTCTTTGTAAGATGGTTCTTCCCCCTCCAGTTTTCCCGCCACAGAGTCTTTGGCAGTTATGTTACCACGGTTACCCCTGCCCCCCTTATTTGTCAATCTCTCAAGTTACATAACTGCTCCTCCCTTATCCCACCATATAAGTAAAGTTTTCCTCCTCCCTGGGCCCAGTCAATCACCCCCCACTCCTCCCTGCTTTCGAGAACATTCTTCTCTCTGGGGGTCATAGTTGGCTGGCGTCCCAGGGCCCCTCCTTTGTTCTATGTTTATTGGATAAGTTCTTGTGTCAGTTTTCTTATGTACCTCCCCACATGTTCCCCTATTGGTTAGCTGGGCTTCCCCTCCCGTCTCCACCCCTTCCCTGTAAAACTCTGTCTCCCCCCGTGTTCGGGGCCATTTTTGCTGTGGGTTTTTCCACCTGTTGGTTTGCCCTGTGCTGCCTGTGGGCTCTTCAATAAACCGACGTTTTACCCCCAGCAAGTGGTCGCCTCCTCTCTCGTCTCGTCCAGCGCGAACCCAAGTCCGCAATCCAGCCCAGCCCGAGGCCAGGATGCCAAGGGGGGCTGGCCTCAGATGCGCAGGGGCGTCGGCCGCTTTACCCCTTCAGCTAGCCGGACTTAGGGCCGTGTACGCCCTCGCGCACTGATGTTTTGCAAAAGTAGATTTTAGAAGCTCATTTTGCTTAGCGGAGGCCAAAATCACTTAGTCTTCTAGGTTTTGAATTTGTCATGTTTGCTTTACTAGGAAACACATCATTAGATTTTTGAAGCTGTATGTATAAAAAATTGCTACTTGGCCTTCATACAGCATTTTCAGCTTATGTGCTTTTTAATAGCACAATTGTTGTTTGACACAGTTACTGGTTGAAGTGGATTTTTAAAGTTATTCAATGAAATAAGTTAACATTAAAGTATTAAAATATTATTAAAAATTTCAACAATTGTATTAGTGTGAACTGTAAACTTTTTCAAAAATGGAAAATATTATGGTTTTTCCACTCTCTGTACTTTTAGAAAAGGCCTTTCATGTAATAATAATAAAGCTTGGTACTGTGGAGTATTGTTGATGGAGTTTAGATATAGAAAAGACAACTCTTTTTTCATTCATAACTCAGAATTTTATGGAGTCAACAACAGCAGTGATAAACTGTAAAAAGACCACGAGACATAAATCCAATTTAAATGCTCTGTCTTCTATAATTTCATTAGAAAAAGAAATAGATATAAAGTGAGGCTATGAGACTGTTTTCTATGGAAGTGTCTGCCATATAATCCTGTTTTCTAATGGTTTTGATTTTGCTGGAGTTTAAAATGCAAATAAATTCAGAAATCGTAGTCTTTAAAATTTCCACGCTGTGTATGCTCTAGATTGCTATAGCGCTGTACTCTCACTTTAAGCATTGTTGATGTGTCTTTTTTTGCCACATATTGAAGACTGAATTTTTACTTCATTGATTTGTACATGTTTCTGAGGAGAAACAAATACCAACCTTGTCACCAGTAATGGGGACAGGATTTGATATTTCTTGAAGACCTATTAAAATTAATATTCCCATTGCTATTGATGTCAGTGGAGTTAACTCTCAAACTTCAGTTTGAGACCAGCAGCTCCAGGCATGAGCTTAGATGGAGGCAGGGATGTAGTTCTTGGATAGAATACTCTATTCCTATACAGAAGGAGTAGTAAAGTTTTGGAAGCCAGCCAGGTCCAAACATTGTTGCTAAAACTATTAAATCAGACACCATAAATATTAAGGGCCAAAACATTATCGCTGCACATAAACAAAATTGCATACCCTGATAAATTTTACACACTTTGCTGAGAAGGAAGCCCTAAGATTTTAATTGAAAGGGAACCTCATGTTATACTGCTAAAAACTGGCAAAGAAAATGGTCCCTGAGAATGTTTGGTTTATCCTCTCAAATCCCTTCGTGACAGATTGTTCTTATGCTACAGCATTACCAGTTTGTATTGCTGGAGGAAAGTTTAATTGGTTCAGCTTCAGGAGCAATTAAATGGCAGAAAGTAATAATATCGTTAACATAGACTGTCAGCAAGTCCACGTGTTGTGTCTTTGTTTCCATGTTGATATTTTCAAGAACATGTACAAATGCAATGCTTTAATTCCGCTTCCAGTGCAGTCTCTCTGGTTTTGATTGTCACCTACACCAGGAGCAGAGGTCTGCCTATGGAGCTTGTTCTGACTGCACTGCTCACACTAATGCAAAGCTAATAATGATGGGGAAAGCACCACCAGTGTGTTGCTGTTCCATTTAAGAAGTCATTTTAAGGCTTTTTTGACTAATGGTCAGATCTGCTGCTCACATAAGTGAGCTCTGTGTTCCTGCGCTGCAAGCTCACTGGTCCTTTCCTCCCTCTTTCCACCTCTTCTACCCTATTTTTGCTTTTTCTTACATAATTTTTCTGTATGCAAGAACTGTCTTCTGGAAGACTTTTTGGAGACTTCCAAGAATTACAGTGGAACACTCTTCTTGATGCTCCAAGGAAAATAATGAAAACTGGTTGTGTTGCAAACATTTTCTCCTGTTAAATTCCAGATGTTTGAAGACTGACTGAAGATCTTTTATTTTCCTTAAAAGCAGGTCCCACAAAATGGCTTTGGGAGAGATACAGGAGAAACTTCCTCTGCAAGAGGAAAAACCAAACAGAAAGCCCAAAATACTAAGCTTGTTTGTGCAGGAAATTCAGATGATCTCTATTTCACTCAGGTCAGCTCTCAGGAGTGTACAGGAAAACTGATAATTTACTAAAGGATTTCCTTTTGGATTTCCAGTGACCTGTTTGGTTACCACAGCAGTACTTTTTTGACCTGATGAACACTGGACATGACATTTTAGGGAGCAGGTGTTGGGATTTTTTGTGTATATTTTGTTTTGAATCCTGAAGAAATGTGGTGAGAGCTGATGTGTTGATTAAACTGAATTTGTAGAAACACTGCTAGAAATATGTGTTTATGAAATGTTTATGAAAGTATACAAAGAGTAGTGCATCAAAACAACCATACTGAAAGTTTTGCAGGAAAAAGAAACTTTATATTCTTTCCAATGTTGTTTAATATCTCTTGAGATAAAGTTACTTGCTCTGAGCACAACTCTCTGGAGCCTGGAAGCCTTCTTTCCTTCATGAAAGAAGTGGTATTTCATTTTGAAGGTTACTGCATTTATACCAGATGAGTTTTGAGCACAAAAGTTACTGCATTATCTACTGACATAATTTATTGTTTACTTGTAAAAGAGAGATGAAAAGCAGATCTCACAAGCAGTCCGAAAACGGATTTTATTTCAATTAGAAATCTTTCTGATGTTTTGTAGCAAACTTGTTTTAGATTAATTTGGATGAACCTTGATAGATTAATGAGTTAATTAGCGCCTTCCCTTTTTGCTTTTTGGTACAGGAATCAGGAGCTTAAAGACCTGGGAGAGCTTGCTCCTCACTGGGACAACGTGCGCAAAAGTGTAATTGCTCACTGTGATCAGTTGCTGAGCATGTACCAGGACACTCTGGCAGAGCTTGGGAAGCATACAGGTGGGAATCTGTGATTTTATCTGGAACCTTTCAGAGCTTACTAGATTGTTAGCTATAAAATACTGGCATATTCAGTGGGAATAAAATACATAAAAATCTTAGAATCAAGGGATGGTTTGGATTGGAAGGGACCTTAAAGATTATCAAGTTCTAGCCCACCTGGACCAGGTTACTCAAACTCCCATCCAGCCTGGCCTTGAATACTTCCAGCAATGGGGCATCCCCAGCTCCTCTGGGCAGCCTGTTCCAGTGTCTCACCTCCCTCCACATTAAAGAATTTCTTCCTTATGTCTAATCCAGATCTCCTCATTTAAGTTTGAATCCCCTTGTCCTGTCATCACATGATCTTGTAGAAAGTCCCGCTCCAGCTTTTATTGTAAGCTCCCTCCAGGTACTGAGGCAGTAAGGTTGCAATTGCATCAGCCTGAAATCTCTTTCCCAAGCTGAACTGTTCCAATCAGCATCTCTGTGGCCTCCTCTGAACTCACTCCAGCAGGTCTGTGTCCCTCCTGCGCTGGGAGCCCAGAGCTGGATGCAGAGATCTTGGTCACAGAAAAGGAGAAATCCGATTTGAGTGTATTAAAAAAAACCAGTCTCTAACTGAAAGTCACCTTTTTGAAAGCAGTCGGTCAGCTGCTTAAATATTTGGTGGGGGAAAAAGCTCTTGTGTTGCACTAAATGTTGTATAATTATTTCCATTTTGTTGGCAGAAGTGACGTTTCTTGTATTTATGATTGTTTGCCATCATCAGAATATCCCAGTTCCAATTTTGGCATCTACTGTCTAGCCCAGTATGGCACTTCCTGATTCTGTTTTAAATAGTATCTATATGTATTTTCAATCTTTGCCTAATTAATCTTGAAAGCGCTCCATAAAGTGTCGTAAACAAGCCAATAAATACAGATAATGACAGATCCAATGTAATAATTATAACATTCAGGAAGATATTGAGGGGACATTTTGAGATTTTAAAAAACAGACAATATAATCTCTTAAACATAAACCCTGCAAGACCTGTGTTGTGCAAAGTGGCTTTCTAAAGGGTTTATAATGTTAAAGGACCCATCTTAATTGGGTCTTGAGAGAAATAATGTGGTCCTGGGAAACTGAGGTCATCCGGGAGGAGCAAATCAGCACATGTAAAAGAGAAAGGGACATTAATCAGAAAACAAAGCAGTCTAATACAAGATTGTATACAAGATCAGAAAAGCGAGCCAGACATAGATTTGATTTAATACTGTAGTTGAACAAATAGTTCCGTTGGGAGCACGTTGAAATTCAAGTACTTCTGAAGTAGAAATTGCTAAGATTAGGGATGTGAGTACAATTTTAATTCAGACTTTTCAGGTCAACATATTTCAAGGCATGCCAAAAACCATTTTGCTCTTCAGTGTAGCCAGTGCAGGTGTCTTTCTTCATCCTAAAACATCGCCTGAGTTTGTGTTGAATTGTTCAGAAGGGCAGATGGCACCTGCAAATAAAATTTCTCCAAAATATGCTCATGCTTCCCCAGCACAATAATCTCACGTTGGGCTTTTTGAGTGATACCCACTTGAACTCAACCAAACTATTTGGGAATTTAGTGGAGAAGGCTGTTAGGAGACCACCTAATTTCTTTTTGAAGTTGAGAGATTGCTGTGGAAGTATGAGGAAGCCACATTAGTGTTAGACAGCAATTTTGGTTTACCAGCATATTTATTGAAAATGGATGTTTAAGAAAGTTAAAACTATTTCAGATTTGAGTTGTTTTGGCAAACACTTTTATCCTCAGTTATGGGAGAATTTGAGAGAATGTAAAGCATTTTATTGTAAGGAAATATACCAGGAAGATATAAGTGTTAGGAAACAAAAAGCCCAGTAATTTCAGGTAACTCTAAAGCACAGATTTGGTGATATTGGGAGGGAGTGGAACTTTGAAAATTATTTGTTTGTTTCAATCTGCATCATGGGATTTCCTGTCTAATCTAAAATTTTGACTCCTGGCTGTGCTCTTCATCTGTATTAAATTATAATTTTAAGTTCCTAACTTAGGGAGCAGCCTGAGCATGCTTGGCTGGTCTGGAGCATCGTTGGTGCCCTCTGGCAGAGTGGTTTCTATTGGGAGGCTCAGTGCTCAGTCCTGTGGCAGTTTCAACAGATAAACACTAGCAAGTCTTGATTGGGCAAGCAAAAAACAATTTAAAATATTTTCTTTATCTTTTTATGTGTTTGCTTCAAAAAAAGGCTGAACCTTGGCAAAACTTATTTAAAAATTCCATCTGAGTGAGAGGAATTTTAGTTCTAGTAATTAATAGTTGGCGAAATGATAGAATGTTGGAAAAGTGGCCTAGGTGAACGTTGGGCTGCCTGAGTTAGAAGACAAGGCCACCTCTCTTTCCTAATCTACACCCTTTTATTTTATACAGATTCTGTATTAAATGTGTTCAGGTAAATTATATTTTAATGCTGTCGGACTTTAATTATTTTTCTTTACGCTACCAAAAAACTACTCAAATTCTAATGTTTTGGAAATATACAGCCATATTAATTTGTTTTGTTTTGTTTTTCCAAGGCATCATGCCTCCTCTGAACAAATATATAGCTTTTCTTAAGATAGTTTGTGTTTCTTTATTTGACCTTTCTAGGAAGAACGCATAGCCTATTCAATACAATACTTTTCTTCAAAGAAAATAATCTTACTTGGAAAAATGCAGTGCCATCATAGCTCTGTAACCTCGCAGTTTTAGCACAGAATATACACAATGCACATTAACTGCTGCGTTGTCTCCAGCAGACTACAGACTGATTTCAGACAGCAGGGAAGAGTATCTGTCTCCCAGAATAAAACAGTTAGATTGCTCTGTGAATTAAATGCTGCTTTGCTGCTTCCAGTATGGATACATGCTGAGACTCAGTGAACATTTCATCTCCTAATATATAATTATCCATTGAAGGTAAATTAAAGACAACTCCTCACATACAAGTATTGTCTCCCTTTAAAAGGAATACAAAAACATCTGGGTAGTTAAGACAATGATTCTTTAAACTTTTGTTTTTCAGGTTCTTCCTTTAAATCAAGCTGTAGCAAAGGAGAAAAAACACTAGAATTCATCCCAATAAATCTTCATCTGCAAAGAATGCATGTGCATAGTCCTCGATTGAAAGGTAAAGAAATTCCCCAAGTATGACTAAGTGTGCTTTGAAACACAGTTTCACTGAAATCTAGAAATCACATCCAAAGTCAAAGCTCTGCAAGGAATTTCCCTGCCTCGTCTTCTGATGCCACAAGTTGTGGACAATTACTGCACATCTTGGAAAACTAGGGGCTGGTTAACTAAATTTCTTCCAAGTTCTTTTCTAAAAACAGATTCCAAGAATGTGCTCATGTTGTTCCTATGACACTTCAAGCAAATAAGTAAATGGAGAATATGTGCTATTTTGGCTCAGTGTTGAGTGAAAATACTGCAAGCTTCCAACATCTCCTGGAAAGGGGGATAACTTTCTCTAACATGGTCTGTGGTTCTTTTTAACACAGAATTCTGTTGTTGCCACTTGCATATGATTTTAGCAGCTTCCTTTACAGATCAAAGATCATATTGATACATATATATGACCAAATGGCACAGTGAATAATTTGTTGATCAATTGAGATCTGATAAATTTGCTGTAACTACAAACACAGAAATTACATTCTGATATGGTTTTTGCCTTATTAATACACTCTGCATCTAAGATTGTAAAACAGGAAATAAAAACAGTGGTAAATTTCCTGTTTTGTACTGTGTGAGTATACATCCACTTCTAAATTGGGACACAGGGGCTTCCAATTATCTGTCAGATACTTGTTGGTTCAATATTTTGTTATTTGTTTTACTAAAAAACTGTGCCTCCAAATATTTCAACAAGATGGGGATTTATAGTGACATAATGTGATAACACAGATTTTAATTTAATGTTTTCAAGTTAATTAATTAACTGAAAAGGATTTTTAGGTTTGTAATGGGGGCCAGAAGCTTAACGTTGTCTTTTCAACAAAACCTCTTTGTGAACAGGACACTGTTCTATTTGCTAAATAAAAAGAGAATTTGAGTGAAATCTGTGACTTACTTAAGCACCCACAACTTTTACAGTACTGGAGTTTTGTTTTGCTTTTTAATGAATTTTCTCCCTTCTTCTCCAAAACCATTTTGCTTTGCACACATCATTAATTGATAATCAAAAAGAGTACAGGAAGAGATAAATGTTAGAATTGTTCTAGTTGTCTTCCAAATTTGGATCTTCAAATTATAAAACTCTGCCTCTGTTAGTTAACTGATGTTCTTCCCTGTGTCTTGTATTAGATATATGCAGGCTAAGCAGTTTGCAGCAATTGCTAATTGATCTGGAATAGGCAGCACTTCGATATGAAGTTGGTCTTTCTCAGCTCATGCTTTGCTTGGCATATATCAAAGGACACCTGGAATATAACCAGGAGAATGATACTGGAAGGGGAAGAATAAAAATTCATGGAGGTGGCATTTAAACAAGCTAATGATCCATGGAGGTGTCATTAGCCCTTACACTATCAGATATCTTAATTTTGGGAATGCAAGATAGGTTTTTATCCCATCTATTGTATATACACATTGGTATGTGGGTTTTTTTGTGTTTGACATGTATAATAATAGGTTTGCTTTTCCTGAACTTTTGTTTGGGTTGTCATTGAGTACTGAAATGGAAGAGAAAGTGTGCTTAAGCTTTCAGTAGGAGTAGCTTTGAGGAAAAATACTGTTTTCCTATGGGTCAATGGTATCCTTATCCATTTGATAAACCCCACATTGTGCTCTGTTCATCATACTAGAGAACTTAAATCTGTATATTGACATAGCTTTGCTTTTGTTTCTGTTTGCAATATGTGCTTGTTTTAAATAGATTTGGTGAACTGAAGTGGTTTTTGTTTTGCATCTGGCCAGTTTAAGACACTGACTGCCTCCTCCTCCTCCTTATTGTCAAGTATCAGTGGAGTCCTAATAGCTGAAGAATATGTATTAGTGATAATCTGTATAAAGACCTAAAAGAATGGGCTATTTAAGAACCTTGAGGCTCACCTTAGGCAAATGAAATTATGTCACTTCTCCTTTTAAGTGGATATTGAAGAGTCACCAACTCATTAGAGCTCAAATCAATTTGAGCAAATGTGTTCTGAGATTCAGCTCAGGAAGTAAGGCATAGTTCATTAACTGTGAATCATTTGTACAGTGCTCATGCTTCTGGGCATATTTATGATCACAATGCAAGTTCTATTTTAGGAGAGGTCTAGATTTTAATTTACATGGGAAACTTCTTTGAGGAATAAAACAGTTCTCAAAAAACATCCTGTAACGTTTCCTTTAGAAATGCATTTTAAAGATGAGGCATTTGGAACTGCACTTTTGTACCTCCAGTAAGTTCAGGTACAAAACAGGTACTTACTGTAAATGTAAATTTTTAAACTTAGAAAAAATAGTTATGTGGTGTGGGATGTAATTAAATCTTCATCTCCACCCTGAGAATCAATCACGAGCTCTTTGAAAAATGATGTTTCACCTCCAGTTCTGTAAGCATATATCCACAAAAAGAATTCATCCCCTATGTCATAAGGCACCAGGTATATACAGAAAGAGACAACAGATTGTTTTCTCAGCAAGCATTTCATTAGTATGATTTATTTCCTATTCTGGTAGCTTCTCAACTGACTTTGTGTTTATAAACATATATAAGAAGTGTATATCCTAGAGCAGGGCTCACCAATTCAGCATTAAACACCATTATATCTGAAAGTACAGTAGCATTACATCCGAACAAATTGAAGCTAGAAAAGGAATAGGGATTTTTACTAGCCTAATTGACTTCTCTGGGAATGCAGTGAGTTTGTTGTCATTTGAAATCTTTTAATCAAGATTAGATGCCTAAACAAAGAGATGCCTTCACTCAACCAAGAGACAAGCTTGATGCAGGAATTATTAGCTGTGATTCAGTAGTCTCTATTATTCAGTCAGACTATTCCATCAAAATGGTCTCTTTTGACTCTTAAAATGCTTGAACATGACTACAAGTTAAATAATGAAAGGGGCAATAGAGTGGAATACGCAATGGGCCAATTTACTTGTCAGCTTTGTAAACTGCAGAGCTGGAATATTCTTCTACTCAGTGGCACATAATTTACATATAGCCATAAATCAAATGAACTTTTTAAAGTGTGCAGTGGCTGTATAGAAAGATTGATTAGCTCTTGGGCCTTCTTGGGACATGGATTATCAATTATTCCCTGGAAATTATATAGACTTGTCCTTACTTTTTGTGGAATAGATGTCATAGTGTTTCCATGATTTAGGGATAGAAGCATTCAGATGTCTGTGTTCCTCTGTTCCCATTCCAGATGCTCTGTATGATGTTATCACTGTGGGAGCCCCAGCAGCACATTTCCAAGGATTTAAGAATGGTGGTCTCCGGAAACTGCTGAGTAAATTTGAGGCTGAAAGACGAAAGTAAGTATTCTTTCCAGCAGCTGGGAAAATACCATTAAGGTTGCATTAAAATGCTATAAGCTCACTGAATAACAAAACAGTTTATCCTGCTGAATGAATGGAAGATTAAAATCTGGTAGGATTGAACACTGCATTCATAAAATATTCCCCTTTTTTCCCCTGCTTTGATGAAAATTGAAACACGCTCTACTTCTTGTGTTAAGACCAATTTTGAGTAAACACAGGAAATTACCTCAAGCTGTGCTGCAGCGTGTTCAGGTTGGGAGGATTTCTTCATGTAAAGGATTTTTGTGCATTGGGACTTGTGGTGGAGTCATCATCCCTGGAAGTGCTCAAGAAAAGGCAGGACTCGGCACTCGGTGCTGCGGTTTAGTTGATATGGGGGTTGTTCTGTCAAAGGTTGGACTCGATGATCTTGGAGGTCCTCTGCAACCTTAATGGTTCAAAATTATGATTTTTTTTCCTTGTATTTTAGGAAGCTGGAGGTATATCAGTACTTGAAAACCTGCTGTTCAGAATGAGCGATCTCTTTGGCAATTCTTGTGCTAAGAGGAATGTATCTGTAGACAATTTTTAAATACAGAAATTGTAACTTAAGGTAGCAGCTTTATTTCTGACAGGCCTGGGTGTATGCTAAGGTAGAAGTATTTTTAGTACGCTGTGAAAAAACAAACTACTCTTATTCTTCAGAAAGCCAAAATAAGACTAATCAAAAATAAAGGTTTCAGTTTATTGTGGAGCTCAAATGCTTTGTTCACTGTTGAACATGCGCCAAAGTGTTAGTCACATCTTTTGCTAAGAATTGGATGTATTTGTGTTTGTTGCTGTGGCTGTTCAGATTTTTTCAGTAGTTGTGACTGCTCAGTGCTCCAGCTGATGGTGCCAACTGCAGTGTTACAGCATTCCAAAGGGAAAGCAGGGAGGGAGTGCTCTGATCTAAATTACCATGACAGTCCACAGCAAATTAATTCCATTATAGTCAATGCTCAAAAAAGTTTCATGGATAAAATATCATAGAGAATAAAAGGGAAATTATTCAATTCTTCTGTTGACTTCTAGGTTGAATAGGAGCTGGCATTAATATTAACATCAAACAAAACCCAGCAGATCTAGTTGCTTTGAAAGCTGTATTATTGAGGGGGTCTTGCTTGCCCTACCCTGTTAAATCTTCAAAAAGCTTTCATTTCCCTGACCACCTCTGATGCTGAAACCTGCCAATGAAACACGTACATCATGTTGATCACATAAGACGCATCGAGAAACTCGGTGTTAATATTCTGCTGTCAGCAAACTGGTATGGGCAGCCTCATCCCCATCATATGAGGGCCTACAAAGTACATGTTTTCTGTTGAAGAAAATGTCTGAAGACACTTCTTAAAGTATCTTCTCCTTTACTATCTGATTAATGCAGTTGCAATAGTGATTTGTGGGTTTTTATCATAAAAATTTATAACTGAAGCCGCTAGATATAAATAATATAATAGACATAATCCTTTAAAGTTATATGATATAAAGTAGCATTACAGTTCTCACAGTGCTCACCTTTCAGAAAATGAACCATTTCTTACTACATTCTCAATCTTATAATGGACAAATTTATTTCACTCTGGCGACAACAGTGCTACTTTGCATGCACCTGTTTATTTTGCTGGATAAAGGTGTTTTGAGGACACCTTGTGTCCCCCGGGGCACCTTCTGCAATTTGAATTTCCTGTTTTATGATGGGGCTAGATTTTCTGAAGATTTTGTTGAAGGAAGAAGTGACACCTTGCGATATCAGTCAGAATACAGAACGAACAGGAAAAATGCAGATTCAGCAGCCGTTTTCTCTAGGCTAACTGAGCTGAAGACCTAATGCAGGACGTGGGAAGAGACTAGTTCTCAGCCAATCCTAGCAGCTGTCAAGATGTGACAGAATTGCCTTGCGTGTTTTTGACCTTCAGTCTGATTATTAGAGCAGTTTATCAAAATATTCAACAGTGTCAGCATATTGCAATATATTTCTTGCGCAGTCTTAGACTTGTGGAATTTGCAGACAAAGAGAAACAGTTATCTGGTAGCATTTGCAGTTGCAAAACAAAAACAAGACTGAGACATATGTTTTGTGAAAGTTTATCAAGCAGAAGAATGTGGAAAATGTGTATGTGAAGATAGTTCTGGCGTCTTTTCTATTACACAGAATATCAATCTTTGTGCAGACACAAAGGGAAAGTCCTGTATAATAATATTTACAAAAATGCAGTGGCTTTGCAATTCTTCTCTCATTTATTACCATCAGGAATGTCATATCCAATTTTTATAAAAGGCACATTATAAAAAAAAAATAGGACCTGAAATGAGAGCAAGAAAGGCTTTTCTTTTAAGTGAAAAGTTTCTGGTATGTGATCTGAAGAATGTCCATAAAGCAAGTTTAGGACTGAAATGACCGCTGACAGTCATGTGGTTATGGTTAATGATGGCGCCAATATATGGAAATGGTCAAGTGTGGTTTTATATGCTTAGTGAAAGCTTTCAAACTTTTCCCAGAAAGCATTATAATACAGTTTTCAAAAGGTACCTGAGTCATAATTTACATATGAGAGGTATGTTTTCATTATGCTGCTGCTATTCTGCACTGGACCTACCCATGCGGCCTTTACCCTAATGCAGAAGTTTCATGCAGTTTGTGCCTTAGGACACCTGTGAAAAGTTTCTCTTCTGCCTAACAGTGCTTACATACCAGAGCTGCATGCAGCACTAAGCTTTAAAAGTAGCTGCAGAGGAGGGAATGTCGCTTACTTGTGAGTGGGAATATCTGTTTGTGAAGGCTAAGGCCAGAGAAAACCTCAGCTAGTCATACATGCAGCAGTGTGAACACAACAGTTAGAAACTTCAAACGTGTTGTTTCTGAAAAATAATTACACATTCTTCTAGGGGGATTGAGAAAGTTGCTCTCAAATTATGAGAGGAACTAAATATTTGAAGTTGTGTCGTGCTTTCTAGGGTTCTGAAAATGTTTAAATTGTCCAAATAATTACCAGTCTGGTAGTGCACTTCATTCTGAAGAGTCATTCTCTCTTCACTAATTCCTTTACTTAAAAGCTATGATTTACTTAATTGCAATGAGAACTGCCCACACCTTTGGTGTCACTGCCCTCTTTCTTACAAGTGGTGTCTGTAGCTTTTCTGCTGCAATATTCAGTGAAGCCTAGAGCTGTGGGAGATCAGTGAAAACTATCTAGGATTTAAAGACTGAGGGAAATCCCAGAAAGGAGTGAACTTGATAACAGCATTAGCCAGATTCAGCCTGCAAAAAGGACTTTTTGATAAAGGGAGGGAAAAGCCTGATGGGGAATTAGAGAAGTGTCAAGACTTTTAAGACTATGTCTTCACTGCAATTAACATAGACTATTGCTCTTTGTCCCTGCCCTATCCACTGAGCCTGCTGCTTGAGGGTTCCAGTGGATGTAGTGCCAGATCTGACTCTGGAAGTCATCTCACTAACAGGCTCTCCACCTCAAAGGCAGAACTGTGGCAGTTTCTTGATTACTCAGAGGGACAGAGGTTTGCTTGTTTTTCCTAATTCATTAGGAGGGACAGTTTATATTATTCACTTTGCTGAAATACTCAGAATTATGACTTCTACTAGACATGGGTCTAGTAGACATGAGTAGCTCATGTAAGTTGGAGATGCGTCGCAATTTAGATGTGGCTGGTAGTAATGGCAGCTATATGCCATTAATCCTGATTGCTTCTACAAAGAATTGTATCTAGGAATGAAGACATTGGTGAAAGACAGAAAAATAGAATGGATATTGGGGAATAGAAAATTAGAATTGGGTATTGAGAGTATACCTCAGCAAAATATGTAAGCAAGAGCCTTCATTTTAAAACTGCTTGAAGCTATCCTTATTTGCCAGAATCATAGAAAATGCTGAATTGGAAGGGACTGATCAAGATTTAGTTTCTAATTTGTAGAAAACTAAAGAGAAGGAACTAGAATTCACTCAATAAAAGGCACAAAGGGGAACTGGGGGTAGGGAAGAGATCTGGACAAAGACTGAAATGAAAGCGAATGCATAAAGTTCAGAGGATTGAACAAGTGTCAGTATTTGGTCTTGGTATGCCAAATTAAGAAAGAAAGAAAGTGGTGAAATGGCTGAAGGGACTGAAATACTTCAGACAAAAAGGAGAGAAGGGAGATACAAACAGTACCAGCTGGGAGTAGCATGTACATTCCTCTGGCATTGGTGATGTGCCAGGAGGGGCTTGGGTTCTTTTTTTCCTGTTTTAATCTGAAGCTGCAGAAGATTTTGGTTAGTTTCTCTGAAAGACTAAACCAGGGCTTTATAAAAGGAAGGGTTACGTACCAGAGGTTCAGGTGAGGAGCTGTGGGCTGCAGGCAAAAGCCGGTGGGTGTGTGCATGCTGTCTGAAGTGGTGTTTGAGAACAGTGGTGTAAGAGGATATTGCATAATTTGTAGGGAGGAAAAGAAGAAAGAGGGATAGGAGAAGTCCTGCAAAATAATTGCAGTAGTTTGAACAGTGGACAGTAGGAAGTTTGCAGTGTGCATTTGTGTGGTTTTGAAGTAATTCACTTCCGCACCCATTGCTGGGTCTCTTCTTGCAAATCAGATGCCTGTTCTTTATTGGAGATAACTCTGTTTATCGTCTCTTCCTGGACATCATTGAGGCCAATCAAAACACAGTGTGGGCCACTGATCAATTCAACATTAATGGCCCACTTGGAAAGACTCGGTGAGGCAGTCAATTCTCTTTTGGGGAGCTCAGTTGGAAGAATAAGGAGCCTTATGCTCTTTGATATTATTACCTGACTTTGTCAAATATTTTCTGTCTCTAGAATTACAGTGTTTAAAAGAAACACATAAAAACATGGGGGTTTATGTTCAGATCACCCACTCAAAGGAATTTTGCACTGTATTACTTGGAGCATGTGGTGGTGGGCTGTTTCATGCCGTTTATGCTTTTACTGTTCAAGGAAAGGTTTGTTTTTACCCTTAAATGCAGGATCAGTGGTGTCTGTGAAGTTCAGGCATCTGGCTTTTTTTTTTTTTGCAAAAGTAGTGGTAAGATTTTTAGCACCATAAGCATTGCTGTTAATGGCAGAAATGAATTTGACATGATGTGACTCTCTGTTATCACAGCACTGGATACCAGTGTATTTACTATTCACCTGAAAACACAGCCAAGGCAAAAGAAGTTCTCAGCAACATCAGTCATCTGCAGCCTCTCATATCAAGCCATGCAGACCTGCTGCTCAGTTCTGCAAGCCAGCGTTCTCCAGACAGCTTGAAGAACTCTTTAAAGATGCTTTCAGAAAAAGTAAGATTCAAATCCTCACTGCAATGGAAAATGGAGTAACCAAGTCTCTCTAACTGCTGGGGAGGAAGGGGGGGGGGGTTTCTGCATCATTTGACTTTCACAGCATCAGGAAATGTTAAATAAACTCAGCTAAAATAAGCATCAAAATGTTGTTATTAGAAAAATAATGTTATTTAGCATTTCTGTAGGCCTTCCGTATAGAAAATTAATGAAATCTATAAAGATTGCTTTATTAAAAAGTGTAATTAATTTAATTTCATGTAGCTTCTTCATCCTCTAGTGGCTACATAGTGGAGTTTATGAAAATATCAACAATTATAAATAATTTTGTAGTATGAGAAGTCTTTTTTTTTCATTCTCTTTCTATGATATTTCAAGCTGCTGGTTATGGGAGGTAGTTCAAGCCAGGTTGGTGTATAAGGTTTAGAATAACAGCATGATCAGAAATGGTGATGCAGCCTGGAAGGAGAAGCTGGGAAATTTGCTCTAGGAGATCTCAAAGTTTATTTCTCTTTTTCCTATTATATCTGTCTGTAGCTGTAACCTCTTCCTCATTTTAGTTCCTTTAGTTCTAAATTAGAGAAGATAATGTTCGCCGCTGGTCTCACAGACTGATAATGGAGATTAGCTGAAGCCTGTAGTGCTTCCCAGCATATGTTACCCTATAAAAATATGAGCCCTTATATGAATAACAATATGAACCCTGTGACCCGAGAGCTTGTGAAGAGTTTCCCATTTCTCCACGGGCCATCCCTTCAGCAGTATGATCCCAGTATGGCTCAATAACACGATCAGTAACCATTTCCATGCATCTTCAGCTATTGGGAAGTGACAGCCCTGTTGGTCTGTTGAGCACCATTACCCCAGCAGCTCCTCGTGCCATAGGAGGGTTTCAAATATTGATATTGAGCTTGGCCACTTGCTGGGAAGGCATTCCAGAAGAGCACTAGGGAGAGGAACATCGCTCTCAGCGGCAGATGTGTGAATCCACACTCGCTCTGAGAATGTGGAGTCGCTCTGAGCGTCAGGGGTGATGGAAGAAGGCAGAATTCAGCCTGGAAATGAAACAGAGGAATTTAAGGAGGGGGACTGTAGTGATTATGGTGTACCTCTGGATGCAGGAGGGCATTTTTAGCTGTGCATAGAAGAGTGAAGCTGCTCTGTTAGAGGTTAGTTCAAAGAAATCTGTATGCACAGGCAAAGCCAATCAGGCAAAGAAGGGTTTGTTCTGAAGATCCAAGGGGTGGTTGCTGAGCAATGTGCATTTTCTCTGCCATTGGCCTCTGGACAGGAGGAGGGGATGATTTCAGAGGCAGGAGCCATGGTACTAAAGTACTGCTTGAACCATGGCTCGCTAGAGACTCTGGCTATAAAAAGGGGACAAAAAAGACAATTCATTCAGTTTGCTAAAGCCTTAGGTATTTTACATTTATAGCTGGTGGCTTAGTTGAGTGTGTTCATATCAGCTTTTCAGGACCAGGATTAAATTGCTGTTAGTGCATGAGCTCAGGTTCCCAGAAGAAGGAGTCTCACCCCATGTACTCCTTGGATGTCTGTCTAGCCTCCACCTTTTGCTTGGAAGAGACAAATCCAGTTGTCTGAACAACTGCAGCAGGAGTGGTTCAATACCTGCTTCCCTGTCTATTACCAAATGCACTCCTAGGAAAAGGTGGACAATAGAGAAATAGGGTGGATTGCTGAGGAAGCAAGTGTGCTGGGACAGCTGCTTGTAAAGAGGGGAGGAGAGATGGGGAAGAGAGACCAAGAAACAGCTTCAGGAAAGAGAAATACAATTTCAAAGCCCTAAACTCAGTGAACCCACACAATACTGAAATTAGATCCCTCATGGTTAATTCAAAGCCTTATATTGCTGTCTTGAAATATTCTGTCTGTATAGTCTGGTACAGTACTGGAGAACCAAGACTACCAGAGTGTTCCTGCTTGCATTTAACACAGAGTAGCACATGCTCTGCTGAGTATAATGACATGATATCTGCTTGTGCTCCTGAGGCATATGTAGTGCTTTGCCATTCCATCTTTCCTGCACTTTTTGTATGTAAAAAATAAATGCTCTGATGTTTTAACTGGATAGATATTTAGAAAGTAAACATCTGTTTGAAGCCATAAAAATTATTTGCCTGGTGATTAAATTCTGCAAGTTTATTAAAAAACATATCACTTGGTATATATAAGAATTCTTTCTATAATTATTAGGTAGCAGTGAGTAAATCTGAATTATCAATAATGTGAATTACATTAAAGTGTTCATGTTGGAAATGGAAGGACTGGCTGCATGGATTGAAAGTGGAAAATGAAATCAAATAATTCCACTGCTGCTTCTTAAAAGGAGCTTATTTTCTCCTGTTAAGCATCTCCATATATAATTTACAGTTTCCTGTAGTGTTTTCCTGAGACTAACCTTTTATCATCCCTTTTTGTTAGTTGATTAAGGAAGCCTTTAGCTATCGACAAGTGTATCAGCATTTGCAGCTTGCAGCAGGCTTGATAAATTAATTTTCCAGCTATGCCTATCTTTGTTTGCAGAAATACTCTTTAGTAGAGTATCTGAAAGAATTTGCAGAGTTTTTATTTCTTTGTATAGACTGGTTTTGTGATTTCAGTGCAGTTTCATAAATAGTGATGTTCTGCAAATTTAGCTGTACTGAGCTGTTAGAAAGTGAAGTTAAAACATAGACTGCTGTAAAACCAATGGGATCTCTGAATGGAATTTAATTACAGAATTATTTGAGTTGCTGCATGAAAAATGGAGTCGCACTTCTGTACTGATTTTCTTTTAAAAACTAAATTTCCCTATAAAATATTTCTATTCAATTATATTACTTAAACTTTGCAGTCCTAGTGGGCATTATTTACATCAAGCTATCCAATTCTCCTAATTTTTTGAAATGTAAAGTTTTTTTGAGCGTTATTCTGAACCAGAAACGTGAAATTTTCTCAAACAGACATTGTGGGGAAGGTAGATATTAAACCTCAGCAAAACCATGATATTGCTGTTTTTAAGGGTAGACAAGTAATGGAGTTTCAACTCTCTTGCTATGGAACTGTAGAAGTGTTGAAGAGGAGCTTTGCTGTTACCACACAACCCCTCAAATCTCATTGTGCCATGGTAAGGCAAAGAATGGTGGGGTGTGATAGCACTATTCCCCAGAGACTAAGTCATTCTCCAGGCATGCACCATCTGGGTTGGAAATGTAGAAAACTGCAATTGTCCTGCAGAGCAATTCAGGACAACGAGGAGACAGTCCTGAGAAAACTGTTAAAAAATGGCCTTTCCCTCAGGCACCAAGTTGGTAATGAGGAGAAGGAATGGGTCTGGTAATATCGCCAGGGAGATGAGTAGCGTTGCCAAGTCTAAAGAATCCCAAGTCAGGTCTGATTTTGGTTTTAAAAAATCAATAATTTTTCTTAGATGTGCCTGCAGTTCTTATTTTTAGAACTGTAGAGATTTATTTGGAGTAAAATTTTCAGCCCGTCCATGTGAAACAATTCAGAAAGCATTTTTTTGGTAAACATAATGAAAATGGGAAAGACAGAAACTTCTCATTTAAGTACCTCACCTAGCAGCTGGAGCCTTAAGAAAACCATTAATTTTTTAGAGCCTTTCTGTCTTAAATATCTGTAAACTTTTGAGAGGGTCTTGAGACAGGAAGGCAAGAAAAAGAAGTTGAGTAGGAGTGGGTGCAAAAGAGGAACAGGTAGTATGAAGAAAGGGATAGGATAAGAAATGCAGAAACTGGGAGAAAAGACTTCCAGGAATCTTCTCAGGAGTTCCAGGGAGGTGCTGGCACTTGGCACTTGTTTGTTTTGGGGTTTTTTTGGCTACTTTTCCCTCCAGTTTTTGCATAAGCAGCACATAAGGGCTGAAGAGAGCTTGGCTGGGCAGCCCTCATTTTTGGCATTTCCTGCTGGTTGAGGCTGGATCCTCTGACTCTTATCTACATACCTTCCCACATCCCTGTTTAATTAAGATTGTCTGCACAAAGGCATACTTTCCTTGTTGAGGTGGAAGGGAGATGAATAATGCAGGGAGGTTGAAGGATTTAAAAAATACGGTAAAATGCCAGCTGTAACAGTCAACATAGAAAAATGATGCAGAGATTGAATAGCATCTTCAGAAGACCCGAGAAGACAACTTCAGAGTTTCCTTTCTTTAAAATATACAAAAAAATCAAGCTTGAAATCAGGTGTCACCTACCATGATATCTGGGTTGACACCTACCAGTAGTAAAATTTATCTGTGGAAATACTGCTTTTGCAGATACTGCTATTTCAGCATTGTAGAGTGGTGGGTTTTATTTAGAGAGATTATTGAACTGGTTAATTGTGTTTTATCTTACACTTATTCAGAAATCATTGTGCTGTGGTTGGTTACTCTTGGAAGTGGTTCTTGTTGAGGCTTGCCTCTGAGGTGAAATTTGGAATTCAAATAAAATGTGAAAAGATTGTGATCTCTGACAGATAATGTGCTCCTGTGTTAATGCTTAGAACACTGGGATTGTAGAATGTGATCTCTAAAACTCTTGAAATTTTCCTCATTATTTGTTGGCCTACTTTGTTTTCTGCCTCCCAGGCAGGCCTGAAACAAATAGCCGCTCTGCCTAAGGATAATTCAGTGTTACACAGCTTTGCTGCCATACCACATTCTTTGCTCTAACCTTTCCATTGGTTTGGTTTTTTCCCTAGACGGAGTTATTTGTGCACACGTTCAAGGACCAGCTGGTGAGAAGTGCCCTTCTAGCGCTGTACACGGCCCGGCCTGGCTGTGTGCTCAAGAAACCAGCTGTGCCCAGGAGCAGTGCAGAGGAAGGGGCTGATGCACAGCACCAGGACCATCCTGCTCACGTCAAAAGGCAGGACTCCATACCCCATCATTCTGAGTATGATGAGGAGGAGTGGGTAAGTGGACAGAAACCCTTGGCCAGTGAAACCCTACAAATTAGCATAAGCCACCTCAAGCCCTCAGTGTCCTTGTCACATGCTGTTGCAGGGGGCAAAGGGGTGCAAAACTGTAAAATTGTGCTTCTCAGATGCATCGCAGATATGCAGATTTTGAAGCTAAATTGCAAGGCTTTGCCTAAGTACAGTGTGCTGCTCTGAGACTGCCTAGTTGTGCATAGAACAGTGAAGGTGTTGAGTGTATTCTTGCCCAGACACAAGAATAGTCTTTGTTCTTACTTGGGTTGGTTTTGCTAGTTGGGCAGATTTAAGGACTGGAACAGTATATGCTGTTCACAGGGAAATGGTTTTTTTGTTCCCCACCCCCTGCAACACCCCTCTCCAGCCCTCAGGCTGTAATCATTTTAAATACACTGAATTAACCCTCAGCCCATTGCCCCTAGACTCTGTTCTTAGAAACTGTCTGAGGTTCTGTAAAAGAATTAAATACAGTGTTTGGATTTTAACATTCTTAGCATATCTTTCAAAGATATGTATTATTTATATGGCTGAAATGTTATAAATCAATTATTTTGGTAGATGTCTTCTTTAATAGGTCTGTTACTTTATTTCATACGTACTCAAGCTATTTTTATTCAGTCCAGGCTCATGCTTTGAGTTCATCACTGTATTCTCATAGACGTAAAGGATGCCAGCATATTCATCTCTATTGTAAATAATTAATAACTTGTGTGAGCTATGGTATTCCACCTAACCTGTAATTTTTTCCACACCAAAAATAAAGGAAGAAGAATATATTTCTTCTAGAAGAAAGGCAATTATTTCCAGCCCCATGCATTAAGTATTCGTGAGATTTAAACAATAAATAACTCATTATTTCATTTGTCCTCCAGTTTTAGAGCCTTTAATTTACTTTTTCTTGTTTTCTCAACAACCTGAGGGGCTGGAATGGTGCTCTTTGCTTGAACTAAAGCCAAAATGTTTGTTTTTAGCTGTTGAAACATTTAGAGATATAAATAACACAATAGTTTTTGTAAAAGAGATAAATTTTGCACTGGAAAAAGTGGCATTTGTGAAAGCTGCATTTTAATTTAGTACTGCAGTTCAGCATCTCTGAAGAGAAGATAGCTTTGCTGTAATTCATAACTAAAAGCCGCCAGGTGCTTGGTCCTCACCTATTAAACTGCATAAGTGGGTCATTTTAAACAGCATTCATTTTTTTCTGCTGAATTAGTAATCTTGATTCAAATTAAATGTATCTTTCACTGTTTTCTGAATTGAGCTGAGTCAGAGTCATTGTCAAACTTGAGACAGTATAAATTTTGGAGAAATTTTGTGATTTTTTCTGGATTTGAATGGTTAAACTTTTCAGTTATTTCTGTCAGTAGAGGTGATATGAGTTTTAATAATCAAATTGTGATTAGCACGATGGAAAGAGAAAGAATAAAGGCATGTAAAATTTGAAAAAACACTTAATCCACTGTGAAACACAACTATAAAGGGAAAAACTTTAATATATGTTGCTTTGTATGCACAATGCTCTATCCTCCTTTGCTGTTGTAGGTTTTTTCCTCACTATTATCAGTACTAAGTGTTATAAGTACTATTATAAGTACTAGTGTTACATTTTGCAGTTGGAACTTTAGTTTTGCCTGAAATCTACATCCTTAAACAACTCTTTAAGCTGACCCTTGAAGCAGCCCACGAGGGTGTTAATCTCTGAGCAGAGCTCAAAAAGGCCTTAAGGAATTATCTGAATATCCACTGAAATGAAGGCGACACAGCATCTTCAGAGTGCTTGGACGTGCAGATGCTGTGCCATACATGGCACAAGCAAAGCACACAGCTGAAGTGGTGTGTATGGAGGGACAAGAAGTGACTGAGGAGCTCTGTGGTGAATTCGGAAAGGCTGAGAATCCTTTAAAAACAGAAACAGCCTCTGGGACTCCACTGGCTGGCAGTGTTTAGAAGGAAGACATCCAGTCAGGTGCAGTGACAGAAAGGAGTGTCCATTCCTGCTCTCTGAAATGAGGAAGGTGTCTTAGTTTTTAATGATACTTTCTGATCAGATGGAACTTAATTACAATTTTTTCAGTTGGATGAATGAAAGAGAATTATTTTACAGGCTCATTTTTAATTGTCCTAGGAGAGGTGCCCAGCTTTCACTGATGCCAAGGCCTGCCTTTCCATCTTTTCATCTGCTTAAGAAGATGAAAGGTCAGTGCTAGGCTACAGGAAAATATTCTGGAAGTAGTAAAAGATGACAATAAGAAGTGACGAAGTGAAGGGAGACGGCCCATCTTAATTGATCAGCATCGAACTCCAATTTATTGATCCAACATGCACATTTTTATAACCGTGTTAATTAAGTTCATACATATTGCAAAACCCGAGCTCATCATTGGCTACAGATTACACAGCAACCCCTCCTCTTGTTTTCAATACCTGTGGTTTGTTATTGAGACCAAAACTTGTGTTTCTCATCCTGTTATTAACTGTTCTCAAGGCCTCCATGTTTGTCACTGCTTTCCCATCACTACCCAAGGACAAGGTATTTACTTGTTATTAAAAACAAGCCTGAGAACTTTGCTGTTTACAGCTGCCTTTTACTTTTCAATCAGCTGTATATTTTCATGGCCTTTTTTCCTTCAAGCCATGTCTGAGCAAAATTCTCCAACAAAGAAACGGATTAATTTCTTCTCATGGAGAATCATAGAAGCCACTTGATTTTCAGTGATGGGAAACTGCAGTTTTACTTGAAAATTGTTCCTGCCAAACTGCAGAATTTCAACAGCCTTCTTAGATAAATGTGACTGCCTTTGGTGCAGACAGAATAACATCTCAATGAATGATAAATAGATGCCTCTACATTTTCTATCTGCCCACAATCCCAGGAGCCTCCTGTGTGGAGAAAAGGGGCTGTGAAACAGGCCCTTGCTCCCTCTCAGTTGCTTGTATATAAAAAAGCCAGATACATGATAATAAGAGTGAGCTTTCTGTCAACAGATGTTTATGAATTTCGCTTCTAAACCCTCAGGGAACGTTTGTGGGAATGTTGTATAGAAATCATCTCAATGCTGGGTTAATAGTTGGTTTGAAAAAAGTGCTCTTTCCAATGTGAAACAAGGGCTCATATTTGTGTTGCTTGTGCAATAACTCCAGATGCTCTTTAAGAGCTTAATGCTTTTTTTGTGCAGGAATTAAGTTCCCCCATCACACAAAAGAAAAGGGAAATTAGATTGCTCCAACTTCTCTGAGCAACCTCACTTGCATATTCCTCAGCAACTTCAGTGACTGAAAGCTCTGAAGCTCCCTTATACTCTGGAGGATTCTTCATAGAATCCTTCTCCCCAGAATTATGCTTGTGGGCGGTAAAAATCAGTAGTTTCACACATATTGTAAATGTTTTTTCAGGATTGCTTGAAGTGCATAGAGGAGGAAACTTTTGAAGGAATCTATACCTGCCCTCAGTCTTTTGTGTCCTCAGGAGGAGGGAGCAGGGCATAAGATAAGATCCCTCTAGTCAGGCTGAAGCGAGGCATATAGTTGAAAAGCGACATTAGATTTAAATGTTTGCCTTAGCAGTGGCTCTAGATTTGCCTCCACTCAAAATCCAAGGGTTGCCATTTAAATGGAACTATGCTATTTCTCTGAGTTCTCAGTTTTCTTTAACCTTCTCTCTTGGTATTTTTGCAACTTCATTTTTCTGCCTGAAGACCTGACAAATACATAATGCTTCTGGCTCTGTAAAATACAAAACAAAGCAGTGATGTTAAATTCCCATTTTTAACCCTCAAGCAAACTCTGGTTGCTCTGCAATACTTTCAGAATGACTCAGCATTGAAACATATACTTGGAGAGGGAAGGGTGGTTTCTGTGGGTTTGTTATGGTTTGGTTTTAGTCTGATTGCTTGTCTTGTGAACAGCCTCATTACTTGTATGGCTTGGTTTCTTCCTTCTTATTCAGTGCTGCAAAAGTAGGTGCAAAAGCTTTGATTTCTGCAGCATCCAGCACCTGAAGGACCCTCCCTATATCTCTGATCCATAACAGCTCTTTCTTATGCTCCACATGATTTCTTTTCCTCTCTGCTTGTACAGAACTTTTTGTACCTCTCTATTACTTCCCTAATTCTCCTATTGTAAACTCAGTTAAGTGTGACGGTTGCAGTTTGTGTGAGAGGTGAGGAACAAAACTGAAATTGTGTTAGCTAATAAATATGCCATGACAGCAAGTTTCTCATTTTAGTCCTTGAATTAACATTTTCTTCAGCAGAGTAACTGATGTGATAAAATACAGGATATGTTAAATTATCAAAAAGAGGTTATTAAACACTGTGACAAAACTGGCCCACACAAGGTTTCATTTGTCAAGCTTTGAGTGTGTCTGTACTCTTAAGGTATCATTTAAATAGACAAGCTGCTCAGTTCCTTGCTATTAGACCTGAAACTTTGTCTGCATTATGTCAAGTTTGAAGCGCTTGTGCACAGTGTCTAAAACCATAAAAGTTTGGGTTCATTTACGCTGCAAGAGAATCTCCATGAAAAAGGCTCAGGTTGGTAATAGGCTGAAGGATGAGAGGAGCAGTCGTATGCTAACATCATGAATAACTTACTATTGTCCCTTTTTGTTTTTTTTTCTGCAGTAACATGCAGTGATAATTCTGGTCTTTTCAGGACAGGGTCTGGGCCAACGTGGCAAAGAGTTTGAAGTGCCTTATTGCCATAGTGGACAGGCTGCTTGAAAAGGACAACATCAGCAACCTCAAAGAGGGTGAAAATGAGCCTTCAGCAGAAGATTGCAAGGTGTTGCATACAGGCGGTAAGCAACCTCCCCTAATTTTTTTTTTTTTAGTCATTGACAAGCGTAAAGAAAAATTTGCACAGCTACAGAAAAGTCATCTAGAGAAGACTCCATAGTATCTTTGATGAGAGTGCTAATGGCAAGGTTTACACATTTGTGGGAGGTTATTTATCAAAGTACAGCTTTAATGTGTGCTCAGACTGCTTGCCATGTGCAGTTGTTTGTGCTAGAGTGTAAACCTTTTGAAACTACAGTCTTTTCTTTTTGTAGGCTGATGTAATTTAATTTACTCTAGATTTTACTTGCGTGTAGTATTTTGAGGAAAAAAAAAATTGGACTGTGTCTTACCCCATAGAAAATTTGTAAGGAAAGGTGAACATTCTGAATCAGTGTCATTCTCCTGCAAATGCTTCTGCTTTTCTGAGGTGATATACTGATTTTTATTTTCTGATTTGATAAAATTCATGTTTACCTGGATATACCTGTCAGCCTGTGTCAAAAGGTCAAATGGAATAATTCAGTGGGATGATGTAAAGAAAATTTTGTGACAAGGGTCCTTGTCACCTTCTGATCTTCTCCTTCTCATCTTCTGATCTTCTTCTGATCTTCTCCTATGATTCATGTTTGCATTCTTGATGCATAGATTATATCTGCTTAATAAGTCTAATGGGATTTTCTAGTCTGAAAGTGTGTTGCAATAAATGAAACAGATCCTTAGTGATAGTGGTAGTAGTCCTAATGGAAGGACATCAGAGCCAACCTTTGTGCCACTCTTTGGCTAAATAAATCAACTCCCCATACAAAACAACAAACCAACACAACTGCTTTATTTTGTACAGTTTTGTATAGTTTCAATTTTCTTTTTTTTCATTGTGCATTTTATCCTGTGTCTTCCCTTACATGTTCTCCACGGAATTTAATTACATCATTTTATATAAAGACTTTTAAAGTTATCAGTACTCACTTGTAATTTATTTCTTACACAACAAGAATTAAAATCACTTTTAAAGTTTTATGTCATTTGTGTAGTACTGGTGAAATCTGTGAATTCTGGTTGTAGTATTGATTTTTAATGCAGCTGTAACATCTGCATTTTACCAGTGTGAGAGGTTTATGCTGGAGTCCTGGCATCCTTGTTTTCAGTGCAAGATGTGTTGGACTTGATTTTGTGTGATTTGTTCAGAGAGCAGCTTATTCCTTATCTGTTTGGTTCTCTAAGTTTCTGTCTACCAGGCATGTAATGTTAGACAGGAGGGTGATATAATCTCTGCTCTCTAGTGAAGGCTTGCAGGTGAAAAATATCAACACAGCTTTCTACACCTTTCCCGCCTTCCTCAGAGAAAGTACAAATATTCAACAGCTAGGTAGGTGTAGTTTTGAACTTGGGAGAATCCTTAGATGGTGGGCCTTTTACAGACTTTTACAGACTTTTCCCTAATTTCCTTCGCTCTCTTCAACCCCCTGAGTATCTCCTCTGCTATACGCCGTGTTATGGATTTAACCAGCACAGGCAAATGAAATATTGGTTACAACTTTTAGGTCACAAGCCAAAAACAAAAAAGGAAAAAGCAAAGTTGCATCATTTAAAGTACTGTAATAAGGCAGCCATCAAGTCATCAAGTAGAATGAAAGGTAGCTCTTGCTTAGCAATAATGATAATAGTGATGGTTAGAAAATTTTAGATGAGCTTCATCCAGCTGAGAGGTTGTCTTCTGGAGCTGGTGGGCCAAAGACACAAAAAATATCCAACTGCTATGATGCTGGAATAAATCCTTGCTTTTTTCTTCATTTCAGAGCCATCCCTATTTCTCTTGAATAAGTACAGGTGTCCTTCAGTGAGAGCAGTGCTTTTGTTGAGCTGTCCTGAAAGTTCTCTAACACTCCCTCGCATGAGAGCTGCAGAGATCTGTGGGGCAAACTGCTGTGTTTTCATGTCCTTTTTGAGTAAGACATCGTTTTAGGAATGCCTTGGACAGTTTATAGGACTTTCAAGGTCACATAGAGATGGAGACGTTTTAAAATTGCTTTCTTTTATAGGACTAACTTGAAAGATGGAGCTTTCCGAAGAGCTTTCCAGGTGTGTGCCAAAGTTGGTTCCCTAATGATTTTCAAAACTTTGGGGCCAGAATTTTTCATGCTTGATTTCTCTATGAGAGTGTGGGTGTAGATGTTTGTTTTTCTCTGCATCTCCCTCTCTGAAATTTAACGTGAAACCCTAAGGCTGCACTGTGAAGCAACTACACAGAGGTTGAGATTCCAAGTTTACAGTTACAAATTTGGCTTTAATTCTGCTTCATTTTAAACTTGAAGCCTGATTATGAGTTCACAGCATTTTCCTAGATACAAAATCACACTGTGTACGCCCATAGATACATTTCTAAAATAACAGACTTTTGCACTACTTAAAATTCACAAACGTGACATAAATGAAAAGCTTGCCACATCTTGCTTATATATTATACATAATTTGAGCATATTTGAGCATAATGTATTTCATTAATACTGCAAATATATGGCACAGGTTGATCTTTAAGTCTGAAACTGCTTTAGTTGATACTCAGAGAAATTGGGCTGCTTTTGTAAGAAAAAGAATGCAGAGTTTTGAACAAAATAATAACAAATAAGCCTTGAAGTATGAGATTAAATTTTTGCTTATTTAGTGAACCTGACTGGTTTTTTGTAGCATATAGCAATGAAAGACCTTTCAAAAAATGCACATCTGTTCATTTTAGATGATAGAAAATATTATGACAATATTTTGATGCAATAGCATTTTCATATAAATTTAGATATTGTTGTAACATATATTCAGAGTTTCCTAAAGTAGGTTGATATTTGCAGTCTCAGTGACTATGGCATTGTGTGGTCTTACTCTCTTTTTTCAAACATGTTTATATTTGTTGTTTGGAATCTTTGTAATTGGAGATACTGGAGCACTTTTTTTTGCTGTACTCTGCCTTTCAATGTGAATTATACCTTCCTTAGCCTTAACTTTTCATGCAGTCTGACCTTTGAGTGTATTCTAAAGACTGAATTTGAGTTACAGTTACCAAGGTAACATGCTATGGTTTCATCAGTCGCAGGATTATGAATCCTCTGCAGGATAAATCAGGAAGAGTAGAAGGATTTTTAAGGAGAGGGCTTTTTTGTTGTTCTTCTGACTCTAGTCTGGTTTGCCTTGGAGAAATATGTGACAACATTAAATTCTTTTCACTTTTGCCTTTTCGTTTTCCGTGAGAGTTGTGATGTGAAAGCCTGTCCTGCAGCATTAGAGGTGCCAGTGGAACACAGCGTTGGCTCTGGTGCTGGCACAGCCCCGACAGATGTCTGTGCTTGGCTGCTGCATGTGGCTGCTGTTTCTGTCTGCTGCTCGTGCCTCCTGTCAGAGCTCCCACCCAGCCGTTCCCTCGCTGCCTCTGCGTGAGGACTCCCCCATTTGATACACACAGGATCCACCTAGCATCACAAACAATTTGAGTTGCCAGTGTGATTGCACCTGGATTTTGCCTTTAAGTGAATTATGGAATCATGAGCTCCGTGAACTGGCCCTTGATAACCTTCAGCATAGGTTTGCAAAGAGCACCTGGGGAACATTGCCACATTTCCTAGCTGGAATTACAGGAGACCTCTGTTCATACTCACATTGCTACAGACATATGTGGGTTTATTTTTCTTGTATTATCTCATACCTGTTGGGGACTATATAAGTTTAGATTCAAAATTTCGGACTTTCATTGCCCTGGGGATGGGGACTACATCTTTCGTTGCATCCCTTCCAATGCAGGCTGGTAGAAGTGGGAAATAAAGCTATGTTCTGTGGGAAATAAAGCCGTGCTCTAGTTTTATTGGAATCTTCAGAAAAGCTTTTATTATAAAATATTGTTTAGTCATGAAGATGAAAAATTTTTCTGTGGTCTGTGTCCTTGAGCAGCAGACATAATTTATTTAGAGCAGTCACATGTGAAAAGCTTTCTCTTTCCTTCCTCTTCCTCACATTTTTCCTTCCTTTTCTTTGAAGCTTGTATTTACAAAAGTTTTACTTAGGCTTTTTTTTCCCCTTTTCCCCTCTCTTCTGTGTCATCCTTTTCTTTTTGATAGGATCCTTATCTGGGCTGAATGTAGCCCAGGAATACAAGACAATCCCCTTCAGCAGTACTTTCTCTAAGTACTTTGGCTAAAAACAGAAGCTGAAAAATATGTAAGGGAAAGACTGTTTAACTGAATCAACAAACTAAAACAAGATATAAGAATATTTAGTTGCACAGCATTCACAGAACCTTCCTATACTTAAAGTGTATTAGATTTTCTTAGCTTTGTCTTTTATTACCTTTGTCCTCTCTTTCTGTTTTCACTCTGACTAAGCATGCTGAGATGCTCATGTAGGTATTATTGGATGGTTTTGGGTTTAGCTATTAATCCATGTGACAGTGGAGAAAATCTTGGATGGTTGCAGTGGAATAATAAATCCCAAGAATTCCAAATTTCTGGACACCCAAACTGTGCAAAGCAAACTGCTACCTTCAAGTGCAGGAACACCTTGAAATCTTATTCAGGTTTTTATTGTTCCTGCAAGAACTGCTGCAGCATTATGAGTACAAAGCCTCCTCCTTTTTCAAAGAGCTTAGCCCTCAGCTGCAGTTCAGCTGAGCTCCAAGAGCTGCGTGGCAAAATAAAGAAATAAGGCACTGACCTTTTTATGGTGCAAAGTTGAATATGTGCAATCTTCTGTCTTTTTAAACCTCCCTTTTAAAAAAAAAAAACATTAATTCAAAGACTGTTCCTTTCCTAAGTCAGTAAAATCAAATTCTGGGTTAATTATTTCATGCTGATTTTAGGGATTTACTGCTGCTGTGTTGGTTGGTTGGTTTGATTTGCCTGCCTTTTTCATTAAAACAGAGTTTGTCTAATGATCACTTTGTGACATAAAGACAACTCATTTATGTTTTTTTACCTCTAATTATTTCAATTCTGTCATGGAATATTTTTATGATCAGGTAGCGAGTGATTAATTTAAGTGAAACGTTACCTCGTGGGTATCTGCTGTTACATTTATACGTCACATTTATATTTGTATTTCTTACATTTGTGTGGCTGTAGTGCCCCCCTTTGCTTTAAGGGCACAACATTATGCATTCTTCTGCTTTTTCTTTAAGGTTTGGTTTTTTAACTTCATACCATTCAAGTTTTGAAGTGACTTAAAGCAATTTATGGATTTTAGGTGGCACAAATAGCAGTGACAAAATTGGCTTTTTTAATCTGTTGCTAGGGCTAAAGGAGATAGGAGTACTATGCTGAAGCATCCTTTTTGGTTACCAGCATATTTTAATGAGCATTTCAGTGGGCCTGACTTTGAAAAGACCAGAAGCTTGCTTTTCTGCCAAAGTTTATAAAATTTAACATGTGGTTTGACATATTGCAACTTGGATATGAGCACGCAGAACTGACTAGCTGGGTGCTAAGCAGGTCATTTGCCTGCACAGCCTGTTGATTACAGGAACATGGGGCTGAAGGGCGTTTTCCAGTAACCAAAGGGCAAATCCTGTCACAGACTGAGCTGCCATCACTCTCTTGGCAATGAACATGGAATATTTACTCAGTGCTTTGTGGAACATGCACTTTTGTTTTAATCTCATTCTAACTGCATAGCGGTGGTACTGTCCTTTTAGTTTCATCCTTTAATTTTTTAATTTAATATGTTTGGTTTTCATGCCTTGTTTTAGTTTCCCGTGGCTGACTAGCTCTATTTTTGTGCTGAGTTTCTTTGCTTTATCCGGAGACTCTGACAGTTCTTCTGGATGCTAAGTGTTCCAAACTGACAGGCTGCCCATGTCATTTTAGCAACCTGACAGTCATCCCGGAGTCTCCTTGTCGCTTCTGTTCTTGCTTCTAATCTCCTTTTTTTAGATGGTCACTCATTCAGTTAATTCTTCACCCCTTCTTCAAACAATTTTCCGCTGTGATTTTAATTTAAAAGAAAGTTGAGATCCGAAGGCTCAATGTGTGTGAGTCCATGAATGTGTTAAAAGCAATAATTTGTATTATTCCTTTCCTGAAGTGATTCTACAAAGGTATTCTGAAAAATATCTTATTCTAAAATGTATACAATATGATTTACTGAGTCACTCTAAGAGAACTCTTAGACTTTAGACTTTGAGCTTACTTTGCTGCTGATGCTTTTATTGGCATATGTATATTGCTTAAATTAATAAAGGATTGTAATTTGACTGAGACTTTAGATTGCCTGATCTGTCTACACTGGCTTCCAGTACATTACACTTTTTTGTCTACCTTATTTCTAAACTCGTCTGTGTTTTGCAGCAGCCTCTGGTTGTTCTTTTGCTTTTATTCCCTGGAATAAACACCACAGTTAGTTCTTGTTATTTTCTCCTCAGGAAGAGGGGAAATCAAGTTGCTGCTCAGTCTTTTTCATCAGCTTAAGGAGATTAAATCTTGGTAGCTCTGCGCTGCAAGCTCTCCATTTTTCCAGCAGCCTCTCTAAAACGTGTACACCAGCGTTTGGCACACAGCGTGTCATCACTCTGTTAGCCAATGACATGTATAAAATCACCTGGAGCTTGTGCCTGGGGGTGGCTCATGGTCTGTTTTGTCAGGATGACACTCGCTTCAGAACTGCTTTTTTCCAGGGAATGCTTCCTCAGTCTGTGTTACTTACTCATGGTTAAATATGTATGACTGTGGTAAAACTAATGTTGTCTGACCACAAAGTTAACAAAGAGCTCATCCGATTCTCTGTGCATGCTCTGTCCTTGTTCCCCTTTCCTGCTCCTTGCTTTCTCTAATTTCTCCCAGCTTTCAAAGCTCTCTGCAGTCTTCTTGGCTGCAGTTTTATTAATTTGTGTGTTTTTCTGGAGCTCAGCCAAATTGACTGGCAACAGGCAGCTGTCTTCTGCCTCAAGAACTTCCTCAGTTCTAATGAGGTTTTACTGGCCTGACTCAGAATGTTACCTGAAACAACACGCTGCTGTCTTGCACCTAATTACAACAGATTTTAATTATCATTGATTCTTAATTACACTGACCTACAGAAAATATGAGCCAATTATAGACTGTTGCATTGTCAGTTGCATTCCCAACTTTTATATAGATTCTTCTAGAGTGTTGATTTCCCTCATTTCAAACTGTACAATCAAACTGAGATGTAGATTCTGAAGGAGGGGGATTTATTTATTTGTTTTTATTATTTGCTCAACTTAGGGGTAGGCAAAGCCATATGCAACTACAAGGCAGGTCTGATTTTATTAAATCATATAAAATTCAGGAGTAGCTGGGATTATTGGGCAAGTTTGTGTAAGGTGTTCCAATTCTCCTCCATTCCTAGTTATCACTGTTTCATTTGTAATGTATTAAGGAATCACATTTTTCAATCATTTCATGAGTGTTTTTTTTAATATGCCTAGCGTGTATTTTCATAGAGAAAAACATGTTTCAAAATACTCTGCATCTCTCTGATAGAAATAGCTAAAATGAGTTCAAAATGTCTAAATGTTTAAAGAGAACAACATAGAATCTAAAAAAAAAGGAATATGGTCTGAAGCTTTTTATATTTCCAGCCTGTAGATTAAGTAGGTGATACCCTTCCAGATACCTATTTGTTATTGTGTTTTACCCTCCAGCACCCACCTTTTCTTAAATATTTGGTTATTCTCTCTGGTTTTGCATTTTTGATGCTATTTCATTTCTTACATAGCCAGTTCTGAGTCCTGAAAGGAGACTCCATCGCCACTGTATTAATCTCTGTGTGCTAAATGAGGTTTTATGTGTTTCCCTGTGTACTCTGTTTGTGACACTTGAATACCAGTTTTACAGGGATGCTGGGACTGTTGGAAAAGGCCATTGTTTCAGAGTGCAGTTGGATTCAGGCCACGGATTTAACCCCATTCCCAGTGGTAAGATGGAATCCTGCTTATAAGTATGTTCTCCAGTGGCATTTGTGGTCCCACAGTGGTCTGGGGAGAGCTGCAGGGGTTGTTTTAAAGGGAAGGGTGATGTGCACAGCTGCTCCTGCCATCCTTCCTAGTGAAGAAGGGTTTTTCACTGCGAGTTTTCCAGTCTGGAGCAGATGACCTGTCGTGTTGTAGGTGACTGGTACGAGCAGCTGTACCCGCTGGTGGTCACGCTGAAGGCCTGCATGGCAGAGGTGGTGACCAGGGCCAAGCAGTCCATGGCCTTTGTCCTGCTCCAGGAACTTGCCTGTGGCTTGCCCCAGTGCCTGATGCTGACCCTGAGGAGAGACATCGTCTTCAGCCAAGCAGTAGGTTGTCTTGTGTCGCTCACTTCCTTCTCTTGCTCTAATTATAAGCATACTCTTCATGCCAGTGTTTGTGGGTTTCTTTCTCATTGTTTTTTTTTTTTTCCCTTACAATTTGATACAGCTTTTTCATTTATTTTCCATTATATTCACCTAAATAATTTATAATGTGGTAAGAAATTAAATAGGAAGTAGAAATCCATGGTACTGGCTAGGCAGCATCCAAGCCAGGGAGATTTTTTTCTCCTGGTCACCTTGGAAATAGGGAGAAGATAATTTGTTTTCAGTTTGTGGCAGTGTTTTAAGTGTTTAAATACTATTAGCATGTCTTTCCTTAGAACTGTCTTTTCTTGGCAAATAACTGAAGCTCTTTATGTCTTCTCCTGTATATCATGTTTTTTTCAGATAGATTTTTTTCTAAACATTTCACTTAATTTCTCTCTTAAGTTGGCAGCTGCCTAGGAGATTCAGTTACATTAGATGTTGAACCACTTTCAAATCCATCAGAATTCACATGTTTAATTCACAGTCTTGCATGTTTGAAGCCTGACAAGTGAGGTTCTGGTCTTATTTATGTCAGTGTAAATAACACACAATGATACAAAACAAATTAAGCTTATCTAATATACCTTAACAGAATATTTCACTACTTTATACACCCCCAAAAAACCCATCAAAATACATTATTATGAAATCATGTACTTAGTCACTAAACAGAAATACCTATGCTGATTTCTCAAATATGTAGGTGCTACCTCTGTTGTGTATAATGATGGCAAGCCTCATTTTAACTGTTTGTCTTGTAACAGTTGAAATGTCTTGTATCTGTTTGTCTTGTAACACTCTTGCACATGTTTTAATTATCTTTACAACTCGCTGGATTGGTCTGTGGTTTTGCAATCAAATTGCACACAGGTTTACATGATCAAGGATTTTTACAACAGCTTCACACTGTTGGATTGCTGGTGCAGTATGAAGGACTCCTTAGCACATACAGTAAGTATTGCTCTTGGACAAAGTTCCTTATGTTCCCTGCCCAGAAGTTACCCAGGAAGTTCTTATTTTAACCTCAGCAAGCCTCTTATTTGGCTTGCTGAATCAAATCTTGTCCTTACAAGACAGTAGACTTGCACATAATAGCACAGCTGAAGTCATTGACACTGTGTTGTTAATTCTGCAGCAAAAGTTATTAATCTGTTTCATTCTGAGTTCCTCAGAGAACACGGCCTGCTTATTGTTCCATGCAGACCTGACCCAAAATAGCAGGTTTATAAAACTAATGCAAACGGAAGATTTAAACACTTACTGCTTTTATCAGCCTCGGCCCTGATCCCCAGTGCTGATAATGTGAAGATAGCCTGAAAACAGTTTCATAGTTTGTTACACATGCCATTATTTGATATGCATTAAAAAGGAAATTTGGAGGGAGAAATTGCCTTATGTTTCAAACTTTGAACTAGATCTATTGGAATCATTCCCTGAATCAGAGATTTTGACTAAAGTAGAGGAATTTAGCATTTGTGCAGCTTTATTATGCAGTTGCTCATTTGGAGATAGCTGTCTTCTCCATTTTACATGATGCTTGTTTTTATTCTCAAAACCTTTGTCCTCCATCAGCAGGAAAGCCTTTTGAAAACTTTCAGAATAGACAAAAATGGCTTTTCTGAGGTTATTTTATGTGTATATAGAGCAGGCTGATTTTCAGAATTGCTTAATACTCATGGTTACCATTTAGGGCACAGAATTGTCAGCAGTTCAAGAAATGAGTCTGGTTTTATGTAGGTTACTGTAATGTGGATTTAGAACTGTGATTTTTAGATGCACAGACTGGAAAATATATTGCTTTGCCCTGACCTATACAGTGACTGATCTGCCAACTCTGTTAATAGTCTCTTTAATCTTTTCATGTAGGTGAAGAAGCAGGGATGCTCGAAGACATGGCTGTGGGCATTTCAGATTTGCAGAAAGTAATGTTTAGAGTAATTGAAGCCAAGTCAGAAGATTTTTTGCCTATTATAAGTGGAAGGCGGTAAGAACTTTGTTTCTTGGAGCCCAGGAAACTGAGCTGCAGTTTTAATCTGTAGCCCATGAAACCCGTCTAATGGTTTTCTTGTTGCTGAGTTCTGTTTTATTGAAAGTGCATTGTTTTACTTTTTAGAAGGTGAGTTAGTAGGGATTCTAAAAGCCAGTAGGCTCTGGGTTACTCTCCTGATAAAAAGCTGAAGTTCCAGTTACTAATACAGATTAATCTGAGCAGCGTCTGTGTTGTGCAGAGCTGCTGGTGCATTATTCACACATGGATACTGAACCCTGGACAAGTGACAAGGCCATTGTTTACAAATGTGGTCTCTAACTGAGAAACTTTGCTTTTGAATGTCCTGAATTTGTATTTCAGCATGAGAAATGAAACTGCAGTTCCAAGAGTTAGGCCTTGATTGTTTTTAAGATGGAAACCAAAAAACTCCGATGCCACTTAGTATTAAAAACTTAGTAGTCACTTTTAAAAATGGAAGCCTTTTTTAGCTGCTGAAAATCACACAGGACATAGGCAGTCTCAGAAATCCTTGCACAAAATCACTTATCCTTTATGAATCTCACGTGAGTACTGCTGAATGTCAGGACATAAACTGCAATACTCCGTTTATTTTGGCTATTTGAGGGTTAACAAGATTGGAATGGATTTTTCATCTTTATTATTATTCTAGTCTGAAGCTCCAAATAGTTTTATTTTGCAAAAATCACTTCCTTAATAGTATCATTGCTCTTAAGATGACTGTAAATTAAATTCAGCTAAAAGCAGGAACTTTTAGAAAATATATGTTTCCTCTGAAGGGGGCTTTCACCACTGATTTACTTAATTAATCTGGATGATTCACTCTCATCATATGGGCTTTCTGAGAAGGGATTGAATAAATAACAGGAAGGCTGGAATATGATAGGCAATACATTGGGAATAATTAAAATTAAAAAAATTTTAAAAATAAAATCTACAAGGTTTATGTGGAGGAGTGCCATTCCTCTTAGAGCTGTGATAAGACTGCTCCTATCAAACAGCATTGGAAGTGAACCGTAAAAAGAAAAGATGAAAAGGTGAAAATCTAGTTATTTTCTAATAATTTTTTTAGAAACCCTCCATTTTTATTTTGGTTGTTATATGGTATGGCTCAATAAATGAGAGTGAAAGACTGTAGAAATGCAAGACAGAAAAATCAAACTACAAATTCTTATCTTGAAGAGTCAGCATATTTACTTGTAATTGTTTTTTCTAGGAAAGTGCTTAAACCTGACATTCTGTGTGCACAAACAAATCAATCCAAAGTGTGTGGCACTGTCTAGCAGTGCACTGATCATCTGGTGTGGGTGGTAGACACCAGCCACCCAGGGGAGGTGAAATTCTGTTCAGGAGCTCACATGCTTTTATTAGAGGCCATTCTTTTATTAGAGGCGCTTTTGGAACATTCTTTACAGAATCACAGAATATTTTGAGTTAGAAGGGACCCATATGCATCATCAAGTGCAACTCCTGGCCTTGCACAGGGCTTCCCAAGAATCACACCCCGTGCCTGAGAGTTCAGATGCTTCTTGAACTCTGTGAGGCTTGGTGCTGTGACACTTCCCAGGGGAGCCAGTTCAACCTGCTCAACCATTCTCTGGCTGAAGAAACTTTTCCTGACATTCAAGAACCCCATCCTCACTCTTGTTTTCATTGTTCCTAGTGAACATTACATTATAGAGGTCCAGCTCCCAGCAAAGATGTTTGAGCTGCTGCCACAAGAGATTAAAGAGGGAAAGCTGCTTCGCATGTATCCAGTGCTCTTTAATGTTGGAATCAATGAGCAGCAAACACTGGCAGAGAGGTAAGGAAAAGTCACGTTGCATTTTCTGTCCAAGTACTCCATGCTGGTACAGGCTATCTCTCAGGATTAGAAACAAATCTTCTTTGTTATTTGCTCTTAGACAATCTCACATTGACTCAGTGTGTATTTTCAAAGGTATTAAAGGAAATAAACACAAGCTATGAAGCAATGTAGAACAGTGAAAAAGTCCAGATGAAGATAAGATCATAAGCAGGGCTCCGTTTCACAGAGTTGGTGCCATGTTTCTCTTGGATACAGGTGCAAAATGGATTTCTATTTCAGATGCAGAATTTTGGTTGTATGCAGTACTCTGAAATTCTCACACAAGTTTGAAAATTCAAAATTCTTACATCTTGAAGATGGGTTTGAAGAGACCAAACAAGTGATAAGCTAGAGAAATTAGTACTCCTCTGCAACAGATTGCTGGAAACTAATTAATTAGTATAATAATAGTCATGGATTCACCAACGTATTAATTTTCTCTTCCAAGAGAAGGGTATCTGTCAGTCATGTTAAATTACCACATTTGTGCAGGGCTAAAACTGCAAAGTAGAAGTCAAGATGTCAATACAGACAGCTACTTTGTTAAAACTTCTTTTCTTTTAGCTGCTTTTATTAACAGAGCGTCCAAAATACCTAATGCTTATCTTGAGGTTGCATTTGCTCTAAGCCAAAAGCTTATAGCAAAGCTGTAGCTGGAGTAATGGAGGGAGACAGTGAAAATCCTTAACCTGGGTAATAGGCAAGAAGTTAAACACCACAGGATTTTATCTCCTGTTCACTGTAGACAGCCAAGTAAACCCAGTCTTTTAAAGAAGTCTACTAAAGAATGTCATCAGGTAGCTTTGTGAATGTTTATGGGACACTTCTCCAAGTTGAGTGGTGGTATGTGAGAAAATTTAGGCAGAAAGTTGAAATGGGAGACATAGACTGAATCTAAAGACAGTAAAATCTGGCATTTTACTGTGAAAGAGCTGGATAGCTGGTTAGAGAACTTGGAAACTTCTTGAAAATGAAAATAGGTTATTCTGATGACATAAAGAGAAAAGTGCTGAGAGGAGTGACGTGGCCAAACTCATAATGTGCAAAACCAACAAAATCAGTCATGACAGTTCTGAGTGGGACACTCAAAAAATAAGAGGCAAGACATGATGTGGTAAGCAAGAAGCAGGCTGGTGGGAGCTTACACGAGTGAGATAGGCAGGAAGGACTGAGTTATGAATAGTCTGAGGAAAAATTTGACAACATTTAGAAATAGCCTGATTACCTGGGGGCTTGTAGAGGAGTTGGTATGAAAAGATGCCTGGCTTGCAAGTGAAGTGGCAGGAAGTGTTGTTCCCAGTGGTCATTTTACATTGTGTGCAAAGAAAGCCATAGGAGAAAACAAAATAACTGCATATTTATAAATATGGATATGTACTAATATCTGCCAAGAAAATAAGTTCAATGCAGAAGCAGCTTTAATGCATGCAGTTACAGTCTGCTTTTGTCTTAATTCAAAATGCTGCTTAACTCCTAAAGTTGTACATTTGTTTTTGAGACTGAAAACACCACACACGATTTATGGCTAAAAACATGGAGGGGTTTGTGGGATAAAGAACCTGAGAATATAAAAACACTTTCGTGGCAAATTTCTAGGAAATGTTACTGTATTAGAAAAAAAATCTTTTAATTTGTTTTTTGATAGAATACACTTGAGAATGTTTCCGATTTAAAAGAAATGTTCTCATGTGACAGTGCAGCAATGGCTACTAAGGAAGTAGTTACATCTTCTCCCTGTGGCCTGTTGAAATATTTGCTTCCCTTGTTCCCAATTTAGCAGCATATTTGGTATCTTCTGATCTGTGTCCCCTTCTCTCTGAGTTTCTCACTTATCTGCCCATGCCTCTCTTCCTGTACTCCTCCATTCCCTTTTCAAATCTATTCTGAAGATGAATTTCAAAACTTTGGCCCTAATTGTCATGGGGACATTCGTGTCTTTACAATCATATCTCCTGTAGTACCGTGAGATTTAGTTTCTTGGCATGTGAAATGTGGCTGTTGTAGAAATCTTGGTCTCAGAGAGAAAGATATTTGTTTTTATAGCTACAGTTATTTTGTAGATAAGCTTCTCTTCCATCTTGTGTCACTTCCATATTATCCAGCTCTTACAGAAATTGGTATGCTTAAGCAGTAGCAGCACTAAGAGATGGAGAGTTGGTGTTCTCTGCCTGTGGTACCCAATTTTTGGAATTGGAATTCCCCCAAAGTGCCTTTCCATTTATTCACGATTTGTGAGGGGAAAAGAATAAGTGCCTTATTGCATGTTTGTAAATAGATTGCTTTGTTAATAAAGTTTTGGAAGAAGTATGCATCAGCGATGATCTCATTTCCAAAAATTAATTCCAAAGCATACAAGAACTTAACTACTGCATGTTTGACAAAATCTAATGCATTTAGCACCAAAGTTATTTCTTTATGCAAAGAAATAACTATGAAGGATAATTTATCTTTTGTTGTTGTTTGTGGGTTTTGGGTTTTTTTCATAATTTATTGTGTATTTTCATAGGTTTGGAGATACCACTTTGCAGGAAAACATTAACCAGGAAAACTTAGAGCTTCTCAAAGAATATTACAAGTTATTTACAGAAAAAATGCCTCCTGATTGTGAGTACAAAATAATGCAATGTCCAAATCGGTTTGAAAAGCTTTGAGTAGGTAGAAGGTTATAAGACAGTAATATTAGCAGAATCCCATAACTTGTTCCATAAATTTAAACATTTTGTACCTGTACATGACCCTGCTGGTCTCAGGAGTGATTTCAGGCCTTGTGCCACAGCAGAAACTACAGAGAAAATGAAACAGAGGAATGATGAACTGAACAGCTATTTTAAGTTATTAAAATAATAAGTTTGTTAATATTTCATGTAGAGGACAGTCTGTACCTACTGTATTTTTACATAAATACTTGGTGGGCAATTTCATCAGCTTCAGTCATACCCTCTGTTCTTATTCTGAAAATATGTTGAGGTTTGGTGAACCATGGAGAAATCTGCAGATCAAATACAAGCAATGAGCCACATCATCATTATATGAACGACAAGGTTTCATTGGAATAGGCCCTGTATTCCACTTCTATAGAACTTCTGTATTATAAACATAAGCATTACTATGCTGTTACTCTGATTGCCAGAAGCAAGGACTGAAGAAAACATCTGCATCAATCGAATCCTGTTAGTTTTAATGCCCAAACTATAGTCCCAAATGTGGGAGATTTAACTGCCTGATGTTTAAATGCTATGTAAAACTTTAATACATCACATGCGTATGTATACATGTTTATCTCTTATATCAGGATGATTTTAATTTGTTAATCATTTTGACAGAAACAAAAGCCCTTCCTAAATGATGGGCAGGATGCCCATCCATCCCCCCACAGACCTAGTATTTATTTCCAGGATGTCTACAGAGAAACTCATACAATAAGTTGGGTGATTAATTGAGGGGAATCTTGCTAAGAAAACATCCTCGAAAAACTAACCTCATGCAGGTTAGGACTAAGGTAGATCTGCTACCTCATAAATGGATTTTATTTTATAAAAGCAAAAATTTGCATGCAGACAGTATTGGCTACTTTTCATTAACACAATTTAAACTTGTACTGCCTTCCTGAAGGATTATTAGTGAGCCACACAGTTCCTGGACTTCTTTCAGACTGTGAAGGCTTTTGAGAACTAATTGTGTCTAGTTCATCGTGTATTTTCTGGTTATTATAACTTTCTTGCTTTTTTTCTTTACCTTTAAGAACTCAGTCTCTTCTTTATACAATTTTTTGTGGAACATAAAGCATCTTTTGGTTCCACTGCCCTTCCCAGTAGCTCCCTGCCAGTATACAGAGTCAGTCTTTTGCCTTGGAGAAATGTGCCTTTTAAACCAGCCCCCTGGGAAAAAAGGGAAGCTCTCAAACCTGTTCATTTGTGGCAGGACTTAATCCCACTCCTGTTCCCCCTCGTCTGGAAGACAAACCTCCATACAAGGCTGGCAGCAACCCTGGTGCTGGGGCCACGTGAGAGGCATTCAATATTGATGGCTTTTTGATGGTTTTGTCCCACCTATCCAGATAATTTCCTATAATGCCAAATCTGTGCTACAAAATCAATGCAGGACTGTGTTCCCAAAGCTGTCAGTTCCAAACAGTGCTCAAAAAGCCCAACAGAATTTGAGCATTTGCAGCCCTATTTGCCAGGCTGTTGGATCCACCCTTGGCAGCCTCCCTGGCCTGCTGCCTCATTCATATATTCCCTTTCAAAGAATTCAATTTCCCACTCCCTGAAAGGTATTGCCACCTTCGCTGTTAGTTTTCCTCTTGTGTCTGTATTTCTCCTTGGCAATAATAGTCTTGCTTGTAACTAAGCATCCACTGACTTTCTGTCTTTAGGATGAACATACACTTCGTCATTTACCCATTTTTTAACTTCTTAAATTCTTTTAGCAGAAACTGAAAATAAGAGCATGTTTCCAGCAAGGTTCCTACCAAAAATGCTGACCAAATATAGCTCAAAATGGTACTGCTTTTATAGAAATACTAAGACAGTAAGGGTCCAAAAACGTAAGATAGTTGTTTAGTAGTACGTAAGTACCTGAAAACAAAAAGGCTGTTTGGTATTTCCAGGCTTCTCCCCCTTATCAGCCTGATTTGGTGGTTTGGTACTGTGGGGGACCCAAGGAGTTTAGGCCATTGATCATTTCCAGTCAAGGTGCAACCCCTTTGGCAGTACTGTGAATTAGGAGACTCTTGCTGTACCTGTGCTGAAGTCATCCCTCTGAGATGTCACGTTTTCTGCTGTGACCCAAAGGAAAGCTACTGGGAGCAATAGAATGTTTAGTGATACATTTGCATCATCTCAAAGCATCTTTGCCATTTTGTGCTCTCTGTTTTAAAGAAACAGATGCACCCATAAGTGTAATAGTCTAGCAGAGTGTGATGTGGTTTTATGTGCTCTACATTATCTAATGTACAATCAGAGCTTGTGATACAGAGGTAAAACAATCCACATTAAAATTATTGCAAAACAGATTCTGGATGTATGTTTTCCTCCCTTTTTCTTTTTTTCTTGTTTGTTTGTGAGTTTTTTTAGACAGCACAGTATGACTGGAGCAACTTAGTTCTTTTTGAATAGATTTAAAGTACTTCTTCCTATGAATCATGGATAAGGGAAACTACAGAATTTATTAGATGTAAAAGGTAAAAGCCTGTTGATGAGAGGGATCATTCCAACTTGGATCACGTTAGGAGAATGGATATTGACCTTCATTAATACTTCCCTCATTTTTTTTCTTCCAATTGAGTATAAGTTTTTGGGCTTGGGTTTGGGGCTTGGGTTGTGGGGTTTTTTCCCCTCACTGGATGGATAATTTACTTTCTCTGCTTGAAGAAATCCATTGATCAATTTAGTTTCACTTTGTTCCACTTGATTCTGGCCCCTTTATTTGGTGATAACTATGATTTAAATTCTTTTTACTTTGCCACCATGAGAAGAAATAATTTCAAAAAACAGATTCTGCATGTTTTTATTGATTTTCAGAACTAGCAAGGATAAATGCAACATTAGAAAAATCCCTCCTCTATATACATATGAAACAGAGGGGGAAATTAAATTGCCTACTCTTGAATTTTTGCTGGAGATGTAGGATAAATTAAACTTCAACTTAAATTCCATACCCAGAACAAGCAGGTAAATTTTTGGATTTTAAGCAAACTTGAAATTATTTTCTACTTCAAAATAAAGCCCCACTTAATTTCAGGAGAAAGATACTTTGTTACTTTTTAGAGGGGATACTAAGTGCTGTTTAACCCTTATCTTACATTATAGAAAAATCTAAGGCATATTTTAAAACAAAAACTAGATGTTTCAATTTGAAAACAAAACCCTAATTTTTTACTTTAATTTTAAAAAATAATCATCCCATCAAAGCAGGTTGTAATACACTCAGTTTTTTTTTTATTTTTCTGATTTCTTTTGAATGTCTGTAATAGCTGATGAACAGAACTACAGCAGAGATTTGGTTTTGTTTTTCACCATCCATTTATAAGATAAAGGTTGAAGATACTTCAAATTTCCACGTGAAGATCTTAGGGAGGACAAGGCAATACTCAAAAGACATAAGGTTTGCTTATTCCTTAAATATTTAGCTGGTAATTTCTATCCTGTGTTCCAAAACAAGGCTGTAAATAATAGACCTGTTCTTTACCATGAGCATTCTTTAGTCGGGACAATCATATGACCAACCTTATCAAAATGAGCAACTTTTTTCGTCCTTTTTTCCCAGGTTTACCACATTTTCAAGAACAAAATGATTTAAAGGGATTGCTAGAAAGTCTTCATCAAAATATCCAGGCCAAAAAGAGAAAGAATGTAGAAATCATGTGGCTGGCTGCAACGGTGAGCTCTCTTGTTTCAAAGAAATTGATGAACTAACCATAAATTCATTTTCATAAGCTTGCTGACTTTGTAACTGCAATGGATTTTAAGGAAATGACTGGAAAACTCACTGGTTAAAGGAGGCAGATGTGCTGTAATAGTTTTTTGCAGACAATTTCTTTTTCTCACTTTTTAAACTGGTAGAACCTGCTAGAATTTGAGTGATTTGTTTGATATCCATTCTTTGATAATATAAAATTACTCAAAATAATTTTTTAGTGTCCTTGAGGTATGATGTGGGACATGATTGCTTGGTTCCCTTACTTTAACTTTCTGAAATGTGTATTTCTGGTCCTAGTGATCTACACACTGTTATTCTATATTCCATTTATTTATTGAAAAAGATGTAAGAAGAAAACTTTGTCAGTGCAGTAGCTGTGCAATATCACTTTTTTATTGCAGTGGAAGTACAAGATTCCACATATGAGCCCATCACTCATCCAGAATAATTACCTGGGATTTTTTTACTTTATTTTATAAATGATTTTTTAATATTTTAAAATTTTTTTAGGACTCATTCACATCGAATAGCCCCAATGAATCGGGGGCTTCCAAAGATACTAGTGCAAAGAGAATTAATCTCTTCAATGAAACAGTTCTTTCACATAATTATTTAAGCAGATTATCATATAGTACTTGTTTTAAATCCCAGTGCAACTGTTCAAATTTTTAAACAGATTTAACTTTTAAAATTTTCAATTATATGATGGAAGAAACACTCATAGGTTCTCCTTCACTATCCTGTACCTCTTTGGATTCTAAGTAAGATTCCCTTAATTGGTTCCCTAAATTAAACTTTTGAGATTGTCCTCACCATGGTATCACAAAGAACTTAAAGGCTCTAAGTATTTTTTGATTTTTATAGAATTTAATAGTATTTATTGTTTAATAGAATTTCTAAGAATGCAATTAGCATTAGATGAAGAAACACTTATTTGCTGGACTGACACTGGTCATGTTTCAGTTCATGTTCCAGTTCATCCTGCGAGCTCTCCCATGATAGCCAATGCGGGAAGTTTCTTTTTGTGATTCCTGCTGTAGTTTATTGCCTTGCTGCATTCTCACAAACATTTTGAGGTTTTGTACCATTACACCTGTGATTCCCCAGGGATAGGTGTAAGCAAAGTATTACCTTTTCTCAGGACAGGTTATATCTGGGAAATGGTAGATTTGGGCACAGAAGCTCTCCTTCAATTTTTCTTTTTCTAGTAAAATATCATTTGAAACCATAGTATAAACTAATGGAATGATACAACCACAGATTGATTCCTAAGAGGAAGAATCATCCTCCAAAATGTCATGTTTCCTTTATGTGTTATAACTTTTTCAAAGTATAAGTGAAAGTAGACAATCCATGGCAGCAATTTGTTAAACTTTATTAATTGTGAGCCATACATTGAACAGTTCACCTGTTGAAAATAAAAACTATGTAAGTTAGATGTGTCTGACTCCATACCTTCACAAGAAGTTAGTCTGCTACATTCATGTTTGTGAGTTAAGACTCACCATATCTTCATTCATCAGATATTCAGACAATTTAGCTTTCATTGAACAGGGCAGCTGCTGCATTCAGTGAGGAAACGGTGAAGGAACTGTTTCTTTTATAGTTATGAAAGTCCCATGTCAAATTCAGGAATTCAGTGTACTGGTACTAACTTCCAGAAGGTGTTTTCTTCTTGAGAAGTGCTGTAGCTGTCTGGAAGCCCTCGCTGGGCTTGCAGAGCTGTAGGGCTGCGCAGCCTGGTAGGAAGGAAGGGCTGACCTGTGGGGCCTGCCCGTGTTTCAGATTTGCCGCAAGCTGAACGGAGTGCGCTTCACCTGCTGCAAGAGTGCCAAAGACAGGACATCCATGTCAGTGACGCTGGAGCAGTGCTCCATCCTGAGGGACAGGCACCAGCTGCACAAAGACTTCTTCATCCGGGCGCTGGATTGCATGAGGAGGTACGTGGGGCTCCATGGAACTCTGAGCCAGGCCAGGGCTGCCAGCGAACAGGGCCTGAGGCTGGTTCTGAGGGCCCAGCAGAGCCTGAGGCAGGTTCTGAGTGCCCAGCAGAGCCCAGGGCCACGGGCACACAGGGTCTGAGGCTGGTTCTGAGTGCCCAGCAGAGCCTGAGGCTGGTTCTGAGTGCCCAGCAGAGCCCAGGGCCACGGGCACACAGGGTCTGAGGCTGGTTCTGAGTGCCCAGCAGAGCCCAGGCCTGCCTGCACAGGGTCTGAGGCTGGTTCTGAGTGCCCAGCAGAGCCCAGGCTGGTGCTGAGTGCCCAGCAGAGCCCAGGCTGGTTCTGAGTGCCCAGGGCCACGGGCACACAGGGTCTGAGGCTGGTTCTGAGTGCCCAGCAGAGCCCAGACTGGTGCTGAGTGCCCAGCAGAGCCCAGGGCCACGGGCACACAGGATCTGAGGCTGGTTCTGAGTGCCCAGCAGAGCCCAGGCTGGTGCTGAGTGCCCAGCAGAGCCCAGGCTGGTTCTGAGTGCCCAGGGCCACGGGCACACACGGTCTGAGGCTGGTTCTGAGTGCCCAGCAGAGCCCAGGCTGGTTCTGAGTGCCCAGCAGAGCCCAGGCCTGCCTGCACAGGATCTGAGGCTGGTTTTGAGTGCCCAGCAGAGCCCAGGCTGGTTCTGAGTGCCCAGCAGAGCCCAGGCCTGCCTGCACAGGGTCTGAGGCTGGTTCTGAGTGCCCAGCAGAGCCCAGGCCTGCCTGCACAGGGTCTGAGGCTGGTTCTGAGTGCCCAGCAGAGCCCAGGCCTGCCTGAGCAGCAGCCTGACTGCTGCTGGGTCACCTCAGGGCAGGCTCTTTGCAGCGGTGTGTTTTATCTGTCATTAACAGTTTGTGAGACAGATATGTGAAATCTTGCAAGGGTCAGCTCACCGAGTGTAGAATATGAGCAGTAGTCTGAGCAGCAGTTGCTTTTAAAAAAAGTTATCTTTCAATTTTGAGGGTATTTTAAAAACCATTTGCGCAGTCATTAAATTTTTTGTTCGACATCTACACAAACACTGAGAAAGCAAAAGAAAAATTTGTTACGCATGGCAATTCTTACTAGTCACGTTATTGAAAAGAAACATCCAAGTAGGTTTGGACTGGTGGTGTTTGCCACTAATACCTGATGAAATCTTTACTGCGCTTTAGAAGAAGTGAATTAAAACATGTTTTATTCTAAATTGCAACTATGCAGAAATTGAGGCTGATATTATCAGGAATGTGTAATTAAAAGATGTAAAGATTTTTCATTACCTGAGTCTTTGATGAATAAAAAAACCTTCTTGAGCAAACAAATGTCAATCATAAAATTAATCCACATGCTAGATTATCTAAAGAAACTTTCATCATTGGTTTTAATGAGCTTAATCATATAGTTTTAATCATATAGTAACAGTTCTAATCACATTGTCAAGAGGAGTTTTAAAATGTGTATCCCCGACACTAGAATAACATATAACAAAGGTCACTGCAAAACTAATAGAAAATATTTTGGTCAGCCTGCAAAGAAGTAACTGAATCATATCTTGGACTTTTCTTAAACACAAATTGTTTGTATGGTGGCTTTATAAAGATCCTAATAAGTAAACAAGCATGTTTACGGTCTGTAATGGGTAATTCTGGACCTTCATATTTATTATTGCCAGAATAGGTGCTTAATGTGTAGATTAATACTGTAGGTTTGCCCACATAAACCCTTTGTCCTTTGGCAAAGATAGCTGCTCTGAAGAGAAAAGGTAATTTTATAAAGAGTAAATGAGCTGAGATGGCTTAGCTGTAGGTTTAGTTGACAAGTGCTACTAATGCAGTGAGATGTGGTGTGTTGAACTGAGCTGTATTGTTTTGGATGTATTGCACCTTGCATAAATCCCTCAGTCTCTGTAGTGATTCAGTGAGTGAATGAGTTTTGTGCAGTCTTTCATAACTACATATTTTATCATTAATGAATTCTGAGTTTTCTGTGTTAAATTTTGTTTGTTGGCATTTCAAATGCTTTTTTTTTTTTTCTGGTATGTCTCCAATAAATACAAAAGTATGTAAACTACAGTAAGTTACCAGACAGGAAAATAATTTAATTACATAAAATCGCCATAATGTTAGAATAGCTTTGAGTAGAGTAGGAGATTGGAAAATTTTCACAGACATAAATATAATTTTAAAAAACCTGAACTTGTTAGTAAAAAAATGTAGTAGGTTTTTGTAGATCAAAATATAAATGGTTTTGAGTGGGTTTATGTCATGTGAGTGATTTGAAAGTTGAGAAGATTAACACATTAGTTATATTTGCAGGCAACAGTAATTTGAAGTCACAGAAGAATGTTGTAAAGGCAAAAAAATCAGAATAATACTTAAAAATTAAACAAGCAAATGGGTATATGAGGTTGAAGCACCATTACAAAAATGTAAAATCTATCAGTTATGCTGTACTTTCAAACAGACAAAAGCTTTATCCTGCTCTTGCCCTGTATATGAATTTCAGAACTGACTTAAAGTAGGTGAAAAATGAGTTACTTTGACTTGGGTAATAGGATTGTCTGAGGACTAAAGCAAAGGCTTTGCAGTAGTGGCAGTAGCATACAAAATAATTTGCACCATCAGGATAGTAAAGAAATAAATCTTCTAACTATGCTGGTTGCTACCAGTCTAACACAATACTAGAGGTTTAAAAATAAAATACAAAAAAAACCCAGCCAAATTCCTCTTTTTCCCTCCCGAATTCAAAATTTTCACGTCTAAGAAGAGAACCTATTTTCCTTCAAGGGCAGACAGAGAAAAACTATTTGCCATTTAATTTGCAATTTTAGCAGTTTTTTTCCCAATGAATCTTCTCTAGATCACTTTGTTAAAGTTTGTCAATCAAATCCCTTTGTGCTGATTGCCACAAATTGCTTTTAAGCCTTTCAGAAGAACAAGTAGACATGAAAAATTCAGTTTTACCATCTAGAATCCTAACAGTTTGGGTTGACCTTTGAAAGGCTTCTTTTAAGAGTTAACAGTGGGAGGTAGAGACTGCTGTGAAACTAAGTGAACTGTAGAAGTAAATGGTGATTCAAAAGCAGACTTTATTGGAAATGCCATAATTTTGAGATATGAAAATTATAAAGGTGCCTGCCTGTGTAGCCATTAGACTTTTTCTTTGTCTGCCAGTGGTGACAGAGCTTTTGCAGTGGAAAAGGGAAGCATGCGTTTACAGGTTCATGCTTCCTTGCCACCAGCAGCTTGGAGATGCTGCCCTCCTGTGTGCTGCTGCTTTTCAGCTTCTTCAGGGTGCCCAGAATTTTGAGCAATCCAGAAGGGATTCCCAAAGTTTCAGCGTATTTGCCTTGGTGTACATTGCATAACTCTGTTTTGGAAAATACTGCCTGTAGCTGTTCTTTTAATGACTTAGTTTGTAAGTGGAATTGTTGTCGTTTAGTGATAAACTCTACAATGTTTGTTGCTTCTTTATAAAAAAAGGCTGTACAAGAATGCTTCTATTAGTTCTTCCTTTCACTTATGAAAAATGTGGAAAATGAAGCAATGATGGCAATGCACACTTTCTCATTTACAATATGTAATAGATGGCTTTGTCCTCAGTCATAAGTCGGGCCATTATGATGCTGCAATTGATGTGTACCTGGAGCAGCCATTCTATAAATAATTCCACATATTATAATTTCCTTGATATAGGTTTGTGACTTCCATTGATCTTAGTGACAGGCATAGTTCAGAATGAGGAAAATCAATATATCATCCCCTCTGTATCAAGTGCTTGTAATTCACATCGTATTAAAACCCTGTTTATAATGTCTCTGCCACTTCCAAGTCTCTTTTTGCAGGCATCAATATTCTTATTTTTCCCTTCACCCATACCTGAATGTTTCCTATCATTCAGTGTTAAGTCTATTCCAAGAGACAGAGAGGCACAAAACTGGTTTACCTGAGTTCTGTGGAGGATTTTATTAAGAGTTGGTTAGCTGAGAAAGGCCATACTGACTTAATGCCGCTGGTTAAGCTTGAAAGGGAGGTCAGCAGTCTCCGATTCAGTGACTGCTGACAGGCAAGAATGCCGGATGGCCTTGCTGCAACATGAGGAAAGGGAGGTGAGATTAGTCCTGAATATCTGCAGAATGTAACAGAAGAATAAGCATAAGAATGTAGAAGTAGGTGTAGTTGCTGATATGTAACTAACCAATCCTGAGCTCAACTTTTGCAATATGTATGAAGCTTATTAAGAACCATATTTAACCCGCCGTATTCGATCAATAAATCGGACTTGGATGAACCAATTGGTGTCTGGGTCTCCTTCCTCCGACAAATGGTGGAGAATGCGGGCAAAGGCAGCATTCTGAACGTTCCCTCTTTTGGATTATAAATTCGCCACGGTCGAGGAAGTTGGGTGAGAGTCCTTGCAGCCGGGACGGTGCCGGATTTTAATAGCACCCTTGAGGATTACAATGGTATCTCAAGTCTCTACATGTCGCAGGAGCCTGGAAGAGCTGCAACAGCGCGCGCTGATATATAGGTATGGATAGGCAAGCGACATACGACCTATTCTCCTCATATTTAGAAAAGCGAGGAGTAAAAGGGGTAGATTTAAAAAAGGAGTTACCAGGGTTATTAGCTTATGGTCATTCTAAAGGGATTTTTGCTAACCCACATACAGTTCATGAGATAGCAGAGTGGAAAAAGTTTGGGGATATCCTGTGGGATGCAGTGTTAGATGATGATAAGTCAGCAAAGAAATTTGGCAAGTTATGGCGGGTGGTGTATAATACGTTGCTTCAGCAGGTTTCTGAGAGAAAGGCAGCAGAAAGGGCAACAGAAGCTTATAAGAAGAATATAGGGTATGGTCGTGAGGATGATCCCCTGGCACCTTCTGTAACTCAGATACTTATGCCTAAGAGTCCCCAGCAGAGTGGTGTGCAGGATTTTCCTATAAATAGTGTGGAACCGTCTGCACCTTTACTGTTGGGGGAGGAGGGCAGGCTGGATGGTGGAGGTAAGAGCTCGCCTCCGCCGCCAGCTTCAGGCAGGTTGGATGGTGGGGGTGGGAGCAAGCCAGCTTCACCTCCGTCTCCAGCTTTGCCTCCGCCACTTCCCCCGCGAGAGTCTGCTTCAGTGGGGGGGGGGGCCCGCTTCCCCCGCGCGAGCCAGCTCCGGCTTCACCCTCGGCTTCGGTGGGGGGGGGGCCGCTTCCCCCGCGTGAGCCGGCTCCGGTTTCACCCTCGACTTCGGTAGGGGGGGGGCCGCTTCCCCCGCGCGAGCCAGCTCCGGTTTCACCGGCTTTGCCTCCGCCGCTTCCCCAGTATGAGTCAGCTCCGGCGGGGGGGCTGAATCCCCCGCCGGAAACCTCGGTCTCGGTACCGAAATGCCAGCAGCATAGCACCCTTAAAGAGTCAGATCCTATCCCGGGGGCACACAGTGACCTATGGGGGGAGATGGCTAAGCAGAGAAGGGAAGCTTGGGCTGCTGTGGCAAAAGAAGTAATGCAAATGGGGGATGGCGAGGCGATGGAAGTAGTCTCTAGTCTTGCATGTCCGGTTACATATACACCACAATATGATGCACAGGGGAACCTTACGCATAATATAGCAGCCTATGAGCCCTTAGACTGGAAGCTGCTAGCTCAGTTACGTTCTACAGTTAGTCAGTTTGGAGTAAAAAGTGAACCTGTTAGGCAAATGTTAGATTATCTTTTTAATACTCAGATTTTATGCCCAAATGATTTAAGAGGAATAGTTCGGTTGATATTTACTCAGCATCAGCAGTTACTGTTTAATGCACATTGGCACGCTTTGGTAAATGAGTCAGTTGCTGTACAGCGAGCTCAAGGAGATCCATTACATGGAGTGACAGTAGCTGAGCTTATGGGCTTAGGGGCATTTTTGCGTACAGAGGCACAGATGATATCGGGAGCAGATAAGCTTAGAGAGTCTATGCGGTTAGTGCGTGCTGCAATAGATATGGTTAAAGAACCAGGAGGGTTACCGGCTTATATGGGCATTAAACAAGGTAGAGAAGAATCATTTGGGAATTTTATAGACAGGGCAGCTACTGCTATAGATCGGGCTGGTGTCGCAGACTACATGAAGGGGGCGCTATTGAAGCAGTGTGCTCTTCAAAATAGCAATCCAGCAACACAAAGAGTGTTAGCTACTTTGGGGGCAAATTGGACCATTGAGGAAGCATTAGAGCGAATGGCATTAATGCCAACAGCTTCACAGGCATTTATAGTAGATGCAATAAAGGAGCTAGGGTTAGGATTACAAAAGCAAGCAGAGTCTACTCAAAGTCAGGTGTTAGCTGCTCTTGCTCCTCTCCGAAATGGCTCACTGGCGGTCACGCAGAGCTCGAGACCATTCCTCAAGTGCTACAGATGCGGCAGTGAGGGACACACGCGACGAACATGTCAAGCAACCGGGATATGGTGTCACAACTGCCGATCCAGTTCCCACAACTCTACAGCTTGTAGGCGCCGGTCGGGAAACTATCCCAGGAGCGCGCAGCAGGCGAGCCGCGCCCAGACACAAGTAGCCGCCGTGACATCGGAAACACCAGCTGCCGACGCAACATCGCTGCCACCCCCTGTCTGCAACCAGCCACAGAAGGCAGCCTCGGCTTGGACTTATCAGCAGCAGTAGACGTCACATTAATGACGAATCGGCCTGAGAGGATACCAACTGGAGTAAAGGGTCCTCTCATTTTGAATGAACAAAAATGTGGAGCATTGTTATTAGGACGTTCTTCAATAACTATGCTGGGATTATTTGTATTGCCTGGTGTTATCGATGCGGATTATACAGGGGAAATACAAATTATGGTTTACACCCTTTATCCTCCTATTAAAATAACAAAAGGACAACGCATTGCACAATTAATACCACTATGTCAAATGACATCTGGTATACCATCATTTACTGGACAAACGCGGGATGAAAAGGGTTTTGGCTCTACTGGTGTTACACTTTTAACTGTGGATTTACAAAATAGACCAAAACAAAAGGTGGAAATTACCCATGGACATCAAAGCATAACCCTTTATGGATTATTGGATACAGGAGCAGATACCAGCACTATCTCTCCAGAAGCATGGCCACAACATTGGCCTCTGTTCCCATCATCAAATATGCTCACCGGAGTAGGAGGATTTACATTAGCAAGTAGATCACCACTTTTGTTAGTGTGTATTGATGATCAACAAGTATCTGCTGTGTTTTCAGTTGTTCAATTACCACCTACAGTTTCTTGTTTAATTGGAAGGGATATTTTAACACAATTGGGAGTGGTGTTAACTAATCATCACCCTTTGGGGTAATTGCCATTGCTTGGACTTTCCCCATTCCACTCACCTGGAAAACGGATACACCGGTGATGGTTAAGCAATGGCCATTAAAAGGGGAGAGTCTTATGCATGCCCATGAATTGGTAAAGGAACAATATTCACAGGGACACTTACGACTTTCTACGAGCCCTTGGAATACACCTATTTTTGTTATCAAGAAGAAATCAGGGAAATATCGTTTGATACATGATTTACGGGCTGTAAATGAACAGATGGAATCAATGGGGGCCTTACAGCCTGGTCTTCCAAATCCAGCTATGATCCCAGAACACTGGCCACTTTTAATTATTGATCTAAAGGATTGTTTTTTCACTATTGGGCTGCATCCTGATGATATGAAGAGATTTGCTTTTACTTTACCGGCAATAAATCGTGGAGAGCCAGATAAAAGATTTGAATGGACGACTCTTCCGCAAGGCATGCGTAATTCCCCGATGTTGTGTCAGCTTTATGTTGATGCTGCATTACAGCCACTACGTCGTAAGTGGCCAGCAACTATAATATATCATTACATGGACGACATTTTGTTTGCCCAGCAACAACCATTCTCCTCTCTGCAGATTGACAGTATTAGAGATACTCTTTCAGCATATTCGCTTGTTATTGCTGCTGAGAAAATTCAGACCACCACACCGTGGAAATATCTGGGATGGACTTTAACAGATCAAAAAGTAATACCTCAAAAATTGGAATTACAATTGGACATTAAAACTTTGCATGATGCACAGAAGTTGCTGGGAGATTTACAGTGGTTAAAACCTATTGTGGGAATACCAAATCATTTATTAGAAACCCTGCGGCCTTTGTTAAAGGGTATTGATCCTACTACTCCTGTACACCTGACAAAGGAGCACTATCTTGCCTTGCAACAAATGAGTAATTGTGTACAACAGGGATATGTGTCTCGTCGACAACTCGACTGCCCTATTGACCTTACTATTTGGAATAGTCCTTGCCATTTGCTTGGTGCTCTCTCTCAACAACAGGAGAAAACGGGGGAGATACGAGTTCTGGAATGGTTGTCACCATCACTACAACATAAGAGAACAATATTCTCAAAAATTGAACAATTGGCTGTGTTAGTCAAAAAAGGGCGTCTCAGAATTATTGAAGTGGATGGTCGAGAACCTGCTACCATTAGATTGCCTATGGAGAAAGAGACTTTAGACTGGTACTTGATTAATTCAAAGAACTTGCAGGAAGCATTATTAGCATCACCTGCTAAAGTAGAAACCAGCAAATTAGTGCCTAAAGTTTTGCAATGGATGACAGAATGGAACTGGATTACTCGACCATTGAGGGAAGAACGCCCTATAGAAGGAGCTATTACAGCTTTTACAGATGCGGGAAAGAAATCAAGGCGTGCTGCTGTCACCTGGCAAGAAAAAGGACAATGGAAGCATCAACTTCTTACAGCAGATCCTGCAGATAGTTTACAAACTTTGGAATTGTTGGCAGTAGTATGGGCAGTGTCTAATTTACAGGAGCCTTTAAATGTGGTCACAGACTCTATGTATGTTGCCGGAGTAGCCAGACGAATAGAGGAAGCAGCAATTAAGGAAGTGAATAATAAACGATTGTATGAACTATTGATACAATTAAGGAAAGCTTTACGAGAAAGAAGTGCAGCGTATTCTGTGATTCATATTAGGAGCCATAAATGGTCTGAAGGTTTAGGAGAAGGGAATGAACGTGCAGACAAATTGGTTACTTTACCCTTTGATAACTCTTGTCCTATTGACAAGCATACATTGGCCAGAGAAGCACATAGCAGATATCATCAAAATGCAAGAGGGCTTGCAAAACATTTTGAACTGAGTTTATCAGAAGCTAAAGCCATTGTTAGAGCATGTCCAATATGTAGTTATCATAATGAAGGAATAGGTTTAGGCGTGGGAGTTAATCCTCGAGGTTTGGAAATAAATGAAAAATGGCAAATGGATGTTACACAGGTACCTAGATTTGGTAAAGTTAAGTACGTGCATGTCACTGTAGATACATATAGTCACTACATATGGGCTACGGCTCAGGCAGGACAAAAAGCTACACATGTTATTAGGCACCTGTTAAGTTGCTTTGCTGTTATGGGAGTTCCAAGAAGCATCAAAACAGATAATGGTCGAGCTTATGTGTGTGCTAGGGTCCAGAAATTCTTAAATCGGTGGTCCATTAAGCATGTGACAGGTATTCCACACTCTTCTACTGGACAGGCAATAGTGGAAAGAGCAAACGGTACCCTTAAACGGTATATTGAGAAGCATCAAGACTTAACAGACCCACAATCATGTTTGGCCAAGGTTCTGTATGTGATCAATCATTTATGTATTTTTGGAGAAGATGATACCCCTCCTGCGATTAAACATCATCCAAGGTCAGGTCAGAAAAATACTGAGGAGACAGAGGTCTGGGTTAGGTATAAGAACCTGAGTACAGGATTATGGGAAAAACCTGCGAAAGTATTATATTGGGGTCGGGGGTATCTTTGTGTTTCTTCACCTACAGGACCTTTGTGGGTGCCTGCTAAGTGGACTAAACCTGTTTTTGATGCAGCCTCTAGTGGATCGCCTCACAGAGGAGGACAGGGAGCGACTGAGGGAGAAACTGCCTCTAGTCCTACAACCGCTGCTGCTACAGCTGAAGGGACACTCGAAAGTGTTGGACAGAGCACTGACATGTCACTATCGGACGGCCCAGGAGTTGATTGGTTTTACTGACTCATTATCAACTTTTCGTTTAACAAATCCAGCAAAGGAACATTGCCTTGACTGTTATGATCCACATTGTGCTGCCTGGATAGCTCTACGTTGTGGGGGTTGTGATAATACTTTTTGGATAGAACAATCATTATTACGGGATTTATGGTGTCATACTTGCGAGCACGAGCACACGTGGGGTAAAAACTGGCAAGATGAATTAAGGAGACAAACGGGACTAAATGCGTATGTCGCTTTAAATCTTTATGAGTCTCCTGAACAAAAAATTCTTGCTTATTATCGTTGGGAAGTACAATGTGTTGTAAGTAGAATTAAGGTTCAAAGTAAATCACGTGTAATCTCTGTAAGGTGTAGAAAATTAGTACCTTTAACACAACGTTCTATTGTAGGGCCCTTCAGGGGGAATCCTGAAAGAGCATTAGATCATTGCATTGAAAAATTACAAAAATTAAGTTTGAAAGTGACGGGACCAGTGAAATTAGGAGCAGCAAAACTGAAAACTGATAAGAAAAAGAAGGCTAGAAAGGGAGCAACCTCTTCTAAATAAGGCTAATTAGTTTTCTATGATTAGGACAATTTTACATTTGTGGGACCCTCGGGAGGATACAGTTATTGAAGAAGATAACGAGCAGGAACAACGATTACGAAATAAAATACGCCTTGCGCTAAAGAAAGAGCTTGAACTATTAGCCTTATATAGTAAGAAAGGTGAAGAGGCTTTGCAATCACCACCATTAAATTGGTTGCATTGGGTCGAAGAGACAGATTTTTATACTGGTCCCTACTTACATTCACTTCCTTGTTATATTTGCAAAAGGGATGCTGATAAGTGCTATGCATGGATAGCTTTGCTTTGTGCAGGTTGTAATAAGATTTATTGGTACTCACAAAAGACAATAGCAAATTTATGGTGTGGACCTTGTTTCGGGAAGTGGATTCAAGATTTTGTCTGGGTTAGAGCTCTTGAACAAAATACTGGTCTGCCAGGAAGGGCAGGATTGGAGCTTTTTGAGAGTGCAGAACAAGTGGTTATAGCATATATTAGATGGAAGTTGCAGCAAGCACTTAGAGAGCTTGAAGTTACTAGTGCCTCACGCATTATAGCAGCTCGCTGTAAAGCTGATTTGCCTTTAAACTTGCCATATGCTATACCTGTGAGCAAGGATGCTGATTTGGGGTTAGATCAGTGTATTCAAAGACTGACTCAGGTCCATTTTAATCAGCCTAACAAGTCAAGTAAAAGACAGCAGAGGAAGAAAAAACAGGCAAAAAGGAAAGAAAAATGAAGTTTGTTTTTATTATACTGCTTAACGCTGTAGCAGTTAAAGCAGTAGGAATAACACACTTCAGTCAGCCAAGAGAAAATCTATGGGTAACACTTGCTAATCAAACTAATCAATCATCACTTTGTCTTAGTCTTGGAGGGGTTACTAATCCATTTTGAACATGCTTGGTAGGACTTCCAGTGTGGTCTCCTGGAGAATTTTGCAGTTTAATAAATAATCGAACCTTATGCATGCGTAACATGTCTAACATCACATTGCCAGCACAGCAAGGATATACTGCAGGTCAGAGTGATGGCTATCGCCAATGTTTACTAATCCAATCACTTAACACTTCCTTGCGTTCTCCTCCTGAAGAATTGGATCTTTTTGGAAGTGCAAATGCCAGTATGTCTAACACCACAGCTGGCGGATGGTTTAGTTTCAAACCCTTGGATGTCCAGAATTTAAATCAACCTAAAGACACATGGGCCACCTTGGATTCATCCCTGAATTTGAGTGAATTCTCTCCACAGCATTACAGTCAATGTAACGGCACAAACATTACGGCACCAATGAAATTACCTACAGGAATATTTCTAATTTGTGGAGACAGGGCGTGGAATGGTGTACCAGCTAAGCCACAGGGTGGACCCTGTTATTTGGGAAAATTGTCCTTGTTTCACCCTAATGTATCCTTGCTAATGCAGCTCAGTCAAACATCAAACAGGAAAAGGCGTAGCATACATGACTTGGACTGCAGCCAGATTGGAGATCCAAAGTTTTGGGGTACATTCAGACAAGTAGTAGTTTCAACTATCTTACCAGGAGGATCTGCCAATAAGGCTATGAATTTAGCAAAACAATTAGGGTGCTGGACAAGAAATGAGCTGAACCAGACATCCCAAATTCTGGACATGATGACTGCAGATGTGCAAAGTGTTAACCATGCTGTTTTACAAAATAGAGCTGCTGTAGATTTTTTGCTCTTAGCACAAGGGCATGGATGTGAAGAATTTGAGGGAATGTGTTGTATGAATTTGTCTGATCATTTGGTGTCCATTCATACTAAGATAAAAGAACTACAACAGGGACTTCACAATCTCAAAGAAGAAGAAGGTTTAGGAATTGACGAATGGCTTAAAGGCTTAGGGCTTGGACCATGGCTAAGGAACATTGTGACATATGCTATCGGCTTACTGGGTGTGATCTTAATGTTTTTGCTTATTTTGCCTTGTATTTTTACTTGTATTCAAAACATGGTTAGCCGTATGATAGCAAAAACCTGGCAAACTAATCTCCTTGCTCAAGAAGAAAGCGGGGGAAATGTGGAGGATTTTATTAAGAGTTGGTTAATTGAGAAAGGCCATACTGATTTAATGCCGCTGGTTAAGCTTGAAAGGGAGGTCAACAGTCTCTGATTCAGTGACTGCTGACAGGCAAGAATGCCGGATGGCCTTGCTGCAACATGAGGAAAGGGAGGTGAGATTAGTCCTGAATATCTGCAGAATGTAACAGAAGAATAAGCACAAGAATGTAGAAGTAGGTGTAGTTGCTGATATGTAACTAACCAATCCTGAGCTCAACTTTTGCAATATGTATGAAGCTTATTAAGAACCATATTTAACCCGCCGTATTCGATCAATAAATTGGACTTGGATGAACCAATTGGTGTCTGGGTCTCCTTCCTCCGACAGGCAGCCTTGCTGGAACTGGTCGATCGAGAACTGGAAAAGGGTCACATAGAACCCTCCACCAGCCCATGGAACACCCCGGTATTCGTAGTCCCCAAAAGGTCCGGACAAGGCTATCGTCTCGTCCACGACCTGAGAGAAGTGAACAAGACGATTCGACCCATGGGTCCAGTCCAGACACTGCTTCCCACGAACTCAGCCGTCCCCACAGGGCAGCCGTGTGCAGTACTGGCCATCAAGGACTGCTTCTTTTCAATACCCCTGCACCCTGAGGACAGAGAACGATTCGCCTTTTCCGTGGCATTTCGGAACGGCGAGAGGCCCAACCTTCGCTTCCAATGGAGAGTACTTCCGCAAGGCCTGGTCGACAGTCCCACCATATGCCAAATCACCGTGGACAAAGCACTGACGCCAGTCCGACACTCATACCCCACCGCAACCATCATCCAGTACATGGACGACATCCTGGTCGCAGCACCATCGACAAGCCAAGTGGATCACCTGGTGTCCACAGTCACGGAAACCCTTCAAGCCAACGGCTTCGAGATCGCGAGCGCAAAGATCAAGAGAGGACCCTGCGTGACCTTCCTGGGAGTAGGCATCACAAGCTCCTACGTGACACCCCCCGAGATGAAGATCAACCGAGACATCGAGACGCTCCACGACGTGCAACGCCTGGTGGGATCGCTGCAGTGGCTTCGCAACATCGTCCTGATTCCTCCCGAGATCATGGACCCTCTGTACGACCTCCTGAAAGGAAAGCACCCCTGGGAACCCAAGGAGCTGACACAGCAAGCAAAGAGCTCCCTCGACTTCATCGAAGTGTCAACATCAGCAGCAGCCCTAATGCTGGAAGAAGCACTCTCCTCGCGACAGGGCACCGTGTCAGTCATCCACATCAACAGCCATGACCCAGTCAAAGGTTACTTTCAGATCGGCAACGACAAAGCAGACGCCGCAGCGAAAGGCGTTTGGACCTTGCAAAGAGCTCGTCAACTGCACGAGTCGCTCCACATCGGAGTCAAAGCACTGGCGAAGAGATGCGGAATCTCGACGGCGGACGCCAAACATGTGGTAGCCACTTGCCCTCATTGCCAGAAGTCACCCCTTTGGTCCTACGGAGTCAACCCGAGAGGCCTCAAGCCCTCAGAAATCTGGCAGTCGGACTTCACCTGGTGCGAAATACTAAGGCCCCGAGCTTGGCTTGCAGTGACAGTAGACACTTATAGCGGAGCGATCGTAGCTACACAGCACCCCAAAACCAATTCCAAAGCCACAATTCAGCACTGGCTGACAGCCATGGCCTGGCTTGGCATCCCCAAGCAGATCAAAACGGACAACGGCTCCAACTTCAAATCCAAACAAGTACAGGAATTCGCCTCGAAATGGGGTATCACGCTAGTGCACGGCATCCCACATAACAGTACCGGACAGGCCATAGTAGAGAGAGCAAACCAGACCCTGAAAACCAAGATAGAAGTGTTGGCAAAAGCAGAGGGCTTTGCCAACGCCATTCCCCCAGGAGATCAGGCACGTATGCTGGCAACCGCCTTGCTGGCACTGAATCAATTCCCTAGGGGAGATGAAACAGTCCCGTTCAAAAACACTGGGTTACTCGAACGCTAGAAGAGGGCCCGCAGGTGGTAATCAGAAACGAGCTAGGCGAGTGGGAACAGGGTTGGAGGCTGGTGCTCACAGGGTGAGGGTACGCAGCGGTCAAAAAGGACGGCAAAATCAGGTGGTGTCCACTTAAGTCGATTAAACCGGACCTTCAGGGCGAGCAGAATGAGACTGACGAGAATTGCGAGTATCTGTTTACAGGACCTGCTCGTGGGACGTCCTCGTGACGCGTACTTTCCAGTTCCGGACGAAAGCGACAGACCACCAAGCCGCCAAGCAGCACCCGAGAGACCCGCACGGGTGAGACCCAAGCACCAAGGGTGTTTCTGTGCGATTTTGCTGTTGGGGCTTGTTGCCAGGGGGCAAGCCAGCCCAGACCACTACCCCCATCAGCCCTTCAGGTGGGTAATGCGACACCTTAGTAGGGGCAAAGCGCTCAGACAAATCACCACACCGAACACCCCATCCTTCGTGCTCCGCATCACCGACCTGTTTCCAGGACAGCCAAAGGTACACCCCTATTCCCCACACGTCACACACTCGTACCTATCCTACTGGTGCCCAGCTTCAAACCCTGGGAAAAGTTACTGCAATCACCCAGGGTGGGGATACTGTGGGCACTGGGGTTGCGAAACTATAGTTACAGATGCCAGGCCATCGAGGCCTGGGTGGGATCCACAAGAGCCAGACAAATTCCTACAGTTCACCTGGGCACCCATCGGTTGCAAAATACCCCTCTTCTTTCACGGGAACTTCCATCGAAACCAACATAAAATCCCTAGATTTCGGGCATGCACTGAGTACAACATGACGGTCTTGCAGCCAGATCACCCTAGCTGGGCCACAGGCAGAACGTGGACAGTAGTCCTTCAAGGGTCAAAAGAGAGGGCGAATGTGCAAATTATCAGGCTTCAACCGTCAGCACCCCGAGCAGTCGGACCCAACAAAGCGATTAAAAGCGTGCCGAAAGGGAGAAACGTAACCTACCCCAAAACCTTACCCACAGGGGTCAGCAAAGTCCCGACCAGTCAAGCGGAGACCTTTCAGATGAGCCGCTTAACCGAGTCAGACGCAGACCCAATCCTTCGCATGTTAGAAGCTACCTTTGTATCCCTGAACGAATCCAACCCTAACCTAACCGAATCCTGCTGGCTTTGTTACGATGTCAAACCCCCCTTTTTCAAAGGAGTCGCTCTAAACACTCCCCTCAGTTACTCCTCAGCCGACGCCCCTCACCAGTGCAGATGGGACACCCCTCGCAAAGGAATCACCCTGAGTCAAGTCACAGGCCGAGGCAGATGCTTTGGCAATGCAACCCTAGCTAGGCGGAAAGGCAACGTCTGCACCAAAATCGTCAAGCCTAACAGGAAAAACAATAAATGGGCAGTCCCAGCCGCATCTGGGATGTGGGTTTGCCAGCGATCCGGAGTGAGTCCTTGTGTGTTCCTTCCCAAATTCAATGACTCTAACGACTTCTGTGTCCAAGTTCTGATTGTTCCTAGGATCCTGTACCACTCAGACGAAGAAATGTACCATCTTCTTGAGGGACCCGGCCGGATCCACAAAAGAGAAATATTGACAGGTATAACTATCGCGATGCTGCTCGGCCTGGGAGCAGCCGGAACGGCCACAGGAGTCTCAGCCCTAGTGACCCAGCACCAAGGACTGTCACAGCTGCAAGCAACAATTGACGAGGACCTGCAAAGGATCGAGAAATCCATCTCCTTTCTAGAGAAGTCGGTCTCCTCACTCTCAGAAGTGGTCTTGCAGAACAGGCGAGGCCTAGACCTCCTGTTCATGCAGCAAGGGGGCCTGTGCGCCGCCTTGAAGGAGGAGTGCTGTTTCTACGCAGATCACACGGGAGTCGTGAGGGACTCCATGGCAGAACTCCGGAACCGACTGGCTCAGAGACAGAAAGACAGGGAGGCCCAACAGGGCTGGTACGAGTCCTGGTTCAATCAATCACCTTGGCTAACCACTCTGATTTCTGTCCTGATAGGTCCATTGGCCATGCTGTTTCTAACAGTCACCTTCGGACCATGCCTGCTGAACAAACTGGTCTCGTTCGTTCAGACCCGCCTGGAACGGACCAACATCCTGTTCTTAGGCCGACGACAATTGCTGTGAAATCAACCAGAGAATTCAACCAGGGAATTCAACCAGGGAACACCGTCAGTCACAAGATCCTCCGAGCTTGTCTGACAAAAGCTTACTCAGGACTCCCAAGACCCTTTTCCCTTGTCAAGCTACGACCTTATACCTCACTTAAGTACCTATAGGCATGACTACCTCATCCATTTGTGAAAAGAGGGGGGGAGATGTGGTAGACAGGGAAAGGCGCTGCGGAAGATCTCGCGATGTCACGGAAAGCCAGGACCCTCAGATCCCCTTAGATAAGACCATCTGCCTCCCATAGATAAGAAACTTACATAGGAATGTAACCCGCCTAACCAAATTCCAGTAACTTTCCATCCCCTACCCAGAAACAGTCCACCTCTTACTAACCATAGAAGGTAAAGACAGACCCATGCTGACGTAGAGACCCCTTAGACTATAAAAACCCAAGAGACGACATAATAAACGCCTTTTGAACGTCCATCACATTGATGTCTGCGTGTGTCATTGGCGCGAGTGGCCCTAGTGAGAGGGCTGCCGTGCTGTTCGTCTGAACCAGGTCGCCTGCCTTGCATCGGAAGGCAACACTCTCTTCTAGTCTACATGTTAGGAAAAAGCTTTTCCACTCTGTCTGGCAAGGAGAAACTGTGCCAGCACAGAAAACATCTCCCATCGTGTTCTAGAGGCTGCACGGAGGTCTGCCGAGTGTTTTGCAAGAAGAGAAAGAAAGTTGTCCAAAACAGCTTGCAATCGGATGTTCATGTGAATAGAAAAGGCAGGAGAGTGGTCAGGTACTGTTTTCTCTCAGTTGGCAAGCTGCGCACACAATCGCAGTGTTGTACAGCTTGTTTCATCACCTTTGCGAAGTTGCCGCTCTCTCCGGCTCCAGGAGACGAAGAAGCTGCTTCTTCGCGCAAAGACGATTCTGCCGCTCACAGTGCTCTGCAGTGTGTGTCTTCTGCCGAAAGAGGCCCGGGAGCTGTGCTTAGCTCTGCAAAGCACCGTACCTTCGTCTTTAGCATTTCTTCTCGTCTACATCTTAGCAAAAAGCTTTTCCACACTGTCTGGCAAGGAGAAACTGTGCCAGCACAAAAAACATCTCCCATCGTGTTCTAGAGGCTGCACGCAGGTCTGCCGAGTGTTTTGCAAGAAGAGAAAGAAAGTTGTCCAAAACAGCATCCAATCGAATGTTCATGTGATTAGAAAAGGCAGGAGAGTGGTCAGGTACTGTTTTCTCTCAGTTGGCGAGCTGCGCTCACAATCGCAGTGTTGTACAGCTTGTTTCATCACCTTTGCGAAGTTGCCGCTCTCTCCGGCTCCCGGAGACGAAGAAGCTGCTTCTTCGCGCAAAGACGATTCTGCCGCTCATAGTGCTCTGCAGTGTGCGCCTTCTGCCGAAAGAGGCCCGGGAGCTGTGCTTAGCTCTGCAGAGCACCGTACCTTCGTCTTTAGCCTCTCTTCTCGTCTACATCTTAGCAAAAAGCTTTTCCACTCTGTCTGGCAAGGAGAAACTGTGCCAGCACAGAAAACATCCCCCATCGTGTTCTAGAAGCTGCACGGAGGTCTGCCGAGTGTTTTGCAAGAAGTGAAAGAAAGTTGTCCAAAACAGCTTGCAATCGAATGTTCATGTGATTAGAAAAGGCAGGAAAGTGGTCAGGTACTGTTTTCTCTCAGTTGGCAAGCTGCGCACACAATCGCAGTGTTGTACAGCTTGTTTCATCACCTTTGCGAAGTTGCCGCTCTCTCCGGCTCCCGGAGACGAAGAAGCTGCTTCTTCGCGCAAAGACGATTCTGCCGCTCACAGTGCTCTGCGGTGTGTGTCTTCTGCCGAAAGGGGCCCGGGAGCGGTGCTTAGCTCTGCAGAGCACCGTACCTTGGTCTTTAGCCTCTCTTCTCGTCTACATCTTAGCAAAAAGCTTTTCCACTCTGTCTGGCAAGGAGAAACTGTACCAGCACAGAAAACATCTCCCATCGTGTTCTAGAAGCTGCACGGAGGTCTGCCGAGTGTTTTGCCAGAAGTGAAAGAAAGTTGTCCAAAACAGCTTGCAATCGAATGTTCATGTGAATAGAAAAGGCAGGAGAGTGGTCAGGTACTGTTTTCTCTCAGTTGGCAAGCTGCGCACACAATCGCAGTGTTGTACAGCTTGTTTCATCACCTTTGCGAAGTTGCCGCTCTCTCCGGCTCCCGGAGACGAAGAAGCTGCTTTTTCGCGCAAAGACGATTCTGCCGCTCACAGTGCTCTGCAGTGTGTGTCTTCTGCCGAAAGAGGCCCGGGAGCTGTGCTTAGCTCTGCAGAGCACCATACCTACTTCTTTAGCCTCTCTTCTCGTCTACATCTTAGCAAAAAGCTTTTCCACTCTGTCTGGCAAGGAGAAACTGTGCCAGCACAAAAAACATCTCCCATCGTGTTCTAGAGGCTGCACGGAGGTCTGCCCAGTGTTTTGCAAGAAGAGAAAGAAAGTTGTCCAAAACAGCTTGCAATCGAATGTTCATGTGAATAGAAAAGGCAGGAGAGTGGTCAGGTACTGTTTACTCTCAGTTGGCAAGCTGCGCACACAATCGCAGTGTTGTACAGCTTGTTTCATCACCTTTGCGAAGCTGCCGCTCTCTCCGGCTCCCGGAGACGAAGAAGCTGCTTCTTCGCGCAAAGACGATTCTGCCGCTCACAGTGCTGTGCGGTGTGCGCCTTCTGCCAAAAGAGATCCGGGAGCGGTGCTTAGCTCTGCAGAGCACCGTACCTTCGTCTTTAGCGTCTCTTCTCGTCTACATCTTAGCAAAAAGCTTTTCCACTGTGTCTGGCAAGGAGAAACTGTGCCAGCACAGAAAACATCTCCCATCGTGTTCTAGAGGCTGCACGGAGGTCTGCCGAGTGTTTTGCAAGAAGAGAAAGAAAGTTGTCCAAAACAGCTTGCAATCGAATGTTCATGTGATTAGAAAAGGCAGGAGAGTGGTCAGGTACTGTTTTCTCTCAGTTGGCAAGCTGCGCACACAATCGCAGTGTTGTACAGCTTGTTTCATCACCTTTGCGAAGTTGCCTCTCTCCGGCTCCCGGAGACGAAGAAGCTGCTTCTTCGCGCAAAGACGATTCTGCCGCTCACAGTGCTCTGCGGTGTGTGTCTTCTGCCGAAAGAGGCCCAAGAGCTGTTCTTTGCTCGGCAGAGCACCGTACCTTCGTCTTTAGCCTCTCTTCTCATCTACATCTTAGCAAAAAGCTTTTCCACTCTGTCTGGCAAGGAGAAACTGTGCCAGCACAGAAAACATCTCCCATCGTGTTCTAGAGGCTGCACGGAGGTCTGCCGAGTGTTTTGCAAGAAGAGAAAGAAAGTTGTCCAAAACAGCTTGCAATCGAATGTTCATGTGAATAGAAAAGGCAGGAGAGTGGTCAGGTACTGTTTTCTCTCAGTTGGCAAGCTGCGCACACAATCGCAGTGTTGTACAGCTTGTTTCATCACCTTTGCGAAGCTGCCGCTCTCTCCGGCTCCCGGAGACGAAGAAGCTGCTTCTTCGCGCAAAGACGATTCTGCCGCTCACAGTGCTCTGCGGTGTGCGCCTTCTGCCGAAAGAGATCCAGGAGCGGTGCTTAGCTCTGCAGAGCACCGTACCTTCGTCTTTAGCCTCTCTTCTCGTCTACATCTTAGCAAAAAGCTTTTCCACTCTGTCTGGCAAGGAGAAACTTTGCCAGCACAAAAAACATCTCCCATGGTGTTCTAGAAGCTGCACGGAGGTCCGCAGAGTGTTTTGCAAGAAGAGAAAGAAAGTTGTCCAAAACAGCTTGCAATCGAATGTTCAAGTGAATAGAAAATGCAGGAGAGTGGTCAGGTACTGTTTTCTCTCAGTTGGCAAGCTGCGCACACAATCGCAGTGTTGTACAGCTTGTTTCATCACCTTTGCGAAGTTGCCGCTCTCACCGGCTCCCGGAGACGAAGAAGCTGCTTCTTCGCGCAAAGACGATTCTGCTGCTCACAGTGCTCTGCGGTGTGCGCCTTCTGCCGAAAGAGGCCCGGGAGCGGTGCTTAGCTCGGCAGAGCACCGTACCTTCGTCTTTAGCCTCTCTTCTCGTCTACATCTTAGCAAAAAGCTTTTCCACTCTGTCTGGCAAGGAGAAACTTTGCCAGCACAGAAAACATCTCCCATCGTGTTCTAGAAGCTGCACGGAGGTCTGCCGAGTGTTTTGCAAGAAGAGAAAGAAAGTTGTCCAAAACAGCTTGCAATCGAATGTTCATGTGAATAGAAAAGGCAGGAGAGTGGTCAGGTACTGTTTTCTCTCAGTTGGCAAGCTGCGCACACAATCGCAGTGTTGTACAGCTTGTTTCATCACCTTTGCGAACTTGCCGCTCTCTCCGGCTCCCGGAGACGAAGAAGCTGCTTCTTCGCGCAAAGACGATTCTGCCGCTCACAGTGCTCTGCGGTGTGCGCCTTCTGCCGAAAGAGGCCCGGGAGCGGTGCTTAGCTCTGCAGAGCACCGTACCTTCGTCTTTAGCCTCTCTTCTCGTCTACATCTTAGCAAAAAGCTTTTCCACTCTGTCTGGCAAGGAGAAACTGTGCCAGCACAGAAAACATCTCCCATCGTGTTCTAGAGGCTGCACGGAGGTCTGCCGAGTGTTTTGCAAGAAGAGAAAGAAAGTTGTCCAAAACAGCTTGCAATCGAATGTTCATGTGAATAGAAAAGTCAGGAGAGTGGTCAGGTACTGTTTTCTCTCAGTTGGCAAGCTGCGCACACAATCGCAGTGTTGTACAGCTTGTTTCATCACCTTTGCGAACTTGCCGCTCTCTCCGGCTCCCGGAGACGAAGAAGCTGCTTTTTCGCGCAAAGACGATTCTGCCGCTCACAGTGCTCTGCAGTGTGTGTCTTCTGCCGAAAGAGGCCCGGGAGCTGTGCTTAGGTCTGCAGAGCAACATACCTACTTCTTTAGCCTCTCTTCTCGTCTACATCTTAGCAAAAAGCTTTTCCACTCTGTCTGGCAAGGAGAAACTGTGCCAGCACAAAAAACATCTCCCATCGTGTTCTAGAGGCTGCACGGAGGTCTGCCGAGTGTTTTGCAAGAAGAGAAAGAAAGTTGTCCAAAACAGCTTCAAATCGTATGTTCATGTGAATAGAAAATGCAGGAGAGTGGTCAGGTACTGTTTTTTCTCAGTTGGCAAGCTGCGCACACAATCGCACTGTTGTACAGCTTGTTTCATCACCTTTGCGAAGTTGCCGCTCTCTCCGGCTCCCGGAGACGAAGAAGCTGCTTCTTCGCGCAAAGACGATTCTGCCGCTCACAGTGCTCTGCAGTGTGTGTCTTCTGCCGAAAGAGGCCCGGGAGCTGTGCTTAGCTCTGCAGAGCACCGTACCTTCGTCTTTAGCCTCTCTTCTCGTCTACATCTTAGCAAAAAGCTTTTCCACTCTGTCTGGCAAGGAGAAACTTTGCCAGGACAAAAAACATCTCCCATGGTGTTCTAGAAGCTGCACGGAGGTCCGCAGAGTGTTTTGCAAGAAGAGAAAGAAAGTTGTCCAAAACAGCTTGCAATCGAATGTTCAAGTGAATAGAAAAGGCAGGAGAGTGGTCAGGTACTGTTTTCTCTCTGTTGGCAAGCTGCGCACACAATCGCAGTGTTGTACAGCTTGTTTCATCACCTTTGCGAAGTTGCCGCTCTCACCGGCTCCCGGAGACGAAGAAGCTGCTTCTTCGCGCAAAGACGATTCTGCTGCTCACAGTGCTCTGCGGTGTGCGCGTTCTGCCGAAAGAGGCCCGGGAGCGGTGCTTAGCTCGGCAGAGCACCGTACCTTCGTCTTTAGCCTCTCTTCTCGTCTACATCTTAGCAAAAAGCTTTTCCACTCTGTCTGGCAAGGAGAAACTTTGCAGCACAGAAAACATCTCCCATCGTGTTCTAGAAGCTGCACGGAGGTCTGCCGAGTGTTTTGCAAGAAGAGAAAGAAAGTTGTCCAAAACAGCTTGCAATCGAATGTTCATGTGAATAGAAAAGGCAGGAGAGTGGTCAGGTACTGTTTTTTCTCAGTTGGCAAGCTGCGCACACAATCGCAGTGTTGTACAGCTTGTTTCATCACCTTTGGAAAGTTGCCGCTCTCTCCGGCTCCAGGAGACGAAGAAGCTGCTTCTTCGCGCAAAGACGATTCTGCCGCTCACAGTGCTCTGCAGTGTGCGTCTTCTGCCGAAAGAGGCCCGGGAGCTGTGCTTAGCTCTGCAGAGCACCGTACCTTCTTCTTTAGCCTCTCTTCTCGTCTACATCTTAGCAAAAAGCTTTTCCACTCTGTCTGGCAAGGAGAAACTTTGCCAGCACAGAAAACATCTCCCATGGTGTTCTAGAAGCTGCACGGAGGTCCGCAGAGTGTTTTGCAAGAAGAGAAAGAAAGTTGTCCAAAACAGCTTGCAATCGAATGTTCATGTGAATAGAAAAGGCAGGAGAGTGGTCAGGTACTGTTTTCTCTCAGTTGGCAAGCTGCGCACACAATCGCAGTGTTGTACAGCTTGTTTCATCACCTTTGCGAAGTTGCCTCTCTCCGGCTCCCGGAGACGAAGAAGCTGCTTCTTCGCGCAAAGACGATTCTGCCGCTCACAGTGCTCTGCGGTGTGTGCCTTCTGCCGAAAGAGGTCCGGGAGCGGTGCTTAGCTCTGCAGAGCACCGTACCTTCGTCTTTAGCCTCTCTTCTCGTCTACATCTTAGCAAAAAGCTTTTCCACTCTGTCTGGCAAGGAGAAACTGTGCCAGGACAAAAAACATCTCCCATGGTGTTCTAGAAGCTGCACGGAGGTCCGCAGAGTGTTTTGCAAGAAGAGAAAGAAAGTTGTCCAAAACAGCTTGCAATCGAATGTTCAAGTGAATAGAAAAGGCAGGAGAGTGGTCAGGTACTGTTTTCTCTCTGTTGGCAAGCTGCGCACACAATCGCAGTGTTGTACAGCTTGTTTCATCACCTTTGCGAAGTTGCCGCTCTCACCGGCTCCCGGAGACGAAGAAGCTGCTTCTTCGCGCAAAGACGATTCTGCTGCTCACAGTGCTCTGCGGTGTGCGCGTTCTGCCGAAAGAGGCCCGGGAGCGGTGCTTAGCTCGGCAGAGCACCGTACCTTCTTCTTTAGCCTCTCTTCTCGTCTACATCTTAGCAAAAAGCTTTTCCACTCTGTCTGGCAAGGAGAAACTTTGCAGCACAGAAAACATCTCCCATGGTGTTCTAGAAGCTGCACGGAGGTCCGCAGAGTGTTTTGCAAGAAGAGAAAGAAAGTTGTCCAAAACAGCTTGCAATCGAATGTTCATGTGAATAGAAAAGGCAGGAGAGTGGTCAGGTACTGTTTTCTCTCAGTTGGCAAGCTGCGCACACAATCGCAGTGTTGTACAGCTTGTTTCATCACCTTTGCGAAGTTGCCTCTCTCCGGCTCCCGGAGACGAAGAAGCTGCTTCTTCGCGCAAAGACGATTCTGCCGCTCACAGTGCTCTGCGGTGTGTGCCTTCTGCCGAAAGAGGTCCGGGAGCGGTGCTTAGCTCTGCAGAGCACCGTACCTTCGTCTTTAGCCTCTCTTCTCGTCTACATCTTAGCAAAAAGCTTTTCCACTCTGTCTGGCAAGGAGAAACTGTGCCAGCACAGAAAACATCTCCCATCGTGTTCTAGAGGCTGCACGCAGGTCTGCCGAGTGTTTTGCAAGAAGAGAAAGAAAGTTGTCCAAAACAGCTTGCAATCGAATATTCATGTGAATAGAAAAGGCAGGAGATTGTCAGGTACTGTTTTCTCTCAGTTGGCAAGCTGCGCACACAATCGCAGTGTTGTACAGCTTGTTTCATCACCTTTGCAAAGTTGCCGCTCTCCGGCTCCCGGAGACGAAGAAGCTGCTTCTTCGCGCAAAGACGATTCTGCCGCTCACAGTGCTCTGCGGTGTGCGCCTTCTGCCGAAAGAGGTCCGGGAGCGGTGCTTAGCTCTGCAGAGCACCGTACCTTCGTCTTTAGCCTCTCTTCTCGTCTACATCTTAGCAAAAAGCTTTTCCACTCTGTCTGGCAAGGAGAAACTGTGCCAGCACAGAAAACATCTCCCATCGTGTTCTAGAGGCTGCACGGAGGTCTGCCGAGTGTTTTGTAAGAAGAGAAAGAAAGTTGTCCAAAACAGCTTGCAATCGAATGTTCATGTGATTAGAAAAGGCAGGAGAGTGGTCAGGTACTGTTTTCTCTCAGTTGGCAAGCTGCGCACACAATCGCAGTGTTGTACAGCTTGTTTCATCACCTTTGCGAAGTTGCCGCTCTCTCCGGCTCCCGGAGACGAAGAAGCTGCTTCTTCGCGCAAAGACGATTCTGCCGCTCACAAAGCTCTGCGGTGTGCGCCTTCTGCCGAAAGAGGCCCGGGAGCGGTGCTTAGCTCTGCAGAGCACCGTACCTTCGTCTTTAGCCTCTCTTCTCGTCTACATCTTAGCAAAAAGCTTTTCCACTCTGTCTGGCAAGGAGAAACTTTGCCAGCACAAAAAAACATCTCCCATCGTGTTCTACAGGCTGCACGGAGGTCTGCCGAGTGTTTTGCAAGAAGAGAAAGAAAGTTGTCCAAAACAGCTTGCAATCGAATGTTCATGTGAATAGAAAAGGCAGGAGAGTGGTCAGGTACTGTTTTTTCTCAGTTGGCAAGCTGCGCACACAATCGCAGTGTTGTAAAGCTTGTTTCATCACCTTTGCGAAGTTGCCGCTCTCTCCGGCTCCCGGACACGAAGAAGCTGCTTCTTCGCGCAAAGACGATTCTGCCGCTCACAGTGCTCTGCAGTGTGTGTCTTCTGCCGAAAGAGGCCCGGGAGCTGTGCTTAGCTCTGCAGAGCACCGTACCTTCGTCTTTAGCCTCTCTTCTCGTCTACATCTTAGCAAAAAGCTTTTCCACTCTGTCTGGCAAGGAGAAACTGTGCCAGCACAAAAAACATCTCCCATCGTGTTCTAGAGGCTGCACGGAGGTCTGCCCAGTGTTTTGCAAGAAGAGAAAGAAAGTTGTCCAAAACAGCTTGCAATCGAATGTTCATGTGAATAGAAAATGCAGGAGAGTGGTCAGGTACTGTTTTCTCTCTGTTGGCAAGCTGTGCACACAATCGCAGTGTTGTACAGCTTGTTTCATCACCTTTGCGAAGCTGCCCCTCTCTCCGGCTCCCGGAGACGAAGAAGCTGCTTCTTCGCGCAAAGACGATTCTGCCGCTCACAAAGCTCTGCGGTGTGCGCCTTCTGCCGAAAGAGGCCCGGGAGCGGTGCTTAGCTCTGCAGAGCACCGTACCTTCGTCTTTAGCCTCTCTTCTCGTCTACATCTTAGCAAAAAGCTTTTCCACTCTGTCTGGCAAGGAGAAACTTTGCCAGCACAAAAAAACATCTCCCATCGTGTTCTAGAGGCTGCACGGAGGTCTGCCGAGTGTTTTGCAAGAAGAGAAAGAAAGTTGTCCAAAACAGCTTGCAATCGAATGTTCATGTGAATAGAAAAGGCAGGAGAGTGGTCAGGTACTGTTTTTTCTCAGTTGGCAAGCTGCGCACACAATCGCAGTGTTGTAAAGCTTGTTTCATCACCTTTGCGAAGTGTCCGCTCTCTCCGGCTCCCGGACACGAAGAAGCTGCTTCTTCGCGCAAAGACGATTCTGCCGCTCACAGTGCTCTGCAGTGTGTGTCTTCTGCCGAAAGAGGCCCGGGAGCTGTGCTTAGCTCTGCAGAGCACCGTACCTTCGTCTTTAGCCTCTCTTCTCGTCTACATCTTAGCAAAAAGCTTTTCCACTCTGTCTGGCAAGGAGAAACTGTGCCAGCACAAAAAACATCTCCCATGGTGTTCTAGAGGCTGCACGGAGGTCTGCCGAGTGTTTTGCAAGAAGAGAAAGAAAGTTGTCCAAAACAGCTTGCAATCGAATGTTCATGTGAATAGAAAATGCAGGAGAGTGGTCAGGTACTGTTTTCTCTCTGTTGGCAAGCTGTGCACACAATCGCAGTGTTGTACAGCTTGTTTCATCACCTTTGCGAAGCTGCCCCTCTCACCGGCTCCCGGAGACGAAGAAGCTGCTTCTTCGCGCAAAGACGATTCTGCCGCTCACAGTGCTCTGCGGTGTGCGGCTTCTGCCGAAAGAGGCCCGGGAGCTGTGCTTAGCTCTGCAGAGCACCGTACCTTCGTCTTTAGCCTCTCTTCTCGTCTACATCTTAGCAAAAAGCTTTTCCACTCTGTCTGGCAAGGAGAAACTGTGCCAGCACAGAAAACATCTCCCATCGTGTTCTAGAGGCTGCACGGAGGTCTGCCGAGTGTTTTGCAAGAAGAGAAAGAAAGTTGTCCAAAACAGCTTGCAATCGAATGTTCATGTGAATAGAAAAGGCAGGAGAGTGGTCAGGTACTGTTTTTTCTCAGTTGGCAAGCTGCGCACACAATCGCAGTGTTGTACAGCTTGTTTCATCACCTTTGCGAAGTTGCCGCTCTCTACGGCTCCCGGAGACGAAGAAGCTGCTTCTTCGCGCAAAGACGATTCTGCCGCTCACAGTGCTCTGCAGTGTGTGTCTTCTGCCGAAAGAGGCCCGGGAGCTGTGCTTAGCTCTGCAGAGCACCGTACCTTCGTCTTTAGCCTCTCTTCTCGTCTACATCTTAGCAAAAAGCTTTTCCACTCTGACTGGCAAGGAGAAACTTTGCCACCACAAAAAACATCTCCCATGGAGTTCTAGAAGCTGCACGGAGGTCCGCAGAGTGTTTTGCAAGAAGAGAAAGAAAGTTGTCCAAAACAGCTTGCAATCGAATGTTCAAGTGAATAGAAAAGGCAGGAGAGTGGTCAGGTACTGTTTTCTCTCAGTTGGCAAGCTGCGCACACAATCGCAGTGTTGTACAGCTTGTTTCATCACCTTTGCGAAGTTGCCGCTCTCACCGGCTCCCGGAGACGAAGAAGCTGCTTCTTCGCGCAAAGACGATTCTGCCGCTCACAGTGCTCTGCGGTGTGCGCGTTCTGCCGAAAGAGGCCCGGGAGCGGTGCTTAGCTCGGCAGAGCACCGTACCTTCGTCTTCAGCCTCTCTTCTCGTCTACATCTTAGCAAAAAGCTTTTCCACTCTGTCTGGCAAGGAGAAACTTTGCCAGCACAGAAAACATCTCCCATCGTGTTCTAGAAGCTGCACGGAGGTCTGCCGAGTGTTTTGCAAGAAGAGAAAGAAAGTTGTCCAAAACAGCTTGCAATCGAATGTTCATGTGAATAGAAAAGGCAGGAGAGTGGTCAGGTACTGTTTTTTCTCAGTTGGCAAGCTGCGCACACAATCGCAGTGTTGTACAGCTTGTTTCATCACCTTTGGAAAGTTGCCGCTCTCTCCGGCTCCAGGAGACGAAGAAGCTGCTTCTTCGCGCAAAGACGATTCTGCCGCTCACAGTGCTCTGCAGTGTGCGTCTTCTGCCGAAAGAGGCCCGGGAGCGGTGCTTAGCTCTGCAGAGCACCGTACCTTCTTCTTTAGCCTCTCTTCTCGTCTACATCTTAGCAAAAAGCTTTTCCACTCTGTCTGGCAAGGAGAAACTTTGCCAGCACAGAAAACATCTCCCATGGTGTTCTAGAAGCTGCACGGAGGTCCGCAGAGTGTTTTGCAAGAAGAGAAAGAAAGTTGTCCAAAACAGCTTGCAATCGAATGTTCATGTGAATAGAAAAGGCAGGAGAGTGGTCAGGTACTGTTTTTTCTCAGTTGGCAAGCTGCGTACACAATCGCAGTGTTGTACAGCTTGTTTCATCACCTTTGCGAAGTTGCCGCTCTCACCGGCTCCCGGAGACGAAGAAGCTGCTTCTTCGCGCAAAGACGATTCTGCCGCTCACAGTGCTCTGCGGTGTGCGCGTTCTGCCGAAAAAGGCCCGGGAGCTGTGCTTAGCTCTGCAGAGCACCGTACCTTCGTCTTTAGCCTCTCTTCTCGTCTACATCTTAGCAAAAAGCTTTTCCACTCTGTCTGGCAAGGAGAAACTTTGCCAGCAAAAAAAACATCTCCCATCGTGTTCTAGAGGCTGCACGGAGGTCTGCCGAGTGTTTTGCAAGAAGAGAAAGAAAGTTGTCCAAAACAGCTTGCAATCGAATGTTCATGTGAATAGAAAAGGCAGGAGAGTGGTCAGGTACTGTTTTCTCTCAGTTGGCAAGCTGCGCACACAATCGCAGTGTTGTACAGCTTGTTTCATCACCTTTGCGAAGTTGCCTCTCTCCGGCTCCCGGAGACGAAGAAGCTGCTTCTTCGCGCAAAGACGATTCTGCCGCTCACAGTGCTCTGCGTTGTGTGCCTTCTGCCGAAAGAGGTCCGGGAGCGGTGCTTAGCTCTGCAGAGCACCGTACCTTGGTCTTTAGCCTCTCTTCTCGTCTACATCTTAGCAAAAAGCTTTTCCACTCTGTCTGGCAAGGAGAAACTGTGCCAGCACAGAAAACATCTCCCATCGTGTTCTAGAGGCTGCACGGAGGTCTGCCGAGTGTTTTGCAAGAAGAGAAAGAAAGTTGTCCAAAACAGCTTGCAATCGAATATTCATGTGAATAGAAAAGGCAGGAGATTGTCAGGTACTGTTTTCTCTCAGTTGGCAAGCTGCGCACACAATCGCAGTGTTGTACAGCTTGTTTCATCACCTTTGCGAAGTTGCCGCTCTCACCGGCTCCCGGAGACGAAGAAGCTGCTTCTTCGCGCAAAGACGATTCTGCCGCTCACAGGGCTCTGCGGTGTGCGCCTTCTGCCGAAAGAGGCCCGGGAGCGGTGCTTAGCTCTGCAGAGCACCGTACCTTCGTCTTTAGCCTCTCTTCTCGTCTACATCTTAGCAAAAAGCTTTTCCACTCTGTCTGGCAAGGAGAAACTGTGCCAGCACAAAAAACATCTCCCATCGTGTTCTAGAGGCTGCACGGAGGTCTGCCGAGTGTTTTGCAAGAAGAGAAAGAAAGTTGTCCAAAACAGCTTGCAATCGAATGTTCATGTGAATAGAAAAGGCAGGAGAGTGGTCAGGTACTGTTTACTCTCAGTTGGCAAGCTGCGCACACAATCGCAGTGTTGTACAGCTTGTTTCATCACCTTTGCGAAGCTGCCGCTCTCTCCGGCTCCCGGAGACGAAGAAGCTGCTTCTTCGCGCAAAGACGATTCTGCCGCTCACAGTGCTCTGCGGTGTGCGTCTTCTGCCGAAAGAGGCCCGGGAGCTGTGCTTAGCTCTGCAGAGCACCGTACCTTCTTCTTTAGCCTCTCTTCTCGTCTACATCTTAGCAAAAAGCTTTTCCACTCTGTCTGGCAAGGAGAAACTTTGCCAGCACAGAAAACATCTCCCATGGTGTTCTAGAAGCTGCACGGAGGTCCGCAGAGTGTTTTGCAAGAAGAGAAAGAAAGTTGTCCAAAACAGCTTGCAATCGAATGTTCATGTGAATAGAAAAGGCAGGAGAGTGGTCAGGTACTGTTTTCTCTCAGTTGGCAAGCTGCGCACACAATCGCAGTGTTGTACAGCTTGTTTCATCACCTTTGCGAAGTTGCCGCTCTCACCGGCTCCCGGAGACGAAGAAGCTGCTTCTTCGCGCAAAGACGATTCTGCCGCTCACAGTGCTCTGCGGTGTGCGCGTTCTGCCGAAAAAGGCCCGGGAGCTGTGCTTAGCTCTGCAGAGCACCGTACCTTCGTCTTTAGCCTCTCTTCTCGTCTACATCTTAGCAAAAAGCTTTTCCACTCTGTCTGGCAAGGAGAAACTTTGCCAGCAAAAAAAACATCTCCCATCGTGTTCTAGAAGCTGCACGGAGGTCTGCCGAGTGTTTTGCAAGAAGAGAAAGAAAGTTGTCCAAAACAGCTTGCAATCGAATGTTCATGTGAATAGAAAAGGCAGGAGAGTGGTCAGGTACTGTTTTCTCTCAGTTGGCAAGCTGCGCACACAATCGCAGTGTTGTACAGCTTGTTTCATCACCTTTGCGAAGTTGCCTCTCTCCGGCTCCCGGAGACGAAGAAGCTGCTTCTTCGCGCAAAGACGATTCTGCCGCTCACAGTGCTCTGCGTTGTGTGCCTTCTGCCGAAAGAGGTCCGGGAGCGGTGCTTAGCTCTGCAGAGCACCGTACCTTGGTCTTTAGCCTCTCTTCTCGTCTACATCTTAGCAAAAAGCTTTTCCACTCTGTCTGGCAAGGAGAAACTGTGCCAGCACAGAAAACATCTCCCATCGTGTTCTAGAGGCTGCACGGAGGTCTGCCGAGTGTTTTGCAAGAAGAGAAAGAAAGTTGTCCAAAACAGCTTGCAATCGAATATTCATGTGAATAGAAAAGGCAGGAGATTGTCAGGTACTGTTTTCTCTCAGTTGGCAAGCTGCGCACACAATCGCAGTGTTGTACAGCTTGTTTCATCACCTTTGCGAAGTTGCCGCTCTCACCGGCTCCTGGAGACGAAGAAGCTGCTTCTTCGCGCAAAGACGATTCTGCCGCTCACAGGGCTCTGCGGTGTGCGCCTTCTGCCGAAAGAGGCCCGGGAGCGGTGCTTAGCTCTGCAGAGCACCGTACCTTCGTCTTTAGCCTCTCTTCTCGTCTACATCTTAGCAAAAAGCTTTTCCACTCTGTCTGGCAAGGAGAAACTGTGCCAGCACAAAAAACATCTCCCATCGTGTTCTAGAGGCTGCACGGAGGTCTGCCGAGTGTTTTGCAAGAAGAGAAAGAAAGTTGTCCAAAACAGCTTGCAATCGAATGTTCATGTGAATAGAAAAGGCAGGAGAGTGGTCAGGTACTGTTTTCTCTCAGTTGGCAAGCTGCGCACACAATCGCAGTGTTGTACAGCTTGTTTCATCACCTTTGCGAAGCTGCCGCTCTCTCCGGCTCCCGGAGACGAAGAAGCTGCTTCTTCGCGCAAAGACGATTCTGCCGCTCACAGTGCTCTGCGGTGTGCGCCTTCTGCCGAAAGAGATCCGGGAGCGGGGCTTACCTCTGCAGAGCACCGTACCTTCGTCGTTAGCCTCTCTTCTCGTCTACATGTTAGCAAAAAGCTTTTCCACTCTGTCTGGCAAGGAGAAACTTTGCCAGCACAAAAAACATCTCCCATCGTGTTCTAGAGGCTGCACGGAGGTCTGCCGAGTGTTTTGCAAGAAGAGAAAGAAAGTTGTCCAAAACAGCTTGCAATCGAATGTTCATGTGATTAGAAAAGGCAGGAGAGTGGTCAGGTACTGTTTTCTCTCAGTTGGCAAGCTGCGCACACAATCGCAGTGTTGTACAGCTTGTTTCATCACCTTTGCGAAGTTGCCGCTCTCTCCGGCTCCCGGAGACGAAGAAGCTGCTTCTTCGCGCAAAGACGATTCTGCCGCTCACAGTGCTCTGCAGTGTGCGTCTTCTGCCGAAAGAGGCCCGGGAGCTGTGCTTAGCTCTGCAGAGCACCGTACCTTCGTCTTTAGCCTCTCTTCTCGTCTACATCTTAGCAAAAAGCTTTTCCACTCTGTCTGGCAAGGAGAAACTTTGCCAGCACAAAAAACATCTCCCATGGTGTTCTAGAAGCTGCACGGAGGTCCGCAGAGTGTTTTGCAAGAAGAGAAAGAAAGTTGTCCAAAACAGCTTGCAATCGAATGTTCAAGTGAATTGAAAATGCAGGAGAGTGGTCAGGTACTGTTTTCTCTCACTTGGCAAGCTGCGCACACAATCGCAGTGTTGTACAGCTTGTTTCATCACCTTTGCGAAGTTGCCGCTCTCACCGGCTCCCGGAGACGAAGAAGCTGCTTCTTCGCGCAAAGACGATTCTGCTGCTCACAGTGCTCTGCGGTGTGCGCCTTCTGCCGAAAGAGGCCCGGGAGCGGTGCTTAGCTCGGCAGAGCACCGTACCTTCGTCTTTAGCCTCTCTTCTCGTCTACATCTTAGCAAAAAGCTTTTCCACTCTGTCTGGCAAGGAGAAACTTTGCCAGCACAGAAAACATCTCCCATCGTGTTCTAGAAGCTGCACGGAGGTCTGCCGAGTGTTTTGCAAGAAGAGAAAGAAAGTTGTCCAAAACAGCTTGCAATCGAATGTTCATGTGAATAGAAAAGGCAGGAGAGTGGTCAGGTACTGTTTTCTCTCTGTTGGCAAGCTGCGCACACAATCGCAGTGTTGTACAGCTTGTTTCATCACCTTTGCGAAGTTGCCGCTCTCACCGGCTCCCGGAGACGAAGAAGCTGCTTCTTCGCGCAAAGACGATTCTGCTGCTCACAGTGCTCTGCGGTGTGCGCGTTCTGCCGAAAGAGGCCCGGGAGCGGTGCTTAGCTCGGCAGAGCACCGTACCTTCGTCTTTAGCCTCTCTTCTCGTCTACATCTTAGCAAAAAGCTTTTCCACTCTGTCTGGCAAGGAGAAACTTTGCAGCACAGAAAACATCTCCCATCGTGTTCTAGAAGCTGCACGGAGGTCTGCCGAGTGTTTTGCAAGAAGAGAAAGAAAGTTGTCCAAAACAGCTTGCAATCGAATGTTCATGTGAATAGAAAAGGCAGGAGAGTGGTCAGGTACTGTTTTTTCTCAGTTGGCAAGCTGCGCACACAATCGCAGTGTTGTACAGCTTGTTTCATCACCTTTGGAAAGTTGCCGCTCTCTCCGGCTCCAGGAGACGAAGAAGCTGCTTCTTCGCGCAAAGACGATTCTGCCGCTCACAGTGCTCTGCGGTGTGCGTCTTCTGCCGAAAGAGGCCCGGGAGCTGTGCTTAGCTCTGCAGAGCACCGTACCTTCTTCTTTAGCCTCTCTTCTCATCTACATCTTAGCAAAAAGCTTTTCCACTCTGTCTGGCAAGGAGAAACTTTGCCAGCACAGAAAACATCTCCCATGGTGTTCTAGAAGCTGCACGGAGGTCCGCAGAGTGTTTTGCAAGAAGAGAAAGAAAGTTGTCCAAAACAGCTTGCAATCGAATGTTCATGTGAATAGAAAAGGCAGGAGAGTGGTCAGGTACTGTTTTCTCTCAGTTGGCAAGCTGCGCACACAATCGCAGTGTTGTACAGCTTGTTTCATCACCTTTGCGAAGTTGCCGCTCTCTCCGGCTCCCGGAGACGAAGAAGCTGCTTCTTCGCGCAAAGACGATTCTGCCGCTCACAAAGCTCTGCGGTGTGCGCCTTCTGCCGAAAGAGGCCCGGGAGCGGTGCTTAGCTCTGCAGAGCACCGTACCTTCGTCTTTAGCCTCTCTTGTCGTCTACATCTTAGCAAAAAGCTTTTCCACTCTGTCTGGCAAGGAGAAACTTTGCCAGCACAAAAAAACATCTCCCATCGTGTTCTAGAGGCTGCACGGAGGTCTGCCGAGTGTTTTGCAAGAAGAGAAAGAAAGTTGTCCAAAACAGCTTGCAATCGAATGTTCATGTGAATAGAAAAGGCAGGAGAGTGGTCAGGTACTGTTTTTTCTCAGTTGGCAAGCTGCGCACACAGTCGCAGTGTTGTACAGCTTGTTTCATCACCTTTGCGAAGTTGCCGCTCTCTCCGGCTCCCGGAGACGAAGAAGCTGCTTCTTCGCGCAAAGACGATTCTGCCGCTCACAGTGCTCTGCAGTGTGTGTCTTCTGCCGAAAGAGGCCCGGGAGCTGTGCTTAGCTCTGCAGAGCACCGTACCTTCGTCTTTAGCCTCTCTTCTCGTCTACATCTTAGCAAAAAGCTTTTCCACTCTGTCTGGCAAGGAGAAACTTTGCCAGCACAAAAAACATCTCCCATGGTGTTCTAGAAGCTGCACGGTGGTCCGCAGAGTGTTTTGCAAGAAGAGAAAGAAAGTTGTCCAAAACAGCTTGCAATCGAATGTTCAAGTGAATTGAAAATGCAGGAGAGTGGTCAGGTACTGTTTTCTCTCACTTGGCAAGCTGCGCACACAATCGCAGTGTTGTACAGCTTGTTTCATCACCTTTGCGAAGTTGCCGCTCTCACCGGCTCCCGGAGACGAAGAAGCTGCTTCTTCGCGCAAAGACGATTCTGCTGCTCACAGTGCTCTGCGGTGTGCGCCTTCTGCCGAAAGAGGCCCGGGAGCGGTGCTTAGCTCGGCAGAGCACCGTACCTTCGTCTTTAGCCTCTCTTCTCGTCTACATCTTAGCAAAAAGCTTTTCCACTCTGTCTGGCAAGGAGAAACTTTGCCAGCACAGAAAACATCTCCCATCGTGTTCTAGAAGCTGCACGGAGGTCTGCCGAGTGTTTTGCAAGAAGAGAAAGAAAGTTGTCCAAAACAGCTTGCAATCGAATGTTCATGTGAATAGAAAAGGCAGGAGAGTGGTCAGGTACTGTTTTCTCTCTGTTGGCAAGCTGCGCACACAATCGCAGTGTTGTACAGCTTGTTTCATCACCTTTGCGAAGTTGCCGCTCTCACCGGCTCCCGGAGACGAAGAAGCTGCTTCTTCGCGCAAAGACGATTCTGCTGCTCACAGTGCTCTGCGGTGTGCGCGTTCTGCCGAAAGAGGCCCGGGAGCGGTGCTTAGCTCGGCAGAGCACCGTACCTTCGTCTTTAGCCTCTCTTCTCGTCTACATCTTAGCAAAAAGCTTTTCCACTCTGTCTGGCAAGGAGAAACTTTGCCAGCACAAAAAAACATCTCCCATCGTGTTCTAGAGGCTGCACGGAGGTCTGCCGAGTGTTTTGCAAGAAGAGAAAGAAAGTTGTCCAAAACAGCTTGCAATCGAATGTTCATGTGAATAGAAAAGGCAGGAGAGTGGTCAGGTACTGTTTTTTCTCAGTTGGCAAGCTGCGCACACAGTCGCAGTGTTGTACAGCTTGTTTCATCACCTTTGCGAAGTTGCCGCTCTCTCCGGCTCCCGGAGACGAAGAAGCTGCTTCTTCGCGCAAAGACGATTCTGCCGCTCACAGTGCTCTGCAGTGTGTGTCTTCTGCCGAAAGAGGCCCGGGAGCTGTGCTTAGCTCTGCAGAGCACCGTACCTTCGTCTTTAGCCTCTCTTCTCGTCTACATCTTAGCAAAAAGCTTTTCCACTCTGTCTGGCAAGGAGAAACTTTGCCAGCACAAAAAACATCTCCCATGGTGTTCTAGAAGCTGCACGGAGGTCCGCAGAGTGTTTTGCAAGAAGAGAAAGAAAGTTGTCCAAAACAGCTTGCAATCGAATGTTCAAGTGAATAGAAAATGCAGGAGAGTGGTCAGGTACTGTTTTCTCTCAGTTGGCAAGCTGCGCACACAATCGCAGTGTTGTACAGCTTGTTTCATCACCTTTGCGAAGTTGCCGCTCTCACCGGCTCCCGGAGACGAAGAAGCTGCTTCTTCGCGCAAAGACGATTCTGCTGCTCACAGTGCTCTGCGGTGTGCGCCTTCTGCCGAAAGAGGCCCGGGAGCGGTGCTTAGCTCGGCAGAGCACCGTACCTTCGTCTTTAGCCTCTCTTCTCGTCTACATCTTAGCAAAAAGCTTTTCCACTCTGTCTGGCAAGGAGAAACTTTGCCAGCACAGAAAACATCTCCCATCGTGTTCTAGAAGCTGCACGGAGGTCTGCCGAGTGTTTTGCAAGAAGAGAAAGAAAGTTGTCCAAAACAGCTTGCAATCGAATGTTCATGTGAATAGAAAAGGCAGGAGAGTGGTCAGGTACTGTTTTCTCTCAGTTGGCAAGCTGCGCACACAATCGCAGTGTTGTACAGCTTGTTTCATCACCTTTGCGAACTTGCCGCTCTCTCCGGCTCCCGGAGACGAAGAAGCTGCTTCTTCGCGCAAAGACGATTCTGCCGCTCACAGTGCTCTGCGGTGTGCGCCTTCTGCCGAAAGAGGCCCGGGAGCGGTGCTTAGCTCTGCAGAGCACCGTACCTTCGTCTTTAGCCTCTCTTCTCGTCTACATCTTAGCAAAAAGCTTTTCCACTCTGTCTGGCAAGGAGAAACTGTGCCAGCACAGAAAACATCTCCCATCGTGTTCTAGAGGCTGCACGGAGGTCTGCCGAGTGTTTTGCAAGAAGAGAAAGAAGGTTGTCCAAAACAGCTTTCAATCGAATGTTCATGTGAATAGAAAAGTCAGGAGAGTGGTCAGGTACTGTTTTCTCTCAGTTGGCAAGCTGCGCACACAATCGCAGTGTTGTACAGCTTGTTTCATCACCTTTGCGAACTTGCCGCTCTCTCCGGCTCCCGGAGACGAAGAAGCTGCTTTTTCGCGCAAAGACGATTCTGCCGCTCACAGTGCTCTGCAGTGTGTGTCTTCTGCCGAAAGAGGCCCGGGAGCTGTGCTTAGGTCTGCAGAGCAACATACCTACTTCTTTAGCCTCTCTTCTCGTCTACATCTTAGCAAAAAGCTTTTCCACTCTGTCTGGCAAGGAGAAACTGTGCTAGCACAAAAAACATCTCCCATCGTGTCCTAGAGGCTGCATGGAGGTCTGCCGAGTGTTTTGCAAGAAGAGAAAGAAAGTTGTCCAAAACAGCTTCCAATCGTATGTTCATGTGAATAGAAAATGCAGGAAAGTGGTCAGGTACTGTTTTTTCTCAGTTGGCAAGCTGCGCACACAATCGCACTGTTGTACAGCTTGTTTCATCACCTTTGCGAAGTTGCCGCTCTCTCCGGCTCCCGGAGACGAAGAAGCTGCTTCTTCGCGCAAAGACGATTCTGCCGCTCACAGTGCTCTGCAGTGTGTGTCTTCTGCCGAAAGAGGCCCGGGAGCTGTGCTTAGCTCTGCAGAGCACCGTACCTTCGTCTTTAGCCTCTCTTCTCGTCTACATCTTTGCAAAAAGCTTTTCCACTCTGTCTGGCAAGGAGAAACTTTGCCAGGATAAAAAACATCTCCCATGGTGTTCTAGAAGCTGCACGGAGGTCCGCAGAGTGTTTTGCAAGAAGAGAAAGAAAGTTGTCCAAAACAGCTTGCAATCGAATGTTCAAGTGAATAGAAAAGGCAGGAGAGTGGTCAGGTACTGTTTTCTCTCTGTTGGCAAGCTGCGCACACAATCGCAGTGTTGTACAGCTTGTTTCATCACCTTTGCGAAGTTGCCGCTCTCACCGGCTCCCGGAGACGAAGAAGCTGCTTCTTCGCGCAAAGACGATTCTGCTGCTCACAGTGCTCTGCGGTGTGCGCGTTCTGCCGAAAGAGGCCCGGGAGCGGTGCTTAGCTCGGCAGAGCACCGTACCTTCGTCTTTAGCCTCTCTTCTCGTCTACATCTTAGCAAAAAGCTTTTCCACTCTGTCTAGCAAGGAGAAACTTTGCAGCACAGAAAACATCTCCCATCGTGTTCTAGAAGCTGCACGGAGGTCTGCCGAGTGTTTTGCAAGAAGAGAAAGAAAGTTGTCCAAAACAGCTTGCAATCGAATGTTCATGTGAATAGAAAAGGCAGGAGAGTGGTCAGGTACTGTTTTTTCTCAGTTGGCAAGCTGCGCACACAATCGCAGTGTTGTACAGCTTGTTTCATCACCTTTGGAAAGTTGCCGCTCTCTCCGGCTCCAGGAGACGAAGAAGCTGCTTCTTCGCGCAAAGACGATTCTGCCGCTCACAGTGCTCTGCAGTGTGCGTCTTCTGCCGAAAGAGGCCCGGGAGCTGTGCTTAGCTCTGCAGAGCACCGTACCTTCTTCTTTAGCCTCTCTTCTCATCTACATCTTAGCAAAAAGCTTTTCCACTCTGTCTGGCAAGGAGAAACTTTGCCAGCACAGAAAACATCTCCCATGGTGTTCTAGAAGCTGCACGGAGGTCCGCAGAGTGTTTTGCAAGAAGAGAAAGAAAGTTGTCCAAAACAGCTTGCAATCGAATGTTCATGTGAATAGAAAAGGCAGGAGAGTGGTCAGGTACTGTTTTCTCTCAGTTGGCAAGCTGCGCACACAATCGCAGTGTTGTACAGCTTGTTTCATCACCTTTGCGAAGTTGCCGCTCTCTCCGGCTCCCGGAGACGAAGAAGCTGCTTCTTCGCGCAAAGACGATTCTGCCGCTCACAAAGCTCTGCGGTGTGCGCCTTCTGCCGAAAGAGGCCCGGGAGCGGTGCTTAGCTCTGCAGAGCACCGTACCTTCGTCTTTAGCCTCTCTTCTCGTCTACATCTTAGCAAAAAGCTTTTCCACTCTGTCTGGCAAGGAGAAACTTTGCCAGCACAAAAAAACATCTCCCATCGTGTTCTAGAGGCTGCACGGAGGTCTGCCGAGTGTTTTGCAAGAAGAGAAAGAAAGTTGTCCAAAACAGCTTGCAATCGAATGTTCATGTGAATAGAAAAGGCAGGAGAGTGGTCAGGTACTGTTTTTTCTCAGTTGGCAAGCTGCGCACACAATCGCAGTGTTGTAAAGCTTGTTTCATCACCTTTGCGAAGTTGCCGCTCTCACCGGCTCCCGGAGACGAAGAAGCTGCTTCTTCGCGCAAAGACGATTCTGCCGCTCACAGTGCTCTGCAGTGTGTGTCTTCTGCCGAAAGAGGCCCGGGAGCTGTGCTTAGCTCTGCAGAGCACCGTACCTTCGTCTTTAGCCTCTCTTCTCGTCTACATCTTAGCAAAAAGCTTTTCCACTCTGTCTGGCAAGGAGAAACTGTGCCAGCACAAAAAACATCTCCCATGGTGTTCTAGAGGCTGCACGGAGGTCTGCCGAGTGTTTTGCAAGAAGAGAAAGAAAGTTGTCCAAAACAGCTTGCAATCGAATGTTCATGTGAATAGAAAATGCAGGAGAGTGGTCAGGTACTGTTTTCTCTCAGTTGGCAAGCTGCGCACACAATCGCAGTGTTGTACAGCTTGTTTCATCACCTTTGCGAACTTGCCGCTCTCTCCGGCTCCCGGAGACGAAGAAGCTGCTTTTTCGCGCAAAGACGATTCTGCCGCTCACAGTGCTCTGCAGTGTGTGTCTTCTGCCGAAAGAGGCCCGGGAGCTGTGCTTAGGTCTGCAGAGCAACATACCTACTTCTTTAGCCTCTCTTCTCGTCTACATCTTAGCAAAAAGCTTTTCCACTCTGTCTGGCAAGGAGAAACTGTGCTAGCACAAAAAACATCTCCCATCGTGTCCTAGAGGCTGCATGGAGGTCTGCCGAGTGTTTTGCAAGAAGAGAAAGAAAGTTGTCCAAAACAGCTTCCAATCGTATGTTCATGTGAATAGAAAATGCAGGAAAGTGGTCAGGTACTGTTTTTTCTCAGTTGGCAAGCTGCGCACACAATCGCACTGTTGTACAGCTTGTTTCATCACCTTTGCGAAGTTGCCGCTCTCTCCGGCTCCCGGAGACGAAGAAGCTGCTTCTTCGCGCAAAGACGATTCTGCCGCTCACAGTGCTCTGCAGTGTGTGTCTTCTGCCGAAAGAGGCCCGGGAGCTGTGCTTAGCTCTGCAGAGCACCGTACCTTCGTCTTTAGCCTCTCTTCTCGTCTACATCTTAGCAAAAAGCTTTTCCACTCTGTCTGGCAAGGAGAAACTTTGCCAGGATAAAAAACATCTCCCATGGTGTTCTAGAAGCTGCACGGAGGTCCGCAGAGTGTTTTGCAAGAAGAGAAAGAAAGTTGTCCAAAACAGCTTGCAATCGAATGTTCAAGTGAATAGAAAAGGCAGGAGAGTGGTCAGGTACTGTTTTCTCTCTGTTGGCAAGCTGCGCACACAATCGCAGTGTTGTACAGCTTGTTTCATCACCTTTGCGAAGTTGCCGCTCTCACCGGCTCCCGGAGACGAAGAAGCTGCTTCTTCGCGCAAAGACGATTCTGCTGCTCACAGTGCTCTGCGGTGTGCGCGTTCTGCCGAAAGAGGCCCGGGAGCGGTGCTTAGCTCGGCAGAGCACCGTACCTTCGTCTTTAGCCTCTCTTCTCGTCTACATCTTAGCAAAAAGCTTTTCCACTCTGTCTAGCAAGGAGAAACTTTGCAGCACAGAAAACATCTCCCATCGTGTTCTAGAAGCTGCACGGAGGTCTGCCGAGTGTTTTGCAAGAAGAGAAAGAAAGTTGTCCAAAACAGCTTGCAATCGAATGTTCATGTGAATAGAAAAGGCAGGAGAGTGGTCAGGTACTGTTTTTTCTCAGTTGGCAAGCTGCGCACACAATCGCAGTGTTGTACAGCTTGTTTCATCACCTTTGGAAAGTTGCCGCTCTCTCCGGCTCCAGGAGACGAAGAAGCTGCTTCTTCGCGCAAAGACGATTCTGCCGCTCACAGTGCTCTGCAGTGTGCGTCTTCTGCCGAAAGAGGCCCGGGAGCTGTGCTTAGCTCTGCAGAGCACCGTACCTTCTTCTTTAGCCTCTCTTCTCATCTACATCTTAGCAAAAAGCTTTTCCACTCTGTCTGGCAAGGAGAAACTTTGCCAGCACAGAAAACATCTCCCATGGTGTTCTAGAAGCTGCACGGAGGTCCGCAGAGTGTTTTGCAAGAAGAGAAAGAAAGTTGTCCAAAACAGCTTGCAATCGAATGTTCATGTGAATAGAAAAGGCAGGAGAGTGGTCAGGTACTGTTTTCTCTCAGTTGGCAAGCTGCGCACACAATCGCAGTGTTGTACAGCTTGTTTCATCACCTTTGCGAAGTTGCCGCTCTCTCCGGCTCCCGGAGACGAAGAAGCTGCTTCTTCGCGCAAAGACGATTCTGCCGCTCACAAAGCTCTGCGGTGTGCGCCTTCTGCCGAAAGAGGCCCGGGAGCGGTGCTTAGCTCTGCAGAGCACCGTACCTTCGTCTTTAGCCTCTCTTCTCGTCTACATCTTAGCAAAAAGCTTTTCCACTCTGTCTGGCAAGGAGAAACTTTGCCAGCACAAAAAAACCTCTCCCATCGTGTTCTAGAGGCTGCACGGAGGTCTGCCGAGTGTTTTGCAAGAAGAGAAAGAAAGTTGTCCAAAACAGCTTGCAATCGAATGTTCATGTGAATAGAAAAGGCAGGAGAGTGGTCAGGTACTGTTTTTTCTCAGTTGGCAAGCTGCGCACACAATCGCAGTGTTGTAAAGCTTGTTTCATCACCTTTGCGAAGTTGCCGCTCTCTCCGGCTCCCGGAGACGAAGAAGCTGCTTCTTCGCGCAAAGACGATTCTGCCGCTCACAGTGCTCTGCAGTGTGTGTCTTCTGCCGAAAGAGGCCCGGGAGCTGTGCTTAGCTCTGCAGAGCACCGTACCTTCGTCTTTAGCCTCTCTTCTCGTCTACATCTTAGCAAAAAGCTTTTCCACTCTGTCTGGCAAGGAGAAACTGTGCCAGCACAAAAAACATCTCCCATGGTGTTCTAGAGGCTGCACGGAGGTCTGCCGAGTGTTTTGCAAGAAGAGAAAGAAAGTTGTCCAAAACAGCTTGCAATCGAATGTTCATGTGAATAGAAAATGCAGGAGAGTGGTCAGGTACTGTTTTCTCTCAGTTGGCAAGCTGCGCACACAATCGCAGTGTTGTACAGCTTGTTTCATCACCTTTGCGAAGCTGCCCCTCTCACCGGCTCCCGGAGACGAAGAAGCTGCTTCTTCGCGCAAAGACGATTCTGCTGCTCACAGTGCTCTGCGGTGTGCGCGTTCTGCCGAAAGAGGCCCGGGAGCGGTGCTTAGCTCGGCAGAGCACCGTACCTTCGTCTTTAGCCTCTCTTCTCGTCTACATCTTAGCAAAAAGCTTTTCCACTCTGTCTGGCAAGGAGAAACTTTGCCAGCACAGAAAACATCTCCCATCGTGTTCTAGAAGCTGCACGGAGGTCTGCCGAGTGTTTTGCAAGAAGAGAAAGAAAGTTGTCCAAAACAGCTTGCAATCGAATGTTCATGTGATTAGAAAAGGCAGGAGAGTGGTCAGGTACTGTTTTCTCTCAGTTGGCAAGCTGCGCACACAATCGCAGTGTTGTACAGCTTGTTTCATCACCTTTGCGAACTTGCCGCTCTCTCCGGCTCCCGGAGACGAAGAAGCTGCTTCTTCGCGCAAAGACGATTCTGCCGCTCACAGTGCTCTGCGGTGTGCGCCTTCTGCCGAAAGAGGCCCGGGAGCTGTGCTTAGCTCTGCAGAGCACCGTACCTTCGTCTTTAGCCTCTCTTCTCGTCTACATCTTAGCAAAAAGCTTTTCCACTCTGTCTGGCAAGGAGAAACTGTGCCAGCACAGAAAACATCTCCCATCGTGTTCTAGAGGCTGCACGGAGGTCTGCCGAGTGTTTTGCAAGAAGAGAAAGAAAGTTGACCAAAACAGCTTGCAATCGAATGTTCATGTGAATAGAAAAGGCAGGAGAGTGGTCAGGTACTGTTTTCTCTCAGTTGGCAAGCTGCGCACACAATCGCAGTGTTGTACAGCTTGTTTCATCACCTTTGCGAACTTGCCGCTCTCTCCGGCTCCCGGAGACGAAGAAGCTGCTTTTTCGCGCAAAGACGATTCTGCCGCTCACAGTGCTCTGCAGTGTGTGTCTTCTGCCGAAAGAGGCCCGGGAGCTGTGCTTAGCTCTGCAGAGCACCGTACCTTCGTCTTTAGCCTCTCTTCTCGTCTACATCTTAGCAAAAAGCTTTTCCACTCTGTCTGGCAAGGAGAAACTTTGCCAGCACAAAAAACATCTCCCATGGAGTTCTAGAAGCTGCACGGAGGTCCGCAGAGTGTTTTGCAAGAAGAGAAAGAAAGTTGTCCAAAACAGCTTGCAATCGAATGTTCAAGTGAATAGAAAAGGCAGGAGAGTGGTCAGGTACTGTTTTTTCTCAGTTGGCAAGCTGCGCACACAATCGCAGTGTTGTACAGCTTGTTTCATCACCTTTGCGAAGTTGCCGCTCTCACCGGCTCCCGGAGACGAAGAAGCTGCTTCTTCGCGCAAAGACGATTCTGCTGCTCACAGTGCTCTGCGGTGTGCGCGTTCTGCCGAAAGAGGCCCGGGAGCGGTGCTTAGCTCGGCAGAGCACCGTACCTTCGTCTTCAGCCTCTCTTCTCGTCTACATCTTAGCAAAAAGCTTTTCCACTCTGTCTGGCAAGGAGAAACTTTGCCAGCACAGAAAACATCTCCCATCGTGTTCTAGAAGCTGCACGGAGGTCTGCCGAGTGTTTTGCAAGAAGAGAAAGAAAGTTGTCCAAAACAGCTTGCAATCGAATGTTCATGTGAATAGAAAAGGCAGGAGAGTGGTCAGGTACTGTTTTTTCTCAGTTGGCAAGCTGCGCACACAATCGCAGTGTTGTACAGCTTGTTTCATCACCTTTGGAAAGTTGCCGCTCTCTCCGGCTCCAGGAGACGAAGAAGCTGCTTCTTCGCGCAAAGACGATTCTGCCGCTCACAGTGCTCTGCAGTGTGCGTCTTCTGCCGAAAGAGGCCCGGGAGCTGTGCTTAGCTCTGCAGAGCACCGTACCTTCTTCTTTAGCCTCTCTTCTCGTCTACATCTTAGCAAAAAGCTTTTCCACTCTGTCTGGCAAGGAGAAACTTTGCCAGCACAGAAAACATCTCCCATGGTGTTCTAGAGGCTGCACGGAGGTCCGCAGAGTGTTTTGCAAGAAGAGAAAGAAAGTTGTCCAAAACAGCTTGCAATCGAATGTTCATGTGAATAGAAAAGGCAGGAGAGTGGTCAGGTACTGTTTTTTCTCAGTTGGCAAGCTGCGCACACAATCGCAGTGTTGTACAGCTTGTTTCATCACCTTTGCGAAGTTGCCGCTCTCTCCGGCTCCCGGAGACGAAGAAGCTGCTTCTTCGCGCAAAGACGATTCTGCCGCTCACAGTGCTCTGCGGTGTGCGCGTTCTGCCGAAAAAGGCCCGGGAGCTGTGCTTAGCTCTGCAGAGCACCGTACCTTCGTCTTTAGCCTCTCTTCTCATCTACATGTTAGCAAAAAGCTTTTCCACTCTGTCTGGCAAGGAGAAACTTTGCCAGCAAAAAAAACATCTCCCATCGTGTTCTAGAGGCTGCACGGAGGTCTGCCGAGTGTTTTGCAAGAAGAGAAAGAAAGTTGTCCAAAACAGCTTGCAATCGAATGTTCATGTGAATAGAAAAGGCAGGAGAGTGGTCAGGTACTGTTTTCTCTCAGTTGGCAAGCTGCGCACACAATCGCAGTGTTGTACAGCTTGTTTCATCACCTTTGCGAAGTTGCCTCTCTCCGGCTCCCGGAGACGAAGAAGCTGCTTCTTCGCGCAAAGACGATTCTGCCGCTCACAGTGCTCTGCGTTGTGTGCCTTCTGCCGAAAGAGGTCCGGGAGCGGTGCTTAGCTCTGCAGAGCACCGTACCTTGGTCTTTAGCCTCTCTTCTCGTCTACATCTTAGCAAAAAGCTTTTCCACTCTGTCTGGCAAGGAGAAACTGTGCCAGCACAGAAAACATCTCCCATCGTGTTCTAGAGGCTGCACGGAGGTCTGCCGAGTGTTTTGCAAGAAGAGAAAGAAAGTTGTCCAAAACAGCTTGCAATCGAATATTCATGTGAATAGAAAAGGCAGGAGATTGTCAGGTACTGTTTTCTCTCAGTTGGCAAGCTGCGCACACAATCGCAGTGTTGTACAGCTTGTTTCATCACCTTTGCGAAGTTGCCGCTCTCACCGGCTCCCGGAGACGAAGAAGCTGCTTCTTCGCGCAAAGACGATTCTGCCGCTCACAGGGCTCTGCGGTGTGCGCCTTCTGCCGAAAGAGGCCCGGGAGCGGTGCTTAGCTCTGCAGAGCACCGTACCTTCGTCTTTAGCCTCTCTTCTCGTCTACATCTTAGCAAAAAGCTTTTCCACTCTGTCTGGCAAGGAGAAACTGTGCCAGCACAAAAAACATCTCCCATCGTGTTCTAGAGGCTGCACGGAGGTCTGCCGAGTGTTTTGCAAGAAGAGAAAGAAAGTTGTCCAAAACAGCTTCCAATCGAATGTTCATGTGAATAGAAAAGGCAGGAGAGTGGTCAGGTACTGTTTACTCTCAGTTGGCAAGCTGCGCACACAATCGCAGTGTTGTACAGCTTGTTTCATCACCTTTGCGAAGCTGCCGCTCTCTCCGGCTCCCGGAGACGAAGAAGCTGCTTCTTCGCGCAAAGACGATTCTGCTGCTCACAGTGCTGTGCGGTGTGCGCCTTCTGCCGAAAGAGATCCGGGAGCGGTGCTTAGCTCTGCAGAGCACCGTACCTTCGTCGTTAGCCTCTCTTCTCATCTACATCTTAGCAAAAAGCTTTTCCACTCTGTCTGGCAAGGAGAAACTGTGCCAGCACAAAAAACATCTCCCATCGTATTATCGAGGCTAGACAGAGGTCTACCGAGTGTTTTGCAAGAAGAGAAAGAAAGTTGTCCAAAACAGCTTCCAATCGAATGTTCATGTGAATAGAAAAGGCAGGAGAGTGGTCAGGTACTGTTTACTCTCAGTTGGCAAGCTGCGCACACAATCGCAGTGTTGTACAGCTTGTTTCATCACCTTTGCCAAGTTGCCGCTCTCTCCGGCTCCCGGAGACGAAGAAGCTGCTTCTTCGCGCAAAGACGATTCTGCCGCTCACAGTGCTGTGCGGTGTGCGCCTTCTGCCGAAAGAGATCCGGGAGCGGTGCTTAGCTCTGCAGAGCACCGTACCTTCGTCGTTAGCCTCTCTTCTCATCTACATCTTAGCAAAAAGCTTTTCCACTCTGTCTGGCAAGGAGAAACTGTGCCAGCACAAAAAACATCTCCCATCGTGTTCTAGAGGCTGGACAGAGGTCTGCCGAGTGTTTTGCAAGAAGAGAAAGAAAGTTGTCCAAAACAGCTTGCAATCGAATGTTCATGTGAATAGAAAAGGCAGGAGAGTGGTCAGGTACTGTTTTTTCTCAGTTGGCAAGCTGCGCACACAATCGCAGTGTTGTACAGCTTGTTTCATCACCTTTGCGAAGTTGCCGCTCTCTCCGGCTCCCGGAGACGAAGAAGCTGCTTCTTCGCGCAAAGACGATTCTGCCGCTCACAGTGCTCTGCAGTGTGTGTCTTCTGCCGAAAGAGGCCCGGGAGCTGTGGTTAGCTCTGCAGAGCACCGTACCTTCGTCTTTAGCCTCTCTTCTCGTCTACATCTTAGCAAAAAGCTTTTCCACTCTGTCTGGCAAGGAGAAACTTTGCCAGCACAAAAAACATCTCCCATGGAGTTCTAGAAGCTGCACGGAGGTCCGCAGAGTGTTTTGCAAGAAGAGAAAGAAAGTTGTCCAAAACAGCTTGCAATCGAATGTTCAAGTGAATAGAAAAGGCAGGAGAGTGGTCAGGTACTGTTTTCTCTCAGTTGGCAAGCTGCGCACACAATCGCAGTGTTGTACAGCTTGTTTCATCACCTTTGCGAAGTTGCCGCTCTCACCGGCTCCCGGAGACGAAGAAGCTGCTTCTTCGCGCAAAGACGATTCTGCTGCTCACAGTGCTCTGCGGTGTGCGCGTTCTGCCGAAAGAGGCCCGGGAGCGGTGCTTAGCTCGGCAGAGCACCGTACCTTCGTCTTTAGCCTCTCTTCTCGTCTACATCTTAGCAAAAAGCTTTTCCACTCTGTCTGGCAAGGAGAAACTTTGCCAGCACAGAAAACATCTCCCATCGTGTTCTAGAAGCTGCACGGAGGTCTGCCGAGTGTTTTGCAAGAAGAGAAAGAAAGTTGTCCAAAACAGCTTGCAATCGAATGTTCATGTGAATAGAAAAGGCAGGAGAGTGGTCAGGTACTGTTTTTTCTCAGTTGGCAAGCTGCGCACACAATCGCAGTGTTGTACAGCTTGTTTCATCACCTTTGGAAAGTTGCCGCTCTCTCCGGCTCCAGGAGACGAAGAAGCTGCTTCTTCGCGCAAAGACGATTCTGCCGCTCACAGTGCTCTGCAGTGTGCGTCTTCTGCCGAAAGAGGCCCGGGAGCTGTGCTTAGCTCTGCAGAGCACCGTACCTTCTTCTTTAGCCTCTCTTCTCGTCTACATCTTAGCAAAAAGCTTTTCCACTCTGTCTGGCAAGGAGAAACTTTGCCAGCACAGAAAACATCTCCCATCGTGTTCTAGAGGCTGCACGGAGGTCTGCCGAGTGTTTTGCAAGAAGAGAAAGAAAGTTGTCCAAAACAGCTTGCAATCGAATGTTCATGTGAATAGAAAAGGCAGGAGGCTGGTCAGGTACTGTTTTTTCTCAGTTGGCAAGCTGCGCACACAATCGCAGTGTTGTACAGCTTGTTTCATCACCTTTGCGAAGTTGCCGCTCTCACCGGCTCCCGGAGACGAAGAAGCTGCTTCTTCGCGCAAAGACGATTCTGCCGCTCACAGTGCTCTGCGGTGTGCGCGTTCTGCCGATAGAGGCCCGGGAGCGGTGCTTAGCTCTGCAGAGCACCGTACCTTCGTCTTTAGCCTCTCTTCTCGTCTACATCTTAGCAAAAAGCTTTTCCACTCTGTCTGGCAAGGAGAAACTTTGCCAGCACAAAAAAATATCTCCCATCGTGTTCTAGAGGCTGCACGGAGGTCTGCCGAGTGTTTTGCAAGAAGAGAAAGAAAGTTGTCCAAAACAGCTTGCAATCGAATGTTCATGTGAATAGAAAAGGCAGGAGAGTGGTCAGGTACTGTTTTCTCTCAGTTGGCAAGCTGCGCACACAATCGCAGTGTTGTACAGCTTGTTTCATCACCTTTGCGAAGTTGCCTCTCTCCGGCTCCCGGAGACGAAGAAGCTGCTTCTTCGCGCAAAGACGATTCTGCCGCTCACAGTGCTCTGCGGTGTGTGCCTTCTGCCGAAAGAGGTCCGGGAGCGGTGCTTAGCTCTGCAGAGCACCGTACCTTCGTCTTTAGCCTCTCTTCTCGTCTACATCTTAGCAAAAAGCTTTTCCACTCTGTCTGGCAAGGAGAAACTGTGCCAGCACAGAAAACATCTCCCATCGTATTATAGAGGCTGGACAGAGGTCTGCCGAGTGTTTTGCAAGAAGAGAAAGAAAGTTGTCCAAAACGGCTTCCAATCGAATGTTCATGTGAATAGAAAAGGCAGGAGAGTGGTCAGGTACTGTTTTTTCTCAGTTGGCAAGCTGCGCACACAATCGCAGTGTTGTACAGCTTGTTTCATCACCTTTGCAAAGTTGCCGCTCTCTCCGGCTCCCGGAGACGAAGAAGCTGCTTCTTCGCGCAAAGACGATTCTGCCGCTCACAGTGCTGTGCGGTGTGCGCCTTCTGCCGAAAGAGATCCGGGAGCGGTGCTTAGCTCTGCAGAGCACCGTACCTTCGTCGTTAGCCTCTCTTCTCATCTACATCTTAGCAAAAAGCTTTTCCACTCTGTCTGGCAAGGAGAAACGGTGCCAGCACAAAAAACATCTCCCATCGTATTATAGAGGCTGGACAGAGGTCTGCCGAGTGTTTTGCAAGAAGAGAAAGAAAGTTGTCCAAAACAGCTTGCAATCGAATGTTCATGTGATTAGAAAAGGCAGGAGAGTGGTCAGGTACTGTTTTCTCTCAGTTGGCAAGCTGCGCACACAATCGCAGTGTTGTACAGCTTGTTTCATCACCTTTGCGAAGCTGCCGCTCTCTCCGGCTCCCGGAGACGAAGAAGCTGCTTCTTCGCGCAAAGACAATTCAGCCGCTCACAGTGCTGTGCGGTGTGCGCCTTCTGCCGAAAGAGGCCCGGGAGCTGTGCTTAGCTCTGCAGAGCACCGTACCTTCGTCTTTAGCCTCTCTTCTCGTCTACATCTTAGCAAAAAGCTTTTCCACTCTGTCTGGCAAGGAGAAACTTTGCCAGCACAGAAAACATCTCCCATCGTGTTCTAGAAGCTGCACGGAAGTCTGCCGAGTGTTTTGCAAGAAGAGAAAGAAAGTGGTCCAAAACAGCTTGCAATCGAATTTTCATGTGAATAGAAAAGTCAGGAGAGTGGTCAGGTACTGTTTTTTCTCAGTTGGCAAGCTGCGCACACAATCGCAGTGTTGTACAGCTTGTTTCATCACCTTTGTAAAGTTGCCGCTCTCTCCGGCTCCAGGAGACGAAGAAGCTGCTTCTTCGCGCAAAGACGATTCTGCCGCTCACAGTGCTCTGCAGTGTGCGTCTTCTGCCGAAAGAGGCCCGGGAGCTGTGCTTAGCTCTGCAGAGCACCGTACCTTCTTCTTTAGCCTCTCTTCTCGTCTACATCTTAGCAAAAAGCTTTTCCACTCTGTCTGGCAAGGAGAAACTGTGCCAGCACAGAAAACATCTCCCATGGTGTTCTAGAAGCTGCACGGAGGTCCGCAGAGTGTTTTGCAAGAAGAGAAAGAAAGTTGTCCAAAACAGCTTGCAATCGAATGTTCATGTGAATAGAAAAGGCAGGAGAGTGGTCAGGTACTGTTTTCTCTCAGTTGGCAAGCTGCGCACACAATCGCAGTGTTGTACAGCTTGTTTCATCACCTTTGCGAAGTTGCCGCTCTCACCGGCTCCCGGAGACGAAGAAGCTGCTTCTTCGCGCAAAGACGATTCTGCCGCTCACAGTGCTCTGCGGTGTGCGCCTTCTGCCGAAAGAGGCCCGGGAGCGGTGCTTAGCTCTGCAGAGCACCGTACCTTCGTCTTTAGCCTCTCTTCTCGTCTACATCTTAGCAAAAAGCTTTTCCACTCTGTCTGGCAAGGAGAAACTTTGCCAGCAGAAAAAAACATCTCCCATCGTGTTCTAGAGGCTGGACAGAGGTCTGCCGAGTGTTTTACAAGAAGAGAAAGAAAGTTGTCCAAAACAGCTTGCAATCGAATGTTCATGTGAATAGAAAAGGCAGGAGAGTGGTCAGGTACTGTTTTCTCTCAGTTGGCAAGCTGCGCACACAATCGCAGTGTTGTACAGCTTGTTTCATCACCTTTGCGAAGTTGCCGCTCTCTCCGGCTCCCGGAGACGAAGAAGCTGCTTCTTCGCGCAAACACGATTCTGCCGCTCACAGTGCTCTGCGGTGTGCGCCTTCTGCCGAAAGAGGCCCGGGAGCGGTGCTTAGCTCTGCAGAGCACCGTACCTTCGTCTTTAGCCTCTCTTCTCGTCTACATCTTAGCAAAAAGCTTTTCCACTCTGTCTGGCAAGGAGAAACTGTGCCAGCACAGAAAACATCTCCCATCGTGTTCTGGAGGCTGCACGGAGGTCTGCCGAGTGTTTTGCAAGAAGAGAAAGAAAGTTGTCCAAAACAGCTTGCAATCGAATGTTCATGTGAATAGAAAAGGCAGGAGAGTGGTCAGGTACTGTTTTCTCTCAGTTGGCAAGCTGCGCACACAATCGCAGTGTTGTACAGCTTGTTTCATCACCTTTGCGAAGCTGCCGCACTCTCCGGCTCCCGGAGACGAAGAAGCTGCTTCTTCGCGCAAAGACGATTCTGCCGCTCACAGTGCTCTGCGGTGTGCGCCTTCTGCCGAAAGAGGTCGTGGAGCGGTGCTTAGCTCGGCAGAGCACCGTACCTTCGTCTTTAGCCTCTCTTCTCGTCTACATCTTAACAAAAAGCTTTTCCACTCTGTCTGGCAAGGAGAAACTGTGCCAGCACAGAAAACATCTCCCATCGTGTTCTAGAGGCTGCACGGAGGTCTGCCGAGTGTTTTGCAAGAAGAGAAAGAAAGTTGTCCAAAACAGCTTGCAATCGAATATTCATGTGAATAGAAAAGGCAGGAGATGGTCAGGTACTGTTTTCTCTCACTTGGCAAGCTGCGCACACAATCGCGGTGTTGTACAGCTTGTTTCATCACCTTTGCGAAGTTGCCGCTCTCTCCGGCTCCCGGAGACGAAGAAGCTGCTTCTTTGCGCAAAGACGATTCTGCCGCTCACAGTGCTCTGCGGTGTGCGCCTTCTGCCGAAAGAGGCCCGGGAGCGGTGCTTAGCTCTGCAGAGCACCGTACCTTCGTCTTTAGCCTCTCTTCTCGTCTACATCTTAGCAAAAAGCTTTTCCACTCTGTCTGGCAAGGAGAAACTGTGCCAGCACAAAAAACATCTCCCATGGTGTTCTAGAAGCTGCACGGAGGTCCGCAGAGTGTTTTGCAAGAAGAGAAAGAAAGTTGTCCAAAACAGCTTGCAATCGAATATTCAAGTGAATAGAAAATGCAGGAGAGTGGTCAGGTACTGTTTTCTCTCAGTTGGCAAGCTGCGCACACAATCGCAGTGTTGTACAGCTTGTTTCATCACCTTTGCGAACTTGCCGCTCTCTCCGGCTCCCGGAGACGAAGAAGCTGCTTCTTCGCGCAAAGACGATTCTGCCGCTCACAGTGCTCTGCGGTGTGCGGCTTCTGCCGAAAGAGGCCCGGGAGCGGTGCTTAGCTCTGCAGAGCACCGTACCTTCGTCTTTAGCCTCTCTTCTCGTCTACATCTTAGCAAAAAGCTTTTCCACTCTGTCTGGCAAGGAGAAACTGTGCCAGCACAAAAAACATCTCCCATCGTGTTCTAGAGGCTGCACGGAGGTCTGCCGAGTGTTTTGCAAGAAGAGAAAGAAAGTTGTCCAAAACAGCTTGCAATCGAATGTTCATGTGAATAGAAAAGGCAGGAGAGTGGTCAGGTACTGTTTACTCTCAGTTGGCAAGCTGCGCACACAATCGCAGTGTTGTACAGCTTGTTTCATCACCTTTGCGAAGCTGCCGCTCTCTCCGGCTCCCGGAGACGAAGAAGCTGCTTCTTCGCGCAAAGACGATTCTGCCGCTCACAGTGCTGTGCGGTGTGCGCCTTCTGCCGAAAGAGATCCGGGAGCGGTGCTTAGCTCTGCAGAGCACCGTACCTTCGTCGTTAGCCTCTCTTCTCATCTACATCTTAGCAAAAAGCTTTTCCACTCTGTCTGGCAAGGAGAAACTGTGCCAGCACAAAAAACATCTCCCATCGTATTATAGAGGCTGGACAGAGGTCTGCCGAGTGTTTTTCAAGAATAGAATGAAAGTTGTCCAAAACAGCTTCCAATCGAATGTTCATGTGAATAGAAAAGGCAGGAGAGTGGTCAGGTACTGTTTACTCTCAGTTGGCAAGCTGCGCACACAATCGCAGTGTTGTACAGCTTGTTTCATCACCTTTGCGAAGTTGCCGCTCTCTCCGGCTCCCGGAGACGAAGAAGCTGCTTCTTCGCGCAAAGACGATTCTGCCGCTCACAGTGCTGTGCGGTGTGCGCCTTCTGCCGAAAGAGATCCGGGAGCGGTGCTTAGCTCTGCAGAGCACCGTACCTTCGTCGTTAGCCTCTCTTCTCATCTACATCTTAGCAAAAGGCTTTTCCACTCTGTCTGGCAAGGAGAAACTGTGCCAGCACAAAAAACATCTCCCATCGTATTATAGAGGCTGGACAGAGGTCTGCCGAGTGTTTTGCAAGAAGAGAAAGAAAGTTGTCCAAAACAGCTTGCAATCGAATGTTCATGTGAATAGAAAAGGCAGGAGAGTGGTCAGGTACTGTTTTCTCTCAGTTGGCAAGCTGCGCACACAATCGCAGTGTTGTACAGCTTGTTTCATCACCTTTGCGAAGCTGCCGCTCTCTCCGGCTCCCGGAGACGAAGAAGCTGCTTCTTCGCGCAAAGACAATTGTGCCGCTCACAGTGCTCTGCGGTGTGCGCCTTCTGCCGAAAGAGGCCCGGGAGCTGTGCTTAGCTCTGCAGAGCACCGTACCTTCGTCTTTAGCCTCTCTTCTCGTCTACATCTTAGCAAAAAGCTTTTCCACTCTGTCTGGCAAGGAGAAACTGTGCCAGCACAGAAAACATCTCCCATCGTGTTCTAGAGGCTGCACGGAGGTCTGCCGAGTGTTTTGCAAGAAGAGAAAGAAAGTTGTCCAAAACAGCTTGCAATCGAATGTTCATGTGAATAGAAAAGGCAGGAGAGTGGTCAGGTACTGTTTTCTCTCAGTTGGCAAGCTGCGCACACAATCGCAGTGTTGTACAGCTTGTTTCATCACCTTTGCGAAGCTGCCGCTCTCTCCGGCTCCCGGAGACGAAGAAGCTGCTTCTTCGCGCAAAGACGATTCTGCCGCTCACAGTGCTCTGCGGTGTGCGGCTTCTGCCGAAAGAGGCCCGGGAGCTGTGCTTAGCTCTGCAGAGCACCGTACCTTCGTCTTTAGCCTCTCTTCTCGTCTACATGTTAGCAAAAAGCTTTTCCACTCTGTCTGGCAAGGAGAAACTGTGCCAGCACAGAAAACATCTCCCATCGTGTTCTAGAAGCTGCACGGAGGTCTGCCGAGTGTTTTGCAAGAAGAGAAAGAAAGTTGTCCAAAACAGCTTGCAATCGAATGTTCATGTGAATAGAAAAGTCAGGAGAGTGGTCAGGTACTGTTTTCTCTCAGTTGGCAAGCTGCGCACACAATCGCAGTGTTGTACAGCTTGTTTCATCACCTTTGCGAAGCTGCCGCTCTCTCCGGCTCCCGGAGACGAAGAAGCTGCTTCTTCCCGCTTAGACGATTCTGCCGCTCACAGTGCTCTGCGGTGTGCGGCTTCTGCCGAAAGAGGCCCGGGAGCTGTGCTTAGCTCTGCAGAGCACCGTACCTTCGTCTTTAGCCTCTCTTCTCGTCTACATCTTAGCAAAAAGCTTTTCCACTCTGTCTGGCAAGGAGAAACTGTGCCAGCACAGAAAACATCTCCCATCGTGTTCTAGAGGCTGCACGGAGGTCTGCCGAGTGTTTTGCAAGAAGAGAAAGAAAGTTGTCCAAAACAGCTTGCAATCGAATGTTCATGTGAATAGAAAAGGCAGGAGAGTGGTCAGGTACTGTTTTTTCTCAGTTGGCAAGCTGCGCACACAATCGCAGTGTTGTACAGCTTGTTTCATCACCTTTGCGAAGTTGCCGCTCTCTCCGGCTCCCGGAGACGAAGAAGCTGCTTCTTCGCGCAAAGACGATTCTGCCGCTCACAGTGCTCTGCAGTGTGTGTCTTCTGCCGAAAGAGGCCCGGGAGCTGTGCTTAGCTCTGCAGAGCACCGTACCTTCGTCTTTAGCCTCTCTTCTCGTCTACATCTTAGCAAAAAGCTTTTCCACTCTGTCTGGCAAGGAGAAACTTTGCCAGCACAAAAAACATCTCCCATGGTGTTCTAGAAGCTGCACGGAGGTCCGCAGAGTGTTTTGCAAGAAGAGAAAGAAAGTTGTCCAAAACAGCTTGCAATCGAATGTTCATGTGAATAGAAAAGGCAGGAGAGTGGTCAGGTACTGTTTTCTCTCAGTTGGCAAGCTGCGCACACAATCGCAGTGTTGTACAGCTTGTTTCATCACCTTTGCGAAGTTGCCGCTCTCACCGGCTCCCGGAGACGAAGAAGCTGCTTCTTCGCGCAAAGACGATTCTGCTGCTCACAGTGCTCTGCGGTGTGCGCGTTCTGCCGAAAGAGGCCCGGGAGCGGTGCTTAGCTCGGCAGAGCACCGTACCTTCGTCTTTAGCCTCTCTTCTCGTCTACATCTTAGCAAAAAGCTTTTCCACTCTGTCTGGCAAGGAGAAACTGTGCCAGCACAGAAAACATCTCCCATCGTGTTCTAGAAGCTGCACGGAGGTCTGCCGAGTGTTTTGCAAGAAGAGAAAGAATGTTGTCCAAAACAGCTTGCAATCGAATGTTCATGTGAATAGAAAAGGCAGGAGAGTGGTCAGGTACTGTTTTTTCTCAGTTGGCAAGCTGCGCACACAATCGCAGTGTTGTACAGCTTGTTTCATCACCTTTGGAAAGTTTCCGCTCTCTCCGGCTCCAGGAGACGAAGAAGCTGCTTCCTCGCGCAAAGACGATTCTGCCGCTCACAGTGCTCTGCAGTGTGCGTCTTCTGCCGAAAGAGACCCGGGAGCTGTGCTTAGCTCTGCAGAGCACCGTACCTTCTTCTTTAGCCTCTCTTCTCGTCTACATCTTAGCAAAAAGCTTTTCCACTCTGTCTGGCAAGGAGAAACTGTGCCAGCACAGAAAACATCTCCCATGGTGTTCTAGAAGCTGCACGGAGGTCCGCAGAGTGTTTTGCAAGAAGAGAAAGAAAGTTGTCCAAAACAGCTTGCAATCGAATGTTCATGTGAATAGAAAAGGCAGGAGAGTGGTCAGGTACTGTTTTCTCTCAGTTGGCAAGCTGCGCACACAATCGCAGTGTTGTACAGCTTGTTTCATCACCTTTGCGAAGTTGCCTCTCTCCGGCTCCCGGAGACGAAGAAGCTGCTTCTTCGCGCAAAGACGATTCTGCCGCTCACAGTGCTCTGCGTTGTGTGCCTTCTGCCGAAAGAGGTCCGGGAGCGGTGCTTAGCTCTGCAGAGCACCGTACCTTGGTCTTTAGCCTCTCTTCTCGTCTACATCTTAGCAAAAAGCTTTTCCACTCTGTCTGGCAAGGAGAAACTGTGCCAGCACAGAAAACATCTCCCATCGTGTTCTAGAGGCTGCACGGAGGTCTGCCGAGTGTTTTGCAAGAAGAGAAAGAAAGTTGTCCAAAACAGCTTGCAATCGAATATTCATGTGTATAGAAAAGGCAGGAGATTGTCAGGTACTGTTTTCTCTCAGTTGGCAAGCTGCGCACACAATCGCAGTGTTGTACAGCTTGTTTCATCACCTTTGCAAAGTTGCCGCTCTCCGGCTCCCGGAGACGAAGAAGCTGCTTCTTCGCGCAAAGACGATTCTGCCGCTCACAGTGCTCTGCGGTGTGCGCCTTCTGCCGAAAGAGGTCCGGGAGCGGTGCTTAGCTCTGCAGAGCACCGTACCTTCGTCTTTAGCCTCTCTTCTCGTCTACATCTTAGCAAAAAGCTTTTCCACTCTGTCTGGCAAGGAGAAACTGTGCCAGCACAGAAAACATCTCCCATCGTGTTCTAGAGGCTGCACGGAGATCTGCCGAGTGTTTTGTAGGAAGAGAAAGAAAGTTGTCCAAAACAGCTTGCAATCGAATATTCATGTGAATAGAAAAGGCAGGAGATGGTCAGGTACTGTTTTCTCTCAGTTGGCAAGCTGCGCACACAATCGCAGTGTTGTACAGCTTGTTTCATCACCTTTGCGAAGTTGCCGCTCTCACCGGCTCCCGGAGACGAAGAAGCTGCTTCTTCGCGCAAAGACGATTCTGCCGCTCACAGGGCTCTGCGGTGTGCGCCTTCTGCCGAAAGAGGCCCGGGAGCGGTGCTTAGCTCTGCAGAGCACCGTACCTTCGTCTTTAGCCTCTCTTCTCGTCTACATCTTAGCAAAAAGCTTTTCCACTCTGTCTGGCAAGGAGAAACTGTGCCAGCACAAAAAACATCTCCCATCGTATTATAGAGGCTGGACAGAGGTCTACCGAGTGTTTTGCAAGAAGAGAAAGAAAGTTGTCCAAAACAGCTTCCAATCGAATGTTCATGTGAATAGAAAAGGCAGGAGAGTGGTCAGGTACTGTTTACTCTCAGTTGGCAAGCTGCGCACACAATCGCAGTGTTGTACAGCTTGTTTCATCACCTTTGCGAAGTTGCCGCTCTCTCCGGCTCCCGGAGACGAAGAAGCTGCTTCTTCGCGCAAAGACGATTCTGCCGCTCACAGTGCTGTGCGGTGTGCGCCTTCTGCCGAAAGAGATCCGGGAGCGGTGCTTAGCTCTGCAGAGCACCGTACCTTCGTCTTTAGCCTCTCTTCTCATCTACATCTTAGCAAAAAGCTTTTCCACTCTGTCTGGCAAGGAGAAACTGTGCCAGCACAAAAAACATCTCCCATCGTGTTCTAGAGGCTGGACAGAGGTCTGCCGAGTGTTTTGCAAGAAGAGAAAGAAAGTTGTCCAAAACAGCTTGCAATCGAATGTTCATGTGATTAGAAAAGGCAGGAGAGTGGTCAGGTATTGTTTTCTCTCAGTTGGCAAGCTGCGCACACAATCGCAGTGTTGTACAGCTTGTTTCATCACCTTTGCGAAGCTGCCGCTCTCTCCGGCTCCCGGAGACGAAGAAGCTGCTTCTTCGCGCAAAGACAATTCTGCCGCTCACAGTGCTGTGCGGTGTGCGCCTTCTGCCGAAAGAGGCCCGGGAGCTGTGCTTAGCTCTGCAGAGCACCGTACCTTCGTCTTTAGCCTCTCTTCTCGTCTACATCTTAGCAAAAAGCTTTTCCACTCTGTCTGGCAAGGAGAAACTTTGCCAGCACAGAAAACATCTCCCATCGTGTTCTAGAAGCTGCACGGAGGTCTGCCGAGTGTTTTGCAAGAAGAGAAAGAAAGTTGTCCAAAACAGCTTGCAATCGAATGTTCATGTGAATAGAAAAGGCAGGAGAGTGGTCAGGTACTGTTTTTTCTCAGTTGGCAAGCTGCGCACACAATCGCAGTGTTGTACAGCTTGTTTCATCACCTTTGGGAAGTTGCCGCTCTCTCCGGCTCCAGGAGACGAAGAAGCTGCTTCTTCGCGCAAAGACGATTCTGCCGCTCACAGTGCTCTGCAGTGTGCGTCTTCTGCCGAAAGAGGCCCGGGAGCTGTGCTTAGCTCTGCAGAGCACCGTACCTTCTTCTTTAGCCTCTCTTCTCGTCTACATCTTAGCAAAAAGCTTTTCCACTCTGTCTGGCAAGGAGAAACTTTGCCAGCACAGAAAACATCTCCCATGGTGTTCTAGAAGCTGCACGGAGGTCCGCAGAGTGTTTTGCAAGAAGAGAAAGAAAGTTGTCCAAAACAGCTTGCAATCGAATGTTCATGTGAATAGAAAAGGCAGGAGAGTGGTCAGGTACTGTTTTCTCTCAGTTGGCAAGCTGCGCACACAATCGCAGTGTTGTACAGCTTGTTTCATCACCTTTGCGAAGTTGCCGCTCTCACCGGCTCCCGGAGACGAAGAAGCTGCTTCTTCGCGCAAAGACGATTCTGCCGCTCACAGTGCTCTGCGGTGTGCGCCTTCTGCCGATAGAGGCCCGGGAGCGGTGCTTAGCTCTGCAGAGCACCGTACCTTCGTCTTTAGCCTCTCTTCTCGTCTAAATCTTAGCAAAAAGCTTTTCCACTCTGTCTGGCAAGGAGAAACTTTGCCAGCACAAAAAAACATCTCCCATCGTGTTCTAGAGGCTGCACGGAGGTCTGCCGAGTGTTTTGCAAGAAGAGAAAGAAAGTTGTCCAAAACAGCTTGCAATCGAATGTTCATGTGAATAGAAAAGGCAGGAGAGTGGTCAGGTACTGTTTTCTCTCAGTTGGCAAGCTGCGCACACAATCGCAGTGTTGTACAGCTTGTTTCATCACCTTTGCGAAGTTGCCTCTCTCCGGCTCCCGGAGACGAAGAAGCTGCTTCTTCGCGCAAAGACGATTCTGCCGCTCACAGTGCTCTGCGGTGTGTGCCTTCTGCCGAAAGAGGTCCGGGAGCGGTGCTTAGCTCTGCAGAGCACCGTACCTTCGTCTTTAGCCTCTCTTCTCGTCTACATCTTAGCAAAAAGCTTTTCCACTCTGTCTGGCAAGGAGAAACTGTGCCAGCACAGAAAACATCTCCCATCGTATTATAGAGGCTGGACAGAGGTCTGCCGAGTGTTTTGCAAGAAGAGAAAGAAAGTTGTCCAAAACAGCTTCCAATCGAATGTTCATGTGAATAGAAAAGGCAGGAGAGTGGTCAGGTACTGTTTACTCTCAGTTGGCAAGCTGCGCACACAATCGCAGTGTTGTACAGCTTGTTTCATCACCTTTGCGAAGTTGCCGCTCTCTCCGGCTCCCGGAGACGAAGAAGCTGCTTCTTCGCGCAAAGACGATTCTGCCGCTCACAGTGCTGTGCGGTGTGCGCCTTCTGCCGAAAGAGATCCGGGAGCGGTGCTTAGCTCTGCAGAGCACCGTACCTTCGTCGTTAGCCTCTCTTCTCGTCTACATCTTAGCAAAAAGCTTTTCCACTCTGTCTGGCAAGGAGAAACTTTGCCAGCACAGAAAACATCTCCCATCGTGTTCTAGAAGCTGCACGGAGGTCTGCCGAGTGTTTTGCAAGAAGAGAAAGAAAGTTGTCCAAAACAGCTTGCAATCGAATGTTCATGTGAATAGAAAAGGCAGGAGAGTGGTCAGGTACTGTTTTTTCTCAGTTGGCAAGCTGCGCACACAATCGCAGTGTTGTACAGCTTGTTTCATCACCTTTGGAAAGTTGCCGCTCTCTCCGGCTCCAGGAGACGAAGAAGCTGCTTCTTCGCGCAAAGACGATTCTGCCGCTCACAGTGCTCTGCAGTGTGCGTCTTCTGCCGAAAGAGGCCCGGGAGCTGTGCTTAGCTCTGCAGAGCACCGTACCTTCTTCTTTAGCCTCTCTTCTCGTCTACATCTTAGCAAAAAGCTTTTCCACTCTGTCTGGCAAGGAGAAACTGTGCCAGCACAGAAAACATCTCCCATGGTGTTCTAGAAGCTGCACGGATGTCCGCAGAGTGTTTTGCAAGAAGAGAAAGAAAGTTGTCCAAAACAGCTTGCAATCGAATGTTCATGTGAATAGAAAAGGCAGGAGAGTGGTCAGGTACTGTTTTCTCTCAGTTGGCAAGCTGCGCACACAATCGCAGTGTTGTACAGCTTGTTTCATCACCTTTGCGAAGTTGCCGCTCTCTCCGGCTCCCGGAGACGAAGAAGCTGCTTCTTCGCGCAAACACGATTCTGCCGCTCACAGTGCTCTGCGGTGTGCGCCTTCTGCCAAAAGAGGCCCGGGAGCGGTGCTTAGCTCTGCAGAGCACCGTACCTTCGTCTTTAGCCTCTCTTCTCATCTACATCTTAGCAAAAAGCTTTTCCACTCTGTCTGGCAAGGAGAAACTGTGCCAGCACAGAAAACATCTCCCATCGTGTTCTGGAGGCTGCACGGAGGTCTGCCGAGTGTTTTGCAAGAAGAGAAAGAAAGTTGTCCAAAACAGCTTGCAATCGAATGTTCATGTGAATAGAAAAGGCAGGAGAGTGGTCAGGTACTGTTTTCTCTCAGTTGGCAAGCTGCGCACACAATCGCAGTGTTGTACAGCTTGTTTCATCACCTTTGCGAAGCTGCCGCACTCTCCGGCTCCCGGAGACGAAGAAGCTGCTTCTTCGCGCAAAGACGATTCTGCCGCTCACAGTGCTCTGCGGTGTGCGCCTTCTGCCGAAAGAGGTCCTGGAGCGGTGCTTAGCTCTGCAGAGCACCGTACCTTCGTCTTTAGCCTCTCTTCTCGTCTACATCTTAGCAAAAAGCTTTTCCACTCTGTCTGGCAAGGAGAAACTGTGCCAGCACAGAAAACATCTCCCATCGTGTTCTAGAGGCTGCACGGAGGTCTGCCGAGTGTTTTGCAAGAAGAGAAAGAAAGTTGTCCAAAACAGCTTGCAATCGAATATTCATGTGAATAGAAAAGGCAGGAGATGGTCAGGTACTGTTTTCTCTCAGTTGGCAAGCTGCGCACACAATCGCAGGGTTGTACAGCTTGTTTCATCACCTTTGCGAAGTTGCCGCTCTCTCCGGCTCCCGGAGACGAAGAAGCTGCTTCTTCGCGCAAAGACGATTCTGCCGCTCACAGTGCTCTGCGGTGTGCGCCTTCTGCCGAAAGAGGCCCGGGAGCGGTGCTTAGCTCTGCAGAGCACCGTACCTTCGTCTTTAGCCTCTCTTCTCGTCTACATCTTAGCAAAAAGCTTTTCCACTCTGTCTGGCAAGGAGAAACTGTGCCAGCACAAAAAACATCTCCCATCGTGTTCTAGAAGCTGCACGGAGGTCCGCAGAGTGTTTTGCAAGAAGAGAAAGAAAGTTGTCCAAAACAGCTTGCAATCGAATATTCAAGTGTATAGAAAATGCAGGAGAGTGGTCAGGTACTGTTTTCTCTCAGTTGGCAAGCTGCGCACACAATCGCAGTGTTGTACAGCTTGTTTCATCACCTTTGCGAACTTGCCGCTCTCTCCGGCTCCCGGAGACGAAGAAGCTGCTTCTTCGCGCAAAGACGATTCTGCCGCTCACAGTGCTCTGCGGTGTGCGCCTTCTGCCGAAAGAGGCCCGGGAGCTGTGCTTAGCTCTGCAGAGCACCGTACCTTCGTCTTTAGCCTCTCTTCTCGTCTACATCTTAGCAAAAAGCTTTTCCACTCTGTCTGGCAAGGAGAAACTTTGCCAGCACAGGAAACATCTCCCATCGTGTTCTAGAAGCTGCACGGAGGTCTGCCGAGTGTTTTGCAAGAAGAGAAAGAAAGTTGTCCAAAACAGCTTGCAATCGAATGTTCATGTGAATAGAAAAGGCAGGAGAGTGGTCAGGTACTGTTTTCTCTCAGTTGGGAAGCTGCGCACACAATCGCAGTTTTGTACAGCTTGTTTCATCACCTTTGCGAAGTTGCCGCTCTCTCCGGCTCCCGGAGACGAAGAAGCTGCTTCTTCGCGCAAAGACGATTCTGCCGCTCACAGTGCTGTGCGGTGTGCGCCTTCTGCCGAAAGAGATCCGGGAGCGGTGCTTAGCTCTGCAGAGCACCGTACCTTCGTCGTTAGCCTCTCTTCTCATCTACATCTTAGCAAAAAGCTTTTCCACTCTGTCTGGCAAGGAGAAACTGTGCCAGCACAAAAAACATCTCCCATCGTATTATAGAGGCTGGACAGAGGTCTGCCGAGTGTTTTGCAAGAAGAGAAAGAAAGTTGTCCAAAACAGCTTGCAATCGAATGTTCATGTGATTAGAAAAGGCAGGAGAGTGGTCAGGTACTGTTTTCTCTCAGTTGGCAAGCTGCGCACACAATCGCAGTGTTGTACAGCTTGTTTCATCACCTTTGCGAAGCTGCCGCTCTCTCCGGCTCCCGGAGACGAAGAAGCTGCTTCTTCGCGCAAAGACAATTCTGCCGCTCACAGTGCTGTGCGGTGTGCGCCTTCTGCCGAAAGAGGCCCGGGAGCTGTGCTTAGCTCTGCAGAGCACCGTACCTTCGTCTTTAGCCTCTCTTCTCGTCTACATCTTAGCAAAAAGCTTTTCCACTCTGTCTGCAAGGAGAAACTTTGCCAACACAGAAAACATCTCCCATCGTGTTCTAGAAGCTGCACGGAGGTCTGCCGAGTGTTTTGCAAGAAGAGAAAGAAAGTTGTCCAAAACAGCTTGCAATCGAATGTTCATGTGAATAGAAAAGGCAGGAGAGTGGTCAGGTACTGTTTTCTCTCAGTTGGCAAGCTGCGCACACAATCGCAGTGTTGTACAGCTTGTTTCATCACCTTTGCGAAGTTGCCGCTCTCTCCGGCTCCCGGAGACGAAGAAGCTGCTTCTTCGCGCAAAGACGATTCTGCCGCTCACAGTGCTCTGCGGTGTGCGCCTTCTGCCGAAAGAGGCCCGGGAGCGGTGCTTAGCTCTGCAGAGCACCGTACCTTCGTCTTTAGCCTCTCTTCTCGTCTACATCTTAGCAAAAAGCTTTTCCACTCTGTCTGGCAAGGAGAAGCTGTGCCAGCACAAAAAACATCTCCCATGGTGTTCTAGAAGCTGCACGGAGGTCCGCAGAGTGTTTTGCAAGAAGAGAAAGAAAGTTGTCCAAAACAGCTTGCAATCGAATATTCAAGTGAATAGAAAATGCAGGAGAGTGGTCAGGTACTGTTTTCTCTCAGTTGGCAAGCTGCGCACACAATCGCAGTGTTGTACAGCTTGTTTCATCACCTTTGCGAACTTGCCGCTCTCTCCGGCTCCCGGAGACGAAGAAGCTGCTTCTTCGCGCAAAGACGATTCTGCCGCTCACAGTGCTCTGCGGTGTGCGCCTTCTGCCGAAAGAGGCCCGGGAGCTGTGCTTAGCTCTGCAGAGCACCGTACCTTCGTCTTTAGCCTCTCTTCTCGTCTACATCTTAGCAAAAAGCTTTTCCACTCTGTCTGGCAAGGAGAAACTTTGCCAGCACAGGAAACATCTCCCATCGTGTTCTAGAAGCTGCACGGAGGTCTGCCGAGTGTTTTGCAAGAAGAGAAAGAAAGTTGTCCAAAACAGCTTGCAATCGAATGTTCATGTGAATAGAAAAGGCAGGAGAGTGGTCAGGTACTGTTTTCTCCCAGTTGGCAAGCTGCGCACACAATCGCAGTTTTGTACAGCTTGTTTCATCACCTTTGCGAACTTGCCGCTCTCTCCGGCTCCCGGAGACGAAGAAGCTGCTTCTTCGCGCAAAGACGATTCTGCCGCTCACAGTGCTCTGCGGTGTGCGCCTTCTGCCGAAAGAGGCCCGGGAGCGGTGCTTAGCTCTGCAGAGCACCGTACCTTCGTCTTTAGCCTCTCTTCTCGTCTACATCTTAGCAAAAAGCTTTTCCACTCTGTCTGGCAAGGAGAAACTGTGCCAGCACAAAAAACATCTCCCATCGTGTTCTAGAGGCTGCACGGAGGTCTGCCGAGTGTTTTGCAAGAAGAGAAAGAAAGTTGTCCAAAACAGCTTCCAATCGAATGTTCATGTGAATAGAAAAGGCAGGAGAGTGGTCAGGTACTGTTTACTCTCAGTTGGCAAGCTGCGCACACAATCGCAGTGTTGTACAGCTTGTTTCATCACCTTTGCGAAGCTGCCGCTCTCTCCGGCTCCCGGAGACGAAGAAGCTGCTTCTTCGCGCAAAGACGATTCTGCCGCTCACAGTGCTGTGCGGTGTGCGCCTTCTGCCGAAAGAGATCCGGGAGCGGTGCTTAGCTCTGCAGAGCACCGTACCTTCGTCGTTAGCCTCTCTTCTCATCTACATCTTAGCAAAAAGCTTTTCCACTCTGTCTGGCAAGGAGAAACTGTGCCAGCACAAAAAACATCTCCCATCGTATTATAGAGGCTGGACAGAGGTCTGCCGAGTGTTTTGCAAGAAGAGAAAGAAAGTTGTCCAAAACAGCTTGCAATCGAATGTTCATGTGAATAGAAAAGGCAGGAGAGTGGTCAGGTACTGTTTTCTCTCAGTTGGCAAGCTGCGCACACAATCGCAGTGTTGTACAGCTTGTTTCATCACCTTTGCGAAGTTGCCGCTCTCTCCGGCTCCCGGAGACGAAGAAGCTGCTTCTTCGCGCAAAGACGATTCTGCCGCTCACAGTGCTGTGCGGTGTGCGCCTTCTGCCGAAAGAGATCCGGGAGCGGTGCTTAGCTCTGCAGAGCACCGTACCTTCGTCGTTAGCCTCTCTTCTCATCTACATCTTAGCAAAAAGCTTTTCCACTCTGTCTGGCAAGGAGAAACTGTGCCAGCACAAAAAACATCTCCCATCGTATTATAGAGGCTGGACAGAGGTCTGCCGAGTGTTTTGCAAGAAGAGAAAGAAATTTGTCCAAAACAGCTTGCAATCGAATGTTCATGTGATTAGAAAAGGCAGGAGAGTGGTCAGGTACTGTTTTCTCTCAGTTGGCAAGCTGCGCACACAATCGCAGTGTTGTACAGCTTGTTTCATCACCTTTGCGAAGCTGCCGCTCTCTCCGGCTCCCGGAGACGAAGAAGCTGCTTCTTCGCGCAAAGACGATTCTGCCGCTCACAGTGCTCTGCGGTGTGCGGCTTCTGCCGAAAGAGGCCCGGGAGCTGTGCTTAGCTCTGCAGAGCACCGTACCTTCGTCTTTAGCCTCTCTTCTCGTCTACATCTTAGCAAAAAGCTTTTCCACTCTGTCTGGCAAGGAGAAACTGTGCCAGCACAAAAAACATCTCCCATCGTGTTCTAGAGGCTGCACGGAGGTCTACCGAGTGTTTTGCAAGAAGAGAAAGAAAGTTGTCCAAAACAGCTTGCAATCGAATGTTCATGTGAATAGAAAAGGCAGGAGAGTGGTCAGGTACGGTTTTTTCTCAGTTGGCAAGCTGCGCACACAATCGCAGTGTTGTACAGCTTGTTTCATCACCTTTGCGAAGTTGCCGCTCTCTCCGGCTCCCGGAGACGAAGAAGCTGCTTCTTCGCGCAAAGACGATTCTGCCGCTCACAGTGCTCTGCAGTGTGTGTCTTCTGCCGAAAGAGGCCCGGGAGCTGTGCTTAGCTCTGCAGAGCACCGTACCTTCGTCTTTAGCCTCTCTTCTCGTCTACATCTTAGCAAAAAGCTTTTCCACTCTGTCTGGCAAGGAGAAACTTTACCAGCACAAAAAAATCTCCCATGGTGTTCTAGAAGCTGCACGGAGGTCCGCAGAGTGTTTTGCAAGAAGAGAAAGAAAGTTGTCCAAAACAGCTTGCAATCGAATGTTCAAGTGAATAGAAAAGGCAGGAGAGTGGTCAGGTACTGTTTTCTCTCAGTTGGCAAGCTGCGCACACAATCGCAGTGTTGTACAGCTTGTTTCATCACCTTTGCGAAGTTGCCGCTCTCTCCGGCTCCCGGAGACGAAGAAGCTGCTTCTTCGTGCAAAGACGATTCTGCTGCTCACAGTGCTCTGCGGTGTGCGCCTTCTGCCGAAAGAGGCCCGGGAGCGGTGCTTAGCTCGGCAGAGCACCGTACCTTCGTCTTTAGCCTCTCTTCTCGTCTACATCTTAGCAAAAAGCTTTTCCACTCTGTCTGGCAAGGAGAAACTTTGCCAGCACAGGAAACATCTCCCATCGTGTTCTAGAAGCTGCACGGAGGTCTGCCGAGTGTTTTGCAAGAAGAGAAAGAAAGTTGTCCAAAACAGCTTGCAATCGAATGTTCATGTGAATAGAAAAGGCAGGAGAGTGGTCAGGTACTGTTTTCTCCCAGTTGGCAAGCTGCGCACACAATCGCAGTTTTGTACAGCTTGTTTCATCACCTTTGCGAACTTGCCGCTCTCTCCGGCTCCCGGAGACGAAGAAGCTGCTTCTTCGCGCAAAGACGATTCTGCCGCTCACAGTGCTCTGCGGTGTGCGCCTTCTGCCGAAAGAGGCCCGGGAGCGGTGCTTAGCTCTGCAGAGCACCGTACCTTCGTCTTTAGCCTCTCTTCTCGTCTACATCTTAGCAAAAAGCTTTTCCACTCTGTCTGGCAAGGAGAAACTGTGCCAGCACAAAAAACATCTCCCATCGTGTTCTAGAGGCTGCACGGAGGTCTGCCGAGTGTTTTGCAAGAAGAGAAAGAAAGTTGTCCAAAACAGCTTCCAATCGAATGTTCATGTGAATAGAAAAGGCAGGAGAGTGGTCTGGTACTGTTTACTCTCAGTTGGCAAGCTGCGCACACAATCGCAGTGTTGTACAGCTTGTTTCATCACCTTTGCGAAGCTGCCGCTCTCTCCGGCTCCCGGAGACGAAGAAGCTGCTTCTTCGCGCAAAGACGATTCTGCCGCTCACAGTGCTGTGCGGTGTGCGCCTTCTGCCGAAAGAGATCCGGGAGCGGTGCTTAGCTCTGCAGAGCACCGTACCTTCGTCGTTAGCCTCTCTTCTCATCTACATCTTAGCAAAAAGCTTTTCCACTCTGTCTGGCAAGGAGAAACTGTGCCAGCACAAAAAACATCTCCCATCGTATTATAGAGGCTGGACAGAGGTCTGCCGAGTGTTTTGCAAGAAGAGAAAGAAAGTTGTCCAAAACAGCTTGCAATCGAATGTTCATGTGAATAGAAAAGGCAGGAGAGTGGTCAGGTACTGTTTTCTCTCAGTTGGCAAGCTGCGCACACAATCGCAGTGTTGTACAGCTTGTTTCATCACCTTTGCGAAGTTGCCGCTCTCTCCGGCTCCCGGAGACGAAGAAGCTGCTTCTTCGCGCAAAGACGATTCTGCCGCTCACAGTGCTGTGCGGTGTGCGCCTTCTGCCGAAAGAGATCCGGGAGCGGTGCTTAGCTCTGCAGAGCACCGTACCTTCGTCGTTAGCCTCTCTTCTCATCTACATCTTAGCAAAAAGCTTTTCCACTCTGTCTGGCAAGGAGAAACTGTGCCAGCACAAAAAACATCTCCCATCGTATTATAGAGGCTGGACAGAGGTCTGCCGAGTGTTTTGCAAGAAGAGAAAGAAATTTGTCCAAAACAGCTTGCAATCGAATGTTCATGTGATTAGAAAAGGCAGGAGAGTGGTCAGGTACTGTTTTCTCTCAGTTGGCAAGCTGCGCACACAATCGCAGTGTTGTACAGCTTGTTTCATCACCTTTGCGAAGCTGCCGCTCTCTCCGGCTCCCGGAGACGAAGAAGCTGCTTCTTCGCGCAAAGACGATTCTGCCGCTCACAGTGCTCTGCGGTGTGCGGCTTCTGCCGAAAGAGGCCCGGGAGCTGTGCTTAGCTCTGCAGAGCACCGTACCTTCGTCTTTAGCCTCTCTTCTCGTCTACATCTTAGCAAAAAGCTTTTCCACTCTGTCTGGCAAGGAGAAACTGTGCCAGCACAAAAAACATCTCCCATCGTGTTCTAGAGGCTGCACGGAGGTCTGCCGAGTGTTTTGCAAGAAGAGCAAGAAAGTTGTCCAAAACAGCTTGCAATCGAATATTCACGTGAATAGAAAAGGCAGGAGATTGTCAGGTACTGTTTTCTCTCAGTTGGCAAGCTGCGCACACAATCGCAGTGTTGTACAGCTTGTTTCATCACCTTTGCGAAGTTGCCGCTCTCTCCGGCTCCCGGAGACGAAGAAGCTGCTTCTTCGCGCAAAGACGATTCTGCCGCTCACAGTGCTCTGCGGTGTGCGCCTTCTGCCGAAAGAGGCCCGGGAGCGGTGCTTAGCTCTGTAGAGCACCGTACCTTCGTCTTTAGCCTCTCTTCTCGTCTACATCTTAGCAAAAAGCTTTTCCACTCTGTCTGGCAAGGAGAAACTTTGCCAGCACAAAAAAACATCTCCCATCGTGTTCTAGAGGCTGCACGGAGGTCTGCCGAGTGTTTTGCAAGAAGAGAAAGAAAGTTGTCCAAAACAGCTTGCAATCGAATGTTCATGTGAATAGAAAAGGCAGGAGAGTGGTCAGGTACTGTTTTTTCTCAGTTGGCAAGCTGCGCACACAATCGCAGTGTTGTAAAGCTTGTTTCATCACCTTTGCGAAGTTGCCGCTCTCTCCGGCTCCCGGAGACGAAGAAGCTGCTTCTTCGCGCAAAGACGATTCTGCCGCTCACAGTGCTCTGCAGTGTGTGTCTTCTGCCGAAAGAGGCCCGGGAGCTGTGCTTAGCTCTGCAGAGCACCGTACCTTCGTCTTTAGCCTCTCTTCTCGTCTACATCTTAGCAAAAAGCTTTTCCACTCTGTCTGGCAAGGAGAAACTGTGCCAGCACAAAAAACATCTCCCATGGTGTTCTAGAGGCTGCACGGAGGTCTGCCGAGTGTTTTGCAAGAAGAGAAAGAAAGTTGTCCAAAACAGCTTGCAATCGAATGTTCATGTGAATAGAAAATGCAGGAGAGTGGTCAGGTACTGTTTTCTCTCAGTTGGCAAGCTGCGCACACAATCGCAGTTTTGTACAGCTTGTTTCATCACCTTTGCGAAGTTGCCGCTCTCACCGGCTCCCGGAGACGAAGAAGCTGCTTCTTCGCGCAAAGACGATTCTGCTGCTCACAGTGCTCTGCGGTGTGCGCCTTCTGCCGAAAGAGGCCCGGGAGCGGTGCTTAGCTCGGCAGAGCACCGTACCTTCGTCTTTAGCCTCTCTTCTCGTCTACATCTTAGCAAAAAGCTTTTCCACTCTGTCTGGCAAGGAGAAACTTTGCCAGCACAGAAAACATCTCCCATCGTGTTCTAGAAGCTGCACGGAGGTCTGCCGAGTGTTTTGCAAGAAGAGAAAGAAAGTTGTCCAAAACAGCTTGCAATCGAATGTTCATGTGAATAGAAAAGGCAGGAGAGTGGTCAGGTACTGTTTTCTCTCAGTTGGCAAGCTGCGCACACAATCGCAGTGTTGTACAGCTTGTTTCATCACCTTTGCGAAGTTGCCGCTCTCTCCGGCTCCCGGAGACGAAGAAGCTGCTTCTTCGCGCAAAGACGATTCTGCCGCTCACAGTGCTCTGCGGTGTGCGCCTTCTGCCGAAAGAGGCCCGGGAGCTGTGCTTAGCTCTGCAGAGCACCGTACCTTCGTCTTTAGCCTCTCTTCTCGTCTACATCTTAGCAAAAAGCTTTTCCACTCTGTCTGGCAAGGAGAAACTGTGCCAGCACAGAAAACATCTCCCATCGTGTTCTAGAGGCTGCACGGAGGTCTGCCGAGTGTTTTGCAAGAAGAGAAAGAAAGTTGTCCAAAACAGCTTGCAATCGAATGTTCATGTGAATAGAAAAGTCAGGAGAGTGGTCAGGTACTGTTTTTTCTCAGTTGGCAAGCTGCGCACACAATCGCAGTGTTGTACAGCTTGTTTCCTCACCTTTGCGAACTTGCCGCACTCTCCGGCTCCCGGAGACGAAGAAGCTGCTTTTTCGCGCAAAGACGATTCTGCCGCTCACAGTGCTCTGCAGTGTGTGTCTTCTGCCGAAAGAGGCCCGGGAGCTGTGCTTAGCTCTGCAGAGCAACATACCTACTTCTTTAGCCTCTCTTCTCGTCTACATCTTAGCAAAAAGCTTTTCCACTCTGTCTGGCAAGGAGAAACTGTGCCAGCACAAAAAACATCTCCCATCGTGTTCTAGAGGCTGCATGGAGGTCTGCCGAGTGTTTTGCAAGAAGAGAAAGAAAGTTGTCCAAAACAGCTTCCAATCGAATATTCATGTGAATAGAAAAGGCAGGAGAGTGGTCAGGTACTGTTTTCTCTCAGTTGGCAAGCTGCGCACACAATCGCAGTGTTGTACAGCTTGTTTCATCACCTTTGCGAAGCTGCCGCACTCTCCGGCTCCCGGAGACTAAGAAGCTGCTTCTTCGCGCAAAGACAATTCTGCCGCTCACAGTGCTCTGCGGTGTGCGCCTTCTGCCGAAAGAGGCCCGGGAGCTGTGCTTAGCTCTGCAGAGCACCGTACCTTCGTCTTTAGCCTCTCTTCTCGTCTACATCTTAGCAAAAAGCTTTTCCACTCTGTCTGGCAAGGAGAAACTGTGCCAGCACAGAAAACATCTCCCATCGTGTTCTAGAGGCTGCACGGAGGTCTGCCGAGTGTTTTGCAAGAAGAGAAAGAAAGTTGTCCAAAACAGCTTGCAATCGAATATTCATGTGAATAGAAAAGGCAGGAGATGGGCAGGTACTGTTTTCTCTCACTTGGCAAGCTGCGCACACAATCGCAGTGTTGTACAGCTTGTTTCATCACCTTTGCGAAGTTGCCGCTCTCTCCGGCTCCCGGAGACGAAGAAGCTGCTTCTTCGCGCAAAGACGATTCTGCCGCTCACAGTGCTCTGCGGTGTGCGCCTTCTGCCGAAAGAGGCCCGGGAGCGGTGCTTAGCTCTGCAGAGCACCGTACCTTCGTCTTTAGCCTCTCTTCTCGTCTACATCTTAGCAAAAAGCTTTTCCACTCTGTCTGGCAAGGAGAAACTGTGCCAGCACAAAAAACATCTCCCATGGTGTTCTAGAAGCTGCACGGAGGTCCGCAGAGTGTTTTGCAAGAAGAGAAAGAAAGTTGTCCAAAACAGCTTGCAATCGAATATTCAAGTGAATAGAAAATGCAGGAGAGTGGTCAGGTACTGTTTTCTCTCAGTTGGCAAGCTGCGCACACAATCGCAGTGTTGTACAGCTTGTTTCATCACCTTTGCGAAGTTGCCGCTCTCACCGGCTCCCGGAGACGAAGAAGCTGCTTCTTCGCGCAAAGACGATTCTGCCGCTCACAGTGCTCTGCGGTGTGCGCCTTCTGCCGAAAGAGGCCCGGGAGCGGTGCTTAGCTCTGCAGAGCACCGTACCTTCGTCTTTAGCCTCTCTTCTCGTCTACATCTTAGCAAAAAGCTTTTCCACTCTGTCTGGCAAGGAGAAACTTTGCCAGCACAGGAAACATCTCCCATCATGTTCTAGAAGCTGCACGGAGGTCTGCCGAGTGTTTTGCAAGAAGAGAAAGAAAGTTGTCCAAAACAGCTTGCAATCGAATGTTCATGTGAATAGAAAAGGCAGGAGAGTGGTCAGGTACTGTTTTCTCTCAGTTGGCAAGCTACGCACACAATCGCAGTTTTGTACAGCTTGTTTCATCACCTTTGCGAACTTGCCGCTCTCTCCGGCTCCCGGAGACGAAGAAGCTGCTTCTTCGCGCAAACACGATTCTGCCGCTCACAGTGCTCTGCGGTGTGCGCCTTCTGCCGAAAGAGGCCCGGGAGCGGTGCTTAGCTCTGCAGAGCACCGTACCTTCGTCTTTAGCCTCTCTTCTCGTCTACATCTTAGCAAAAAGCTTTTCCACTCTGTCTGGCAAGGAGAAACTGTGCCAGCACAAAAAACATCTCCCATCGTGTTCTAGAGGCTGCACGGAGGTCTACCGAGTGTTTTGCAAGAAGAGAAAGAAAGTTGTCCAAAACAGCTTCCAATCGAATGTTCATGTGAATAGAAAAGGCAGGAGAGTGGTCAGGTACTGTTTACTCTCAGTTGGCAAGCTGCGCACACAATCGCAGTGTTGTACAGCTTGTTTCATCACCTTTGCGAAGCTGCCGCTCTCTCCGGCTCCCGGAGACGAAGAAGCTGCTTCTTCGCGCAAAGACGATTCTGCCGCTCACAGTGCTGTGCGGTGTGCGCCTTCTGCCGAAAGAGATCCGGGAGCGGTGCTTAGCTCTGCAGAGCACCGTACCTTCGTCGTTAGCCTCTCTTCTCGTCTACATCTTAGCAAAAAGCTTTTCCACTCTGTCTGGCAAGGAGAAACTGTGCCAGCACAAAAAACATCTCCCATCGTATTATAGAGGCTGGACAGAGGTCTGCCGAGTGTTTTGCAAGAAGAGAAAGAAAGTTGTCCAAAACAGCTTCCAATCGAATATTCATGTGAATAGAAAAGGCAGGAGAGTGGTCAGGTACTGTTTACTCTCAGTTGGCAAGCTGCGCACACAATCGCAGTGTTGTACAGCTTGTTTCATCACCTTTGCGAAGTTGCCGCTCTCTCCGGCTCCCGGAGACGAAGAAGCTGCTTCTTCGCGCAAAGACGATTCTGCCGCTCACAGTGCTGTGCGGTGTGCGCCTTCTGCCGAAAGAGATCCGGGAGCGGTGCTTAGCTCTGCAGAGCACCGTACCTTCGTCGTTAGCCTCTCTTCTCATCTACATCTTAGCAAAAAGCTTTTCCACTCTGTCTGGCAAGGAGAAACTGTGCCAGCACAAAAAACATCTCCCATCGTATTATAGAGGCTGGACAGAGGTCTGCCGAGTGTTTTGCAAGAAGAGAAAGAAAGTTGTCCAAAACAGCTTGCAATCGAATGTTCATGTGAATAGAAAAGGCAGGAGAGTGGTCAGGTACTGTTTTCTCTCAGTTGGCAAGCTGCGCACACAATCGCAGTGTTGTACAGCTTGTTTCATCACCTTTGCGAAGCTGCCGCTCTCTCCGGCTCCCGGAGACGAAGAAGCTGCTTCTTCGCGCAAAGACAATTGTGCCGCTCACAGTGCTCTGCGGTGTGCGCCTTCTGCCGAAAGAGGCCCGGGAGCTGTGCTTAGCTCTGCAGAGCACCGTACCTTCGTCTTTAGCCTCTCTTCTCGTCTACATCTTAGCAAAAAGCTTTTCCACTCTGTCTGGCAAGGAGAAACTGTGCCAGCACAGAAAACATCTCCCATCGTGTTCTAGAGGCTGCACGGAGGTCTGCCGAGTGTTTTGCAAGAAGAGAAAGAAAGTTGTCCAAAACAGCTTGCAATCGAATGTTCATGTGAATAGAAAAGGCAGGAGAGTGGTCAGGTACTGTTTTCTCTCAGTTGGCAAGCTGCGCACACAATCGCAGTGTTGTACAGCTTGTTTCATCACCTTTGCGAAGTTGCCGCTCTCTCCGGCTCCCGGAGACGAAGAAGCTGCTTCTTCGCGCAAAGACGATTCTGCCGCTCACAGTGCTCTGCAGTGTGTGTCTTCTGCCGAAAGAGGCCCAAGAGCTGTGCTTAGCTCTGCAGAGCACCGTACCTTCGTCTTTAGCCTCTCTTCTCGTCTACATCTTAGCAAAAAGCTTTTCCACTCTGTCTGGCAAGGAGAAACTGTGCCAGCACAGAAAACATCTCCCATCGTGTTCTAGAGGCTGCACGGAGGTCTGCCGAGTGTTTTGCAAGAAGAGAAAGAAAGTTGTCCAAAACAGCTTGCAATCGAATGTTCATGTGAATAGAAAAGGCAGGAGAGTGGTCAGGTACTGTTTTCTCTCAGTTGGCAAGCTGCGCACACAATCGCAGTGTTGTACAGCTTGTTTCATCACCTTTGCGAAGCTGCCGCTCTCTCCGGCTCCCGGAGACGAAGAAGCTGCTTCTTCGCGCAAAGACGATTCTGCCGCTCACAGTGCTCTGCGGTGTGCGGCTTCTGCCGAAAGAGGCCCGGGAGCTGTGCTTAGCTCTGCAGAGCACCGTACCTTCGTCTTTAGCCTCTCTTCTCGTCTACATCTTAGCAAAAAGCTTTTCCACTCTGTCTGGCAAGGAGAAACTGTGCCAGCACAGAAAACATCTCCCATCGTGTTCTAGAGGCTGCACGGAGGTCTGCCGAGTGTTTTGCAAGAAGAGAAAGAAAGTTGTCCAAAACAGCTTGCAATCGAATGTTCATGTGAATAGAAAAGGCAGGAGAGTGGTCAGGTACTGTTTTTTCTCAGTTGGCAAGCTGCGCACACAATCGCAGTGTTGTAAAGTTTGTTTCATCACCTTTGCAAAGTTGCCGCTCTCACCGGCTCCCGGAGACGAAGAAGCTGCTTCTTCGCGCAAAGACGATTCTGCCGCTCACAGTGCTCTGCAGTGTGTGTCTTCTGCCGAAAGAGGCCCAAGAGCTGTGCTTAGCTCTGCAGAGCACCGTACCTTCGTCTTTAGCCTCTCTTCTCGTCTACATCTTAGCAAAAAGCTTTTCCACTCTGTCTGGCAAGGAGAAACTGTGCCAGCACAGAAAACATCTCCCATCGTGTTCTGGAGGCTGCACGGAGGTCTGCCGAGTGTTTTGCAAGAAGAGAAAGAAAGTTGTCCAAAACAGCTTGCAATCGAATGTTCATGTGAATAGAAAAGGCAGGAGAGTGGTCAGGTACTGTTTTCTCTCACTTGGCAAGCTGCGCACACAATCGCAGTGTTGTACAGCTTGTTTCATCACCTTTGCGAAGCTGCCGCACTCTCCGGCTCCCGGAGACGAAGAAGCTGCTTCTTCGCGCAAAGACGATTCTGCCGCTCACAGTGCTCTGCGGTGTGCGCATTCTGCCGAAAGAGGTCCGGGAGCGGTGCTTAGCTCGGCAGAGCACCGTACCTTCGTCTTTAGCCTCTCTTCTCGTCTACATCTTAGCAAAAAGCTTTTCCACTCTGTCTGGCAAGGAGAAACTGTGCCAGCACAGAAAACATCTCCCATCGTGTTCTAGAGGCTGCACGGAGGTCTGCCGAGTGTTTTGCAAGAAGAGAAAGAAAGTTGTCCAAAACAGCTTGCAATCGAATATTCATGTGAATAGAAAAGGCAGGAGATGGTCAGGTACTGTTTTCTCTCAGTTGGCAAGCTGCGCACACAATCGCAGTGTTGTACAGCTTGTTTCATCACCTTTGCGAAGTTGCCGCTCTCTCCGGCTCCCGGAGACGAAGAAGCTGCTTCTTCGCGCAAAGACGATTCTGCCGCTCACAGTGCTCTGCGGTGTGCGCCTTCTGCCGAAAGAGGCCCGGGAGCGGTGCTTAGCTCGGCAGAGCACCGTACCTTCGTCTTTAGCCTCTCTTCTCGTCTACATCTTAGCAAAAAGCTTTTCCACTCTGTCTGGCAAGGAGAAACTGTGCCAGCACAGAAAACATCTCCCATCGTGTTCTAGAGGCTGCACGGAGGTCTGCCGAGTGTTTTGCAAGAAGAGAAAGAAAGTTGTCCAAAACAGCTTGCAATCGAATATTCATGTGAATAGAAAAGGCAGGAGATGATCAGGTACTGTTTTCTCTCACTTGGCAAGCTGCGCACACAATCGCAGTGTTGTACAGCTTGTTTCATCACCTTTGCGAAGTTGCCGCTCTCTCCGGCTCCCGGAGACGAAGAAGCTGCTTCTTCGCGCAAAGACGATTCTGCCGCTCACAGTGCTCTGCGGTGTGCGCCTTCTGCCGAAAGAGGCCCGGGAGCGGTTCTTAGCTCTGCAGAGCACCGTACCTTCGTCTTTAGCCTCTCTTCTCGTCTACATCTTAGCAAAAAGCTTTTCCACTCTGTCTGGCAAGGAGAAACTGTGCCAGCACAGAAAACATCTCCCATCGTGTTCTAGAGGCTGCACGGAGGTCTGCCGAGTGTTTTGCAAGAAGAGAAAGAAAGTTGTCCAAAACAGCTTGCAATCGAATGTTCATGTGAATAGAAAAGGCAGGAGAGTGGTCAGGTACTGTTTTCTCTCAGTTGGCAAGCTGCGCACACAATCGCAGTGTTGTACAGCTTGTTTCATCACCTTTGCGAAGTTGCCGCTCTCACCGGCTCCCGGAGACGAAGAAGCTGCTTCTTCGCGCAAAGACGATTCTGCCGCTCACAGTGCTCTGCGGTGTGCGCCTTCTGCCGAAAGAGGCCCGGGAGCTGTGCTTAGCTCTGCAGAGCACCGTACCTTCGTCTTTAGCCTCTCTTCTCGTCTACATCTTAGCAAAAAGCTTTTCCACTCTGTCTGGCAAGGAGAAACTTTGCCAGTACAGGAAACATCTCCCATCGTGTTCTAGAAGCTGCACGGAGGTCTGCCGAGTGTTTTGCAAGAAGAGAAAGAAAGTTGTCCAAAACAGCTTGCAATCGAATGTTCATGTGAATAGAAAAGGCAGGAGAGTGGTCAGGTACTGTTTTCTCTCAGTTGGCAAGCTACGCACACAATCGCAGTTTTGTACAGCTTGTTTCATCACCTTTGCGAAGTTGCCGCTCTCTCCGGCTCCCGGAGACGAAGAAGCTGCTTCTTCGCGCAAAGACGATTCTGCCGCTCACAGTGCTCTGCGGTGTGCGCCTTCTGCCGAAAGAGGCCCGGGAGCGGTGCTTAGCTCTGCAGAGCACCGTACCTTCGTCTTTAGCCTCTCTTCTCGTCTACATCTTAGCAAAAAGCTTTTCCACTCTGTCTGGCAAGGAGAAACTGTGCCAGCACAAAAAACATCTCCCATCGTGTTCTAGAGGCTGCACGGAGGTCTGCCGAGTGTTTTGCAAGAAGAGAAAGAAAGTTGTCCAAAACAGCTTGCAATCGAATGTTCATGTGAATAGAAAAGGCAGGAGAGTGGTCAGGTACTGTTTACTCTCAGTTGGCAAGCTGCGCACACAATCGCAGTGTTGTACAGCTTGTTTCATCACCTTTGCGAAGCTGCCGCTCTCTCCGGCTCCCGGAGACGAAGAAGCTGCTTCTTCGCGCAAAGACTATTCTGCCGCTCACAGTGCTGTGCGGTGTGCGCCTTCTGCCGAAAGAGATCCGGGAGCTGTGCTTAGCTCTGCAGAGCACCGTACCTTCGTCTTTAGCCTCTCTTCTCGTCTACATCTTAGCAAAAAGCTTTTCCACTCTGTCTGGCAAGGAGAAACTGTGCCAGCACAGAAAACATCTCCCATCGTGTTCTAGAGGCTGCACGGAGGTCTGCCGAGTGTTTTGCAAGAAGAGAAAGAAAGTTGTCCAAAACAGCTTGCAATCGAATGTTCATGTGAATAGAAAAGGCAGGAGAGTGGTCAGGTACTGTTTTCTCTCAGTTGGCAAGCTGCGCACACAATCGCAGTGTTGTACAGCTTGTTTCATCACCTTTGCGAAGCTGCCGCTCTCTCCGGCTCCCGGAGACGAAGAAGCTGCTTCTTCGCGCAAAGACGATTCTGCCGCTCACAGTGCTCTGCGGTGTGCGGCTTCTGCCGAAAGAGGCCCGGGAGCTGTGCTTAGCTCTGCAGAGCACCGTACCTTCGTCTTTAGCCTCTCTTCTCGTCTACATCTTAGCAAAAAGCTTTTCCACTCTGTCTGGCAAGGAGAAACTGTGCCAGCACAGAAAACATCTCCCATCGTGTTCTAGAGGCTGCACGGAGGTCTGCCGAGTGTTTTGCAAGAAGAGAAAGAAAGTTGTCCAAAACAGCTTGCAATCGAATGTTCATGTGAATAGAAAAGGCAGGAGAGTGGTCAGGTACTGTTTTTTCTCAGTTGGCAAGCTGCGCACACAATCGCAGTGTTGTAAAGTTTGTTTCATCACCTTTGCCAAGTTGCCGCTCTCTCCGGCTCCCGGAGACGAAGAAGCTGCTTCTTCGCGCAAAGACGATTCTGCCGCTCACAGTGCTCTGCGGTGTGCGCCTTCTGCCGAAAGAGGCCCGGGAGCGGTGCTTAGCTCGGCAGAGCACCGTACCTTCGTCTTTAGCCTCTCTTCTCGTCTACATCTTAGCAAAAAGCTTTTCCACTCTGTCTGGCAAGGAGAAACTGTGCCAGCACAGAAAACATCTCCCATCGTGTTCTAGAGGCTGCACGGAGGTCTGCCAAGTGTTTTGCAAGAAGAGAAAGAAAGTTGTCCAAAACAGCTTGCAATCGAATATTCATGTGAATAGAAAAGGCAGGAGATGATCAGGTACTGTTTTCTCTCACTTGGCAAGCTGCGCACACAATCGCAGTGTTGTACAGCTTGTTTCATCACCTTTGCGAAGTTGCCGCTCTCTCCGGCTCCCGGAGACGAAGAAGCTGCTTCTTCGCGCAAAGACGATTCTGCCGCTCACAGTGCTCTGCGGTGTGCGCCTTCTGCCGAAAGAGGCCCGGGAGCGGTTATTAGCTCTGCAGAGCACCGTACCTTCGTCTTTAGCCTCTCTTCTCGTCTACATCTTAGCAAAAAGCTTTTCCACTCTGTCTGGCAAGGAGAAACTGTGCCAGCACAGAAAACATCTCCCATCGTGTTCTAGAGGCTGCACGGAGGTCTGCCGAGTGTTTTGCAAGAAGAGAAAGAAAGTTGTCCAAAACAGCTTGCAATCGAATGTTCATGTGAATAGAAAAGGCAGGAGAGTGGTCAGGTACTGTTTTCTCTCAGTTGGCAAGCTGCGCACACAATCGCAGTGTTGTACAGCTTGTTTCATCACCTTTGCGAAGTTGCCGCTCTCACCGGCTCCCGGAGACGAAGAAGCTGCTTCTTCGCGCAAAGACGATTCTGCCGCTCACAGTGCTCTGCGGTGTGCGCCTTCTGCCGAAAGAGGCCCGGGAGCGGTGCTTAGCTCTGCAGAGCACCGTACCTTCGTCTTTAGCCTCTCTTCTCGTCTACATCTTAGCAAAAAGCTTTTCCACTCTGTCTGGCAAGGAGAAACTTTGCCAGTACAGGAAACATCTCCCATCGTGTTCTAGAAGCTGCACGGAGGTCTGCCGAGTGTTTTGCAAGAAGAGAAAGAAAGTTGTCCAAAACAGCTTTCAATCGAATGTTCATGTGAATAGAAAAGGCAGGAGAGTGGTCAGGTACTGTTTTCTCTCAGTTGGCAAGCTACGCACACAATCGCAGTTTTGTACAGCTTGTTTCATCACCTTTGCGAAGTTGCCGCTCTCTCCGGCTCCCGGAGACGAAGAAGCTGCTTCTTCGCGCAAAGACGATTCTGCCGCTCACAGTGCTCTGCGGTGTGCGCCTTCTGCCGAAAGAGGCCCGGGAGCGGTGCTTAGCTCTGCAGAGCACCGTACCTTCGTCTTTAGCCTCTCTTCTCGTCTACATCTTAGCAAAAAGCTTTTCCACTCTGTCTGGCAAGGAGAAACTCTGCCAGCACAAAAAACATCTCCCATCGTGTTCTAGAGGCTGCACGGAGGTCTGCCGAGTGTTTTGCAAGAAGAGAAAGAAAGTTGTCCAAAACAGCTTGCAATCGAATGTTCATGTGAATAGAAAAGGCAGGAGAGTGGTCAGGTACTGTTTACTCTCAGTTGGCAAGCTGCGCACACAATCGCAGTGTTGTACAGCTTGTTTCATCACCTTTGCGAAGCTGCCGCTCTCTCCGGCTCCCGGAGACGAAGAAGCTGCTTCTTCGCGCAAAGACTATTCTGCCGCTCACAGTGCTGTGCGGTGTGCGCCTTCTGCCGAAAGAGATCCGGGAGCGGTGCTTAGCTCTGCAGAGCACCGTACCTTCGTCGTTAGCCTCTCTTCTCATCTACATCTTAGCAAAAAGCTTTTCCACTCTGTCTGGCAAGGAGAAACTGTGCCAGCACAAAACACATCCCCCATCGTGTTATAGAGGCTGGACAGAGGTCTGCCGAGTGTTTTGCAAGAAGAGAAAGAAAGTTGTCCAAAACAGCTTCCAATCGAATGTGCATGTGAATAGAAAGGGCAGGAGAGTGGTCAGGTACTGTTTACTCTCAGTTGGCAAGCTGCGCACACAATCGCAGTGTTGTACAGCTTGTTTCATCACCTTTGCGAAGTTGCCGCTCTCTCCGGCTCCCGGAGACGAAGAAGCTGCTTCTTCGCGCAAAGACGATTCTGCCGCTCACAGTGCTGTGCGGTGTGCGCCTTCTGCCGAAAGAGATCCGGGAGCGGTGCTTAGCTCTGCAGAGCACCGTACCTTCGTCGTTAGCCTCTCTTCTCATCTACATCTTAGCAAAAAGCTTTTCCACTCTGTCTGGCAAGGAGAAACTGTGCCAGCACAAAAAACATCTCCCATCGTATTATAGAGGCTGGACAGAGGTCTGCCGAGTGTTTTGCAAGAAGAGAAAGAAAGTTGTCCAAAACAGCTTGCAATCGAATGTTCATGTGATTAGAAAAGGCAGGAGAGTGGTCAGGTACTGTTTTCTCTCAGTTGGCAAGCTGCGCACACAATCGCAGTGTTGTACAGCTTGTTTCATCACCTTTGCGAAGCTGCCGCTCTCTCCGGCTCCCGGAGACGAAGAAGCTGCTTCTTCGCGCAAAGACAATTGTGCCGCTCACAGTGCTCTGCGGTGTGCGCCTTCTGCCGAAAGAGGCCCGGGAGCTGTGCTTAGCTCTGCAGAGCACCGTACCTTCGTCTTTAGCCTCTCTTCTCGTCTACATCTTAGCAAAAAGCTTTTCCACTCTGTCTGGCAAGGAGAAACTGTGCCAGCACAGAAAACATCTCCCATCGTGTTCTAGAGGCTGCACGGAGGTCTGCCGAGTGTTTTGCAAGAAGAGAAAGAAAGTTGTCCAAAACAGCTTGCAATCGAATGTTCATGTGAATAGAAAAGGCAGGAGAGTGGTCAGGTACTGTTTTCTCTCAGTTGGCAAGCTGCGCACACAATCGCAGTGTTGTACAGCTTGTTTCATCACCTTTGCGAAGCTGCCGCTCTCTCCGGCTCCCGGAGACGAAGAAGCTGCTTCTTCGCGCAAAGACGATTCTGCCGCTCACAGTGCTCTGCGGTGTGCGGCTTCTGCCGAAAGAGGCCCGGGAGCTGTGCTTAGCTCTGCAGAGCACCGTACCTTCGTCTTTAGCCTCTCTTCTCGTCTACATCTTAGCAAAAAGCTTTTCCACTCTGTCTGGCAAGGAGAAACTGTGCCAGCACAGAAAACATCTCCCATCGTGTTCTAGAGGCTGCACGGAGGTCTGCCGAGTGTTTTGCAAGAAGAGAAAGAAAGTTGTCCAAAACAGCTTGCAATCGAATGTTCATGTGAATAGAAAAGGCAGGAGAGTGGTCAGGTCCTGTTTTTTCTCAGTTGGCAAGCTGCGCACACAATCGCAGTGTTGTAAAGTTTGTTTCATCACCTTTGCCAAGTTGCCGCTCTCTCCGGCTCCCGGAGACGAAGAAGCTGCTTCTTCGCGCAAAGAAGATTCTGCCACTCACAGTGCTATGCAGTGTGTGTCTTCTGCCGAAAGAGGCCCAAGAGCTGTGCTTAGCTCTGCAGAGCACCGTACCTTCGTCTTTAGCCTCTCTTCTCGTCTACATCTTAGCAAAAAGCTTTTCCACTCTGTCTGGCAAGGAGAAACTGTGCCAGCACAGAAAACATCTCCCATCGTGTTCTGGAGGCTGCACGGAGGTCTGCCGAGTGTTTTGCAAGAAGAGCAAGAAAGTTGTCCAAAACAGCTTGCAATCGAATGTTCATGTGAATAGAAAAGGCAGGAGAGTGGTCAGGTACTGTTTTCTCTCAGTTGGCAAGCTGCGCACACAATCGCAGTGTTGTACAGCTTGTTTCATCACCTTTGCGAAGCTGCCGCTCTCTCCGGCTCCCGGAGACGAAGAAGCTGCTTCTTCGCGCAAAGACGATTCTGCCGCTCACAGTGCTGTGCAGTGTGCGCCTTCTGCCGAAAGAGATCCGGGAGCGGTGCTTAGCTCTGCAGAGCACTGTACCTTCGTCGTTAGCCTCTCTTCTCATCTACATCTTAGCAAAAAGCTTTTCCACTCTGTCTGGCAAGGAGAAACTGTGCCAGCACAAAAAACATCTCCCATCGTATTATAGAGGCTGGACAGAGGTCTGCCGAGTGTTTTGCAAGAAGAGAAAGAAAGTTGTCCAAAACAGCTTGCAATCGAATGTTCATGTGAATAGAAAAGGCAGGAGAGTGGTCAGGTACTGTTTACTATCAGTTGGCAAGCTGCGCACACAATCGCAGTGTTGTACAGCTTGTTTCATCACCTTTGCGAAGCTGCCGCTCTCTCCGGCTCCCGGAGACGAAGAAGCTGCTTCTTCGCGCAAAGACGATTCTGCCGCTCACAGTGCTGTGCGGTGTGCGCCTTCTGCCGAAAGAGATCCGGGAGCGGTGCTTAGCTCTGCAGAGCACCGTACCTTCGTCGTTAGCCTCTCTTCTCATCTACATCTTAGCAAAAAGCTTTTCCACTCTGTCTGGCAAGGAGAAACTGTGCCAGCACAAAAAACATCTCCCATCATATTATAGAGGCTGGACAGAGGTCTGCCGAGTGTTTTGCAAGAAGAGAAAGAAAGTTGTCCAAAACAGCTTGCAATCGAATGTTCATGTGATTAGAAAAGGCAGGAGAGTGGTCAGGTACTGTTTTCTCTCAGTTGGCAAGCTGCGCACACAATCGCAGTGTTGTACAGCTTGTTTCATCACCTTTGCGAAGCTGCCGCTCTCTCCGGCTCCCGGAGACGAAGAAGCTGCTTCTTCGCGCAAAGACAATTCTGCCGCTCACAGTGCTCTGCGGTGTGCGGCTTCTGCCGAAAGAGGCCCGGGAGCTGTGCTTAGCTCTGCAGAGCACCGTACCTTCGTCTTTAGCCTCTCTTCTCGTCTACATCTTAGCAAAAAGCTTTTCCACTCTGTCTGGCAAGGAGAAACTGTGCCAGCACAGAAAACATCTCCCATCGTGTTCTAGAGGCTGCACGGAGGTCTGCCGAGTGTTTTGCAAGAAGAGAAAGAAAGTTGTCCAAAACAGCTTGCAATCGAATATTCATGTGAATAGAAAAGGCAGGAGAGTGGTCAGGTACTGTTTTCTCTCAGTTGGCAAGCTGCGCACACAATCGCAGTGTTGTACAGCTTGTTTCATCACCTTTGCGAAGCTGCCGCTCTCTCCGGCTCCCGGAGACGAAGAAGCTGCTTCTTCGCGCAAAGACGATTCTGCCGCTCACAGTGCTCTGCGGTGTGCGGCTTCTGCCGAAAGAGGCCCGGGAGCTGTGCTTAGCTCTGCAGAGCACCGTACCTTCGTCTTTAGCCTCTCTTCTCGTCTACATCTTAGCAAAAAGCTTTTCCACTCTGTCTGGCAAGGAGAAACTGTGCCAGCACAGAAAACATCTCCCATCGTGTTCTAGAGGCTGCACGGAGGTCTGCCGAGTGTTTTGCAAGAAGAGAAAGAAAGTTGTCCAAAACAGCTTGCAATCGAATGTTCATGTGAATAGAAAAGGCAGGAGAGTGGTCAGGTACTGTTTTTTCTCAGTTGGCAAGCTGCGCACACAATCGCAGTGTTGTAAAGTTTGTTTCATCACCTTTGCAAAGTTGCCGCTCTCACCGGCTCCCGGAGACGAAGAAGCTGCTTCTTCGCGCAAAGACGATTCTGCCGCTCACAGTGCTCTGCAGTGTGTGTCTTCTGCCGAAAGAGGCCCAAGAGCTGTGCTTAGCTCTGCAGAGCACCGTACCTTCGTCTTTAGCCTCTCTTCTCGTCTACATCTTAGCAAAAAGCTTTTCCACTCTGTCTGGCAAGGAGAAACTGTGCCAGCACAGAAAACATCTCCCATCGTGTTCTGGAGGCTGCACGGAGGTCTGCCGAGTGTTTTGCAAGAAGAGAAAGAAAGTTGTCCAAAACAGCTTGCAATCGAATGTTCATGTGAATAGAAAAGGCAGGAGAGTGGTCAGGTACTGTTTTCTCTCACTTGGCAAGCTGCGCACACAATCGCAGTGTTGTACAGCTTGTTTCATCACCTTTGCGAAGCTGCCGCACTCTCCGGCTCCCGGAGACGAAGAAGCTGCTTCTTCGCGCAAAGACGATTCTGCCGCTCACAGTGCTCTGCGGTGTGCGCCTTCTGCCGAAAGAGGTCCGGGAGCGGTGCTTAGCTCGGCAGAGCACCGTACCTTCGTCTTTAGCCTCTCTTCTCGTCTACATCTTAGCAAAAAGCTTTTCCACTCTGTCTGGCAAGGAGAAACTTTGCCAGTACAGGAAACATCTCCCATCGTGTTCTAGAAGCTGCACGGAGGTCTGCCGAGTGTTTTGCAAGAAGAGAAAGAAAGTTGTCCAAAACAGCTTGCAATCGAATGTTCATGTGAATAGAAAAGGCAGGAGAGTGGTCAGGTACTGTTTTCTCTCAGTTGGCAAGCTGCGCACACAATCGCAGTTTTGTACAGCTTGTTTCATCACCTTTGCGAAATTGCCGCTCTCTCCGGCTCCCGGAGACGAAGAAGCTGCTTCTTCGCGCAAAGACGATTCTGCCGCTCACAGTGCTCTGCGGTGTGCGCCTTCTGCCGAAAGAGGCCCGGGAGCGGTGCTTAGCTCTGCAGAGCACCGTACCTTCGTCTTTAGCCTCTCTTCTCGTCTACATCTTAGCAAAAAGCTTTTCCACTCTGTCTGGCAAGGAGAAACTGTGCCAGCACAAAAAACATCTCCCATCGTGTTCTAGAGGCTGCACGGAGGTCTGCCGAGTGTTTTGCAAGAAGAGAAAGAAAGTTGTCCAAAACAGCTTGCAATCGAATGTTCATGTGAATAGAAAAGGCAGGAGAGTGGTCAGGTACTGTTTACTCTCAGTTGGCAAGCTGCGCACACAATCGCAGTGTTGTACAGCTTGTTTCATCACCTTTGCGAAGCTGCCGCTCTCTCCGGCTCCCGGAGACGAAGAAGCTGCTTCTTCGCGCAAAGACTATTCTGCCGCTCACAGTGCTGTGCGGTGTGCGCCTTCTGCCGAAAGAGATCCGGGAGCGGTGCTTAGCTCTGCAGAGCACCGTACCTTCGTCGTTAGCCTCTCTTCTCATCTACATCTTAGCAAAAAGCTTTTCCACTCTGTCTGGCAAGGAGAAACTGTGCCAGCACAAAAAACATCCCCCATCGTGTTATAGAGGCTGGACAGAGGTCTGCCGAGTGTTTTGCAAGAAGAGAAAGAAAGTTGTCCAAAACAGCTTCCAATCGAATGTTCATGTGAATAGAAAGGGCAGGAGAGTGGTCAGTTACTGTTTACTCTCAGTTGGCAAGCTGCGCACACAATCGCAGTGTTGTACAGCTTGTTTCATCACCTTTGCGAAGCTGCCGCTCTCTCCGGCTCCCGGAGACGAAGAAGCTGCTTCTTCGCGCAAAGACGATTCTGCCGCTCACAGTGCTGTGCGGTGTGCGCCTTCTGCCGAAAGAGATCCGGGAGCGGTGCTTAGCTCTGCAGAGCACCGTACCTTCGTCGTTAGCCTCTCTTCTCATCTACATCTTAGCAAAAAGCTTTTCCACTCTGTCTGGCAAGGAGAAACTGTGCCAGCACAAAAAACATCTCCCATCGTATTATAGAGGCTCGACAGAGGTCTGCCGAGTGTTTTGCAAGAAGAGAAAGAAAGTTGTCCAAAACAGCTTGCAATCGAATGTTCATGTGATTAGAAAAGGCAGGAGAGTGGTCAGGTACTGTTTTCTCTCAGTTGGCAAGCTGCGCACACAATCGCAGTGTTGTACAGCTTGTTTCATCACCTTTGCGAAGCTGCCGCTCTCTCCGGCTCCCGGAGACGAAGAAGCTGCTTCTTCGCGCAAAGACAATTGTGCCACTCACAGTGCTCTGCGGTGTGCGCCTTCAGCCGAAATTGGCCCGGGAGCGGTGCTTAGCTCTGCAGAGCACCGTACCTTCGTCTTTAGCCTCTCTTCTCGTCTACATCTTAGCAAAAAGCTTTTCCACTCTGTCTGGCAAGGAGAAACTGTGCCAGCACAGAAAACATCTCCCATCGTGTTCTAGAGGCTGCACGGAGGTCTGCCGAGTGTTTTGCAAGAAGAGAAAGAAAGTTGTCCAAAACAGCTTGCAATCGAATGTTCATGTGAATAGAAAAGGCAGGAGAGTGGTCAGGTACTGTTTTCTCTCAGTTGGCAAGCTGCGCACACAATCGCAGTGTTGTACAGCTTGTTTCATCACCTTTGCGAAGCTGCCGCTCTCTCCGGCTCCCGGAGACGAAGAAGCTGCTTCTTCGCGCAAAGACGATTCTGCCGCTCACAGTGCTCTGCGGTGTGCGGCTTCTGCCGAAAGAGGCCCGGGAGCTGTGCTTAGCTCTGCAGAGCACCGTACCTTCGTCTTTAGCCTCTCTTCTCGTCTACATCTTAGCAAAAAGCTTTTCCACTCTGTCTGGCAAGGAGAAACTGTGCCAGCACAGAAAACATCTCCCATCGTGTTCTAGAGGCTGCACGGAGGTCTGCCGAGTGTTTTGCAAGAAGAGAAAGAAAGTTGTCCAAAACAGCTTGCAATCGAATGTTCATGTGAATAGAAAAGGCAGGAGAGTGGTCAGGTACTGTTTTTTCTCAGTTGGCAAGCTGCGCACACAATCGCAGTGTTGTAAAGTTTGTTTCATCACCTTTGCCAAGTTGCCGCTCTCTCCGGCTCTCGGAGACGAAGAAGCTGCTTCTTCGCGCAAAGAAGATTCTGCCACTCACAGTGCTATGCAGTGTGTGTCTTCTGCCGAAAGAGGCCCGGGAGCTGTGCTTAGCTCTGCAGAGCACCGTACCTTCGTCTTTAGCCTCTCTTCTCGTCTACATCTTAGCAAAAAGCTTTTCCACACTGTCTGGCAAGGAGAAACTGTGCCAGCACAGAAAACATCTCCCATCGTGTTCTGGAGGCTGCACGGAGGTCTGCCGAGTGTTTTGCAAGAAGAGCAAGAAAGTTGTCCAAAACAGCTTGCAATCGAATGTTCATGTGAATAGAAAAGGCAGGAGAGTGGTCAGGTACTGTTTTCTCTCAGTTGGCAAGCTGCGCACACAATCGCAGTGTTGTACAGCTTGTTTCATCACCTTTGCGAAGCTGCCGCTCTCTCCGGCTCCCGGAGACGAAGAAGCTGCTTCTTCGCGCAAAGACGATTCTGCCGCTCACAGTGCTGTGCGGTGTGCGCCTTCTGCCGAAAGAGATCCGGGAGCGGTGCTTAGCTCTGCAGAGCACTGTACCTTCGTCGTTAGCCTCTCTTCTCATCTACATCTTTGCAAAAAGCTTTTCCACTCTGTCTGGCAAGGAGAAACTGTGCCAGCACAAAAAACATCTCCCATCGTATTATAGAGGCTGGACAGAGGTCTGCCGAGTGTTTTGCAAGAAGAGAAAGAAAGTTGTCCAAAACAGCATCCAATCGAATGTTCATGTGAATAGAAAAGGCAGGAGAGTGGTCAGGTACTGTTTACTATCAGTTGGCAAGCTGCGCACACAATCGCAGTGTTGTACAGCTTGTTTCATCACCTTTGCGAAGCTGCCGCTCTCTCCGGCTCCCGGAGACGAAGAAGCTGCTTCTTCGCGCAAAGACGATTCTGCCGCTCACAGTGCTGTGCGGTGTGCGCCTTCTGCCGAAAGAGATCCGGGAGCGGTGCTTAGCTCTGCAGAGCACCGTACCTTCGTCGTTAGCCTCTCTTCTCGTCTACATCTTAGCAAAAAGCTTTTCCACTCTGTCTGGCAAGGAGAAACTGTGCCAGCACAAAAATCATCTCCCATCATATTATAGAGGCTGGACAGAGGTCTGCCGAGTGTTTTGCAAGAAGAGAAAGAAAGTTGTCCAAAACAGCTTGCAATCGAATGTTCATGTGATTAGAAAAGGCAGGAGAGTGGTCAGGTACTGTTTTCTCTCAGTTGGCAAGCTGCGCACACAATCGAAGTGTTGTACAGCTTGTTTCATCACCTTTGCGAAGCTGCCGCTCTCTCCGGCTCCCGGAGACGAAGAAGCTGCTTCTTCGCGCAAAGACGATTCTGCCGCTCACAGTGCTCTGCTGTGTGCGGCTTCTGCCGAAAGAGGCCCGGGAGCTGTGCTTAGCTCTGCAGAGCACCGTACCTTCGTCTTTAGCCTCTCTTCTCGTCTACATCTTAGCAAAAAGCTTTTCCACTCTGTCTGGCAAGGAGAAACTGTGCCAGCACAGAAAACATCTCCCATCGTGTTCTAGAGGCTGCACGGAGGTCTGCCGAGTGTTTTGCAAGAAGAGAAAGAAAGTTGTCCAAAACAGCTTGCAATCGAATATTCATGTGAATAGAAAAGGCAGGAGAGTGGTCAGGTACTGTTTTCTCTCAGTTGGCAAGCTGCGCACACAATCGCAGTGTTGTACAGCTTGTTTCATCACCTTTGCGAAGCTGCCGCTCTCTCCGGCTCCCGGAGACGAAGAAGCTGCTTCTTCGCGCAAAGACGATTCTGCCGCTCACAGTGCTGTGCGGTGTGCGCCTTCTGCCGAAAGAGGCCCGGGAGCTGTGCTTAGCTCTGCAGAGCACCGTACCTTCGTCTTTAGCCTCTCTTCTCGTCTACATCTTAGCAAAAAGCTTTTCCACTCTGTCTGGCAAGGAGAAACTGTGCCAGCACAGAAAACATCTCCCATCGTGTTCTAGAGGCTGCACGGAGGTCTGCCGAGTGTTTTGCAAGAAGAGAAAGAAAGTTGTCCAAAACAGCTTGCAATCGAATGTTCATGTGAATAGAAAAGGCAGGAGAGTGGTCAGGTACTGTTTTTTCTCAGTTGGCAAGCTGCGCACACAATGGCAGTGTTGTAAAGTTTGTTTCATCACCTTTGCAAAGTTGCCGCTCTCACCGGCTCCCGGAGACGAAGAAGCTGCTTCTTCGCGCAAAGACGATTCTGCCGCTCACAGTGCTCTGCAGTGTGTGTCTTCTGCCGAAAGAGGCCCAAGAGCTGTGCTTAGCTCTGCAGAGCACCGTACCTTCGTCTTTAGCCTCTCTTCTCGTCTACATCTTAGCAAAAAGCTTTTCCACTCTGTCTGGCAAGGAGAAACTGTGCCAGCACAGAAAACATCTCCCATCGTGTTCTGGAGGCTGCACGGAGGTCTGCCGAGTGTTTTGCAAGAAGAGAAAGAAAGTTGTCCAAAACAGCTTGCAATCGAATGTTCATGTGAATAGAAAAGGCAGGAGAGTGGTCAGGTACTGTTTTCTCTCACTTGGCAAGCTGCGCACACAATCGCAGTGTTGTACAGCTTGTTTCATCACCTTTGCGAAGCTGCCGCACTCTCCGGCTCCCGGAGACGAAGAAGCTGCTTCTTCGCGCAAAGACGATTCTGCCGCTCACAGTGCTCTGCGGTGTGCGCCTTCTGCCGAAAGAGGTCCGGGAGCGGTGCTTAGCTCGGCAGAGCACCGTACCTTCGTCTTTAGCCTCTCTTCTCGTCTACATCTTAGCAAAAAGCTTTTCCACTCTGTCTGGCAAGGAGAAACTGTGCCAGCACAGAAAACATCTCCCATCGTGTTCTAGAGGCTGCACGGAGGTCTGCCGAGTGTTTTGCAAGAAGAGAAAGAAAGTTGTCCAAAACAGCTTGCAATCGAATATTCATGTGAATAGAAAAGGCAGGAGATGATCAGGTACTGTTTTCTCTCACTTGGCAAGCTGCGCACACAATCGCAGTGTTGTACAGCTTGTTTCATCACCTTTGCGAAGTTGCCGCTCTCTCCGGCTCCCGGAGACGAAGAAGCTGCTTCTTCGCGCAAAGACGATTCTGCCGCTCACAGTGCTCTGCGGTGTGCGCCTTCTGCCGAAAGAGGCCCGGGAGCGGTTCTTAGCTCTGCAGAGCACCGTACCTTCGTCTTTAGCCTCTCTTCTCGTCTACATCTTAGCAAAAAGCTTTTCCACTCTGTCTGGCAAGGAGAAACTCTGCCAGCACAAAAAACATCTCCCATCGGGTTCTAGAGGCTGCACGGATGTCTGCCGAGTGTTTTGCAAGAAGAGAAAGAAAGTTGTCCAAAACAGCTTGCAATCGAATGTTCATGTGAATAGAAAAGGCAGGAGAGTGGTCAGGTACTGTTTTCTCTCAGTTGGCAAGCTGCGCACACAATCGCAGTGTTGTACAGCTTGTTTCATCACCTTTGCGAAGCTGCCGCTCTCTCCGGCTCCCGGAGACGAAGAAGCTGCTTCTTCGCGCAAAGACGATTCTGCCGCTCACAGTGCTCTGCGGTGTGCGCCTTCTGCCGAAAGAGATCCGGGAACGGTGCTTAGCTCTGCAGAGCACCGTACCTTCGTCGTTAGCCTCTCTTCTCGTCTACATCTTAGCAAAAAGCTTTTCCACTCTGTCTGGCAAGGAGAAACTGTGCCAGCACAAAAAACATCTCCCACCGTGTTCTAGAGGCTGCACGGAGGTCTGCCGAGTGTTTTGCAAGAAGAGAAAGAAAGTTGTCCAAAACAGCTTTGAATCGAATGTTCATGTGATTAGAAAAGGCAGGAGATGGTCAGGTACTGTTTTCTCTCAGTTGGCAAGCTGCGCACACAATCGCAGTGTTGTACAGCTTGTTTCATCACCTTTGCGAAGTTGCCGCTCTCACCGGCTCCCGGAGACGAAGAAGCTGCTTCTTAGCGCAAAGACGATTCTGCGGCTCACAGTGCTCTGCGGTGTGCGCCTTCTGCCGAAAGAGGCCCGGGAGCGGTGCTTAGCTCTGCAGAGCACCGTACCTTCGTCTTTAGCCTCTCTTCTCGTCTACATCTTAGCAAAAAGCTTTTCCACTCTGTCTGGCAAGGAGAAACTCTGCCAGCACAAAAAACATCTCCCATCGTGTTCTAGAGGCTGCACGGAGGTCTGCCGAGTGTTTTGCAAGAAGAGAAAGAAAGTTGTCCAAAACAGCTTGCAATCGAATGTTCATGTGAATAGAAAAGGCAGGAGAGTGGTCAGGTACTGTTTTCTCTCAGTTGGCAAGCTGCGCACACAATCGCAGTGTTGTACAGCTTGTTTCATCACCTTTGCGAAGCTGCCGCTCTCTCCGGCTCCCGGAGACGAAGAAGCTGCTTCTTCGCGCAAAGACGATTCTGCCGCTCACAGTGCTCTGCGGTGTGCGCCTTCTGCCGAAAGAGATCCGGGAACGGTGCTTAGCTCTGCAGAGCACCGTACCTTCGTCGTTAGCCTCTCTTCTCGTCTACATCTTAGCAAAAAGCTTTTCCACTCTGTCTGGCAAGGAGAAACTGTGCCAGCACAAAAAACATCTCCCACCGTGTTCTAGAGGCTGCACGGAGGTCTGCCGAGTGTTTTGCAAGAAGAGAAAGAAAGTTGTCCAAAACAGCTTGCAATCGAATGTTCATGTGATTAGAAAAGGCAGGAGATGGTCAGGTACTGTTTTCTCTCAGTTGGCAAGCTGCGCACACAATCGCAGTGTTGTACAGCTTGTTTCATCACCTTTGCGAAGTTGCCGCTCTCACCGGCTCCCGGAGACGAAGAAGCTGCTTCTTCGCGCAAAGACGATTCTGCGGCTCACAGTGCTCTGCGGTGTGCGCCTTCTGCCGAAAGAGGCCCGGGAGCGGTGCTTAGCTCTGCAGAGCACCGTACCTTCGTCTTTAGCCTCTCTTCTCGTCTACATCTTAGCAAAAAGCTTTTCCACTCTGTCTGGCAAGGAGAAACTGTGCCAGCACAAAAAACATCTCCCATCGTGTTCTAGAGGCTGCACGGAGGTCTGCCGAGTGTTTTGCAAGAAGAGAAAGAAAGTTGTCCAAAACAGCTTGCAATCGAATGTTCATGTGAATAGAAAAGGCAGGAGAGTGGTCAGGTACTGTTTTCTCTCAGTTGGCAAGCTGCGCACACAATCGCAGTGTTGTACAGCTTGTTTCATCACCTTTGCGAAGCTGCCGCTCTCTCCGGCTCCCGGAGACGAAGAAGCTGCTTCTTCGCGCAAAGACGATTCTGCCGCTCACAGTGCTGTGCGGTGTGCGCCTTCTGCCGAAAGAGATCCGGGAACGGTGCTTAGCTCTGCAGAGCACCGTACCTTCGTCTTTAGCCTCTCTTCTCGTCTACATCTTAGCAAAAAGCTTTTCCACTCTGTCTGGCAAGGAGAAACTGTGCCAGCACAAAAAACATCTCCCATCGTGTTCTAGAGGCTGCACGGAGGTCTGCCGAGTGTTTTGCAAGAAGAGAAAGAAAGTTGTCCAAAACAGCTTGCAATCGAATGTTCATGTGAATAGAAAAGGCAGGAGAGTGGTCAGGTACTGTTTTCTCTCAGTTGGCAAGCTGCGCACACAATCGCAGTGTTGTACAGCTTGTTTCATCACCTTTGCTAAGCTGCCGCTCTCTCCGGCTCCCGGAGACGAAGAAGCTGCTTCTTCGCGCAAAGACGATTCTGCCGCTCACAGTGCTCTGCAGTGTGCGCCTTCTGCCGAAAGAGGCCCGGGAGCGGTGCTTAGCTCTGCAGAGCACCGTACCTTCGTCTTTAGCCTCTCTTCTCGTCTACATCTTAGCAAAAAGCTTTTCCACTCTGTCTGGCAAGGAGAAACTCTGCCAGCACAAAAAACATCTCCCATCGTGTTCTAGAAGCTGCACGGAGGGCTGCCGAGTGTTTTGCAAGAAGAGAAAGAAAGTTGTCCAAAACAGCTTGCAATCGAATATTCATGTGAATAGAAAAGGCAGGAGAGTGGTCAGGTACTGTTTTCTCTCAGTTGGCAAGCTGCGCACACAATGGCAGTGTTGTACAGCTTGTTTCATCACCTTTGCGAATTTGCCGCTCTCACCGGCTTCCGGAGACGAAGAAGCTGCTTCTTCGCGCAAAGACGATTCTGCCGCTCACAGTGCTGTGCGGTGTGCGCCTTCTGCCGAAAGAGATCCGGGAGCGGTGCTTAGCTCTGCAGAGCACCGTACCTTCGTCGTTAGCCTCTCTTCTCATCTACATCTTAGCAAAAAGCTTTTCCACTCTGTCTGGCAAGGAGAAACTGTGCCAGCACAGAAAACATCTCCCATCGTGTTCTAGAGGCTGCACGGAGGTCTGCCGAGTGTTTTGCAAGAAGAGAAAGAAAGTTGTCCAAAACAGCTTGCAATCGAATGTTCATGTGAATAGAAAAGGCAGGAGAGTGGTCAGGTACTGTTTTTTCTCAGTTGGCAAGCTGCGCACACAATCGCAGTGTTGTAAAGTTTGTTTCATCACCTTTGCCAAGTTGCCGCTCGCTCCGGCTCCCGGAGACGAAGAAGCTGCTTCTTCGCGCAAAGACGATTCTGCCGCTCACAGTGCTATGCAGTGTTTGTCTTCTGCCGAAAGAGGCCCAAGAGCTGTGCTTAGCTCTGCAGAGCACCGTACCTTCGTCTTTAGCCTCTCTTCTCGTCTACATCTTAGCAAAAAGCTTTTCCACTCTGTCTGGCAAGGAGAAACTGTGCCAGCACAGAAAACATCTCCCATCATGTTCTGGAGGCTGCACGGAGGTCTGCCGAGTGTTTTGCAAGAAGAGCAAGAAAGTTGTCCAAAACAGCTTGCAATCGAATGTTCATGTGAATAGAAAAGGCAGGAGAGTGGTCAGGTACTGTTTTCTCTCAGTTGGCAAGCTGCGCACACAATCGCAGTGTTGTACAGCTTGTTTCATCACCTTTGCGAAGCTGCCGCTCTCTCCGGCTCCCGGAGACGAAGAAGCTGCTTCTTCGCGCAAAGACAATTCTGCCGCTCACAGTGCTCTGCGGTGTGCGCCTTCTGCCGAAAGAGGCCCGGGAGCTGTGCTTAGCTCTGCAGAGCACCGTACCTTCGTCTTTAGCCTCTCTTCTCGTCTACATCTTAGCAAAAAGCTTTTCCACTCTGTCTGGCAAGGAGAAACTGTGCCAGCACAGAAAACATCTCCCATCGCGTACTAGAGGCTGCACGGAGGTCTGCCGAGTGTTTTGCAAGAAGAGAAAGAAAGTTGTCCAAAACAGCTTGCAATCGAATGTTCATGTGAATAGAAAAGGCAGGAGAGTGGTCAGGTACTGTTTTCTCTCAGTTGGCAAGCTGCGCACACAATCGCAGTGTTGTACAGCTTGTTTCATCACCTTTGCGAAGCTGCCGCTCTCTCCGGCTCCCGGAGACGAAGAAGCTGCTTCTTCGCGCAAAGACGATTCTGCCGCTCACAGTGCTCTGCGGTGTGCGGCTTCTGCCGAAAGAGGCCCGGGAGCTGTGCTTAGCTCTGCAGAGCACCGTACCTTCGTCTTTAGCCTCTCTTCTCGTCTACATCTTAGCAAAAAGCTTTTCCACTCTGTCTGGCAAGGAGAAACTGTGCCAGCACAGAAAACATCTCCCATCGTGTTCTAGAGGCTGCACGGAGGTCTGCCGAGTGTTTTGCAAGAAGAGAAAGAAAGTTGTCCAAAACAGCTTGCAATCGAATGTTCATGTGAATAGAAAAGGCAGGAGAGTGGTCAGGTACTGTTTTTTCTCAGTTGGCAAGCTGCGCACACAATCGCAGTGTTGTAAAGTTTGTTTCATCACCTTTGCAAAGTTGCCGCTCGCTCCGGTTCCCGGAGACGAAGAAGCTGCTTCTTCGCGCAAAGACGATTCTGCCGCTCACAGTGCTCTGCAGTGTGTGTCTTCTGCCGAAAGAGGCCCGGGAGCTGTGCTTAGCTCTGCAGAGCACCGTACCTTCGTCTTTAGCCTCTCTTCTCGTCTACATCTTAGCAAAAAGCTTTTCCACTCTGTCTGGCAAGGAGAAACTGTGCCAGCACAGAAAACATCTCCCATCGTGTTCTGGAGGCTGCACGGAGGTCTGCCGAGTGTTTTGCAAGAAGAGAAAGAAAGTTGTCCAAAACAGCTTGCAATCGAATGTTCATGTGAATAGAAAAGGCAGGAGAGTGGTCAGGTACTGTTTTCTCTCAGTTGGCAATCTGCGCACACAATCGCAGTGTTGTACAGCTTGTTTCATCACCTTTGCGAAGCTGCCGCACTCTCCGGCTCCCGGAGACGGAGAAGCTGCTTCTTCGCGCAAAGACGATTCTGCCGCTCACAGTGCTCTGCGGTGTGCGCCTTCTGCCGAAAGAGGTCCGGGAGCGGTGCTTAGCTCGGCAGAGCACCGTACCTTCGTCTTTAGCCTCTCTTCTCGTCTACATCTTAGCAAAAAGCTTTTCCACTCTGTCTGGCAAGGAGAAACTGTGCCAGCACAGAAAACATCTCCCATCGTCTTCTAGAGGCTGCACGGAGGTCTGCCGAGTGTTTTGCAAGAAGAGAAAGAAAGTTGTCCAAAACAGCTTGCAATCGAATATTCATGTGAATAGAAAAGGCAGGAGATGGTCAGGTACTGTTTTCTCTCACTTGGCAAGCTGCGCACACAATCGCAGTGTTGTACAGCTTGTTTCATCACCTTTGCGAAGTTGCCGCTCTCTCCGGCTCCCGGAGACGAAGAAGCTGCTTCTTCGCGCAAAGACGATTCTGCCGCTCACAGTGCTCTGCGGTGTGCGCCTTCTGCCGAAAGAGGCCCGGGAGCGGTGCTTAGCTCTGCAGAGCACCGTACCTTCGTCTTTAGCCTCTCTTCTCGTCTACATCTTAGCAAAAAGCTTTTCCACTCTGTCTGGCAAGGAGAAACTCTGCCAGCACAAAAAACATCTCCCATCGTGTTCTAGAGGCTGCACGGAGGTCTGCCGAGTGTTTTGCAAGAAGAGAAAGAAAGTTGTCCAAAACAGCTTGCAATCGAATGTTCATGTGAATAGAAAAGGCAGGAGAGTGGTCAGGTACTGTTTTCTCTCAGTTGGCAAGCTGCGCACACAATCGCAGTGTTGTACAGCTTGTTTCATCACCTTTGCGAAGCTGCCGCTCTCTCCGGCTCCCGGAGACGAAGAAGCTGCTTCTTCGCGCAAAGACGATTCTGCCGCTCACAGTGCTCTGCGGTGTGCGCCTTCTGCCGAAAGAGATCCGGGAACGGTGCTTAGCTCTGCAGAGCACCGTACCTTCGTCTTTAGCCTCTCTTCTCGTCTACATCTTAGCAAAAAGCTTTTCCACTCTGTCTGGCAAGGAGAAACTGTGCCAGCACAAAAAACATCTCCCACCGTGTTCTAGAGGCTGCACGGAGGTCTGCCGAGTGTTTTGCAAGAAGAGAAAGAAAGTTGTCCAAAACAGCTTGCAATCGAATGTTCATGTGATTAGAAAAGGCAGGAGATGGTCAGGTACTGTTTTCTCTCAGTTGGCAAGCTGCGCACACAATGGCAGTGTTGTACAGCTTGTTTCATCACCTTTGCGAAGTTGCCGCTCTCACCGGCTCCCGGAGACGAAGAAGCTGCTTCTTCGCGCAAAGACGATTCTGCGGCTCACAGTGCTCTGCGGTGTGCGCCTTCTGCCGAAAGAGGCCCGGGAGCGGTGCTTAGCTCTGCAGAGCACCGTACCTTCGTCTTTAGCCTCTCTTCTCGTCTACATCTTAGCAAAAAGCTTTTCCACTCTGTCTGGCAAGGAGAAACTGTGCCAGCACAAAAAACATCTCCCATCGTGTTCTAGAGGCTGCACGGAGGTCTGCCGAGTGTTTTGCAAGAAGAGAAAGAAAGTTGTCCAAAACAGCTTGCAATCGAATGTTCATGTGAATAGAAAAGGCAGGAGAGTGGTCAGGTACTGTTTTCTCTCAGTTGGCAAGCTGCGCACACAATCGCAGTGTTGTACAGCTTGTTTCATCACCTTTGCGAAGCTGCCGCTCTCTCCGGCTCCCGGAGACGAAGAAGCTGCTTCTTCGCGCAAAGACGATTCTGCCGCTCACAGTGCTGTGCGGTGTGCGCCTTCTGCCGAAAGAGATCCGGGAACGGTGCTTAGCTCTGCAGAGCACCGTACCTTCGTCTTTAGCCTCTCTTCTCGTCTACATCTTAGCAAAAAGCTTTTCCACTCTGTCTGGCAAGGAGAAACTGTGCCAGCACAAAAAACATCTCCCACCGTGTTCTAGAGGCTGCACGGAGGTCTGCCGAGTGTTTTGCAAGAAGAGAAAGAAAGTTGTCCAAAACAGCTTGCAATCGAATGTTCATGTGAATAGAAAAGGCAGGAGAGTGGTCAGGTACTGTTTTCTCTCAGTTGGCAAGCTGCGCACACAATCGCAGTGTTGTACAGCTTGTTTCATCACCTTTGCTAAGCTGCCGCTCTCTCCGGCTCCCGGAGACGAAGAAGCTGCTTCTTCGCGCAAAGACGATTCTGCCGCTCACAGTGCTCTGCGGTGTGCGCCTTCTGCCGAAAGAGGCCCGGGAGCGGTGCTTAGCTCTGCAGAGCACCGTACCTTCGTCTTTAGCCTCTCTTCTCGTCTACATCTTAGCAAAAAGCTTTTCCACTCTGTCTGGCAAGGAGAAACTCTGCCAGCACAAAAAACATCTCCCATCGTGTTCTAGAGGCTGCACGGAGGTCTGCCGAGTGTTTTGCAAGAAGAGAAAGAAAGTTGTCCAAAACAGCTTGCAATCGAATGTTCATGTGAATAGAAAAGGCAGGAGAGTGGTCAGGTACTGTTTTCTCTCAGTTGGCAAGCTGCGCACACAATCGCAGTGTTGTACAGCTTGTTTCATCACCTTTGCGAAGCTGCCGCTCTCTCCGGCTCCCGGAGACGAAGAAGCTGCTTCTTCGCGCAAAGACGATTCTGCCGCTCACAGTGCTGTGCGGTGTGCGCCTTCTGCCGAAAGAGATCCGGGAACGGTGCTTAGCTCTGCAGAGCACCGTACCTTCGTCTTTAGCCTCTCTTCTCGTCTACATCTTAGCAAAAAGCTTTTCCACTCTGTCTGGCAAGGAGAAACTGTGCCAGCACAAAAAACATCTCCCACCGTGTTCTAGAGGCTGCACGGAGGTCTGCCGAGTGTTTTGCAAGAAGAGAAAGAAAGTTGTCCAAAACAGCTTGCAATCGAATGTTCATGTGATTAGAAAAGGCAGGAGATGGTCAGGTACTGTTTTCTCTCAGTTGGCAAGCTGCGCACACAATGGCAGTGTTGTACAGCTTGTTTCATCACCTTTGCGAAGTTGCCGCTCTCACCGGCTCCCGGAGACGAAGAAGCTGCTTCTTCGCGCAAAGACGATTCTGCGGCTCACAGTGCTCTGCGGTGTGCGCCTTCTGCCGAAAGAGGCCCGGGAGCGGTGCTTAGCTCTGCAGAGCACCGTACCTTCGTCTTTAGCCTCTCTTCTCGTCTACATCTTAGCAAAAAGCTTTTCCACTCTGTCTGGCAAGGAGAAACTGTGCCAGCACAAAAAACATCTCCCATCGTGTTCTAGAGGCTGCACGGAGGTCTGCCGAGTGTTTTGCAAGAAGAGAAAGAAAGTTGTCCAAAACAGCTTGCAATCGAATGTTCATGTGAATAGAAAAGGCAGGAGAGTGGTCAGGTACTGTTTTCTCTCAGTTGGCAAGCTGCGCACACAATCGCAGTGTTGTACAGCTTGTTTCATCACCTTTGCGAAGCTGCCGCTCTCTCCGGCTCCCGGAGACGAAGAAGCTGCTTCTTCGCGCAAAGACGATTCTGCCGCTCACAGTGCTGTGCGGTGTGCGCCTTCTGCCGAAAGAGATCCGGGAACGGTGCTTAGCTCTGCAGAGCACCGTACCTTCGTCTTTAGCCTCTCTTCTCGTCTACATCTTAGCAAAAAGCTTTTCCACTCTGTCTGGCAAGGAGAAACTGTGCCAGCACAAAAAACATCTCCCACCGTGTTCTAGAGGCTGCACGGAGGTCTGCCGAGTGTTTTGCAAGAAGAGCAAGAAAGTTGTCCAAAACAGCTTGCAATCGAATGTTCATGTGAATAGAAAAGGCAGGAGAGTGGTCAGGTACTGTTTTCTCTCAGTTGGCAAGCTGCGCACACAATCGCAGTGTTGTACAGCTTGTTTCATCACCTTTGCTAAGCTGCCGCTCTCTCCGGCTCCCGGAGACGAAGAAGCTGCTTCTTCGCGCAAAGACGATTCTGCCGCTCACAGTGCTCTGCGGTGTGCGCCTTCTGCCGAAAGAGGCCCGGGAGCGGTGCTTAGCTCTGCAGAGCACCGTACCTTCGTCTTTAGCCTCTCTTCTCGTCTACATCTTAGCAAAAAGCTTTTCCACTCTGTCTGGCAAGGAGAAACTCTGCCAGCACAAAAAACATCTCCCATCGTGTTCTAGAAGCTGCACGGAGGTCTGCCGAGTGTTTTGCAAGAAGAGAAAGAAAGTTGTCCAAAACAGCTTGCAATCGAATATTCATGTGAATAGAAAAGGCAGGAGAGTGGTCAGGTACTGTTTTCTCTCAGTTGGCAAGCTGCGCACACAATGGCAGTGTTGTACAGCTTGTTTCATCACCTTTGCGAAGTTGCCGCTCTCACCGGCTCCCGGAGACGAAGAAACTGCTTCTTCGCGCAAAGACGATTCTGCGACTCACAGGGCTCTGCGGTGTGCGCCTTCTGCCGAAAGAGGCCCGGGAGCGGTGCTTAGCTCTGCAGAGCACCGTACCTTCGTCTTTAGCCTCTCTTCTCGTCTACATCTTAGCAAAAAGCTTTTCCACTCTGTCTGGCAAGGAGAAACTGTGCCAGCACAGAAAACATCTCCCATCGTGTTCTAGAGGCTGCACGGAGGTCTGCCGAGTGTTTTGCAAGAAGAGAAAGAAAGTTGTCCAAAACAGATTGCAATCGAATGTTCATGTGAATAGAAAAGGCAGGAGAGTGGTCAGGTACTGTTTTCTCTCAGTTGGCAAGCTGCGCACACAATCGCAGTGTTGTACAGCTTGTTTCATCACCTTTGCGAAGCTGCCGCTCTCTCCGGCTCCCGGAGACGAAGAAGCTGCTTCTTCGCGCAAAGACGATTCTGCGACTCACAGTGCTGTGCGGTGTGCGCCTTCTGCCGAAAGAGATCCGGGAACGGTGCTTAGCTCTGCAGAGCACCGTACCTTCGTCTTTAGCCTCTCTTCTCGTCTACATCTTAGCAAAAAGCTTTTCCACTCTGTCTGGCAAGGAGAAACTGTGCCAGCACAAAAAACATCTCCCACCGTGTTCTAGAGGCTGCACGGAGGTCTGCCGAGTGTTTTGCAAGAAGAGAAAGAAAGTTGTCCAAAACAGCTTGCAATCGAATGTTCATGTGAATAGAAAAGGCAGGAGAGTGGTCAGGTACTGTTTTCTCTCAGTTGGCAAGCTGCGCACACAATCGCAGTGTTGTACAGCTTGTTTCATCACCTTTGCGAAGCTGCCGCTCTCTCCGGCTCCCGGAGACGAAGAAGCTGCTTCTTCGCGCAAAGACGATTCTGCCGCTCACAGTGCTCTGCGGTGTGCGGCTTCTGCCGAAAGAGGCCCGGGAGCTGTGCTTAGCTCTGCAGAGCACCGTACCTTCGTCTTTAGCCTCTCTTCTCGTCTACATCTTAGCAAAAAGCTTTTCCACTCTGTCTGGCAAGGAGAAACTGTGCCAGCACAGAAAACATCTCCCATCGCGTTCTAGAGGCTGCACGGAGGTCTGCCGAGTGTTTTGCAAGAAGAGAAAGAAAGTTGTCCAAAACAGCTTGCAATCGAATGTTCATGTGAATAGAAAAGGCAGGAGAGTGGTCAGGTACTGTTTTCTCTCAGTTGGCAAGCTGCGCACACAATCGCAGTGTTGTACAGCTTGTTTCATCACCTTTGCGAAGCTGCCGCTCTCTCCGGCTCCCGGAGACGAAGAAGCTGCTTCTTCGCGCAAAGACGATTCTGCCGCTCACAGTGCTCTGCGGTGTGCGGCTTCTGCCGAAAGAGGCCCGGGAGCTGTGCTTAGCTCTGCAGAGCACCGTACCTTCGTCTTTAGCCTCTCTTCTCGTCTACATCTTAGCAAAAAGCTTTTCCACTCTGTCTGGCAAGGAGAAACTGTGCCAGCACAGAAAACATCTCCCATCGTGTTCTAGAGGCTGCACGGAGGTCTGCCGAGTGTTTTGCAAGAAGAGAAAGAAAGTTGTCCAAAACAGCTTGCAATCGAATGTTCATGTGAATAGAAAAGGCAGGAGAGTGGTCAGGTACTGTTTTTTCTCAGTTGGCAAGCTGCGCACACAATCGCAGTGTTGTAAAGTTTGTTTCATCACCTTTGCAAAGTTGCCGCTCGCTCCGGTTCCCGGAGACGAAGAAGCTGCTTCTTCGCGCAAAGACGATTCTGCCGCTCACAGTGCTCTGCAGTGTGTGTCTTCTGCCGAAAGAGGCCCGGGAGCTGTGCTTAGCTCTGCAGAGCACCGTACCTTCGTCTTTAGCCTCTCTTCTCGTCTACATCTTAGCAAAAAGCTTTTCCACTCTGTCTGGCAAGGAGAAACTGTGCCAGCACAGAAAACATCTCCCATCGTGTTCTGGAGGCTGCACGGAGGTCTGCCGAGTGTTTTGCAAGAAGAGAAAGAAAGTTGTCCAAAACAGCTTGCAATCGAATGTTCATGTGAATAGAAAAGGCAGGAGAGTGGTCAGGTACTGTTTTCTCTCAGTTGGCAAGCTGCGCACACAATCGCAGTGTTGTACAGCTTGTTTCATCACCTTTGCGAAGCTGCCGCACTCTCCGGCTCCCGGAGACGGAGAAGCTGCTTCTTCGCGCAAAGACGATTCTGCCGCTCACAGTGCTCTGCGGTGTGCGCCTTCTGCCGAAAGAGGTCCGGGAGCGGTGCTTAGCTCGGCAGAGCACCGTACCTTCGTCTTTAGCCTCTCTTCTCGTCTACATCTTAGCAAAAAGCTTTTCCACTCTGTCTGGCAAGGAGAAACTGTGCCAGCACAGAAAACATCTCCCATCGTCTTCTAGAGGCTGCACGGAGGTCTGCCGAGTGTTTTGCAAGAAGAGAAAGAAAGTTGTCCAAAACAGCTTGCAATCGAATATTCATGTGAATAGAAAAGGCAGGAGATGGTCAGGTACTGTTTTCTCTCACTTGGCAAGCTGCGCACACAATCGCAGTGTTGTACAGCTTGTTTCATCACCTTTGCGAAGTTGCCGCTCTCTCCGGCTCCCGGAGACGAAGAAGCTGCTTCTTCGCGCAAAGACGATTCTGCCGCTCACAGTGCTCTGCGGTGTGCGCCTTCTGCCGAAAGAGGCCCGGGAGCGGTGCTTAGCTCTGCAGAGCACCGTACCTTCGTCTTTAGCCTCTCTTCTCGTCTACATCTTAGCAAAAAGCTTTTCCACTCTGTCTGGCAAGGAGAAACTGTGCCAGCACAAAAAACATCTCCCACCGTGTTCTAGAGGCTGCACGGAGGTCTGCCGAGTGTTTTGCAAGAAGAGAAAGAAAGTTGTCCAAAACAGCTTGCAATCGAATGTTCATGTGATTAGAAAAGGCAGGAGATGGTCAGGTACTGTTTTCTCTCAGTTGGCAAGCTGCGCACACAATGGCAGTGTTGTACAGCTTGTTTCATCACCTTTGCGAAGTTGCCGCTCTCACCGGCTCCCGGAGACGAAGAAGCTGCTTCTTCGCGCAAAGACGATTCTGCGGCTCACAGTGCTCTGCGGTGTGCGCCTTCTGCCGAAAGAGGCCCGGGAGCGGTGCTTAGCTCTGCAGAGCACCGTACCTTCGTCTTTAGCCTCTCTTCTCGTCTACATCTTAGCAAAAAGCTTTTCCACTCTGTCTGGCAAGGAGAAACTGTGCCAGCACAAAAAACATCTCCCATCGTGTTCTAGAGGCTGCATGGAGGTCTGCCGAGTGTTTTGCAAGAAGAGAAAGAAAGTTGTCCAAAACAGCTTGCAATCGAATGTTCATGTGAATAGAAAAGGCAGGAGAGTGGTCAGGTACTGTTTTCTCTCACTTGGCAAGCTGCGCACACAATCGCAGTGTTGTACAGCTTGTTTCATCACCTTTGCGAAGCTGCCGCTCTCTCCGGCTCCCGGAGACGAAGAAGCTGCTTCTTCACGCAAAGACGATTCTGCCGCTCACAGTGCTGTGCGGTGTGCGCCTTCTGCCGAAAGAGATCCGGGAACGGTGCTTAGCTCTGCAGAGCACCGTACCTTCGTCTTTAGCCTCTCTTCTCGTCTACATCTTAGCAAAAAGCTTTTCCACTCTGTCTGGCAAGGAGAAACTGTGCCAGCACAAAAAACATCTCCCACCGTGTTCTAGAGGCTGCACGGAGGTCTGCCGAGTGTTTTGCAAGAAGAGAAAGAAAGTTGTCCAAAACAGCTTGCAATCGAATGTTCATGTGATTAGAAAAGGCAGGAGATGGTCAGGTACTGTTTTCTCTCAGTTGGCAAGCTGCGCACACAATGGCAGTGTTGTACAGCTTGTTTCATCACCTTTGCGAAGTTGCCGCTCTCACCGGCTCCCGGAGACGAAGAAGCTGCTTCTTCGCGCAAAGACGATTCTGCGGCTCACAGTGCTCTGCGGTGTGCGCCTTCTGCCGAAAGAGGCCCGGGAGCGGTGCTTAGCTCTGCAGAGCACCGTACCTTCGTCTTTAGCCTCTCTTCTCGTCTACATCTTAGCAAAAAGCTTTTCCACTCTGTCTGGCAAGGAGAAACTGTGCCAGCACAAAAAACATCTCCCATCGTGTTCTAGAGGCTGCACGGAGGTCTGCCGAGTGTTTTGCAAGAAGAGAAAGAAAGTTGTCCAAAACAGCTTGCAATCGAATGTTCATGTGAATAGAAAAGGCAGGAGAGTGGTCAGGTACTGTTTTCTCTCAGTTGGCAAGCTGCGCACACAATCGCAGTGTTGTACAGCTTGTTTCATCACCTTTGCGAAGCTGCCGCTCTCTCCGGCTCCCGGAGACGAAGAAGCTGCTTCTTCGCGCAAAGACGATTCTGCCGCTCACAGTGCTCTGCGGTGTGCGCCTTCTGCCGAAAGAGGCCCGGGAGCGGTGCTTAGCTCTGCAGAGCACCGTACCTTCGTCTTTAGCCTCTCTTCTCGTCTACATCTTAGCAAAAAGCTTTTCCACTCTGTCTGGCAAGGAGAAACTCTGCCAGCACAAAAAACATCTCCCATCGTGTTCTAGAAGCTGCACGGAGGTCTGCCGAGTGTTTTGCAAGAAGAGAAAGAAAGTTGTCCAAAACAGCTTGCAATCGAATATTCATGTGAATAGAAAAGGCAGGAGAGTGGTCAGGTACTGTTTTCTCTCAGTTGGCAAGCTGCGCACACAATGGCAGTGTTGTACAGCTTGTTTCATCACCTTTGCGAAGTTGCCGCTCTCACCGGCTCCCGGAGACGAAGAAACTGCTTCTTCGCGCAAAGACGATTCTGCGACTCACAGGGCTCTGCGGTGTGCGCCTTCTGCCGAAAAGGCCCGGGAGCGGTGCTTAGCTCTGCAGAGCACCGTACCTTCGTCTTTAGCCTCTCTTCTCGTCTACATCTTAGCAAAAACCTTTTCCAGTCTGTCTGGCAAGGAGAAACTGTGCCAGCACAGAAAACATCTCCCATCGTGTTCTAGAGGCTGCACGGAGGTCTGCCGAGTGTTTTGCAAGAAGAGAAAGAAAGTTGTCCAAAACAGATTGCAATCGAATGTTCATGTGAATAGAAAAGGCAGGAGAGTGGTCAGGTACTGTTTTCTCTCAGTTGGCAAGCTGCGCACACAATCGCAGTGTTGTACAGCTTGTTTCATCACCTTTGCGAAGCTGCCGCACTCTCCGGCTCCCGGAGACGAAGAAGCTGCTTCTTCGCGCAAAGACGATTCTGCGACTCACAGTGCTGTGCGGTGTGCGCCTTCTGCCGAAAGAGATCCGGGAACGGTGCTTAGCTCTGCAGAGCACCGTACCTTCGTCTTTAGCCTCTCTTCTCGTCTACATCTTAGCAAAAAGCTTTTCCACTCTGTCTGGCAAGGAGAAACTGTGCCAGCACAAAAAACATCTCCCACCGTGTTCTAGAGGCTGCACGGAGGTCTGCCGAGTGTTTTGCAAGAAGAGAAAGAAAGTTGTCCAAAACAGCTTGCAATCGAATGTTCATGTGAATAGAAAAGGCAGGAGAGTGGTCAGGTACTGTTTTCTCTCAGTTGGCAAGCTGCGCACACAATCGCAGTGTTGTACAGCTTGTTTCATCACCTTTGCGAAGCTGCCGCTCTCTCCGGCTCCCGGAGACGAAGAAGCTGCTTCTTCGCGCAAAGACGATTCTGCCGCTCACAGTGCTCTGCGGTGTGCGCCTTCTGCCGAAAGAGGCCCGCGAGCTGTGCTTAGCTCTGCAGAGCACCGTACCTTCGTCTTTAGCCTCTCTTCTCGTCTACATCTTAGCAAAAAGCTTTTCCACTCTGTCTGGCAAGGAGAAACTGTGCCAGCACAGAAAACATCTCCCATCGCGTTCTAGAGGCTGCACGGAGGTCTGCCGAGTGTTTTGCAAGAAGAGAAAGAAAGTTGTCCAAAACAGCTTGCAATCGAATGTTCATGTGAATAGAAAAGGCAGGAGAGTGGTCAGGTACTGTTTTCTCTCAGTTGGCAAGCTGCGCACACAATCGCAGTGTTGTACAGCTTGTTTCATCACCTTTGCGAAGCTGCCGCTCTCTCCGGCTCCCGGAGACGAAGAAGCTGCTTCTTCGCGCAAAGACGATTCTGCCGCTCACAGTGCTCTGCGGTGTGCGGCTTCTGCCGAAAGAGGCCCGGGAGCTGTGCTTAGCTCTGCAGAGCACCGTACCTTCGTCTTTAGCCTCTCTTCTCGTCTACATCTTAGCAAAAAGCTTTTCCACTCTGTCTGGCAAGGAGAAACTGTGCCAGCACAGAAAACATCTCCCATCGTGTTCTAGAGGCTGCACGGAGGTCTGCCGAGTGTTTTGCAAGAAGAGAAAGAAAGTTGTCCAAAACAGCTTGCAATCGAATGTTCATGTGAATAGAAAAGGCAGGAGAGTGGTCAGGTACTGTTTTTTCTCAGTTGGCAAGCTGCGCACACAATCGCAGTGTTGTAAAGTTTGTTTCATCACCTTTGCAAAGTTGCCGCTCGCTCCGGTTCCCGGAGACGAAGAAGCTGCTTCTTCGCGCAAAGACGATTCTGCCGCTCACAGTGCTCTGCAGTGTGTGTCTTCTGCCGAAAGAGGCCCGGGAGCTGTGCTTAGCTCTGCAGAGCACCGTACCTTCGTCTTTAGCCTCTCTTCTCGTCTACATCTTAGCAAAAAGCTTTTCCACTCTGTCTGGCAAGGAGAAACTGTGCCAGCACAGAAAACATCTCCCATCGTGTTCTGGAGGCTGCACGGAGGTCTGCCGAGTGTTTTGCAAGAAGAGAAAGAAAGTTGTCCAAAACAGCTTGCAATCGAATGTTCATGTGAATAGAAAAGGCAGGAGAGTGGTCAGGTACTGTTTTCTCTCAGTTGGCAAGCTGCGCACACAATCGCAGTGTTGTACAGCTTGTTTCATCACCTTTGCGAAGCTGCCGCACCCTCCGGCTCCCGGAGACGGAGAAGCTGCTTCTTCGCGCAAAGACGATTCTGCCGCTCACAGTGCTCTGCGGTGTGCGCCTTCTGCCGAAAGAGGTCCGGGAGCGGTGCTTAGCTCGGCAGAGCACCGTACCTTCGTCTTTAGCCTCTCTTCTCGTCTACATCTTAGCAAAAAGCTTTTCCACTCTGTCTGGCAAGGAGAAACTGTGCCAGCACAGAAAACATCTCCCATCGTCTTCTAGAGGCTGCACGGAGGTCTGCCGAGTGTTTTGCAAGAAGAGAAAGAAAGTTGTCCAAAACAGCTTGCAATCGAATATTCATGTGAATAGAAAAGGCAGGAGATGGTCAGGTACTGTTTTCTCTCACTTGGCAAGCTGCGCACACAATCGCAGTGTTGTACAGCTTGTTTCATCACCTTTGCGAAGCTGCCGCTCTCACCGGCTCCCGGAGACGAAGAAGCTGCTTCTTCGCGCAAAGACGATTCTGCCGCTCACAGTGCTCTGCGGTGTGCGCCTTCTGCCGAAAGAGGTCCGGGAGCGGTGCTTAGCTCGGCAGAGCACCGTACCTTCGTCTTTAGCCTCTCTTCTCGTCTACATCTTAGCAAAAAGCTTTTCCACTCTGTCTGGCAAGGAGAAACTGTGCCAGCACAGAAAACATCTCCCATCGTGTTCTAGAGGCTGCACGCAGGTCTGCCGAGTGTTTTGCAAGAAGAGAAAGAAAGTTGTCCAAAACAGCTTGCAATCGAATATTCATGTGAATAGAAAAGGCAGGAGATGGTCAGGTACTGTTTTCTCTCACTTGGCAAGCTGCGCACACAATCGCAGTGTTGTACAGCTTGTTTCATCACCTTTGCGAAGTTGCCGCTCTCTCCGGCTCCCGGAGACGAAGAAGCTGCTTCTTCGCGCAAAGACGATTCTGCCGCTCACAGTGCTCTGCGGTGTGCGCCTTCTGCCGAAAGAGGCCCGGGAGCGGTGCTTAGCTCTGCAGAGCACCGTACCTTCGTCTTTAGCCTCTCTTCTCGTCTACATCTTAGCAAAAAGCTTTTCCACTCTGTCTGGCAAGGAGAAACTCTGCCAGCACAAAAAACATCTCCCATCGTGTTCTAGAGGCTGCACGGAGGTCTGCCGAGTGTTTTGCAAGAAGAGAAAGAAAGTTGTCCAAAACAGCTTGCAATCGAATGTTCATGTGAATAGAAAAGGCAGGAGAGTGGTCAGGTACTGTTTTCTCTCAGTTGGCAAGCTGCGCACACAATCGCAGTGTTGTACAGCTTGTTTCATCACCTTTGCGAAGCTGCCGCTCTCTCCGGCTCCCGGAGACGAAGAAGCTGCTTCTTCGCGCAAAGACGATTCTGCCGCTCACAGTGCTGTGCGGTGTGCGCCTTATGCCGAAAGAGATCCGGGAACGGTGCTTAGCTCTGCAGAGCACCGTACCTTCGTCGTTAGCCTCTCTTCTCGTCTACATCTTAGCAAAAAGCTTTTCCACTCTGTCTGGCAAGGAGAAACTGTGCCAGCACAAAAAACATCTCCCACCGTGTTCTAGAGGCTGCACGGAGGTCTGCCGAGTGTTTTGCAAGAAGAGAAAGAAAGTTGTCCAAAACAGCTTGCAATCGAATGTTCATGTGATTAGAAAAGGCAGGAGATGGTCAGGTACTGTTTTCTCTCAGTTGGCAAGCTGCGCACACAATCGCAGTGTTGTACAGCTTGTTTCATCACCTTTGCGAAGTTGCCGCTCTCACCGGCTCCCGGAGACGAAGAAGCCGCTTCTTCGCGCAAAGACGATTCTGCGGCTCACAGGGCTCTGCGGTGTGCGCCTTCTGCCGAAAGAGGCCCGGGAGCGGTGCTTAGCTCTGCAGAGCACCGTACCTTCGTCTTTAGCCTCTCTTCTCGTCTACATCTTAGCAAAAAGCTTTTCCACTCTGTCTGGCAAGGAGAAACTGTGCCAGCACAAAAAACATCTCCCATCGTGTTCTAGAGGCTGCACGGAGGTCTGCCGAGTGTTTTGCAAGAAGAGAAAGAAAGTTGTCCAAAACAGCTTGCAATCGAATGTTCATGTGAATAGAAAAGGCAGGAGAGTGGTCAGGTACTGTTTTCTCTCAGTTGGCAAGCTGCGCACACAATCGCAGTGTTGTACAGCTTGTTTCATCACCTTTGCGAAGCTGCCGCTCTCTCCGGCTCCCGGAGACGAAGAAGCTGCTTCTTCGCGCAAAGACGATTCTGCCGCTCACAGTGCTGTGCGGTGTGCGCCTTCTGCCGAAAGAGATCCGGGAACGGTGCTTAGCTCTGCAGAGCACCGTACCTTCGTCTTTAGCCTCTCTTCTCGTCTACATCTTAGCAAAAAGCTTTTCCACTCTGTCTGGCAAGGAGAAACTGTGCCAGCACAAAAAACATCTCCCACCGTGTTCTAGAGGCTGCACGGAGGTCTGCCGAGTGTTTTGCAAGAAGAGAAAGAAAGTTGTCCAAAACAGCTTGCAATCGAATGTTCATGTGAATAGAAAAGGCAGGAGAGTGGTCAGGTACTGTTTTCTCTCAGTTGGCAAGCTGCGCACACAATCGCAGTGTTGTACAGCTTGTTTCATCACCTTTGCTAAGCTGCCGCTCTCTCCGGCTCCCGGAGACGAAGAAGCTGCTTCTTCGCGCAAAGACGATTCTGCCGCTCACAGTGCTGTGCGGTGTGCGCCTTCTGCCGAAAGAGGCCCGGGAGCGGTGCTTAGCTCTGCAGAGCACCGTACCTTCGTCTTTAGCCTCTCTTCTCGTCTACATCTTAGCAAAAAGCTTTTCCACTCTTTCTGGCAAGGAGAAACTCTGCCAGCACAAAAAACATCTCCCATCGTGTTCTAGAAGCTGCACGGAGGTCTGCCGAGTGTTTTGCAAGAAGAGAAAGAAAGTTGTCCAAAACAGCTTGCAATCGAATATTCATGTGAATAGAAAAGGCAGGAGAGTGGTCAGGTACTGTTTTCTCTCAGTTGGCAAGCTGCGCACACAATGGCAGTGTTGTACAGCTTGTTTCATCACATTTGCGAAGTTGCCGCTCTCACCGGCTCCCGGAGACGAAGAAACTGCTTCTTCGCGCAAAGACGATTCTGCCGCTCACAGGGCTCTGCGGTGTGCACCTTCTGCCGAAAGAGGCCCGGGAGCGGTGCTTAGCTCTGCAGAGCACCGTACCTTCGTCTTTAGCCTCTCTTCTCGTCTACATCTTAGCAAAAAGCTTTTCCACTCTGTCTGGCAAGGAGAAACTGTGCCAGCACAGAAAACATCTCCCATCGTGTTCTAGAGGCTGCACGGAGGTCTGCCGAGTGTTTTGCAAGAAGAGAAAGAAAGTTGTCCAAAACAGCTTGCAATCGAATGTTCATGTGAATAGAAAAGGCAGGAGAGTGGTCAGGTACTGTTTTCTCTCAGTTGGCAAGCTGCGCACACAATCGCAGTGTTGTACAGCTTGTTTCATCACCTTTGCGAAGCTGCCGCTCTCTCCGGCTCCCGGAGACGAAGAAGCTGCTTCTTCGCGCAAAGACGATTCTGCCGCTCACAGTGCTCTGCGGTGTGCGCCTTCTGCCGAAAGAGGCCCGGGAGCGGTGCTTAGCTCTGCAGAGCACCGTACCTTCGTCTTTAGCCTCTCTTCTCGTCTACATCTTAGCAAAAAGCTTTTCCACTCTGTCTGGCAAGGAGAAACTCTGCCAGCACAAGAAACATCTCCCATCGTGTTCTAGAAGCTGCACGGAGGTCTGCCGACTGTTTTGCAAGAAGAGAAAGAAAGTTGTCCAAAACAGCTTGCAATCGAATATTCATGTGAATAGAAAAGGCAGGAGATGGTCAGGTACTGTTTTCTCTCAGTTGGCAAGCTGCGCACACAATCGCAGTGTTGTACAGCTTGTTTCATCACCTTTGCGAAGTTGCCGCTCTCACCGGCTCCCGGAGACGAAGAAGCTGCTTCTTCGCGCGAAGACGATTCTGCGGCTCACAGGGCTCTGCGGTGTGCGCCTTCTGCCGAAAGAGGCCCGGGAGCGGTGCTTAGCTCTGCAGAGCACCGTACCTTCGTCTTTAGCCTCTCTTCTCGTCTACATCTTAGCAAAAAGCTTTTCCACTCTGTCTGGCAAGGAGAAACTGTGCCAGCACAGAAAACATCTCCCATCGTGTTCTAGAGGCTGCACGGAGGTCTGCCGAGTGTTTTGCAAGAAGAGAAAGAAAGTTGTCCAAAACAGCTTGCAATCGAATGTTCATGTGAATAGAAAAGGCAGGAGAGTGGTCAGGTACTGTTTTCTCTCAGTTGGCAAGCTGCGCACACAATCGCAGTGTTGTACAGCTTGTTTCATCACCTTTGCGAAGCTGCCGCTCTCTCCGGATCCCGGAGGCGAAGAAGCTGCTTCTTCGCGCAAAGACGATTCTGCCGCTCACAGTGCTCTGCGGTGTGCGGCTTCTGCCGAAAAAGGCCCGGGAGCTGTGCTTAGCTCTGCAGAGCACCGTACCTTCGTCTTTAGCCTCTCTTCTCGTCTACATCTTAGCAAAAAGCTTTTCCACTCTGTCTGGCAAGGAGAAACTGTGCCAGCACAGAAAACATCTCCCATCGTGTTCTAGAGGCTGCACGGAGGTCTGCCGAGTGTTTTGCAAGAAGAGAAAGAAAGTTGTCCAAAACAGCTTGCAATCGAATGTTCATGTGAATAGAAAAGGCAGGAGAGTGGTCAGGTACTGTTTTTTCTCAGTTGGCAAGCTGCGCACACAATCGCAGTGTTGTAAAGTTTTTTTCATCACCTTTGCCAAGTTGCCGCTCGCTCCGGCTCCCGGAGACGAAGAAGCTGCTTCTTCGCGCAAAGACGATTCTGCCGCTCACAGTGCTATGCAGTGTGTGTCTTCTGCCGAAAGAGGCCCAAGAGCTGTGCTTAGCTCTGCAGAGCACCGTACCTTCGTCTTTAGCCTCTCTTCTCGTCTACATCTTAGCAAAAAGCTTTTCCACTCTGTCTGGCAAGGAGAAACTGTGCCAGCACAGAAAACATCTCCCATCGTGTTCTGGAGGCTGCACGGAGGTCTGCCGAGTGTTTTGCAAGAAGAGCAAGAAAGTTGTCCAAAACAGCTTGCAATCGAATGTTCATGTGAATAGAAAAGGCAGGAGAGTGGTCAGGTACTGTTTTCTCTCAGTTGGCAAGCTGCGCACACAATCGCAGTGTTGTACAGCTTGTTTCATCACCTTTGCGAAGCTGCCGCTCTCTCCGGCTCCCGGAGACGAAGAAGCTGCTTCTTCGCGCAAAGACGATTCTGCCGCTCACATTGCTGTGCGGTGTGCGCCTTCTGCCGAAAGAGATCCGGGAACGGTGCTTAGCTCTGCAGAGCACCGTACCTTCGTCTTTAGCCTCTCTTCTCGTCTACATCTTAGCAAAAAGCTTTTCCACTCTGTCTGGCAAGGAGAAACTGTGCCAGCACAAAAAACATCTCCCACCGTGTTCTAGAGGCTGCACGGAGGTCTGCCGAGTGTTTTGCAAGAAGAGAAAGAAAGTTGTCCAAAACAGCTTGCAATCGAATATTCATGTGATTAGAAAAGGCAGGAGATGGTCAGGTACTGTTTTCTCTCTGTTGGCAAGCTGCGCACACAATCGCAGTGTTGTACAGCTTGTTTCATCACCTTTGCGAAGTTGCCGCTCTCTCCGGCTCCCGGAGACGAAGAAGCTGCTTCTTCGCGCAAAGACGATTCTGCGGCTCACAGTGCTCTGCGGTGTGCGCCTTCTGCCGAAAGAGGCCCGGGAGCGGTGCTTAGCTCTGCAGAGCACCGTACCTTCGTCTTTAGCCTCTCTTCTCGTCTACATCTTAGCAAAAAGCTTTTCCACTCTGTCTGGCAAGGAGAAACTGTGCCAGCACAAAAAACATCTCCCATCGTGTTCTAGAGGCTGCACGGAGGTCTGCCGAGTGTTTTGCAAGAAGAGAAAGAAAGTTGTCCAAAACAGCTTGCAATCGAATGTTCATGTGAATAGAAAAGGCAGGAGAGTGGTCAGGTACTGTTTTCTCTCAGTTGGCAAGCTGCGCACACAATCGCAGTGTTGTACAGCTTGTTTCATCACCTTTGCGAAGCTGCCGCTCTCTCCGGCTCCCGGAGACGAAGAAGCTGCTTCTTCGCGCAAAGACGATTCTGCCGCTCACAGTGCTGTGCGGTGTGCGCCTTCTGCCGAAAGAGATCCGGGAACGGTGCTTAGCTCTGCAGAGCACAGTACCTTCGTCTTTAGCCTCTCTTCTCGTCTACATCTTAGCAAAAAGCTTTTCCACTCTGTCTGGCAAGGAGAAACTGTGCCAGCACAAAAAACATCTCCCACCGTGTTCTAGAGGCTGCACGGAGGTCTGCCGAGTGTTTTGCAAGAAGAGAAAGAAAGTTGTCCAAAACAGCTTGCAATCGAATGTTCATGTGAATAGAAAAGGCAGGAGAGTGGTCAGGTACTGTTTTCTCTCAGTTGGCAAGCTGCGCACACAATCGCAGTGTTGTACAGCTTGTTTCATCACCTTTGCTAAGCTGCCGCTCTCTCCGGCTCCCGGAGACGAAGAAGCTGCTTCTTCGCGCAAAGACGATTCTGCCGCACACAGTGCTCTGCGGTGTGCGCCTTCTGCCGAAAGAGGCCCGGGAGCGGTGCTTAGCTCTGCAGAGCACCGTACCTTCGTCTTTAGCCTCTCTTCTCGTCTACATCTTAGCAAAAAGCTTTTCCACTCTGTCTGGCAAGGAGAAACTGTGCCAGCACAAAAAACATCTCCCATCGTGTTCTAGAAGCTGCACGGAGGTCTGCCGAGTGTTTTGCAAGAAGAGAAAGAAAGTTGTCCAAAACAGCTTGCAATCGAATATTCATGTGAATAGAAAAGGCAGGAGAGTGGTCAGGTACTGTTTTCTCTCAGTTGGCAAGCTGCGCATACAATGGCAGTGTTGTACAGCTTGTTTCATCACCTTTGCGAAGTTGCCGCTCTCACCGGCTCCCGGAGACGAAGAAACTGCTTCTTCGCGCAAAGACGATTCTGCGACTCACAGGGTTCTGCGGTGTGCACCTTCTGCCGAAAGAGGCCCGGGAGCGGTGCTTAGCTCTGCAGAGCACCGTACCTTCGTCTTTAGCCTCTCTTCTCGTCTACATCTTAGCAAAAAGCTTTTCCACTCTGTCTGGCAAGGAGAAACTGTGCCAGCACAGAAAACATCTCCCATCGTGTTCTAGAGGCTGCACGGAGGTCTGCCGAGTGTTTTGCAAGAAGAGAAAGAAAGTTGTCCAAAACAGCTTGCAATCGAATGTTCATGTGAATAGAAAAGGCAGGAGAGTGGTCAGGTACTGTTTTCTCTCAGTTGGCAAGCTGCGCACACAATCGCAGTGTTGTACAGCTTGTTTCATCACCTTTGCGAAGCTGCCGCTCTCTCCGGCTCCCGCAGGCGAAGAAGCTGCTTCTCCGCGCAAAGACGATTCTGCCGCTCACAGTGCTCTGCGGTGTGCGCCTTCTGCCGAAAGAGGCCCGGGAGCGGTGCTTAGCTCTGCAGAGCACCGTACCTTCGTCTTTAGCCTCTCTTCTCGTCTACATCTTAGCAAAAAGCTTTTCCACTCTGTCTGGCAAGGAGAAACTCTGCCAGCACAAGAAACATCTCCCATCGTGTTCTAGAAGCTGCACGGAGGTCTGCCGAGTGTTTTGCAAGAAGAGAAAGAAAGTTGTCCAAAACAGCTTGCAATCGAATATTCATGTGAATAGAAAAGGCAGGAGATGGTCAGGTACTGTTTTCTCTCAGTTGGCAAGCTGCGCACACAATCGCAGTGTTGTACAGCTTGTTTCATCACCTTTGCGAAGTTGCCGCTCTCACCGGCTCCCGGAGACGAAGAAGCTGCTTCTTCGCGCAAAGACGATTCTGCGGCTCACAGGGCTCTGCGGTGTGCGCCTTCTGCCGAAAGAGGCCCGGGAGCGGTGCTTAGCTCTGCAGAGCACCGTACCTTCGTCTTTAGCCTCTCTTCTCGTCTACATCTTAGCAAAAAGCTTTTCCACTCTGTCTGGCAAGGAGAAACTGTGCCAGCACAGAAAACATCTCCCATCGTGTTCTAGAGGCTGCACGGAGGTCTGCCGAGTGTTTTGCAAGAAGAGAAAGAAAGTTGTCCAAAACAGCTTGCAATCGAATGTTCATGTGAATAGAAAAGGCAGGAGAGTGGTCAGGTACTGTTTTCTCTCAGTTGGCAAGCTGCGCACACAATCGCAGTGTTGTACAGCTTGTTTCATCACCTTTGCGAAGCTGCCGCTCTCTCCGGCTCCCGGAGGCGAAGAAGCTGCTTCTTCGCGCAAAGACGATTCTGCCGCTCACAGTGCTCTGCGGTGTGCGGCTTCTGCCGAAAAAGGCCCGGGAGCTGTGCTTAGCTCTGCAGAGCACCGTACCTTCGTCGTTAGCCTCTCTTCTCGTCTACATCTTAGCAAAAAGCTTTTCCACTCTGTCTGGCAAGGAGAAACTGTGCCAGCACAGAAAACATCTCCCATCGTGTTCTAGAGGCTGCACGGAGGTCTGCCGAGTGTTTTGCAAGAAGAGAAAGAAAGTTGTCCAAAACAGCTTGCAATCGAATGTTCATGTGAATAGAAAAGGCAGGAGAGTGGTCAGGTACTGTTTTCTCTCAGTTGGCAAGCTGCGCACACAATCGCAGTGTTGTACAGCTTGTTTCATCACCTTTGCGAAGCTGCCGCTCTCTCCGGCTGCCGGAGACGAAGAAGCTGCTTCTTCGCGCAAAGACGATTCTGCCGCTCACAGTGCTGTGCGGTGTGCGCCTTCTGCCGAAAGAGATCCGGGAACGGTGCTTAGCTCTGCAGAGCACCGTACCTTCGTCTTTAGCCTCTCTTCTCGTCTACATCTTAGCAAAAAGCTTTTCCACTCTGTCTGGCAAGGAGAAACTGTGCCAGCACAAAAAACATCTCCCACCGTGTTCTAGAGGCTGCACGGAGGTCTGCCGAGTGTTTTGCAAGAAGAGAAAGAAAGTTGTCCAAAACAGCTTGCAATCGAATGTTCATGTGATTAGAAAAGGCAGGAGATGGTCAGGTACTGTTTTCTCTCAGTTGGCAAGCTGCGCACACAATGGCAGTGTTGTACAGCTTGTTTCATCACCTTTGCGAAGTTGCCGCTCTCACCGGCTCCCGGAGACGAAGAAGCTGCTTCTTCGCGCAAAGACGATTCTGCGGCTCACAGTGCTCTGCGGTGTGCGCCTTCTGCCGAAAGAGGCCCGGGAGCGGTGCTTAGCTCTGCAGAGCACCGTACCTTCGTCTTTAGCCTCTCTTCTCGTCTACATCTTAGCAAAAAGCTTTTCCACTCTGTCTGGCAAGGAGAAACTGTGCCAGCACAAAAAACATCTCCCATCGTGTTCTAGAGGCTGCACGGAGGTCTGCCGAGTGTTTTGCAAGAAGAGAAAGAAAGTTGTCCAAAACAGCTTGCAATCGAATGTTCATGTGAATAGAAAAGGCAGGAGAGTGGTCAGGTACTGTTTTCTCTCAGTTGGCAAGCTGCGCACACAATCGCAGTGTTGTACAGCTTGTTTCATCACCTTTGCGAAGCTGCCGCTCTCTCCGGCTCCCGGAGACGAAGAAGCTGCTTCTTCGCGCAAAGACGATTCTGCCGCTCACAGTGCTGTGCGGTGTGCGCCTTCTGCCGAAAGAGATCCGGGAACGGTGCTTAGCTCTGCAGAGCACCGTACCTTCGTCTTTAGCCTCTCTTCTCGTCTACATCTTAGCAAAAAGCTTTTCCACTCTGTCTGGCAAGGAGAAACTGTGCCAGCACAAAAAACATCTCCCACCGTGTTCTAGAGGCTGCACGGAGGTCTGCCGAGTGATTTGCAAGAAGAGAAAGAAAGTTGTCCAAAACAGCTTGCAATCGAATGTTCATGTGAATAGAAAAGGCAGGAGAGTGGTCAGGTACTGTTTTCTCTCAGTTGGCAAGCTGCGCACACAATCGCAGTGTTGTACAGCTTGTTTCATCACCTTTGCTAAGCTGCCGCTCTCTCCGGCTCCCGGAGACGAAGAAGCTGCTTCTTCGCGCAAAGACGATTCTGCCGCTCACAGTGCTCTGCGGTGTGCGCCTTCTGCCGAAAGAGGCCCGGGAGCGGTGCTTAGCTCTGCAGAGCACCGTACCTTCGTCTTTAGCCTCTCTTCTCGTCTACATCTTAGCAAAAAGCTTTTCCACTCTGTCTGGCAAGGAGAAACTCTGCCAGCACAAAAAACATCTCCCATCGTGTTCTAGAAGCTGCACGGAGGTCTGCCGAGTGTTTTGCAAGAAGAGAAAGAAAGTTGTCCAAAACAGCTTGCAATCGAATATTCATGTGAATAGAAAAGGCAGGAGAGTGGTCAGGTACTGTTTTCTCTCAGTTGGCAAGCTGCGCACACAATGGCAGTGTTGTACAGCTTGTTTCATCACCTTTGCGAAGTTGCCGCTCTCACCGGCTCCCGGAGACGAAGAAACTGCTTCTTCGCGCAAAGACGATTCTGCCGCTCACAGGGCTCTGCGGTGTGCACCTTCTGCCGAAAGAGGCCCGGGAGCGGTGCTTAGCTCTGCAGAGCACCGTACCTTCGTCTTTAGCCTCTCTTCTCGTCTACATCTTAGCAAAAAGCTTTTCCACTCTGTCTGGCAAGGAGAAACTGTGCCAGCACAGAAAACATCTCCCATCGTGTTCTAGAGGCTGCACGGAGGTCTGCCGAGTGTTTTGCAAGAAGAGAAAGAAAGTTGTCCAAAACAGCTTGCAATCGAATGTTCATGTGAATAGAAAAGGCAGGAGAGTGGTCAGGTACTGTTTTCTCTCAGTTGGCAAGCTGCGCACACAATCGCAGTGTTGTACAGCTTGTTTCATCACCTTTGCGAAGCTGCCGCTCTCTCCGGCTCCCGCAGGCGAAGAAGCTGCTTCTCCGCGCAAAGACGATTCTGCCGCTCACAGTGCTCTGCGGTGTGCGCCTTCTGCCGAAAGAGGCCCGGGAGCGGTGCTTAGCTCTGCAGAGCACCGTACCTTCGTCTTTAGCCTCTCTTCTCGTCTACATCTTAGCAAAAAGCTTTTCCACTCTGTCTGGCAAGGAGAAACTCTGCCAGCACAAGAAACATCTCCCATCGTGTTCTAGAAGCTGCACGGAGGTCTGCCGACTGTTTTGCAAGAAGAGAAAGAAAGTTGTCCAAAACAGCTTGCAATCGAATATTCATGTGAATAGAAAAGGCAGGAGATGGTCAGGTACTGTTTTCTCTCAGTTGGCAAGCTGCGCACACAATCGCAGTGTTGTACAGCTTGTTTCATCACCTTTGCGAAGTTGCCGCTCTCACCGGCTCCCGGAGACGAAGAAGCTGCTTCTTCGCGCAAAGACGATTCTGCGGCTCACAGGGCTCTGCGGTGTGCGCCTTCTGCCGAAAGAGGCCCGGGAGCGGTGCTTAGCTCTGCAGAGCACCGTACCTTCGTCTTTAGCCTCTCTTCTCGTCTACATCTTAGCAAAAAGCTTTTCCACTCTGTCTGGCAAGGAGAAACTGTGCCAGCACAGAAAACATCTCCCATCGTGTTCTAGAGGCTGCACGGAGGTCTGCCGAGTGTTTTGCAAGAAGAGAAAGAAAGTTGTCCAAAACAGCTTGCAATCGAATGTTCATGTGAATAGAAAAGGCAGGAGAGTGGTCAGGTACTGTTTTCTCTCAGTTGGCAAGCTGCGCACACAATCGCAGTGTTGTACAGCTTGTTTCATCACCTTTGCGAAGCTGCCGCTCTCTCCGGCTCCCGGAGGCGAAGAAGCTGCTTCTTCGCGCAAAGACGATTCTGCCGCTCACAGTGCTCTGCGGTGTGCGGCTTCTGCCGAAAAAGGCCCGGGAGCTGTGCTTAGCTCTGCAGAGCACCGTACCTTCGTCGTTAGCCTCTCTTCTCGTCTACATCTTAGCAAAAAGCTTTTCCACTCTGTCTGGCAAGGAGAAACTGTGCCAGCACAGAAAACATCTCCCATCGTGTTCTAGAGGCTGCACGGAGGTCTGCCGAGTGTTTTGCAAGAAGAGAAAGAAAGTTGTCCAAAACAGCTTGCAATCGAATGTTCATGTGAATAGAAAAGGCAGGAGAGTGGTCAGGTACTGTTTTCTCTCAGTTGGCAAGCTGCGCACACAATCGCAGTGTTGTACAGCTTGTTTCATCACCTTTGCGAAGCTGCCGCTCTCTCCGGCTGCCGGAGACGAAGAAGCTGCTTCTTCGCGCAAAGACGATTCTGCCGCTCACAGTGCTCTGCGGTGTGCGCCTTCTGCCGAAAGAGATCCGGGAACGGTGCTTAGCTCTGCAGAGCACCGTACCTTCGTCTTTAGCCTCTCTTCTCGTCTACATCTTAGCAAAAAGCTTTTCCACTCTGTCTGGCAAGGAGAAACTGTGCCAGCACAAAAAACATCTCCCACCGTGTTCTAGAGGCTGCACGGAGGTCTGCCGAGTGTTTTGCAAGAAGAGAAAGAAAGTTGTCCAAAACAGCTTGCAATCGAATGTTCATGTGATTAGAAAAGGCAGGAGATGGTCAGGTACTGTTTTCTCTCAGTTGGCAAGCTGCGCACACAATGGCAGTGTTGTACAGCTTGTTTCATCACCTTTGCGAAGTTGCCGCTCTCACCGGCTCCCGGAGACGAAGAAGCTGCTTCTTCGCGCAAAGACGATTCTGCGGCTCACAGTGCTCTGCGGTGTGCGCCTTCTGCCGAAAGAGGCCCGGGAGCGGTGCTTAGCTCTGCAGAGCACCGTACCTTCGTCTTTAGCCTCTCTTCTCGTCTACATCTTAGCAAAAAGCTTTTCCACTCTGTCTGGCAAGGAGAAACTGTGCCAGCACAAAAAACATCTCCCATCGTGTTCTAGAGGCTGCACGGAGGTCTGCCGAGTGTTTTGCAAGAAGAGAAAGAAAGTTGTCCAAAACAGCTTGCAATCGAATGTTCATGTGAATAGAAAAGGCAGGAGAGTGGTCAGGTACTGTTTTCTCTCAGTTGGCAAGCTGCGCACACAATCGCAGTGTTGTACAGCTTGTTTCATCACCTTTGCGAAGCTGCCGCTCTCTCCGGCTCCCGGAGACGAAGAAGCTGCTTCTTCGCGCAAAGACGATTCTGCCGCTCACAGTGCTGTGCGGTGTGCGCCTTCTGCCGAAAGAGATCCGGGAACGGTGCTTAGCTCTGCAGAGCACCGTACCTTCGTCTTTAGCCTCTCTTCTCGTCTACATCTTAGCAAAAAGCTTTTCCACTCTGTCTGGCAAGGAGAAACTGTGCCAGCACAAAAAACATCTCCCACCGTGTTCTAGAGGCTGCACGGAGGTCTGCCGAGTGTTTTGCAAGAAGAGAAAGAAAGTTGTCCAAAACAGCTTGCAATCGAATGTTCATGTGAATAGAAAAGGCAGGAGAGTGGTCAGGTACTGTTTTCTCTCAGTTGGCAAGCTGCGCACACAATCGCAGTGTTGTACAGCTTGTTTCATCACCTTTGCTAAGCTGCCGCTCTCTCCGGCTCCCGGAGACGAAGAAGCTGCTTCTTCGCGCAAAGACGATTCTGCCGCTCACAGTGCTCTGCGGTGTGCGCCTTCTGCCAAAAGAGGCCCGGGAGCGGTGCTTAGCTCTGCAGAGCACCGTACCTTCGTCTTTAGCCTCTCTTCTCGTCTACATCTTAGCAAAAAGCTTTTCCACTCTGTCTGGCAAGGAGAAACTGTGCCAGCACAGAAAACATCTCCCATCGTGTTCTAGAGGCTGCACGGAGGTCTGCCGAGTGTTTTGCAAGAAGAGAAAGAAAGTTGTCCAAAACAGCTTGCAATCGAATATTCATGTGAATAGAAAAGGCAGGAGAGTGGTCAGGTACTGTTTTCTCTCAGTTGGCAAGCTGCGCACACAATGGCAGTGTTGTACAGCTTGTTTCATCACCTTTGCGAAGTTGCCGCTCTCACCGGCTCCCGGAGACGAAGAAACTGCTTCTTCGTGCAAAGACGATTCTGCCGCTCACAGGGCTCTGCGGTGTGCACCTTCTGCCGAAAGAGGCCCGGGAGCGGTGCTTAGCTCTGCAGAGCACCGTACCTTCGTCTTTAGCCTCTCTTCTCGTCTACATCTTAGCAAAAAGCTTTTCCACTCTGTCTGGCAAGGAGAAACTGTGCCAGCACAGAAAACATCTCCCATCGTGTTCTAGAGGCTGCACGGAGGTCTGCCGAGTGTTTTGCAAGAAGAGAAAGAAAGTTGTCCAAAACAGCTTGCAATCGAATGTTCATGTGAATAGAAAAGGCAGGAGAGTGGTCAGGTACTGTTTTCTCTCAGTTGGCAAGCTGCGCACACAATCGCAGTGTTGTACAGCTTGTTTCATCACCTTTGCGAAGCTGCCGCTCTCTCCGGCTCCCGGAGGCGAAGAAGCTGCTTCTTCGCGCAAAGACGATTCTGCCGCTCACAGTGCTCTGCGGTGTGCGCCTTCTGCCGAAAGAGGCCCGGGAGCGGTGCTTAGCTCTGCAGAGCACCGTACCTTCGTCTTTAGCCTCTCTTCTCGTCTACATCTTAGCAAAAAGCTTTTCCACTCTGTCTGGCAAGGAGAAACTCTGCCAGCACAAGAAACATCTCCCATCGTGTTCTAGAAGCTGCACGGAGGTCTGCCGACTGTTTTGCAAGAAGAGAAAGAAAGTTGTCCAAAACAGCTTGCAATCGAATATTCATGTGAATAGAAAAGGCAGGAGATGGTCAGGTACTGTTTTCTCTCAGTTGGCAAGCTGCGCACACAATCGCAGTGTTGTACAGCTTGTTTCATCACCTTTGCGAAGTTGCCGCTCTCACCGGCTCCCGGAGACGAAGAAGCTGCTTCTTCGCGCAAAGACGATTCTGCGGCTCACAGGGCTCTGCGGTGTGCGCCTTCTGCCGAAAGAGGCCCGGGAGCGGTGCTTAGCTCTGCAGAGCACCGTACCTTCGTCTTTAGCCTCTCTTCTCGTCTACATCTTAGCAAAAAGCTTTTCCACTCTGTCTGGCAAGGAGAAACTGTGCCAGCACAGAAAACATCTCCCATCGTGTTCTAGAGGCTGCACGGAGGTCTGCCGAGTGTTTTGCAAGAAGAGAAAGAAAGTTGTCCAAAACAGCTTGCAATCGAATGTTCATGTGAATAGAAAAGGCAGGAGAGTGGTCAGGTACTGTTTTCTCTCAGTTGGCAAGCTGCGCACACAATCGCAGTGTTGTACAGCTTGTTTCATCACCTTTGCGAAGCTGCCGCTCTCTCCGGCTCCCGGAGGCGAAGAAGCTGCTTCTTCGCGCAAAGACGATTCTGCCGCTCACAGTGCTGTGCGGTGTGCGGCTTCTGCCGAAAAAGGCCCGGGAGCTGTGCTTAGCTCTGCAGAGCACCGTACCTTCGTCTTTAGCCTCTCTTCTCGTCTACATCTTAGCAAAAAGCTTTTCCACTCTGTCTGGCAAGGAGAAACTGTGCCAGCACAGAAAACATCTCCCATCGTGTTCTGGAGGCTGCACGGAGGTCTGCCGAGTGTTTTGCAAGAAGAGCAAGAAAGTTGTCCAAAACAGCTTGCAATCGAATGTTCATGTGAATAGAAAAGGCAGGAGAGTGGTCAGGTACTGTTTTCTCTCAGTTGGCAAGCTGCGCACACAATCGCAGTGTTGTACAGCTTGTTTCATCACCTTTGCGAAGCTGCCGCTCTCTCCGGCTCCCGGAGACGAAGAAGCTGCTTCTTCGCGCAAAGACGATTCTGCCGCTCACAGTGCTGTGCGGTGTGCGCCTTCTGCCGAAAGAGATCCGGGAACGGTGCTTAGCTCTGCAGAGCACCGTACCTTCGTCTTTAGCCTCTCTTCTCGTCTACATCTTAGCAAAAAGCTTTTCCACTCTGTCTGGCAAGGAGAAACTGTGCCAGCACAAAAAACATCTCCCACCGTGTTCTAGAGGCTGCACGGAGGTCTGCCGAGTGTTTTGCAAGAAGAGAAAGAAAGTTGTCCAAAACAGCTTCCAATCGAATGTTCATGTGATTAGAAAGGCAGGAGATGGTCAGGTACTGTTTTCTCTCAGTTGGCAAGCTGCGCACACAATCGCAGTGTTGTACAGCTTGTTTCATCACCTTTGCGAAGTTGCCGCTCTCTCCGGCTCCCGGAGACGAAGAAGCTGCTTCTTCGCGCAAAGACGATTCTGCGGCTCACAGTGCTCTGCGGTGTGCGCCTTCTGCCGAAAGAGGCCCGGGAGCGGTTCTTAGCTCTGCAGAGCACCGTACCTTCGTCTTTAGCCTCTCTTCTCGTCTACATCTTAGCAAAAAGCTTTTCCACTCTGTCTGGCAAGGAGAAACTGTGCCAGCACAGAAAACATCTCCCATCGTGTTCTAGAGGCTGCACGGAGGTCTGCCGAGTGTTTTGCAAGAAGAGAAAGAAAGTTGTCCAAAACAGCTTGCAATCGAATGTTCATGTGAATAGAAAAGGCAGGAGAGTGGTCAGGTACTGTTTTCTCTCACTTGGCAAGCTGCGCACACAATCGCAGTGTTGTACAGCTTGTTTCATCACCTTTGCGAAGCTGCCGCTCTCTCCGGCTCCCGGAGACGAAGAAGCTGCTTCTTCGCGCAAAGACGATTCTGCCGCTCACAGTGCTGTGCGGTGTGCGCCTTCTGCCGAAAGAGATCCGGGAACGGTGCTTAGCTCTGCAGAGCACAGTACCTTCGTCTTTAGCCTCTCTTCTCGTCTACATCTTAGCAAAAAGCTTTTCCACTCTTTCTGGCAAGGAGAAACTGTGCCAGCACAGAAAACATCTCCCACCGTGTTCTAGAGGCTGCACGGAGGTCTGCCGAGTGTTTTGCAAGAAGAGAAAGAAAGTTGTCCAAAACAGCTTGCAATCGAATGTTCATGTGAATAGAAAAGGCAGGAGAGTGGTCAGGTACTGTTTTCTCTCAGTTGGCAAGCTGCGCACACAATCGCAGTGTTGTACAGCTTGTTTCATCACCTTTGCTAAGCTGCCGCTCTCTCCGGCTCCCGGAGACGAAGAAGCTGCTTCTTCGCGCAAAGACGATTCTGCCGCACACAGGGCTCTGCGGTGTGCGCCTTCTGCCGAAAGAGGCCCGGGAGCGGTGCTTAGCTCTGCAGAGCACCGTACCTTCGTCTTTAGCCTCTCTTCTCGTCTACATCTTAGCAAAAAGCTTTTCCACTCTGTCTGGCAAGGAGAAACTGTGCCAGCACAAAAAATATCTCCCATCGTGTTCTAGAAGCTGCACGGAGGTCTGCCGAGTGTTTTGCAAGAAGAGAAAGAAAGTTGTCCAAAACAGCTTGCAATCGAATATTCATGTGAATAGAAAAGGCAGGAGAGTGGTCAGGTACTGTTTTCTCTCAGTTGGCAAGCTGCGCACACAATGGCAGTGTTGTACAGCTTGTTTCATCACCTTTGCGAGGTTGCCGCTCTCACCGGCTCCCGGAGACGAAGAAACTGCTTCTTCGCGCAAAGACGATTCTGCGACTCACAGGGCTCTGCGGTGTGCACCTTCTGCCGAAAGAGGCCCGGGAGCGGTGCTTAGCTCTGCAGAGCACCGTACCTTCGTCTTTAGCCTCTCTTCTCGTCTACATCTTAGCAAAAAGCTTTTCCACTCTGTCTGGCAAGGAGAAAATCTGCCAGCACAGAAAACATCTCCCATCGTGTTCTAGAGGCTGCACGGAGGTCTGCCGAGTGTTTTGCAAGAAGAGAAAGAAAGTTGTCCAAAACAGCTTGCAATCGAATGTTCATGTGAATAGAAAAGGCAGGAGAGTGGTCAGGTACTGTTTTCTCTCAGTTGGCAAGCTGCGCACACAATCGCAGTGTTGTACAGCTTGTTTCATCACCTTTGCGAAGCTGCCGCTCTCTCCGGCTCCCGGAGGCGAAGAAGCTGCTTCTCCGCGCAAAGACGATTCTGCCGCTCACAGTGCTCTGCGGTGTGCGCCTTCTGCCGAAAGAGGCCCGGGAGCGGTGCTTAGCTCTGCAGAGCACCGTACCTTCGTCTTTAGCCTCTCTTCTCGTCTACATCTTAGCAAAAAGCTTTTCCACTCTGTCTGGCAAGGAGAAACTCTGCCAGCACAAGAAACATCTCCCATCGTGTTCTAGAAGCTGCACGGAGGTCTGCCGAGTGTTTTGCAAGAAGAGAAAGAAAGTTGTCCAAAACAGCTTGCAATCGAATATTCATGTGAATAGAAAAGGCAGGAGATGGTCAGGTACTGTTTTCTCTCAGTTGGCAAGCTGCGCACACAATCGCAGTGTTGTACAGCTTGTTTCATCACCTTTGCGAAGTTGCCGCTCTCACCGGCTCCCGGAGACGAAGAAGCTGCTTCTTCGCGCGAAGACGATTCTGCGACTCACAGGGCTCTGCGGTGTGCGCCTTCTGCCGAAAGAGGCCCGGGAGCGGTGCTTAGCTCTGCAGAGCACCGTACCTTCGTCTTTAGCCTCTCTTCTCGTCTACATCTTAGCAAAAAGCTTTTCCACTCTGTCTGGCAAGGAGAAACTGTGCCAGCACAGAAAACATCTCCCATCGTGTTCTAGAGGCTGCACGGAGGTCTGCCGAGTGTTTTGCAAGAAGAGAAAGAAAGTTGTCCAAAACAGCTTGCAATCGAATGTTCATGTGAATAGAAAAGGCAGGAGAGTGGTCAGGTACTGTTTTCTCTCAGTTGGCAAGCTGCGCACACAATCGCAGTGTTGTACAGCTTGTTTCATCACCTTTGCGAAGCTGCCGCTCTCTCCGGCTCCCGGAGGCGAAGAAGCTGCTTCTTCGCGCAAAGACGATTCTGCCGCTCACAGTGCTCTGCGGTGTGCGGCTTCTGCCGAAAAAGGCCCGGGAGCTGTGCTTAGCTCTGCAGAGCACCGTACCTTCGTCTTTAGCCTCTCTTCTCGTCTACATCTTAGCAAAAAGCTTTTCCACTCTGTCTGGCAAGGAGAAACTGTGCCAGCACAGAAAACATCTCCCATCGTGTTCTAGAGGCTGCACGGAGGTCTGCCGAGTGTTTTGCAAGAAGAGAAAGAAAGTTGTCCAAAACAGCTTGCAATCGAATGTTCATGTGAATAGAAAAGGCAGGAGAGTGGTCAGGTACTGTTTTCTCTCAGTTGGCAAGCTGCGCACACAATCGCAGTGTTGTACAGCTTGTTTCATCACCTTTGCGAAGCTGCCGCTCTCTCCGGCTGCCGGAGACGAAGAAGCTGCTTCTTCGCGCAAAGACGATTCTGCCGCTCACAGTGCTGTGCGGTGTGCGCCTTCTGCCGAAAGAGATCCGGGAACGGTGCTTAGCTCTGCAGAGCACCGTACCTTCGTCTTTAGCCTCTCTTCTCGTCTACATCTTAGCAAAAAGCTTTTCCACTCTGTCTGGCAAGGAGAAACTGTGCCAGCACAAAAAACATCTCCCACCGTGTTCTAGAGGCTGCACGGAGGTCTGCCGAGTGTTTTGCAAGAAGAGAAAGAAAGTTGTCCAAAACAGCTTGCAATCGAATGTTCATGTGAATAGAAAAGGCAGGAGAGTGGTCAGGTACTGTTTTCTCTCAGTTGGCAAGCTGCGCACACAATCGCAGTGTTGTACAGCTTGTTTCATCACCTTTGCGAAGCTGCCGCTCTCTCCGGCTCCCGGAGACGAAGAAGCTGCTTCTTCGCGCAAAGACTATTCTGCCGCTCACAGTGCTGTGCGGTGTGCGCCTTCTGCCGAAAGAGATCCGGGAACGGTGCTTAGCTCTGCAGAGCACCGTACCTTCGTCTTTAGCCTCTCTTCTCGTCTACATCTTAGCAAAAAGCTTTTCCACTCTGTCTGGCAAGGAGAAACTGTGCCAGCACAAAAAACATCTCCCACCGTGTTCTAGAGGCTGCACGGAGGTCTGCCGAGTGTTTTGCAAGAAGAGAAAGAAAGTTGTCCAAAACAGCTTGCAATCGAATGTTCATGTGATTAGAAAAGGCAGGAGATGGTCAGGTACTGTTTTCTCTCAGTTGGCAAGCTGCGCACACAATGGCAGTGTTGTACAGCTTGTTTCATCACCTTTGCGAAGTTGCCGCTCTCACCGGCTCCCGGAGACGAAGAAGCTGCTTCTTCGCGCAAAGACGATTCTGCGGCTCACAGTGCTCTGCGGTGTGCGCCTTCTGCCGAAAGAGGCCCGGGAGCGGTGCTTAGCTCTGCAGAGCACCGTACCTTCGTCTTTAGCCTCTCTTCTCGTCTACATCTTAGCAAAAAGCTTTTCCAATCTGTCTGGCAAGGAGAAACTGTGCCAGCACAAAAAACATCTCCCATCGTGTTCTAGAGGCTGCACGGAGGTCTGCCGAGTGTTTTGCAAGAAGAGAAAGAAAGTTGTCCAAAACAGCTTGCAATCGAATGTTCATGTGAATAGAAAAGGCAGGAGAGTGGTCAGGTACTGTTTTCTCTCAGTTGGCAAGCTGCGCACACAATCGCAGTGTTGTACAGCTTGTTTCATCACCTTTGCGAAGCTGCCGCTCTCTCCGGCTCCCGGAGACGAAGAAGCTGCTTCTTCGCGCAAAGACGATTCTGCCGCTCACAGTGCTGTGCGGTGTGCGCCTTCTGCCGAAAGAGATCCGGGAACGGTGCTTAGCTCTGCAGAGCACCGTACCTTCGTCTTTAGCCTCTCTTCTCGTCTACATCTTAGCAAAAAGCTTTTCCACTCTGTCTGGCAAGGAGAAACTGTGCCAGCACAAAAAACATCTCCCACCGTGTTCTAGAGGCTGCACGGTGGTCTGCCGAGTGTTTTGCAAGAAGAGAAAGAAAGTTGTCCAAAACAGCTTGCAATCGAATGTTCATGTGAATAGAAAAGGCAGGAGAGTGGTCAGGTACTGTTTTCTCTCAGTTGGCAAGCTGCGCACACAATCGCAGTGTTGTACAGCTTGTTTCATCACCTTTGCTAAGCTGCCGCTCTCTCCGGCTCCCGGAGACGAAGAAGCTGCTTCTTCGCGCAAAGACGATTCTGCCGCTCACAGTGGTCTGCGGTGTGCGCCTTCTGCCGAAAGAGGCCCGGGAGCGGTGCTTAGCTCTGCAGAGCACCGTACCTTCGTCTTTAGCCTCTCTTCTCGTCTACATCTTAGCAAAAAGCTTTTCCACTCTGTCTGGCAAGGAGAAACTCTGCCAGCACAAAAAACATCTCCCATCGTGTTCTAGAAGCTGCACGGAGGTCTGCCGAGTGTTTTGCAAGAAGAGAAAGAAAGTTGTCCAAAACAGCTTGCAATCGAATATTCATGTGAATAGAAAAGGCAGGAGAGTGGTCAGGTACTGTTTTCTCTCAGTTGGCAAGCTGCGCACACAATCGCAGTGTTGTACAGCTTGTTTCATCACCTTTGCGAAGCTGCCGCTCTCTCCGGCTCCCGGAGACGAAGAAGCTGCTTCTTCGCGCAAAGACGATTCTGCCGCTCACAGTGCTGTGCGGTGTGCGCCTTCTGCCGAAAGAGATCCGGGAACGGTGCTTAGCTCTGCAGAGCACCGTACCTTCGTCTTTAGCCTCTCTTCTCGTCTACATCTTAGCAAAAAGCTTTTCCACTCTGTCTGGCAAGGAGAAACTGTGCCAGCACAAAAAACATCTCCCACCGTGTTCTAGAGGCTGCACGGAGGTCTGCCGAGTGTTTTGCAAGAAGAGAAAGAAAGTTGTCCAAAACAGCTTGCAATCGAATGTTCATGTGATTAGAAAAGGCAGGAGATGGTCAGGTACTGTTTTCTCTCAGTTGGCAAGCTGCGCACACAATGGCAGTGTTGTACAGCTTGTTTCATCACCTTTGCGAAGTTGCCGCTCTCACCGGCTCCCGGAGACGAAGAAGCTGCTTCTTCGCGCAAAGACGATTCTGCGGCTCACAGTGCTCTGCGGTGTGCGCCTTCTGCCGAAAGAGGCCCGGGAGCGGTGCTTAGCTCTGCAGAGCACCGTACCTTCGTCTTTAGCCTCTCTTCTCGTCTACATCTTAGCAAAAAGCTTTTCCACTCTGTCTAGCAAGGAGAAACTGTGCCAGCACAAAAAACATCTCCCATCGTGTTCTAGAGGCTGCACGGAGGTCTGCCGAGTGTTTTGCAAGAAGAGAAAGAAAGTTGTCCAAAACAGCTTGCAATCGAATGTTCATGTGAATAGAAAAGGCAGGAGAGTGGTCAGGTACTGTTTTCTCTCAGTTGGCAAGCTGCGCACACAATCGCAGTGTTGTACAGCTTGTTTCATCACCTTTGCGAAGCTGCCGCTCTCTCCGGCTCCCGGAGACGAAGAAGCTGCTTCTTCGCGCAAAGACGATTCTGCCGCTGACAGTGCTGTGCGGTGTGCGCCTTCTGCCGAAAGAGATCCGGGAACGGTGCTTAGCTCTGCAGAGCACCGTACCTTCGTCTTTAGCCTCTCTTCTCGTCTACATCTTAGCAAAAAGCTTTTCCACTCTGTCTGGCAAGGAGAAACTGTGCCAGCACAAAAAACATCTCCCACCGTGTTCTTGAGGCTGCACGGAGGTCTGCCGAGTGTTTTGCAAGAAGAGAAAGAAAGTTGTCCAAAACAGCTTGCAATCGAATGTTCATGTGAATAGAAAAGGCAGGAGAGTGGTCAGGTACTGTTTTCTCTCAGTTGGCAAGCTGCGCACACAATCGCAGTGTTGTACAGCTTGTTTCATCACCTTTGCTAAGCTGCCGCTCTCTCCGGCTCCCGGAGACGTAGAAGCTGCTTCTTCGCGCAAAGAAGATTCTGCCGCTCACAGTGCTCTGCGGTGTGCGCCTTCTGCCGAAAGAGGCCCGGGAGCGGTGCTTAGCTCTGCAGAGCACCGTACCTTCGTCTTTAGCCTCTCTTCTCGTCTACATCTTAGCAAAAAGCTTTTCCACTCTGTCTGGCAAGGAGAAACTCTGCCAGCACAAAAAACATCTCCCATCGTGTTCTAGAAGCTGCACGGAGGTCTGCCGAGTGTTTTGCAAGAAGAGAAAGAAAGTTGTCCAAAACAGCTTGCAATCGAATATTCATGTGAATAGAAAAGGCAGGAGAGTGGTCAGGTACTGTTTTCTCTCAGTTGGCAAGCTGCGCACACAATGGCAGTGTTGTACAGCTTGTTTCATCACCTTTGCGAAGTTGCCGCTCTCACCGGCTCCCGGAGACGAAGAAACTGCTTCTTCGCGCAAAGACGATTCTGCCGCTCACAGTGCTCTGCGGTGTGCGCCTTCTGCCGAAAGAGATCCGGGAACGGTGCTTAGCTCTGCAGAGCACCGTACCTTCGTCTTTAGCCTCTCTTCTCGTCTACATCTTAGCAAAAAGCTTTTCCACTCTGTCTGGCAAGGAGAAACTCTGCCAGCACAAAAAACATCTCCCACCGTGTTCTAGAGGCTGCACGGAGGTCTGCCGAGTGTTTTGCAAGAAGAGAAAGAAAGTTGTCCAAAACAGCTTGCAATCGAATGTTCATGTGAATAGAAAAGGCAGGAGAGTGGTCAGGTACTGTTTTCTCTCAGTTGGCAAGCTGCGCACACAATCGCAGTGTTGTACAGCTTGTTTCATCACCTTTGCGAAGCTGCCGCTCTCTCCGGCTCCCGGAGACGAAGAAGCTGCTTCTTCGCGCAAAGACGATTCTGCCGCTCACAGTGCTGTGCGGTGTGCGCCTTCTGCCGAAAGAGATCCGGGAACGGTGCTTAGCTCTGCAGAGCACCGTACCTTCGTCGTTAGCCTCTCTTCTCGTCTACATCTTAGCAAAAAGCTTTTCCACTCTGTCTGGCAAGGAGAAACTGTGCCAGCACAAAAAACATGTCCCACCGTGTTCTAGAGGCTGCACGGAGGTCTGCCGAGTGTTTTGCAAGAAGAGAAAGAAAGTTGTCCAAAACAGCTTGCAATCGAATGTTCATGTGATTAGAAAAGGCAGGAGATGGTCAGGTACTGTTTTCTCTCACTTGGCAAGCTGCGCACACAATCGCAGTGTTGTACAGCTTGTTTCATCACCTTTGCGAAGTTGCCGCTCTCACCGGCTCCCGGAGACGAAGAAGCTGCTTCTTCGCGCAAAGACGATTCTGCGGCTCACAGTGCTCTGCGGTGTGCGCCTTCTGCCGAAAGAGGCCCGGGAGCGGTGCTTAGCTCTGCAGAGCACCGTACCTTCGTCTTTAGCCTCTCTTCTCGTCTACATCTTAGCAAAAAGCTTTTCCACTCTGTCTGGCAAGGAGAAACTGTGCCAGCACAAAAAACATCTCCCATCGTGTTCTAGAGGCTGCACGGAGGTCTGCCGAGTGTTTTGCAAGAAGAGAAAGAAAGTTGTCCAAAACAGCTTGCAATCGAATGTTCATGTGAATAGAAAAGGCAGGAGAGTGGTCAGGTACTGTTTTCTCTCAGTTGGCAAGCTGCGCACACAATCGCAGTGTTGTACAGCTTGTTTCATCACCTTTGCGAAGCTGCCGCTCTCTCCGGCTCCCGGAGACGAAGAAGCTGCTTCTTCGTGCAAAGACGATTCTGCCGCTCACAGTGCTGTGCGGTGTGCGCCTTCTGCCGAAAGAGATCCGGGAACGGTGCTTAGCTCTGCAGAGCACCGTACCTTCGTCTTTAGCCTCTCTTCTCGTCTACATCTTAGCAAAAAGCTTTTCCAATCTGTCTGGCAAGGAGAAACTGTGCCAGCACAAAAAACATCTACCACCGTGTTCTAGAGGCTGCACGGAGGTCTGCCGAGTGTTTTGCAAGAAGAGAAAGAAAGTTGTCCAAAACAGCTTGCAATCGAATGTTCATGTGAATAGAAAAGGCAGGAGAGTGGTCAGGTACTGTTTTCTCTCAGTTGGCAAGCTGCGCACACAATCGCAGTGTTGTACAGCTTGTTTCATCACCTTTGCTAAGCTGCCGCTCTCTCCGGCTCCCGGAGACGAAGAAGCTGCTTCTTCGCGCAAAGACGATTCTGCCACTCACAGTGCTCTGCGGTGTGCGCCTTCTGCCGAAAGAGGCCCGGGAGCGGTGCTTAGCTCTGCAGAGCACCGTACCTTCGTCTTTAGCCTCTCTTCTCGTCTACATCTTAGCAAAAAGCTTTTCCACTCTGTCTGGCAAGGAGAAACTCTGCCAGCACAAAAAACATCTCCCATCGTGTTCTAGAAGCTGCACGGAGGTCTGCCGAGTGTTTTGCAAGAAGAGAAAGAAAGTTGTCCAAAACAGCTTGCAATCGAATATTCATGTGAATAGAAAAGGCAGGAGAGTGGTCAGGTACTGTTTTCTCTCAGTTGGCAAGCTGCGCACACAATGGCAGTGTTGTACAGCTTGTTTCATCACCTTTGCGAAGTTGCCGCTCTCACCGGCTCCCGGAGACGAAGAAACTGCTTCTTCGCGCAAAGACGATTCTGCGACTCACAGGGCTCTGCGGTGTGCACCTTCTGCCGAAAGAGGCCCGGGAGCGGTGCTTAGCTCTGCAGAGCACCGTACCTTCATCTTTAGCCTCTCTTCTCGTCTACATCTTAGCAAAAAGCTTTTCCACTCTGTCTGGCAAGGAGAAACTGTGCCAGCACAGAAAACATCTCCCATCGTGTTCTAGAGGCTGCACGGAGGTCTGCCGAGTGTTTTGCAAGAAGAGAAAGAAAGTTGTCCAAAACAGCTTGCAATCGAATGTTCATGTGAATAGAAAAGGCAGGAGAGTGGTCAGGTACTGTTTTCTCTCAGTTGGCAAGCTGCGCACACAATCGCAGTGTTGTACAGCTTGTTTCATCACCTTTGCGAAGCTGCCGCTCTCTCCGGCTCCCGGAGGCGAAGAAGCTGCTTCTTCGCGCAAAGACGATTCTGCCGCTCACAGTGTTCTGCGGTGTGCGCCTTCTGCCGAAAGAGGCCCGGGAGCGGTGCTTAGCTCTGCAGAGCACCGTACCTTCGTCTTTAGCCTCTCTTCTCGTCTACATCTTAGCAAAAAGCTTTTCCACTCTGTCTGGCAAGGAGAAACTCTGCCAGCACAAGAAACATCTCCCATCGTGTTCTAGAAGCTGCACGGAGGTCTGCCGAGTGTTTTGCAAGAAGAGAAAGAAAGTTGTCCAAAACAGCTTGCAATCGAATATTCATGTGAATAGAAAAGGCAGGAGATGGTCAGGTACTGTTTTCTCTCAGTTGGCAAGCTGCGCACACAATCGCAGTGTTGTACAGCTTGTTTCATCACCTTTGCGAAGCTGCCGCTCTCACCGGCTCCCGGAGACGAAGAAGCTGCTTCTTCGCGCAAAGACGATTCTGCGGCTCACAGGGCTCTGCGGTGTGCGCCTTCTGCCGAAAGAGGCCCGGGAGCGGTGCTTAGCTCTGCAGAGCACCGTACCTTCGTCTTTAGCCTCTCTTCTCGTCTACATCTTAGCAAAAAGCTTTTCCACTCTGTCTGGCAAGGAGAAACTGTGCCAGCACAGAAAACATCTCCCATCGTGTTCTAGAGGCTGCACGGAGGTCTGCCGAGTGTTTTGCAAGAAGAGAAAGAAAGTTGTCCAAAACAGCTTGCAATCGAATGTTCATGTGAATAGAAAAGGCAGGAGAGTGGTCAGGTACTGTTTTCTCTCAGTTGGCAAGCTGCGCACACAATCGCAGTGTTGTACAGCTTGTTTCATCACCTTTGCGAAGCTGCCGCTCTCTCCGGCTCCCGGAGGCGAAGAAGCTGCTTCTTCGCGCAAAGACGATTCTGCCGCTCACAGTGCTCTGCGGTGTGCGGCTTCTGCCGAAAAAGGCCCGGGAGCTGTGCTTAGCTCTGCAGAGCACCGTACCTTCGTCTTTAGCCTCTCTTCTCATCTACATTTTAGCAAAAAGCTTTTCCACTCTGTCTGGCAAGGAGAAACTGTGCCAGCACAGAAAACATCTCCCATCGTGTTCTAGAGGCTGCACGGAGGTCTGCCGAGTGTTTTGCAAGAAGAGAAAGAAAGTTGTCCAAAACAGCTTGCAATCGAATGTTCATGTGAATAGAAAAGGCAGGAGAGTGGTCAGGTACTGTTTTTTCTCAGTTGGCAAGCTGCGCACACAATCGCAGTGTTGTAAAGTTTGTTTCATCACCTTTGCCAAGTTGCCGCTCGCTCCGGCTCCCGGAGACGAAGAAGCTGCTTCTTCGCGCAAAGACGATTCTGCCGCTCACAGTGCTATGCAGTGTGTGTCTTCTGCCGAAAGAGGCCCGGGAGCTGTGCTTAGCTCTGCAGAGCACCGTACCTTCGTCTTTAGCCTCTCTTCTCGTCTACATCTTAGCAAAAAGCTTTTCCACTCTGTCTGGCAAGGAGAAACTGTGCCAGCACAGAAAACATCTCCCATCGTGTTCTGGAGGCTGCACGGAGGTCTGCCGAGTGTTTTGCAAGAAGAGCAAGAAAGTTGTCCAAAACAGCTTGCAATCGAATGTTCATGTGAATAGAAAAGGCAGGAGAGTGGTCAGGTACTCTTTTCTCTCAGTTGGCAAGCTGCGCACACAATCGCAGTGTTGTACAGCTTGTTTCATCACCTTTGCGAAGCTGCCGCTCTCTCCGGCTCCCGGAGACGAAGAAGCTGCTTCTTCGCGCAAAGACGATTCTGCCGCTCACAGTGCTGTGCGGTGTGCGCCTTCTGCCGAAAGAGATCCGGGAACGGTGCTTAGCTCTGCAGAGCACCGTACCTTCGTCTTTAGCCTCTCTTCTCGTCTACATCTTAGCAAAAAGCTTTTCCACTCTGTCTGGCAAGGAGAAACTGTGCCAGCACAAAAAACATCTCCCACCGTGTTCTAGAGGCTGCACGGAGGTCTGCCGAGTGTTTTGCAAGAAGAGAAAGAAAGTTGTCCAAAACAGCTTGCAATCGAATGTTCATGTGATTAGAAAAGGCAGGAGAGTGGTCAGGTACTGTTTTCTCTCAGTTGGCAAGCTGCGCACACAATCGCAGTGTTGTACAGCTTGTTTCATCACCTTTGCGAAGTTGCCGCTCTCACCGGCTCCCGGAGACGAAGAAGCTGCTTCTTCGCGCAAAGACGATTCTGCGGCTCACAGTGCTCTGCGGTGTGCGCCTTCTGCCGAAAGAGGCCCGGGAGCGGTTCTTAGCTCTGCAGAGCACCGTACCTTCGTCTTTAGCCTCTCTTCTCGTCTACATCTTAGCAAAAAGCTTTTCCACTCTGTCTGGCAAGGAGAACTCTGCCAGCACAAAAAACATCTCCCATCGTGTTCTAGAGGCTGCACGGAGGTCTGCCGAGTGTTTTGCAAGAAGAGAAAGAAAGTTGTCCAAAACAGCTTGCAATCGAATGTTCATGTGAATAGAAAAGGCAGGAGAGTGGTCAGGTACTGTTTTCTCTCAGTTGGCAAGCTGCGCACACAATCGCAGTGTTGTACAGCTTGTTTCATCACCTTTGCGAAGCTGCCGCTCTCTCCGGCTCCCGGAGACGAAGAAGCTGCTTCTTCGCGCAAAGACGATTCTGCCGCTCACAGTGCTGTGCGGTGTGCGCCTTCTGCCGAAAGAGATCCGGGAACGGTGCTTAGCTCTGCAGAGCACCGTACCTTCGTCTTTAGCCTCTCTTCTCGTCTACATCTTAGCAAAAAGCTTTTCCACTCTGTCTGGCAAGGAGAAACTGTGCCAGCACAAAAAACATCTCCCACCGTGTTCTAGAGGCTGCACGGAGGTCTGCCGAGTGTTTTGCAAGAAGAGAAAGAAAGTTGTCCAAAACAGCTTGCAATCGAATGTTCATGTGAATAGAAAAGGCAGGAGAGTGGTCAGGTACTGTTTTCTCTCAGGTGGCAAGCTGCGCACACAATCGCAGTGTTGTACAGCTTGTTTCATCACCTTTGCTAAGCTGCCGCTCTCTCCGGCTCCCGGAGACGAAGAAGCTGCTTCTTCGCGCAAAGACGATTCTGCCGCTCACAGTGCTCTGCGGTGTGCGCCTTCTGCCGAAAGAGGCCCGGGAGCGGTGCTTAGCTCTGCAGAGCACCGTACCTTCGTCTTTAGCCTCTCTTCTCGTCTACATCTTAGCAAAAAGCTTTTCCACTCTGTCTGGCAAGGAGAAACTGTGCCAGCACAGAAAACATCTCCCATCGTGTTCTAGAGGCTGCACGGAGGTCTGCCGAGTGTTTTGCAAGAAGAGAAAGAAAGTTGTCCAAAACAGCTTGCAATCGAATGTTCATGTGAATAGAAAAGGCAGGAGAGTGGTCAGGTACTGTTTTCTCTCAGTTGGCAAGCTGCGCACACAATCGCAGTGTTGTACAGCTTGTTTCATCACCTTTGCGAAGCTGCCGCTCTCTCCGGCTCCCGGAGGCGAAGAAGCTGCTTCTTCGCGCAAAGACGATTCTGCCGCTCACAGTGCTCTGCGGTGTGCGCCTTCTGCCGAAAGAGGCCCGGGAGCGGTGCTTAGCTCTGCAGAGCACCGTACCTTCGTCTTTAGCCTCTCTTCTCGTCTACATCTTAGCAAAAAGCTTTTCCACTCTGTCTGGCAAGGAGAAACTCTGCCAGCACAAGAAACATCTCCCATCGTGTTCTAGAAGCTGCACAGAGGTCTGCCGAGTGTTTTGCAAGAAGAGAAAGAAAGTTGTCCAAAACAGCTTGCAATCGAATATTCATGTGAATAGAAAAGGCAGGAGATGGTCAGGTACTGTTTTCTCTCAGTTGGCAAGCTGCGCACACAATCGCAGTGTTGTACAGCTTGTTTCATCACCTTTGCGAAGTTGCCGCTCTCACCGGCTCCCGGAGACGAAGAAGCTGCTTCTTCGCGCAAAGACGATTCTACGGCTCACAGGGCTCTGCGGTGTGCGCCTTCTGCCGAAAGAGGCCCGGGAGCGGTGCTTAGCTCTGCAGAGCACCGTACCTTCGTCTTTAGCCTCTCTTCTCGTCTACATCTTAGCAAAAAGCTTTTCCACTCTGTCTGGCAAGGAGAAACTGTGCCAGCACAGAAAACATCTCCCATCGTGTTCTAGAGGCTGCACGGAGGTCTGCTGAGTGTTTTGCAAGAAGAGAAAGAAAGTTGTCCAAAACAGCTTGCAATCGAATGTTCATGTGAATAGAAAAGGCAGGAGAGTGGTCAGGTACTGTTTTCTCTCAGTTGGCAAGCTGCGCACACAATCGCAGTGTTGTACAGCTTGTTTCATCACCTTTGCGAAGCTGCCGCTCTCTCCGGCTCCCGGAGGCGAAGAAGCTGCTTCTTCGCGCAAAGACGATTCTGCCGCTCACAGTGCTCTGCGGTGTGCGGCTTCTGCCGAAAAAGGCCCGGGAGCTGTGCTTAGCTCTGCAGAGCACCGTACCTTCGTCTTTAGCCTCTCTTCTCGTCTACATCTTAGCAAAAAGCTTTTCCACTCTGTCTGGCAAGGAGAAACTGTGCCAGCACAGAAAACATCTCCCATCGTGTTCTAGAGGCTGCACGGAGGTCTGCCGAATGTTTTGCAAGAAGAGAAAGAAAGTTGTCCAAAACAGCTTGCAATCGAATGTTCATGTGAATAGAAAAGGCAGGAGAGTGGTCAGGTACTGTTTTCTCTCAGTTGGCAAGCTGCGCACACAATCGCAGTGTTGTAAAGTTTGTTTCATCACCTTTGCCAAGTTGCCGCTCGCTCCGGCTCCCGGAGACGAAGAAGCTGCTTCTTCGCGCAAAGACGATTCTGCCGCTCACAGTGCTCTGCGGTGTGCGCCTTCTGCCGAAAGAGATCCGGGAGCGGTGCTTAGCTCTGCAGAGCACCGTACCTTCGTCGTTAGCCTCTCTTCTCATCTACAGCTTAGCAAAAAGCTTTTCCACTCTGTCTGGCAAGGAGAAACTGTGCCAGCACAAAAAACATCTCCCATCGTATTATAGAGGCTGCACGGAGGTCTGCCGAGTGTTTTGCAAGAAGAGAAAGAAAGTTGTCCAAAACAGCTTGCAATCGAATGTTCATGTGAATAGAAAAGGCAGGAGAGTGGTCAGGTACTGTTTTCTCTCAGTTGGCAAGCTGCGCACACAATCGCAGTGTTGTACAGCTTGTTTCATCACCTTTGCGAAGCTGCCGCTCTCTCCGGCTCCCGGAGGCGAAGAAGCTGCTTCTTCGCGCAAAGACGATTCTGCCGCTCACAGTGCTGTGCGGTGTGCGCCTTCTGCCGAAAGAGATCCGGGAACGGTGCTTAGCTCTGCAGAGCACCGTACCTTCGTCTTTAGCCTCTCTTCTCGTCTACATCTTAGCAAAAAGCTTTTCCACTCTGTCTGGCAAGGAGAAACTGTGCCAGCACAAAAAACATCTCCCACCGTGTTCTAGAGGCTGCACGGAGGTCTGCCGAGTGTTTTGCAAGAAGAGAAAGAAAGTTGTCCAAAACAGCTTGCAATCGAATGTTCATGTGATTAGAAAAGGCAGGAGAGTGGTCAGGTACTGTTTTCTCTCAGTTGGCAAGCTGCGCACACAATCGCAGTGTTGTACAGCTTGTTTCATCACCTTTGCGATGTTGCCGCTCTCACCGGCTCCCGGAGACGAAGAAGCTGCTTCTTCGCGCAAAGACGATTCTGCGGCTCACAGTGCTCTGCGGTGTGCGCCTTCTGCCGAAAGAGGCCCGGGAGCGGTTCTTAGCTCTGCAGAGCACCGTACCTTCGTCTTTAGCCTCTCTTCTCGTCTACATCTTAGCAAAAAGCTTTTCCACTCTGTCTGGCAAGGAGAAACTCTGCCAGCACAAAAAACATCTCCCATCGTGTTCTAGAGGCTGCACGGAGGTCTGCCGAGTGTTTTGCAAGAAGAGAAAGAAAGTTGTCCAAAACAGCTTGCAATCGAATGTTCATGTGAATAGAAAAGGCAGGAGAGTGGTCAGGTACTGTTTTCTCTCAGTTGGCAAGCTGCGCACACAATCGCAGTGTTGTACAGCTTGTTTCATCACCTTTGCGAAGCTGCCGCTCTCTCCGGCTCCCGGAGACGAAGAAGCTGCTTCTTCGCGCAAAGACGATTCTGCCGCTCACAGTGCTGTGCGGCGTGCGCCTTCTGCCGAAAGAGATCCGGGAACGGTGCTCAGCTCTGCAGAGCACCGTACCTTCGTCTTTAGCCTCTCTTCTCGTCTACATCTTAGCAAAAAGCTTTTCCACTCTGTCTGGCAAGGAGAAACTGTGCCAGCACAAAAAACATCTCCCACCGTGTTCTAGAGGCTGCACGGAGGTCTGCCGAGTGTTTTGCAAGAAGAGAAAGAAAGTTGTCCAAAACAGCTTGCAATCGAATGTTCATGTGAATAGAAAAGGCAGGAGAGTGGTCAGGTACTGTTTTCTCTCAGTTGGCAAGCTGCGCAAACAATGGCAGTGTTGTACAGCTTGTTTCATCACCTTTGCGAAGTTGCCGCTCTCACCGGCTCCCGGAGACGAAGAAACTGCTTCTTCGCGCAAAGACGATTCTGCGACTCACAGGGCTCTGCGGTGTGCACCTTCTGCCGAAAGAGGCCCGGGAGCGGTGCTTAGCTCTGCAGAGCACCGTACCTTCGTCGTTAGCCTCTCTTCTCGTCTACATCTTAGCAAAAAGCTTTTCCACTCTGTCTGGCAAGGAGAAACTGTGCCAGCACAGAAAACATCTCCCATCGTGTTCTAGAGGCTGCACGGAGGTCTGCCGAGTGTTTTGCAAGAAGAGAAAGAAAGTTGTCCAAAACAGCTTGCAATCGAATGTTCATGTGAATAGAAAAGGCAGGAGAGTGGTCAGGTACTGTTTTCTCTCAGTTGGCAAGCTGCGCACACAATCGCAGTGTTGTACAGCTTGTTTCATCACCTTTGCGAAGCTGCCGCTCTCTCCGGCTCCCGGAGGCGAAGAAGCTGCTTCTTCGCGCAAAGACGATTCTGCCGCTCACAGTGCTCTGCGGTGTGCGCCTTCTGCCGAAAGAGGCCCGGGAGCGGTGCTTAGCTCTGCAGAGCACCGTACCTTCGTCTTTAGCCTCTCTTCTCGTCTACATCTTAGCAAAAAGCTTTTCCACTCTGTCTGGCAAGGAGAAACTCTGCCAGCACAAGAAACATCTCCCATCGTGTTCTAGAAGCTGCACGGAGGTCTGCCGAGTGTTTTGCAAGAAGAGAAAGAAAGTTGTCCAAAACAGCTTGCAATCGAATATTCATGTGAATAGAAAAGGCAGGAGATGGTCAGGTACTGTTTTCTCTCAGTTGGCAAGCTGCGCACACAATCGCAGTGTTGTACAGCTTGTTTCATCACCTTTGCGAAGTTGCCGCTCTCACCGGCTCCCGGAGACGAAGAAGCTGCTTCTTCGCGCAAAGACGATTCTGCGGCTCACAGGGCTCTGCGGTGTGCGCCTTCTGCCGAAAGAGGCCCGGGAGCGGTGCTTAGCTCTGCAGAGCACCGTACCTTCGTCTTTAGCCTCTCTTCTCGTCTACATCTTAGCAAAAAGCTTTTCCACTGTGTCTGGCAAGGAGAAACTGTGCCAGCACAGAAAACATCTCCCATCGTGTTCTAGAGGCTGCACGGAGGTCTGCCGAGTGTTTTGCAAGAAGAGAAAGAAAGTTGTCCAAAACAGCTTGCAATCGAATGTTCATGTGAATAGAAAAGGCAGGAGAGTGGTCAGGTACTGTTTTCTCTCAGTTGGCAAGCTGCGCACACAATCGCAGTGTTGTACGGCTTGTTTCATCACCTTTGCGAAGCTGCCGCTCTCTCCGGCTCCCGGAGGCGAAGAAGCTGCTTCTTCGCGCAAAGACGATTCTGCGGCTCACAGGGCTCTGCGGTGTGCGCCTTCTGCCGAAAGAGGCCCGGGAGCGGTGCTTAGCTCTGCAGAGCACCGTACCTTCGTCTTTAGCCTCTCTTCTCGTCTACATCTTAGCAAAAAGCTTTTCCACTCTGTCTGGCAAGGAGAAACTGTGCCAGCACAGAAAACATCTCCCATCGTGTTCTAGAGGCTGCACGGAGGTCTGCCGAGTGTTTTGCAAGAAGAGAAAGAAAGTTGTCCAAAACAGCTTGCAATCGAATGTTCATGTGAATAGAAAAGGCAGGAGAGTGGTCAGGTACTGTTTTCTCTCAGTTGGCAAGCTGCGCACACAATCGCAGTGTTGTACAGCTTGTTTCATCACCTTTGCGAAGCTGCCGCTCTCTCCGGCTCCCGGAGGCGAAGAAGCTGCTTCTTCGCGCAAAGACGATTCTGCCGCTCACAGTGCTCTGCGGTGTGCGGCTTCTGCCGAAAAAGGCCCGGGAGCTGTGCTTAGCTCTGCAGAGCACCGTACCTTCGTCTTTAGCCTCTCTTCTCGTCTACATCTTAGCAAAAAGCTTTTCCACTCTGTCTGGCAAGGAGAAACTGTGCCAGCACAGAAAACATCTCCCATCGTGTTCTAGAGGCTGCACGGAGGTCTGCCGAGTGTTTTGCAAGAAGAGAAAGAAAGTTGTCCAAAACAGCTTGCAATCGAATGTTCATGTGAATAGAAAAGGCAGGAGAGTGGTCAGGTACTGTTTTTTCTCAGTTGGCAAGCTGCGCACACAATCGCAGTGTTGTAAAGTTTGTTTCATCACCTTTGCCAAGTTGCCGCTCGATCCGGCTCCCGGAGACGAAGAAGCTGCTTCTTCGCGCAAAGACGATTCTGCCGCTCACGGGGCTCTGCGGTGTGCGCCTTCTGCCGAAAGAGATCCGGGAGCGGTGCTTAGCTCTGCAGAGCACCGTACCTTCGTCGTTAGCCTCTCTTCTCATCTACAGCTTAGCAAAAAGCTTTTCCACTCTGTCTGGCAAGGAGAAACTGTGCCAGCACAAAAAACATCTCCCATCGTATTATAGAGGCTGCACGGAGGTCTGCCGAGTGTTTTGCAAGAAGAGAAAGAAAGTTGTCCAAAACAGCTTGCAATCGAATGTTCATGTGAATAGAAAAGGCAGGAGAGTGGTCAGGTACTGTTTTCTCTCAGTTGGCAAGCTGCGCACACAATCGCAGTGTTGTACAGCTTGTTTCATCACCTTTGCGAAGCTGCCGCTCTCTCCGGCTCCCGGAGGCGAAGAAGCTGCTTCTTCGCGCAAAGACGATTCTGCCGCTCACAGTGCTGTGCGGTGTGCGGCTTCTGCCGAAAAAGGCCCGGGAGCTGTGCTTAGCTCTGCAGAGCACCGTACCTTCGTCTTTAGCCTCTCTTCTCGTCTACATCTTAGCAAAAAGCTTTTCCACTCTGTCTGGCAAGGAGAAACTGTGCCAGCACAGAAAACATCTCCCATCGTGTTCTAGAGGCTGCACGGAGGTCTGCCGAGTGTTTTGCAAGAAGAGAAAGAAAGTTGTCCAAAACAGCTTGCAATCGAATGTTCATGTGAATAGAAAAGGCAGGAGAGTGGTCAGGTACTGTTTTTTCTCAGTTGGCAAGCTGCGCACACAATCGCAGTGTTGTAAAGTTTGTTTCATCACCTTTGCCAAGTTGCCGCTCGCTCCGGCTCCCGGAGACGAAGAAGCTGCTTCTTCGCGCAAAGACGATTCTGCCGCTCACAGTGCTCTGCGGTGTGCGCCTTCTGCCGAAAGAGATCCGGGAGCGGTGCTTAGCTCTGCAGAGCACCGTACCTTCGTCGTTAGCCTCTCTTCTCATCTACAGCTTAGCAAAAAGCTTTTCCACTCTGTCTGGCAAGGAGAAACTGTGCCAGCACAAAAAACATCTCCCATCGTATTATAGAGGCTGGACAGAGGTCTGCCGAGTGTTTTGCAAGAAGAGAAAGAAAGTTGTCCAAAACAGCTTGCAATCGAATGTTCATGTGAATAGAAAAGGCAGGAGAGTGGTCAGGTACTGTTTTCTCTCAGTTGGCAAGCTGCGCACACAATCGCAGTGTTGTACAGCTTGTTTCATCACCTTTGCGAAGTTGCCGCTCTCTCCGGCTCCCGGAGACGAAGAAGCTGCTTCTTCGCGCAAAGACGATTCTGCCGCTCACAGTGCTGTGCGGTGTGCGCCTTCTGCCGAAAGAGATCCGGGAGCGGTGCTTAGCTCTGCAGAGCACCGTACCTTCGTCGTTAGCCTCTCTTCTCATCTACATCTTAGCAAAAAGCTTTTCCACTCTGTCTGGCAAGGAGAAACTGTGCCAGCACAAAAAACATCTCCCATCGTATTATAGAGGCTGGACAGAGGTCTGCCGAGTGTTTTGCAAGAAGGGAAAGAAAGTTGTCCAAAACAGCTTGCAATCGAATGTTCATGTGATTAGAAAAGGCAGGAGAGTGGTCAGGTACTGTTTTCTCTCAGTTGGCAAGCTGCGCACACAATCGCAGTGTTGTACAGCTTGTTTCATCACCTTTGCGAAGCTGCCGCTCTCTCCGGCTCCCGGAGACGAAGAAGCTGCTTCTTCGCGCAAAGACAATTGTGCCGCTCACAGTGCTCTGCGGTGTGCGCCTTCTGCCGAAAGAGGCCCGGGAGCTGTGCTTAGCTCTGCAGAGCACCGTACCTTCGTCTTTAGCCTCTCTTCTCGTCTACATCTTAGCAAAAAGCTTTTCCACTCTGTCTGGCAAGGAGAAACTGTGCCAGCACAGAAAACATCTCCCATCGTGTTCTAGAGGCTGCACGGAGGTCTGCCGAGTGTTTTGCAAGAAGAGAAAGAAAGTTGTCCAAAACAGCTTGCAATCGAATGTTCATGTGAATAGAAAAGGCAGGAGAGTGGTCAGGTACTGTTTTCTCTCAGTTGGCAAGCTGCGCACACAATCGCAGTGTTGTACAGCTTGTTTCATCACCTTTGCGAAGTTGACGCTCTCTCCGGCTCCCGGAGACGAAGAAGCTGCTTCTTCGCGCAAAGACGATTCTGCCGCTCACAGTGCTCTGCGGTGTGCGCCTTCTGCCGAAAGAGGCCCGGGAGCGGTGCTTAGCTCTGCAGAGCACCGTACCTTCGTCTTTAGCCTCTCTTCTCGTCTACATCTTAGCAAAAAGCTTTTCCACTCTGTCTGGCAAGGAGAAACTGTGCCAGCACAGAAAACATCTCCCATCGTGTTCTAGAGGCTGCACGGAGGTCTGCCGAGTGTTTTGCAAGAAGAGAAAGAAAGTTGTCCAAAACAGCTTGCAATCGAATGTTCATGTGAATAGAAAAGGCAGGAGAGTGGTCAGGTAGTGTTTTTTCTCAGTTGGCAAGCTGCGCACACAATCGCAGTGTTGTAAAGTTTGTTTCATCACCTTTGCAAAGTTGCCGCTCGCTCCGGCTCCCGGAGAGGAAGAAGCTGCTTCTTCGTGCAAAGACGATTCTGCCGCTCACAGTGCTCTGCAGTGTGTGTCTTCTGCCGAAAGAGGCCCAAGAGCTGTGCTTAGCTCTGCAGAGCACCGTACCTTCGTCTTTAGCCTCTCTTCTCGTCTACATCTTAGCAAAAAGCTTTTCCACTCTGTCTGGCAAGGAGAAACTGTGCCAGCACAAAAAACATCTCCCATCGTGTTCTAGAGGCTGCACGGAGGTCTGCCGAGTGTTTTGCAAGAAGAGAAAGAAAGTTGTCCAAAACAGCTTGCAATCGAATGTTCATGTGAATAGAAAAGGCAGGAGAGTGGTCAGGTACTGTTTTCTCTCAGTTGGCAAGCTGCGCACACAATCGCAGTGTTGTACAGCTTGTTTCATCACCTTTGCGAAGCTGCCGCTCTCTCCGGCTCCCGGAGACGAAGAAGCTGCTTCTTCGCGCAAAGACGATTCTGCCGCTCACAGTGCTGTGCGGTGTGCGCCTTCTGCCGAAAGAGATCCGGGAACGGTGCTTAGCTCTGCAGAGCACCGTACCTTCGTCGTTAGCCTCTCTTCTCGTCTACATCTTAGCAAAAAGCTTTTCCACTCTGTCTGGCAAGGAGAAACTGTGCCAGCACAAAAAACATCTCCCACCGTGTTCTAGAGGCTGCACGGAGGTCTGCCGAGTGTTTTGCAAGAAGAGAAAGAAAGTTGTCCAAAACAGCTTGCAATCGAATGTTCATGTGATTAGAAAAGGCAGGAGATGATCAGGTACTGTTTTCTCTCAGTTGGCAAGCTGCGCACACAATCGCAGTGTTGTACAGCTTGTTTCATCACCTTTGCGAAGTTGCCGCTCTCACCGGCTCCCGGAGACGAAGAAGCTGCTTCTTCGCGCAAAGACGATTCTGCGGCTCACAGTGCTCTGCGGTGTGCGCCTTCTGCCGAAAGAGGCCCGGGAGCGGTGCTTAGCTCTGCAGAGCACCGTACCTTCGTCTTTAGCCTCTCTTCTCGTCTACATCTTAGCAAAAAGCTTTTCCACTCTGTCTGGCAAGGAGAAACTCTGACAGCACAAAAAACATCTCCCATCGTGTTCTAGAGGCTGCACGGATGTCTGCCGAGTGTTTTGCAAGAAGAGAAAGAAAGTTGTCCAAAACAGCTTGCAATCGAATGTTCATGTGAATAGAAAAGGCAGGAGAGTGGTCAGGTACTGTTTTCTCTCAGTTGGCAAGCTGCGCACACAATCGCAGTGTTGTACAGCTTGTTTCATCACCTTTGCGAAGCTGCCGCTCTCTCCGGCTCCCGGAGACGAAGAAGCTGATTCTTCGCGCAAAGACGATTCTGCCGCTCACAGTGCTCTGCGGTGTGCGCCTTCTGCCGAAAGAGGCCCGGGAGCGGTGCTTAGCTCTGCAGAGCACCGTACCTTCGTCTTTAGCCTCTCTTCTCGTCTACATCTTAGCAAAAAGCTTTTCCACTCTGTCTGGCAAGGAGAAACTGTGCCAGCACAGAAAACATCTCCCATCGTGTTCTAGAGGCTGCACGGAGGTCTGCCGAGTGTTTTGCAAGAAGAGAAAGAAAGTTGTCCAAAACAGCTTGCAATCGAATGTTCATGTGAATAGAAAAGGCAGGAGAGTTGTCAGGTACTGTTTTTTCTCAGTTGGCAAGCTGCGCACACAATCGCAGTGTTGTAAAGTTTGTTTCATCACCTTTGCAAAGTTGCCGCTCGCTCCGGCTCCCGGAGACGAAGAAGCTGCTTCTTCGCGCAAAGACGATTCTGCCGGTCACAGTGCTGTGCGGTGTGCGCCTTCTGCCGAAAGAGATCCGGGAACGGTGCTTAGCTCTGCAGAGCACCGTACCTTCGTCTTTAGCCTCTCTTCTCGTCTACATCTTAGCAAAAAGCTTTTCCACTCTGTCTGGCAAGGAGAAACTGTGCCAGCACAGAAAACATCTCCCATCGTGTTCTAGAGGCTGCACGGAGGTATGCCGAGTGTTTTGCAAGAAGAGAAAGAAAGTTGTCCAAAACAGCTTGCAATCGAATGTTCATGTGATTAGAAAAGTCACGAGATGGTCAGGTACTGTTTTTTCTCAGTTGGCAAGCTGCGCACACAATCGCAGTGTTGTAAAGTTTGTTTCATCACCTTTGCAAAGTTGCCGCTCGCTCCGGCTCCCGGAGACGAAGAAGCTGCTTCTTCGCGCAAAGACGATTCTGCCGCTCACAGTGCTCTGCAGTGTGTGTCTTCTGCCGAAAGAGGCCCAAGAGCTGTGCTTAGCTCTGCAGAGCACCGTACCTTCGTCTTTAGCCTCTCTTCTCGTCTACATCTTAGCAAAAAGCTTTTCCACTCTGTCTGGAAAGGAGAAACTGTGCCAGCACAGAAAACATCTCCCATCGTGTTCTGGAGGCTGCACGGAGGTCTGCCGAGTGTTTTGCAAGAAGAGCAAGAAAGTTGTCCAAAACAGCTTGCAATCGAATGTTCATGTGAATAGAAAAGGCAGGAGAGTGGTCAGGTACTGTTTTCTCTCAGTTGGCAAGCTGCGCACACAATCGCAGTGTTGTACAGCTTGTTTCATCACCTTTGCGAAGCTGCCGCTCTCTCCGGCTCCCGGAGACGAAGAAGCTGCTTCTTCGCGCAAAGAGGATTCTGCCGCTCACAGTGCTCTGCGGTGTGCGGCTTCTGCCGAAAAAGGCCCGGGAGCGGTGCTTAGCTCTGCAGAGCACCGTACCTTCGTCTTTAGCCTCTCTTCTCGTCTACATCTTAGCAAAAAGCTTTTCCACTCTGTCTGGCAAGGAGAAACTGTGCCAGCACAGAAAACATCTCCCATCGTGTTCTAGAGGCTGCACGGAGGTCTGCCGAGTGTTTTGCAAGAAGAGAAAGAAAGTTGTCCAAAACAGCTTGCAATCGAATGTTCATGTGAATAGAAAAGGCAGGAGAGTTGTTAGGTACTGTTTTTTCTCAGTTGGCAAGCTGCGCACACAATCGCAGTGTTGTAAAGTTTGTTTCATCACCTTTGCAAAGTTGCCGCTCGCTCCGGCTCCCGGAGACGAAGAAGCTGCTTCTTCGCGCAAAGACGATTCTGCCGGTCACAGTGCTCTGCGGTGTGCGCCTTCTGCCGAAAGAGGCCCGGGAGCGGTGCTTAGCTCGGCAGAGCACCGTACCTTCGTCTTTAGCCTCTCTTCTCGTCTACATCTTAGCAAAAAGCTTTTCCACTCTGTCTGGCAAGGAGAAACTGTGCCAGCACAGAAAACATCTCCCATCGTGTTCTAGAGGCTGCACGGAGGTATGCCGAGTGTTTTGCAAGAAGAGAAAGAAAGTTGTCCAAAACAGCTTGCAATCGAATGTTCATGTGAATAGAAAAGGCAGGAGAGTTGTCAGGTACTGTTTTTTCTCAGTTGGCAAGCTGCGCACACAATCGCAGTGTTGTAAAGTTTGTTTCATCACCTTTGCAAAGTTGCCGCTCGCTCCGGCTCCCGGAGACGAAGAAGCTGCTTCTTCGCGCAAAGACGATTCTGCGGCTCACAGTGCTCTGCAGTGTGTGCCTTCTGCCGAAAGAGGCCCAAGAGCTGTGCTTAGCTCTGCAGAGCACCGTACCTTCGTCTTTAGCCTCTCTTCTCGTCTACATCTTAGCAAAAAGCTTTTCCACTCTGTCTGGAAAGGAGAAACTGTGCCAGCACAGAAAACATCTCCCATCGTGTTCTGGAGGCTGCACGGAGGTCTGCCGAGTGTTTTGCAAGAAGAGAAAGAAAGTTGTCCAAAACAGCTTGCAATCGAATGTTCATGTGAATAGAAAAGGCAGGAGAGTGGTCAGGTACTGTTTTCTCTCAGTTGGCAAGCTGCGCACACAATCGCAGTGTTGTACAGCTTGTTTCATCACCTTTGCGAAGCTGCCGCTCTCTCCGGCTCCCGGAGACGAAGAAGCTGCTTCTTCGCGCAAAGACGATTCTGCCGCTCACAGTGCTCTGCGGTGTGCGGCTTCTGCCGAAAAAGGCCCGGGAGCGGTGCTTAGCTCTGCAGAGCACCGTACCTTCGTCTTTACCCTCTCTTCTCGTCTACATCTTAGCAAAAAGCTTTTCCACTCTGTCTGGCAAGGAGAAACTGTGCCAGCACAGAAAACATCTCCCATCGTGTTCTAGAGGCTGCACGGAGGTCCGCCGAGTGTTTTGCAAGAAGAGAAAGAAAGTTGTCCAAAACAGCTTGCAATCGAATGTTCATGTGAATAGAAAAGGCAGGAGAGTGGTCAGGTACTGTTTTTTCTCAGTTGGCAAGCTGCGCACACAATCGCAGTGTTGTAAAGATTGTTTCATCACCTTTGCGAAGCTGCCGCTCCCTCCGGCTCCCGGAGACGAAGAAGCTGCTTCTTCGCGCAAAGACGATTCTGCCGCTCACAGTGCTCTGCAGTGTGTGTCTTCTGCCGAAAGAGGCCCAAGAGCTGTGCTTAGCTCTGCAGAGCACCGTACCTTCGTCTTTAGCCTCTCTTCTCGTCTACATCTTAGCAAAAACTTTTCCACTCTGTCTGGCAAGGAGAAACTGTGCCAGCACAGAAAACATCTCCCATCGTGTTCTGGAGGCTGCACGGAGGTCTGCCGAGTGTTTTGCAAGAAGAGAAAGAAAGTTGTCCAAAACAGCTTGCAATCGAATGTTCATGTGAATAGAAAAGGCAGGAGAGTGGTCAGGTACTGTTTTCTCTCAGTTGGCAAGCTGCGCACACAATCGCAGTGTTGTACAGCTTGTTTCATCACCTTTGCGAAGCTGCCGCTCTCTCCGGCTCCCGGAGACGAAGAAGCTGCTTCTTCGCGCAAAGACGATTCTGCCACTCACAGTGCTGTGCGGTGTGCGCCTTCTGCCGAAAGAGGTCCGGGAGCGGTGCTTAGCTCGGCAGAGCACCGTACCTTCGTCTTTAGCCTCTCTTCTCATCTACATCTTAGCAAAAAGCTTTTCCACTCTGTCTGGCAAGGAGAAACTGTGCCAGCACAGAAAACATCTCCCATCGTGTTCTAGAGGCTGCACGGAGGTCTGCCGAGTGTTTTGCAAGAAGAGAAAGAAAGTTGTCCAAAACAGCTTGCAATCGAATGTTCATGTGAATAGAAAAGGCAGGAGAGTGGTCAGGTACTGTTTTCTCTCAGTTGGCAAGCTGCGCACACAATCGCAGTGTTGTACAGCTTGTTTCATCACCTTTGCGAAGCTGCCGCTCTCTCCGGCTCCCGGAGGCGAAGAAGCTGCTTCTTCGCGCAAAGACGATTCTGCCGCTCACAGTGCTCTGCGGTGTGCGCCTTCTCCCGAAAGAGGCCCGGGAGCTGTGCTTAGCTCTGCAGAGCACCGTACCTTCGTCTTTAGCCTCTCTTCTCGTCTACATCTTAGCAAAAAGCTTTTCCACTCTGGCTGGCAAGGAGAAACTGTGCCAGCACAGAAAACATCTCCCATCGTGTTCTAGAGGCTGCACGGAGGTCTGCCGAGTGTTTTGCAAGAAGAGAAAGAAAGTTGTCCAAAACAGCTTGCAATCGAATGTTCATGTGAATAGAAAAGGCAGGAGAGTGGTCAGGTACTGTTTTCTCTCAGTTGGCAAGCTGCGCACACAATCGCAGTGTTGTACAGCTTGTTTCATCACCTTTGCGAAGCTGCCGCTCTCTCCGGCTCCCGGAGACGAAGAAGCTGCTTCTTCGCGCAAAGACGATTCTGCCACTCACAGTGCTGTGCGGTGTGCGCCTTCTGCCGAAAGAGGTCCGGGAGCGGTGCTTAGCTCGGCAGAGCACCGTACCTTCGTCTTTAGCCTCTCTTCTCATCTACATCTTAGCAAAAAGCTTTTCCACTCTGTCTGGCAAGGAGAAACTGTGCCAGCACAGAAAACATCTCCCATCGTGTTCTAGAGGCTGCACGGAGGTCTGCCGAGTGTTTTGCAAGAAGAGAAAGAAAGTTGTCCAAAACAGCTTGCAATCGAATGTTCATGTGAATAGAAAAGGCAGGAGAGTGGTCAGGTACTGTTTTCTCTCAGTTGGCAAGCTGCGCACACAATCGCAGTGTTGTACAGCTTGTTTCATCACCTTTGCGAAGCTGCCGCTCTCTCCGGCTCCCGGAGGCGAAGAAGCTGCTTCTTCGCGCAAAGACGATTCTGCCGCTCACAGTGCTCTGCGGTGTGCGCCTTCTCCCGAAAGAGGCCCGGGAGCTGTGCTTAGCTCTGCAGAGCACCGTACCTTCGTCTTTAGCCTCTCTTCTCGTCTACATCTTAGCAAAAAGCTTTTCCACTCTGGCTGGCAAGGAGAAACTGTGCCAGCACAGAAAACATCTCCCATCGTGTTCTAGAGGCTGCACGGAGGTCTGCCGAGTGTTTTGCAAGAAGAGAAAGAAAGTTGTCCAAAACAGCTTGCAATCGAATGTTCATGTGAATAGAAAAGGCAGGAGAGTGGTCAGGTACTGTTTTGTCTCAGTTGGCAAGCTGCGCACACAATTGCAGTGTTGTACAGCTTGTTTCATCACCGTTGCGAAGCTGCCGCACTCTCCGGCTCCCGGAGACGAAGAAGCTGCTTCTTCGCGCAAAGACGATTCTGCCGCTCACAGTGCTCTGCGGTGTGCGCCTTCTGCCGAAAGAGGTCCGGGAGCGGTGCTTAGCTCGGCAGAGCACCGTACCTTCGTCTTTAGCCTCTCTTCTCGTCTACATCTTAGCAAAAAGCTTTTCCACTCTGTCTGGCAAGGAGAAACTGTGCCAGCACAGAAAACATCTCCCATCGTGTTCTAGAGGCTGCACGGAGGTCTGCCGAGTGTTTTGCAAGAAGAGAAAGAAAGTTGTCCAAAATAGCTTGCAATCGAATATTCATGTGAATAGAAAAGGCAGGAGAGTGTCAGGTACTGTTTTCTCTCACTTGGCAAGCTGCGCACACAATCGCAGTGTTGTACAGCCTGTTTCATCACCTTTGCGAAGCTGCCGCTCTCTCCGGCTCCCGGAGACGAAGAAGCTGCTTCTTCGCGCAAAGACGATTCTGCCGCTCACAGTGCTCTGCAGTGTGTGTCTTCTTCCGAAAGAGGCCCAAGAGCTGTGCTTAGCTCTGCAGAGCACCGTACCTTCGTCTTTAGCCTCTCTTCTCGTCTACATCTTAGCAAAAAGCTTTTCCACTCTGTCTGGCAAGGAGAAACTGTGCCAGCACAGAAAACATCTCCCATCGTGTTCTGGAGGCTGCACGGAGGTCTGCCGAGTGTTTTGCAAGAAGAGAAAGAAAGTTGTCCAAAACAGCTTGCAATCGAATGTTCATGTGAATAGAAAAGGCAGGAGAGTGGTCAGGTACTGTTTTCTCTCACTTGGCAAGCTGCGCACACAATCGCAGTGTTGTACAGCTTGTTTCATCACCTTTGCGAAGCTGCCGCACTCTCCGGCTCCCGGAGACGAAGAAGCTGCTTCTTCGCGCAAAGACGATTCTGCCGCTCACAGTGCTCTGCGGTGTGCGCCTTCTGCCGAAAGAGGTCCGGGAGCGGTGCTTAGCTCGGCAGAGCACCGTACCTTCGTCTTTAGCCTCTCTTCTCGTCTACATCTTAGCAAAAAGCTTTTCCACTCTGTCTGGCAAGGAGAAACTGTGCCAGCACAGAAAACATCTCCCATCGTCTTCTAGAGGCTGCACGGAGGTCTGCCGAGTGTTTTGCAAGAAGAGAAAGAAAGTTGTCCAAAACAGCTTGCAATCGAATATTCATGTGAATAGAAAAGGCAGGAGAGTGGTCAGGTACTGTTTTCTCTCACTTGGCAAGCTGCGCACACAATCGCAGTGTTGTACAGCTTGTTTCATCACCTTTGCGAAGCTGCCGCTCTCTCCGGCTCCCGGAGACGAAGAAGCTGCTTCTTCGCGCAAAGACGATTCTGCCGCTCACAGTGCTGTGCGGTGTGCGCCTTCTGCCGAAAGAAATCTGGGAACGGTGATTAGCTCTGCAGAGCACCGTACCTTCGTCGTTAGCCTCTCTTCTCGTCTACATCTTAGCAAAAAGCTTTTCCACTCTGTCTGGCAAGGAGAAACTCTACCAGCACAAAAAACATCTCCCACCGTGTTCTAGAGGCTGCACGGAGGTCTGCCGAGTGTTTTGCAAGAAGAGAAAGAAAGTTGTCCAAAACAGCTTGCAATCGAATGTTCATGTGATTAGAAAAGGCAGGAGATGGTCAGGTACTGTTTTCTCTCAGTTGGCAAGCTGCGCACACAATCGCAGTGTTGTACAGCTTGTTTCATCACCTTTGCGAAGCTGCCGCTCTCTCCGGCTCCCGGAGACGAAGAAGCTGCTTCTTCGCGCAAAGACGATTCTGCCGCTCACAGTGCTGTGCGGTGTGCGCCTTCTGCCGAAAGAGATCCGGGAACGGTGCTTAGCTCTGCAGAGCACCGTACCTTCGTCTTTAGCCTCTCTTCTCGTCTACATCTTAGCAAAAAGCTTTTCCACTCTGTCTGGCAAGGAGAAACTGTGCCAGCACAAAAAACATCTCCCACCGTGTTCTAGAGGCTGCACGGAGGTCTGCCGAGTGTTTTGCAAGAAGAGAAAGAAAGTTGTCCAAAACAGCTTGCAATCGAATGTTCATGTGATTAGAAAAGGCAGGAGAGTGGTCAGGTACTGTTTTCTCTCAGTTGGCAAGCTGCGCACACAATCGCAGTGTTGTACAGCTTGTTTCATCACCTTTGCGAAGCTGCCGCTCCCTCCGGCTCCCGGAGACGAAGAAGCTGCTTCTTCGCGCAAAGACGATTCTGCTGCTCACAGTGCTCTGCGGTGTGCGCCTTCTGCCGAAAGAGGTCCGGGAGCAGTGCTTAGCTCTGCAGAGCACCGTACCTTCGTCTTTAGCCTCTCTTCTCATCTACATCTTAGCAAAAAGCTTTTCCACTCTGTCTGGCAAGGAGAAACTGTGCCAGCACAAAAAACATCTCCCATCGTGTTCTAGAAGCTGCACGGACGTCTGCCGAGTGTTTTGCAAGAAGAGAAAGAAAGTTGTCCAAAACAGCTTGCAATCGAATATTCATGTGAATAGAAAAGGCAGGAGATGGTCAGGTACTGTTTTCTCTCAGTTGGCAAGCTGCGCACACAATCGCAGTGTTGTAAAGTTTGTTTCATCACCTTTGCAAAGTTGCTGCTCGCTCCGGCTCCCGGAGACGAAGAAGCTGCTTCTTCGCGCAAAGACGATTCTGCCGCTCACAGTGCTCTGCAGTGTGTGTCTTCTGCCGAAAGAGGCCCAAGAGCTGTGCTTAGCTCTGCAGAGCACCGTACCTTCGTCTTTAGCCTCTCTTCTCGTCTACATCTTAGCAAAATCTTTTCCACTCTGTCTGGCAAGGAGAAACTCTGCCAGCACAGAAAACATCTCCCATCGTGTTCTGGAGGCTGCACGGAGGTCTGCCGAGTGTTTTGCAAGAAGAGAAAGAAAGTTGTCCAAAACAGCTTGCAATCGAATGTTCATGTGAATAGAAAAGGCAGGAGAGTGGTCAGGTACTGTTTTCTCTCACTTGGCAAGCTGCGCACACAATCGCAGTGTTGTACAGCTTGTTTCATCACCTTTGCGAAGCTGCCGCACTCTCCGGCTCCCGGAGATGAAGAAGCTGCTTCTTCGCGCAAAGACGATTCTGCCGCTCACAGTGCTCTGCGGTGTGCGCCTTCTGCCGAAAGAGGTCCGGGAGCGGTGCTTAGCTCGGCAGAGCACCGTACCTTCGTCTTTAGCCTCTCTTCTCGTCTACATCTTAGCAAAAAGCTTTTCCACTCTGTCTGGCAAGGAGAAACTGTGCCAGCACAGAAAACATCTCCCATCGTGTTCTAGAGGCTGCACGGGGGTCTGCCGAGTGTTTTGCAAGAAGAGAAAGAAAGTTGTCCAAAACAGCTTGCAATCGAATATTCATGTGAATAGAAAAGGCAGGAGATGGTCAGGTACTGTTTTCTCTCACTTGGCAAGCTGCGCACACAATCGCAGTGTTGTACAGCTTGTTTCATCACCTTTGCGAAGCTGCCGCTCTCTCCGGCTCCCGGAGACGAAGAAGCTGCTTCTTCGCGCAAAGACGATTCTGCCGCTCACAGTGCTGTGCGGTGTGCGCCTTCTGCCGAAAGAAATCTGGGAACGGTGATTAGCTCTGCAGAGCACCGTACCTTCGTCGTTAGCCTCTCTTCTCGTCTACATCTTAGCAAAAAGCTTTTCCACTCTGTCTGGCAAGGAGAAACTGTGCCAGCACAAAAAACATCTCCCACCGTGTTCTAGAGGCTGCACGGAGGTCTGCCGAGTGTTTTGCAAGAAGAGAAAGAAAGTTGTCCAAAACAGCTTGCAATCGAATGTTCATGTGATTAGAAAAGGCAGGAGATGGTCAGGTACTGTTTTCTCTCAGTTGGCAAGCTGCGCACACAATCGCAGTGTTGTACAGCTTGTTTCATCACCTTTGCGAAGTTGCCGCTCTCACCGGCTCCCGGAGACGAAGAAGCTGCTTCTTCGCGCAAAGACGATTCTGCGGCTCACAGTGCTCTGCGGTGTGCGCCTTCTGCCAAAAGAGGCCCGGGAGCGGTGCTTAGCTCTGCAGAGCACCGTACCTTCGTCTTTAGCCTCTCTTCTCGTCTACATCTTAGCAAAAAGCTTTTCCACTCTGTCTGGCAAGGAGAAACTGTACCAGCACAAAAAACATCTCCCATCGTGTTCTAGAGGCTGCACGGAGGTCTGCCGAGTGTTTTGCAAGAAGAGAAAGAAAGTTGTCCAAAACAGCTTGCAATCGAATGTTCATGTGAATAGAAAAGGCAGGAGAGTGGTCAGGTACTGTTTTCTCTCAGTTGGCAAGCTGCGCACACAATCGCAGTGTTGTACAGCTTGTTTCATCACCTTTGCGAAGCTGCCGCTCTCTCCGGCTCCCAGAGACGAAGAAGCTGCTTCTTCGCGCAAAGACGATTCTGCCGCTCACAGTGCTGTGCGGTGTGCGCCTTCTGCCGAAAGAGATCCGGGAACGGTGCTTAGCTCTGCAGAGCACCGTACCTTCGTCTTTAGCCTCTCTTCTCGTCTACATCTTAGCAAAAAGCTTTTCCACTCTGTCTGGCAAGGAGAAACTGTGCCAGCACAAAAAACATCTCCCACCGTGTTCTAGAGGCTGCACGGAAGTCTGCCGAGTGTTTTGCAAGAAGAGAAAGAAAGTTGTCCAAAACAGCTTGCAATCGAATGTTCATGTGATTAGAAAAGGCAGGAGAGTGGTCAGGTACTGTTTTCTCTCAGTTGGCAAGCTGCGCACACAATCGCAGTGTTGTACAGCTTGTTTCATCACCTTTGCGAAGCTGCCGCTCCCTCCGGCTCCCGGAGACGAAGAAGCTGCTTCTTCGCGCAAAGACGATTCTGCCGCTCACAGTGCTCTGCGGTGTGCGCCTTCCGCCGAAAGAGGCCCGGGAGCGGTGCTTAGCTCTGCAGAGCACCGTACCTTTGTCTTTAGCCTCTCTTCTCATCTACATCTTAGCAAAAAGCTTTTCCACTCTGTCTGGCAAGGAGAAACTCTGCCAGCACAAAAAACATCTCCCATCGTGTTCTAGAAGCTGCACGGAGGTCTGCCGAGTGTTTTGCAAGAAGAGAAAGAAAGTTGTCCAAAACAGCTTGCAATCGAATATTCATGTGAATAGAAAAGGCAGGAGATGGTCAGGTACTGTTTTCTCTCAGTTGGCAAGCTGCGCACACAATCGCAGTGTTGTAAAGTTTGTTTCATCACCTTTGCAAAGTTGCCGCTCGCTCCGGCTCCCGGAGACGAAGAAGCTGCTTCTTCGCGCAAAGACGATTCTGCCGCTCACAGTGCTCTGCAGTGTGTGTCTTCTGCCGAAAGAGGCCCAAGAGCTGTGCTTAGTTCTGCAGAGCACCGTACCTTCGTCTTTAGCCTCTCCTCTCGTCTACATCTTAGCAAAAAGCTTTTCCACTCTGTCTGGCAAGGAGAAACTGTGCCAGCACAGAAAACATCTCCCATCGTGTTCTGGAGGCTGCACGGAGGTCTGCCGAGTGTTTTGCAAGAAGAGCAAGAAAGTTGTCCAAAACAGCTTGCAATCGAATGTTCATGTGAATAGAAAAGGCAGGAGAGTGGTCAGGTACTGTTTTCTCTCACTTGGCAAGCTGCGCACACAATCGCAGTGTTGTAAAGATTGTTTCATCACCTTTGCGAAGCTGCCGCTCCCTCCGGCTCCCGGAGACGAAGAAGCTGCTTCTTCGCGCAAAGACGATTCTGCCGCTCACAGTGCTCTGCAGTGTGTGTCTTCTGCCGAAAGAGGCCCAAGAGCTGTGCTTAGCTCTGCAGAGCACCGTACCTTCGTCTTTAGCCTCTCTTCTCGTCTACATCTTAGCAAAAACTTTTCCACTCTGTCTGGCAAGGAGAAACTGTGCCAGCACAGAAAACATCTCCCATCGTGTTCTGGAGGCTGCACGGAGGTCTGCCGAGTGTTTTGCAAGAAGAGAAAGAAAGTTGTCCAAAACAGCTTGCAATCGAATGTTCATGTGAATAGAAAAGGCAGGAGAGTGGTCAGGTACTGTTTTCTCTCAGTTGGCAAGCTGCGCACACAATCGCAGTGTTGTACAGCTTGTTTCATCACCTTTGCGAAGCTGCCGCTCTCTCCGGCTCCCGGAGACGAAGAAGCTGCTTCTTCGCGCAAAGACGATTCTGCCACTCACAGTGCTGTGCGGTGTGCGCCTTCTGCCGAAAGAGGTCCGGGAGCGGTGCTTAGCTCGGCAGAGCACCGTACCTTCGTCTTTAGCCTCTCTTCTCATCTACATCTTAGCAAAAAGCTTTTCCACTCTGTCTGGCAAGGAGAAACTGTGCCAGCACAGAAAACATCTCCCATCGTGTTCTAGAGGCTGCACGGAGGTCTGCCGAGTGTTTTGCAAGAAGAGAAAGAAAGTTGTCCAAAACAGCTTGCAATCGAATGTTCATGTGAATAGAAAAGGCAGGAGAGTGGTCAGGTACTGTTTTCTCTCAGTTGGCAAGCTGCGCACACAATCGCAGTGTTGTACAGCTTGTTTCATCACCTTTGCGAAGCTGCCGCTCTCTCCGGCTCCCGGAGGCGAAGAAGCTGCTTCTTCGCGCAAAGACGATTCTGCCGCTCACAGTGCTCTGCGGTGTGCGCCTTCTCCCGAAAGAGGCCCGGGAGCTGTGCTTAGCTCTGCAGAGCACCGTACCTTCGTCTTTAGCCTCTCTTCTCGTCTACATCTTAGCAAAAAGCTTTTCCACTCTGGCTGGCAAGGAGAAACTGTGCCAGCACAGAAAACATCTCCCATCGTGTTCTAGAGGCTGCACGGAGGTCTGCCGAGTGTTTTGCAAGAAGAGAAAGAAAGTTGTCCAAAACAGCTTGCAATCGAATGTTCATGTGAATAGAAAAGGCAGGAGAGTGGTCAGGTACTGTTTTCTCTCAGTTGGCAAGCTGCGCACACAATCGCAGTGTTGTACAGCTTGTTTCATCACCTTTGCGAAGCTGCCGCTCTCTCCGGCTCCCGGAGACGAAGAAGCTGCTTCTTCGCGCAAAGACGATTCTGCCACTCACAGTGCTGTGCGGTGTGCGCCTTCTGCCGAAAGAGGTCCGGGAGCGGTGCTTAGCTCGGCAGAGCACCGTACCTTCGTCTTTAGCCTCTCTTCTCATCTACATCTTAGCAAAAAGCTTTTCCACTCTGTCTGGCAAGGAGAAACTGTGCCAGCACAGAAAACATCTCCCATCGTGTTCTAGAGGCTGCACGGAGGTCTGCCGAGTGTTTTGCAAGAAGAGAAAGAAAGTTGTCCAAAACAGCTTGCAATCGAATGTTCATGTGAATAGAAAAGGCAGGAGAGTGGTCAGGTACTGTTTTCTCTCAGTTGGCAAGCTGCGCACACAATCGCAGTGTTGTACAGCTTGTTTCATCACCTTTGCGAAGCTGCCGCTCTCTCCGGCTCCCGGAGGCGAAGAAGCTGCTTCTTCGCGCAAAGACGATTCTGCCGCTCACAGTGCTCTGCGGTGTGCGCCTTCTCCCGAAAGAGGCCCGGGAGCTGTGCTTAGCTCTGCAGAGCACCGTACCTTCGTCTTTAGCCTCTCTTCTCGTCTACATCTTAGCAAAAAGCTTTTCCACTCTGGCTGGCAAGGAGAAACTGTGCCAGCACAGAAAACATCTCCCATCGTGTTCTAGAGGCTGCACGGAGGTCTGCCGAGTGTTTTGCAAGAAGAGAAAGAAAGTTGTCCAAAACAGCTTGCAATCGAATGTTCATGTGAATAGAAAAGGCAGGAGAGTGGTCAGGTACTGTTTTGTCTCAGTTGGCAAGCTGCGCACACAATTGCAGTGTTGTACAGCTTGTTTCATCACCGTTGCGAAGCTGCCGCACTCTCCGGCTCCCGGAGACGAAGAAGCTGCTTCTTCGCGCAAAGACGATTCTGCCGCTCACAGTGCTCTGCGGTGTGCGCCTTCTGCCGAAAGAGGTCCGGGAGCGGTGCTTAGCTCGGCAGAGCACCGTACCTTCGTCTTTAGCCTCTCTTCTCGTCTACATCTTAGCAAAAAGCTTTTCCACTCTGTCTGGCAAGGAGAAACTGTGCCAGCACAGAAAACATCTCCCATCGTGTTCTAGAGGCTGCACGGAGGTCTGCCGAGTGTTTTGCAAGAAGAGAAAGAAAGTTGTCCAAAATAGCTTGCAATCGAATATTCATGTGAATAGAAAAGGCAGGAGAGTGTCAGGTACTGTTTTCTCTCACTTGGCAAGCTGCGCACACAATCGCAGTGTTGTACAGCCTGTTTCATCACCTTTGCGAAGCTGCCGCTCTCTCCGGCTCCCGGAGACGAAGAAGCTGCTTCTTCGCGCAAAGACGATTCTGCCGCTCACAGTGCTCTGCAGTGTGTGTCTTCTGCCGAAAGAGGCCCAAGAGCTGTGCTTAGCTCTGCAGAGCACCGTACCTTCGTCTTTAGCCTCTCTTCTCGTCTACATCTTAGCAAAAAGCTTTTCCACTCTGTCTGGCAAGGAGAAACTGTGCCAGCACAGAAAACATCTCCCATCGTGTTCTGGAGGCTGCACGGAGGTCTGCCGAGTGTTTTGCAAGAAGAGAAAGAAAGTTGTCCAAAACAGCTTGCAATCGAATGTTCATGTGAATAGAAAAGGCAGGAGAGTGGTCAGGTACTGTTTTCTCTCACTTGGCAAGCTGCGCACACAATCGCAGTGTTGTACAGCTTGTTTCATCACCTTTGCGAAGCTGCCGCACTCTCCGGCTCCCGGAGACGAAGAAGCTGCTTCTTCGCGCAAAGACGATTCTGCCGCTCACAGTGCTCTGCGGTGTGCGCCTTCTGCCGAAAGAGGTCCGGGAGCGGTGCTTAGCTCGGCAGAGCACCGTACCTTCGTCTTTAGCCTCTCTTCTCGTCTACATCTTAGCAAAAAGCTTTTCCACTCTGTCTGGCAAGGAGAAACTGTGCCAGCACAGAAAACATCTCCCATCGTCTTCTAGAGGCTGCACGGAGGTCTGCCGAGTGTTTTGCAAGAAGAGAAAGAAAGTTGTCCAAAACAGCTTGCAATCGAATATTCATGTGAATAGAAAAGGCAGGAGATGGTCAGGTACTGTTTTCTCTCACTTGGCAAGCTGCGCACACAATCGCAGTGTTGTACAGCTTGTTTCATCACCTTTGCGAAGCTGCCGCTCTCTCCGGCTCCCGGAGACGAAGAAGCTGCTTCTTCGCGCAAAGACGATTCTGCCGCTCACAGTGCTGTGCGGTGTGCGCCTTCTGCCGAAAGAAATCTGGGAACGGTGATTAGCTCTGCAGAGCACCGTACCTTCGTCGTTAGCCTCTCTTCTCGTCTACATCTTAGCAAAAAGCTTTTCCACTCTGTCTGGCAAGGAGAAACTCTACCAGCACAAAAAACATCTCCCACCGTGTTCTAGAGGCTGCACGGAGGTCTGCCGAGTGTTTTGCAAGAAGAGAAAGAAAGTTGTCCAAAACAGCTTGCAATCGAATGTTCATGTGATTAGAAAAGGCAGGAGATGGTCAGGTACTGTTTTCTCTCAGTTGGCAAGCTGCGCACACAATCGCAGTGTTGTACAGCTTGTTTCATCACCTTTGCGAAGCTGCCGCTCTCTCCGGCTCCCGGAGACGAAGAAGCTGCTTCTTCGCGCAAAGACGATTCTGCCGCTCACAGTGCTGTGCGGTGTGCGCCTTCTGCCGAAAGAGATCCGGGAACGGTGCTTAGCTCTGCAGAGCACCGTACCTTCGTCTTTAGCCTCTCTTCTCGTCTACATCTTAGCAAAAAGCTTTTCCACTCTGTCTGGCAAGGAGAAACTGTGCCAGCACAAAAAACATCTCCCACCGTGTTCTAGAGGCTGCACGGAGGTCTGCCGAGTGTTTTGCAAGAAGAGAAAGAAAGTTGTCCAAAACAGCTTGCAATCGAATGTTCATGTGATTAGAAAAGGCAGGAGAGTGGTCAGGTACTGTTTTCTCTCAGTTGGCAAGCTGCGCACACAATCGCAGTGTTGTACAGCTTGTTTCATCACCTTTGCGAAGCTGCCGCTCCCTCCGGCTCCCGGAGACGAAGAAGCTGCTTCTTCGCGCAAAGACGATTCTGCTGCTCACAGTGCTCTGCGGTGTGCGCCTTCTGCCGAAAGAGGTCCGGGAGCAGTGCTTAGCTCTGCAGAGCACCGTACCTTCGTCTTTAGCCTCTCTTCTCATCTACATCTTAGCAAAAAGCTTTTCCACTCTGTCTGGCAAGGAGAAACTGTGCCAGCACAAAAAACATCTCCCATCGTGTTCTAGAAGCTGCACGGACGTCTGCCGAGTGTTTTGCAAGAAGAGAAAGAAAGTTGTCCAAAACAGCTTGCAATCGAATATTCATGTGAATAGAAAAGGCAGGAGATGGTCAGGTACTGTTTTCTCTCAGTTGGCAAGCTGCGCACACAATCGCAGTGTTGTAAAGTTTGTTTCATCACCTTTGCAAAGTTGCTGCTCGCTCCGGCTCCCGGAGACGAAGAAGCTGCTTCTTCGCGCAAAGACGATTCTGCCGCTCACAGTGCTCTGCAGTGTGTGTCTTCTGCCGAAAGAGGCCCAAGAGCTGTGCTTAGCTCTGCAGAGCACCGTACCTTCGTCTTTAGCCTCTCTTCTCGTCTACATCTTAGCAAAATCTTTTCCACTCTGTCTGGCAAGGAGAAACTCTGCCAGCACAGAAAACATCTCCCATCGTGTTCTGGAGGCTGCACGGAGGTCTGCCGAGTGTTTTGCAAGAAGAGAAAGAAAGTTGTCCAAAACAGCTTGCAATCGAATGTTCATGTGAATAGAAAAGGCAGGAGAGTGGTCAGGTACTGTTTTCTCTCACTTGGCAAGCTGCGCACACAATCGCAGTGTTGTACAGCTTGTTTCATCACCTTTGCGAAGCTGCCGCACTCTCCGGCTCCCGGAGATGAAGAAGCTGCTTCTTCGCGCAAAGACGATTCTGCCGCTCACAGTGCTCTGCGGTGTGCGCCTTCTGCCGAAAGAGGTCCGGGAGCGGTGCTTAGCTCGGCAGAGCACCGTACCTTCGTCTTTAGCCTCTCTTCTCGTCTACATCTTAGCAAAAAGCTTTTCCACTCTGTCTGGCAAGGAGAAACTGTGCCAGCACAGAAAACATCTCCCATCGTGTTCTAGAGGCTGCACGGGGGTCTGCCGAGTGTTTTGCAAGAAGAGAAAGAAAGTTGTCCAAAACAGCTTGCAATCGAATATTCATGTGAATAGAAAAGGCAGGAGATGGTCAGGTACTGTTTTCTCTCACTTGGCAAGCTGCGCACACAATCGCAGTGTTGTACAGCTTGTTTCATCACCTTTGCGAAGCTGCCGCTCTCTCCGGCTCCCGGAGACGAAGAAGCTGCTTCTTCGCGCAAAGACGATTCTGCCGCTCACAGTGCTGTGCGGTGTGCGCCTTCTGCCGAAAGAAATCTGGGAACGGTGATTAGCTCTGCAGAGCACCGTACCTTCGTCGTTAGCCTCTCTTCTCGTCTACATCTTAGCAAAAAGCTTTTCCACTCTGTCTGGCAAGGAGAAACTGTGCCAGCACAAAAAACATCTCCCACCGTGTTCTAGAGGCTGCACGGAGGTCTGCCGAGTGTTTTGCAAGAAGAGAAAGAAAGTTGTCCAAAACAGCTTGCAATCGAATGTTCATGTGATTAGAAAAGGCAGGAGAGTGGTCAGGTACTGTTTTCTCTCAGTTGGCAAGCTGCGCACACAATCGCAGTGTTGTACAGCTTGTTTCATCACCTTTGCGAAGTTGCCGCTCTCACCGGCTCCCGGAGACGAAGAAGCTGCTTCTTCGCGCAAAGACGATTCTGCGGCTCACAGTGCTCTGCGGTGTGCGCCTTCTGCCAAAAGAGGCCCGGGAGCGGTGCTTAGCTCTGCAGAGCACCGTACCTTCGTCTTTAGCCTCTCTTCTCGTCTACATCTTAGCAAAAAGCTTTTCCACTCTGTCTGGCAAGGAGAAACTGTACCAGCACAAAAAACATCTCCCATCGTGTTCTAGAGGCTGCACGGAGGTCTGCCGAGTGTTTTGCAAGAAGAGAAAGAAAGTTGTCCAAAACAGCTTGCAATCGAATGTTCATGTGAATAGAAAAGGCAGGAGAGTGGTCAGGTACTGTTTTCTCTCAGTTGGCAAGCTGCGCACACAATCGCAGTGTTGTACAGCTTGTTTCATCACCTTTGCGAAGCTGCCGCTCTCTCCGGCTCCCAGAGACGAAGAAGCTGCTTCTTCGCGCAAAGACGATTCTGCCGCTCACAGTGCTGTGCGGTGTGCGCCTTCTGCCGAAAGAGATCCGGGAACGGTGCTTAGCTCTGCAGAGCACCGTACCTTCGTCTTTAGCCTCTCTTCTCGTCTACATCTTAGCAAAAAGCTTTTCCACTCTGTCTGGCAAGGAGAAACTGTGCCAGCACAAAAAACATCTCCCACCGTGTTCTAGAGGCTGCACGGAAGTCTGCCGAGTGTTTTGCAAGAAGAGAAAGAAAGTTGTCCAAAACAGCTTGCAATCGAATGTTCATGTGATTAGAAAAGGCAGGAGAGTGGTCAGGTACTGTTTTCTCTCAGTTGGCAAGCTGCGCACACAATCGCAGTGTTGTACAGCTTGTTTCATCACCTTTGCGAAGCTGCCGCTCCCTCCGGCTCCCGGAGACGAAGAAGCTGCTTCTTCGCGCAAAGACGATTCTGCCGCTCACAGTGCTCTGCGGTGTGCGCCTTCCGCCGAAAGAGGCCCGGGAGCGGTGCTTAGCTCTGCAGAGCACCGTACCTTTGTCTTTAGCCTCTCTTCTCATCTACATCTTAGCAAAAAGCTTTTCCACTCTGTCTGGCAAGGAGAAACTCTGCCAGCACAAAAAACATCTCCCATCGTGTTCTAGAAGCTGCACGGAGGTCTGCCGAGTGTTTTGCAAGAAGAGAAAGAAAGTTGTCCAAAACAGCTTGCAATCGAATATTCATGTGAATAGAAAAGGCAGGAGATGGTCAGGTACTGTTTTCTCTCAGTTGGCAAGCTGCGCACACAATCGCAGTGTTGTAAAGTTTGTTTCATCACCTTTGCAAAGTTGCCGCTCGCTCCGGCTCCCGGAGACGAAGAAGCTGCTTCTTCGCGCAAAGACGATTCTGCCGCTCACAGTGCTCTGCAGTGTGTGTCTTCTGCCGAAAGAGGCCCAAGAGCTGTGCTTAGTTCTGCAGAGCACCGTACCTTCGTCTTTAGCCTCTCCTCTCGTCTACATCTTAGCAAAAAGCTTTTCCACTCTGTCTGGCAAGGAGAAACTGTGCCAGCACAGAAAACATCTCCCATCGTGTTCTGGAGGCTGCACGGAGGTCTGCCGAGTGTTTTGCAAGAAGAGAAAGAAAGTTGTCCAAAACAGCTTGCAATCGAATGTTCATGTGAATAGAAAAGGCAGGAGAGTGGTCAGGTACTGTTTTCTCTCACTTGGCAAGCTGCGCACACAATCGCAGTGTTGTACAGCTTGTTTCATCACCTTTGCGAAGCTGCCGCTCTCTCCGTCTCCCGGAGACGAAGAAGCTGCTTCTTCGCGCAAAGACGATTCTGCCGCTCACAGTGCTGTGCGGTGTGCGCCTTCTGCCGAAAGAGATTCGGGAACGGTGCTTAGCTCTGCAGAGCACCGTACCTTCGTCTTTAGCCTCTCTTCTCGTCTACATCTTAGCAAAAAGCTTTTCCAATCTGTCTGGCAAGGAGAAACTGTGCCAGCACAAAAAACATCTCCCACCGTGTTCTAGAGGCTGCACGGAGGTCTGCCGAGTGTTTTGCAAGAAGAGAAAGAAAGTTGTCCAAAACAGCTTGCAATCGAATGTTCATGTGATTAGAAAAGGCAGGAGAGTGGTCAGGTACTGTTTTCTCTCAGTTGGCAAGCTGCGCACACAATCGCAGTGTTGTACAGCTTGTTTCATCACCTTTGCGAAGCTGCCGCTCTCTCCGGCTCCCGGAGACGAAGAAGCTGCTTCTTCGCGCAAAGACGATTCTGCCGCTCACAGTGCTCTGCGGTGTGCGCCTTCTGCCGAAAGAGGCCCGGGAGCTGTGCTTAGCTCTGCAGAGCACCATACCTGCTTCTTTAGCCTCTCTTCTCGTCTACATCTTAGCAAAAAGCTTTTCCACTCTGTCTGGCAAGGAGAAACTGTGCCAGCACAGAAAACATCTCCCATCGTGTTCTAGAGGCTGCACGGAGGTCTGCCGAGTGTTTTGCAAGAAGAGAAAGAAAGTTGTCCAAAACAGCTTGCAATCGAATATTCATGTGAATAGAAAAGGCAGGAGATGGTCAGGTACTGTTTTCTCTCAGTTGGCAAGCTGCGCACACAATCGCAGTGTTGTAAAGTTTGTTTCATCACCTTTGCAAAGTTGCCGCTCGCTCCGGCTCCCGGAGACGAAGAAGCTGCTTCTTCGCGCAAAGACGATTCTGCCGCTCACAGTGCTCTGCAGTGTGTGTCTTCTGCCGAAAGAGGCCCAAGAGCTGTGCTTAGCTCTGCAGAGCACCGTACCTTCATCTTTAGCCTCTCTTCTCGTCTACATCTTAGCAAAAAGCTTTTCCACTCTGTCTGGCAAGGAGAAACTGTGCCAGCACAGAAAACATCTCCCATCGTGTTCTGGAGGCTGCACGGAGGTCTGCCGAGTGTTTTGCAAGAAGAGAAAGAAAGTTGTCCAAAACAGCTTGCAATCGAATGTTCATGTGAATAGAAAAGGCAGGAGAGTGGTCAGGTACTGTTTACTCTCAGTTGGCAAGCTGCGCACACAATCGCAGTGTTGTACAGCTTGTTTCATCACCTTTGCCAAGTTGCCGCTCTCTCCGGCTCCCGGAGACGAAGAAGCTGCTTCTTCGCGCAAAGACGATTCTGCCGCTCACAGTGCTGTGCGGTGTGCGCCTTCTGCCGAAAGAGATCCGGGAGCGGTGCTTAGCTCTGCAGAGCACCGTACCTTCGTCGTTAGCCACTCTTCTTTTCTACATCTTAGCAAAAAGCTTTTCCACTCTGTCTGGCAAGGAGAAACTCTGCCAGCACAAAAAACATCTCCCATCGTATTATAGAGGCTGGACAGAGGTCTGCCGAGTGTTTTGCAAGAAGAGAAAGAAAGTTGTCCAAAACAGCTTGCAATCGAATGTTCATGTGATTAGAAAAGGCAGGAGAGTGGTCAGGTACTGTTTTCTCTCAGTTGGCAAGCTGCGCACACAATCGCAGTGTTGTACAGCTTGTTTCATCACCTTTGCGAAGCTGCCGCTCTCTCCGGCTCCCGGAGACGAAGAAGCTGCTTCTTCGCGCAAAGACAATTGTGCCGCTCACAGTGCTCTGCGGTGTGTGGCTTCTGCCGAAAGAGGCCCGGGAGCTGTGCTTAGCTCTGCAGAGCACCGTACCTTCGTCTTTAGCCTCTCTTCTCGTCTACATCTTAGCAAAAAGCTTTTCCACTCTGTCTGGCAAGGAGAAACTGTGCCAGCACAGAAAACATCTCCCATCGTGTTCTAGAGGCTGCACGGAGGTCTGCCGAGTGTTTTGCAAGAAGAGCAAGAAAGTTGTCCAAAACAGCTTCCAATCGAATGTTCATGTGAATAGAAAAGGCAGGAGAGTGGTCAGGTACTGTTTACTCTCAGTTGGCAAGCTGCGCACACAATCGCAGTGTTGTACAGCTTGTTTCATCACCTTTGCGAAGTTGCCGCTCTCTCCGGCTCCCGGAGACGAAGAAGCTGCTTCTTCGCGCAAAGACGATTCTGCCGCTCACAGTGCTGTGCGGTGTGCGCCTTCTGCCGAAAGAGATCCGGGAGCGGTGCTTAGCTCTGCAGAGCACCGTACCTTCGTCTTTAGCCTCTCTTCTCGTCTACATCTTAGCAAAAAGCTTTTCCACTCTGTCTGGCAAGGAGAAACTGTGCCAGCACAGAAAACATCTCCCATCGTGTTCTAGAAGCTGCACGGAGGTCTGCCGAGTGTTTTGCAAGAAGAGAAAGAAAGTTGTCCAAAACAGCTTGCAATCGAATGTTCATGTGAATAGAAAAGGCAGGAGAGTGGTCAGGTACTGTTTTCTCTCAGTTGGCAAGCTGCGCACACAATCGCAGTGTTGTACAGCTTGTTTCATCACCTTTGCGAAGCTGCCGCTCTCTCCGGCTCCCGGAGACGAAGAAGCTGCTTCTTCGCGCAAAGACGATTCTGCCGCTCACAGTGCTCTGCGGTGTGCGGCTTCTGCCGAAAGAGGCCCGGGAGCTGTGCTTAGCTCTGCAGAGCACCGTACCTTCTTCTTTAGCCTCTCTTCTCGTCTACATCTTAGCAAAAAGCTTTTCCACTCTGTCTGGCAAGGAGAAACTGTGCCAGCACAGAAAACATCTCCCATCGTGTTCTAGAGGCTGCACGGAGGTCTGCCGAGTGTTTTGCAAGAAGAGAAAGAAAGTTGTCCAAAACAGCTTGCAATCGAATGTTCATGTGAATAGAAAAGGCAGGAGAGTGGTCAGGTACTGTTTTTTCTCAGTTGGCAAGCTGCGCACACAATCGCAGTGTTGTACAGCTTGTTTCATCACCTTTGCCAAGTTGCCGCTCGCTCCGGCTCCCGGAGACGAAGAAGCTGCTTCTTCGCGCAAAGACGATTCTGCCGCTCACAGTGCTATGCAGTGTGTGTCTTCTGCCGAAAGAGGCCCAAGAGCTGTGCTTAGCTCTGCAGAGCACCGTACCTTCGTCTTTAGCCTCTCTTCTCGTCTACATCTTAGCAAAAAGCTTTTCCACTCTGTCTGGCAAGGAGAAACTGTGCCAGCACAAAAAACATCTCCCATCGTGTTCTAGAGGCTGCACGGAGGTCTGCCGAGTGTTTTGCAAGAAGAGAAAGAAAGTTGTCCAAAACAGCTTCCAATCGAATGTTCATGTGAATAGAAAAGGCAGGAGAGTGGTCAGGTACTGTTTTCTCTCACTTGGCAAGCTGCGCACACAATCGCAGTGTTGTACAGCTTGTTTCATCACCTTTGCGAAGCTGCCGCTCTCTCCGGCTCCCGGAGACGAAGAAGCTGCTTCTTCGCGCAAAGACGATTCTGCCGCTCACAGTGCTGTGCGGTGTGCGCCTTCTGCCGAAAGAGATCCGGGAACGGTGCTTAGCTCTGCAGAGCACCGTACCTTCGTCTTTAGCCTCTCTTCTCGTCTACATCTTAGCAAAAAGCTTTTCCAATCTGTCTGGCAAGGAGAAACTGTGCCAGCACAAAAAACATCTCCCACCGTGTTCTAGAGGCTGCACGGAGGTCTGCCGAGTGTTTTGCAAGAAGAGAAAGAAAGTTGTCCAAAACAGCTTGCAATCGAATGTTCATGTGATTAGAAAAGGCAGGAGAGTGGTCAGGTACTGTTTTCTCTCAGTTGGCAAGCTGCGCACACAATCGCAGTGTTGTACAGCTTGTTTCATCACCTTTGCGAAGCTGCCGCTCTCTCCGGCTCCCGGAGACGAAGAAGCTGCTTCTTCGCGCAAAGACGATTCTGCCGCTCACAGTGCTCTGCGGTGTGCGCCTTCTGCCGAAAGAGGCCCGGGAGCGGTGCTTAGCTCTGCAGAGCACCGTACCTTCGTCTTTAGCCTCTCTTCTCGTCTACATCTTAGCAAAAAGCTTTTCCACTCTGTCTGGCAAGGAGAAACTGTGCCAGCACAGAAAACATCTCCCATCGTGTTCTAGAGGCTGCACGGAGGTCTGCCGAGTGTTTTGCAAGAAGAGAAAGGAAGTTGTCCAAAACAGCTTCCAATCGAATGTTCATGTGAATAGAAAAGGCAGGAGAGTGGTCAGGTGCTGTTTACTCTCAGTTGGCAAGCTGCGCACACAATCGCAGTGTTGTACAGCTTGTTTCATCACCTTTGCGAAGTTGCCGCTCTCTCCGGCTCCCGGAGACGAAGAAGCTGCTTCTTCGCGCAAAGACGATTCTGCCGCTCACAGTGCTGTGCGGTGTGCGCCTTCTGCCGAAAGAGATCCGGGAGCGGTGCTTAGCTCTGCAGAGCACCGTACCTTCGTCTTTAGCCTCTCTTCTCGTCTACATCTTAGCAAAAAGCTTTTCCACTCTGTCTGGCAAGGAGAAACTGTGCCAGCACAGAAAACATCTCCCATCGTGTTCTAGAAGCTGCACGGAGGTCTGCCGAGTGTTTTGCAAGAAGAGAAAGAAAGTTGTCCAAAACAGCTTGCAATCGAATGTTCATGTGAATAGAAAAGGCAGGAGAGTGGTCAGGTACTGTTTTCTCTCAGTTGGCAAGCTGCGCACACAATCGCAGTGTTGTACAGCTTGTTTCATCACCTTTGCGAAGCTGCCGCTCTCTCCGGCTCCCGGAGACGAAGAAGCTGCTTCTTCGCGCAAAGACGATTCTGCCGCTCACAGTGCTCTGCGGTGTGCGGCTTCTGCCGAAAGAGGCCCGGGAGCTGTGCTTAGCTCTGCAGAGCACCGTACCTTCTTCTTTAGCCTCTCTTCTCGTCTACATCTTAGCAAAAAGCTTTTCCACTCTGTCTGGCAAGGAGAAACTGTGCCAGCACAGAAAACATCTCCCATCGTGTTCTAGAGGCTGCACGGAGGTCTGCCGAGTGTTTTGCAAGAAGAGAAAGAAAGTTGTCCAAAACAGCTTGCAATCGAATGTTCATGTGAATAGAAAAGGCAGGAGAGTGGTCAGGTACTGTTTTTTCTCAGTTGGCAAGCTGCGCACACAATCGCAGTGTTGTACAGCTTGTTTCATCACCTTTGCCAAGTTGCCGCTCGCTCCGGCTCCCGGAGACGAAGAAGCTGCTTCTTCGCGCAAAGACGATTCTGCCGCTCACAGTGCTATGCAGTGTGTGTCTTCTGCCGAAAGAGGCCCAAGAGCTGTGCTTAGCTCTGCAGAGCACCGTACCTTCGTCTTTAGCCTCTCTTCTCGTCTACATCTTAGCAAAAAGCTTTTCCACTCTGTCTGGCAAGGAGAAACTGTGCCAGCACAGAAAACATCTCCCATCGTGTTCTGGAGGCTGCACGGAGGTCTGCCGAGTGTTTTGCAAGAAGAGCAAGAAAGTTGTCCAAAACAGCTTGCAATCGAATGTTCATGTGATTAGAAAAGGCAGGAGAGTGGTCAGGTACTGTTTTCTCTCAGTTGGCAAGCTGCGCACACAATCGCAGTGTTGTACAGCTTGTTTCATCACCTTTGCGAAGCTGCCGCTCTCTCCGGCTCCCGGAGACGAAGAAGCTGCTTCTTCGCGCAAAGACGATTCTGCCGCTCACAGTGCTCTGCGGTGTGCGCCTTCTGCCGAAAGAGGCCCGGGAGCGGTGCTTAGCTCTGCAGAGCACCGTACCTTCGTCTTTAGCCTCTCTTCTCGTCTACATCTTAGCAAAAAGCTTTTCCACTCTGTCTGGCAAGGAGAAACTGTGCCAGCACAGAAAACATCTCCCATCGTGTTCTAGAGGCTGCACGGAGGTCTGCCGAGTGTTTTGCAAGAAGAGAAAGGAAGTTGTCCAAAACAGCTTCCAATCGAATGTTCATGTGAATAGAAAAGGCAGGAGAGTGGTCAGGTGCTGTTTACTCTCAGTTGGCAAGCTGCGCACACAATCGCAGTGTTGTACAGCTTGTTTCATCACCTTTGCGAAGTTGCCGCTCTCTCCGGCTCCCGGAGACGAAGAAGCTGCTTCTTCGCGCAAAGACGATTCTGCCGCTCACAGTGCTCTGCGGTGTGCGCCTTCTGCCGAAAGAGATCCGGGAGCGGTGCTTAGCTCTGCAGAGCACCGTACCTTCGTCTTTAGCCTCTCTTCTCGTCTACATCTTAGCAAAAAGCTTTTCCACTCTGTCTGGCAAGGAGAAACTGTGCCAGCACAGAAAACATCTCCCATCGTGTTCTAGAAGCTGCACGGAGGTCTGCCGAGTGTTTTGCAAGAAGAGAAAGAAAGTTGTCCAAAACAGCTTGCAATCGAATGTTCATGTGAATAGAAAAGGCAGGAGAGTGGTCAGGTACTGTTTTCTCTCAGTTGGCAAGCTGCGCACACAATCGCAGTGTTGTACAGCTTGTTTCATCACCTTTGCGAAGCTGCCGCTCTCTCCGGCTCCCGGAGACGAAGAAGCTGCTTCTTCGCGCAAAGACGATTCTGCCGCTCACAGTGCTCTGCGGTGTGCGGCTTCTGCCGAAAGAGGCCCGGGAGCTGTGCTTAGCTCTGCAGAGCACCGTACCTTCTTCTTTAGCCTCTCTTCTCGTCTACATCTTAGCAAAAAGCTTTTCCACTCTGTCTGGCAAGGAGAAACTGTGCCAGCACAGAAAACATCTCCCATCGTGTTCTAGAGGCTGCACGGAGGTCTGCCGAGTGTTTTGCAAGAAGAGAAAGAAAGTTGTCCAAAACAGCTTGCAATCGAATGTTCATGTGAATAGAAAAGGCAGGAGAGTGGTCAGGTACTGTTTTTTCTCAGTTGGCAAGCTGCGCACACAATCGCAGTGTTGTACAGCTTGTTTCATCACCTTTGCCAAGTTGCCGCTCGCTCCGGCTCCCGGAGACGAAGAAGCTGCTTCTTCGCGCAAAGACGATTCTGCCGCTCACAGTGCTATGCAGTGTGTGTCTTCTGCCGAAAGAGGCCCAAGAGCTGTGCTTAGCTCTGCAGAGCACCGTACCTTCGTCTTTAGCCTCTCTTCTCGTCTACATCTTAGCAAAAAGCTTTTCCACTCTGTCTGGCAAGGAGAAACTGTGCCAGCACAGAAAACATCTCCCATCGTGTTCTGGAGGCTGCACGGAGGTCTGCCGAGTGTTTTGCAAGAAGAGCAAGAAAGTTGTCCAAAACAGCTTGCAATCGAATGTTCATGTGAATAGAAAAGGCAGGAGAGTGGTCAGGTACTGTTTTCTCTCAGTTGGCAAGCTGCGCACACAATCGCAGTGTTGTACAGCTTGTTTCATCACCTTTGCGAAGCTGCCGCTCTCTCCGGCTCCCGGAGACGAAGAAGCTGCTTCTTCGCGCAAAGACGATTCTGCCGCTCACAGTGCTGTGCGGTGTGCGCCTTCTGCCGAAAGAGATCCGGGAGCGGTGCTTAGCTCTGCAGAGCACCGTACCTTCGTCTTTAGCCTCTCTTCTCATCTACATCTTAGCAAAAAGCTTTTCCACTCTGTCTGGCAAGGAGAAACTGTGCCAGCACAAAAAACATCTCCCATCGTATTATAGAGGCTGGACAGAGGTCTGCCGAGTGTTTTGCAAGAAGAGAAAGAAAGTTGTCCAAAACAGCTTGCAATCGAATGTTCATGTGAATAGAAAAGGCAGGAGAGTGGTCAGGTACTGTTTACTCTCAGTTGGCAAGCTGCGCACACAATCGCAGTGTTGTACAGCTTGTTTCATCACCTTTGCGAAGTTGCCGCTCTCTCCGGCTCCCGGAGACGAAGAAGCTGCTTCTTCGCGCAAAGACGATTCTGCCGCTCACAGTGCTGTGCGGTGTGCGCCTTCTGCCGAAAGAGATCCGGGAGCGGTGCTTAGCTCTGCAGAGCACCGTACCTTCGTCTTTAGCCTCTCTTCTCATCTACATCTTAGCAAAAAGCTTTTCCACTCTGTCTGGCAAGGAGAAACTGTGCCAGCACAAAAAACATCTCCCATCGTATTATAGAGGCTGGACAGAGGTCTGCCGAGTGTTTTGCAAGAAGAGAAAAAAGTTGTCCAAAACAGCTTGCAATCAAATGTTCATGTGATTAGAAAAGGCAGGAGAGTGGTCAGGTACTGTTTTCTCTCAGTTGGCAAGCTGCGCACACAATCGCAGTGTTGTACAGCTTGTTTCATCACCTTTGCGAAGCTGCCGCTCTCTCCGGCTCCCGGAGACGAAGAAGCTGCTTCTTCGCGCAAAGACAATTGTGCCGCTCACAGTGCTCTGCGGTGTGCGGCTTCTGCCGAAAGAGATCCGGGAGCGGTGCTTAGCTCTGCAGAGCACCGTACCTTCGTCTTTAGCCTCTCTTCTCGTCTACATCTTAGCAAAAAGCTTTTCCACTCTGTCTGGCAAGGAGAAACTGTGCCAGCACAGAAAACATCTCCCATCGTGTTCTAGAGGCTGCACGGAGGTCTGCCGAGTGTTTTGCAAGAAGAGAAAGAAAGTTGTCCAAAACAGCTTGCAATCGAATGTTCATGTGAATAGAAAAGGCAGGAGAGTGGTCAGGTACTGTTTTCTCTCAGTTGGCAAGCTGCGCACACAATCGCAGTGTTGTACAGCTTGTGTCATCACCTTTGCGAAGCTGCCGCTCTCTCCGGCTCCCGGAGACGGAGAAGCTGCTTCTTCGCGCAAAGACGATTCTGCCGCTCACAGTGCTCTGCGGTGTGCGGCTTCTGCCGAAAGAGGCCCGGGAGCTGTGCTTAGCTCTGCAGAGCACCGTACCTTCGTCTTTAGCCTCTCTTCTCGTCTACATCTTAGCAAAAAGCTTTTCCACTCTGTCTGGCAAGGAGAAACTGTGCCAGCACAGAAAACATCTCCCATCGTGTTCTAGAAGCTGCACGGAGGTCTGCCGAGTGTTTTGCAAGAAGAGAAAGAAAGTTGTCCAAAACAGCTTGCAATCGAATGTTCATGTGAATAGAAAAGGCAGGAGAGTGGTCAGGTACTGTTTTCTCTCAGTTGGCAAGCTGCGCACACAATCGCAGTGTTGTAAAGTTTGTTTCATCACCTTTGCAAAGTTGCCGCTCTCTCCGGCTCCCAGAGACGAAGAAGCTGCTTCTTCGCGCAAAGACGATTCTGCCGCTCACAGTGCTATGCAGTGTGTGTCTTCTGCCGAAAGAGGCCCAAGAGCTGTGCTTAGCTCTGCAGAGCACCGTACCTTCGTCTTTAGCCTCTCTTCTCGTCTACATCTTAGCAAAAAGCTTTTCCACTCTGTCTGGCAAGGAGAAACTGTGCCAGCACAGAAAACATCTCCCATCGTGTTCTGGAGGCTGCACCGAGGTCTGCCGAGTGTTTTGCAAGAAGAGAAAGAAAGTTGTCCAAAACAGCTTGCAATCGAATGTTCATGTGAATAGAAAAGGCAGGAGAGTGGTCAGGTACTGTTTTCTCTCACTTGGCAAGCTGCGCACACAATCGCAGTGTTGTACAGCTTGTTTCATCACCTTTGCGAAGCTGCCGCACTCTCCGGCTCCCGGAGACGAAGAAGCTGCTTCTTCGCGCAAAGACGATTCTGCCGCTCACAGTGCTCTGCGGTGTGTGCCTTCTGCCGAAAGAGGTCCTGGAGCGGTGCTTAGCTCGGCAGAGCACCGTACCTTCGTCTTTAGCCTCTCTTCTCGTCTACATCTTAGCAAAAAGCTTTTCCACTCTGTCTGGCAAGGAGAAACTGTGCCAGCACAGAAAACATCTCCCATCGTGTTCTAGAGGCTGCACGGAGGTCTGCCGAGTGTTTTGCAAGAAGAGAAAGAAAGTTGTCCAAAACAGCTTGCAATCGAATATTCATGTGAATAGAAAAGGCAGGAGATGGTCAGGTACTGTTTTCTCTCACTTGGCAAGCTGCGCACACAATCGCAGTGTTGTACAGCTTGTTTCATCACCTTTGCGAAGCTGCCGCTCTCTCCGGCTCCCGGAGACGAAGAAGCTGCTTCTTCGCGCAAAGACGATTCTGCCGCTCACAGTGCTGTGCGGTGTGCGCCTTCTGCCGAAAGAGATCCGGGAACGGTGCTTAGCTCTGCAGAGCACCGTACCTTCGTCGTTAGCCTCTCTTCTCGTCTACATCTTAGCAAAAAGCTTTTCCACTCTGTCTGGCAAGGAGAAACTGTGCCAGCACAAAAAACATCTCCCACCGTGTTCTAGAGGCTGCACGGAGGTCTGCCGAGTGTTTTGCAAGAAGAGAAAGAAAGTTGTCCAAAACAGCTTGCAATCGAATGTTCATGTGATTAGAAAAGGCAGGAGATGGTCAGGTACTGTTTTCTCTCAGTTGGCAAGCTGCGCACACAATCGCAGTGTTGTACAGCTTGTTTCATCACCTTTGCGAAGTTGCCGCTCTCTCCGGCTCCCGGAGACGAAGAAGCTGCTTCTTCGCGCAAAGACGATTCTGCGGCTCACAGTGCTCTGCGGTGTGCGCCTTCTGCCGAAAGAGGCCCGGGAGCGGTGCTTAGCTCTGCAGAGCACCGTACCTTCGTCTTTAGCCTCTCTTCTCGTCTACATCTTAGCAAAAAGCTTTTCCACTCTGTCTGGCAAGGAGAAACTGTGCCAGCACAAAAAACATCTCCCACCGTGTTCTAGAGGCTGCACGGAGGTCTGCCGAGTGTTTTGCAAGAAGAGAAAGAAAGTTGTCCAAAACAGCTTGCAATCGAATATTCATGTGAATAGAAAAGGCAGGAGAGTGGTCAGGTACTGTTTTCTCTCAGTTGGCAAGCTGCGCACACAATCGCAGTGTTGTACAGCTTGTTTCATCACCTTTGCGAAGCTGCCGCTCTCTCGGGCTCCCGGAGACGAAGAAGCTGCTTCTTCGCGCAAAGACGATTCTGCGGCTCACAGTGCTCTGCGGTGTGCGCCTTCTGCCGAAAGAGGCCCGGGAGCGGTGCTTAGCTCTGCAGAGCACCGTACCTTCGTCTTTAGCCTCTCTTCTCGTCTACATCTTAGCAAAAAGCTTTTCCACTCTGTCTGGCAAGGAGAAACTCTGCCAGCACAAAAAACATCTCCCATCGTGTTCTAGAAGCTGCACGGAGGTCTGCCGAGTGTTTTGCAAGAAGAGAAAGAAAGTTGTCCAAAACAGCTTGCAATCGAATATTCATGTGAATAGAAAAGGCAGGAGAGTGGTCAGGTACTGTTTTCTCTCAGTTGGCAAGCTGCGCACACAATGGCAGTGTTGTACAGCTTGTTTCATCACCTTTGCGAAGTTGCCGTTCTCACCGGCTCCCGGAGACGAAGAAACTGCTTCTTCGCGCAAAGACGATTCTGCGGCTCACAGGGCTCTGCGGTGTGCGCCTTCTGCCGAAAGAGGCCCGGGAGCGGTGCTTAGCTCTGCAGAGCACCGTACCTTCGTCTTTAGCCTCTCTTCTCTTCTACATCTTAGCAAAAAGCTTTTCCACTCTGTCTGGCAAGGAGAAACTGTGCCAGCACAAGAAACATCTCCCATCGTGTTCTAGAAGCTGCACGGAGGTCTGCCGAGTGTTTTGCAAGAAGAGAAAGAAAGTTGTCCAAAACAGCTTGCAATCGAATATTCATGTGAATAGAAAAGGCAGGAGATGGTCAGGTACTGTTTTCTCTCAGTTGGCAAGCTGCGCACACAATCGCAGTGTTGTACAGCTTGTTTCATCACCTTTGCGAAGTTGCCGCTCTCACCGGCTCCCGGAGACGAAGAAGCTGCTTCTTCGCGCAAAGACGATTCTGCGGCTCACAGGGCTCTGCGGTGTGCGGCTTCTGCCGAAAAAGGCCCGGGAGCTGTGCTTAGCTCTGCAGAGCACCGTACCTTCGTCTTTAGCCTCTCTTCTCGTCTACATCTTAGCAAAAAGCTTTTCCACTCTGTCTGGCAAGGAGAAACTGTGCCAGCACAGAAAACATCTCCCATCGTGTTCTAGAGGCTGCACGGAGGTCTGCCGAGTGTTTTGCAAGAAGAGAAAGAAAGTTGTCCAAAACAGCTTGCAATCGAATGTTCATGTGAATAGAAAAGGCAGGAGAGTGGTCAGGTAGTGTTTTCTCTCAGTTGGCAAGCTGCGCACACAATCGCAGTGTTGTAAAGTTTGTTTCATCACCTTTGCAAAGTTGCCGCTCGCTCCGGCTCCCGGAGACGAAGAAGCTGCTTCTTCGCCCAAAGACGATTCTGCCGCTCACAGTGCTCTGCAGTGTGTGTCTTCTGCCGAATGAGGCCCAAGATCTGTGCTTAGCTCTGCAGAGCACCGTACCTTCGTCTTTAGCCTCTCTTCTCGTCTACATCTTAGCAAAAAGCTTTTCCACTCTGTCTGGCAAGGAGAAACTGTGCCAGCACAGAAAACATCTCCCATCGTGTTCTGGAGGCTGCACGGAGGTCTGCCGAGTGTTTTGCAAGAAGAGAAAGAAAGTTGTCCAAAACAGCTTGCAATCGAATGTTCATGTGAATAGAAAAGGCAGGAGAGTGGTCAGGTACTGTTTTCTCTCAGTTGGCAAGCTGCGCACACAATCGCAGTGTTGTACAGCTTGTTTCATCACCTTTGCGAAGCTGCCGCTCTCTCCGGCTCCCGGAGACGAAGAAGCTGCTTCTTCGCACAAAGACGATTCTGCCGCTCACAGTGCTCTGCGGTGTGCGCCTTCTGCCGAAAGAGGTCCGGGAGCGGTGCTTAGCTCGGCAGAGCACCGTACCTTCGTCTTTAGCCTCTCTTCTCGTCTACATCTTAGCAAACAGCTTTTCCACTCTGTCTGGCAAGGAGAAACTGTGCCAGCACAGAAAACATCTCCCATCGTGTTCTAGAGGCTGCACGGAGGTCTGCCGAGTGTTTTGCAAGAAGAGAAAGAAAGTTGTCCAAAACAGCTTGCAATCGAATATTCATGTGAATAGAAAAGGCAGGAGATGGTCAGGTACTGTTTTCTCTCAGTTGGCAAGCTGCGCACACAATCGCAGTGTTGTACAGCTTGTTTCATCACCTTTGCGAAGTTGCCGCTCTCTCCGGCTCCCGGAGACGAAGAAGCTGCTTCTTCGCGCAAAGACGATTCTGCCGCTCACAGTGCTCTGCGGTGTGCGCCTTCTGCCGAAAGAGGCCCGGGAGCGGTGCTTAGCTCTGCAGAGCACCGTACCTTCGTCTTTAGCCTCTCTTCTCGTCTACATCTTAGCAAAAAGCTTTTCCACTCTGTCTGGCAAGGAGAAACTCTGCCAGCACAAAAAACATCTCCCATCGTGTTCTAGAGGCTGCACGGAGGTCTGCCGAGTGTTTTGCAAGAAGAGAAAGAAAGTTGTCCAAAACAGCTTGCAATCGAATGTTCATGTGAATAGAAAAGGCAGGAGAGTGGTCAGGTACTGTTTTCTCTCAGTTGGCAAGCTGCGCACACAATCGCAGTGTTGTACAGCTTGTTTCATCACCTTTGCGAAGCTGCCGCTCTCTCCGGCTCACGGAGACGAAGAAGCTGCTTCTTCGCGCAAAGACGATTCTGCCGCTCACAGTGCTGTGCGGTGTGCGCCTTCTGCCGAAAGAGATCCGGGAACGGTGCTTAGCTCTGCAGAGCACCGTACCTTCGTCTTTAGCCTCTCTTCTCGTCTACATCTTAGCAAAAAGCTTTTCCACTCTGTCTGGCAAGGAGAAACTGTGCCAGCACAAAAAACATCTCCCACCGTGTTCTAGAGGCTGCACGGAGGTCTGCCGAGTGTTTTGCAAGAAGAGAAAGAAAGTTATCCAAAACAGCTTGCAATCGAATGTTCATGTGATTAGAAAAGGCAGGAGAGTGGTCAGGTACTGTTTTCTCTCAGTTGGCAAGCTGCGCACACAATCGCAGTGTTGTACAGCTTGTTTCATCACCTTTGCGAAGTTGCCGCTCTCAACGGCTCCCGGAGACGAAGAAGCTGCTTCTTCGCGCAAAGACGATTCTGCGGCTCACAGGGCTCTGCGGTGTGCGCCTTCTGCCGAAAGAGGCCCGGGAGCGGTGCTTAGCTCTGCAGAGCACCGTACCTTCGTCTTTAGCCTCTCTTCTCGTCTACATCTTAGCAAAAAGCTTTTCCACTCTGTCTGGCAAGGAGAAACTTTGCCAGTACAGGAAACATCTCCCATCGTGTTCTAGAAGCTGCACGGAGGTCTGCCGAGTGTTTTGCAAGAAGAGAAAGAAAGTTGTCCAAAACAGCTTGCAATCGAATGTTCATGTGAATAGAAAAGGCAGGAGAGTGGTCAGGTACTGTTTTCTCTCAGTTGGCAAGCTACGCACACAATCGCAGTTTTGTACAGCTTGTTTCATCACCTTTGCGAACTTGCCGCTCTCTCCGGCTCCCGGAGACGAAGAAGCTGCTTCTTCGCGCAAAGACGATTCTGCCGCTCACAGTGCTGTGCGGTGTGCGCGTTCTGCCGATAGAGGCCCGGGAGCGGTGCTTAGCTCTGCAGAGCACCGTACCTTCGTCTTTAGCCTCTCTTCTCGTCTACATCTTAGCAAAAAGCTTTTCCACTCTGTCTGGCAAGGAGAAACTGTGCCAGCACAAAAAACATCTCCCATCGTGTTCTAGAGGCTGCACGGAGGTCTGCCGAGTGTTTTGCAAGAAGAGAAAGAAAGTTGTCCAAAACAGCTTCCAATCGAATGTTCATGTGAATAGAAAAGGCAGGAGAGTGGTCAGGTACTGTTTTCTCTCACTTGGCAAGCTGCGCACACAATCGCAGTGTTGTACAGCTTGTTTCATCACCTTTGCGAAGCTGCCGCTCTCTCCGGCTCCCGGAGACGAAGAAGCTGCTTCTTCGCGCAAAGACGATTCTGCCGCTCACAGTGCTGTGCGGTGTGCGCCTTCTGCCGAAAGAGATCCGGGAACGGTGCTTAGCTCTGCAGAGCACCGTACCTTCGTCTTTAGCCTCTCTTCTCGTCTACATCTTAGCAAAAAGCTTTTCCAATCTGTCTGGCAAGGAGAAACTGTGCCAGCACAAAAAACATCTCCCACCGTGTTCTAGAGGCTGCACGGAGGTCTGCCGAGTGTTTTGCAAGAAGAGAAAGAAAGTTGTCCAAAACAGCTTGCAATCGAATGTTCATGTGATTAGAAAAGGCAGGAGAGTGGTCAGGTACTGTTTTCTCTCAGTTGGCAAGCTGCGCACACAATCGCAGTGTTGTACAGCTTGTTTCATCACCTTTGCGAAGCTGCCGCTCTCTCCGGCTCCCGGAGACGAAGAAGCTGCTTCTTCGCGCAAAGACGATTCTGCCGCTCACAGTGCTCTGCGGTGTGCGCCTTCTGCCGAAAGAGGCCCGGGAGCGGTGCTTAGCTCTGCAGAGCACCGTACCTTCGTCTTTAGCCTCTCTTCTCGTCTACATCTTAGCAAAAAGCTTTTCCACTCTGTCTGGCAAGGAGAAACTGTGCCAGCACAGAAAACATCTCCCATCGTGTTCTAGAGGCTGCACGGAGGTCTGCCGAGTGTTTTGCAAGAAGAGAAAGAAAGTTGTCCAAAACAGCTTCCAATCGAATGTTCATGTGAATAGAAAAGGCAGGAGAGTGGTCAGGTACTGTTTACTCTCAGTTGGCAAGCTGCGCACACAATCGCAGTGTTGTACAGCTTGTTTCATCACCTTTGCGAAGTTGCCGCTCTCTCCGGCTCCCGGAGACGAAGAAGCTGCTTCTTCGCGCAAAGACGATTCTGCCGCTCACAGTGCTGTGCGGTGTGCGCCTTCTGCCGAAAGAGATCCGGGAGCGGTGCTTAGCTCTGCAGAGCACCGTACCTTCGTCTTTAGCCTCTCTTCTCGTCTACATCTTAGCAAAAAGCTTTTCCACTCTGTCTGGCAAGGAGAAACTGTGCCAGCACAGAAAACATCTCCCATCGTGTTCTAGAAGCTGCACGGAGGTCTGCCGAGTGTTTTGCAAGAAGAGAAAGAAAGTTGTCCAAAACAGCTTGCAATCGAATGTTCATGTGAATAGAAAAGGCAGGAGAGTGGTCAGGTACTGTTTTCTCTCAGTTGGCAAGCTGCGCACACAATCGCAGTGTTGTACAGCTTGTTTCATCACCTTTGCGAAGCTGCCGCTCTCTCCGGCTCCCGGAGACGAAGAAGCTGCTTCTTCGCGCAAAGACGATTCTGCCGCTCACAGTGCTCTGCGGTGTGCGGCTTCTGCCGAAAGAGGCCCGGGAGCTGTGCTTAGCTCTGCAGAGCACCGTACCTTCTTCTTTAGCCTCTCTTCTCGTCTACATCTTAGCAAAAAGCTTTTCCACTCTGTCTGGCAAGGAGAAACTGTGCCAGCACAGAAAACATCTCCCATCGTGTTCTAGAGGCTGCACGCAGGTCTGCCGAGTGTTTTGCAAGAAGAGAAAGAAAGTTGTCCAAAACAGCTTGCAATCGAATGTTCATGTGAATAGAAAAGGCAGGAGAGTGGTCAGGTACTGTTTTTTCTCAGTTGGCAAGCTGCGCACACAATCGCAGTGTTGTACAGCTTGTTTCATCACCTTTGCCAAGTTGCCGCTCGCTCCGGCTCCCGGAGACGAAGAAGCTGCTTCTTCGCGCAAAGACGATTCTGCCGCTCACAGTGCTATGCAGTGTGTGTCTTCTGCCGAAAGAGGCCCAAGAGCTGTGCTTAGCTCTGCAGAGCACCGTACCTTCGTCTTTAGCCTCTCTTCTCGTCTACATCTTAGCAAAAAGCTTTTCCACTCTGTCTGGCAAGGAGAAACTGTGCCAGCACAGAAAACATCTCCCATCGTGTTCTGGAGGCTGCACGGAGGTCTGCCGAGTGTTTTGCAAGAAGAGCAAGAAAGTTGTCCAAAACAGCTTGCAATCGAATGTTCATGTGAATAGAAAAGGCAGGAGAGTGGTCAGGTACTGTTTTCTCTCAGTTGGCAAGCTGCGCACACAATCGCAGTGTTGTACAGCTTGTTTCATCACCTTTGCGAAGCTGCCGCTCTCTCCGGCTCCCGGAGACGAAGAAGCTGCTTCTTCGCGCAAAGACGATTCTGCCGCTCACAGTGCTGTGCGGTGTGCGCCTTCTGCCGAAAGAGGTCCTGGAGCGGTGCTTAGCTCGGCAGAGCACCGTACCTTCGTCTTTAGCCTCTCTTCTCGTCTACATCTTAGCAAAAAGCTTTTCCACTCTGTCTGGCAAGGAGAAACTGTGCCAGCACAGAAAACATCTCCCATCGTGTTCTAGAGGCTGCACGGAGGTCTGCCGAGTGTTTTGCAAGAAGAGAAAGAAAGTTGTCCAAAACAGCTTGCAATCGAATATTCATGTGAATAGAAAAGGCAGGAGATGGTCAGGTACTGTTTTCTCTCACTTGGCAAGCTGCGCACACAATCGCAGTGTTGTACAGCTTGTTTCATCACCTTTGCGAAGCTGCCGCTCTCTCCGGCTCCCGGAGACGAAGAAGCTGCTTCTTCGCGCAAAGACGATTCTGCCGCTCACAGTGCTGTGCGGTGTGCGCCTTCTGCCGAAAGAGATCCGGGAACGGTGCTTAGCTCTGCAGAGCACCGTACCTTCGTCGTTAGCCTCTCTTCTCGTCTACATCTTAGCAAAAAGCTTTTCCACTCTGTCTGGCAAGGAGAAACTGTGCCAGCACAAAAAACATCTCCCACCGTGTTCTAGAGGCTGCACGGAGGTCTGCCGAGTGTTTTGCAAGAAGAGAAAGAAAGTTATCCAAAACAGCTTGCAATCGAATGTTCATGTGATTAGAAAAGGCAGGAGAGTGGTCAGGTACTGTTTTCTCTCAGTTGGCAAGCTGCGCACACAATCGCAGTGTTGTACAGCTTGTTTCATCACCTTTGCGAAGTTGCCGCTCTCAACGGCTCCCGGAGACGAAGAAGCTGCTTCTTCGCGCAAAGACGATTCTGCGGCTCACAGGGCTCTGCGGTGTGCGCCTTCTGCCGAAAGAGGCCCGGGAGCGGTGCTTAGCTCTGCAGAGCACCGTACCTTCGTCTTTAGCCTCTCTTCTCGTCTACATCTTAGCAAAAAGCTTTTCCACTCTGTCTGGCAAGGAGAAACTTTGCCAGTACAGGAAACATCTCCCATCGTGTTCTAGAAGCTGCACGGAGGTCTGCCGAGTGTTTTGCAAGAAGAGAAAGAAAGTTGTCCAAAACAGCTTGCAATCGAATGTTCATGTGAATAGAAAAGGCAGGAGAGTGGTCAGGTACTGTTTTCTCTCAGTTGGCAAGCTACGCACACAATCGCAGTTTTGTACAGCTTGTTTCATCACCTTTGCGAACTTGCCGCTCTCTCCGGCTCCCGGAGACGAAGAAGCTGCTTCTTCGCGCAAAGACGATTCTGCCGCTCACAGTGCTGTGCGGTGTGCGCGTTCTGCCGATAGAGGCCCGGGAGCGGTGCTTAGCTCTGCAGAGCACCGTACCTTCGTCTTTAGCCTCTCTTCTCGTCTACATCTTAGCAAAAAGCTTTTCCACTCTGTCTGGCAAGGAGAAACTGTGCCAGCACAAAAAACATCTCCCATCGTGTTCTAGAGGCTGCACGGAGGTCTGCCGAGTGTTTTGCAAGAAGAGAAAGAAAGTTGTCCAAAACAGCTTCCAATCGAATGTTCATGTGAATAGAAAAGGCAGGAGAGTGGTCAGGTACTGTTTTCTCTCACTTGGCAAGCTGCGCACACAATCGCAGTGTTGTACAGCTTGTTTCATCACCTTTGCGAAGCTGCCGCTCTCTCCGGCTCCCGGAGACGAAGAAGCTGCTTCTTCGCGCAAAGACGATTCTGCCGCTCACAGTGCTGTGCGGTGTGCGCCTTCTGCCGAAAGAGATCCGGGAACGGTGCTTAGCTCTGCAGAGCACCGTACCTTCGTCTTTAGCCTCTCTTCTCGTCTACATCTTAGCAAAAAGCTTTTCCAATCTGTCTGGCAAGGAGAAACTGTGCCAGCACAAAAAACATCTCCCACCGTGTTCTAGAGGCTGCACGGAGGTCTGCCGAGTGTTTTGCAAGAAGAGAAAGAAAGTTGTCCAAAACAGCTTGCAATCGAATGTTCATGTGATTAGAAAAGGCAGGAGAGTGGTCAGGTACTGTTTTCTCTCAGTTGGCAAGCTGCGCACACAATCGCAGTGTTGTACAGCTTGTTTCATCACCTTTGCGAAGCTGCCGCTCTCTCCGGCTCCCGGAGACGAAGAAGCTGCTTCTTCGCGCAAAGACGATTCTGCCGCTCACAGTGCTCTGCGGTGTGCGCCTTCTGCCGAAAGAGGCCCGGGAGCGGTGCTTAGCTCTGCAGAGCACCGTACCTTCGTCTTTAGCCTCTCTTCTCGTCTACATCTTAGCAAAAAGCTTTTCCACTCTGTCTGGCAAGGAGAAACTGTGCCAGCACAGAAAACATCTCCCATCGTGTTCTAGAGGCTGCACGGAGGTCTGCCGAGTGTTTTGCAAGAAGAGAAAGAAAGTTGTCCAAAACAGCTTCCAATCGAATGTTCATGTGAATAGAAAAGGCAGGAGAGTGGTCAGGTACTGTTTACTCTCAGTTGGCAAGCTGCGCACACAATCGCAGTGTTGTACAGCTTGTTTCATCACCTTTGCGAAGTTGCCGCTCTCTCCGGCTCCCGGAGACGAAGAAGCTGCTTCTTCGCGCAAAGACGATTCTGCCGCTCACAGTGCTGTGCGGTGTGCGCCTTCTGCCGAAAGAGATCCGGGAGCGGTGCTTAGCTCTGCAGAGCACCGTACCTTCGTCTTTAGCCTCTCTTCTCGTCTACATCTTAGCAAAAAGCTTTTCCACTCTGTCTGGCAAGGAGAAACTGTGCCAGCACAGAAAACATCTCCCATCGTGTTCTAGAAGCTGCACGGAGGTCTGCCGAGTGTTTTGCAAGAAGAGAAAGAAAGTTGTCCAAAACAGCTTGCAATCGAATGTTCATGTGAATAGAAAAGGCAGGAGAGTGGTCAGGTACTGTTTTCTCTCAGTTGGCAAGCTGCGCACACAATCGCAGTGTTGTACAGCTTGTTTCATCACCTTTGCGAAGCTGCCGCTCTCTCCGGCTCCCGGAGACGAAGAAGCTGCTTCTTCGCGCAAAGACGATTCTGCCGCTCACAGTGCTCTGCGGTGTGCGGCTTCTGCCGAAAGAGGCCCGGGAGCTGTGCTTAGCTCTGCAGAGCACCGTACCTTCTTCTTTAGCCTCTCTTCTCGTCTACATCTTAGCAAAAAGCTTTTCCACTCTGTCTGGCAAGGAGAAACTGTGCCAGCACAGAAAACATCTCCCATCGTGTTCTAGAGGCTGCACGCAGGTCTGCCGAGTGTTTTGCAAGAAGAGAAAGAAAGTTGTCCAAAACAGCTTGCAATCGAATGTTCATGTGAATAGAAAAGGCAGGAGAGTGGTCAGGTACTGTTTTTTCTCAGTTGGCAAGCTGCGCACACAATCGCAGTGTTGTACAGCTTGTTTCATCACCTTTGCCAAGTTGCCGCTCGCTCCGGCTCCCGGAGACGAAGAAGCTGCTTCTTCGCGCAAAGACGATTCTGCCGCTCACAGTGCTATGCAGTGTGTGTCTTCTGCCGAAAGAGGCCCAAGAGCTGTGCTTAGCTCTGCAGAGCACCGTACCTTCGTCTTTAGCCTCTCTTCTCGTCTACATCTTAGCAAAAAGCTTTTCCACTCTGTCTGGCAAGGAGAAACTGTGCCAGCACAGAAAACATCTCCCATCGTGTTCTGGAGGCTGCACGGAGGTCTGCCGAGTGTTTTGCAAGAAGAGCAAGAAAGTTGTCCAAAACAGCTTGCAATCGAATGTTCATGTGAATAGAAAAGGCAGGAGAGTGGTCAGGTACTGTTTTCTCTCAGTTGGCAAGCTGCGCACACAATCGCAGTGTTGTACAGCTTGTTTCATCACCTTTGCGAAGCTGCCGCTCTCTCCGGCTCCCGGAGACGAAGAAGCTGCTTCTTCGCGCAAAGACGATTCTGCCGCTCACAGTGCTGTGCGGTGTGCGCCTTCTGCCGAAAGAGGTCCTGGAGCGGTGCTTAGCTCGGCAGAGCACCGTACCTTCGTCTTTAGCCTCTCTTCTCGTCTACATCTTAGCAAAAAGCTTTTCCACTCTGTCTGGCAAGGAGAAACTGTGCCAGCACAGAAAACATCTCCCATCGTGTTCTAGAGGCTGCACGGAGGTCTGCCGAGTGTTTTGCAAGAAGAGAAAGAAAGTTGTCCAAAACAGCTTGCAATCGAATATTCATGTGAATAGAAAAGGCAGGAGATGGTCAGGTACTGTTTTCTCTCACTTGGCAAGCTGCGCACACAATCGCAGTGTTGTACAGCTTGTTTCATCACCTTTGCGAAGCTGCCGCTCTCTCCGGCTCCCGGAGACGAAGAAGCTGCTTCTTCGCGCAAAGACGATTCTGCCGCTCACAGTGCTGTGCGGTGTGCGCCTTCTGCCGAAAGAGATCCGGGAACGGTGCTTAGCTCTGCAGAGCACCGTACCTTCGTCGTTAGCCTCTCTTCTCGTCTACATCTTAGCAAAAAGCTTTTCCACTCTGTCTGGCAAGGAGAAACTGTGCCAGCACAAAAAACATCTCCCACCGTGTTCTAGAGGCTGCACGGAGGTCTGCCGAGTGTTTTGCAAGAAGAGAAAGAAAGTTGTCCAAAACAGCTTGCAATCGAATGTTCATGTGATTAGAAAAGGCAGGAGATGGTCAGGTACTGTTTTCCCTCAGTTGGCAAACTGCGCACACAATCGCAGTGTTGTACAGCTTGTTTCATCACCTTTGCGAAGTTGCCGCTCTCTCCGGCTCCCGGAGACGAAGAAGCTGCTTCTTCGCGCAAAGACGATTCTGCGGCTCACAGTGCTCTGCGGTGTGCGGCTTCTGCCGAAAGAGTCCCGGGAGCGGTGCTTAGCTCTGCAGAGCACCGTACCTTCGTCTTTAGCCTCTCTTCTCGTCTACATCTTAGCAAAAAGCTTTTCCACTCTGTCTGGCAAGGAGAAACTGTGCCAGCACAAAAAACATCTCCCACCGTGTTCTAGAGGCTGCACGGAGGTCTGCCGAGTGTTTTGCAAGAAGAGAAAGAAAGTTGTCCAAAACAGCTTGCAATCGAATATTCATGTGAATAGAAAAGGCAGGAGAGTGGTCAGGTACTGTTTTCTCTCAGTTGGCAAGCTGCGCACACAATCGCAGTGTTGTACAGCTTGTTTCATCACCTTTGCGAAGCTGCCGCTCTCTCGGGCTCCCGGAGACGAAGAAGCTGCTTCTTCGCGCAAAGACGATTCTGCCGCTCACAGTGCTCTGCGGTGTGCGCCTTCTGCCGAAAGAGGCCCGGGAGCGGTGCTTAGCTCTGCAGAGCACCGTACCTTCGTCTTTAGCCTCTCTTCTCGTCTACATCTTAGCAAAAAGCTTTTCCACTCTGTCTGGCAAGGAGAAACTCTGCCAGCACAAAAAACATCTCCCATCGTGTTCTAGAAGCTGCACGGAGGTCTGCCGAGTGTTTTGCAAGAAGAGAAAGAAAGTTGTCCAAAACAGCTTGCAATCGAATATTCATGTGAATAGAAAAGGCAGGAGAGTGGTCAGGTACTGTTTTCTCTCAGTTGGCAAGCTGCGCACACAATGGCAGTGTTGTACAGCTTGTTTCATCACCTTTGCGAAGTTGCCGTTCTCACCGGCTCCCGGAGACGAAGAAACTGCTTCTTCGCGCAAAGACGATTCTGCGGCTCACAGGGCTCTGCGGTGTGCGCCTTCTGCCGAAAGAGGCCCGGGAGCGGTGCTTAGCTCTGCAGAGCACCGTACCTTCGTCTTTAGCCTCTCTTCTCTTCTACATCTTAGCAAAAAGCTTTTCCTCTCTGTCTGGCAAGGAGAAACTCTGCCAGCACAAGAAACATCTCCCATCGTGTTCTAGAAGCTGCACGGAGGTCTGCCGAGTGTTTTGCAAGAAGAGAAAGAAAGTTGTCCAAAACAGCTTGCAATCGAATATTCATGTGAATAGAAAAGGCAGGAGATGGTCAGGTACTGTTTTCTCTCAGTTGGCAAGCTGCGCACACAATCGCAGTGTTGTACAGCTTGTTTCATCACCTTTGCGAAGTTGCCGCTCTCACCGGCTCCCGGAGACGAAGAAGCTGCTTCTTCGCGCAAAGACGATTCTGCAGCTCACAGGGCTCTGCGGTGTGCGGCTTCTGCCGAAAAAGGCCCGGGAGCTGTGCTTAGCTCTGCAGAGCACCGTACCTTCGTCTTTAGCCTCTCTTCTCGTCTACATCTTAGCAAAAAGCTTTTCCACTCTGTCTGGCAAGGAGAAACTGTGCCAGCACAGAAAACATCTCCCATCGTGTTCTAGAGGCTGCACGGAGGTCTGCCGAGTGTTTTGCAAGAAGAGAAAGAAAGTTGTCCAAAACAGCTTGCAATCGAATGTTCATGTGAATAGAAAAGGCAGGAGAGTGGTCAGGTAGTGTTTTCTCTCAGTTGGCAAGCTGCGCACACAATCGCAATGTTGTAAAGTTTGTTTCATCACCTTTGCAAAGTTGCCGCTCGCTCCGGCTCCCGGAGACGAAGAAGCTGCTTCTTCGCCCAAAGACGATTCTGCCGCTCACAGTGCTCTGCAGTGTGTGTCTTCTGCCGAATGAGGCCCAAGATCTGTGCTTAGCTCTGCAGAGCACCGTACCTTCGTCTTTAGCCTCTCTTCTCGTCTACATCTTAGCAAAAAGCTTTTCCACTCTGTCTGGCAAGGAGAAACTGTGCCAGCACAGAAAACATCTCCCATCGTGTTCTGGAGGCTGCACGGAGGTCTGCCGAGTGTTTTGCAAGAAGAGAAAGAAAGTTGTCCAAAACAGCTTGCAATCGAATGTTCATGTGAATAGAAAAGGCAGGAGAGTGGTCAGGTACTGTTTTCTCTCAGTTGGCAAGCTGCGCACACAATCGCAGTGTTGTACAGCTTGTTTCATCACCTTTGCGAAGCTGCCGCTCTCTCCGGCTCCCGGAGACGAAGAAGCTGCTTCTTCGCACAAAGATGATTCTGCCGCTCACAGTGCTCTGCGGTGTGCGCCTTCTGCCGAAAGAGGTCCGGGAGCGGTGCTTAGCTCGGCAGAGCACCGTACCTTCGTCTTTAGCCTCTCTTCTCGTCTACATCTTAGCAAACAGCTTTTCCACTCTGTCTGGCAAGGAGAAACTGTGCCAGCACAGAAAACATCTCCCATCGTGTTCTAGAGGCTGCACGGAGGTCTGCCGAGTGTTTTGCAAGAAGAGAAAGAAAGTTGTCCAAAACAGCTTGCAATCGAATATTCATGTGAATAGAAAAGGCAGGAGATGGTCAGGTACTGTTTTCTCTCAGTTGGCAAGCTGCGCACACAATCGCAGTGTTGTACAGCTTGTTTCATCACCTTTGCGAAGTTGCCGCTCTCTCCGGCTCCCGGAGACGAAGAAGCTGCTTCTTCGCGCAAAGACGATTCTGCCGCTCACAGTGCTCTGCGGTGTGCGCCTTCTGCCGAAAGAGGCCCGGGAGCGGTGCTTAGCTCTGCAGAGCACCGTACCTTCGTCTTTAGCCTCTCTTCTCGTCTACATCTTAGCAAAAAGCTTTTCCACTCTGTCTGGCAAGGAGAAACTGTGCCAGCACAGAAAACATCTCCCATCGTGTTCTAGAGGCTGCACGGAGGTCTGCCGAGTGTTTTGCAAGAAGAGAAAGAAAGTTGTCCAAAACAGCTTGCAATCGAATGTTCATGTGAATAGAAAAGGCAGGAGAGTGGTCAGGTACTGTTTTCTCTCAGTTGGCAAGCTGCGCACACAATCGCAGTGTTGTACAGCTTGTTTCATCACCTTTGCAAAGCTGCCGCTCTCTCCGGCTCACGGAGACGAAGAAGCTGCTTCTTCGCGCAAAGACGATTCTGCCGCTCACAGTGCTGTGCGGTGTGCGCCTTCTGCCGAAAGAGATCCGGGAACGGTGCTTAGCTCTGCAGAGCACCGTACCTTCGTCTTTAGCCTCTCTTCTCGTCTACATCTTAGCAAAAAGCTTTTCCACTCTGTCTGGCAAGGAGAAACTGTGCCAGCACAAAAAACATCTCCCACCGTGTTCTAGAGCCTGCACGGAGGTCTGCCGAGTGTTTTGCAAGAAGAGAAAGAAAGTTGTCCAAAACAGCTTGCAATCGAATGTTCATGTGATTAGAAAAGGCAGGAGAGTGGTCAGGTACTGTTTTCTCTCAGTTGGCAAGCTGCGCACACAATCGCAGTGTTGTACAGCTTGTTTCATCACCTTTGCGAAGTTGCCGCTCTCACCGGCTCCCGGAGACGAAGAAGCTGCTTCTTCGCGCAAAGACGATTCTGCGGCTCACAGGGCTCAGCGGTGTGCGCCTTCTGCCGAAAGAGGCCCGGGAGCGGTGCTTAGCTCTGCAGAGCACCGTACCTTCGTCTTTAGCCTCTCTTCTCGTCTACATCTTAGCAAAAAGCTTTTCCACTCTGTCTGGCAAGGAGAAACTGTGCCAGCACAGAAAACATCTCCCATCGTGTTCTAGAGGCTGCACGGAGGTCTGCCGAGTGTTTTGCAAGAAGAGAAAGAAAGTTGTCCAAAACAGCTTGCAATCGAATGTTCATGTGAATAGAAAAGGCAGGAGAGTGGTCAGGTACTGTTTTCTCTCAGTTGGCAAGCTGCGCACACAATCGCAGTGTTGTACAGCTTGTTTCATCACCTTTGCGAAGCTGCCGCTCTCTCCGGCTCCCGGAGGCGAAGAAGCTGCTTCTTCGCGCAAAGACGATTCTGCCGCTCACAGTGCTCTGCGGTGTGCGGCTTCTGCCGAAAAAGGCCCGGGAGCTGTGCTTAGCTCTGCAGAGCACCGTACCTTCGTCTTTAGCCTCTCTTCTCGTCTACATCTTAGCAAAAAGCTTTTCCACTCTGTCTGGCAAGGAGAAACTGTGCCAGCACAGAAAACATCTCCCATCGTCTTCTAGAGGCTGCACGGAGGTCTGCCGAGTGTTTTGCAAGAAGAGAAAGAAAGTTGTCCAAAACAGCTTGCAATCGAATGTTCATGTGAATAGAAAAGGCAGGAGAGTGGTCAGGTACTGTTTTTTCTCAGTTGGCAAGCTGCGCACACAATCGCAGTGTTGTAAAGTTTGTTTCATCACCTTTGCAAAGTTGCCGCTCGCTCCGGCTCCCGGAGACGAAGAAGCTGCTTCTTCGCGCAAAGACGATTCTGCCGCTCACAGTGCTCTGCAGTGTGTGTCTTCTGCCGAAAGAGGCCCAAGAGCTGTGCTTAGCTCTGCAGAGCACCGTACCTTCGTCTTTAGCCTCTCTTCTCGTCTACATCTTAGCAAAAAGCTTTTCCACTCTGTCTGGCAAGGAGAAACTGTGCCAGCACAGAAAACATCTCCCATCGTGTTCTGGAGGCTGCACGGAGGTCTGCCGAGTGTTTTGCAAGAAGAGAAAGAAAGTTGTCCAAAACAGCTTGCAATCGAATGTTCATGTGAATAGAAAAGGCAGGAGAGTGGTCAGGTACTGTTTTCTCTCACTTGGCAAGCTGCGCACACAATCGCAGTGTTGTACAGCTTGTTTCATCACCTTTGCGAAGCTGCCGCTCTCTCGGGCTCCCGGAGACGAAGAAGCTGCTTCTTCGCACAAAGAGGATTCTGCCACTCACAGTGCTCTGCGGTGTGCGCCTTCTGCCGAAAGAGGTCCGGGAGCGGTGCTTAGCTCGGCAGAGCACCGTACCTTCGTCTTTAGCCTCTCTTCTCATCTACATCTTAGCAAAAAGCTTTTCCACTCTGTCTGGCAAGGAGAAACTGTGCCAGCACAGAAAACATCTCCCATCGTGTTCTAGAGGCTGCACGAAGGTCTGCCGAGTGTTTTGCAAGAAGAGAAAGAAAGTTGTCCAAAACAGCTTGCAATCGAATGTTCATGTGAATAGAAAAGGCAGGAGAGTGGTCAGGTACTGTTTTCTCTCAGTTGGCAAGCTGCGCACACAATCACAGTGTTGTACAGCTTGTTTCATCACCTTTGCGAAGCTGCCGCTCTCTCCGGCTCCCGGAGGCGAAGAAGCTGCTTCTTCGCGCAAAGACGATTCTGCCACTCACAGTGCTCTGCGGTGTGCGGCTTCTGCCGAAAGAGGCCCGGGAGCTGTGCTTAGCTCTGCAGAGCACCGTACCTTCGTCTTTAGCCTCTCTTCTCGTCTACATCTTAGCAAAAAGCTTTTCCACTCTGTCTGGCAAGGAGAAACTGTGCCAGCACAGAAAACATCTCCCATCGTGTTCTAGAGGCTGCACGGAGGTCTGCCGAGTGTTTTGCAAGAAGAGAAAGAAAGTTGTCCAAAACAGCTTGCAATCGAATGTTCATGTGAATAGAAAAGGCAGGAGAGTGGTCAGGTACTGTTTTTTCTCAGTTGGCAAGCTGCGCACACAATCGCAGTGTTGTATAGTTTGTTTCATCACCTTTGCAAAGTTGCCGCTCTCTCCAGCTCCCGGAGACGAAGAAGCTGCTTCTTCGCGCAAAGACGATTCTGCCGCTCACAGTGCTCTGCGGTGTGCGGCTTCTGCCGAAAGAGGCCCGGGAGCTGTGCTTAGCTCTGCAGAGCACCGTACCTTCGTCTTTAGCCTCTCTTCTCGTCTACATCTTAGCAAAAAGCTTTTCCACTCTGTCTGGCAAGGAGAAACTGTGCCAGCACAGAAAACATCTCCCATCGTGTTCTAGAGGCTGCACGGAGGTCTGCCGAGTGTTTTGCAAGAAGAGAAAGAAAGTTGTCCAAAACAGCTTGCAATCGAATGTTCATGTGAATAGAAAAGGCAGGAGAGTTGTCAGGTACTGTTTTTTCTCAATTGGCAAGCTGCGCACACAATCGCAGTGTTGTAAATTTTGTTTCATCACCTTTGCCAAGTTGCCGCTCACTCCGGCTCCCGGAGACGAAGAATCTGCTTCTTCGCGCAAAGACGATTCTGCCGCTCACAGTGCTCTGCGGTGTGCGGCTTCTGCCGAAAGAGGCCCGGGAGCTGTGCTTAGCTCTGCAGAGCACCGTACCTTCGTCTTTAGCCTCTCTTCTCGTCTACATCTTAGCAAAAAGCTTTTCCACTCTGTCTGGCAAGGAGAAACTGTGCCAGCACAGAAAACATCTCCCACCGTGTTCTGGAGGCTGCACGGAGGTCTGCCGAGTGTTTTGCAAGAAGAGAAAGAAAGTTGTCCAAAACAGCTTGCAATCGAATGTTCATGTGAATAGAAAAGGCAGGAGAGTGGTCAGGTACTGTTTTCTCTCAGTTGGCAAGCTGCGCACACAATCGCAGTGTTGTACAGCTTGTTTCATCACCTTTGCGAAGCTGCCGCACTCTCCGGCTCCCGGAGGCGAAGAAGCTGCTTCTTCGCGCAAAGACGATTCTGCCGCTCACAGTGCTCTGCGGTGTGCGCCTTCTGCCGAAAGAGGTCCGGGAGCGGTGCTTAGCTCGGCAGAGCACCGTACCTTCGTCTTTAGCCTCTCTTCTCGTCTACATCTTAGCAAAAAGCTTTTCCACTCTGTCTGGCAAGGAGAAACTGTGCCAGCACAGAAAACATCTCCCATCGTGTTCTAGAGGCTGCACGGAGGTCTGCCGAGTGTTTTGCAAGAAGAGAAAGAAAGTTGTCCAAAACAGCTTGCAATCGAATATTCATGTGAATAGAAAAGGCAGGAGATGGTCAGGTACTGTTTTCTCTCACTTGGCAAGCTGCGCACACAATCGCAGTGTTGTACAGCCTGTTTCATCACCTTTGCGAAGCTGCCGCTCTCTCCGGCTCCCGGAGACGAAGAAGCTGCTTCTTCGCGCAAAGACGATTCTGCCACTCACAGTGCTCTGCGGTGTGCGGCTTCTGCCGAAAGAGGTCCGGGAGCGGTGCTTAGCTCGGCAGAGCACCGTACCTTCGTCTTTAGCCTCTCTTCTCATCTACATCTTAGCAAAAAGCTTTTCCACTCTGTCTGGCAAGGAGAAACTGTGCCAGCACAGAAAACATCTCCCATCGTGTTCTAGAGGCTGCACGGAGGTCTGCCGAGTGTTTTGCAAGAAGAGAAAGAAAGTTGTCCAAAACAGCTTGCAATCGAATGTTCATGTGACTAGAAAAGGCAGGAGAGTGGTCAGGTACTGTTTTCTCTCAGTTGGCAAGCTGCGCACACAATCGCAGTGTTGTACAGCTTGTTTCATCACCTTTGCGAAGCTGCCGCTCTCTCCGGCTCCCGGAGGCGAAGAAGCAGCTTCTTCGCGCAAAGACGATTCTGCCGCTCACAGTGCTCTGCTGTGTGCGGCTTCTGCCGAAAGAGGCCCGGGAGCTGTGCTTAGCTCTGCAGAGCACCGTACCTTCGTCTTTAGCCTCTCTTCTCGTCTACATCTTAGCAAAAAGCTTTTCCACTCTGTCTGGCAAGGAGAAACTGTGCCAGCACAGAAAACATCTCCCATCGTGTTCTAGAGGCTGCACGGAGGTCTGCCGAGTATTTTGCAGGAAGAGAAAGAAAGTTGTCCAAAACAGCTTGCAATCGAATGTTCATGTGAATAGAAAAGGCAGGAGAGTGGTCAGGTACTGTTTTCTCTCAGTTGGCCAGCTGCGCACACAATCGCAGTGTTGTAAAGTTTGTTTCATCACCTTTGCCAAGTTGCCGCTCGCTCCGGCTCCCGGAGACGAAGAAGCTGCTTCTTCGCGCAAAGACGATTCTGCCGCTCACAGTGCTCTGCGGTGTGCGGCTTCTGCCGAAAGAGGCCCGGGAGCTGTGCTTAGCTCTGCAGAGCACCGTACCTTCGTCTTTAGCCTCTCTTCTCGTCTACATCTTAGCAAAAAGCTTTTCCACTCTGTCTGGCAAGGAGAAACTGTGCCAGCACAGAAAACATCTCCCATCGTGTTCTAGAGGCTGCACGGAGGTCTGCCGAGTGTTTTGCAAGAAGAGAAAGAAAGTTGTCCAAAACAGCTTGCAATCGAATGTTCATGTGAATAGAAAAGGCAGGAGAGTGGTCAGGTACTGTTTTTTCTCAGTTGGCAAGCTGCGCACACAATCGCAGTGTTGTAAATTTTGTTTCATCACCTTTGCAAAGTTGCCGCTCGCTCCGGCTCCCGGAGACGAAGAAGCTGCTTCTTCGCGCAAAGACGATTCTGCCGCTCACAGTGCTCTGCAGTGTGTGTCTTCTGCCGAAAGAGGCCCAAGAGCTGTGCTTAGCTCTGCAGAGCACCGTACCTTCGTCTTTAGCCTCTCTTCTCGTCTACATCTTAGCAAAAAGCTTTTCCACTCTGTCTGGCAAGGAGAAACTGTGCCAGCACAGAAAACATCTCCCATCGTGTTCTGGAGGCTGCACGGAGGTCTGCCGAGTGTTTTGCAAGAAGAGAAAGAAAGTTGTCCCAAACAGCTTGCAATCGAATGTTCATGTGAATAGAAAAGGCAGGAGAGTGGTCAGGTACTGTTTTCTCTCAGTTGGCAAGCTGCGCACACAATCGCAGTGTTGTACAGCTTGTTTCATCACCTTTGCAAAGCTGCCGCTCTCTCCGGCTCCCGGAGGCGAAGAAGCTGCTTCTTCGCGCAAAGACGATTCTGCCGCTCACAGTGCTCTGCGGTGTGCGGCTTCTGCCGAAAGAGGCCCGGGAGCTGTGCTTAGCTCTGCAGAGCACCGTACCTTCGTCTTTAGCCTCTCTTCTCGTCTACATCTTAGCAAAAAGCTTTTCCACTCTGTCTGGCAAGGAGAAACTGTGCCAGCACAGAAAACATCTCCCATCGTCTTCTAGAGGCTGCACGGAGGTCTGCCGAGTGTTTTGCAAGAAGAGAAAGAAAGTTGTCCAAAACAGCTTGCAATCGAATGTTCATGTGAATAGAAAAGGCAGGAGAGTTATCAGGTACTGTTTTTTCTCAGTTGGCAAGCTGCGCACACAATCGCAGTGTTGTAAAGTTTGTTTCATCACCTTTGCAAAGTTGCCGCTCGCTCCGGCTCCCGGAGACGAAGAAGCTGCTTCTTCGCGCAAAGACGATTCTGCCGCTCACAGGGCTCTGCACTGTGTGTCTTCTGCCGAAAGAGGCCCAAGAGCTGTGCTTAGCTCTGCAGAGCACCGTACCTTCGTCTTTAGCCTCTCTTCTCGTCTACATCTTAGCAAAAAGCTTTTCCACTCTGTCTGGCAAGGAGAAACTGTGCCAGCACAGAAAACATCTCCCATCGTGTTCTGGAGGCTGCACGGAGGTCTGCCGAGTGTTTTGCAAGAAGAGAAAGAAAGTTGTCCAAAACAGCTTGCAATCGAATGTTCATGTGAATAGAAAAGGCAGGAGAGTGGTCAGGTACTGTTTTCTCTCACTTGGCAAGCTGCGCACACAATCGCAGTGTTGTACAGCTTGTTTCATCACCTTTGCGAAGCTGCCGCACTCTCCGGCTCCCGGAGACGAAGAAGCTGCTTCTTCGCGCAAAGACGATTCTGCCGCTCACAGTGCTCTGCGGTGTGCGCCTTCTGCCGAAAGAGGTCCGGGAGCGGTGCTTAGCTCGGCAGAGCACCGTACCTTCGTCTTTAGCCTCTCTTCTCGTCTACATCTTAGCAAAATCTTTTCCAATCTGTCTGGCAAGGAGAAACTGTGCCAGCACAGAAAACATCTCCCATCGTGTTCTAGAGGCTGCACGGAGGTCTGCCGAGTGTTTTGCAAGAAGAGAAAGAAAGTTGTCCAAAACAGCTTGCAATCGAATATTCATGTGAATAGAAAAGGCAGGAGATGGTCAGGTACTGTTTTCTCTCCCTTGGCAAGCTGCGCACACAATCGCAGTGTTGTACAGCCTGTTTCATCACCTTTGCGAAGTTGCCGCTCTCTCCGGCTCCCGGAGACGAAGAAGCTGCTTCTTCGCGCAAAGACGATTCTGCCGCTCACAGTGCTGTGCGGTGTGCGCCTTCTGCCGAAAGAGGCCCGGGAGCGGTGCTTAGCTCTGCAGAGCACCGTACCTTCGTCTTTAGCCTCTCTTCTCGTCTACATCTTAGCAAAAAGCTTTTCCACTCTGTCTGGCAAGGAGAAACTGTGCCAGCACAAAAAATATCTCCCACCGTGTTCTAGAGGCTGCACGGAGGTCTGCCGAGTGTTTTGCAAGAAGAGAAAGAAAGTTGTCCAAAACAGCTTGCAATCGAATATTCATGTGAATAGAAAAGGCAGGAGATGGTCAGGTACTGTTTTCTCTCAGTTGGCAACCTGCGCACACAATCGCAGTGTTGTACAGCTTGTTTCATCACCTTTGCGAAGTTGCCGCTCTCACCGGCTCCCGGAGACGAAGAAGCTGCTTCTTCGCGCAAAGACGATTCTGCGGCTCACAGGGCTCTGCGGTGTGCGCCTTCTGCCGAAAGAGGCCCGGGAGCGGTGCTTAGCTCTGCAGAGCACCGTACCTTCGTCTTTAGCCTCTCTTCTCGTCTACATCTTAGCAAAAAGCTTTTCCACTCTTTCTGGCAAGGAGAAACTGTGCCAGCACAGAAAACATCTCCCATCGTGTTCTAGAGGCTGCACGGAGGTCTGCCGAGTGTTTTGCAAGAAGAGTAAGAAAGTTGTCCAAAACAGCTTGCAATCGAATGTTCATGTGAATAGAAAAGGCAGGAGAGTGGTCAGGTACTGTTTTTTCTCAGTTGGCAAGCTGCGCACACAATCGCAGTGTTGTAAAGTTTGTTTCATCACCTTTGCCAAGTTGCCGCTCACTCCGGCTCCCGGAGACGAAGAAGCTGCTTCTTCGCGCAAAGACGATTCTGCCGCTCACAGTGCTCTGCGGTGTGCGGCTTCTGCCGAAAGATGCCCGGGAGCTGTGCTTAGCTCTGCAGAGCACCGTACCTTCGTCTTTAGCCTCTCTTCTCGTCTACATCTTAGCAAAAAGCTTTTCCACTCTGTCTGGCAAGGAGAAACTGTGCCAGCACAGAAAACATCTCCCATCGTGTTCTAGAGGCTGCACGGAGGTCTGCCGAGTGTTTTGCAAGAAGAGAAAGAAAGTTGTCCAAAACAGCTTGCAATCGAATGTTCATGTGAATAGAAAAGGCAGGAGAGTGGTCAGGTACTGTTTTTTCTCAGTTGGCAAGCTGCGCACACAATCGCAGTGTTGTAAAGATTGTTTCATCACCTTTGCAAAGTTGCCGCTCGCTCCGGCTCCCGGAGACGAAGAAGCTGCTTCTTCGCGCAAAGACGATTCCGCCGCTCACAGTGCTCTGCAGTGTGTGTCTTCTGCCGAAAGAGGCCCAAGAGCTGTGCTTAGCTCTGCAGAGCACCGTACCTTCGTCTTTAGCCTCTCTTCTCGTCTACATCTTAGCAAAAAGCTTTTCCACTCTGTCTGGCAAGGAGAAACTGTGCCAGCACAGAAAACATCTCCCATCGTGTTCTGGAGGCTGCACGGAGGTCTGCCGAGTGTTTTGCAAGAAGAGAAAGAAAGTTGTCCAAAACAGCTTGCAATCGAATGTTCATGTGAATAGAAAAGGCAGGAGAGTGGTCAGGTACTGTTTTCTCTCAGTTGGCAAGCTGCGCACACAATCGCAGTGTTGTACAGCTTGTTTCATCACCTTTGTGAAGCTGCCGCACTCTCCGGCTCCCGGAGACGAAGAAGCTGCTTCTTCGCGCAAAGACGATTCTGCCGCTCACAGTGCTCTGCGGTGTGCGCCTTCTGCCGAAAGAGGTCCGGGAGCGGTGCTTAGCTCGGCAGAGCACCGTACCTTCGTCTTTAGCCTCTCTTCTCGTCTACATCTTAGCAAAAAGCTTTTCCACTCTGTCTGGCAAGGAGAAACTGTGCCAGCACAGAAAACATCTCCCATCGTGTTCTAGAGGCTGCACGGAGGTCTGCCGAGTGTTTTGCAAGAAGAGAAAGAAAGTTGTCCAAAACAGCTTGCAATCGAATATTCATGTGAATAGAAAAGGCAGGAGATGGTCAGGTACTGTTTTCTCTCACTTGGCAAGCTGCGCACACAATCGCAGTGTTGTACAGCCTGTTTCATCACCTTTGCGAAGCTGCCGCTCTCTCCGGCTCCCGGAGACGAAGAAGCTGCTTCTTCGCGCAAAGACGATTCTGCCACTCACAGTGCTCTGCGGTGTGCGCCTTCTGCCGAAAGAGGTCCGGGAGCGGTGCTTAGCTCAGCAGAGCACCGTACCTTCGTCTTTAGCCTCTCTTCTCATCTACATCTTAGCAAAAAGCTTTTCCACTCTGTCTGGCAAGGAGAAACTGTGCCAGCACAGAAAACATCTCCCATCGTGTTCTAGAGGCTGCACGGAGGTCTGCCGAGTGTTTTGCAAGAAGAGAAAGAAAGTTGTCCAAAACAGCTTGCAATCGAATGTTCATGTGAATAGAAAAGGCAGGAGAGTGGTCAGGTACTGTTTTCTCTCAGTTGGCAAGCTGCGCACACAATCGCAGTGTTGTACAGCTTGTTTCATCACCTTTGCGAAGCTGCCGCTCTCTCCGGCTCCCGGAGGCGAAGAAGCAGCTTCTTCGCGCAAAGACGATTCTGCCGCTCACAGTGCTCTGCTGTGTGCGGCTTCTGCCGAAAGAGGCCCGGGAGCTGTGCTTAGCTCTGCAGAGCACCGTACCTTCGTCTTTAGCCTCTCTTCTCGTCTACATCTTAGCAAAAAGCTTTTCCACTCTGTCTGGCAAGGAGAAATTGTGCCAGCACAGAAAACATCTCCCATCGTGTTCTAGAGGCTGCACGGAGGTCTGCCGAGTGTTTTGCAAGAAGAGAAAGAAAGTTGTCCAAAACAGCTTGCAATCGAATGTTCATGTGAATAGAAAAGGCAGGAGAGTGGTCAGGTACTGTTTTCTCTCAGTTGGCAAGCTGCGCACACAATCGCAGTGTTGTAAAGTTTGTTTCATCACCTTTGCCAAGTTGCCGCTCTCTCCGGCTCCCGGAGACGAAGAAGCTGCTTCTTCGCGCAAAGACGATTCTGCCGCTCACAGTGCTCTGCGGTGTGCGCCTTCTGCCGAAAGAGGCCCGGGAGCGGTGCTTAGATCTGCAGAGCACCGTACCTTCGTCTTTAGCCTCTCTTCTCGTCTACATCTTAGCAAAAAGCTTTTCCACTCTGTCTGGCAAGGAGAAACTGTGCCAGCACAGAAAACATCTCCCATCGTCTTCTAGAGGCTGCACGGAGGTCTGCCGAGTGTTTTGCAAGAAGAGAAAGAAAGTTGTCCAAAACAGCTTGCAATCGAATGTTCATGTGAATAGAAAAGGCAGGAGAGTGGTCAGGTACTGTTTTTTCTCAGTTGGCAAGCTGCGCACACAATCGCAGTGTTGTAAATTTTGTTTCATCACCTTTGCAAAGTTGCCGCTCGCTCCGGCTCCCGGAGACGAAGAAGCTGCGTCTTCGCGCAAAGACGATTCTGCCGCTCACAGTGCTCTGCAGTGTGTGTCTTCTGCCGAAAGAGGCCCAAGAGCTGTGCTTAGCTCTGCAGAGCACCGTACCTTCGTCTTTAGCCTCTCTTCTCGTCTACATCTTAGCAAAAAGCTTTTCCACTCTGTCTGGCAAGGAGAAACTGTGCCAGCACAGAAAACATCTCCCATCGTGTTCTGGAGGCTGCACGGAGGTCTGCCGAGTGTTTTGCAAGAAGAGAAAGAAAGTTGTCCAAAACAGCTTGCAATCGAATGTTCATGTGAATAGAAAAGGCAGGAGAGTGGTCAGGTACTGTTTTGTCTCAGTTGGCAAGCTGCGCACACAATCGCAGTGTTGTACAGCTTGTTTCATCACCTTTGCGAAGCTGCCGCTCTCTCCGGCTCCCGGAGGCGAAGAAGCTGCTTCTTCGCGCAAAGACGATTCTGCCGCTCACAGTGCTCTGCGGTGTGCGGCTTCTGCCGAAAGAGGCCCGGGAGCTGTGCTTAGCTCTGCAGAGCACCGTACCTTCGTCTTTAGCCTCTCTTCTCGTCTACATCTTAGCAAAAAGCTTTTCCACTCTGTCTGGCAAGGAGAAACTGTGCCAGCACAGAAAACATCTCCCATCGTGTTCTAGAGGCTGCACGGAGGTCTGCCGAGTGTTTTGCAAGAAGAGAAAGAAAGTTGTCCAAAACAGCTTGCAATCGAATGTTCATGTGAATAGAAAAGGCAGGAGAGTGGTCAGGTACTGTTTTCTCTCACTTGGCAAGCTGCGCACACAATCGCAGTGTTGTACAGCTTGTTTCATCACCTTTGCGAAGCTGCCGCACTCTCCGGCTCCCGGAGACGAAGAAGCTGCTTCTTCGCGCAAAGACGATTCTGCCGCTCACAGTGCTCTGCGGTGTGCGGCTTCTGCCGAAAGAGGTCCGGGAGCGGTTCTCAGCTCGGCAGAGCACCGTACCTTCGTCTTTAGCCTCTCTTCTAATCTACATCTTAGCAAAAAGCTTTTCCACTCTTTCTGGCAAGGAGAAACTGTGCCAGCACAGAAAACATCTCCCATCGTGTTCTAGAGGCTGCACGGAGGTCTGCCGAGTGTTTTGCAAGAAGAGAAAGAAAGTTGTCCAAAACAGCTTGCAATCGAATATTCATGTGAATAGAAAAGGCAGGAGATGGTCAGGTACTCTTTTCTCTCACTTGGCAAGCTGCGCACACAATCGCAGTGTTGTACAGCCTGTTTCATCACCTTTGCGAAGTTGCCGCTCTCTCCGGCTCCCGGAGACGAAGAAGCTGCTTCTTCGCGCAAAGACGATTCTGCCGCTCACAGTGCTCTGCGGTGTGCGCCTTCTGCCGAAAGAGGCCCGGGAGCTGTGCTTAGCTCTGCAGAGCACCGTACCTTCGTCTTTAGCCTCTCTTCTCGTCTACATCTTAGCAAAAAGCTTTTCCACTCTTTCTGGCAAGGAGAAACTGTGCCAGCTCAAAAAACATCTCCCATCGTGTTCTAGAGGCTGCACGGAGGTCTGCCGAGTGTTTTGCAAGAAGAGAAAGAAAGTTGTCCAAAACAGCTTGCAATCGAATGTTCATGTGAATGGAAAAGGCAGGAGAGTGGTCAGGTACTGTTTTGTCTCAGTTGGCAAGCTGCGCACACAATTGCAGTGTTGTACAGCTTGTTTCATCACCTTTGCGAAGCTGCCGCTCTCTCCGGCTCCCGGAGACGAAGAAGCTGCTTCTTCGCGCAAAGACGATTCTGCCGCTCACAGTGCTGTGCGGTGTGCGCCTTCTGCCGAAAGAGATCCGGGAACGGTGCTTAGCTCTGCAGAGCACCGTACCTTCGTCGTTAGCCTCTCTTCTCGTCTACATCTTAGCAAAAAGCTTTTCCACTCTGTCTGGCAAGGAGAAACTGTGCCAGCACAAAAAACATCTCCCACCGTGTTCTAGAGGCTGCACGGAGGTCTGCCGAGTGTTTTGCAAGAAGAGAAAGAAAGTTGTCCAAAACAGCTTGCAATCGAATATTCATGTGAATAGAAAAGGCAGGAGATGGTCAGGTACTGTTTTCTCTCAGTTGGCAACCTGCGCACACAATCGCAGTGTTGTACAGCTTGTTTCATCACCTTTGCGAAGTTGCCGCTCTCACCGGCTCCCGGAGACGAAGAAGCTGCTTCTTCGCGCAAAGACGATTCTGCGGCTCACAGGGCTCTGCGGTGTGCGCCTTCTGCCGAAAGAGGCCCGGGAACGGTGCTTAGCTCTGCAGAGCACCGTACCTTCGTCTTTAGCCTCTCTTCTCGTCTACATCTTAGCAAAAAGCTTTTCCACTCTTTCTGGCAAGGAGAAACTCTGCCAGCACAAAAAACATCTCCCATCGTGTTCTAGAAGCTGAACGGAGGTCTGCCGAGTGTTTTGCAAGAAGAGAAAGAAAGTTGTCCAAAACAGCTTGCAATCGAATATTCATGTGAATAGAAAAGGCAGGAGATGGTCAGGTACTGTTTTCTCTCAGTTGGCAAGCTGCGCACACAATCGCAGTGTTGTACAGCTTGTTTCATCACCTTTGCGAAGTTGCCGCTCTCACCGGCTCCCGGAGACGAAGAAGCTGCTTCTTCGCGCAAAGACGATTCTGCCGCTCACAGTGTTCTGTGGTGTGCGCCTTCTGCCGAAAGAGGTCCGGGAGCGGTGCTTAGCTCGGCAGAGCACCGTACCTTCGTCTTTAGCCTCTCTTCTCGTCTACATCTTAGCAAAAAGCTTTTCCACTCTGTCTGGCAAGGAGAAACTCTGCCAGCACAGAAAACATCTCCCATCGTGTTCTAGAGGCTGCACGGAGGTCTGCCGAGTGTTTTGCAAGAAGAGAAAGAAAGTTGTCCAAAACAGCTTGCAATCGAATATTCATGTGAATAGAAAAGTCACGAGATGGTCAGGTACTGTTTTCTCTCACTTGGCAAGCTGCGCACACAATCGCAGTGTTGTACAGCTTGTTTCATCACCTTTGCGAAGCTGCCGCTCTCTCCGGCTCCCGGAGACGAAGAAGCTGCTTCTTCGCGCAAAGACGATTCTGCCGCTCACAGTGCTCTGCGGTGTGCGCCTTCTGCCGAAAGAGGCCCGGGAGCGGTGCTTAGATCTGCAGAGCACCGTACCTTCGTCTTTAGCCTCTCTTCTCGTCTACATCTTAGCAAAAAGCTTTTCCACTCTGTCTGGCAAGGAGAAACTGTGCCAGCACAAAAAACATCTCCCATCGTGTTCTAGAGGCTGCACGGAGGTCTGCCGAGTGTTTTGCAAGAAGAGAAAGAAAGTTGTCCAAAACAGCTTGCAATCGAATGTTCATGTGAATTGAAAAGGCAGGAGAGTGGTCAGGTACTGTTTTGTCTCAGTTGGCAAGCTGCGCACACAATCGCAGTGTTGTACAGCTTGTTTCATCACCTTTGCGAAGCTGTCGCTCTCTCCGGCTCCCGGAGACGAAGAAGCTGCTTCTTCGCGCAAAGACGATTCTGCCGCTCACAGTGCTGTGCGGTGTGCGCCTTCTGCCGAAAGAGATCCGGGAACGGTGCTTAGCTCTGCAGAGCACCGTACCTTCGTCGTTAGCCTCTCTTCTCGTCTACATCTTAGCAAAAAGCTTTTCCACTCTGTCTGGCAAGGAGAAACTGTGCCAGCACAAAAAACATCGCCCATCGTGTTCTAGAGGCTGCACGGAGGTCTGCCGAGTGTTTTGCAAGAAGAGAAAGAAAGTTGTCCAAAACAGCTTGCAATCGAATGTTCATGTGATTAGAAAAGGCAGGAGAGTGGTCAGGTACTGTTTTTTCTCAGTTGGCAAGCTGCGCACACAATCGCAGTGTTGTACAGCTTGTTTCATCACCTTTGCGAAGCTGCCGCTCTCTCCGGCTCCCGGAGACGAAGAAGCTGCTTCTTCGCGCAAAGACGATTCTGCCGCTCACAGTGCTCTGCGGTGTGTGGCTTCTGCCGAAAGAGTCCCGGGAGCGGTGCTTAGCTCTGCAGAGCACCGTACCTTCGTCTTTAGCCTCTCTTCTCGTCTACATCTTAGCAAAAAGCTTTTCCACTCTGTCTGGCAAGGAGAAACTCTGCCAGCACAAAAAATATCTCCCATCGTGTTCTAGAAGCTGCACGGAGGTCTGCCGAGTGTTTTGCAAGAAGAGAAAGAAAGTTGTCTAAAACAGCTTGCAATCGAATATTCATGTGAATAGAAAAGGCAGGAGATGGTCAGGTACTGTTTCCTCTCAGTTGGCAAGCTGCGCACACAATCGCAGTGTTGTACAGCTTGTTTCATCACCTTTGCGAAGTTGCCGCTCTCACCGGCTCCCGGAGACGAAGAAGCTGCTTCTTCGCGCAAAGACGATTCTGCGGCTCACAGGGCTCTGCGGTGTGCGCCTTCTGCCGAAAGAGGCCCGGGAGCGGTGCTTAGCTCTGCAGAGCACCGTACCTTCGTCTTTAGCCTCTCTTCTCGTCGACATCTTAGCAAAAAGCTTTTCCACTCTGTCTGGCAAGGAGAAACTGTGCCAGCACAGAAAACATCTCCCATCGTGTTCTAGAGGCTGCACGGAGGTCTGCCGAGTGTTTTGCAAGAAGAGTAAGAAAGTTGTCAAAAACAGCTTGCAATCGAATGTTCATGTGAATAGAAAAGGCAGGAGAGTGGTCAGGTACTGTTTTCTCTCAGTTGGCAAGCTGCGCACACAATCGCAGTGTTGTACAGCTTGTTTCATCACCTTTACGAAGCTGCCGCTCTCTCCGGCTCCCGGAGACGAAGAAGCTGCTTCTTCGCGCAAAGACGATTCTGCCGCTCACAGTGCTGTGCGGTGTGCGCCTTCTGCCGAAAGAGATCCGGGAACGGTGCTTAGCTCTGCAGAGCACCGTACCTTCGTCGTTAGCCTCTCTTCTCGTCTACATCTTAGCAAAAAGCTTTTCCACTCTGTCTGGCAAGGAGAAACTGTGCCAGCACAAAAAACATCTCCCACCGTGTTCTAGAGGCTGCACGGAGGTCTTCCGAGTGTTTTGCAAGAAGAGAAAGAAAGTTGTCCAAAACAGCTTGCAATCGAATATTCATGTGAATAGAAAAGGCAGGAGATGGTCAGGTACTGTTTTCTCTCAGTTGGCAACCTGCGCACACAATCGCAGTGTTGTACAGCTTGTTTCATCACCTTTGCGAAGTTGCCGCTCTCACCGGCTCCCGGAGACGAAGAAGCTGCTTCTTCGCGCAAAGACGATTCTGCGGCTCACAGGGCTCTGCGGTGTGCGCCTTCTGCCGAAAGAGGCCCGGGAGCGGTGCTTAGCTCTGCAGAGCACCGTACCTTCGTCTTTAGCCTCTCTTCTCGTCTACATCTTAGCAAAAAGCTTTTCCACTCTTTCTGGCAAGGAGAAACTCTGCCAGCACAAAAAACATCTCCCATCGTGTTCTAGAAGCTGCACGGAGGTCTGCCGAGTGTTTTGCAAGAAGAGAAAGAAAGTTGTCCAAAACAGCTTGCAATCGAATATTCATGTGAATAGAAAAGGCAGGAGATGGTCAGGTACTGTTTTCTCTCAGTTGGCAAGCTGCGCACACAATCGCAGTGTTGTACAGCTTGTTTCATCACCTTTGCGAAGTTGCCGCTCTCACCGGCTCCCGGAGACGAAGAAGCTGCTTCTTCGCGCAAAGACGATTCTGCCGCTCACAGTGTTCTGTGGTGTGCGCCTTCTGCCGAAAGAGGTCCGGGAGCGGTGCTTAGCTCGGCAGAGCACCGTACCTTCGTCTTTAGCCTCTCTTCTCGTCTACATCTTAGCAAAAAGCTTTTCCACTCTGTCTGGCAAGGAGAAACTGTGCCAGCACAGAAAACATCTCCCATCGTGTTCTAGAGGCTGCACGGAGGTCTGCCGAGTGTTTTGCAAGAAGAGAAAGAAAGTTGTCCAAAACAGCTTGCAATCGAATATTCATGTGAATAGAAAAGTCACGAGATGGTCAGGTACTGTTTTCTCTCAGTTGGCAAGCTGCGCACACAATCGCAGTGTTGTACAGCTTGTTTCATCACCTTTGCGAAGTTGCCGCTCTCTCCGGCTCCCGGAGACGAAGAAGCTGCTTCTTCGCGCAAAGACGATTCTGCCGCTCACAGTGCTGTGCGGTGTGCGCCTTCTGCCGAAAGAGGCCCGGGAGCGGTGCTTAGATCTGCAGAGCACCGTACCTTCGTCTTTAGCCTCTCTTCTCGTCTACATCTTAGCAAAAAGCTTTTCCACTCTGTCTGGCAAGGAGAAACTGTGCCAGCACAAAAAACATCTCCCATCGTGTTCTAGAGGCTGCACGGAGGTCTGCCGAGTGTTTTGCAAGAAGAGAAAGAAAGTTGTCCAAAACAGCTTGCAATCGAATGTTCATGTGAATAGAAAAGGCAGGAGAGTGGTCAGGTACTGTTTTCTCTCAGTTGGCAAGCTGCGCACACAATCGCAGTGTTGTACAGCTTGTTTCATCACCTTTGCGAAGCTGTCGCTCTCTCCGGCTCCCGGAGACGAAGAAGCTGCTTCTTCGCGCAAAGACAATTCTGCCGCTCACAGTGCTGTGCGGTGTGCGCCTTCTGCCGAAAGAGATCCGGGAACGGTGCTTAGCTCTGCAGAGCACCGTACCTTCGTCGTTAGCCTCTCTTCTCGTCTACATCTTAGCAAAAAGCTTTTCCACTCTGTCTGGCAAGGAGAAACTGTGCCAGCACAAAAAACATCTCCCATCGTGTTCTAGAGGCTGCACGGAGGTCTGCCGAGTGTTTTGCAAGAAGAGAAAGAAAGTTGTCCAAAACAGCTTGCAATCGAATGTTCATGTGATTAGAAAAGGCAGGAGAGTGGTCAGGTACTCTTTTTTCTCAGTTGGCAAGCTGCGCACACAATCGCAGTGTTGTACAGCTTGTTTCATCACCTTTGCGAAGCTGCCGCTCTCTCCGGCTCCCGGAGACGAAGAAGCTGCTTCTTCGCGCAAAGACGATTCTGCCGCTCACAGTGCTCTGCGGTGTGCGGCTTCTGCCGAAAGAGTCCCGGGAGCGGTGCTTAGCTCTGCAGAGCACCGTACCTTCGTCTTTAGCCTCTCTTCTCGTCTACATCTTAGCAAAAAGCTTTTCCACTCTGTCTGGCAAGGAGAAACTCTGCCAGCACAAAAAACATCTCCCATCGTGTTCTAGAAGCTGCACGGAGGTCTGCCGAGTGTTTTGCAAGAAGAGAAAGAAAGTTGTCTAAAACAGCTTGCAATCGAATATTCATGTGAATAGAAAAGGCAGGAGATGGTCAGGTACTGTTTCCTCTCAGTTGGCAAGCTGCGCACACAATCGCAGTGTTGTACAGCTTGTTTCATCACCTTTGCGAAGTTGCCGCTCTCACCGGCTCCCGGAGACGAAGAAGCTGCTTCTTCGCGCAAAGACGATTCTGCGGCTCACAGGGCTCTGCGGTGTGCGCCTTCTGCCGAAAGAGGCCCGGGAGCGGTGCTTAGCTCTGCAGAGCACCGTACCTTCGTCTTTAGCCTCTCTTCTCGTCTACATCTTAGCAAAAAGCTTTTCCACTCTGTCTGGCAAGGAGAAACTGTGCCAGCACAGAAAACATCTCCCATCGTGTTCTAGAGGCTGCACGGAGGTCTGCCGAGTGTTTTGCAAGAAGAGTAAGAAAGTTGTCCAAAACAGCTTGCAATCGAATGTTCATGTGAATAGAAAAGGCAGGAGAGTGGTCAGGTACTGTTTTCTCTCAGTTGGCAAGCTGCGCACACAATCGCAGTGTTGTACAGCTTGTTTCATCACCTTTGCGAAGCTGCCGCTCTCTCCGGCTCCCGGAGGCGAAGAAGCTGCTTCTTCGCGCAAAGACGATTCTGCCGCTCACAGTGCTCTGCGGTGTGCGTCTTCTGCCGAAAGAGGCCCGGGAGCTGTGCTTAGCTCTGCAGAGCACCGTACCTTCGTCTTTAGCCTCTCTTCTCGTCTACATCTTAGCAAAAAGCTTTTCCACTCTGTCTGGCAAGGAGAAACTGTGCCAGCACAAAAAACATCTCCCACCGTGTTCTAGAGGCTGCACGGAGGTCTGCCGAGTGTTTTGCAAGAAGAGAAAGAAAGTTGTCCAAAACAGCTTGCAATCGAATGTTCATGTGATTAGAAAAGGCAGGAGAGTGGTCAGGTACTGTTTTCTCTCAGTTGGCAAGCTGCGCACACAATCGCAGTGTTGTACAGCTTGTTTCATCACCTTTGCGAAGCTGCCGCTCTCTCCGGCTCCCGGAGACGAAGAAGCTGCTTCTTCGCGCAAAGACGATTCTGCCGCTCACAGTGCTCTGCGGTGTGCGCCTTCTGCCGAAAGAGGCCCGGGAGCGGTGCTTAGCTCTGCAGAGCACCGTACCTTCGTCTTTAGCCTCTCTTCTCGTCTACATCTTAGCAAAAAGCTTTTCCACTCTGTCTGGCAAGGAGAAACTCTGCCAGCACAAAAAACATCTCCCATCGTGTTCTAGAAGCTGCACGGGGGTCTGCCGAGTGTTTTGCAAGAAGAGAAAGAAAGTTGTCCAAAACAGCTTGCAATCGAATATTCATGTGAATAGAAAAGGCAGGAGATGGTCAGGTACTGGTTTCTTTCAGTTGGCAAGCTGCGCACACAATCGCAGTGTTGTACAGCTTGTTTCATCACCTTTGCGAAGTTGCCGCTCTCACCGGCTCCCGGAGACGAAGAAGCTGCTTCTTCGCGCAAAGACGATTCTGCCGCTCACAGTGCTCTGCGGTGTGCGCCTTCTGCCGAAAGCGACCCGGGAGCGGTGCTTAGCTCTGCAGAGCACCGTACCTTCGTCTTTAGCCTCTCTTCTCGTCTACATCTTAGCAAAAAGCTTTTCCACTCTGTCTGGCAAGGAGAAACTGTGCCAGCACAGAAAACATCTCCCATCGTGTTCTAGAGGCTGCACGGAGGTCTGCCGAGTGTTTTGCAAGAAGAGAAAGAAAGTTGTCCAAAACAGCTTGCAATCGAATGTTCATGTGAATAGAAAAGGCAGGAGAGTGGTCAGGTACTGTTTTCTTTCAGTTGGCAAGCTGCGCACACAATCGCATTGTTGTACAGCCTGTTTCATCACCTTTGCGAAGTTGCCGCTCTCTCCGGCTCCCGGAGACGAAGAAGCTGCTTCTTCGCGCAAAGACGATTCTGCCGCTCACAGTCCTCTGCGGTGTGCGCCTTCTGCCGAAAGACGCCCGGGAGCGGTGCTTAGCTCTGCAGAGCACCGTACCTTCGTCTTTAGCCTCTCTTCTCGTCTACATCTTAGCAAAAAGCTTTTCCACTCTGTCTGGCAAGGAGAAACTGTGCCAGCACAGAAAACATCTCCCATCGTGTTCTAGAGGCTGCACGGAGGTCTGCCGAGTGTTTTGCAAGAAGAGAAAGAAAGTTGTCCAAAACAGCTTGCAATCGAATGTTCATGTGAATAGAAAAGGCAGGAGAGTGGTCAGGTACTGTTTTCTCTCAGTTGGCAAGCTGCGCACACAATCGCATTGTTGTACAGCCTGTTTCATCACCTTTGCGAAGTTGCCGCTCTCTCCGGCTCCCGGACACGAAGAAGCTGCTTCTTCGCGCAAAGACGATTCTGCCGCTCACAGTGGTCTGCGGTGTGCGCCTTCTGCCGAAAGAGGCCCGGGAGCGGTGCTTAGCTCTGCAGAGCACCGTACCTTCGTCTTTAGCCTCTCTTCTCATCTACATCTTAGCAAAAAGCTTTTCCACTCTGTCTGGCAAGGAGAAACTGTGCCAGCTCAAAAAACATCTCCCACCGTGTTCTAGAGGCTGCACGGAGGTCTGCCGAGTGTTTTGCAAGAAGAGAAAGAAAGTTGTCCAAAACAGCTTGCAATCAAATGTTCATGTGATTAGAAAAGGCAGGAGAGTGGTCAGGTACTGTTTTCTCTCAGTTGGCAAGCTGCGCACACAATCGCAGTGTTGTACAGCTTGTTTCATCACCTTTGCGAAGCTGCCGCTCTCTCCGGCTCCCGGAGACGAAGAAGCTGCTTCTTCGCGCAAAGACGATTCTGCGGCTCACAGGGCTCTGCGGTGTGCGCCTTCTGCCGAAAGAGGCCCGGGAGCGGTGCTTAGCTCTGCAGAGCACCGTACCTTCGTCGTTAGCCTCTCTTCTCGTCTACATCTTAGCAAAAAGCTTTTCCACTCTGTCTGGCAAGGAGAAACTGTGCCAGCACAAAAAACATCTCCCACCGTGTTCTAGAGGCTGCACGGAGGTCTGCCGAGTGTTTTGCAAGAAGAGAAAGAAAGTTGTCCAAAACAGCTTGCAATCGAATGTTCATGTGATTAGAAAAGGCAGGAGAGTGGTCAGGTACTGTTTTTTCTCAGTTGGCAAGCTGCGCACACAATCGCAGTGTTGTACAGCTTGTTTCATCACCTTTGCGAAGCTGCCGCTCTCTCCGGCTCCCGGAGACGAAGAAGCTGCTTCTTCGCGCAAAGACGATTCTGCCGCTCACAGTGCTCTGCGCTGTGCGCCTTCTGCCGAAAGACGCCCGGGAGCGGTGCTTAGCTCTGCAGAGCACCGTACCTTCGTCTTTAGCCTCTCTTCTCGTCTACATCTTAGCAAAAAGCTTTTCCACTCTGTCTGGCAAGGAGAAACTGTGCCAGCACAAAAAACATCTCCCATCGTGTTCTAGAAGCTGCACGGAGGTCTGCCGAGTGTTTTGCAAGAAGAGAAAGAAAGTTGTCTAAAACAGCTTGCAATCGAATATTCATGTGAATAGAAAAGGCAGGAGATGGTCAGGTACTGTTTCCTCTCAGTTGGCAAGCTGCGCACACAATCGCAGTGTTGTACAGCTTGTTTCATCACCTTTGCGAAGTTGCCGCTCTCACCGGCTCCCGGAGACGAAGAAGCTGCTTCTTCGCGCAAAGACGATTCTGCGGCTCACAGGGCTCTGCGGTGTGCGCCTTCTGCCGAAAGAGGCCCGGGAGCGGTGCTTAGCTCTGCAGAGCACCGTACCTTCGTCTTTAGCCTCTCTTCTCGTCTACATCTTAGCAAAAAGCTTTTCCACTCTGTCTGGCAAGGAGAAACTGTGCCAGCACAGATAACATCTCCCATCGTCTTCTAGAGGCTGCACGGAGGTCTGCCGAGTGTTTTGCAAGAAGAGTAAGAAAGTTGTCCAAAACAGCTTGCAATCGAATGTTCATGTGAATAGAAAAGGCAGGAGAGTGGTCAGGTACTGTTTTCTCTCAGTTGGCAAGCTGCGCACACAATCGCAGTGTTGTACAGCTTGTTTCATCACCTTTGCGAAGCTGCCGCTCTCTCCGGCTCCTGGAGGCGAAGAAGCTGCTTCTTCGCGCAAAGACGATTCTGCCGCTCACAGTGCTCTGCGGTGTGCGGCTTCTGCCGAAAGAGGCCCGGGAGCTGTGCTTAGCTCTGCAGAGCACCGTACCTTCGTCTTTAGCCTCTCTTCTCGTCTACATCTTAGCAAAAAGCTTTTCCACTCTGTCTGGCAAGGAGAAACTGTGCCAGCACAAAAAACATCTCCCACTGTGTTCTAGAGGCTGCACGGAGGTCTGCCGAGTGTTTTGCAAGAAGAGAAAGAAAGTTGTCCAAAACAGCTTGCAATCGAATGTTCATGTGATTAGAAAAGGCAGGAGAGTGGTCAGGTACTGTTTTCTCTCAGTTGGCAAGCTGCGCACACAATCGCAGTGTTGTACAGCTTGTTTCATCACCTTTGCGAAGCTGCCGCTCTCTCCGGCTCCCGGAGACGAAGAAGCTGCTTCTTCGCGCAAAGACGATTCTGCCGCTCACAGTGCTCTGCGGTGTGCGCCTTCTGCCGAAAGAGGCCCGGGAGCGGTGCTTAGCTCTGCAGAGCACCGTACCTTCGTCTTTAGCCTCTCTTCTCGTCTACATCTTAGCAAAAAGCTTTTCCACTCTGTCTGGCAAGGAGAAACTCTGCCAGCACAAAAAACATCTCCCATCGTGTTCTAGAAGCTGCACGGAGGTCTGCCGAGTGTTTTGCAAGAAGATAAAGAAAGTTGTCCAAAACAGCTTGCAATCGAATATTCATGTGAATAGAAAAGGCAGGAGATGGTCAGGTACTGTTTTCTTTCAGTTGGCAAGCTGCGCACACAATCGCAGTGTTGTACAGCTTTTTTCATCACCTTTGCGAAGTTGCCGCTCTCACCGGCTCCCGGAGACGAAGAAGCTGCTTCTTCGCGCAAAGACGATTCTGCCGCTCACAGTGCTCTGCGGTGTGCGGCTTCTGCCGAAAGAGGTCCGGGAGCGGTGCTTAGCTCGGCAGAGCACCGTACCTTCGTCGTTAGCCTCTCTTCTCGTCTACATCTTAGCAAAAAGCTTTTCCACTCTGTCTGGCAAGGAGAAACTGTGCCAGCACAAAAAACATCTCCCATCGTGTTCTAGAGGCTGCACGGAGGTCTGCCGAGTGTTTTGCAAGAAGAGAAAGAAAGTTGTCCAAAACAGCTTGCAATCGAATGTTCATGTGAATAGAAAAGGCAGGAGAGTGGTCAGGTACTGTTTTCTCTCAGTTGGCAAGCTGCGCACACAATCGCAGTGTTGTACAGCTTGTTTCATCACCTTTGCGAAGCTGTCGCTGTCTCCGGCTCCCGGAGACGAAGAAGCTGCTTCTTCGCGCAAAGACGATTCTGCCGCTCACAGTGCTGTGCGGTGTGCGCCTTCTGCCGAAAGAGATCCGGGAACGGTGCTTAGCTCTGCAGAGCACCGTACCTTCGTCGTTAGCCTCTCTTCTCGTCTACATCTTAGCAAAAAGCTTTTCCACTCTGTCTGGCAAGGAGAAACTGTGCCAGCACAAAAAACATCTCCCATCGTGTTCTAGAGGCTGCACGGAGGTCTGCCGAGTGTTTTGCAAGAAGAGAAAGAAAGTTGTCCAAAACAGCTTGCAATCGAATGTTCATGTGAATAGAAAAGGCAGGAGAGTGGTCAGGTACTGTTTTCTCTCAGTTGGCAAGCTGCGCACACAATCGCAGTGTTGTACAGCTTGTTTCATCACCTTTGCGAAGCTGTCGCTCTCTCCGGCTCCCGGAGACGAAGAAGCTGCTTCTTCGCGCAAAGACAATTCTGCCGCTCACAGTGCTGTGCGGTGTGCGCCTTCTGCCGAAAGAGATCCGGGAACGGTGCTTAGCTCTGCAGAGCACCGTACCTTCGTCGTTAGCCTCTCTTCTCGTCTACATCTTAGCAAAAAGCTTTTCCACTCTGTCTGGCAAGGAGAAACTGTGCCAGCACAAAAAACATCTCCCATCGTGTTCTAGAGGCTGCACGGAGGTCTGCCGAGTGTTTTGCAAGAAGAGAAAGAAAGTTGTCCAAAACAGCTTGCAATCGAATGTTCATGTGATTAGAAAAGGCAGGAGAGTGGTCAGGTACTCTTTTTTCTCAGGTGGCAAGCTGCGCACACAATCGCAGTGTTGTACAGCTTGTTTCATCACCTTTGCGAAGCTGCCGCTCTCTCCGGCTCCCGGAGACGAAGAAGCTGCTTCTTCGCGCAAAGACGATTCTGCCGCTCACAGTGCTCTGCGGTGTGCGGCTTCTGCCGAAAGAGTCCCGGGAGCGGTGCTTAGCTCTGCAGAGCACCGTACCTTCGTCTTTAGCCTCTCTTCTCGTCTACATCTTAGCAAAAAGCTTTTCCACTCTGTCTGGCAAGGAGAAACTCTGCCAGCACAAAAAACATCTCCCATCGTGTTCTAGAAGCTGCACGGAGGTCTGCCGAGTGTTTTGCAAGAAGAGAAAGAAAGTTGTCCAAAACAGCTTGCAATCGAATATTCATGTGAATAGAAAAGGCAGGAGATGGTCAGGTACTGGTTTCTTTCAGTTGGCAAGCTGCGCACACAATCGCAGTGTTGTACAGCTTGTTTCATCACCTTTGCGAAGTTGCCGCTCTCACCGGCTCCCGGAGACGAAGAAGCTGCTTCTTCGCGCAAAGACGATTCTGCCGCTCACAGTGCTCTGCGGTGTGCGCCTTCTGCCGAAAGACGCCCGGGAGCGGTGCTTAGCTCTGCAGAGCACCGTACCTTCGTCTTTAGCCTCTCTTCTCGTCTACATCTTAGCAAAAAGCTTTTCCACTCTGTCTGGCAAGGAGAAACTGTGCCAGCACAGAAAACATCTCCCATCGTGTTCTAGAGGCTGCACGGAGGTCTGCCGAGTGTTTTGCAAGAAGAGAAAGAAAGTTGTCCAAAACAGCTTGCAATCGAATGTTCATGTGAATAGAAAAGGCAGGAGAGTGGTCAGGTACTGTTTTCTCTCAGTTGGCAAGCTGCGCACACAATCGCATTGTTGTACAGCCTGTTTCATCACCTTTGCGAAGTTGCCGCTCTCTCCGGCTCCCGGAGACGAAGAAGCTGCTTCTTCGCGCAAAGACGATTCTGCCGCTCACAGTGCTCTGCGGTGTGCGCCTTCTGCCGAAAGACGCCCGGGAGCGGTGCTTAGCTCTGCAGAGCACCGTACCTTCGTCTTTAGCCTCTCTTCTCGTCTACATCTTAGCAAAAAGCTTTTCCACTCTGTCTGGCAAGGAGAAACTGTGCCAGCACAGAAAACATCTCCCATCGTGTTCTAGAGGCTGCACGGAGGTCTGCCGAGTGTTTTGCAAGAAGAGAAAGAAAGTTGTCCAAAACAGCTTGCAATCGAATGTTCATGTGAATAGAAAAGGCAGGAGAGTGGTCAGGTACTGTTTTCTCTCAGTTGGCAAGCTGCGCACACAATCGCAGTGTTGTACAGCCTGTTTCATCACCTTTGCGAAGTTGCCGCTCTCTCCGGCTCCCGGAGACGAAGAAGCTGCTTCTTCGCGCAAAGACGATTCTGCCGCTCACAGTGGTCTGCGGTGTGCGCCTTCTGCCGAAAGAGGCCCGGGAGCGGTGCTTAGCTCTGCAGAGCACCGTACCTTCGTCTTTAGCCTCTCTTCTCATCTACATCTTAGCAAAAAGCTTTTCCACTCTGTCTGGCAAGGAGAAACTGTGCCAGCTCAAAAAACATCTCCCACCGTGTTCTAGAGGCTGCACGGAGGTCTGCCGAGTGTTTTGCAAGAAGAGAAAGAAAGTTGTCCAAAACAGCTTGCAATCAAATGTTCATGTGATTAGAAAAGGCAGGAGAGTGGTCAGGTACTGTTTTCTCTCAGTTGGCAAGCTGCGCACACAATCGCAGTGTTGTACAGCTTGTTTCATCACCTTTGCGAAGCTGCCGCTCTCTCCGGCTCCCGGAGACGAAGAAGCTGCTTCTTCGCGCAAAGACGATTCTGCGGCTCACAGGGCTCTGCGGTGTGCGCCTTCTGCCGAAAGAGGCCCGGGAGCGGTGCTTAGCTCTGCAGAGCACCGTACCTTCGTCGTTAGCCTCTCTTCTCGTCTACATCTTAGCAAAAAGCTTTTCCACTCTGTCTGGCAAGGAGAAACTGTGCCAGCACAAAAAACATCTCCCACCGTGTTCTAGAGGCTGCACGGAGGTCTGCCGAGTGTTTTGCAAGAAGAGAAAGAAAGTTGTCCAAAACAGCTTGCAATCGAATGTTCATGTGATTAGAAAAGGCAGGAGAGTGGTCAGGTACTGTTTTTTCTCAGTTGGCAAGCTGCGCACACAATCGCAGTGTTGTACAGCTTGTTTCATCACCTTTGCGAAGCTGCCGCTCTCTCCGGCTCCCGGAGACGAAGAAGCTGCTTCTTCGCGCAAAGACGATTCTGCCGCTCACAGTGCTCTGCGGTGTGCGGCTTCTGCCGAAAGAGTCCCGGGAGCGGTGCTTAGCTCTGCAGAGCACCGTACCTTCGTCTTTAGCCTCTCTTCTCGTCTACATCTTAGCAAAAAGCTTTTCCACTCTGTCTGGCAAGGAGAAACTGTGCCAGCACAAAAAACATCTCCCATCGTGTTCTAGAAGCTGCACGGAGGTCTGCCGAGTGTTTTGCAAGAAGAGAAAGAAAGTTGTCTAAAACAGCTTGCAATCGAATATTCATGTGAATAGAAAAGGCAGGAGATGGTCAGGTACTGTTTCCTCTCAGTTGGCAAGCTGCGCACACAATCGCAGTGTTGTACAGCTTGTTTCATCACCTTTGCGAAGTTGCCGCTCTCACCGGCTCCCGGAGACGAAGAAGCTGCTTCTTCGCGCAAAGACGATTCTGCGGCTCACAGGGCTCTGCGGTGTGCGGCTTCTGCCGAAAGAGGCCCGGGAGCGGTGCTTAGCTCTGCAGAGCACCGTACCTTCGTCTTTAGCCTCTCTTCTCGTCTACATCTTAGCAAAAAGCTTTTCCACTCTGTCTGGCAAGGAGAAACTGTGCCAGCACAGAAAACATCTCCCATCGTGTTCTAGAGGCTGCACGGAGGTCTGCCGAGTGTTTTGCAAGAAGAGTAAGAAAGTTGTCCAAAACAGCTTGCAATCGAATGTTCATGTGAATAGAAAAGGCAGGAGAGTGGTCAGGTACTGTTTTCTCTCAGTTGGCAAGCTGCGCACACAATCGCAGTGTTGTACAGCTTGTTTCATCACCTTTGCGAATCTGCCGCTCTCTCCGGCTCCTGGAGGCGAAGAAGCTGCTTCTTCGCGCAAAGACGATTCTGCCGCTCACAGTGCTCTGCGGTGTGCGGCTTCTGCCGAAAGAGGCCCGGGAGCTGTGCTTAGCTCTGCAGAGCACCGTACCTTCGTCTTTAGCCTCTCTTCTCGTCTACATCTTAGCAAAAAGCTTTTCCACTCTGTCTGGCAAGGAGAAACTGTGCCAGCACAAAAAACATCTCCCACTGTGTTCTAGAGGCTGCACGGAGGTCTGCCGAGTGTTTTGCAAGAAGAGAAAGAAAGTTGTCCAAAACAGCTTGCAATCGAATGTTCATGTGATTAGAAAAGGCAGGAGAGTGGTCAGGTACTGTTTTCTCTCAGTTGGCAAGCTGCGCACACAATCGCAGTGTTGTACAGCTTGTTTCATCACCTTTGCGAAGTTGCCGCTCTCTCCGGCTCCCGGAGACGAAGAAGCTGCTTCTTCGCGCAAAGACGATTCTGCCGCTCACAGTGCTCTGCGGTGTGCGCCTTCTGCCGAAAGAGGCCCGGGAGCGGTGCTTAGCTCTGCAGAGCACCGTACCTTCGTCTTTAGCCTCTCTTCTCGTCTACATCTTAGCAAAAAGCTTTTCCACTCTGTCTGGCAAGGAGAAACTCTGCCAGCACAAAAAACATCTCCCATCGTGTTCTAGAAGCTGCACGGAGGTCTGCCGAGTGTTTTGCAAGAAGATAAAGAAAGTTGTCCAAAACAGCTTGCAATCGAATATTCATGTGAATAGAAAAGGCAGGAGATGGTCAGGTACTGTTTTCTTTCAGTTGGCAAGCTGCGCACACAATCGCAGTGTTGTACAGCTTGTTTCATCACCTTTGCGAAGTTGCCGCTCTCACCGGCTCCCGGAGACGAAGAAGCTGCTTCTTCGCGCAAAGACGATTCTGCCGCTCACAGTGCTCTGCGGTGTGCGGCTTCTGCCGAAAGAGGTCCGGGAGCGGTGCTTAGCTCGGCAGAGCACCGTACCTTCGTCGTTAGCCTCTCTTCTCGTCTACATCTTAGCAAAAAGCTTTTCCACTCTGTCTGGCAAGGAGAAACTGTGCCAGCACAAAAAACATCTCCCATCGTGTTCTAGAGGCTGCACGGAGGTCTGCCGAGTGTTTTGCAAGAAGAGAAAGAAAGTTGTCCAAAACAGCTTGCAATCGAATGTTCATGTGAATAGAAAAGGCAGGAGAGTGGTCAGGTACTGTTTTGTCTCAGTTGGCAAGCTGCGCACACAATCGCAGTGTTGTACAGCTTGTTTCATCACCTTTGCGAAGCTGTCGCTGTCTCCGGCTCCCGGAGACGAAGAAGCTGCTTCTTCGCGCAAAGACGATTCTGCCGCTCACAGTGCTCTGCGGTGTGCGCCTTCTGCCGAAAGAGATCCGGGAACGGTGCTTAGCTCTGCAGAGCACCGTACCTTCCTCGTTAGCCTCTCTTCTCGTCTACATCTTAGCAAAAAGCTTTTCCACTCTGTCTGGCAAGGAGAAACTGTGCCAGCACAAAAAACATCTCCCATCGTGTTCTAGAGGCTGCACGGAGGTCTGCCGAGTGTTTTGCAAGAAGAGAAAGAAAGTTTTCCAAAACAGCTTGCAATCGAATGTTCATGTGATTAGAAAAGGCAGGAGAGTGGTCAGGTACTGTTTTTTCTCAGTTGGCAAGCTGCGCACACAATCGCAGTGTTGTACAGCTTGTTTCATCACCTTTGCGAAGCTGCCGCTCTCTCCGGCTCCCGGAGACGAAGAAGCTGCTTCTTCGCGCAAAGACGATTCTGCCGCTCACAGTGCTCTGCGGTGTGCGGCTTCTGCCGAAAGAGTCCCGGGAGCGGTGCTTAGCTCTGCAGAGCACCGTACCTTCGTCTTTAGCCTCTCTTCTCGTCTACATCTTAGCAAAAAGCTTTTCCACTCTGTCTGGCAAGGAGAAACTCTGCCAGCACAAAAAACATCTCCCATCGTGTTCTAGAAGCTGCACGGAGGTCTGCCGAGTGTTTTGCAAGAAGAGAAAGAAAGTTGTCTAAAACAGCTTGCAATCGAATATTCATGTGAATAGAAAAGGCAGGAGATGGTCAGGTACTGTTTCCTCTCATTTGGCAAGCTGCGCACACAATCGCAGTGTTGTACAGCTTGTTTCATCACCTTTGCGAAGTTGCCGCTCTCACCGGCTCCCGGAGACGAAGAAGCTGCTTCTTCGCGCAAAGACGATTCTGCGGCTCACAGGGCTCTGCGGTGTGCGCCTTCTGCCGAAAGAGGCCCGGGAGCGGTGCTTAGCTCTGCAGAGCACCGTACCTTCGTCTTTAGCCTCTCTTCTCATCTACATCTTAGCAAAAAGCTTTTCCACTCTGTCTGGCAAGGAGAAACGGTGCCAGCACAGAAAACATCTCCCATCGTGTTCTAGAGGCTGCACGGAGGTCTGCCGAGTGTTTTGCAAGAAGAGTAAGAAAGTTGTCCAAAACAGCTTGCAATCGAATGTTCATGTGAATAGAAAAGGCAGGAGAGTGGTCAGGTACTGTTTTCTCTCACTTGGCAAGCTGCGCACACAATCGCAGTGTTGTACAGCTTGTTTCATCACCTTTGCGAAGCTGCCGCTCTCTCCGGCTCCCGGAGGCGAAGAAGCTGCTTCTTCGCGCAAAGACGATTCTGCGGCTCACAGTGCTCTGCGGTGTGCGTCTTCTGCCGAAAGAGGCCCGGGAGCTGTGCTTAGCTCTGCAGAGCACCGTACCTTCGTCTTTAGCCTCTCTTCTCGTCTACATCTTAGCAAAAAGCTTTTCCACTCTGTCTGGCAAGGAGAAACTGTGCCAGCACAGAAAACATCTCCCACCGTGTTCTAGAGGCTGCACGGAGGTCTGCCGAGTGTTTTGCAAGAAGAGAAAGAAAGTTGTCCAAAACAGCTTGCAATCGAATGTTCATGTGATTAGAAAAGGCAGGAGAGTGGTCAGGTACTGTTTTCTCTCAGTTGGCAAGCTGCGCACACAATCGCAGTGTTGTACAGCTTGTTTCATCACCTTTGCGAAGCTGCCGCTCTCTCCGGCTCCCGGAGACGAAGAAGCTGCTTCTTCGCGCAAAGACGATTCTGCCGCTCACAGTGCTCTGCGGTGTGCGCCTTCTGCCGAAAGAGGCCCGGGAGCGGTGCTTAGCTCTGCAGAGCACCGTACCTTCGTCTTTAGCCTCTCTTCTCGTCTACATCTTAGCAAAAAGCTTTTCCACTCTGTCTGGCAAGGAGAAACTCTGCCAGCACAAAAAATATCTCCCATCGTGTTCTAGAAGCTGCACGGAGGTCTGCCGAGTGTTTTGCAAGAAGAGAAAGAAAGTTGTCCAAAACAGCTTGCAATCGAATATTCATGTGAATAGAAAAGGCAGGAGATGATCAGGTACTGGTTTCTTTCAGTTGGCAAGCTGCGCACACAATCGCAGTGTTGTACAGCTTGTTTCATCACCTTTGCGAAGTTGCCGCTCTCACCGGCTCCCGGAGACGAAGAAGCTGCTTCTTCGCGCAAAGACGATTCTGCCGCTCACAGTGCTCTGCGGTGTGCGGCTTCTGCCGAAAGAGGTCCGGGAGCGGTGCTTAGCTCGGCAGAGCACCGTACCTTCGTCTTTAGGCTCTCTTCTCGTCTACATCTTAGCAAAAAGCTTTTCCACTCTGTCTGGCAAGGAGAAACTGTGCCAGCACAGAAAACATCTCCCATCGTGTTCTAGAGGCTGCACGGAGGTCTGCCGAGTGTTTTGCAAGAAGAGAAAGAAAGTTGTCCAAAACAGCTTGCAATCGAATGTTCATGTGAATAGAAAAGGCAGGAGAGTGGTCAGGTACTGTTTTCTCTCAGTTGGCAAGCTGCGCACACAATCGCAGTGTTGTACAGCCTGTTTCATCACCTTTGCGAAGTTGCCGCTCTCTCCGGCTCCCGGAGACGAAGAAGCTGCTTCTTCGCGCAAAGACGATTCTGCCGCTCACAGTGGTCTGCGGTGTGCGCCTTCTGCCGAAAGAGGCCCGGGAGCGGTGCTTAGCTCTGCAGAGCACCGTACCTTCGTCTTTAGCCTCTCTTCTCGTCTACATCTTAGCAAAAAGCTTTTCCACTCTGTCTGGCAAGGAGAAACTGTGCCAGCTCAAAAAACATCTCCCATCGTGTTCTAGAGGCTGCACGCAGGTCTGCCGAGTGTTTTGCATGAAGAGAAAAAAGTTGTCCAAAACAGCTTGCAATCGAATTTTCATGTGAATAGAAAAGGCAGGAGAGTGGTCAGGTACTGTTTTCTCTCAGTTGGCAAGCTGCGCACACAATCGCAGTGTTGTACAGCTTGTTTCATCACCTTCGCGAAGCTGCCGCTCTCTCCGGCTCCCGGAGACGAAGAAGCTGCTTCTTCGCGCAAAGACGATTCTGCCGCTCACAGTGCTCTGCGGTGTGCGCCTTCTGCCGAAAGAGATCCGGGAACGGTGCTTAGCTCTGCAGAGCACCGTACCTTCGTCTTTAGCCTCTCTTCTCGTCTACATCTTAGCAAAAAGCTTTTCCACTCTGTCTGGCAAGGAGAAACTCTGCCAGCACAAAAAACATCTCCCATCGTGTTCTAGAGGCTGCACGGAGGTCTGCCGAGTGTTTTGCAAGAAGAGAAAGAAAGTTGTCCAAAACAGCTTGCAATCGAATATTCATGTGAATAGAAAAGGCAGGAGATGGTCAGGTACTGTTTTCTTTCAGTTGGCAAGCTGCGCACACAATCGCAGTGTTGTACAGCTTGTTTCATCACCTTTGCGAAGCTGCCGCTCTCTCCGGCTCCCGGAGGCGAAGAAGCTGCTTCTTCGCGCAAAGACGATTCTGCCGCTCACAGTGCTCTGCGGTGTGCGGCTTCTGCCGAAAGAGGTCCGGGAGCGGTGCTTAGCTCGGCAGAGCACCGTACCTTCGTCTTTAGGCTCTCTTCTCGTCTACATCTTAGCAAAAAGCTTTTCCACTCTGTCTGGCAAGGAGAAACTGTGCCAGCACAGAAAACATCTCCCATCGTGTTCTAGAGGCTGCACGGAGGTCTGCCGAGTGTTTTGCAAGAAGAGAAAGAAAGTTGTCCAAAACAGCTTGCAATCGAATGTTCATGTGAATAGAAAAGGCAGGAGAGTGGTCAGGTACTGTTTTCTCTCAGTTGGCAAGCTGCGCACACAATCGCAGTGTTGTACAGCCTGTTTCATCACCTTTGCGAAGTTGCCGCTCTCTCCGGCTCCCGGAGACGAAGAAGCTGCTTCTTCGCGCAAAGACGATTCTGCCGCTCACAGTGGTCTGCGGTGTGCGCCTTCTGCCGAAAGAGGCCCGGGAGCGGTGCTTAGCTCTGCAGAGCACCGTACCTTCGTCTTTAGCCTCTCTTCTCGTCTACATCTTAGCAAAAAGCTTTTCCACTCTGTCTGGCAAGGAGAAACTGTGCCAGCACAGAAAACATCTCCCATCGTGTTCTAGAGGCTGCACGGAGGTCTGCCGAGTGTTTTGCAAGAAGAGAAAGAAAGTTGTCCAAAACAGCTTGCAATCGAATATTCATGTGAATAGAAAAGGCAGGAGAGTGGTCAGGTACTGTTTTCTCTCAGTTGGCAAGCTGCGCACACAATCGCAGTGTTGTACAGCCTGTTTCATCACCTTTGCGAAGTTGCCGCTCTCTCCGGCTCCCGGAGACGAAGAAGCTGCTTCTTCGCGCAAAGACGATTCTGCCGCTCACAGTGGTCTGCGGTGTGCGCCTTCTGCCGAAAGAGGCCCGGGAGCGGTGCTTAGCTCTGCAGAGCACCGTACCTTCGTCTTTAGCCTCTCTTCTCGTCTACATCTTAGCAAAAAGCTTTTCCACTCTGTCTGGCAAGGAGAAACTGTGCCAGCTCAAAAAACATCTCCCATCGTCTTCTAGAGGCTGCACGCAGGTCTGCCGAGTGTTTTGCATGAAGAGAAAAAAGTTGTCCAAAACAGCTTGCAATCGAATTTTCATGTGAATAGAAAAGGCAGGAGAGTGGTCAGGTACTGTTTTCTCTCAGTTGGCAAGCTGCGCACACAATCGCAGTGTTGTACAGCTTGTTTCATCACCTTCGCGAAGCTGCCGCTCTCTCCGGCTCCCGGAGACGAAGAAGCTGCTTCTTCGCGCAAAGACGATTCTGCCGCTCACAGTGCTCTGCGGTGTGCGCCTTCTGCCGAAAGAGATCCGGGAACGGTGCTTAGCTCTGCAGAGCACCGTACCTTCGTCGTTAGCCTCTCTTCTCGTCTACATCTTAGCAAAAAGCTTTTCCACTCTGTCTGGCAAGGAGAAACTGTGCCAGCACAAAAAACATCTCCCACCGTGTTCTAGAGGCTGCACGGAGGTCTGCCGAGTGTTTTGCAAGAAGAGAAAGAAAGTTGTCCAAAACAGCTTGCAATCGAATGTTCATGTGATTAGAAAAGGCAGGAGAGTGGTCAGGTACTGTTTTTTCTCAGTTGGCAAGCTGCGCACACAATCGCAGTGTTGTACAGCTTGTTTCATCACCTTTGCGAAGCTGCCGCTCTCTCCGGCTCCCGGAGGCGAAGAAGCTGCTTCTTCGCGCAAAGACGATTCTGCCGCTCACAGTGCTCTGCGGTGTGCGGCTTCTGCCGAAAGAGGCCCGGGAGCTGTGCTTAGCTCTGCAGAGCACCGTACCTTCGTCTTTAGCCTCTCTTCTCGTCTACATCTTAGCAAAAACTTTTCCACTCTGTCTGGCAAGGAGAAACTGTGCCAGCACAAAAAACATCTCCCACCGTGTTCTAGAGGCTGCACGGAGGTCTGCCGAGTGTTTTGCAAGAAGAGAAAGAAAGTTGTCCAAAACAGCTTGCAATCGAATGTTCATGTGATTAGAAAAGGCAGGAGAGTGGTCAGGTACTGTTTTCTCTCAGTTGGCAAGCTGCGCACACAATCGCAGTGTTGTACAGCTTGTTTCATCACCTTTGCGAAGCTGCTGCTCTCTCCGGCTCCCGGAGACGAAGAAGCTGCTTCTTCGCGCAAAGACGATTCTGCCGCTCACAGTGCTCTGCGGTGTGCGCCTTCTGCCGAAAGAGGCCCGGGAGCGGTGCTTAGCTCTGCAGAGCACCGTACCTTCGTCTTTAGCCTCTCTTCTCGTCTACATCTTAGCAAAAAGCTTTTCCACTCTGTCTGGCAAGGAGAAACTCTGCCAGCACAAAAAACATCTCCCATCGTGTTCTAGAGGCTGCACGGAGGTCTGCCGAGTGTTTTGCAAGAAGAGAAAGAAAGTTGTCCAAAACAGCTTGCAATCGAATATTCATGTGAATAGAAAAGGCAGGAGATGGTCAGGTACTGTTTTCTTTCAGTTGGCAAGCTGCGCACACAATCGCAGTGTTGTACAGCTTGTTTCATCACCTTTGCGAAGTTGCCGCTCTCACCGGCTCCCGGAGACGAAGAAGCTGCTTCTTCGCGCAAAGACGATTCTGCCGCTCACAGTGCTCTGCGGTGTGCGGCTTCTGCCGAAAGAGGTCCGGGAGCGGTGCTTAGCTCGGCAGAGCACCGTACCTTCGTCTTTAGCCTCTCTTCTCGTCTACATCTTAGCAAAAAGCTTTTCCACTCTGTCTGGCAAGGAGAAACTGTGCCAGCACAGAAAACATCTCCCATCGTGTTCTGGAGGCTGCACGGAGGTCTGCCGAGTGTTTTGCAAGAAGAGAAAGAAAGTTGTCCAAAACAGCTTGCAATCGAATGTTCATGTGAATAGAAAAGGCAGGAGAGTGGTCAGGTACTGTTTTCTCTCAGTTGGCAAGCTGCGCACACAATCGCAGTGTTGTACAGCCTGTTTCATCACCTTTGCGAAGTTGCCGCTCTCTCCGGCTCCCGGAGACGAAGAAGCTGCTTCTTCGCGCAAAGACGATTCTGCCGCTCACAGTGGTCTGCGGTGTGCGCCTTCTGCCGAAAGAGGCCCGGGAGCGGTGCTTAGCTCTGCAGAGCACCGTACCTTCGTCTTTAGCCTCTCTTCTCGTCTACATCTTAGCAAAAAGCTTTTCCACTCTGTCTGGCAAGGAGAAACTGTGCCAGCTCAAAAAACATCTCCCATCGTGTTCTAGAGGCTGCACGCAGGTCTGCCGAGTGTTTTGCATGAAGAGAAAGAAAGTTGTCCAAAACAGCTTGCAATCGAATGTTCATGTGAATAGAAAAGGCAGGAGAGTGGTCAGGTACTGTTTTCTCTCAGTTGGCAAGCTGCGCACACAATCGCAGTGTTGTAAAGTTTGTTTCATCACCTTTGCCAAGTTGCCGCTCGCTCCGGCTCCCGGAGACGAAGAAGCTGCTTCTTCGCGCAAAGACGATTCTGCCGCTCACAGTGCTCTGCGGTGTGCGGCTTCTGCCGAAAAAGGCCCGGGAGCTGTGCTTAGCTCTGCAGAGCACCGTACCTTCGTCTTTAGCCTCTCTTCTCGTCTACATCTTAGCAAAAAGCTTTTCCACTCTGTCTGGCAAGGAGAAACTGTGCCAGCACAGAAAACATCTCCCATCGTGTTCTAGAGGCTGCACGGAGGTCTGCCGAGTGTTTTGCAAGAAGAGAAAGAAAGTTGTCCAAAACAGCTTGCAATCGAATGTTCATGTGAATAGAAAAGGCAGGAGAGTGGTCAGGTACTGTTTTTTCTCAGTTGGCAAGCTGCGCACACAATCGCAGTGTTGTAAATTTTGTTTCATCACCTTTGCAAAGTTGCCGCTCGCTCCGGCTCCCGGAGACGAAGAAGCTGCTTCTTCGCGCAAAGACGATTCTGCCGCTCACAGTGCTCTGCAGTGTGTGTCTTCTGCCGAAAGAGGCCCAAGAGCTGTGCTTAGCTCTGCAGAGCACCGTACCTTCGTCTTTAGCCTCTCTTCTCGTCTACATCTTAGCAAAAAGCTTTTCCACTCTGTCTGGCAAGGAGAAACTGTGCCAGCACAGAAAACATCTCCCATCGTGTTCTGGAGGCTGCACGGAGGTCTGCCGAGTGTTTTGCAAGAAGAGAAAGAAAGTTGTCCAAAACAGCTTGCAATCGAATGTTCATGTGAATAGAAAAGGCAGGAGAGTGGTCAGGTACTGTTTTCTCTCAGTTGGCAAGCTGCGCACACAATCGCAGTGTTGTACAGCTTGTTTCATCACCTTTGCGAAGCTGCCGCTCTCTCCGGCTCCCGGAGACGAAGAAGCTGCTTCTTCGCGCAAAGACGATTCTGCCGCTCACAGTGCTGTGCGGTGTGCGGCTTCTGCCGAAAGAGGCCCGGGAGCTGTGCTTAGCTCTGCAGAGCACCGTACCTTCGTCTTTAGCCTCTCTTCTCGTCTACATCTTAGCAAAAAGCTTTTCCACTCTGTCTGGCAAGGAGAAACTGTGCCAGCACAGAAAACATCTCCCATCGTGTTCTAGAGGCTGCACGGAGGTCTGCCGAGTGTTTTGCAAGAAGAGAAAGAAAGTTGTCCAAAACAGCTTGCAATCGAATGTTCATGTGAATAGAAAAGGCAGGAGAGTGGTCAGGTACTGTTTTTTCTCAGTTGGCAAGCTGCGCACACAATCGCAGTGTTGTAAAGTTTGTTTCATCACCTTTGCAAAGTTGCCGCTCGCTCCGGCTCCCGGAGACGAAGAAGCTGCTTCTTCGCGCAAAGACGATTCTGCCGCTCACAGTGCTCTGCAGTGTGTGTCTTCTGCCGAAAGAGGCCCAAGAGCTGTGCTTAGCTCTGCAGAGCACCGTACCTTCGTCTTTAGCCTCTCTTCTCGTCTACATCTTAGCAAAAAGCTTTTCCACTCTGTCTGGCAAGGAGAAATTGTGCCAGCACAGAAAACATCTCCCATCGTGTTCTGGAGGCTGCACGGAGGTCTGCCGAGTGTTTTGCAAGAAGAGAAAGAAAGTTGTCCAAAACAGCTTGCAATCGAATGTTCATGTGAATAGAAAAGGCAGGAGAGTGGTCAGGTACTGTTTTCTCTCACTTGGCAAGCTGCGCACACAATCGCAGTGTTGTACAGCTTGTTTCATCACCTTTGCGAAGCTGCCGCTCTCTCCGGCTCCCGGAGGCGAAGAAGCTGCTTCTTCGCGCAAAGACGATTCTGCCGCTCACAGTGCTCTGCGGTGTGCGGCTTCTGCCGAAAGAGGCCCGGGAGCTGTGCTTAGCTCTGCAGAGCACCGTACCTTCGTCTTTAGCCTCTCTTCTCGTCTACATCTTAGCAAAAACTTTTCCACTCTGTCTGGCAAGGAGAAACTGTGCCAGCACAAAAAACATCTCCCACCGTGTTCTAGAGGCTGCACGGAGGTCTGCCGAGTGTTTTGCAAGAAGAGAAAGAAAGTTGTCCAAAACAGCTTGCAATCGAATGTTCATGTGATTAGAAAAGGCAGGAGAGTGGTCAGGTACTGTTTTCTCTCAGTTGGCAAGCTGCGCACACAATCGCAGTGTTGTACAGCTTGTTTCATCACCTTTGCGAAGCTGCCGCTCTCTCCGGCTCCCGGAGACGAAGAAGCTGCTTCTTCGCGCAAAGACGATTCTGCCGCTCACAGTGCTCTGCGGTGTGCGCCTTCTGCCGAAAGAGGCCCGGGAGCGGTGCTTAGCTCTGCAGAGCACCGTACCTTCGTCTTTAGCCTCTCTTCTCGTCTACATCTTAGCAAAAAGCTTTTCCACTCTGTCTGGCAAGGAGAAACTCTGCCAGCACAAAAAACATCTCCCATCGTGTTCTAGAAGCTGCACGGAGGTCTGCCGAGTGTTTTGCAAGAAGAGAAAGAAAGTTGTCCAAAACAGCTTGCAATCGAATATTCATGTGAATAGAAAAGGCAGGAGATGGTCAGGTACTGTTTTCTTTCAGTTGGCAAGCTGCGCACACAATCGCAGTGTTGTACAGCTTGTTTCATCACCTTTGCGAAGTTGCCGCTCTCACCGGCTCCCGGAGACGAAGAAGCTGCTTCTTCGCGCAAAGACGATTCTGCCGCTCACAGTGCTCTGCGGTGTGCGGCTTCTGCCGAAAGAGGTCCGGGAGCGGTGCTTAGCTCGGCAGAGCACCGTACCTTCGTCTTTAGCCTCTCTTCTCGTCTACATCTTAGCAAAAAGCTTTTCCACTCTGTCTGGCAAGGAGAAACTGTGCCAGCACAGAAAACATCTCCCATCGTGTTCTGGAGGCTGCACGGAGGTCTGCCGAGTGTTTTGCAAGAAGAGAAAGAAAGTTGTCCAAAACAGCTTGCAATCAAATGTTCATGTGAATAGAAAAGGCAGGAGAGTGGTCAGGTACTGTTTTCTCTCAGTTGGCAAGCTGCGCACACAATCGCAGTGTTGTACAGCCTGTTTCATCACCTTTGCGAAGTTGCCGCTCTCTCCGGCTCCCGGAGACGAAGAAGCTGCTTCTTCGCGCAAAGACGATTCTGCCGCTCACAGTGGTCTGCGGTGTGCGCCTTCTGCCGAAAGAGGCCCGGGAGCGGTGCTTAGCTCTGCAGAGCACCGTACCTTCGTCTTTAGCCTCTCTTCTCGTCTACATCTTAGCAAAAAGCTTTTCCACTCTGTCTGGCAAGGAGAAACTGTGCCAGCTCAAAAAACATCTCCCATCGTGTTCTAGAGGCTGCACGCAGGTCTGCCGAGTGTTTTGCATGAAGAGAAAGAAAGTTGTCCAAAACAGCTTGCAATCGAATGTTCATGTGAATAGAAAAGGCAGGAGAGTGGTCAGGTACTGTTTTCTCTCAGTTGGCAAGCTGCGCACACAATCGCAGTGTTGTAAAGTTTGTTTCATCACCTTTGCCAAGTTGCCGCTCGCTCCGGCTCCCGGAGACGAAGAAGCTGCTTCTTCGCGCAAAGACGATTCTGCCGCTCACAGTGCTCTGCGGTGTGCGGCTTCTGCCGAAAAAGGCCCGGGAGCTGTGCTTAGCTCTGCAGAGCACCGTACCTTCGTCTTTAGCCTCTCTTCTCGTCTACATCTTAGCAAAAAGCTTTTCCACTCTGTCTGGCAAGGAGAAACTGTGCCAGCACAGAAAACATCTCCCATCGTGTTCTAGAGGCTGCACGGAGGTCTGCCGAGTGTTTTGCAAGAAGAGAAAGAAAGTTGTCCAAAACAGCTTGCAATCGAATGTTCATGTGAATAGAAAAGGCAGGAGAGTGGTCAGGTACTGTTTTTTCTCAGTTGGCAAGCTGCGCACACAATCGCAGTGTTGTAAATTTTGTTTCATCACCTTTGCAAAGTTGCCGCTCGCTCCGGCTCCCGGAGACGAAGAAGCTGCTTCTTCGCGCAAAGACGATTCTGCCGCTCACAGTGCTCTGCAGTGTGTGTCTTCTGCCGAAAGAGGCCCAAGAGCTGTGCTTAGCTCTGCAGAGCACCGTACCTTCGTCTTTAGCCTCTCTTCTCGTCTACATCTTAGCAAAAAGCTTTTCCACTCTGTCTGGCAAGGAGAAACTGTGCCAGCACAGAAAACATCTCCCATCGTGTTCTGGAGGCTGCACGGAGGTCTGCCGAGTGTTTTGCAAGAAGAGAAAGAAAGTTGTCCAAAACAGCTTGCAATCGAATGTTCATGTGAATAGAAAAGGCAGGAGAGTGGTCAGGTACTGTTTTCTCTCAGTTGGCAAGCTGCGCACACAATCGCAGTGTTGTACAGCTTGTTTCATCACCTTTGCGAAGCTGCCGCTCTCTCCGGCTCCCGGAGGCGAAGAAGCTGCTTCTTCGCGCAAAGACGATTCTGCCGCTCACAGTGCTCTGCGGTGTGCGGCTTCTGCCGAAAGAGGCCCGGGAGCTGTGCTTAGCTCTGCAGAGCACCGTACCTTCGTCTTTAGCCTCTCTTCTCGTCTACATCTTAGCAAAAAGCTTTTCCACTCTGTCTGGCAAGGAGAAACTGTGCCAGCACAGAAAACATCTCCCATCGTGTTCTAGAGGCTGCACGGAGGTCTGCCGAGTGTTTTGCAAGAAGAGAAAGAAAGTTGTCCAAAACAGCTTGCAATCGAATGTTCATGTGAATAGAAAAGGCAGGAGAGTGGTCAGGTACTGTTTTTTCTCAGTTGGCAAGCTGCGCACACAATCGCAGTGTTGTAAAGTTTGTTTCATCACCTTTGCAAAGTTGCCGCTCGCTCCGGCTCCCGGAGACGAAGAAGCTGCTTCTTCGCGCAAAGACGATTCTGCCGCTCACAGTGCTCTGCAGTGTGTGTCTTCTGCCGAAAGAGGCCCAAGAGCTGTGCTTAGCTCTGCAGAGCACCGTACCTTCGTCTTTAGCCTCTCTTCTCGTCTACATCTTAGCAAAAAGCTTTTCCACTCTGTCTGGCAAGGAGAAATTGTGCCAGCACAGAAAACATCTCCCATCGTGTTCTGGAGGCTGCACGGAGGTCTGCCGAGTGTTTTGCAAGAAGAGAAAGAAAGTTGTCCAAAACAGCTTGCAATCGAATGTTCATGTGAATAGAAAAGGCAGGAGAGTGGTCAGGTACTGTTTTCTCTCACTTGGCAAGCTGCGCACACAATCGCAGTGTTGTACAGCTTGTTTCATCACCTTTGCGAAGCTGCCGCACTCTCCGGCTCCCGGAGACGAAGAAGCTGCTTCTTCGCGCAAAGACGATTCTGCCGCTCACAGTGCTCTGCGGTGTGCGGCTTCTGCCGAAAGAGGTCCGGGAGCGGTTCTTAGCTCGGCAGAGCACCGTACCTTCGTCTTTAGCCTCTCTTCTCATCTACATCTTGGCAAAAAGCTTTTCCACTCTTTCTGGCAAGGAGAAACTGTGCCAGCACAGAAAACATCTCCCATCGTGTTCTAGAGGCTGCACGGAGGTCTGCCGAGTGTTTTGCAAGAAGAGAAAGAAAGTTGTCCAAAACAGCTTGCAATCGAATATTCATGTGAATAGAAAAGGCAGGAGATGGTCAGGTACTGTTTTCTCTCACTTGGCAAGCTGCGCACACAATCGCAGTGTTGTACAGCCTGTTTCATCACCTTTGCGAAGTTGCCGCTCTCTCCGGCTCCCGGAGACGAAGAAGCTGCTTCTTCGCGCAAAGACGATTCTGCCGCTCACAGTGGTCTGCGGTGTGCGGCTTCTGCCGAAAGAGGCCCGGGAGCTGTGCTTAGCTCTGCAGAGCACCGTACCTTCGTCTTTAGCCGCTCTTCTCGTCTACATCTTAGCAAAAAGCTTTTCCACTCTTTCTGGCAAGGAGAAACTGTGCCAGCTCAAAAAACATCTCCCATCGTGTTCTAGAGGCTGCACGGAGGTCTGCCGAGTGTTTTGCAAGAAGAGAAAGAAAGTTGTCCAAAACAGCTTGCAATCGAATGTTCATGTGAATAGAAAAGGCAGGAGAGTGGTCAGGTACTGTTTTGTCTCAGTTGGCAAGCTGCGCACACAATCGCAGTGTTGTACAGCTTGTTTCATCACCTTTGCGAAGCTGCCGCTCTCTCCGGCTCCCGGAGACGAAGAAGCTGCTTCTTCGCGCAAAGACGATTCTGCCGCTCACAGTGCTGTGCGGTGTGCGCCTTCTGCCGAAAGAGATCCGGGAACGGTGCTTAGCTCTGCAGAGCACCGTACCTTCGTCGTTAGCCTCTCTTCTCGTCTACATCTTAGCAAAAAGCTTTTCCACTCTGTCTGGCAAGGAGAAACTGTGCCAGCACAAAAAACATCTCCCACCGTGTTCTAGAGGCTGCACGGAGGTCTGCCGAGTGTTTTGCAAGAAGAGAAAGAAAGTTGTCCAAAACAGCTTGCAATCGAATATTCATGTGAATAGAAAAGGCAGGAGATGGTCAGGTACTGTTTTCTCTCAGTTGGCAACCTGCGCACACAATCGCAGTGTTGTACAGCTTGTTTCATCACCTTTGCGAAGTTGCCGCTCTCACCGGCTCCCGGAGACGAAGAAGCTGCTTCTTCGCGCAAAGACGATTCTGCGGCTCACAGGGCTCTGCGGTGTGCGCCTTCTGCCGAAAGAGGCCCGGGAACGGTGCTTAGCTCTGCAGAGCACCGTACCTTCGTCTTTAGCCTCTCTTCTCGTCTACATCTTAGCAAAAAGCATTTCCACTCTTTCTGGCAAGGAGAAACTCTGCCAGCACAAAAAACATCTCCCATCGTGTTCTAGAAGCTGAACGGAGGTCTGCCGAGTGTTTTGCAAGAAGAGAAAGAAAGTTGTCCAAAACAGCTTGCAATCGAATATTCATGTGAATAGAAAAGGCAGGAGATGGTCAGGTACTGTTTTCTCTCAGTTGGCAAGCTGCGCACACAATCGCAGTGTTGTACAGCTTGTTTCATCACCTTTGCGAAGTTGCCGCTCTCTCCGGCTCCCGGAGACGAAGAAGCTGCTTCTTCGCGCAAAGACGATTCTGCCGCTCACAGTGTTCTGTGGTGTGCGCCTTCTGCCGAAAGAGGTCCGGGAGCGGTGCTTAGCTCGGCAGAGCACCGTACCTTCGTCTTTAGCCTCTCTTCTCGTCTACATCTTAGCAAAAAGCTTTTCCACTCTGTCTGGCAAGGAGAAACTCTGCCAGCACAGAAAACATCTCCCATCGTGTTCTAGAGGCTGCACGGAGGTCTGCCGAGTGTTTTGCAAGAAGAGAAAGAAAGTTGTCCAAAACAGCTTGCAATCGAATATTCATGTGAATAGAAAAGTCACGAGATGGTCAGGTACTGTTTTCTCTCACTTGGCAAGCTGCGCACACAATCGCAGTGTTGTACAGCTTGTTTCATCACCTTTGCGAAGTTGCCGCTCTCTCCGGCTCCCGGAGACGAAGAAGCTGCTTCTTCGCGCAAAGACGATTCTGCCGCTCACAGTGCTGTGCGGTGTGCGCCTTCTGCCGAAAGAGGCCCGGGAGCGGTGCTTAGATCTGCAGAGCACCGTACCTTCGTCTTTAGCCTCTCTTCTCGTCTACATCTTAGCAAAAAGCTTTTCCACTCTGTCTGGCAAGGAGAAACTGTGCCAGCACAAAAAACATCTCCCATCGTGTTCTAGAGGCTGCACGGAGGTCTGCCGAGTGTTTTGCAAGAAGAGAAAGAAAGTTGTCCAAAACAGCTTGCAATCGAATGTTCATGTGAATAGAAAAGGCAGGAGAGTGGTCAGGTACTGTTTTGTCTCAGTTGGCAAGCTGCGCACACAATCGCAGTGTTGTACAGCTTGTTTCATCACCTTTGCGAAGCTGTCGCTGTCTCCGGCTCCCGGAGACGAAGAAGCTGCTTCTTCGCGCAAAGACGATTCTGCCGCTCACAGTGCTGTGCGGTGTGCGCCTTCTGCCGAAAGAGATCCGGGAACGGTGCTTAGCTCTGCAGAGCACCGTACCTTCGTCGTTAGCCTCTCTTCTCGTCTACATCTTAGCAAAAAGCTTTTCCACTCTGTCTGGCAAGGAGAAACTGTGCCAGCACAAAAAACATCGCCCATCGTGTTCTAGAGGCTGCACGGAGGTCTGCCGAGTGTTTTGCAAGAAGAGAAAGAAAGTTGTCCAAAACAGCTTGCAATCGAGTGTTCATGTGATTAGAAAAGGCAGGAGAGTGGTCAGGTACTGTTTTTTCTCAGTTGGCAAGCTGCGCACACAATCGCAGTGTTGTACAGCTTGTTTCATCACCTTTGCGAAGCTGCCGCTCTCTCCGGCTCCCGGAGACGAAGAAGCTGCTTCTTCGCGCAAAGACGATTCTGCCGCTCACAGTGCTCTGCGGTGTGTGGCTTCTGCCGAAAGAGTCCCGGGAGCGGTGCTTAGCTCTGCAGAGCACCGTACCTTCGTCTTTAGCCTCTCTTCTCGTCTACATCTTAGCAAAAAGCTTTTCCACTCTGTCTGGCAAGGAGAAACTCTGCCAGCACAAAAAACATCTCCCATCGTGTTCTAGAAGCTGCACGGAGGTCTGCCGAGTGTTTTGCAAGAAGAGAAAGAAAGTTGTCTAAAACAGCTTGCAATCGAATATTCATGTGAATAGAAAAGGCAGGAGATGGTCAGGTACTGTTTCCTCTCAGTTGGCAAGCTGCGCACACAATCGCAGTGTTGTACAGCTTGTTTCATCACCTTTGCGAAGTTGCCGCTCTCACCGGCTCCCGGAGACGAAGAAGCTGCTTCTTCGCGCAAAGACGATTCTGCGGCTCACAGGGCTCTGCGGTGTGCGCCTTCTGCCGAAAGAGGCCCGGGAGCGGTGCTTAGCTCTGCAGAGCACCGTACCTTCGTCTTTAGCCTCTCTTCTCGTCGACATCTTAGCAAAAAGCTTTTCCACTCTGTCTGGCAAGGAGAAACTGTGCCAGCACAGAAAACATCTCCCATCGTGTTCTAGAGGCTGCACGGAGGTCTGCCGAGTGTTTTGCAAGAAGAGTAAGAAAGTTGTCCAAAACAGCTTGCAATCGAATGTTCATGTGAATAGAAAAGGCAGGAGAGTGGTCAGGTACTGTTTTCTCTCAGTTGGCAAGCTGCGCACACAATCGCAGTGTTGTACAGCTTGTTTCATCACCTTTACGAAGCTGCCGCTCTCTCCGGCTCCCGGAGACGAAGAAGCTGCTTCTTCGCGCAAAGACGATTCTGCCGCTCACAGTGCTGTGCGGTGTGCGCCTTCTGCCGAAAGAGATCCGGGAACGGTGCTTAGCTCTGCAGAGCACCGTACCTTCGTCGTTAGCCTCTCTTCTCGTCTACATCTTAGCAAAAACCTTTTCCACTCTGTCTGGCAAGGAGAAACTGTGCCAGCACAAAAAACATCTCCCACCGTGTTCTAGAGGCTGCACGGAGGTCTGCCGAGTGTTTTGCAAGAAGAGAAAGAAAGTTGTCCAAAACAGCTTGCAATCGAATATTCATGTGAATAGAAAAGGCAGGAGATGGTCAGGTACTGTTTTCTCTCAGTTGGCAACCTGCGCACACAATCGCAGTGTTGTACAGCTTGTTTCATCACCTTTGCGAAGTTGCCGCTCTCACCGGCTCCCGGAGACGAAGAAGCTGCTTCTTCGCGCAAAGACGATTCTGCGGCTCACAGGGCTCTGCGGTGTGCGCCTTCTGCCGAAAGAGGCCCGGGAGCGGTGCTTAGCTCTGCAGAGCACCGTACCTTCGTCTTTAGCCTCTCTTCTCGTCTACATCTTAGCAAAAAGCTTTTCCACTCTTTCTGGCAAGGAGAAACTCTGCCAGCACAAAAAACATCTCCCATCGTGTTCTAGAAGCTGCACGGAGGTCTGCCGAGTGTTTTGCAAGAAGAGAAAGAAAGTTGTCCAAAACAGCTTGCAATCGAATATTCATGTGAATAGAAAAGGCAGGAGATGGTCAGGTACTGTTTTCTCTCAGTTGGCAAGCTGCGCACACAATCGCAGTGTTGTACAGCTTGTTTCATCACCTTTGCGAAGTTGCCGCTCTCACCGGCTCCCGGAGACGAAGAAGCTGCTTCTTCGCGCAAAGACGATTCTGCCGCTCACAGTGTTCTGTGGTGTGCGCCTTCTGCCGAAAGAGGTCCGGGAGCGGTGCTTAGCTCGGCAGAGCACCGTACCTTCGTCTTTAGCCTCTCTTCTCGTCTACATCTTAGCAAAAAGCTTTTCCACTCTGTCTGGCAAGGAGAAACTGTGCCAGCACAGAAAACATCTCCCATCGTGTTCTAGAGGCTGCACGGAGGTCTGCCGAGTGTTTTGCAAGAAGAGAAAGAAAGTTGTCCAAAACAGCTTGCAATCGAATATTCATGTGAATAGAAAAGTCACGAGATGGTCAGGTACTGTTTTCTCTCACTTGGCAAGCTGCGCACACAATCGCAGTGTTGTACAGCTTGTTTCATCACCTTTGCGAAGTTGCCGCTCTCTCCGGCTCCCGGAGACGAAGAAGCTGCTTCTTCGCGCAAAGACGATTCTGCCGCTCACAGTGCTGTGCGGTGTGCGCCTTCTGCCGAAAGAGGCCCGGGAGCGGTGCTTAGATCTGCAGAGCACCGTACCTTCGTCTTTAGCCTCTCTTCTCGTCTACATCTTAGCAAAAAGCTTTTCCACTCTGTCTGGCAAGGAGAAACTGTGCCAGCACAAAAAACATCTCCCATCGTGTTCTAGAGGCTGCACGGAGGTCTGCCGAGTGTTTTGCAAGAAGAGAAAGAAAGTTGTCCAAAACAGCTTGCAATCGAATGTTCATGTGAATAGAAAAGGCAGGAGAGTGGTCAGGTACTGTTTTCTCTCAGTTGGCAAGCTGCGCACACAATCGCAGTGTTGTACAGCTTGTTTCATCACCTTTGCGAAGCTGTCGCTCTCTCCGACTCCCGGAGACGAAGAAGCTGCTTCTTCGCGCAAAGACAATTCTGCCGCTCACAGTGCTGTGCGGTGTGCGCCTTCTGCCGAAAGAGATCCGGGAACGGTGCTTAGCTCTGCAGAGCACCGTACCTTCGTCGTTAGCCTCTCTTCTCGTCTACATCTTAGCAAAAAGCTTTTCCACTCTGTCTGGCAAGGAGAAACTGTGCCAGCACAAAAAACATCTCCCATCGTGTTCTAGAGGCTGCACGGAGGTCTGCCGAGTGTTTTGCAAGAAGAGAAAGAAAGTTGTCCAAAACAGCTTGCAATCGAATGTTCATGTGATTAGAAAAGGCAGGAGAGTGGTCAGGTACTGTTTTTTCTCAGTTGGCAAGCTGCGCACACAATCGCAGTGTTGTACAGCTTGTTTCATCACCTTTGCGAAGCTGCCGCTCTCTCCGGCTCCCGGAGACGAAGAAGCTGCTTCTTCGCGCAAAGACGATTCTGCCGCTCACAGTGCTCTGCGGTGTGCGGCTTCTGCCGAAAGAGTCCCGGGAGCGGTGCTTAGCTCTGCAGAGCACCGTACCTTCGTCTTTAGCCTCTCTTCTCGTCTACATCTTAGCAAAAAGCTTTTCCACTCTGTCTGGCAAGGAGAAACTGTGCCAGCTCAAAAAACATCTCCCACCGTGTTCTAGAGGCTGCACGGAGGTCTGCCGAGTGTTTTGCAAGAAGAGAAAGAAAGTTGTCCAAAACAGCTTGCAATCAAATGTTCATGTGATTAGAAAAGGCAGGAGAGTGGTCAGGTACTGTTTTCTCTCAGTTGGCAAGCTGCGCACACAATCGCAGTGTTGTACAGCTTGTTTCATCACCTTTGCGAAGCTGCCGCTCTCTCCGGCTCCCGGAGACGAAGAAGCTGCTTCTTCGCGCAAAGACGATTCTGCCGCTCACAGGGCTCTGCGGTGTGCGCCTTCTGCCGAAAGAGGCCCGGGAGCGGTGCTTAGCTCTGCAGAGCACCGTACCTTCGTCGTTAGCCTCTCTTCTCGTCTACATCTTAGCAAAAAGCTTTTCCACTCTGTCTGGCAAGGAGAAACTGTGCCAGCACAAAAAACATCTCCCACCGTGTTCTAGAGGCTGCACGGAGGTCTGCCGAGTGTTTTGCAAGAAGAGAAAGAAAGTTGTCCAAAACAGCTTGCAATCGAATGTTCATCTGAATAGAAAAGGCAGGAGAGTGGTCAGGTACTGTTTTTTCTCAGTTGGCAAGCTGCGCACACAATCGCAGTGTTGTACAGCTTGTTTCATCACCTTTGCGAAGCTGCCGCTCTCTCCGGCTCCCGGAGACGAAGAAGCTGCTTCTTCGCGCAAAGACGATTCTGCCGCTCACAGTGCTCTGCGGTGTGCGGCTTCTGCCGAAAGAGTCCCGGGAGCGGTGCTTAGCTCTGCAGAGCACCGTACCTTCGTCTTTAGCCTCTCTTCTCGTCTACATCTTAGCAAAAAGCTTTTCCACTCTGTCTGGCAAGGAGAAACTGTGCCAGCACAAAAAACATCTCCCATCGTGTTCTAGAAGCTGCACGGAGGTCTGCCGAGTGTTTTGCAAGAAGAGAAAGAAAGTTGTCTAAAACAGCTTGCAATCGAATATTCATGTGAATAGAAAAGGCAGGAGAGTGGTCAGGTACTGTTTTCTCTCAGTTGGCAAGCTGCGCACACAATCGCAGTGTTGTACAGCTTGTTTCATCACCTTTGCGAAGCTGCCGCTCTCTCCGGCTCCCGGAGACGAAGAAGCTGCTTCTTCGCGCAAAGACGATTCTGCCGCTCACAGTGCTCTGCGGTGTGCGCCTTCTGCCGAAAGAGGCCCGGGAGCGGTGCTTAGCTCTGCAGAGCACCGTACCTTCGTCTTTAGCCTCTCTTCTCGTCTACATCTTAGCAAAAAGCTTTTCCACTCTGTCTGGCAAGGAGAAACTCTGCCAGCACAAAAAACATCTCCCATCGTGTTCTAGAAGCTGCACGGAGGTCTGCCGAGTGTTTTGCAAGAAGAGAAAGAAAGTTGTCCAAAACAGCTTGCAATCGAATATTCATGTGAATAGAAAAGGCAGGAGATGGTCAGGTACTGTTTTCTTTCAGTTGGCAAGCTGCGCACACAATCGCAGTGTTGTACAGCTTGTTTCATCACCTTTGCGAAGTTGCCGCTCTCACCGGCTCCCGGAGACGAAGAAGCTGCTTCTTCGCGCAAAGACGATTCTGCCGCTCACAGTGCTCTGCGGTGAGCGGCTTCTGCCGAAAGAGGTCCGGGAGCGGTGCTTAGCTCGGCAGAGCACCGTACCTTCGTCGTTAGCCTCTCTTCTCGTCTACATCTTAGCAAAAAGCTTTTCCACTCTGTCTGGCAAGGAGAAACTGTGCCAGCACAAAAAACATCTCCCATCGTGTTCTAGAGGCTGCACGGAGGTCTGCCGAGTGTTTTGCAAGAAGAGAAAGAAAGTTGTCCAAAACAGCTTGCAATCGAATGTTCATGTGAATAGAAAAGGCAGGAGAGTGGTCAGGTACTGTTTTGTCTCAGTTGGCAAGCTGCGCACACAATCGCAGTGTTGTACAGCTTGTTTCATCACCTTTGCGAAGCTGTCGCTGTCTCCGGCTCCCGGAGACGAAGAAGCTGCTTCTTCGCGCAAAGACGATTCTGCCGCTCACAGTGCTGTGCGGTGTGCGCCTTCTGCCGAAAGAGATCCGGGAACGGTGCTTAGCTCTGCAGAGCACCGTACCTTCGTCGTTAGCCTCTCTTCTCGTCTACATCTTAGCAAAAAGCTTTTCCACTCTGTCTGGCAAGGAGAAACTGTGCCAGCACAAAAAACATCTCCCATCGTGTTCTAGAGGCTGCACGGAGGTCTGCCGAGTGTTTTGCAAGAAGAGAAAGAAAGTTGTCCAAAACAGCTTGCAATCGAATGTTCATGTGATTAGAAAAGGCAGGAGAGTGGTCAGGTACTGTTTTGTCTCAGTTGGCAAGCTGCGCACACAATCGCAGTGTTGTACAGCTTGTTTCATCACCTTTGCGAAGCTGCCGCTCTCTCCGGCTCCCGGAGACGAAGAAGCTGCTTCTTCGCGCAAAGACGATTCTGCCGCTCACAGTGCTCTGCGGTGTGCGGCTTCTGCCGAAAGAGTCCCGGGAGCGGTGCTTAGCTCTGCAGAGCACCGTACCTTCGTCTTTAGCCTCTCTTCTCGTCTACATCTTAGCAAAAAGCTTTTCCACTCTGTCTGGCAAGGAGAAACTCTGCCAGCACAAAAAACATCTCCCATCGTGTTCTAGAAGCTGCACGGAGGTCTGCCGAGTGTTTTGCAAGAAGAGAAAGAAAGTTGTCTAAAACAGCTTGCAATCGAATATTCATGCGAATAGAAAAGGCAGGAGATGGTCAGGTACTGTTTTCTCTCAGTTGGCAAGCTGCGCACACAATCGCAGTGTTGTACAGCTTGTTTCATCACCTTTGCGAAGTTGCCGCTCTCACCGGCTCCCGGAGACGAAGAAGCTGCTTCTTCGCGCAAAGACGATTCTGCGGCTCACAGGGCTCTGCGGTGTGCGCCTTCTGCCGAAAGAGGCCCGGGAGCGGTGCTTAGCTCTGCAGAGCACCGTACCTTGGTCTTTAGCCTCTCTTCTCGTCTACATCTTAGCAAAAAGCTTTTCCACTCTGTCTGGCAAGGAGAAACTGTGCCAGCACAGAAAACATCTCCCATCGTGTTCTAGAGGCTGCACGGAGGTCTGCCGAGTGTTTTGCAAGAAGAGTAAGAAAGTTGTCCAAAACAGCTTGCAATCGAATGTTCATGTGAATAGAAAAGGCAGGAGAGTGGTCAGGTACTGTTTTCTCTCAGTTGGCAAGCTGCGCACACAATCGCAGTGTTGTACAGCTTGTTTCATCACCTTTGCGAAGCTGCCGCTCTCTCCGGCTCCCGGAGGCGAAGAAGCTGCTTCTTCGCGCAAAGACGATTCTGCCGCTCACAGTGCTCTGCGGTGTGCGGCTTCTGCCGAAAGAGGTCCGGGAGCGGTGCTTAGCTCGGCAGAGCACCGTACCTTCGTCTTTAGGCTCTCTTCTCGTCTACATCTTAGCAAAAAGCTTTTCCACTCTGTCTGGCAAGGAGAAACTGTGCCAGCACAGAAAACATCTCCCATCGTGTTCTAGAGGCTGCACGGAGGTCTGCCGAGTGTTTTGCAAGAAGAGAAAGAAAGTTGTCCAAAACAGCTTGCAATCGAATGTTCATGTGAATAGAAAAGGCAGGAGAGTGGTCAGGTACTGTTTTCTCTCAGTTGGCAAGCTGCGCACACAATCGCAGTGTTGTACAGCCTGTTTCATCACCTTTGCGAAGTTGCCGCTCTCTCCGGCTCCCGGAGACGAAGAAGCTGCTTCTTCGCGCAAAGACGATTCTGCCGCTCACAGTGGTCTGCGGTGTGCGCCTTCTGCCGAAAGAGGCCCGGGAGCGGTGCTTAGCTCTGCAGAGCACCGTACCTTCGTCTTTAGCCTCTCTTCTCGTCTACATCTTAGCAAAAAGCTTTTCCACTCTGTCTGGCAAGGAGAAACTGTGCCAGCTCAAAAAACATCTCCCATCGTGTTCTAGAGGCTGCACGCAGGTCTGCCGAGTGTTTTGCATGAAGAGAAAGAAAGTTGTCCAAAACAGCTTGCAATCGAATTTTCATGTGAATAGAAAAGGCAGGAGAGTGGTCAGGTACTGTTTTCTCTCAGTTGGCAAGCTGCGCACACAATCGCAGTGTTGTACAGCTTGTTTCATCACCTTTGCGAAGCTGCCGCTCTCTCCGGCTCCCGGAGACGAAGAAGCTGCTTCTTCGCGCAAAGACGATTCTGCCGCTCACAGTGCTCTGCGGTGTGCGCCTTCTGCCGAAAGAGATCCGGGAACGGTGCTTAGCTCTGCAGAGCACCGTACCTTCGTCGTTAGCCTCTCTTCTCGTCTACATCTTAGCAAAAAGCTTTTCCACTCTGTCTGGCAAGGAGAAACTGTGCCAGCACAAAAAACATCTCCCACCGTGTTCTAGAGGCTGCACGGAGGTCTGCCGAGTGTTTTGCAAGAAGAGAAAGAAAGTTGTCCAAAACAGCTTGCAATCGAATGTTCATGTGATTAGAAAAGGCAGGAGAGTGGTCAGGTACTGTTTTCTCTCAGTTGGCAAGCTGCGCACACAATCGCAGTGTTGTTCAGCTTGTTTCATCACCTTTGCGAAGCTGCCGCTCTCTCCGGCTCCCGGAGACGAAGAAGCTGCTTCTTCGCGCAAAGACGATTCTGCGGCTCACAGGGCTCTGCGGTGTGCGCCTTCTGCCGAAAGAGGCCCGGGAGCGGTGCTTAGCTCTGCAGAGCACCGTACCTTCGTCGTTAGCCTCTCTTCTCGTCTACATCTTAGCAAAAAGCTTTTCCACTCTGTCTGGCAAGGAGAAACTGTGCCAGCACAAAAAACATCTCCCACCGTGTTCTAGAGGCTGCACGGAGGTCTGCCGAGTGTTTTGCAAGAAGAGAAAGAAAGTTGTCCAAAACAGCTTGCAATCGAATGTTCATGTGATTAGAAAAGGCAGGAGAGTGGTCAGGTACTGTTTTTTCTGAGTTGGCAAGCTGCGCACACAATCGCAGTGTTGTACAGCTTGTTTCATCACCTTTGCGAAGCTGCCGCTCTCTCCGGCTCCCGGAGACGAAGAAGCTGCTTCTTTGCGCAAAGACGATTCTGCCGCTCACAGTGCTCTGCGGTGTGCGGCTTCTGCCGAAAGAGTCCCGGGAGCGGTGCTTAGCTCTGCAGAGCACCGTACCTTCGTCTTTAGCCTCTCTTCTCGTCTACATCTTAGCAAAAAGCTTTTCCAATCTGTCTGGCAAGGAGAAACTGTGCCAGCACAAAAAACATCTCCCATCGTGTTCTAGAGGCTGCACGGAGGTCTGCCGAGTGTTTTGCAAGAAGAGAAAGAAAGTTGTCCAAAACAGCTTGCAATCGAATATTCATGTGAATAGAAAAGGCAGGAGATGGTCAGGTACTGTTTTTTCTCAGTTGGCAAGCTGCGCACACAATCGCAGTGTTGTACAGCTTGTTTCATCACCTTTGCGAAGTTGCCGCTCTCACCGGCTCCCGGAGACGAAGAAGCTGCTTCTTCGCGCAAAGACGATTCTGCGGCTCACAGGGCTCTGCGGTGTGCGCCTTCTGCCGAAAGAGGCCCGGGAGCGGTGCTTAGCTCTGCAGAGCACCGTACCTTCGTCTTTAGCCTCTCTTCTCGTCTACATCTTAGCAAAAAGCTTTTCCACTCTGTCTGGCAAGGAGAAACTGTGCCAGCACAGAAAACATCTCCCATCGTGTTCTAGAGGCTGCACGGAGGTCTGCCGAGTGTTTTGCAAGAAGAGTAAGAAAGTTGTCCAAAACAGCTTGCAATCGAATGTTCATGTGAATAGAAAAGGCAGGAGAGTGGTCAGGTACTGTTTTCTCTCAGTTGGCAAGCTGCGCACACAATCGCAGTGTTGTACAGCTTGTTTCATCACCTTTGCGAAGCTGCCGCTCTCTCCGGCTCCCGGAGGCGAAGAAGCTGCTTCTTCGCGCAAAGACGATTCTGCCGCTCACAGTGCTCTGCGGTGTGCGGCTTCTGCCGAAAGAGGCCCGGGAGCTGTGCTTAGCTCTGCAGAGCACCGTACCTTCGTCTTTAGCCTCTCTTCTCGTCTACATCTTAGCAAAAATCTTTTCCACTCTGTCTGGCAAGGAGAAACTGTGCCAGCACAAAAACCATCTCCCACCGTGTTCTAGAGGCTGCACGGAGGTCTGCCGAGTGTTTTGCAAGAAGAGAAAGAAAGTTGTCCAAAACAGCTTGCAATCGAATGTTCATGTGATTAGAAAAGGCAGGAGAGTGGTCAGGTACTGTTTTCTCTCAGTTGGCAAGCTGCGCACACAATCGCAGTGTTGTACAGCTTGTTTCATCACCTTTGCGAAGTTGCCGCTCTCTCCGGCTCCCGGAGACGAAGAAGCTGCTTCTTCGCGCAAAGACGATTCTGCCGCTCACAGTGCTCTGCGGTGTGCGCCTTCTGCCGAAAGAGGCCCGGGAGCGGTGCTTAGCTCTGCAGAGCACCGTACCTTCGTCTTTAGCCTCTCTTCTCGTCTACATCTTAGCAAAAAGCTTTTCCACTCTGTCTGGCAAGGAGAAACTCTGCCAGCACAAAAAACATCTCCCATCGTGTTCTAGAAGCTGCACGGAGGTCTGCCGAGTGTTTTGCAAGAAGAGAAAGAAAGTTGTCCAAAACAGCTTGCAATCGAATATTCATGTGAATAGAAAAGGCAGGAGATGGTCAGGTACTGTTTTCTTTCAGTTGGCAAGCTGCGCACACAATCGCAGTGTTGTACAGCTTGTTTCATCACCTTTGCGAAGTTGCCGCTCTCACCGGCTCCCGGAGACGAAGAAGCTGCTTCTTCGCGCAAAGACGATTCTGCCGCTCACAGTGCTCTGCGGTGAGCGGCTTCTGCCGAAAGAGGTCCGGGAGCGGTGCTTAGCTCGGCAGAGCACCGTACCTTCGTCGTTAGCCTCTCTTCTCGTCTACATCTTAGCAAAAAGCTTTTCCACTCTGTCTGGCAAGGAGAAACTGTGCCAGCACAAAAAACATCTCCCATCGTGTTCTAGAGGCTGCACGGAGGTCTGCCGAGTGTTTTGCAAGAAGAGAAAGAAAGTTGTCCAAAACAGCTTGCAATCGAATGTTCATGTGAATAGAAAAGGCAGGAGAGTGGTCAGGTACTGTTTTGTCTCAGTTGGCAAGCTGCGCACACAATCGCAGTGTTGTACAGCTTGTTTCATCACCTTTGCGAAGCTGTCGCTGTCTCCGGCTCCCGGAGACGAAGAAGCTGCTTCTTCGCGCAAAGACGATTCTGCCGCTCACAGTGCTGTGCGGTGTGCGCCTTCTGCCGAAAGAGATCCGGGAACGGTGCTTAGCTCTGCAGAGCACCGTACCTTCGTCGTTAGCCTCTCTTCTCGTCTACATCTTAGCAAAAAGCTTTTCCACTCTGTCTGGCAAGGAGAAACTGTGCCAGCACAAAAAACATCTCCCATCGTGTTCTAGAGGCTGCACGGAGGTCTGCCGAGTGTTTTGCAAGAAGAGAAAGAAAGTTGTCCAAAACAGCTTGCAATCGAATGTTCATGTGATTAGAAAAGGCAGGAGAGTGGTCAGGTACTGTTTTGTCTCAGTTGGCAAGCTGCGCACACAATCGCAGTGTTGTACAGCTTGTTTCATCACCTTTGCGAAGCTGCCGCTCTCTCCGGCTCCCGGAGACGAAGAAGCTGCTTCTTCGCGCAAAGACGATTCTGCCGCTCACAGTGCTCTGCGGTGTGCGGCTTCTGCCGAAAGAGTCCCGGGAGCGGTGCTTAGCTCTGCAGAGCACCGTACCTTCGTCTTTAGCCTCTCTTCTCGTCTACATCTTAGCAAAAAGCTTTTCCACTCTGTCTGGCAAGGAGAAACTCTGCCAGCACAAAAAACATCTCCCATCGTGTTCTAGAAGCTGCACGGAGGTCTGCCGAGTGTTTTGCAAGAAGAGAAAGAAAGTTGTCTAAAACAGCTTGCAATCGAATATTCATGCGAATAGAAAAGGCAGGAGATGGTCAGGTACTGTTTTCTCTCAGTTGGCAAGCTGCGCACACAATCGCAGTGTTGTACAGCTTGTTTCATCACCTTTGCGAAGTTGCCGCTCTCACCGGCTCCCGGAGACGAAGAAGCTGCTTCTTCGCGCAAAGACGATTCTGCGGCTCACAGGGCTCTGCGGTGTGCGCCTTCTGCCGAAAGAGGCCCGGGAGCGGTGCTTAGCTCTGCAGAGCACCGTACCTTGGTCTTTAGCCTCTCTTCTCGTCTACATCTTAGCAAAAAGCTTTTCCACTCTGTCTGGCAAGGAGAAACTGTGCCAGCACAGAAAACATCTCCCATCGTGTTCTAGAGGCTGCACGGAGGTCTGCCGAGTGTTTTGCAAGAAGAGTAAGAAAGTTGTCCAAAACAGCTTGCAATCGAATGTTCATGTGAATAGAAAAGGCAGGAGAGTGGTCAGGTACTGTTTTCTCTCAGTTGGCAAGCTGCGCACACAATCGCAGTGTTGTACAGCTTGTTTCATCACCTTTGCGAAGCTGCCGCTCTCTCCGGCTCCCGGAGGCGAAGAAGCTGCTTCTTCGCGCAAAGACGATTCTGCCGCTCACAGTGCTCTGCGGTGTGCGGCTTCTGCCGAAAGAGGTCCGGGAGCGGTGCTTAGCTCGGCAGAGCACCGTACCTTCGTCTTTAGGCTCTCTTCTCGTCTACATCTTAGCAAAAAGCTTTTCCACTCTGTCTGGCAAGGAGAAACTGTGCCAGCACAGAAAACATCTCCCATCGTGTTCTAGAGGCTGCACGGAGGTCTGCCGAGTGTTTTGCAAGAAGAGAAAGAAAGTTGTCCAAAACAGCTTGCAATCGAATGTTCATGTGAATAGAAAAGGCAGGAGAGTGGTCAGGTACTGTTTTCTCTCAGTTGGCAAGCTGCGCACACAATCGCAGTGTTGTACAGCCTGTTTCATCACCTTTGCGAAGTTGCCGCTCTCTCCGGCTCCCGGAGACGAAGAAGCTGCTTCTTCGCGCAAAGACGATTCTGCCGCTCACAGTGGTCTGCGGTGTGCGCCTTCTGCCGAAAGAGGCCCGGGAGCGGTGCTTAGCTCTGCAGAGCACCGTACCTTCGTCTTTAGCCTCTCTTCTCGTCTACATCTTAGCAAAAAGCTTTTCCACTCTGTCTGGCAAGGAGAAACTGTGCCAGCTCAAAAAACATCTCCCATCGTGTTCTAGAGGCTGCACGCAGGTCTGCCGAGTGTTTTGCATGAAGAGAAAGAAAGTTGTCCAAAACAGCTTGCAATCGAATTTTCATGTGAATAGAAAAGGCAGGAGAGTGGTCAGGTATTGTTTTCTCTCAGTTGGCAAGCTGCGCACACAATCGCAGTGTTGTACAGCTTGTTTCATCACCTTTGCGAAGCTGCCGCTCTCTCCGGCTCCCGGAGACGAAGAAGCTGCTTCTTCGCGCAAAGACGATTCTGCCGCTCACAGTGCTCTGCGGTGTGCGCCTTCTGCCGAAAGAGATCCGGGAACGGTGCTTAGCTCTGCAGAGCACCGTACCTTCGTCGTTAGCCTCTCTTCTCGTCTACATCTTAGCAAAAAGCTTTTCCACTCTGTCTGGCAAGGAGAAACTGTGCCAGCACAAAAAACATCTCCCACCGTGTTCTAGAGGCTGCACGGAGGTCTGCCGAGTGTTTTGCAAGAAGAGAAAGAAAGTTGTCCAAAACAGCTTGCAATCGAATGTTCATGTGATTAGAAAAGGCAGGAGAGTGGTCAGGTACTGTTTTCTCTCAGTTGGCAAGCTGCGCACACAATCGCAGTGTTGTACAGCTTGTTTCATCACCTTTGCGAAGCTGCCGCTCTCTCCGGCTCCCGGAGACGAAGAAGCTGCTTCTTCGCGCAAAGACGATTCTGCGGCTCACAGGGCTCTGCGGTGTGCGCCTTCTGCCGAAAGAGGCCCGGGAGCGGTGCTTAGCTCTGCAGAGCACCGTACCTTCGTCGTTAGCCTCTCTTCTCGTCTACATCTTAGCAAAAAGCTTTTCCACTCTGTCTGGCAAGGAGAAACTGTGCCAGCACAAAAAACATCTCCCACCGTGTTCTAGAGGCTGCACGGAGGTCTGCCGAGTGTTTTGCAAGAAGAGAAAGAAAGTTGTCCAAAACAGCTTGCAATCGAATGTTCATGTGATTAGAAAAGGCAGGAGAGTGGTCAGGTACTGTTTTTTCTGAGTTGGCAAGCTGCGCACACAATCGCAGTGTTGTACAGCTTGTTTCATCACCTTTGCGAAGCTGCCGCTCTCTCCGGCTCCCGGAGACGAAGAAGCTGCTTCTTTGCGCAAAGACGATTCTGCCGCTCACAGTGCTCTGCGGTGTGCGGCTTCTGCCGAAAGAGTCCCGGGAGCGGTGCTTAGCTCTGCAGAGCACCGTACCTTCGTCTTTAGCCTCTCTTCTCGTCTACATCTTAGCAAAAAGCTTTTCCAATCTGTCTGGCAAGGAGAAACTGTGCCAGCACAAAAAACATCTCCCATCGTGTTCTAGAGGCTGCACGGAGGTCTGCCGAGTGTTTTGCAAGAAGAGAAAGAAAGTTGTCCAAAACAGCTTGCAATCGAATATTCATGTGAATAGAAAAGGCAGGAGATGGTCAGGTACTGTTTTTTCTCAGTTGGCAAGCTGCGCACACAATCGCAGTGTTGTACAGCTTGTTTCATCACCTTTGCGAAGTTGCCGCTCTCACCGGCTCCCGGAGACGAAGAAGCTGCTTCTTCGCGCAAAGACGATTCTGCGGCTCACAGGGCTCTGCGGTGTGCGCCTTCTGCCGAAAGAGGCCCGGGAGCGGTGCTTAGCTCTGCAGAGCACCGTACCTTCGTCTTTAGCCTCTCTTCTCGTCTACATCTTAGCAAAAAGCTTTTCCACTCTGTCTGGCAAGGAGAAACTGTGCCAGCACAGAAAACATCTCCCATCGTGTTCTAGAGGCTGCACGGAGGTCTGCCGAGTGTTTTGCAAGAAGAGTAAGAAAGTTGTCCAAAACAGCTTGCAATCGAATGTTCATGTGAATAGAAAAGGCAGGAGAGTGGTCAGGTACTGTTTTCTCTCAGTTGGCAAGCTGCGCACACAATCGCAGTGTTGTACAGCTTGTTTCATCACCTTTGCGAAGCTGCCGCTCTCTCCGGCTCCCGGAGGCGAAGAAGCTGCTTCTTCGCGCAAAGACGATTCTGCCGCTCACAGTGCTCTGCGGTGTGCGGCTTCTGCCGAAAGAGGCCCGGGAGCTGTGCTTAGCTCTGCAGAGCACCGTACCTTCGTCTTTAGCCTCTCTTCTCGTCTACATCTTAGCAAAAATCTTTTCCACTCTGTCTGGCAAGGAGAAACTGTGCCAGCACAAAAACCATCTCCCACCGTGTTCTAGAGGCTGCACGGAGGTCTGCCGAGTGTTTTGCAAGAAGAGAAAGAAAGTTGTCCAAAACAGCTTGCAATCGAATGTTCATGTGATTAGAAAAGGCAGGAGAGTGGTCAGGTACTGTTTTCTCTCAGTTGGCAAGCTGCGCACACAATCGCAGTGTTGTACAGCTTGTTTCATCACCTTTGCGAAGTTGCCGCTCTCTCCGGCTCCCGGAGACGAAGAAGCTGCTTCTTCGCGCAAAGACGATTCTGCCGCTCACAGTGCTCTGCGGTGTGCGCCTTCTGCCGAAAGAGGCCCGGGAGCGGTGCTTAGCTCTGCAGAGCACCGTACCTTCGTCTTTAGCCTCTCTTCTCGTCTACATCTTAGCAAAAAGCTTTTCCACTCTGTCTGGCAAGGAGAAACTCTGCCAGCACAAAAAACATCTCCCATCGTGTTCTAGAAGCTGCACGGAGGTCTGCCGAGTGTTTTGCAAGAAGAGAAAGAAAGTTGTCCAAAACAGCTTGCAATCGAATATTCATGTGAATAGAAAAGACAGGAGATGGTCAGGTACTGTTTTCTTTCAGTTGGCAAGCTGCGCACACAATCGCAGTGTTGTACAGCTTGTTTCATCACCTTTGCGAAGTTGCCGCTCTCACCGGCTCCCGGAGACGAAGAAGCTGCTTCTTCGCGCAAAGACGATTCTGCCGCTCACAGTGCTCTGCGGTGTGCGGCTTCTGCCGAAAGAGGTCCGGGAGCGGTGCTTAGCTCGGCAGAGCACCGTACCTTCGTCTTTAGCCTCTCTTCTCGTCTACATCTTAGCAAAAAGCTTTTCCACTCTGTCTGGCAAGGAGAAACTGTGCCAGCACAGAAAACATCTCCCATCGTGTTCTGGAGGCTGCACGGAGGTCTGCCGAGTGTTTTGCAAGAAGAGAAAGAAAGTTGTCCAAAACAGCTTGCAATCGAATGTTCATGTGAATAGAAAAGGCAGGAGAGTGGTCAGGTACTGTTTTCTCTCAGTTGGCAAGCTGCGCACACAATCGCAGTGTTGTACAGCTTGTTTCATCACCTTTGCGAAGCTGCCGCTCTCTCCGGCTCCCGGAGACGAAGAAGCTGCTTCTTCGCGCAAAGACGATTCTGCCGCTCACAGGGCTCTGCGGTGTGCGCCTTCTGCCGAAAGAGGCCCGGGAGCGGTGCTTAGCTCTGCAGAGCACCGTACCTTCGTCTTTAGCCTCTCTTCTCGTCTACATCTTAGCAAAAAGCTTTTCCACTCTTTCTGGCAAGGAGAAACTCTGCCAGCACAAAAAACATCTCCCATCGTGTTCTAGAAGCTGCACGGAGGTCTGCCGAGTGTTTTGCAAGAAGAGAAAGAAAGTTGTCCAAAACAGCTTGCAATCGAATATTCATGTGAATAGAAAAGGCAGGAGATGGTCAGGTACTGTTTTCTCTCAGTTGGCAAGCTGCGCACACAATCGCAGTGTTGTACAGCTTGTTTCATCACCTTTGCGAAGTTGCCGCTCTCACCGGCTCCCGGAGACGAAGAAGCTGCTTCTTCGCGCAAAGACGATTCTGCCGCTCACAGTGCTCTGCGGTGTGCGTCTTCTGCCGAAAGAGGTCCGGGAGCGGTGCTTAGCTCGGCAGAGCACCGTACCTTCGTCTTTAGCCTCTCTTCTCGTCTACATCTTAGCAAAAAGCTTTTCCACTCTGTCTGGCAAGGAGAAACTGTGCCAGCACAGAAAACATCTCCCATCGTGTTCTAGAGGCTGCACGGAGGTCTGCCGAGTGTTTTGCAAGAAGAGAAAGAAAGTTTTCCAAAACAGCTTGCAATCGAATATTCATGTGAATAGAAAAGTCACGAGATGGTCAGGTACTCTTTTCTCTCACTTGGCAAGCTGCGCACACAATCGCAGTGTTGTACAGCTTGTTTCATCACCTTTGCGAAGTTGCCGCTCTCTCCGGCTCCCGGAGACGAAGAAGCTGCTTCTTCGCGCAAAGACGATTCTGCCGCTCACAGTGCTGTGCGGTGTGCGCCTTCTGCCGAAAGAGGCCCGGGAGCGGTGCTTAGATCTGCAGAGCACCGTACCTTCGTTTTTAGCCTCTCTTCTCGTCTACATCTTAGCAAAAAGCTTTTCCACTCTGTCTGGCAAGGAGAAACTGTGCCAGCACAAAAACCATCTCCCATCGTGTTCTGGAGGCTGCACGGAGGTCTGCCGAGTGTTTTGCAAGAAGAGAAAGAAAGTTGTCCAAAACAGCTTGCAATCGAATGTTCATGTGAATAGAAATGGCAGGAGAGTGGTCAGGTACTGTTTTCTCTCAGTTGGCAAGCTGCGCACACAATCGCAGTGTTGTACAGCTTGTTTCATCACCTTTGCGAAGCTGTCGCTCTCTCCGGCTCCCGGAGACGAAGAAGCTGCTTCTTCGCGCAAAGACGATTCTGCCGCTCACAGTGCTGTGCGGTGTGCGCCTTCTGCCGAAAGAGATCCGGGAACGGTGCTTAGCTCTGCAGAGCACCGTACCTTCGTCGTTAGCCTCTCTTCTCGTCTACATCTTAGCAAAAAGCTTTTCTACTCTGTCTGGCAAGGAGAAACTGTGCCAGGACAAAAAACATCTCCCAGCGTGTTCTAGAGGCTGCACGGAGGTCTGCCGAGTGTTTTGCAAGAAGAGAAAGAAAGTTGTCCAAAACAGCTTGCAATCGAATATTCATGTGATTAGAAAAGGCAGGAGAGTGGTCAGGTACTGTTTTCTCTCCGTTGGCAAGCTGCGCACACAATCGCAGTGTTGTACAGCTTGTTTCATCACCTTTGCGAAGCTGCCGCTCTCTCCGGCTCCCGGAGACGAAGAAGCTGCTTCTTCGCGCAAAGACGATTCTGCCGCTCACAGTGCTCTGCGGTGTGCGGCTTCTGCCGAAAGAGGCCCGGGAGCGGTGCTTAGCTCTGCAGAGCACCGTACCTTCGTCTTTAGCCTCTCTTCTCGTCTACATCTTAGCAAAAAGCTTTTCCACTCTGTCTGGCAAGGAGAAACTGTGCCAGCACAGAAAACATCTCCCATCGTGTTCTAGAGGCTGCACGGAGGTCTGCCGAGTGTTTTGCAAGAAGAGTAAGAAAGTTGTCCAAAACAGCTTGCAATCGAATGTTCATGTGATTAGAAAAGGCAGGAGAGTGGTCAGGTACTGTTTTCTCTCAGTTGGCAAGCTGCGCACACAATCGCAGTGTTGTACAGCTTGTTTCATCACCTTTGCGAAGCTGCCGCTCTCTCCGGCTCCCGGAGGCGAAGAAGCTGCTTCTTTGCGCAAAGACGATTCTGCCACTCACAGTGCTCTGCGGTGTGCGGCTTCTGCCGAAAGTGGCCCGGGAGCTGTGCTTAGCTCTGCAGAACACCGTACCTTCGTCTTTAGCCTCTCTTCTCGTCTACATCTTAGCAAAAAGCTTTTCCACTCTGTCTGGCAAGGAGAAACTGTGCCAGCGCAAAAAACATCTCCCACCGTGTTCTAGAGGCTGCACGGAGGTCTGCCGAGTGTTTTGCAAGAAGAGAAAGAAAGTTGTCCAAAACAGCTTGCAATCGAATGTTCATGTGATTAGAAAAGGCAGGAGAGTGGTCAGGTACTGTTTTCTCTCAGTTGGCAAGCTGCGCACACAATCGCAGTGTTGTACAGCTTGTTTCATCACCTTTGCGAAGCTGCCGCTCTCTCCGGCTCCCGGAGACGAAGAAGCTGCTTCTTCGCGCAAAGACGATTCTGCCGCTCACAGTGCTCTGCGGTGTGCGCCTTCTGCCGAAAGAGGCCCGGGAGCGGTGCTTAGCTCTGCAGAGCACCGTACCTTCGTCTTTAGCCTCTCTTCTCGTCTACATCTTAGCAAAAAGCTTTTCCACTCTGTCTGGCAAGGAGAAACTCTGCCAGCACAAAAAACATCTCCCATCGTGTTCTAGAAGCTGCACGGAGGTCTGCCGAGTGTTTTGCAAGAAGAGAAAGAAAGTTGTCCAAAACAGCTTGCAATCGAATATTCATGTGAATAGAAAAGGCAGGAGATGGTCAGGTACTGTTTTCTCTCAGTTGGCAAGCTGCGCACACAATCGCAGTGTTGTACAGCTTGTTTCATCACCTTTGCGAAGTTGCCGCTCTCACCGGCTCCCGGAGACGAAGAAGCTGCTTCTTCGCGCAAAGATGATTCTGCGGCTCACAGGGCTCTGCGGTGTGCGCCTTCTGCCGAAAGAGGCCCGGGAGCGGTGCTTAGCTCTGCAGAGCACCGTACCTTCGTCTTTAGCCTCTCTTCTCGTCTACATCTTAGCAAAAAGCTTTTCCACTCTGTCTGGCAAGGAGAACCTCTGCCAGCACAGAAAACATCTCCCATCGTGTTCTAGAGGCTGCACGGAGGTCTGCCGAGTGTTTTGCAAGAAGAGAAAGAAAGTTGTCCAAAACAGCTTGCAATCGAATGTTCATGTGAATAGAAAAGGCAGGAGAGTGGTCAGGTACTGTTTTCTCTCAGTTGGCAAGCTGCGCACACAATCGCAGTGTTGTACAGCTTGTTTCATCACCTTTGCGAAGCTGCCGCTCTCTCCGGCTCCCGGAGACGAAGAAGCTGCTTCTTCACGCAAAGACGATTCTGCCGCTCACAGTGCTGTGCGGTGTGCGCCTTCTGCCGAAAGAGATCCGGGAACGGTGCTTAGCTCTGCAGAGCACCGTACCTTCGTCGTTAGCCTCTCTTCTCGTCTACATCTTAGCAAAAAGCTTTTCCACTCTGTCTGGCAAGGAGAAACTGTGCCAGCACAGAAAACATCTCCCATCGTGTTCTAGAGGCTGCACGGAGGTCTGCCGAGTGTTTTGCAAGAAGAGAAAGAAAGTTGTCCAAAACAGCTTGCAATCGAATATTCATGTGAATAGAAAAGTCACGAGATGATCAGGTACTGTTTTCTCTCACTTGGCAAGCTGCGCACACAATCGCAGTGTTGTACAGCTTGTTTCATCACCTTTGCGAAGTTGCCGCTCTCTCCGGCTCCCGGAGACGAAGAAGCTGCTTCTTCACGCAAAGACGATTCTGCCGCTCACAGTGCTCTGCGGTGTGCGCCTTCTGCCGAAAGAGGCCCGGGAGGGGTGCTTAGCTCTGCAGAGCACCGTACCTTCGTCGTTAGCCTCTCTTCTCGTCTACATATTAGCAAAAAGCTTTTCCACTCTGTCTGGCAAGGAGAAACTGTGCCAGCACAAAAAACATCTCCCACCATGTTCTAGAGGCTGCACGGAGGTCTGCCGAGTGTTTTGCAAGAAGAGAAAGAAAGTTGTCCAAAACAGCTTGCAATCGAATGTTCATGTGATTAGAAAAGGCAGGAGATGGTCAGGTACTGTTTTTTCTCAGTTGGCAAGCTGCGCACACAATCGCAGTGTTGTACAGCTTGTTTCATCACCTTTGCGAAGCTGCCGCTCTCTCCGGCTCCCGGAGACGAAGAAGCTGCTTCTTCGCGCAAAGACGATTCTGCCGCTCACAGTGCTCTGCGGTGTGCGGCTACTGCCGAAAGAGGCCCGGGAGCGGTGCTTAGCTCTGCAGAGCACCGTACCTTCGTCTTTAGCCTCTCTTCTCGTCTACATCTTAGCAAAAAGCTTTTCCACTCTGTCTGGCAAGGAGAAACTGTGCCAGCACAAAAAACATCTCCCATCGTGTTCTAGAAGCTGCACGGAGGTCTGCCGAGTGTTTTGCAAGAAGAGAAAGAAAGTTGTCCAAAACAGCTTGCAATCAAATATTCATGTGAATAGAAAAGGCAGGAGATGGTCAGGTACTGTTTTCTCTCAGTTGGCAAGCTGCGCACACAATCGCAGTGTTGTACAGCTTGTTTCATCACCTTTGCGAAGTTGCCGCTCTCACCGGCTCCCGGAGACGAAGCTGCTTCTTCGCGCAAAGACGATTCTGCGGCTCACAGGGCTCTGCGGTGTGCGCCTTCTGCCGAAAGAGGCCCGGGAGCGGTGCTTAGCTCTGCAGAGCACCGTACCTTCGTCTTTAGCCTCTCTTCTCGTCTACATCTTAGCAAAAAGCTTTTCCACTCTGTCTGGCAAGGAGAAACTGTGCCAGCACAGAAAACATCTCCCATCGTGTTCTAGAGGCTGCACGGAGGTCTGCCGAGTGTTTTGCAAGAAGAGTAAGAAAGTTGTCCAAAACAGCTTGCAATCGAATGTTCATGTGAATAGAAAAGGCAGGAGAGTGGTCAGGTACTGTTTTCTCTCAGGTGGCAAGCTGCGCACACAATCGCAGTGTTGTACAGCTTGTTTCATCACCTTTGCCAAGCTGCCGCTCTCTCCGGCTCCCGGAGACGAAGAAGCTGCTTCTTCGCGCAAAGACGATTCTGCCGCTCACAGTGCTCTGCGGTGTGCGCCTTCTGCCGAAAGACGCCCGGGAGCTGTGCTTAGCTCTGCAGAGCACCGTACCTTCGTCTTTAGCCTCTCTTCTCGTCTACATCTTAGCAAAAAGCTTTTCCACTCTGTCTGGCAAGGAGAAACTGTGCCAGCACAAAAAACATCTCCCATCGTGTTCTAGAGGCTGCACGGAGGTCTGCCGAGTGTTTTGCAAGAAGAGTAAGAAAGTTGTCCAAAACAGCTTGCAATCGAATGTTCATGTGAATAGAAAAGGCAGGAGAGTGGTCAGGTACTGTTTTCTCTCAGTTGGCAAGCTGCGCACACAATCGCAGTGTTGTACAGCTTGTTTCATCACCTTTGCGAAGCTGCCGCTCTCTCCGGCTCCCGGAGGCGAAGAAGCTGCTTCTTTGCGCAAAGACGATTCTGCCACTCACAGTGCTCTGCGGTGTGCGGCTTCTGCCGAAAGAGGCCCGGGAGCTGTGCTTAGCTCTGCAGAGCACCGTACCTTCGTCTTTAGCCTCTCTTCTCGTCTACATCTTAGCAAAAAGCTTTTCCACTCTGTCTGGCAAGGAGAAACTGTGCCAGCACAAAAAACATCTCCCACCGTGTTCTAGAGGCTGCACGGAGGTCTGCCGAGTGTTTTGCAAGAAGAGAAAGAAAGTTGTCCAAAACAGCTTGCAATCGAATGTTCATGTGATTAGAAAAGGCAGGAGAGTGGTCAGGTACTGTTTTCTCTCAGTTGGCAAGCTGCGCACACAATCGCAGTGTTGTACAGCTTGTTTCATCACCTTTGCGAAGCTGCCGCTCTCTCCGGCTCCCGGAGACGAAGAAGCTGCTTCTTCGCGCAAAGACGATTCTGCCGCTCACAGTGCTCTGCGGTGTGCGCCTTCTGCCGAAAGAGGCCCGGGAGCGGTGCTTAGCTCTGCAGAGCACCGTACCTTCGTCTTTAGCCTCTCTTCTCGTCTACATCTTAGCAAAAAGCTTTTCCACTCTGTCTGGCAAGGAGAAACTCTGCCAGCACAAAAAACATCTCCCATCGTGTTCTAGAAGCTGCACGGAGGTCTGCCGAGTGTTTTGCAAGAAGAGAAAGAAAGTTGTCCAAAACAGCTTGCAATCGAATATTCATGTGAATAGAAAAGGCAGGAGATGGTCAGGTACTGTTTTCTCTCAGTTGGCAAGCTGCGCACACAATCGCAGTGTTGTACAGCTTGTTTCATCACCTTTGCGAAGTTGCCGCTCTGACCGGCTCCCGGAGACGAAGAAGCTGCTTCTTCGCGCAAAGATGATTCTGCGGCTCACAGGGCTCTGCGGTGTGCGCCTTCTGCCGAAAGAGGCCCGGGAGCGGTGCTTAGCTCTGCAGAGCACCGTACCTTCGTCTTTAGCCTCTCTTCTCGTCTACATCTTAGCAAAAAGCTTTTCCACTCTGTCTGGCAAGGAGAACCTCTGCCAGCACAGAAAACATCTCCCATCGTGTTCTAGAGGCTGCACGGAGGTCTGCCGAGTGTTTTGCAAGAAGAGAAAGAAAGTTGTCCAAAACAGCTTGCAATCGAATGTTCATGTGAATAGAAAAGGCAGGAGAGTGGTCAGGTACTGTTTTCTCTCAGTTGGCAAGCTGCGCACACAATCGCAGTGTTGTACAGCTTGTTTCATCACCTTTGCGAAGCTGCCGCTCTCTCCGGCTCCCGGAGACGAAGAAGCTGCTTCTTCACGCAAAGACGATTCTGCCGCTCACAGTGCTGTGCGGTGTGCGCCTTCTGCCGAAAGAGATCCGGGAACGGTGCTTAGCTCTGCAGAGCACCGTACCTTCGTCGTTAGCCTCTCTTCTCGTCTACATCTTAGCAAAAAGCTTTTCCACTCTGTCTGGCAAGGAGAAACTGTGCCAGCACAAAAAACATCTCCCACCGTGTTCTAGAGGCTGCACGGAGGTCTGCCGAGTGTTTTGCAAGAAGAGAAAGAAAGTTGTCCAAAACAGCTTGCAATCGAATGTTCATGTGATTAGAAAATGCAGGAGAGTGGTCAGGTACTGTTTTCTCTCAGTTGGCAAGCTGCGCACACAATCGCAGTGTTGTACAGCTTGTTTCATCACCTTTGCGAAGCTGCCGCTCTCTCCGGCTCCCGGAGACGAAGAAGCTGCTTCTTCGCGCAAAGACGATTCTGCCGCTCACAGTGCTCTGCGGTGTGCGGCTTCTGCCGAAAGAGTCCCGGGAGCTGTGCTTAGCTCTGCAGAGCACCGTACCTTCGTCTTTAGCCTCTCTTCTCGTCTACATCTTAGCAAAAAGCTTTTCCACTCTGTCTGGCAAGGAGAAACTGTGCCAGCACAGAAAACATCTCCCATCGTGTTCTAGAGGCTGCACGGAGGTCTGCCGAGTGTTTTGCAAGAAGAGAAAGAAAGTTGTCCAAAACAGCTTGCAATCGAATATTCATGTGAATAGAAAAGTCACGAGATGGTCAGGTACTGTTTTCTCTCACTTGGCAAGCTGCGCACACAATCGCAGTGTTGTACAGCTTGTTTAATCACCTTTGGGAAGTTGCCGCTCTCTCCGGCTCCCGGAGACGAAGAAGCTGCTTCTTCGCGCAAAGACGATTCTGCCGCTCACAGTGATGTGCGGTGTGCGCCTTCTGCCGAAAGAGGCCCGGGAGCGGTGCTTAGATCTGCAGAGCACCGTACCTTCGTCTTTAGCCTCTCTTCTCGTCTACATCTTAGCAAAAAGCTTTTCCACTCTGTCTGGCAAGGAGAAACTGTGCCAGCACAAAAAACATCTCCCATCGTGTTCTAGAGGCTGCACGGAGGTCTGCCGAGTGTTTTGCAAGAAGAGAAAGAAAGTTGTCCAAAACAGCTTGCAATCGAATGTTCATGTGAATAGAAAAGGCAGGAGAGTGGTCAGGTACTGTTTTCTCTCAGTTGGCAAGCTGCGCACACAATCGCAGTGTTGTACAGCTTGTTTCATCACCTTTGCGAAGCTGTCGCTCTCTCCGGCTCCCGGAGACGAAGAAGCTGCTTCTTCGCGCAAATACGATTCTGCCGCTCACAGTGCTGTGCGGTGTGCGCCTTCTGCCGAACGAGATCCGGGTACGGTGCTTAGCTCTGCAGAGCACCGTACCTTCATCGTTAGCCTCTCTTCTCGTCTACATCTTAGCAAAAAGCTTTTCCACTCTGTCTGGCAAGGAGAAACTGTGCCAGCACAAAAAACATCTCCCATCGTGTTCTAGAAGCTGCACGGAGGTCTGCCGAGTGTTTTGCAAGAAGAGAAAGAAAGTTGTCCAAAACAGCTTGCAATCAAATATTCATGTGAATAGAAAAGGCAGGAGATGGTCAGGTACTGTTTTCTCTCAGTTGGCAAGCTGCGCACACAATCGCAGTGTTGTACAGCTTGTTTCATCACCTTTGCGAAGTTGCCGCTCTCACCGGCTCCCGGAGACGAAGCTGCTTCTTCGCGCAAAGATGATTCTGCGGCTCACAGGGCTCTGCGGTGTGCGCCTTCTGCCGAAAGAGGCCCGGGAGCGGTGCTTAGCTCTGCAGAGCACCGTACCTTCGTCTTTAGCCTCTCTTCTCGTCTACATCTTAGCAAAAAGCTTTTCCACTCTGTCTGGCAAGGAGAAACTGTGCCAGCACAGAAAACATCTCCCATCGTGTTCTAGAGGCTGCACGGAGGTCTGCCGAGTGTTTTGCAAGAAGAGTAAGAAAGTTGTCCAAAACAGCTTGCAATCGAATGTTCATGTGAATAGAAAAGGCAGGAGAGTGGTCAGGTACTGTTTTCTCTCAGTTGGCAAGCTGCGCACACAATCGCAGTGTTGTACAGCTTGTTTCATCACCTTTGCGAAGCTGCCGCTCTCTCCGGCTCCCGGAGGCGAAGAAGCTGCTTCTTCGCGCAAAGACGATTCTGCCGCTCACAGTGCTCTGCGGTGTGCGGCTTCTGCCGAAAGAGGCCCGGGAGCTGTGCTTAGCTCTGCAGAGCACCGTACCTTCGTCTTTAGCCTCTCTTCTCGTCTACATCTTAGCAAAAAGCTTTTCCACTCTGTCTGGCAAGGAGAAACTGTGCCAGCACAAAAAACATCTCCCACCGTGTTCTAGAGGCTGCACGGAGGTCTGCCGAGTGTTTTGCAAGAAGAGAAAGAAAGTTGTCCAAAACAGCTTGCAATCGAATGTTCATGTGATTAGAAAAGGCAGGAGAGTGGTCAGGTACTGTTTTCTCTCAGTTGGCAAGCTGCGCACACAATCGCAGTGTTGTACAGCTTGTTTCATCACCTTTGCGAAGCTGCCGCTCTCTCCGGCTCCCGGAGACGAAGAAGCTGCTTCTTCGCGCAAAGACGATTCTGCCGCTCACAGTGCTCTGCGGTGTGCGCCTTCTGCCGAAAGAGGCCCGGGAGCGGTGCTTAGCTCTACAGAGCACCGTACCTTCGTCTTTAGCCTCTCTTCTCGTCTACATCTTAGCAAAAAGCTTTTCCACTCTGTCTGGCAAGGAGATACTCTGCCAGCACAAAAAACATCTCCCATCGTGTTCTAGAAGCTGCACGGAGGTCTGCCGAGGGTTTTGCAAGAAGAGAAAGAAAGTTGTCCAAAACAGCTTGCAATCGAATATTCATGTGAATAGAAAAGGCAGGAGATGGTCAGGTACTGTTTTCTCTCAGTTGGCAAGCTGCGCACACAATCGCAGTGTTGTACAGCTTGTTTCATCACCTTTGCGAAGTTGCCGCTCTCACCGGCTCCCGGAGACGAAGAAGCTGCTTCTTCGCGCAAAGACGATTCTGCGGCTCACAGGGCTCTGCGGTGTGCGCCTTCTGCCGAAAGAGGCCCGGGAGCGGTGCTTAGCTCTGCAGAGCACCGTACCTTCGTCTTTAGCCTCTCTTCTCGTCTACATCTTAGCAAAAAGCTTTTCCACTCTGTCTGGCAAGGAGAAACTGTGCCAGCACAGAAAACATCTCCCATCGTGTTCTAGAGGCTGCACGGAGGTCTACCGAGTGTTTTGCAAGAAGAGAAAGAAAGTTGTCCAAAACAGCTTGCAATCGAATGTTCATGTGAATAGAAAAGGCAGGAGAGTGGTCAGGTACTGTTTTCTCTCAGTTGGCAAGCTGCGCACACAATCGCAGTGTTGTACAGCTTGTTTCATCACCTTTGCGAAGCTGCCGCTCTCTCCGGCTCCCGGAGACGAAGAAGCTGCTTCTTCGCGCAAAGACGATTCTGCCGCTCACAGTGCTGTGCGGTGTGCGCCTTCTGCCGAAAGAGGCCCGGGAGCGGTGCTTAGCTCTGCAGAGCACCGTACCTTCGTCTTTAGCCTCTCTTCTCGTCTACATCTTAGCAAAAAGCTTTTCCACTCTGTCTGGCAAGGAGAAACTGTGCCAGCACAAAAAATATCTCCCACCGTGTTCTAGAGGCTGCACGGAGGTCTGCCGAGTGTTTTGCAAGAAGAGAAAGAAAGTTGTCCAAAACAGCTTGCAATCGAATGTTCATGTGAATAGAAAAGGCAGGAGAGTGGTCAGGTACTGTTTTCTCTCAGTTGGCAAGCTGCGCACACAATCGCAGTGTTGTACAGCTTGTTTCATCACCTTTGCGAAGCTGCCGCTCTCTCCGGCTCCCGGAGGCGAAGAAGCTGCTTCTTCGCGCAAAGACGATTCTGCCACTCACAGTGCTCTGCGGTGTGCGGCTTCTGCCGAAAGAGGCCCGGGAGCTGTGCTTAGCTCTGCAGAGCACCGTACCTTCGTCTTTAGCCTCTCTTCTCGTCTACATCTTAGCAAAAAGCTTTTCCACTCTGTCTGGCAAGGAGAAACTGTGCCAGCACAAAAAACATCTCCCACCGTGTTCTAGAGGCTGCACGGAGGTCTGCCGAGTGTTTTGCAAGAAGAGAAAGAAAGTTGTCCAAAACAGCTTGCAATCGAATGTTCATGTGATTAGAAAAGGCAGGAGAGTGGTCAGGTACTGTTTTCTCTCAGTTGGCAAGCTGCGCACACAATCGCAGTGTTGTACAGCTTGTTTCATCACCTTTGCGAAGCTGTCGCTCTCTCCGGCTCCCGGAGACGAAGAAGCTGCTTCTTCGCGCAAATACGATTCTGCCGCTCACAGTGCTGTGCGGTGTGCGCCTTCTGCCGAAAGAGATCCGGGTACGGTGCTTAGCTCTGCAGAGCACCGTACCTTCATCGTTAGCCTCTCTTCTCGTCTACATCTTAGCAAAAAGCTTTTCCACTCTGTCTGGCAAGGAGAAACTGTGCCAGCACAAAAAACATCTCCCATCGTGTTCTAGAAGCTGCACGGAGGTCTGCCGAGTGTTTTGCAAGAAGAGAAAGAAAGTTGTCCAAAACAGCTTGCAATCAAATATTCATGTGAATAGAAAAGGCAGGAGATGGTCAGGTACTGTTTTCTCTCAGTTGGCAAGCTGCGCACACAATCGCAGTGTTGTACAGCTTGTTTCATCACCTTTGCGAAGTTGCCGCTCTCACCGGCTCCCGGAGACGAAGCTGCTTCTTCGCGCAAAGACGATTCTGCGGCTCACAGGGCTCTGCGGTGTGCGCCTTCTGCCGAAAGAGGCCCGGGAGCGGTGCTTAGCTCTGCAGAGCACCGTACCTTCGTCTTTAGCCTCTCTTCTCGTCTACATCTTAGCAAAAAGCTTTTCCACTCTGTCTGGCAAGGAGAAACTGTGCCAGCACAGAAAACATCTCCCATCGTGTTCTAGAGGCTGCACGGAGGTCTGCCGAGTGTTTTGCAAGAAGAGTAAGAAAGTTGTCCAAAACAGCTTGCAATCGAATGTTCATGTGAATAGAAAAGGCAGGAGAGTGGTCAGGTACTGTTTTCTCTCACTTGGCAAGCTGCGCACACAATCGCAGTGTTGTACAGCTTGTTTCATCACCTTTGCGAAGCTGCCGCTCTCTCCGGCTCCCGGAGGCGAAGAAGCTGCTTCTTCGCGCAAAGACGATTCTGCCGCTCACAGTGCTCTGCGGTGTGCGGCTTCTGCCGAAAGAGGCCCGGGAGCTGTGCTTAGCTCTGCAGAGCACCGTACCTTCGTCTTTAGCCTCTCTTCTCGTCTACATCTTAGCAAAAAGCCTTTCCACTCTGTCTGGCAAGGAGAAACTGTGCCAGCACAAAAAACATCTCCCACCGTGTTCTAGAGGCTGCACGGAGGTCTGCTGAGTTTTTTGCAAGAAGAGAAAGAAAGTTGTCCAAAACAGCTTGCAATCGAATGTTCATGTGATTAGAAAAGGCAGGAGAGTTGTCAGGTACTGTTTTCTCTCAGTTGGCAAGCTGCGCACACAATCGCAATGTTGTACAGCTTGTTTCATCACCTTTGCGAAGCTGCCGCTCTCTCCGGCTCCCGGAGACGAAGAAGCTGCTTTTTCGCGCAAAGACGATTCTGCCGCTCACAGTGCTCTGCGGTGTGTGTTTTCTGCCGAAAGAGGCCCGGGAGCGGTGCTTAGCTCTGCAGAGCACCGTACCTTCGTCTTTAGCCTCTCTTCTCGTCTACATCTTAGCAAAAAGCTTTTCCACTCTGTCTGGCAAGGAGAAACTCTGCCAGCACAAAAAGCATCTCCCATCGTGTTCTAGAAGCTGCACGGATGTCTGCCGAGTGTTTTGCAAGAAGAGAAAGAAAGTTGTCCAAAACAGCTTGCAATCAAATATTCATGTGAATAGAAAAGGCAGGAGATGGTCAGGTACTGTTTTCTCTCAGTTGGCAAGCTGCGCACACAATCGCAGTGTTGTACAGCTTGTTTCATCACCTTTGCGAAGTTGCCGCTCTCACCGGCTCCCGGAGACGAAGCTGCTTCTTCGCGCAAAGACGATTCTGCGGCTCACAGGGCTCTGCGGTGTGCGCCTTCTGCCGAAAGAGGCCCGGGAGCGGTGCTTAGCTCTGCAGAGCACCGTACCTTCGTCTTTAGCCTCTCTTCTCGTCTACATCTTAGCAAAAAGCTTTTCCACTCTGTCTGGCAAGGAGAAACTGTGCCAGCACAGAAAACATCTCCCATCGTGTTCTAGAGGCTGCACGGAGGTCTGCCGAGTGTTTTGCAAGAAGAGTAAGAAAGTTGTCCAAAACAGCTTGCAATCGAATGTTCATGTGAATAGAAAAGGCAGGAGAGTGGTCAGGTACTGTTTTCTCTCAGTTGGCAAGCTGCGCACACAATCGCAGTGTTGTACAGCTTGTTTCATCACCTTTGCGAAGCTGCCGCTCTCTCCGGCTCCCGGAGGCGAAGAAGCTGCTTCTTCGCGCAAAGACGATTCTGCCGCTCACAGTGCTCTGCGGTGTGCGGCTTCTGCCGAAAGAGGCCCGGGAGCTGTGCTTAGCTCTGCAGAGCACCGTACCTTCGTCTTTAGCCTCTCTTCTCGTCTACATCTTAGCAAAAAGCTTTTCCACTCTGTCTGGCAAGGAGAAACTGTGCCAGCACAAAAAACATCTCCCACCGTGTTCTAGAGGCTGCACGGAGGTCTGCCGAGTGTTTTGCAAGAAGAGAAAGAAAGTTGTCCAAAACAGCTTGCAATCGAATGTTCATGTGATTAGAAAAGGCAGGAGAGTGGTCAGGTACTGTTTTCTCTCAGTTGGCAAGCTGCGCACACAATCGCAGTGTTGTACAGCTTGTTTCATCACCTTTGCGAAGCTGCCGCTCTCTCCGGCTCCCGGAGACGAAGAAGCTGCTTCTTCGCGCAAAGACGATTCTGCCGCTCACAGTGCTCTGCGGTGTGCGCCTTCTGCCGAAAGAGGCCCGGGAGCGGTGCTTAGCTCTACAGAGCACCGTACCTTCGTCTTTAGCCTCTCTTCTCGTCTACATCTTAGCAAAAAGCTTTTCCACTCTGTCTGGCAAGGAGATACTCTGCCAGCACAAAAAACATCTCCCATCGTGTTCTAGAAGCTGCACGGAGGTCTGCCGAGGGTTTTGCAAGAAGAGAAAGAAAGTTGTCCAAAACAGCTTGCAATCGAATATTCATGTGAATAGAAAAGGCAGGAGATGGTCAGGTACTGTTTTCTCTCAGTTGGCAAGCTGCGCACACAATCGCAGTGTTGTACAGCTTGTTTCATCACCTTTGCGAAGTTGCCGCTCTCACCGGCTCCCGGAGACGAAGAAGCTGCTTCTTCGCGCAAAGACGATTCTGCGGCTCACAGGGCTCTGCGGTGTGCGCCTTCTGCCGAAAGAGGCCCGGGAGCGGTGCTTAGCTCTGCAGAGCACCGTACCTTCGTCTTTAGCCTCTCTTCTCGTCTACATCTTAGCAAAAAGCTTTTCCACTCTGTCTGGCAAGGAGAAACTGTGCCAGCACAGAAAACATCTCCCATCGTGTTCTAGAGGCTGCACGGAGGTCTACCGAGTGTTTTGCAAGAAGAGAAAGAAAGTTGTCCAAAACAGCTTGCAATCGAATGTTCATGTGAATAGAAAAGGCAGGAGAGTGGTCAGGTACTGTTTTCTCTCAGTTGGCAAGCTGCGCACACAATCGCAGTGTTGTACAGCTTGTTTCATCACCTTTGCGAAGCTGCCGCTCTCTCCGGCTCCCGGAGACGAAGAAGCTGCTTCTTCGCGCAAAGACGATTCTGCCGCTCACAGTGCTGTGCGGTGTGCGCCTTCTGCCGAAAGAGGCCCGGGAGCGGTGCTTAGCTCTGCAGAGCACCGTACCTTCGTCTTTAGCCTCTCTTCTCGTCTACATCTTAGCAAAAAGCTTTTCCACTCTGTCTGGCAAGGAGAAACTGTGCCAGCACAAAAAATATCTCCCACCGTGTTCTAGAGGCTGCACGGAGGTCTGCCGAGTGTTTTGCAAGAAGAGAAAGAAAGTTGTCCAAAACAGCTTGCAATCGAATGTTCATGTGAATAGAAAAGGCAGGAGAGTGGTCAGGTACTGTTTTCTCTCAGTTGGCAAGCTGCGCACACAATCGCAGTGTTGTACAGCTTGTTTCATCACCTTTGCGAAGCTGCCGCTCTCTCCGGCTCCCGGAGGCGAAGAAGCTGCTTCTTCGCGCAAAGACGATTCTGCCACTCACAGTGCTCTGCGGTGTGCGGCTTCTGCCGAAAGAGGCCCGGGAGCTGTGCTTAGCTCTGCAGAGCACCGTACCTTCGTCTTTAGCCTCTCTTCTCGTCTACATCTTAGCAAAAAGCTTTTCCACTCTGTCTGGCAAGGAGAAACTGTGCCAGCACAAAAAACATCTCCCACCGTGTTCTAGAGGCTGCACGGAGGTCTGCCGAGTGTTTTGCAAGAAGAGAAAGAAAGTTGTCCAAAACAGCTTGCAATCGAATGTTCATGTGATTAGAAAAGGCAGGAGAGTGGTCAGGTACTGTTTTCTCTCAGTTGGCAAGCTGCGCACACAATCGCAGTGTTGTACAGCTTGTTTCATCACCTTTGCGAAGCTGTCGCTCTCTCCGGCTCCCGGAGACGAAGAAGCTGCTTCTTCGCGCAAATACGATTCTGCCGCTCACAGTGCTGTGCGGTGTGCGCCTTCTGCCGAAAGAGATCCGGGTACGGTGCTTAGCTCTGCAGAGCACCGTACCTTCATCGTTAGCCTCTCTTCTCGTCTACATCTTAGCAAAAAGCTTTTCCACTCTGTCTGGCAAGGAGAAACTGTGCCAGCACAAAAAACATCTCCCATCGTGTTCTAGAAGCTGCACGGAGGTCTGCCGAGTGTTTTGCAAGAAGAGAAAGAAAGTTGTCCAAAACAGCTTGCAATCAAATATTCATGTGAATAGAAAAGGCAGGAGATGGTCAGGTACTGTTTTCTCTCAGTTGGCAAGCTGCGCACACAATCGCAGTGTTGTACAGCTTGTTTCATCACCTTTGCGAAGTTGCCGCTCTCACCGGCTCCCGGAGACGAAGCTGCTTCTTCGCGCAAAGACGATTCTGCGGCTCACAGGGCTCTGCGGTGTGCGCCTTCTGCCGAAAGAGGCCCGGGAGCGGTGCTTAGCTCTGCAGAGCACCGTACCTTCGTCTTTAGCCTCTCTTCTCGTCTACATCTTAGCAAAAAGCTTTTCCACTCTGTCTGGCAAGGAGAAACTGTGCCAGCACAGAAAACATCTCCCATCGTGTTCTAGAGGCTGCACGGAGGTCTGCCGAGTGTTTTGCAAGAAGAGTAAGAAAGTTGTCCAAAACAGCTTGCAATCGAATGTTCATGTGAATAGAAAAGGCAGGAGAGTGGTCAGGTACTGTTTTCTCTCACTTGGCAAGCTGCGCACACAATCGCAGTGTTGTACAGCTTGTTTCATCACCTTTGCGAAGCTGCCGCTCTCTCCGGCTCCCGGAGGCGAAGAAGCTGCTTCTTCGCGCAAAGACGATTCTGCCGCTCACAGTGCTCTGCGGTGTGCGGCTTCTGCCGAAAGAGGCCCGGGAGCTGTGCTTAGCTCTGCAGAGCACCGTACCTTCGTCTTTAGCCTCTCTTCTCGTCTACATCTTAGCAAAAAGCCTTTCCACTCTGTCTGGCAAGGAGAAACTGTGCCAGCACAAAAAACATCTCCCACCGTGTTCTAGAGGCTGCACGGAGGTCTGCTGAGTTTTTTGCAAGAAGAGAAAGAAAGTTGTCCAAAACAGCTTGCAATCGAATGTTCATGTGATTAGAAAAGGCAGGAGAGTTGTCAGGTACTGTTTTCTCTCAGTTGGCAAGCTGCGCACACAATCGCAATGTTGTACAGCTTGTTTCATCACCTTTGCGAAGCTGCCGCTCTCTCCGGCTCCCGGAGACGAAGAAGCTGCTTTTTCGCGCAAAGACGATTCTGCCGCTCACAGTGCTCTGCGGTGTGTGTTTTCTGCCGAAAGAGGCCCGGGAGCGGTGCTTAGCTCTGCAGAGCACCGTACCTTCGTCTTTAGCCTCTCTTCTCGTCTACATCTTAGCAAAAAGCTTTTCCACTCTGTCTGGCAAGGAGAAACTCTGCCAGCACAAAAAGCATCTCCCATCGTGTTCTAGAAGCTGCACGGATGTCTGCCGAGTGTTTTGCAAGAAGAGAAAGAAAGTTGTCCAAAACAGCTTGCAATCGAATATTCATGTGAATAGAAAAGGCAGGAGATGGTCAGGTACTGTTTTCTCTCAGTTGGCAAGCTGCGCACACAATCGCAGTGTTGTACAGCTTGTTTCATCACCTTTGCGAAGTTGCCGCTCTCTCCGGCTCCCGGAGGCGAAGAAGCTGCTTCTTCGCGCAAAGACGTTTCTGCCGCTCACTGTGCTCTGCGGTGTGCGGCTTCTGCCGAAAGAGGCCCGGGAGCTGTGCTTAGCTCTGCAGAGCACCGTACCTTCGTCTTTAGCCTCTCTTCTCGTCTACATCTTAGCAAAAAGCTTTTCCACTCTGTCTGGCAAGGAGAAACTGTGCCAGCACAGAAAACATCTCCCATCGTGTTCTAGAGGCTGCACGGAGGTCTGCCGAGTGTTTTGCAAGAAGAGAAAGAAAGTTGTCCAAAACAGCTTGCAATCGAATTTTCATGTGAATAGAAAAGGCAGGAGATGGTCAGGTACTGTTTTCTCTCAGTTTGCAAGCTGCGCTCACAATCGCAGTGTTGTACAGCTTGTTTCATCACCTTTGCGAAGTTGCCGCTCTCACCGGCTCCCGGAGACGAAGAAGCTACTTCTTCGCGCAAAGACGATTCTGCGGCTCACAGGGCTCTGCGGTGTGCGCCTTCTGCCGAAAGAGGCCCGGGAGCGGTGCTTAGCTCTGCAGAGCACCGTACCTTCGTCTTTAGCCTCTCTTCTCGTCTACATCTTAGCAAAAAGCTTTTCCACTCTGTCTGGCAAGGAGAAACTGTGCCAGCACAGAAAACATCTCCCATCGTGTTCTAGAGGCTGCAGAGAGGTCTGCCGAGTGTTTTGCAAGAAGAGTAAGAAAGTTGTCCAAAACAGCTTGCAATCGAATGTTCATGTGAATAGAAAAGGCAGGAGAGTGGTCAGGTACTGTTTTCTCTCAGTTGGCAAGCTGCGCACACAATCGCAGTGTTGTACAGCTTGTTTCATCACCTTTGCGAAGCTGCCGCTCTCTCCGGCTCCCGGAGGCGAAGAAGCTGCTTCTTCGCGCAAAGACGATTCTGCCACTCACAGTGCTCTGCGGTGTGCGGCTTCTGCCGAAAGAGGCCCGGGAGCTGTGCTTAGCTCTGCAGAGCACCGTACCTTCGTCTTTAGCCTCTCTTCTCGTCTACATCTTAGCAAAAAGCTTTTCCACTCTGTCTGGCAAGGAGAAACTGTGCCAGCACAAAAAACATCTCCCACCGTGTTCTAGAGGCTGCACGGAGGTCTGCCGAGTGTTTTGCAAGAAGAGAAAGAAAGTTGTCCAAAACAGCTTGCAATCGAATGTTCATGTGATTAGAAAAGGCAGGAGAGTGGTCAGGTACTGTTTTCTCTCAGTTGGCAAGCTGCGCACACAATCGCAGTGTTGTACAGCTTGTTTCATCACCTTTGCGAAGCTGCCGCTCTCTCCGGCTCCCGGAGACGAAGAAGCTGCTTCTTCGCGCAAAGACGATTCTGCCGCTCACAGTGCTCTGCGGTGTGCGCCTTCTGCCGAAAGAGGCCCGGGAGCGGTGCTTAGCTCTACAGAGCACCGTACCTTCGTCTTTAGCCTCTCTTCTCGTCTACATCTTAGCAAAAAGCTTTTCCACTCTGTCTGGCAAGGAGAAACTCTGCCAGCACAAAAAACATCTCCCATCGTGTTCTAGAAGCTGCACGGAGGTCTGCCGAGGGTTTTGCAAGAAGAGAAAGAAAGTTGTCCAAAACAGCTTGCAATCGAATATTCATGTGAATAGAAAAGGCAGGAGATGGTCAGGTACTGTTTTCTCTCAGTTGGCAAGCTGCGCACACAATCGCAGTGTTGTACAGCTTGTTTCATCACCTTTGCGAAGTTGCCGCTCTCACCGGCTCCCGGAGACGAAGAAGCTGCTTCTTCGCGCAAAGACGATTCTGCGGCTCACAGGGCTCTGCGGTGTGCGCCTTCTGCCGAAAGAGGCCCGGGAGCGGTGCTTAGCTCTGCAGAGCACCGTACCTTCGTCTTTAGCCTCTCTTCTCGTCTACATCTTAGCAAAAAGCTTTTCCACTCTGTCTGGCAAGGAGAAACTGTGCCAGCACAGAAAACATCTCCCATCGTGTTCTAGAGGCTGCACGGAGGTCTACCGAGTGTTTTGCAAGAAGAGAAAGAAAGTTGTCCAAAACAGCTTGCAATCGAATATTCATGTGAATAGAAAAGGCAGGAGAGTGGTCAGGTACTGTTTTCTCTCAGTTGGCAAGCTGCGCACACAATCGCAGTGTTGTACAGCTTGTTTCATCACCTTTGCGAAGCTGCCGCTCTCTCCGGCTCCCGGAGACGAAGAAGCTGCTTCTTCGCGCAAAGACGATTCTGCCGCTCACAGTGCTCTGCGGTGTGCGCCTTCTGCCGAAAGAGGCCCGGGAGCGGTGCTTAGCTCTGCAGAGCACCGTACCTTCGTCTTTAGCCTCTCTTCTCGTCTACATCTTAGCAAAAAGCTTTTCCACTCTGTCTGGCAAGGAGAAACTGTGCCAGCACAAAAAAAATCTCCCACCGTGTTCTAGAGGCTGCACGGAGGTCTGCCGAGTGTTTTGCAAGAAGAGAAAGAAAGTTGTCCAAAACAGCTTGCAATCGAATGTTCATGTGAATAGAAAAGGCAGGAGAGTGGTCAGGTACTGTTTTCTCTCAGTTGGCAAGCTGCGCACACAATCGCAGTGTTGTACAGCTTGTTTCATCACCTTTGCGAAGCTGCCGCTCTCTCCGGCTCCCGGAGGCGAAGAAGCTGCTTCTTCGCGCAAAGACGATTCTGCCACTCACAGTGCTCTGCGGTGTGCGGCTTCTGCCGAAAGAGGCCCGGGAGCTGTGCTTAGCTCTGCAGAGCACCGTACCTTCGTCTTTAGCCTCTCTTCTCGTCTACATCTTAGCAAAAAGCTTTTCCACTCTGTCTGGCAAGGAGAAACTGTGCCAGCACAAAAAACATCTCCCACCGTGTTCTAGAGGCTGCACGGAGGTCTGCCGAGTGTTTTGCAAGAAGAGAAAGAAAGTTGTCCAAAACAGCTTGCAATCGAATGTTCATGTGATTAGAAAAGGCAGGAGAGTGGTCAGGTACTGTTTTCTCTCAGTTGGCAAGCTGCGCACACAATCGCAGTGTTGTACAGCTTGTTTCATCACCTTTGCGAAGCTGCCGCTCTCTCCGGCTCCCGGAGACGAAGAAGCTGCTTCTTCGCGCAAAGACGATTCTGCCGCTCACAGTGCTCTGCGGTGTGCGGCTACTGCCGAAAGAGGCCCGGGAGCGGTGCTTAGCTCTGCAGAGCACCGTACCTTCGTCTTTAGCCTCTCTTCTCGTCTACATCTTAGCAAAAAGCTTTTCCACCTTGTCTGGCAAGGAGAAACTCTGCCAGCACAAAAAACATCTCCCATCGTGTTCTAGAAGCTGCACGGAGGTCTGCCGAGTGTTTTGCAAGAAGAGAAAGAAAGTTGTCCAAAACAGCTTGCAATCAAATATTCATGTGAATAGAAAAGGCAGGAGATGGTCAGGTACTGTTTTCTCTCAGTTGGCAAGCTGCGCACACAATCGCAGTGTTGTACAGCTTGTTTCATCACCTTTGCGAAGTTGCCGCTCTCACCGGCTCCCGGAGACGAAGAAGCTGCTTCTTTGCGCAAAGACGATTCTGCGGCTCACAGGGCTCTGCGGTGTGCGCCTTCTGCCGAAAGAGGCCCGGGAGCGGTGCTTAGCTCTGCAGAGCACCGTACCTTCGTCTTTAGCCTCTCTTCTCGTCTACATCTTAGCAAAAAGCTTTTCCACTCTGTCTGGCAAGGAGAAACTGTGCCAGCACAGAAAACATCTCCCATCGTCTTCTAGAGGCTGCACGGAGGTCTGCCGAGTGTTTTGCAAGAAGAGTAAGAAAGTTGTCCAAAACAGCTTGCAATCGAATGTTCATGTGAATAGAAAAGGCAGGAGAGTGGTCAGGTACTGTTTTCTCTCAGTTGGCAAGCTGCGCACACAATCGCAGTGTTGTACAGCTTGTTTCATCACCTTTGCGAAGCTGCCGCTCTCTCCGGCTCCCGGAGGCGAAGAAGCTGCTTCTTCGCGCAAAGACGATTCTGCCGCTCACAGTGCTCTGCGGTGTGCGGCTTCTGCCGAAAGAGGCCCGGGAGCGGTGCTTAGCTCTGCAGAGCACCGTACCTTCGTCTTTAGCCTCTCTTCTCGTCTACATCTTAGCAAAAAGCTTTTCCACTCTGTCTGGCAAGGAGAAACTGTGCCAGCACAGAAAACATCTCCCATCGTGTTCTGGAGGCTGCACGGAGGTCTGCCGAGTGTTTTGCAAGAAGAGAAAGAAAGTTGTCCAAAACAGCTTGCAATCGAATGTTCATGTGAATAGAAAAGGCAGGAGAGTGGTCAGGTACTGTTTTCTCTCACTTGGCAAGCTGCGCACACAATCGCAGTGTTGTACAGCTTGTTTCATCACCTTTGCGAAGCTGCCGCTCTCTCCGGCTCCCGGAGACGAAGAAGCTGCTTCTTCGCGCAAAGACGATTCTGCCACTCACAGTGCTCTGCGGTGTGCGCCTTCTGCCGAAAGAGGTCCGGGAGCGGTGCTTAGCTCGGCAGAGCACCGTACCTTCGTCTTTAGCCTCTCTTCTCATCTACATCTTAGCAAAAAGCTTTTCCACTCTGTCTGGAAAGGAGAAACTGTGCCAGCACAGAAAACATCTCCCATCGTCTTCTAGAGGCTGCACGGAGGTCTGCCGAGTGTTTTGCAAGAAGAGAAAGAAAGTTGTCCAAAACAGCTTGCAATCGAATGTTCATGTGAATAGAAAAGGCAGGAGAGTGGTCAGGTACTGTTTTCTCTCAGTTGGCAAGCTGCGCACACAATCGCAGTGTTGTACAGCTTGTTTCATCACCTTTGCGAAGCTGCCGCTCTCTCCGGCTCCCGGAGACGAAGAAGCTGCTTCTTCGCGCAAAGACGATTCTGCCACTCACAGTGCTCTGCGGTGTGCGGCTTCTGCCGAAAGAGGCCCGGGAGCTGTGCTTAGCTCTGCAGAGCACCGTACCTTCGTCTTTAGCCTCTCTTCTCGTCTACATCTTAGCAAAAAGCTTTTCCACTCTGTCTGGCAAGGAGAAACTGTGCCAGCACAAAAAACATCTCCCACCGTGTTCTAGAGGCTGCACGGAGGTCTGCCGAGTGTTTTGCAAGAAGAGAAAGAAAGTTGTCCAAAACAGCTTGCAATCGAATGTTCATGTGATTAGAAAAGGCAGGAGAGTGGTCAGGTACTGTTTTCTCTCAGTTGGCAAGCTGCGCACACAATCGCAGTGTTGTACAGCTTGTTTCATCACCTTTGCGAAGCTGCCGCTCTCTCCGGCTCCCGGAGACGAAGAAGCTGCTTCTTCGCGCAAAGACGATTCTGCCGCTCACAGTGCTCTGCGGTGTGCGGCTACTGCCGAAAGAGGCCCGGGAGCGGTGCTTAGCTCTGCAGAGCACCGTACCTTCGTCTTTAGCCTCTCTTCTCGTCTACATCTTAGCAAAAAGCTTTTCCACTCTGTCTGGCAAGGAGAAACTCTGCCAGCACAAAAAACATCTCCCATCGTGTTCTAGAAGCTGCACGGAGGTCTGCCGAGTGTTTTGCAAGAAGAGAAAGAAAGTTGTCCAAAACAGCTTGCAATCAAATATTCATGTGAATAGAAAAGGCAGGAGATGGTCAGGTACTGTTTTCTCTCAGTTGGCAAGCTGCGCACACAATCGCAGTGTTGTACAGCTTGTTTCATCACCTTTGCGAAGTTGCCGCTCTCACCGGCTCCCGGAGACGAAGAAGCTGCTTCTTTGCGCAAAGACGATTCTGCGGCTCACAGGGCTCTGCGGTGTGCGCCTTCTGCCGAAAGAGGCCCGGGAGCGGTGCTTAGCTCTGCAGAGCACCGTACCTTCGTCTTTAGCCTCTCTTCTCGTCTACATCTTAGCAAAAAGCTTTTCCACTCTGTCTGGCAAGGAGAAACTGTGCCAGCACAGAAAACATCTCCCATCGTCTTCTAGAGGCTGCACGGAGGTCTGCCGAGTGTTTTGCAAGAAGAGTAAGAAAGTTGTCCAAAACAGCTTGCAATCGAATGTTCATGTGAATAGAAAAGGCAGGAGAGTGGTCAGGTACTGTTTTCTCTCAGTTGGCAAGCTGCGCACACAATCGCAGTGTTGTACAGCTTGTTTCATCACCTTTGCGAAGCTGCCGCTCTCTCCGGCTCCCGGAGGCGAAGAAGCTGCTTCTTCGCGCAAAGACGATTCTGCCGCTCACAGTGCTCTGCGGTGTGCGGCTTCTGCCGAAAGAGGCCCGGGAGCGGTGCTTAGCTCTGCAGAGCACCGTACCTTCGTCTTTAGCCTCTCTTCTCGTCTACATCTTAGCAAAAAGCTTTTCCACTCTGTCTGGCAAGGAGAAACTGTGCCAGCACAGAAAACATCTCCCATCGTGTTCTGGAGGCTGCACGGAGGTCTGCCGAGTGTTTTGCAAGAAGAGAAAGAAAGTTGTCCAAAACAGCTTGCAATCGAATGTTCATGTGAATAGAAAAGGCAGGAGAGTGGTCAGGTACTGTTTTCTCTCACTTGGCAAGCTGCGCACACAATCGCAGTGTTGTACAGCTTGTTTCATCACCTTTGCGAAGCTGCCGCTCTCTCCGGCTCCCGGAGACGAAGAAGCTGCTTCTTCGCGCAAAGACGATTCTGCCACTCACAGTGCTCTGCGGTGTGCGCCTTCTGCCGAAAGAGGTCCGGGAGCGGTGCTTAGCTCGGCAGAGCACCGTACCTTCGTCTTTAGCCTCTCTTCTCATCTACATCTTAGCAAAAAGCTTTTCCACTCTGTCTGGAAAGGAGAAACTGTGCCAGCACAGAAAACATCTCCCATCGTCTTCTAGAGGCTGCACGGTGGTCTGCCGAGTGTTTTGCAAGAAGAGAAAGAAAGTTGTCCAAAACAGCTTGCAATCGAATGTTCATGTGAATAGAAAAGGCAGGAGAGTGGTCAGGTACTGTTTTCTCTCAGTTGGCAAGCTGCGCACACAATCGCAGTGTTGTACAGATTGTTTCATCACCTTAGCGAAGCTGCCGCTCTCTCCGGTTCCCGGAGGCGAAGAAGCTGCTTCTTCGCGCAAAGACGATTCTGCCGCTCACAGTGCTCTGCGGTGTGCGGCTTCTGCCGAAAGAGGCCCGGGAGCTGTGCTTAGCTCTGCAGAGCACCGTACCTTCGTCGTTAGCCTCTCTTCTCGTCTACATCTTAGCAAAAAGCTTTTCCACTCTGTCTGGCAAGGAGAAACTGTGCCAGCACAAAAAACATCTCCCACCATGTTCTAGAGGCTGCACGGAGGTCTGCCGAGTGTTTTGCAAGAAGAGAAAGAAAGTTGTCCAAAACAGCTTGCAATCGAATGTTCATGTGAATAGAAAAGGCAGGAGAGTGGTCAGGTACTGTTTTCTCTCAGTTGGCAAGCTGCGCACACAATCGCAGTGTTGTACAGCTTGTTTCATCACCTTTGCGAAGCTGCCGCTCTCTCCGGCTCCCGGAGGCGAAGAAGCTGCTTCTTCGCGCAAAGACGATTCTGCCGCTCACAGTGCTGTGCGGTGTGCGCCTTCTGCCGAAAGAGATCCGGGAACGGTGCTTAGCTCTGCAGAGCACCGTACCTTCGTCTTTAGCCTCTCTTCTCGTCTACATCTTAGCAAAAAGCTTTTCCACTCTGTCTGGCAAGGAGAAACCGTGCCAGCACAAAAAACATCTCCCACCGTGTTCTAGAGGCTGCACGGAGGTCTGCCGAGTGTTTTGCAAGAAGAGAAAGAAAGTTGTCCAAAACAGCTTGCAATCGAATGTTCATGTGATTAGAAAAGGCAGGAGAGTGGTCAGGTACTGTTTTCTCTCAGTTGGCAAGCTGCGCACACAATCGCAATGTTGTACAGCTTGTTTCATCACCTTTGCGAAGCTGCCGCTCTCTCCGGCTCCCGGAGACGAAGAAGCTGCTTCTTCGCGCAAAGACGATTCTGCCGCTCACAGTGCTCTGCGGTGTGCGCCTTCTGCCGAAAGAGGCCCGGGAACGGTGCTTAGCTCTGCAGAGCACCGTACCTTCGTCTTTAGCCTCTCTTCTCATCTACATCTTAGCAAAAAGCTTTTCCACTCTGTCTGGCAAGGAGAAACTCTGCCAGCACAAAAAACATCTCCCATCATGTTCTAGAAGCTGCACGGAGGTCTGCCGAGTGTTTTGCAAGAAGAGAAAGAAAGTTGTCCAAAACAGCTTGCAATCGAATATTCATGTGAATAGAAAAGGCAGGAGATGATCAGGTACTGTTTTCTCTCAGTTGGCAAGCTGCGCACACAATCGCGGTGTTGTACAGCTTGTTTCATCACCTTTGCGAAGTTGCCGCTCTCTCCGGCTCCCGGAGGCGAAGAAGCTGCTTCTTCGCGCAAAGACGATTCTGCTGCTCACAGTGCTCTGCGGTGTGCGGCTTCTGCCGAAAAAGGCCCGGGAGCTGTGCTTAGCTCTGCAGAGCACCGTACCTTCGTCTTTAGCCTCTCTTCTCGTCTACATCTTAGCAAAAAGCTTTTCCTCTCTGTCTGGCAAGGAGAAACTGTGCCAGCACAGAAAACATCTCCCATCGTGTTCTAGAGGCTTCACGGAGGTCTGCCGAGTGTTTTGCAAGAAGAGAAAGAAAGTTGTCCAAAACAGCTTGCAATCGAATGTTCATGTGAATAGAAAAGGCAGGAGAGTGGTCAGGTACTGTTTTTTCTCAGTTGGCAAGCTGCGCACACAATCGCAGTGTTGTAAAGTTTGTTTCATCACCTTTGCAAAGTTGCCGCTCGCTCCGGCTCCCGGAGATGAAGAAGCTGCTTCTTCGCGCAAAGACGATTCTGCCGCTCACAGTGCTCTGCAGTGTGTGTCTTCTGCCGAAAGAGGCCCAAGAGCTGTGCTTAGCTCTGCAGAGCACCGTACCTTCGTCTTTAGCCTCTCTTCTCGTCTACATCTTAGCAAAAAGCTTTTCCACTCTGTCTGGCAAGGAGAAACTGTGCCAGCACAGAAAACATCTCCCATCGTGTTCTGGAGGCTGCACGGAGGTCTGCCGAGTGTTTTGCAAGAAGAGAAAGAAAGTTGTCCAAAACAGCTTGCAATCGAATGTTCATGTGAATAGAAAAGGCAGGAGAGTGGTCAGGTACTGTTTTCTCTCAGTTGGCAAGCTGCGCACACAATCGCAGTGTTGTACAGCTTGTTTCATCACCTTTGCGAAGCTGCCGCTCTCTCCGGCTCCCGGAGGCGAAGAAGCTGCTTCTTCGCGCAAAGACGATTCTGCCACTCACAGTGCTCTGCGGTGTGTGTCTTCTGCCGAAAGAGGCCCAAGAGCTGTGCTTAGCTCTGCAGAGCACCGTACCTTCGTCTTTAGCCTCTCTTCTCGTCTACATCTTAGCAAAAAGCTTTTCCACTCTGTCTGGCAAGGAGAAACTGTGCCAGCACAGAAAACATCTCCCATCGTGTTCTGGAGGCTGCACGGAGGTCTGCCGAGTGTTTTGCAAGAAGAGAAAGAAAGTTGTCCAAAACAGCTTGCAATCGAATGTTCATGTGAATAGAAAAGGCAGGAGAGTGGTCAGGTACTCTTTTCTCTCAGTTGGCAAGCTGCGCACACAATCGCAGTGTTGTACAGCTTGTTTCATCACCTTTGCGAAGCTGCCGCTCTCTCCGGCTCCCGGAGACGAAGAAGCTGCTTCTTCGCGCAAAGACGATTCTGCCGCTCACAGTGCTCTGCGGTGTGCGCCTTCTGCCGAAAGAGGTCCGGGAGCGGTGCTTAGCTCGGCAGAGCACCGTACCTTCGTCTTTAGCCTCTCTTCTCGTCTACATCTTAGCAAAAAGCTTTTCCACTCTGTCTGGCAAGGAGAAACTCTGCCAGCACAGAAAACATCTCCCATCGTGTTCTAGAGGTTGCACGGAGGTCTGCCGAGTGTTTTGCAAGAAGAGAAAGAAAGTTGTCCAAAACAGCTTGCAATCGAATATTCATGTGAATAGAAAAGGCAGGAGATGGTCAGGTACTGTTTTCTCTCACTTGGCAAGCTGCGCACACAATCGCAGTGTTGTACAGCTTGTTTCATCACCTTTGCGAAGTTGCCGCTCTCTCCGGCTCCCGGAGACGAAGAAGCTGCTTCTTCGCGCAAAGACGATTCTGCCGCTCACAGTGCTCTGCGGTGTGTGTCTTCTACCTAAAGAGGCCCGGGAGCTGTGCTTAGCTCTGCAGAGCACCGCACCTTCGTCTTTAGCCTCTCTTCTCGTCTACATCTTAGCAAAAAGCTTTTCCACTCTGTCTGGCAAGGAGAAACTGTGCCAGCACAAAAAACATCACCCATCGTGTTCTAGAAGTTGCACGGAGGTCTGCCGAGTGTTTTGCAAGAAGAGAAAGAAAGTTGTCCAAAACAGCTTGCAATCGAATGTTCATGTGAATAGAAAAGGCAGGAGAGTGGTCAGGTACTGTTTTCTCTCAGTTGGCAAGCTGTGCACACAATCGCAGTGTTGTACAGCTTGTTTCATCACCTTTGCGAAGTTGCCGCTCTCTCCGGCTCCCGGAGACGAAGAAGCTGCTTCTTCACGCAAAGACGATTCTGCCGCTCACAGTGCTCTGCAGTGTGTGTCTTCTGCCGAAAGAGGCCCGGGAGCTGTGCTTAGCTCTGCAGAGCAGCGCACCTTCGTCTTTAGCCTCTCCTCTCATCTACATCTTTGCAAAAAGCTTTTCCACTCTGTCTGGCAAGGAGAAACTGTGCCAGCACAAAAAACATCTCCCATCGTGTTCTAGAAGTTGCACGGAGGTCTGCCGAGTGTTTTGCAAGAAGTGAAAGAAAGTTGTCCAAAACAGCTTGCAATCGAATGTTCATGTGAATAGAAAAGGCAGGAGAGTGGTCAGGTACTGTTTTCTCTCAGTTGGCAAGCTGCGCACACAATCGCAGTGTTGTACAGCTTGTTTCATCACCTTTGCGAAGCTGCCGCTCTCTCCGGCTCCCGGAGACGAAGAAGCTGCCTCTTCGCGCAAAGACGATTCTGCCGCTCACAGTGCTCTGCGGTGTGCGCCTTCTGCCGAAAGAGGCCCGGGAGCGGTGCTTAGCTCTGCAGAGCACCGTACCTTCGTCTTTAGCCTCTCTTCTCGTCTACATGTTAGCAAAAAGCTTTTCCACTCTGTCTGGCAAGGAGAAACTGTGCCAGCACAAAAAACATCTCCCAGCGTGTTCTAGAGGCTGCACGGAGGTCTGCCGAGTGTTTTGCAAGAAGAGAAAGAAAGTTGTCCAAAACAGCTTGCAATCGAATGTTCATGTGAATAGAAAAGGCAGGAGAGTGGTCAGGTACTGTTTTCTTTCACTTGGCAAGCTGCGCACACAATCGCAGTGTTGTACAGCTTGTTTCATCACCTTTGCGAACTTGCCGCTCTCTCCGGCTCCCGGAGACAAAGAATCGCTTTTTCGCGCAAAGACGATTCTGCCGCTCACAGTGCTCTGCGGTGTGCGCCTTCTGCCGAAAGACGTCCGGGAGCGGTGCTTAGCTCTGCAGAGCACCGTACCTTCGTCTTTAGCCTCTCTTCTCGTTTACATGTTAGCAAAAAGCTTTTCCACTCTGTCTGGCAAGGAGAAACTCTGCCAGCACAGAAAACATCTCCCATCGTGTTCTAGAGGCTGCACAGAGGTCTGCCGAGTGTTTTGCAAGAAGAGAAAGAAAGTTGTCCAAAACAGCTTGCAATCGAATATTCATGTGAATAGAAAAGGCAGGAGATGGTCAGGTACTGTTTTCTCTCAGTTGGCAAGCTGCGCACACAATCGCAGTGTTGTACAGCTTGTTTCATCACCTTTGCAAAGTTGCCGCTCTCTCCGGCTCCCGGAGACGAAGAAGCTGCTTCTTCGCGCAAAGACGATTCTGCCGCTCACAGTGCTCTGCAGTGTGTGTCTTCTGCCGAAAGAGGCCCGGGAGCTGTGCTTAGCTCTGCAGAGCACCATACATGCTTCTTTAGCTTCTCTTCTCTTCTACATCTTACTAAAAAGCTTTTCCACTCTGTCTGGCAAGGAGAAACTGTGCCAGCACAAAAAACATCTCCCATCGTGTTCTAGAGGCTGCACGCAGGTCTGCCGAGTATTTTGCAAGAAGAGAAAGAAAGTTGTCCAAAACAGCTTGCAATCGAATGTTCATGTAAATAGAAAAGGCAGGTGAGTGGTCAGGTACTGTTTTCTCTCAGTTGGCAAGCTGCGCACACAATCGCAGTGTTGTACAGCTTGTTTCATCACCTTTGCGAAGTTGCCGCTCTCTCCGGCTCCCGGAGACGAAGAAGCTGCTTCTTCGCGCAAAGACGATTCTGCGGCTCACAGTGCTCTGCGGTGTGCGCCTTCTGCCGAAAGAGGCCCGGGAGCGGTGCTTAGCTCTGCAGAGCACCGTACCTTCGTCTTTAGCCTCTCTTCTCGTCTACATCTTAGCAAAAAGCTTTTCCACTCTGTCTGGCAAGGAGAAACTGTGCCAGCACAAAAAACATCTCCCATCGTGTTCTAGAGGCTGCACGGAGGTCTGCCGAGTGTTTTGCAAGAAGAAAAAGAAAGTTGTCCAAAACAGCTTGCAATCGAATGTTCATGTGAATAGAAAAGGCAGGAGAGTGGTCAGGTACTGTTTTCTCTCAGTTGTCATGCTGCGCACACAATCGCAGTGTTGTACAGCTTGTTTCATCACCTTTGCGAAGTTGCCGCTCTCTCCGGCTCCCGGAGACGAAGAAGCTGCTTCTTCGCGCAAAGACGATTCTGCCGCTCACAGTGCTCTGTAGTGTGTGTCTTCTGCCGAAAGAGGCCCGGGAGCTGTGCTTAGCTCTGCAGAGCACCGTACCTGCTTCTTTAGCCTCTCTTCTCGTCTACATCTTAGCAAAAAGCTTTTCCACTCTGTCTGGCAAGGAGAAACTGTGCCAGCACAAAAAACATCTCCCATCATGTTCTAGAGGCTGCACGGAGGTCTGCCGAGTGTTTTGCAAGAAGAGAAAGAAAGTTGTCCAAAACAGCTTGCAATCGAATATTCATGTGAATAGAAAAGGCAGGAGATGGTCAGGTACTGTTTTCTCTCAGTTGGCAAGCTGCGCACACAATCGCAGTGTTGTACAGCTTGTTTCATCACCTTTGCGAAGCTGCCGCTCTCTCCGGCTCCCGGAGACGAAGAAGCTGCTTCTTCGCGCAAAGACGATTCTGCCGCTCACAGTGCTCTGCGGTGTGCGGCTTCTGCCGAAAGAGGTCCGGGAGCGGTGCTTAGCTCTGCAGAGCACCGTACCTTCGTCTTTAGCCTCTCTTCTCGTCTACATCTTAGCAAAAAGCTTTTCCACTCTGTCTGGCAAGGAGAAACTGTGCCAGCACAGAAAACATCTCCCATCGTGTTCTAGAGGCTGCACGGAGGTCTGCCGAGTGTTTTGCAAGAAGAGAAAGAAAGTTGTCCAAAACAGCTTGCAATCGAATGTTCATGTGAATAGAAAAGGCAGGAGAGTGGTCAGGTACTGTTTTCTCTCAGTTGGCAAGCTGCGCACACAATCGCAGTGTTGTACAGCTTGTTTCATCACCTTTGCGAAGCTGCCGCTCTCTCCGGCTCCCGCAGACGAAGAAGCTGCTTCTTCACGCAAAGACGATTCTGCCGCTCACAGTGCTCTGCAGTGTGTGTCTTCTGCCGAAAGAGGCCCGGGAGCTGTGCTTAGCTCTGCAGAGCAGCGCACCTTCGTCTTTAGCCTCTCTTCTCATCTACATCTTTGCAAAAAGCTTTTCCACTCTGTCTGGCAAGGAGAAACTGTGCCAGCACAAAAAACATCTCCCATCGTGTTCTAGAAGTTGCACGGAGGTCTGCCGAGTGTTTTGCAAGAAGAGAAAGAAAGTTGTCCAAAACAGCTTGCAATCAAATGTTCATGTGAATAGAAAAGGCAGGAGAGTGGTCAGGTACTGTTTTCTCTCAGTTGGCAAGCTGCGCACACAATCGCAGTGTTGTACAGCTTGTTTCATCACCTTTGCGAAGTTGCCGCTCTCTCCAGCTCCCGGAGACGAAGAAGGTGCTTCTTCGCGCAAAGACGATTCTGCCGCTCACAGTGCTCTGCAGTGTCTGTCTTCTGCCGAAAGAGGCCCGGGAGCGGTGCTTAGCTCTGCAGAGCACCGCACCTTCGTCTTTAGCCTCTCTTCTCATCTACATCTTAGCAAAAAGCTTTTCCACTCTGTCTGGCAAGGAGAAACTGTGCCAGCACAAAAAACATATCCCATCGTTTTCTAGAAGTTGCACGGAGGTCTGCCGAGTGTTTTGCAAGAAGAGAAAGAAAGTTGTCCAAAACAGCTTGCAATCGAATGTTCATGTGAATAGAAAATGCAGGAGAGTGGTCAGGTACTGTTTTCTCTCAGTTGTCATGCTGCGCACACAATCGCAGTGTTGTACAGCTTGTTTCATCACCTTTGCGAAGCTGCCGCTCTCTCCGGCTCCCGGAGACGAAGAAGCTGCCTCTTCGCGCAAAGACGATTCTGCCGCTCACAGTGCTCTGCGGTGTGCGCCTTCTGCCGAAAGAGGCCCGGGAGCGGTGCTTAGCTCTGCAGAGCACCGTACCTTCGTCTTTAGCCTCTCTTCTCGTCTACATCTTAGCAAAAAGCTTTTCCACTCTGTCTGGCAAGGAGAAACTGTGCCAGCACAAAAAACATCTCCCAGCGTGTTCTAGAGGCTGCACGGAGGTCTGCCGAGTGTTTTGCAAGAAGAGAAAGAAAGTTGTCCAAAACAGCTTGCAATCGAATGTTCATGTGAATAGAAAAGGCAGGAGAGTGGTCAGGTACTGTTTTCTTTCACTTGGCAAGCTGCGCACACAATCGCAGTGTTGTACAGCTTGTTTCATCACCTTTGCGAACTTGCCGCTCTCTCCGGCTCCCGGAGACAAAGAATCGCTTTTTCGCGCAAAGACGATTCTGCCGCTCACAGTGCTCTGCAGTGTGTGTCTTCTGCCGAAAGAGGCCCGGGAGCTGTGCTTAGCTCTGCAGAGCACCGTACCTTCGTCTTTAGCCTCTCTTCTCGTCTACATCTTAGCAAAAAGCTTTTCCACTCTGTCTGGCAAGGAGAAACTGTGCCAGCACAGAAAACATCTCCCATCGTGTTCTAGAGGCTGCACGCAGGTCTGCCGAGTATTTTGCAAGAAGAGAAAGAAAGTTGTCCAAAACAGCTTGCAATCGAATGTTCATGTAAATAGAAAAGGCAGGTGAGTGGTCAGGTACTGTTTTCTCTCAGTTGGCAAGCTGCGCACACAATCGCAGTGTTGTACAGCTTGTTTCATCACCTTTGCGAAGTTGCCGCTCTCTCCGGCTCCCGGAGACGAAGAAGCTGCTTCTTCGCGCAAAGACGATTCTGCCGCTCACAGTGCTGTGCGGTGTGCGCCTTCTGCCGAAAGAGGCCCGGGAGCGGTGTTTAGCTCAGCAGAGAACCGTACCTTCGTCTTTAGCCTCTCTTCTCGTCTACATCTTAGCAAAAAGCTTTTCCACTCTGTCTGGCAAGGAGAAACTGTGCCAGCACAAAAAACATCTCCCATCGTGTTCTAGAGGCTGCACGGAGGTCTGCCGAGTGTTTTGCAAGAAGAAAAAGAAAGTTGTCCAAAACAGCTTGCAATCGAATGTTCATGTGAATAGAAAAGGCAGGAGAGTGGTCAGGTACTGTTTTCTCTCAGTTGTCATGCTGCGCACACAATCGCAGTGTTGTACAGCTTGTTTCATCACCTTTGCGAAGTTGCCGCTCTCTCCGGCTCCCGGAGACGAAGAAGCTGCTTCTTCGCGCAAAGACGATTCTGCCGCTCACAGTGCTCTGTAGTGTGTGTCTTCTGCCGAAAGAGGCCCGGGAGCTGTGCTTAGCTCTGCAGAGCACCGTACCTGCTTCTTTAGCCTCTCTTCTCGTCTACATCTTAGCAAAAAGCTTTTCCACTCTGTCTGGCAAGGAGAAACTGTGCCAGCACAAAAAACATCTCCCATCATGTTCTAGAGGCTGCACGGAGGTCTGCCGAGTGTTTTGCAAGAAGAGAAAGAAAGTTGTCCAAAACAGCTTGCAATCGAATATTCATGTGAATAGAAAAGGCAGGAGATGGTCAGGTACTGTTTTCTCTCACTTGGCAAGCTGCGCACACAATCGCAGTGTTGTACAGCTTGTTTCATCACCTTTGCGAAGCTGCCGCTCTCTCCGGCTCCCGGAGACGAAGAAGCTGCTTCTTCGCGCAAAGACGATTCTGCCGCTCACAGTGCTCTGCGGTGTGCGGCTTCTGCCGAAAGAGGTCCGGGAGCGGTGCTTAGCTCTGCAGAGCACCGTACCTTCGTCTTTAGCCTCTCTTCTCGTCTACATCTTAGCAAAAAGCTTTTCCACTCTGTCTGGCAAGGAGAAACTGTGCCAGCACAGAAAACATCTCCCATCGTGTTCTAGAGGCTGCACGGAGGTCTGCCGAGTGTTTTGCAAGAAGAGAAAGAAAGTTGTCCAAAACAGCTTGCAATCGAATGTTCATGTGAATAGAAAAGGCAGGAGATGGTCAGGTACTGTTTTCTCTCAGTTGGCAAGCTGCGCACACAATCGCAGTGTTGTACAGCTTGTTTCATCACCTTTGCAAAGCTGCCGCTCTCTCCGGCTCCCGGAGACGAAGAAGCTGCTTCTTCGCGCAAAGACGATTCTGCCGCTCACAGTGCTCTGCGGTGTGCGGCTTCTGCCGAAAGAGGCCCGGGAGGTGTGCTTAGCTCTGCAGAGCACCGTACCTTCGTCTTTAGCCTCTCTTCTCGTCTACATCTTAGCAAAAAGCTTTTCCACTCTGTCTGGCAAGGAGAAACTGTGCCAGCACAGAAAACATCTCCCATCGTGTTCAAGAGTCTGCACGGAGGTCTGCCGAGTGTTTTGCAAGAAGAGAAAGAAAGTTGTCCAAAACAGCTTGCAATCGAATGTTCATGTGAATAGAAAAGGCAGGAGAGTGGTCAGGTACTGTTTTCTCTCAGTTGGCAAGCTGCGCACACAATCACAGTGTTGTACAGCTTGTTTCATCACCTTTGCGAAGTTGCCGCTCTCTCCGGCTCCCGGAGACGAAGAAGCTGCTTCTTCGCGCAAAGACCATTCTGCCGCTCACAATTCTCTGCAGTGTGTGTCTTCGGCCGAAAGAGGCCCGGGAGCTGTGCTTAGCTCTGCAGAGCACCGTACCTTCGTCTTTAGCCTCTCTTCTCGTCTACATCTTAGCAAAAAGCTTTTCCACTCTGTCTGGCAAGGAGAAACTGTGCCAGCACAAAAAACATCTCCCATCGTGTTCTAGAGGCTGCACGGAGGTCTGCCGAGTTTATTGCAATTAGAGAAAGAAAGTTGTCCAAAACAGCTTGCAATCGAATGTTCATGTGAATAGAAAAGGCAGGAGATGGTCAGGTACTGTTTTCTCTCAGTTGGCAAGCTGCGCACACAATCGCAGTGTTGTACAGCTTGTTTCATCACCTTTGCGAAGCTGCCGCTCTCTCCGGCTCCCGGAGACGAAGAAGCTGCTTCTTCGCGCAAAGACGATTCTGCCGCTCACAGTGCTCTGCGGAGTGCGCCTTCTGCCGAAAGAGGCCCGGGAGCGGTGCTTAGCTCTGCAGAGCACCGTACCTTCGTCTTTAGCCTCTCTTCTCGTCTACATCTTAGCAAAAAGCTTTTCCACTCTGTCTGGCAAGGAGAAAGTGTGCCAGCACAAAAAACATCTCCCATCGTGTTCTAGAGGCTGCACGGATGTCTGCCGAGTGTTTTGCAAGAAGAGAAAGAAAGTTGTCCAAAACACCTTGCAATCGAATGTTCATGTGAATAGAAAAGGCAGGAGAGTGGTCAGGTACTGTTTTCTCTCAGTTGGCAAGCTGCGCACACAATCGCAGTGTTGTACAGCTTGTTTCATCACCTTTGCGAAGCTGCCGCTCTCTCCGGCTCCCGGAGACGAAGAAGCTGCTTCTTCGCGCAAAGACGATTCTGCCGCTCACAGTGCTCTGCGGGGTGCGCCTTCTGCCGAAAGAGATCCGGGAGCGGTGCTTAGCTTTGCAGAGCACCGTACCTTCGTCTTTAGCCTCTCTTCTCGTCTACATCTTAGCAAAAAGCTTTTCCACTCTGTCTGGCAAGGAGAAACTCTGCCAGCACAGAAAACATCTCCCATCGTGTTCTAGAGGCTGCACGGAGGTCTGCCGAGTGTTTTGCAAGAAGAGAAAGAAAGTTGTCCAAAACAGCTTGCAATCGAATATTCATGTGAATAGAAAAGGCAGGAGATGGTCAGGTACTGTTTTCTCTCAGTTGGCAAGCTGCGCACACAATCGCAGTGTTGTACAGCTTGTTTCATCACCTTTGCGAAGTTGCCGCTCTCTCCGGCTCCCGGAGACGAAGAAGCTGCTTCTTCGCGCAAAGACGATTCTGCCGCTCACAGTGCTCTGCGGTGAGCGGCTTCTGCCGCAAGAGGCCCGGGAGCGGTGCTTAGCTCTGCAGAGCACCGTACCTTCGTCTTTAGCCTCTCTTCTCGTCTACATCTTAGCAAAAAGCTTTTCCACTCTGTCTGGCAAGGAGAAACTGTGCCAGCACAAAAAACATCTCCCATCGTGTTCTAGAGGCTGCACGGAGGTCTGCCGAGTGTTTTGCAAGAAGAGAAAGAAAGTTGTCCAAAACAGCTTGCAATCGAATGTTCATGTGAATAGAAAAGGCAGGAGAGTGGTCAGGTACTGTTTTCTCTCAGTTGGCAAGCTGCGCACACAATCGCAGTGTTGTACAGCTTGTTTCATCACCTTTGCAAAGCTGCCGCTCTCTCCGGCTCCCGGAGACGAAGAAGCTGCTTCTTCGCGCAAAGACGATTCTGCCGCTCACAGTGCACTGCGGTGTGCACCTTCTGCCGAAAGAGATCCGGGAACGGTGCTTAGCTCTGCAGAGCACCGTACCTTCGTCTTTAGCCTCTCTTCTCGTCTACATCTTAGCAAAAAGCTTTTCCACTCTGTCTGGCAAGGAGAAACTGTGCCAGCACAAAAAACATCTCCCATCGTGTTCTAGAGGCTGCACGGAGGTCTGCCGAGTGTTTTGCAAGAAGAGAAAGAAAGTTGTCCAAAACAGCTTGCAATCGAATATTCATGTGAATAGAAAAGGCAGGAGAGTGGTCAGGTACTGTTTTCTCTCAGTTGTCATGCTGCGCACACAATCGCAGTGTTGTACAGCTTGTTTCATCACCTTTGCGAAGTTGCCGCTCTCTCCGGCTCCCGGAGACGAAGAAGCTGCTTCTTCGCGCAAAGACGATTCTGCCACTCACAGTGCTCTGTAGTGTGTGTCTTCTGCCGAAAGAGGCCCGGGAGCTGTGCTTAGCTCTGCAGAGCACCGTACCTGCTTCTTTAGCCTCTCTTCTCGTCTACATCTTAGCAAAAAGCTTTTCCACTCTGTCTGGCAAGGAGAAACTGTGCCAGCACAAAAAACATCTCCCATCGTGTTCTAGAGGCTGCACGGAGGTCTGCCGAGTGTTTTGCAAGAAGAGAAAGAAAGTTGTCCAAAACAGCTTGCAATCGAATATTCATGTGAATAGAAAAGGCAGGAGAGTGGTCAGGTACTGTTTTCTCTCAGTTGGCAAGCTGCGCACACAATCGCAGTGTTGTACAGCTTGTTTCATCACCTTTGCGAAGCTGCCGCTCTCTCCGGCTCCCGGAGACGAAGAAGCTGCTTCTTCGCGCAAAGACGATTCTGCCGCTCACAGTGCTCTGCGGTGTGCGGCTTCTGCCGAAAGAGGCCCGGGAGGGGTGCTTAGCTCTGCAGAGCACCGTACCTTCGTCTTTAGCCTCTCTTCTCGTCTACATCTTAGCAAAAAGCTTTTCCACTCTGTCTGGCAAGGAGAAACTGTGCCAGCACAGAAAACATCTCCCATCGTGTTCTAGAGGCGGCACGGAGGTCTGCCGAGTGTTTTGCAAGAAGAGAAAGAAAGTTGTCCAAAACAGCTTGCAATCGAATGTTCATGTGAATAGAAAAGGCAGGAGAGTGGTCAGGTACTGTTTTCTCTCAGTTGGCAAGCTGCGCACACAATCGCAGTGTTGTACAGCTTGTTTCATCACCTTTGCGAAGCTGCCGCTCTCTCCGGCTCCCGGAGACGAAGAAGCTGCTTCTTCGCGCAAAGACAATTCTGCCGCTCACAGTGCTCTGCAGTGTGTGTCTTCTGCCAAAAGAGGCCCGGGAGGTGTGCTTAGCTCTGCAGAGCACCGTACCTTCGTCTTTAGCCTCTCTTCTCGTCTACATCTTAGCAAAAAGCTTTTCCACTCTGTCTGGCAAGGAGAAACTGTGCCAGCACAGAAAACATCTCCCATCGTGTTCAAGAGGCTGCACGGAGGTCTGCCGAGTGTTTTGCAAGAAGAGAAAGAAAGTTGTCCAAAACAGCTTGCAATCGAATGTTCATGTGAATAGAAAAGGCAGGAGAGTGGTCAGGTACTGTTTTCTCTCAGTTGCCAAGCTGCGCACACAATCGCAGTGTTGTACAGCTTGTTTCATCACCTTTGCGAAGTTGCCGCTCTCTCCGGCTCCCGGAGACGAAGAAGCTGCTTCTTCGCGCAAAGACCATTCTGCCGCTCACAAAGCTCTGCAGTGTGTGTCTTCTGCCGAAAGAGGCCCGGGAGCTGTGCTTAGCTCTGCAGAGCACCGTACCTTCGTCTTTAGCCTCTCTTCTCGTCTACATCTTAGCAAAAAGCTTTTCCACTCTGTCTGGCAAGGAGAAACTGTGCCAGCACAAAAAATATCTCCCATCGTGTTCTAGAGGCTGCACGCAGGTCTGCCGAGTGTATTGCAATTAGAGAAAGAAAGTTGTCCAAAACAGCTTGCAATCGAATGTTCATGTGAATAGAAAAGGCAGGAGAGTGGTCAGGTAATGTTTTCTCTCACTTGGCAAGCTGCGCACACAATCGCAGTGTTGTACAGCTTGTTTCATCACCTTTGCGAAGCTGCCGCTCTCTCCGGCTCCCGGAGACGAAGAAGCTGCTTCTTCGCGCAAAGACGATTCTGCCGCTCACAGTGCTCTGCGGTGTGCGCCTTCTCCCGAAAGAGGCCCGGGAGCGGTGCTTAGCTCTGCAGAGCACCGTACCTTCGTCTTTAGCCTCTCTTCTCGTCTACATCTTAGCAAAAAGCTTTTCCACTCTGTCTGGCAAGGAGAAACTGTGCCAGTACAAAAAACATCTCCCATCGTCTTCTAGAGGCTGCACGAAGGTCTGCAGAGTGTTTTGCAAGAAGAGAAAGAAAGTTGTCCAAAACAGCTTGCAATCGAATGTTCATGTGAATAGAAAAGGCAGGAGAGTGGTCAGGTACTGTTTTCTCTCAGTTGGCAAGCTGCGCACACAATCGCAGTGTTGTACAGCTTGTTTCATCACCTTTGCGAAGCTGCCGCTCTCTCCGGCTCCCGGAGACGAAGAAGCTGCTTCTTCGCGCAAAGACGATTCCGCCGCTCACAGTGCTCTGCGGTGTGCGCCTTCTCCCGAAAGAGGTCGGGGAGCGGTGCTTAGCTCTGCAGAGCACCGTACCTTCGTCTTTAGCCTCTCTTCTCGTCTACATCTTAGCAAAAAGCTTTTCCACTCTGTCTGGCAAGGAGAAACTGTGCCAGCACAAAAAACATCTCCCATCGTTTTCTGGAGGCTGTACGGAGGTCTGCCGAGGGTATTGCAATTAGAGAAAGAAAGTTGTCCAAAACAGCTTTCAATCGAATGTTCATGTGAATAGAAAAGGCAGGAGAGTGGTCAGGTACTGTTTTCTCTCACTTGGCAAGCTGCGCACACAATCGCAGTGTTGTACAGCTTGTTTCATCACCTTTGCGAAGCTGCCGCTCTCTCCGGCTCCCGGAGACGAAGAAGCTGCTTCTTCGCGCAAAGACGATTCTGCCGCTCACAGTGCTCTGCGGTGTGCGCCTTCTGCCGAAAGAGGCCCGGGAGCGGTGCTTAGCTCGGCAGAGAACCGTACCTTCGTCTTTAGCCTCTCTTCTCGTCTACATCTTAGCAAAAAGCTTTTCCACTCTGTCTGGCAAGGAGAAACTGTGCCAGCACAAAAAACATCTCCCATCGTGTTCTAGAGGCTGCACGGAGGTCTGCCGAGTGTTTTGCAAGAAGAGAAAGAAAGTTGTCCAAAACAGCTTGCAATCGAATGTTCATGTGAATAGAAAAGGCAGGAGATGGTCAGGTACTGTTTTCTCTCAGTTGGCATGCTGCGCACACAATCGCAGTGTTGTACAGCTTGTTTCATCACCTTTGCAAAGCTGCCGCTCTCCGGCTCCCGGAGACGAAGAAGCTGCTTCTTCGCGCAAAGACGACTCTGCCGCTCACAGTGCTCTGCCGTGTGCGCCTTCTGCCGAATGAGGCCCGGGCTGGGTGCTTAGCTCTGCAGAGCACCGTACCTTCGTCTTTAGCCTCTCTTCTCATCTACATCTTAGCAAAAAGCTTTTCCACTCTGTCTGGCAAGGAGAAACTGTGCCAGCACAAAAAACATTTCCCAGCGCGTTCAAGAAGCTGCACGGAGGTCTGCCGAGTGTTTTGCAAGAAGAGAAAGAAAGTTGTCCAAAACAGCTTGCAATCGAATGTTCATGTGAATAGAAAAGGCAGGAGAGTGGTCAGGTACTGTTTTCTCTCAGTTGGCAAGCTGCGCACACAATCGCAGTGTTGTACAGCTTGTTTCATCACCTTTGCGAACTTGCCGCTCTCTCCGGCTCCCGGAGACGAAGAAGCTGCTTCTTCACGCAAAGACGATTCTGCCGCTCACAGTGCTCTGCGGTGTGCGCCTTCTGCCGAAAGAGGTCCGGGAGGGGTGCTTAGCTCTGCAGAGCACCGTACCTTCGTCTTCAGCCTCTCTTCTCGTCTACATCTTAGCAAAAAGCTTTTCCACTCTGTCTGGCAAGGAGAAACTGTGCCAGCAAAAAAAACATCTCCCATCGTGTTCTAGAAGCTGCACGGATGTCTGCCGAGCGTTTAGCAAGAAGAGAAAGAAAGTTGTCCAAAACAGCTTGCAATCGAATGTTCATGTGAATAGAAAAGGCAGGAGAGTGGTCAGGTACTGTTTTCTCTCAGTTGGCAAGCTGCGCACACAATCGCAGTGTTGTACAGCTTGTTTCATCACCTTTGCGAAGCTGCCGCTCTCTCCGGCTCCCGGAGACGAAGAAGCTGCTTCTTCGCGCAAAGACGATTCTGCCTCTCACAGTGCTCTGCGGTGTGCGCCTTCTGCCGAAAGAGGCCCGGGAGCGGTGCTTAGCTCTGCAGAGCACCGTACCTTCGTCGTTAGCCTCTCTTCTCGTCTACATGTTAGCAAAAAGCTTTTCCACTCTGTCTGGCAAGGAGAAACTCTGCCAGCACAGAAAACATCTCCCATCGTGTTCTAGAGGCTGCACGGAGGTCTGCCGAGTGTTTTGCTAGAAGAGAAATAAAGTTGTCCAAAACGGCTTGCAATCGAATGTTCATGTGAATAGAAAAGGCAGGAGAGTGGTCAGGTACTGTTTTCTCTCAGTTGGCAAGCTGCGCACACAATCGCAGTGTTGTACAGCTTGTTTCATCACCTTTGCGAAGTTGCCGCTCTCTCCGGCTCCTGGATACGAAGAAGCTGCTTCTTCGCGCAAAGACGATTCTGCCGCTCACAGTGCTCTGTAGTGTGTGTCTTCTGCCGAAAGAGGCCCGGGAGCTGTGCTTAGCTCTGCAGAGCACCATACCTGTTTCTTTAGCCTCTCTTCTCGTCTACATCTTAGCAAAAATCTTTTCCACTCTGTCTGGCAAGGAGAAACGGTGCCAGCACAAAAAACATCTCCCATCGTGTTCTAGAGGCTGCACGGATGTCTGCCGAGTGTTTTGCAAGAAGAGAAAGAAAGTTGTCCAAAACAGCTTGCAATCGAATGTTCATGTGAATAGAAAAGGCAGGAGAGTGGTCAGGTACTGTTTTCTCTCAGTTGGCAAGCTGCGCACACAATCGCAGTGTTGTACAGCTTGTTTCATCACCTTTGCGAAGCTGCCGCTCTCTCCGGCTCCCGGAGACGAAGAAGCTGCTTCTTCGCGCAAAGACGATTCTGCCGCTCACAGTGCTCTGCGGGGTGCGCCTTCTGCCGAAAGAGATCCGGGAGCGGTGCTTAGCTCGGCAGAGCACCGTACCTTCGTCTTTAGCCTCTCTTCTCGTCTACATCTTAGCAAAAAGCTTTTCCACTCTGTCTGGCAAGGAGAAACTCTGCCAGCACAGAAAACATCTCCCATCGTGTTCTAGAGGCTGCACGGAAGTCTGCCGAGTGTTTTGCAAGAAGAGAAAGAAAGTTGTCCAAAACAGCTTGCAATCGAATATTCATGTGAATAGAAAAGGCAGGAGATGGTCAGGTACTGTTTTCTCTCAGTTGGCAAGCTGCGCACACAATCGCAGTGTTGTACAGCTTGTTTCATCACCTTTGCGAAGTTGCCGCTCTCTCCGGCTCCCGGAGACGAAGAAGCTGCTTCTTCGCGCAAAGACGATTCTGCCGCTCACAGTGCTCTGCGGTGAGCGGCTTCTGCCGCAAGAGGCCCGGGAGCGGTGCTTAGCTCTGCAGAGCACCGTACCTTCGTCTTTAGCCTCTCTTCTCGTCTACATCTTAGCAAAAAGCTTTTCCACTCTGTCTGGCAAGGAGAAACTGTGCCAGCACAAAAAACATCTCCCATCGTGTTCTAGAGGCTGCACGCAGGTCTGCCGAGTGTTTTGCAAGAAGAGAAAGAAAGTTGTCCAAAACAGCTTCCAATCGAATGTTCATGTGAATAGAAAAGGCAGGAGAGTGGTCAGGTACTGTTTTCTCTCAGTTGGCAAGCTGCGCACACAATCGCAGTGTTGTACAGCTTGTTTCATCACCTTTGCAAAGCTGCCGCTCTCTCCGGCTCCCGGAGACGAAGAAGCTGCTTCTTCGCGCAAAGACGATTCTGCCGCTCACAGTGCACTGCGGTGTGCGCCTTCTGCCGAAAGAGATCCGGGAACGGTGCTTAGCTCTGCAGAGCACCGTACCTTCGTCGTTAGCCTCTCTTCTCGTCTACATCTTAGCAAAAAGCTTTTCCACTCTGTCTGGCAAGGAGAAACTGTGCCAGCACAAAAAACATCTCCCATCGTGTTCTAGAGGCTGCACGGAGGTCTGCCGAGTGTTTTGCAAGAAGAGAAAGAAAGTTGTCCAAAACAGCTTGCAATCGAATATTCATGTGAATAGAAAAGCCAGGAGAGTGGTCAGGTACTGTTTTCTCTCAGTTGTCATGCTGCGCACACAATCGCAGTGTTGTACAGCTTGTTTCATCACCTTTGCGAAGTTGCCGCTCTCTCCGGGTCCCGGAGACGAAGAAGCTGCTTCTTCGCGCAAAGACGATTCTGCCACTCACAGTGCTCTGTAGTGTGTGTCTTCTGCCGAAAGAGGCCCGGGAGCTGTGCTTAGCTCTGCAGAGCACCGTACCTGCTTCTTTAGCCTCTCTTCTCGTCTACATCTTAGCAAAAAGCTTTTCCACTCTGTCTGGCAAGGAGAAACTGTGCCAGCACAAAAAACATCTCCCATCGTGTTCTAGAGGCTGCACGGATGTCTGCCGAGTGTTTTGCAAGAAGAGAAAGAAAGTTGTCCAAAACAGCTTGCAATCGAATATTCATGTGAATAGAAAAGGCAGGAGAGTGGTCAGGTACTGTTTTCTCTCAGTTGGCAAGCTGCGCACACAATCGCAGTGTTGTACAGCTTGTTTCATCACCTTTGCGAAGCTGCCGCTCTCTCCGGCTCCCGGAGACGAAGAAGCTGCTTCTTCGCGCAAAGACGATTCTGCCGCTCACAGTGCTCTGCGGTGTGCGGCTTCTGCCGAAAGAGGTCCGGGAGCGGTGCTTAGCTCTGCAGAGCACCGTACCTTCGTCTTTAGCCTCTCTTCTCGTCTACATCTTAGCAAAAAGCTTTTCCACTCTGTCTGGCAAGGAGAAACTGTGCCAGCACAGAAAACATCTCCCATCGTGTTCTAGAGGCTGCACGGAGGTCTGCCGAGTGTTTTGCAAGAAGAGAAAGAAAGTTGTCCAAAACAGCTTGCAATCGAATGTTCATGTGAATAGAAAAGGCAGGAGATGGTCAGGTACTGTTTTCTCTCAGTTGGCAAGCTGCGCACACAATCGCAGTGTTGTACAGCTTGTTTCATCACCTTTGCAAAGCTGCCGCTCTCCGGCTCCCGGAGACGAAGAAGCTGCATCTTCGCGCAAAGACGATTCTGCCGCACACAGTGCTCTGCCGTGTGCGCCTTCTGGCGAAAGAGGCCCGGGAGGGGTGCTTAGCTCTGCAGAGCACCGTACCTTCGTCTTTAGCCTCTCTTCTCGTCTACATCTTAGCAAAAAGCTTTTCCACTCTGTCTGGCAAGGAGAAACTGTGCCAGCACAAAAAACATTTCCCAGCGCGTTCAAGAAGCTGCACGGAGGTCTGCCGAGTGTTTTGCAAGAAGAGAAAGAAAGTTGTCCAAAACAGCTTGCAATCGAATGTTCATGTGAATAGAAAAGGCAGGAGAGTGGTCAGGTACTGTTTTCTCTCAGTTGGCAAGCTGCGCACACAATCGCAGTGTTGTACAGCTTGTTTCATCACCTTTGCGAAGCTGCCGCTCTCTCCGGCTCCCGGAGACGAAGAAGCTGCTTCTTCGCGCAAAGACAATTCTGCCACTCACAGTGCTCTGCAGTGTGTGTCTTCTGCCAAAAGAGGCCCGGGAGGTGTGCTTAGCTCTGCAGAGCACCGTACCTTCGTCTTTAGCCTCTCTTCTCGTCTACATCTTAGCAAAAAGCTTTTCCACTCTGTCTGGCAAGGAGAAACTGTGCCAGCACAGAAAACATCTCCCATCGTGTTCAAGAGGCTGCACGGAGGTCTGCCGAGTGTTTTGCAAGAAGAGAAAGAAAGTTGTCCAAAACAGCTTGCAATCGAATGTTCATGTGAATAGAAAAGGCAGGAGAGTGGTCAGGTACTGTTTTCTCTCAGTTGGCAAGCTGCGCACACAATCGCAGTGTTGTACAGCTTGTTTCATCACCTTTGCGAAGTTGCCGCTCTCTCCGGCTCCCGGAGACGAAGAAGCTGCTTCTTCGCGCAAAGACGATTCTGCCGCTCACAGTGCTCTGCGGTGTGCGGCTTCTGCCGAAAGAGGTCCGGGAGCGGTGCTTAGCTCTGCAGAGCACCGTACCTTCGTCTTTAGCCTCTCTTCTCGTCTACATCTTAGCAAAAAGCTTTTCCACTCTGTCTGGCAAGGAGAAACTGTGCCAGCACAGAAAACATCTCCCATCGTGTTCTAGAGGCTGCACGGAGGTCTGCCGAGTGTTTTGCAAGAAGAGAAAGAAAGTTGTCCAAAACAGCTTGCAATCGAATGTTCATGTGAATAGAAAAGGCAGGAGATGGTCAGGTACTGTTTTCTCTCAGTTGGCAAGCTGCGCACACAATCGCAGTGTTGTACAGCTTGTTTCATCACCTTTGCAAAGCTGCCGCTCTCCGGCTCCCGGAGACGAAGAAGCTGCTTCTTCGCGCAAAGACGATTCTGCCGCTCACAGTGCTCTGCCGTGTGCGCCTTCTGCCGAAAGAGGCCCGGGAGGGGTGCTTAGCTCTGCAGAGCACCGTACCTTCGTCTTTAGCCTCTCTTCTCGTCTACATCTTAGCAAAAAGCTTTTCCACTCTGTCTGGCAAGGAGAAACTGTGCCAGCACAAAAAACATTTCCCAGCGCGTTCAAGAAGCTGCACGGAGGTCTGCCGAGTGTTTTGCAAGAAGAGAAAGAAAGTTGTCCAAAACAGCTTGCAATCGAATGTTCATGTGAATAGAAAAGGCAGGAGAGTGGTCAGGTACTGTTTTCTCTCAGTTGGCAAGCTGCGCACACAATCGCAGTGTTGTACAGCTTGTTTCATCACCTTTGCGAAGCTGCCGCTCTCTCCGGCTCCCGGAGACGAAGAAGCTGCTTCTTCGCGCAAAGACAATTCTGCCGCTCACAGTGCTCTGCAGTGTGTGTCTTCTGCCAAAAGAGGCCCGGGAGGTGTGCTTAGCTCTGCAGAGCACCGTACCTTCGTCTTTAGCCTCTCTTCTCGTCTACATCTTAGCAAAAAGCTTTTCCACTCTGTCTGGCAAGGAGAAACTGTGCCAGCACAGAAAACATCTCCCATCGTGTTCAAGAGGCTGCACGGAGGTCTGCCGAGTGTTTTGCAAGAAGAGAAAGAAAGTTGTCCAAAACAGCTTGCAATCGAATGTTCATGTGAATAGAAAAGGCAGGAGAGTGGTCAGGTACTGTTTTCTCTCAGTTGCCAAGCTGCGCACACAATCGCAGTGTTGTACAGCTTGTTTCATCACCTTTGCGAAGTTGCCGCTCTCTCCGGCTCCCGGAGACGAAGAAGCTGCTTCTTCGCGCAAAGACCATTCTGCCGCTCACAAAGCTCTGCAGTGTGTGTCTTCTGCCGAAAGAGGCCCGGGAGCTGTGCTTAGCTCTGCAGAGCACCGTACCTTCGTCTTTAGCCTCTCTTCTCGTCTACATCTTAGCAAAAAGCTTTTCCACTCTGTCTGGCAAGGAGAAACTGTGCCAGCACAAAAAATATCTCCCATCGTGTTCTAGAGGCTGCACGCAGGTCTGCCGAGTGTATTGCAATTAGAGAAAGAAAGTTGTCCAAAACAGCTTGCAATCGAATGTTCATGTGAATAGAAAAGGCAGGAGAGTGGTCAGGTAATGTTTTCTCTCACTTGGCAAGCTGCGCACACAATCGCAGTGTTGTACAGCTTGTTTCATCACCTTTGCGAAGCTGCCGCTCTCTCCGGCTCCCGGAGACGAAGAAGCTGCTTCTTCGCGCAAAGACGATTCTGCCGCTCACATTGCTCTGCGGTGTGCGCCTTCTCCCGAAAGAGGCCCGGGAGCGGTGCTTAGCTCTGCAGAGCACCGTACCTTCGTCTTTAGCCTCTCTTCTCGTCTACATCTTAGCAAAAAGCTTTTCCACTCTGTCTGGCAAGGAGAAACTGTGCCAGTACAAAAAACATCTCCCATCGTCTTCTAGAGGCTGCACGAAGGTCTGCCGAGTGTTTTGCAAGAAGAGAAAGAAAGTTGTCCAAAACAGCTTGCAATCGAATGTTCATGTGAATAGAAAAGGCAGGAGAGTGGTCAGGTACTGTTTTCTCTCAGTTGGCAAGCTGCGCACACAATCGCAGTGTTGTACAGCTTGTTTCATCACCTTTGCGAAGCTGCCGCTCTCTCCGGCTCCCGGAGACGAAGAAGCTGCTTCTTCGCGCAAAGACGATTCCGCCGCTCACAGTGCTCTGCGGTGTGCGCCTTCTCCCGAAAGAGGTCGGGGAGCGGTGCTTAGCTCTGCAGAGCACCGTACCTTCGTCTTTAGCCTCTCTTCTCGTCTACATCTTAGCAAAAAGCTTTTCCACTCTGTCTGGCAAGGAGAAACTGTGCCAGCACAAAAAACATCTCCCATCGTGTTCTGGAGGCTGTACGGAGGTCTGCCGAGTGTATTGCAATTAGAGAAAGAAAGTTGTCCAAAACAGCTTGCAATCGAATGTTCATGTGAATAGAAAAGGCAGGAGAGTGGTCAGGTACTGTTTTCTCTCACTTGGCAAGCTGCGCACACAATCGCAGTGTTGTACAGCTTGTTTCATCACCTTTGCGAAGCTGCCGCTCTCTCCGGCTCCCGGAGACGAAGAAGCTGCTTCTTCGCGCAAAGACGATTCTGCCGCTCACAGTGCTCTGCGGTGTGCGCCTTCTGCCGAAAGAGGCCCGGGAGGGGTGCTTAGCTCTGCAGAGCGCCGTACCTTCGTCTTCAGCCTCTCTTCTCGTCTACATCTTAGCAAAAAGCTTTTCCACTCTGTCTGGCAAGGAGAAACGGTGCCAGCACAAAAAACATCTCCCATCGTGTTCTAGAGGCTGCACGGAGGTCTGCCGAGTGTATTGCAATTAGAGAAAGAAAGTTGTCCAAAACAGCTTGCAATCGAATGTTCATGTGAATAGAAAAGGCAGGAGAGTGGTCAGGTACTGTTTTCTCTCAGTTGGCAAGCTGCGCACACAATCGCAGTGTTGTACAGCTTGTTTCATCACCTTTGCGAAGTTGCCGCTCTCTCCGGCTCCCGGAGACGAAGAAGCTGCTTCTTCGCGCAAAGACGATTCTGCCGCTCACAGTGGTCTGCGGTGTGCGCCTTCTGCCGAAAGAGGCCCGGGAGCGGTGCTTAGCTCTGCAGAGCACCGTACCTTCGTCTTTAGCCTCTCTTCTCGTCTACATCTTAGCAAAAAGCTTTTCCACTCTGTCTGGCAAGGAGAAAGTGTGCCAGCACAAAAAAAATCTCCCATCGCGTTCTAGAAGCTGCACGGATGTCTGCCGAGTGTTTTGCAAGAAGAGAAAGAAAGTTGTCCAAAACAGCTTGCAATCGAATGTTCATGTGAATAGAAAAGGCAGGAGATTGGTCAGGTACTGTTTTCTCTCACTTGGCAAGCTGCGCACACAATCGCAGTGTTGTACAGCTTGTTTCATCACCTTTGCGAACTTGCCGCTCTCTCCGGCTCCCGGAGACGAAGAAGCTGCTTCTTCGCGCAAAGACGATTCTGCCGCTCACAGTGCTCTGCGGTGTGCGCCTTCTGCCGAAAGACGCCCGGGAGGGGTGCTTAGCTCTGCAGAGCACCGTACCTTCGTCTTTAGCCTCTCTTCTCGTCTAAATCTTAGCAAAAAGCTTTTCCACTCTGTCTGGCAAGGAGAAACTCTGCCAGCAAAAAAAACATCTCCCATCGAGTTCTAGAAGCTGCACGGATGTCTGCCGAGCGTTTAGCAAGAAGAGAAAGAAAGTTGTCCAAAACAGCTTGCAATCGAATGTTCATGTGAATAGAAAAGGCAGGAGAGTGGTCAGGTACTGTTTTCTCTCAGTTGGCAAGCTGCGCACACAATCGCAGTGTTGTACAGCTTGTTTCATCACCTTTGCGAAGCTGCCGCTCTCTCCGGCTCCCGGAGACGAAGAAGCTGCTTCTTCGCGCAAAGACGATACTGCCGCTCACAGTGCTCTGCGGTGTGCGCCTTCTGCCGAAAGAGGCCCGGGAGCGGTGCTTAGCTCTGCAGAGCACCGTACCTTCGTCTTTAGCCTCTCTTCTCGTCTACATCTTAGCAAAAAGCTTTTCGACTCTCTCTGGCAAAGAGAAACTTTGCCAGCAGAGAAAACATCTCCCATCGTGTTCTAGAGGCTGCACGGAGGTCTGCAGAGTGTTTTGCAAGAAGAGAAAGAAAGTTGTCCAAAACAGCTTGCAATCGAATGTTCATGTGAATAGAAAAGGCAGGAGAGTGGTCAGGTACTCTTTTCTCTCAGTTGGCGAGCTGCGCACACAATCGCAGTGTTGTACAGCTTGTTTCATCACCTTTGCGAACTTGCCGCTCTCTCCGGCTCCCGGAGACGAAGAAGCTGCTTTTTCGCGCAAAGATGATTCTGCCGCTCACAGTGCTCTGCAGTGTGCGTCTTCAGCCGAAAGAGGCCCGGGAGCTGTGCTTAGCTCTGCAGAGCACCGTACCTTCGTCTTTAGCCTCTCTTCTCGTCTACATCTTAGCAAAAAGCTTTTCCAGTCTGTCTGGCAAAGAGAAACTTTGCCAGCACAGAAAACATCTCCCATCGTGTTCTAGAGGCTGCACGAAGGTCTGCAGAGTGTTTTGCAAGAAGAGAAAGAAAGTTGTCCAAAACAGCTGGCAATCGAATGTTCATGTGAATAGAAAGGCAGGAGAGTGGTCAGGTACTGTTTTCTCTCACTTGGCAAGCTGCGCACACAATCGCAGTGTTGTACAGCTTGTTTCATCACCTTTGCGAAGTTGCCGCTCTCTGCGGCTCCCGGAGACGAAGAAGCTGCTTCTTCGCGCAAAGACCATTCTGCCGCTCACAGTGCACTGCGGTGTGCGCCTTCTGCCGAAAGAGGTCGGGGAGCGGTGCTTAGCACTGCAGAGCACCGTACCTTCGTCTTTAGCCTCTCTTCTCGTCTACATCTTAGCAAAAAGCTTTTCCACTCTGTCTGGCAAGGAGAAACTGTGCCAGCACAAAAAACATCTCCCATCGTGTTCTAGAGGCAGCACGGAGGTCTGCCGAGTGTTTTGCAAGAAGAGAAAGAAAGTTGTCCAAAACAGCTTGCAATCGAATGTTCATGTGAATAGAAAAGGCAGGAGAATGGTCAGGTACTGTTTTCTCTCAGTTGGCAAGCTGCGCACACAATCGCAGTGTTGTACAGCTTGTTTCATCACCTTTGCGAAGTTGCCGCTCTCTCCGGCTCCCGGAGACGAAGAAGCTGCTTCTTCGCGCAAAGACGATTCTGCCGCTCACAGTGTTCTGCGGTGTGCGCCTTCTGCTGAAAGAGGTCCGGGAGCGGTATTTAGCTCTGCAGAGAACCGTACCTTCGTCTTTAGCCTCTCTTCTCGTCTACATCTTAGCAAAAAGCTTTTCCACTCTGTCTGGCAAGGAGAAACTGTGCCAGCACAGAAAACATCTCCCATCGTGTTCTAGAGGCTGCACGGAGGTCTGCCCAGTGTTCTGCAAGAAGAGAAAGAAAGTTGTCCAAAACAGCTTGCAATCGAATGTTCATGTGAATAGAAAAGGCAGGAGAGTGGTCAGGTACTGTTTCCTCTCAGTTGTCATGCTGCGCATCCAATCGCAGTGTTGTACAGCTTGTTTCATCACCTTTGCGAAGTTGCCTCTCTCTCCGGGACCCGGAGACGAAGAAGCTGCTTCTTCGCGCAAAGACGATTCTGCCCCTCACAGTGTTCTGCGGTGTGCGCCTTCTGCCGAAAGAGGTCGGGGAGCGGTGCTTAGCTCTGCAGAGCACCGTACCTTCGTCTTCAGCCTCTCTTCTCGTCTACATCTTAGCAAAAAGCTTTTCCACTCTGTCTGGCAAGGCGAAACTGTGCCAGCACAAAAAACATCTCCCATCGTGTTCTAGAAGCTGCACGGAGGTCTGCCGAGTGTTTTGAAAGTAGAGAAAGAAAGTTGTCCAAAACAGCTTGCAATCGAATGTTCATGTGAATAGAAAAGGCAGGAGAGTGGTCAGGTACTGTTTTCTCTCCGTTGGCAAGCTGCGCACACAATCGCAGTGTTGTACAGCTTGTTTAATCACCTTTGCGAAGCTGCCGCTCTCTCCGGCTCCCGGAGACGAAGAAGCTGCTTCTTCGCGCAAAGACGATTCTGCCGCTCACAGTGCTCTGCGGTGTGCGGCTTCTGCCGAAAGAGGCCCGGGAGCGGTGCTTAGCTCTGCAGAGCACCGTACCTTCGTCTTTAGCCTCTCTTCTCGTCTACATCTTAGCAAAAAGCTTTTCCACTCTGTCTGGCAAGGAGAAACTCTGCCAGCACAAAAAAACATCTCCCATCGTGTTCTAGAAGCTGCACGGAGGTCTGCAGAGTGTTTTGCAAGAAGAGAAAGAAAGTTGTCCAAAACAGCTTGCAATCGAATGTTCATGTGAATAGAAAAGGCAGGAGAGTGGTCAGGTACTGTTTTCTCTCAGTTGGCAAGCTGCGCACACAATCGCAGTGTTGTACAGCTTGTTTCATCACCTTTGCGAAGTTGCCGCTCTCTCCGGCTCCCGGATACGAAAAAGCTGCTTCTTCGCGCAAAGACGATTCTGCCGCTCACAGTGCTCTGGAGTGTGTGTCTTCTGCCGAAAGAGGCCCGGGAGCTGTGCTTAGCTCTGCAGAGAACCGTACCTTCGTCTTTAGCCTCTCTTCTCGTCTACATCTTAGCAAAAAGCTTTTCCACTCTGTCTGGCAAGGAGAAACTGTGCCAGCACAGAAAACATCTCCCATCGTGTTCTAGAGGCTTCACGGAAGTCTGCAGAGTGTTTTGCAAGAAGAGAAAGAAAGTTGTCCAAAACAGCTTGCAATCGAATGTTCATGTGAATAGAAAAGGCAGGAGAGTGGTCAGGTACTGTTTTTTCTCAGTTGGCAAGCTGCGCACACAATCGCAGTGTTGTACAGCTTGTTTCATCACCTTTGCGAAGTTGCCGCTCTCTCCGGCTCCCGGAGACGAAGAAGCTGCTTCTTCGCGCAAAGACGATTCTGCCGCTCACAGTGTTCTGCGGTGTGCGCCTTCTGCCGAAAGAGGTCGGGGAGCGGTGCTTAGCTCTGCAGAGCACCGTACCTTCGTCTTTAGCCTCTCTTCTCGTCTACATCTTAGCAAAAAGCTTTTCCACTCTGTCTGGCAAGGAGAAACTCTGCCAGCTCAAAAAACATCTCCCATCGTCTTCTAGAGGCTGCACGGAGGTCTGCCGAGTGTTTTGCAAGAAGAGAAAGAAAGTTGTCCAAAACAGCTTGCAATCGAATGTTCATGTGAATAGAAAAGGCAGGAGAGTGGTCAGGTACTGTTTTCTCTCAGTTGGCAAGCTGCGCACACAATCGCAGTGTTGTACAGCTTGTTTCATCACCTTTGCGAAGTTGCCGCTCTCTCCGGCTCCCGGAGACGAAGAAGCTGCTTCTTCGCGCAAAGACGATTCTGCCGCTCACAATGCTCTGCAGTGTGTGTCTTCTGCCGAAAGAGGCCCGGGAGATGTGCTTAGCTCTGCAGAGCACCGTACCTTCGTCTTTAGCCTCTCTTCTCGTCTACATCTTAGCAAAAAGCTTTTCCACTCTGTCTGGCAAGGAGAAACTCTGCCAGCACAAAAAACATCTCCCATCGGGTTCTGGAGGCTGCACGGAGGTCTGCCGAGTGTTTTGCAAGAAGAGAAAGAAAGTTGTCCAAAACAGCTTGCAATCGAATGTTCATGTGAATAGAAAAGGCAGGAGAGTGGTCAGGTACTGTTTTCTCTCAGTTGGCAAGCTGCGCACACAATCGCAGTGTTGTACAGCTTGTTTCATCACCTTTGCGAAGTTGCCGCTCTCTCCGGCTCCCGGAGACGAAGAAGCTGCTTCTTCGCGCAAAGACGATTCTGCCGCTCACAGTGCTCTGCGGTGTGCGCCTTCTCCCGAAAGAGGCCAGGGAGCGGTGCTTAGCTCTGCAGAGCACCGTACCTTCGTCTTTAGCCTCTCTTCTCGTCTACATCTTAGCAAAAAGCTTTTCCACTCTGTCTGGCAAGGAGAAACTGTGCCAGCACAGAAAACATCTCCCATCGTGTTCTAGAGGCTGCACGGAGGTCTGCCGAGTGTTTTGCAAGAAGAGAAAGAAAGTTGTCCAAAACAGCTTGCAATCGAATGTTCCTGTGAATAGAAAAGGCAGGAGAGTGGTCAGGTACTGTTTCCTCTCAGTTGTCATGCTGCGCATCCAATCGCAGTGTTGTACAGCTTGTTTCATCACCTTTGCGAAGTTGCCTCTCTCTCCGGGACCCGGAGACGAAGAAGCTGCTTCTTCGCGCAAAGACGATTCTGCCCCTCACAGTGTTCTGCGGTGTGCGCCTTCTGCCGAAAGAGGTCGGGGAGCGGTGCTTAGCTCTGCAGAGCACCGTACCTTCGTCTTCAGCCTCTCTTCTCGTCTACATCTTAGCAAAAAGCTTTTCCACTCTGTCTGGCAAGGAGAAACTGTGCCAGCACAGAAAACATCTCCCATCGTGTTCTAGAAGCTGCACGGAGGTCTGCCGAGTGTTTTGCAAGTAGAGAAAGAAAGTTGTCCAAAACAGCTTGCAATCGAATGTTCATGTGAATAGAAAAGGCAGGAGAGTGGTCAGGTACTGTTTTCTCTCCGTTGGCAAGCTGCGCACACAATCGCAGTGTTGTACAGCTTGTTTCATCACCTTTGCGAAGCTGCCGCTCTCTCCGGCTCCCGGAGACGAAGAAGCTGCTTCTTCGCGCAAAGACGATTCTGCCGCTCACAGTGCTCTGCGGTGTGCGGCTTCTGCCGAAAGAGGCCCGGGAGCGGTGCTTAGCTCTGCAGAGCACCGTACCTTCGTCTTTAGCCTCTCTTCTCGTCTACATCTTAGCAAAAAGCTTTTCAACTCCGTCTGGCAAGGAGAAACTGTGCCAGCACAGAAAACATCTCCCATCGTGTTCTAGAGGCTGCACGGAGGTCTGCCGAGTGTTTTGCAAGAAGAGAAAGAAAGTTGTCCAAAACAGCTTGCAATCGAATGTTCATGTGAATAGAAAAGTCAAGAGAGTGGTCAGGTACTGTTTTCTCTCAGTTGGCAAGCTGCGCACACAATCGCAGTGTTGTACAGCTTGTTTCATCACCTTTGCGAAGTTGCCGCTCTGTCCGGCTCCCGGAGACGAAGAAGCTGCTTCTTCGCGCAAAGACGATTCTACCGCTCACAGTGCTCTGCGGTGTGCGACTTCTGCCGAAAGACGCCCGGGAGCGGTGCTTAGCTCTGCAGAGAACCGTACCTTCGTCTTTAGCGTCTCTTCTCGTCTACATCTTAGCAAAAAGCTTTTCCACTCTGTCTGGCAAGGAGAAACTGTGCCAGCACAAAAAACATCTCCCATCGTGTTCTAGAGGCTGCACGGAGGTCTGCCGAGTGTTTTGCAAGAAGAGAAAGAAAGTTGTCCAAAACAGCTTGCAATCGAATGTTCATGTGAATAGAAAAGGCAGGAGAGTGGTCAGGTACTGTTTTCTCTCAGTTGGCAAGCTGCGCACACAATCGCAGTGTTGTACAGCTTTTTTCATCACCTTTGCCAAGTTGCCGCTCTCTCCGGCTCCCGGAGACGAAGAAGCTGCTTCTTCGCGCAAAGACGATTCTGCCGCTCACAGTGCTCTGGAGTGTGTGTCTTCTACCGAAAGAGGCCCGGGAGCGGTGCTTAGCTCGGTAGAGCACCGTACCTTCGTCTTTAGCCTCTCTTCTCGTCTACATCTTAGCAAAAAGCTTTTCCACTCTGTCTGGCTAGCAGAAACTGTGCCAGCACAGAAAACATCTCCCATCATGTTCTAGAGGCTGCACGGAGGTCTGCCGAGTGTTTTGCAAGAAGAGAAAGAAAGTTGTCCAAAACAGCTTGCAATCGAATGTTCATGTGAATAGAAAAGTCAGGAGAATGGTCAGGTACTGTTTTCTCTCACTTGGCAAGCTGCGCACACAATCGCAGTGTTGTACAGCTTGTTTCATCACCTTTGCGAAGTTGCTGCTCTCTCCGGCTCCCGGAGACGAAGAAGCTGCTTCTTCGCGCAAAGACGATTCTGCCGCTCACAGTGCTCTGCGGTGTGCGACTTTTGCCGAAAGACGCCCGGGAGCGGTGCTTAGCTCTGCAGAGCACCGTACCTTCGTCTTTAGCCTCTCTTCTCGTCTACATCTTAGCAAAAAGCTTTTCCACTCTGTCTGGCAAGGAGAAACTGTGCCAGCAAAGAAAACATCTCCCATCGTGTTCTAGATGCTGCACGGAGGTCTGCCGAGTGTTTTGCCAGAAGAGAAAGAAAGTTGTCCAAAACAGCTTGCAATCGAATGTTCATGTGAATAGAAAAGGCAGGAGAGTGGTCAGGTACTGTTTTCTCTCAGTTGTCATGCTGCGCACACACTAGCAGTGTTGTACAGCTTGTTTCATCACCTTTGCGAAGTTGCCGCTCTCTCCGGCTCCCGGAGACGAAGAAGCTGCTTCTTCGCGCAAAGACGATTCTGCCGCTCACAGTGCTCTGCGGTGTGCGCCTTCTGCCGAAAGAGGCCCGGGAGCGGTGCTTAGCTCTGCAGAGCACCGTACCTTCGTCTTCAGCCTCTCTTCTAGTCTACATCTTAGCAAAAAGCTTTTCCACTCTGTCTGGCAAGGAGAAACTGTGCCAGCACAGAAAACATCTCCCATCGTGTTCTAGAAGCTGCACGGAGGTCTGCCGAGTGTTTTGCAAGAAGAGAAAGAAAGTTGTCCAATACAGCTTGCAATCGAATGTTCATGTGAATAGAAAAGGCAGGAGAGTGGTCAGGTACTGTTTTCTCTCACTTGGCAAGCTGCGCACACAATCGCAGTGTTGTACAGCTTGTTTCATCACGTTTGCGAAGCTGCCGCTCTCTCCGGCTCCTGGAGACGAAGAAGCTACTTCTTAGCGCAAAGATGATTCTGCCACTCACAGGGCTCTGGAGTGTGCGTCTTCTGCCGAAAGAGGCCCGGGAGCTGTGCTTAGCTCTGCAGAGCACCGTACCTTCGTCTTTAGCCTCTCTTCTCGTCTACATCTTAGCAAAAAGCTTTTCAACTCCGTCTGGCAAGGAGAAACTGTGCCAGCACAGAAAACATCTCCCATCGTGTTCTAGAGGCTGCACGGAGGTCTGCCGAGTGTTTTGCAAGAAGAGAAAGAAAGTTGTCCAAAACAGCTTGCAATCGAATGTTCATGTGAATAGAAAAGTCAAGAGAGTGGTCAGGTACTGTTTTCTCTCAGTTGGCAAGCTGCGCACACAATCGCAGTGTTGTACAGCTTGTTTCATCACCTTTGCGAAGTTGCCGCTCTCTCCGGCTCCCGGAGACGAAGAAGCTGCTTCTTCGCGCAAAGACGATTCTACCGCTCACAGTGCTCTGCGGTGTGCGCCTTCTGCCGAAAGAGGCCCGGGAGCTGTGCTTAGCTCTGCAGAGCACCGTACCTTCGTCTTTAGCGTCTCTTCTCGTCTACATCTTAGCAAAAAGGTTTTCCACTCTGTCTGGCAAGGAGAAACCGTGCCAGCACAAAAAACATCTCCCATCGCGTTCTAGAAGCTGCACGGATGTCTGCAGAGTGTTTTGCAAGAAGAGAAAGAAAGTTGTCCAAAACAGCTTGCAATCGAATATTCATGTGAATAGAAAAGGCAGGAGAGTGGTCAGGTACTGTTTTCCCTCAGTTGGCAAGCTGCGCACACAATCGCAGTGTTGTACAGCTTGTTTCATCCCCTTTGCGAAGCTGCTGCTCTCTCCGTCTCCCGGAGACGAAGAAGCTGCTTCTTCGCGCAAAGACGATTCTGCCGCTCACAGTGCTCTGCGGTGTGCGACTTCTGCCGAAAGACGCCCGGGAGCGGTGCTTAGCTCTGCAGAGAACCGTACCTTCGTCTTTAGCGTCTCTTCTCGTCTACATCTTAGCAAAAAGCTTTTCCACTCTGTCTGGCAAGGAGAAACTGTGCCAGCACAAAAAACATCTCCCATCGTGTTCTAGAGGCTGCACGGAGGTCTGCCGAGTGTTTTGCAAGAAGAGAAAGAAAGTTGTCCAAAACAGCTTGCAATCGAATGTTCATGTGAATAGAAAAGGCAGGAGAGTGGTCAGGTACTGTTTTCTCTCAGTTGGCAAGCTGCGCACACAATCGCAGTGTTGTACAGCTTTTTTCATCACCTTTGCCAAGTTGCCGCTCTCTCCGGCTCCCGGAGACGAAGAAGCTGCTTCTTCGCGCAAAGACGATTCTGCCGCTCACAGTGCTCTGGAGTGTGTGTCTTCTACCGAAAGAGGCCCGGGAGCGGTGCTTAGCTCGGTAGAGCACCGTACCTTCGTCTTTAGCCTCTCTTCTCGTCTACATATTAGCAAAAAGCTTTTGTACTCCGTTTGGCAAGGAGAAACTGTGCCATCACAAAAAACATCTCCCATCGTGTTCTAGAGGCTGCACGCAGGTCTGCCGAGTGTTTTGCAAGAAGAGAAAGAAAGTTGTCCAAAACAGCTTGCAATCGAATGTTCATGTGAATAGAAAAGGCAGGAGAGTGGTCAGGTACTGTTTTCTCTCAGTTGGCAAGCTGCGCACACAATCGCAGTGTTGTACAGCTTGTTTCATCACCTTTGCGAAGCTGCCGCTCTCTCCGGCTCCCGGAGACGAAGAAGCTGCTTCTTCGCGCAAACACGATTCTGCCGCTCACAGTGCTCTGCGGTGTGCGCCTTCTGCCGAAAGAGGCCCGGGAGCGGTGCTTAGCTCTGCAGAGCACCGTACCTTCGTCTTTAGCCTCTCTTCTCGTCTACATCTTAGCAAAAAGCTTTTCCACTCTGTCTGGCAAGGAGAAACTGTGCCAGCACAGAAAACATCTCCCATCGTGTTCTAGAGGCTGCACGCAGGTCTGCCGAGTGTTTTGCAAGAAGAGAAAGAAAGTTGTCCAAAACAGCTTGCAATCGAATGTTCATGTGATTAGAAAAGGCAGGAGAGTGGTCAGGTACTGTTTTCTCTCAGTTGGCAAGCTGCGCACACAATCGCAGTGTTGTACAGCTTGTTTCATCACCTTTGCGAAGTTGCCGCTCTCTCCGGCTCCCGGAGACGAAGAAGCTGCTTCTTCGCGCAAAGACGATTCTGCCGCTCACAGTGCTCTGCAGTGTGTGTCTTCTGCCGAAAGAGGTCCGGGAGCTGTGCTTAGCTCTGCAGAGCACCGTACCTTCGTCTTTAGCCTCTCTTCTCGTCTACATCTTAGCAAAAAGCTTTTCCACTCTGTCTGGCAAGGAGAAACTGTGCCAGCACAGAAAACATCTCCCATCGTGTTCTAGAGGCTGCACGGAGGTCTGCCGAGTGTTTTGCAAGAAGAGAAAGAAAGTTGTCCAAAACAGCTTGCAATCGAATGTTCATGTGAATTGAAAAGGCAGGAGAGTGGTCAGGTACTGTTTTCTGTCAGTTGGCAAGCTGCGCACACAATCGCAGTGTTGTACAGCTTTTTTCATCACCTTTGCGAACTTGCCGCTCTCTCCGGCTCCCGGAGACGAAGAAGCTGCTTCTTCGCGCAAAGACGATTCTGCCGCTCACAGTGCTCTGGAGTGGGTGTCTTCTGCCGATAGAGGCCCGGGAGCTGTGCTTAGCTCTGCAGAGCACCATACCTGCTTCTTTAGCCTCTCTTCTCGTCTACATCTTAGCAAAAAGCTTTTCCACTCTGTCTGGCAAGGAGAAACTGTGCCAGCACAAAAAACATCTCCCATCGTTTTCAAGAGGCTGCACGGAGGTCTGCAGAGTGTTTTGCAAGAAGAGAAAGAAAGTTGTCCAAAACAGCTTGCAATCGAATGTTCATGTGAATAGAAAAGGCAGGAGAGTGGTCAGGTACTGTTTTCTCTCAGTTGGCAAGCTGCGCACACAATCGCAGTGTTGTACAGCTTGTTTCATCACCTTTGCGAAGTTGCCGCTCTCTCCGGCTCCCGGAGACGAAGAAGCTGCTTCTTCGCGCAAAGACGATTCTGCCGCTCACAGTGCTCTGCGGTGTGCGCCTTCTCCCGAAAGAGGTCGGGGAGCTGTGCTTAGCTCTGCAGAGCACCGTACCTTCGTCTTTAGCCTCTCTTCTCGTCTACATCTTAGCAAAAAGCTTTTCCATTCTGTCTGGCAAGGAGAAACTGTGCCAGCACAGAAAACATCTCCCATCGTGTTCTGGATGGAGGCTGCACGGATGTCTGCCGAGTGTTTTGCAAGAAGAGAAAGAAAGTTGTCCAAAACCGCTTGCAATCGAATGTTCATGTGAATAGAAAAGGCAGGAGAGTGGTCAGGTACTGTTTTCTCTCAGTTGGCAAGCTGCGCACACAATCGCAGTGTTGACAGCTTTTTTCATCACCTTTTCCAAGTTGCCGCTCTCTCCGGCTCCCGGAGACGAAGAAGCTGCTTCTTCGCGCAAAGACGATTCTGCCGCTCCCAATGCTCTGCAGTGTGTGTCTCCTGCCGAAAGAGGCCCGGGAGCTCTGCTTAGCTCTGCAGAGCACCGTACCTTCGTCTTTAGCCTCTCTTCTCGTCTACATCTTAGCAAAAACTTTTCCACTCTGTCTGGCATGGAGAAACTCTGCCAGCTCAAAAAACATCTCCCATCGTGTTCTAGAGGCTGCACGGTGGTCTGCCGAGTGTTTTGCCAGAAGAGAAAGAAAGTTGTCCAAAACAGCTTCCAATCGAATGTTCATGTGAATAGAAAAGGCAGGAGAGTGGTCAGGTACTGTTTTCTCTCAGTTGGCAAGCTGCGCACACAATCGCAGTGTTGTACAGCTTGTTTCATCACCTTTGCGAAGTTGCCGCTCTCTCCGGCTCCCGGAGACGAAGAAGCTGCTTCTTCGCGCAAAGACGATTCTGCCGCTCACAGTGCTCTGCGGTGTGCGACTTCTGCCGAAAGACGCCCGGGAGCGGTGCTTAGCTCTGCAGAGCACCGTAGCTTCGTCTTTAGCCTCTCTTCTCGTCTACATCTTAGCAAAAAGCTTTTCCACTCTGTCTGGAAAGGAGAAACTGTGCCAGCACAGAAAACATCTCCCATCGTGTTCTAGAGGCTGCACGGAGGTCTGCCGAGTGTTTTGCAAGAAGAGAAAGAAAGTTGTCCAAAACAGCTTGCAATCGAATGTTCATGTGAATAGAAAAGGCAGGAGAGTGGTCAGGTACTGTTTTCTCTCAGTTTTCATGCTGCGCACACAATAGAAGTGTTGTACAGCTTGTTTCATCACCTTTGCGAAGTTGCCGCTCTCTCCGGCTCCCGGAGACGAAGAAGCTGCTTCTTCGCGCAAAGACGATTCTGGCGCTCACAGTGCTCTGCGGTGTGCGCCTTCTGCCAAAAGAGGCCCGGGAGCGGTGCTTAGCTCTGCAGAGCACCGTACCTTCGTCTTCAGCCTCTCTTCTAGTCTACATCTTAGCAAAAAGCTTTTCCACTCTGTCTGGCAAGGAGAAACTGTGCCAGCACAGAAAACATCTCCCATCGTGTTCTAGAAGCTGCACGGAGGTCTGCCGAGTGTTTTGCAAGAAGAGAAAGAAAGTTGTCCAAAACAGCTTGCAATCGAATGTTCATGTGAATAGAAAAGGCAGGAGAGTGGTCAGGTACTGTTTTCTCTCAGTTGGCAAGCTGCGCACACAATCGCAGTGTTGTACAGCTTGTTTCATCACCTTTGCGAAGTTGCCGCTCTCTCCGGCTCCCGGAGACGAAGAAGCTGCTTCTTCGCGCAAAGACGATTCTGCCGCTCACAGTGCTCTGCGGTGTGCGCCTTCTGCCGAAAGAGGCCCGGGAGCGGTGCTTAGCTCTGCAGAGCACCGTACCTTCGTCTTTAGCCTCTCTTCTCGTCTACATCTTAGCAAAAATCTTTTCCACTCTGTCTGGCAAGGAGAAACTGTGCCAGCAAAGAAAACATCTCCCATCGTGTTCTAGAGGCTGCACGGAGGTCTGCCGAGTGTTTTGCAAGAAGAGAAAGAAAGTTGTCCAAAACAGCTTGCAATCGAATATTCATGTGAATAGAAAAGGCAGGAGAGTGGTCAGGTACTGTTTTCCCTCAGTTGGCAAGCTGCGCACACAATCGCAGTGTTGTACAGCTTGTTTCATCCCCTTTGCGAAGCTGCCGCTCTCTCCGTCTCCCGGAGACGAAGAAGCTGCTTCTTCGCGCAAAGACGATTCTGCCGCTCACAGTGCTCTGCGGTGTGCGCCTTCTGCCGAAAGAGGCCCGGGAGCGGTGCTTAGCTCTGCAGAGAACCGTACCTTCGTCTTTAGCGTCTCTTCTCGTCTACATCTTAGCAAAAAGCTTTTCCACTCTGTCTGGCAAGGAGAAACTGTGCCAGCACAAAATACATCTCCCATCGTCTTCTAGAGGCTGCACGGAGGTCTGCCGAGTGTTTTGCAAGAAGAGAAAGAAAGTTGTCCAAAACAGCTTGCAATCGAATGTTCATGTGAATTGAAAAGGCAGGAGAGTGGTCAGGTACTGTTTTCTCTCAGTTGGCAAGCTGCGCACACAATCGCAGTGTTGTACAGCTTTTTTCATCACCTTTGCCAAGTTGCCGCTCTCTCCGGCTCCCGGAGACGAAGAAGCTGCTTCTTCGCGCAAAGACGATTCTGCCGCTCACAGTGCTCTGGAGTGTGTGTCTTCTGCCGAAAGAGGCCCGGGAGCGGTGCTTAGCTCGGCAGAGCACCGTACCTTCGTCTTTAGCCTCTCTTCTCGTCTACATCTTAGCAAAAAGCTTTTCCATTCTGTCTGGCAAGGAGAAACTGTGCCAGCACAGAAAACATCTCCCATCGTGTTCTGGATGGAGGCTGCACGGATGTCTGCCGAGTGTTTTGCAAGAAGAGAAAGAAAGTTGTCCAAAACAGCTTGCAATCGAATGTTCATGTGAATAGAAAAGGCAAGAGAGTGGTCAGGTACTGTTTTCTCTCAGTTGGCAAGCTGCGCACACAATCGCAGTGTTGTACAGCTTGTTTCATCACCTTTGCGAAGTTGCCGCTCTCTCCGGCTCCCGGAGACGAAGAAGCTGCTTCTTCGCGCAAAGACGATTCTGCCGCTCACAGTGCTCTGCGGTGTGTGTTTTCTGCCGAAAGAGGCCCGGGAGCGGTGCTTAGCTCTGCAGAGCACCGTACCTTCGTCTTTAGCGTCTCTTCTCGTCTACATCTTAGCAAAAAGCTTTTCCACTCTGTCTGGCAAGGAGAAACCGTGCCAGCACAAAAAACATCTCCCATCGCGTTCTAGAAGCTGCACGGATGTCTGCAGAGTGTTTTGCAAGAAGAGCAAGAAAGTTGTCCAAAACAGCTTTCAATCGAATGTTCATGTGAATAGAAAAGGCAGGAGAGTGGTCAGGTAGTGTTTTCTCTCAGTTGGCAAGCTGCGCACACAATCGCAGTGTTGTACAGCTTTTTTCATCACCTTTGCCAAGTTGCCGCTCTCTCCGGCTCCCGGAGACGAAGAAGCTGCTTCTTCGCGCAAAGACGATTCTGCCGCTCACAGTGCTCTGCGGTGTGCGACTTCTGCCAATAGACGCCCGGGAGCGGTGCTTAGCTCTGCAGAGCACCGTACCTTCGTCTTTAGCCTCTCTTCTCGTCTACATCTTAGCAAAAAGCTTTTCCACACTGTCTGGCAAGGAGAAACTGTGCCAGCACAGAAAACATCTCCCATCGTGTTCTAGAGGCTGCACGGAGGTCTGCCGAGTGTTTTGCAAGAAGAGAAAGACAGTTGTCCAAAACAGCTTGCAATCGAATATTCATGTGAATAGAAAAGGCAGGAGAGTGGTCAGGTACTGTTTTCTCTCACTTGGCAAGCTGCGCACACAATCGCAGTGTTGTACAGCTTGTTTCATCACCTTTGCGAAGCTGCCGCTCTCTCCGGCTCCCGGAGACGAAGAAGCTGCTTCTTCGCGCAAAGACGATTCTGCCGCTCACAGTGCTCTGCAGTGTGTGTCTTCTGCCGAAAGAGGCCCGGGAGCGGTGCTTAGCTCGGCAGAGCACCGTACCTTCGTCTTTAGCCTCTCTTCTCATCTACATCTTAGCAAAAAGCTTTTGTACTCCGTTTGGCAAGGAGAAACTGTGCCATCACAAAAAACATCTCCCATCGTGTTCTAGAGGCTGCACGCAGGTCTGCCGAGTGTTTTGCAAGAAGAGAAAGAAAGTTGTCCAAAACAGCTTGCAATCGAATGTTCATGTGAATAGAAAAGGCAGGAGAGTGGTCAGGTACTGTTTTCTCTCAGTTGGCAAGCTGCGCACACAATCGCAGTGTTGTACAGCTTGTTTCATCACCTTTGCGAAGCTGCCGCTCTCTCCGGCTCCCGGAGACGAAGAAGCTGCTTCTTCGCGCAAACACGATTCTGCCGCTCACAGTGCTCTGCGGTGTGCGCCTTCTGCCGAAAGAGGCCCGGGAGGGGTGCTTAGCTCTGCAGAGCACCGTACCTTCGTCTTTAGCCTCTCTTCTCGTCTACATCTTAGCAAAAAGCTTTTCCACTCTGTCTGGCAAGGAGAAACTTTGCCAGCACAGAAAACATCTCCCACCGTGTTCTAGAGGCGGCACGGAGGTCTGCCGAGTGTTTTGCAAGAAGAGAAAGAAAGTTGTCCAAAACAGCTTGCAATCGAATGTTCATGTGAATAGAAAAGGCAGGAGAGTGGTCAGGTACTGTTTTCTCTCAGTTGGCAAGCTGCGCACACAATCGCAGTGTTGTACAGCTTGTTTCATCACCTTTGCGAAGTTGCCGCTCTCTCCGGCTCCCGGAGACGAAGAAGCTGCTTCTTCGCGCAAAGACGATTCTGCCGCTCACAGTGCTCTGCGGTGTGCGCCTTCTGCCGAAAGAGGCCCGGGAGCGGTGCTTAGCTCTGCAGAGCACCGTACCTTTGTCTTTAGCCTCTCTTCTCATCTACATCTTAGCAAAAAGCTTTTCCACTCTGTCTGGCAAGGAGAAACTGTGCCAGCACAAAAAACATCTCCCATCGTGTTCTAGAGGCTGCACGGAGGTCTGCCGAGTGTTTTGCAAGAAGAGAAAGAAAGTTGTCCAAAACAGCTTGCAATCGAATGTTCATGTGAATAGAAAAGGCAGGAGAGTGGTCAGGTACTGTTTTCTCTCAGTTGGCAAGCTGCGCACACAATCGCAGGGTTGTACAGCTTGTTTCATCACCTTTGCGAAGTTGCCGCTCTCTCCGGCTCCCGGAGACGAAAAAGCTGCTTCTTCGCGCAAAGACGATTCTGCCGCTCACAGTGCTCTGCAGTGTGTGTCTTCTGCCGAAAGAGGTCCGGGAGCTGTGCTTAGCTCTGCAGAGCACCGTACCTTGGTCTTTAGCCTCTCTTCTCGTCTACATCTTAGCAAAAAGCTTTTCCACTCTGTCTGGCAACGAGAAACCGTGCCAGCACAAAAAACATCTCCCATCGCGTTCTAGAAGCTGCACGGATGTCTGCAGAGTGTTTTGCAAGAAGAGAAAGAAAGTTGTCCAAAACAGCTTGCAATCGAATATTCATGTGAATAGAAATGGCAGGAGAGTGGTCAGGTACTGTTTTCCCTCAGTTGGCAAGCTGCGCACACAATCGCAGTGTTGTACAGCTTTTTTCATCACCTTTGCCAAGTTGCCGCTCTCTCCGGCTCCCGGAGACGAAGAAGCTGCTTCTTCGCGCAAAGACGATTCTGCCGCTCACAGTGCTCTGGAGTGTGTGTCTTCTGCCGAAAGAGGCCCGGGATCTGTGCTTAGCTCTGCAGAGCACCGTACCTTCGTCTTCAGCCTCTCTTCTCGTCTACATCTTAGCAAAAAGATTTGTACTCCGTCTGGCAAGGAGAAACTGTGCCATCACAGAAAACATCTCCCATCGTGTTCTAGAGGCTGCACGGAGGTCTGCCGAGTGTTTTGCAAGAAGAGAAAGAAAGTTGTCCAAAACAGCTTGCAATCGAATGTTCATGTGAATAGAAAAGGCAGGAGAGTGGTCAGGTACTGTTTTCTCTCAGTTGGCAAGCTGCGCACACAATCGCAGTGTTGTACAGCTTGTTTCATCACCTTTGCGAAGCTGCCGCTCTCTCCGGCTCCCGGAGACGAAGAAGCTGCTTCTTCGCGCAAACACGATTCTGCCGCTCACAGTGCTCTGCGGTTTGCGCCTTCTGCCGAAAGAGGCCCGGGAGCTGTGCTTAGCTCTGCAGAGCACCGTACCTTCGTCTTTAGCCTCTCTTCTCGTCTACATCTTAGCAAAAAGCTTTTGTACTCCGTTTGGCAAGGAGAAACTGTGCCAGCACAGATAACATCTCCCATCGTGTTCTAGAGGCTGCACGCAGGTCTGCCGAGTGTTTTGCAAGAAGAGAAAGAAAGTTGTCCAAAACAGCTTGCAATCGAATGTTCATGTGAATAGAAAAGGCAGGAGAGTGGTCAGGTACTGTTTTCTCTCAGTTGGCAAGCTGCGCACACAATCGCAGTGTTGTACAGCTTGTTTCATCACCTTTGCGAAGCTGCCGCTCTCTCCGGCTCCCGGAGACGAAGAAGCTGCTTCTTCGCGCAAAGACGATTCTGCGGCTCACAGTGCTCTGCGGTGTGCGCCTTCTGCCGAAAGAGGCCCGGGAGCGGTGCTTAGCTCTGCAGAGCACCGTACCTTCGTCTTTAGCCTCTCTTCTCGTCTACATCTTAGCAAAAAGCTTTTCCACTCTGTCTGGCAAGAGGAAACTTTGCCAGCAGAGAAAACATCTCCCACCGTGTTCTAGAGGCTGCACGGAGGTCTGCCGAGTGTTTTGCAAGAAGAGAAAGAAAGTTGTCCAAAACAGCTTGCAATCGAATGTTCATGTGAATAGAAAAGGCAGGAGAGTGGTCAGGTACTGTTTTCTCTCAGTTGGCAAGCTGCGCACACAATCGCAGTGTTGTACAGCTTGTTTCATCACCTTTGCGAAGTTGCCGCTCTCTCCGGCTCCCGGAGACGAAGAAGCTGCTTCTTCGCGCAAAGACGATTCTGCCGCTCACAGTGCTCTGCAGTGTGTGTCTTCTGCCGAAAGAGGTCCGGGAGCGGTGCTTAGCTCTGCAGAGCACCGTACCTTCGTCTTTAGCCTCTCTTCTCGTCTACATCTTAGCAAAAAGCTTTTGCACTCTGTCTGGCAAGGAGAAACCGTGCCAGCACAAAAAATATCTCCCATCGTGTTCTAGAAGCTGCACGGATGTCTGCAGAGTGTTTTGCAAGAAGAGAAAGAAAGTTGTCCAAAACAGCTTGCAATCGAATGTTCATGTGAATAGAAAAGGCAGGAGAGTGGTCAGGTACTGTTTTCCCTCAGTTGGCAAGCTGCGCACACAATCGCAGTGTTGTACAGCTTGTTTCATCACCTTTGCGAAGCTGCTGCTCTCTCCGGCTCCCGGAGACGAAGAAGCTGCTTCTTCGCGCAAAGACGATTCTGCCGCTCACAGTGCTCTGCGGTGTGCGCCTTCTGCCGAAAGAGGCCCGGGAGCGGTGCTTAGCTCTGCAGAGCACCGTACCTTCGTCTTTAGCGTCTCTTCTCGTCTACATCTTAGCAAAAAGCTTTTCCACTCTGTCTGGCAAGGAGAAACTGTGCCAGCACAAAAAACATCTCCCATCGTGTTCTAGAGGCTGCACGGAGGTCTGCCGAGTGTTTTGCAAGAAGAGAAAGAAAGTTGTCCAAAACAGCTTGCAATCGAATGTTCATGTGAATAGAAAAGGCAGGAGAGTGGTCAGGTACTGTTTTCTCTCAGTTGGGAAGCTGCGCACACAATCGCAGTGTTGTACAGCTTGTTTCATCACCTTTGCGAAGTTGCCGCTCTCTCCGGCTCCCGGAGACGAAGAAGCTGCTTCTTCGCGCAAAGACGATTCTGCCGCTCACAGTGCGCTGGAGTGTGTATCTTCTGCCGAAAGAGGCCCGGGAGCTGTGCTTAGCTCTGCAGAGCACCGTACCTTCGTCTTTAGCCTCTCTTCTCGTCTACATCTTAGCAAAAAGATTTGTACTCCGTCTGGCAAGGAGACACTGTGCCATCGCAGAAAACATCTCCCATCGTGTTCTAGAGGCTGCACGGAGGTCTGCCGAGTGTTTTGCAAGAAGAGAAAGAAAGTTGTCCAAAACAGCTTGCAATCGAATGTTCATGTGAATAGAAAAGGCAGGAGAGTGGTCAGGTACTGTTTTCTCTCAGTTGGTAAGCTGCGCACACAATCGCAGTGTTGTACAGCTTGTTTCATCACCTTTGCGAAGCTGCCGCTCTCTCCGGCTCCCGGAGACGAAGAAGCTGCTTCTTCGCGCAAACACGATTCTGCCGCTCACAGTGCTCTGCGCTTTGCGCCTTCTGCCGAAAGAGGCCCGGGTGCTGTGCTTAGCTCTGCAGAGCACCGTACCTTCGTCTTTAGCCTCTCTTCTCGTCTACATCTTAGCAAAAAGCTTTTCCACTCTGTCTGGCAAGGAGAAACTGTGCCAGCACAAAAAACATCTCCCATCGTGTTCTAGAGGCTGCACGGAGGTCTGCAGAGTGTTTTGCAAGAAGAGAAAGAAAGTTGTCCAAAACAGCTTGCAATCGAATGTTCATGTGAATTGAAAAGGCAGGAGAGTGGTCAGGTACTGTTTTCTCTCAGTTGGCAAGCTGCGCACACAATCGCAGTGTTGTACAGCTTGTTTCATCACCTTTGCGAAGCTGCCGCTCTCTCCGGCTCCCGGAGACGAAGAAGCTGCTTCTTCTCGCAAAGACGAGTCTGCCGCTCACAATGCTCTGCAGTGTGCGCCTTCTGCCGAAAGAGGCCCGGGAGGGGTGCTTAGCTCTGAAGAGCACCGTACATTCTTCTTCAGCCTCTCTTCTCGTCTACATCTTAGCAAAAAGCTTTTCCACTCTGTCTGGAAAGGAGAAACTGTGCCAGCACAGAAAACATCTCCCATCGCGTTCTAGAAGCTGCACGGATGTCTGCAGAGTGTTTTGCAAGAAGAGAAAGAAAGTTGTCCAAAACAGCTTGCAATCGAATGTTCATGTGAATAGAAAAGGCAGGAGAGTGGTCAGGTACTGTTTTCCCACAGTTGGCAAGCTGCGCACACAATCGCAGTGTTGTACAGCTTGTTTCATCACCTTTGCGAAGCTGCCGCTCTCTCCGGCTCCCGGAGACGAAGAAGCTGCTTCTTCGCGCAAAGACGATTCTGCCGCTCACAGTGCTCTGCGGTGTGCGCCTTCTGCCGAAAGAGGCCCGGGAGCGGTGCTTAGCTCTGCAGAGCACCGTAGCTTCGTCTTTAGCCTCTCTTCTCGTCTACATCTTAGCAAAAAGCTTTTCCACTCTGTCTGGCAAGGAGAAACTGTGCCAGCACAAAAAACATCTCCCATCGTGTTCTAGAGGCTGCACGGAGGTCTGCCGAGTGTTTTGCAAGAAGAGAAAGAAAGTTGTCCAAAACAGCTTGCAATCGAATGTTCATGTGAATTGAAAAGGCAGGAGAGTGGTCAGGTACTGTTTTCTCTCAGTTGGCAAGCTGCGCACACAATCGCAGTGTTGTACAGCTTGTTTCGTCACCTTTGCGAAGTTGCCGCTCTCTCCGGCTCCCGGAGACGAAAAAGCTGCTTCTTCGCGCAAAGACGATTCTGCCGCTCACAGTGCTCTGCAGTGTGTGTCTTCTGCCGAAAGAGGTCCGGGAGCTGTGGTTAGCTCTGCAGAGCACCGTACCTTCGTCTTTAGCGTCTCTCCTCGTCTACATCTTAGCAAAAAGCTTTTCCACTCTGTCTGGCAAGGAGAAACTGTGCCAGCACAAAAAACATCTCCCATCGTGTTCCAGAGGCTGCACGGAGGTCTGCCGAGTGTTTTGCAAGAAGAGAAAGAAAGTTGTCCAAAACAGCTTGCAATCGAATGTTCATGTGAATAGAAAAGGCAGGAGAGTGGTCAGGTACTGTTTTCTCTCAGTTGGCAAGCTGCGCACACAATCGCAGTGTTGTACAGCTTGTTTCATCACCTTTGCGAAGCTGCCGCTCTCTCCGGCTCCCGGAGACGAAGAAGCTGCTTCTTCGCGCAAAGACGATTCTGCCGCTCACAGTGCTCTGCGGTGTGCGGCTTCTGCCGAAAGAGGCCCGGGAGCTGTGCTTAGCTCTGCAGAGCACCGTACCTTCGTCTTTAGCCTCTCTTCTCGTCTACATCTTAGCAAAAAGATTTGTACTCCGTCTGGCAAGGAGAAACTGTGCCATCACAGAAAACATCTCCCACCGTGTTCTAGAGGCTGCACGGAGGTCTGCCGAGTGTTTTGCAAGAAGAGAAAGAAAGTTGTCCAAAACAGCTTGCAATCGAATGTTCATGTGAATAGAAATGGCAGGAGAGTGGTCAGGTACTGTTTTCTCTCAGTTGGCAAGCTGCGCACACAATCACAGTGTTGTACAGCTTGTTTCATCACCTTTGCGAAGCTGCCGCTCTCTCCGGCTCCCGGAGACGAAGAAGCTGCTTCTTCGCGCAAAGACGATTCTGCCGCTCACAGTGCTCTGCGGTGTGCGCGTTCTGCCGAAAGAGGCCCGGGAGCTGTGCTTAGCTCTGCAGAGCACCGTACCTTCGTCTTTAGCCTCTCTTCTCGTCTACATCTTAGCAAAAAGCTTTTCCACTCTGTCTGGCAAGGAGAAACTGTGCCAGCACAAAAAACATCTCCCATCGTGTTCTAGAGGCTGCACGGAGGTCTGCCGAGTGTTTTGCAAGAAGAGAAAGAAAGTTGTCCAAAACAGCTTGCAATCGAATGTTCATGTGAATAGAAAAGGCAGGAGAGTGGTCAGGTACTGTTTTCTCTCAGTTGGCAAGCTGCGCACACAATCGCAGTGTTGTACAGCTTGTTTCATCACCTTTGCGAAGCTGCCGCTCTCTCCGGCTCCCGGAGACGAAGAAGCTGCTTCTTCGCGCAAAGACGATTCTGCCGCTCACAGTGCTCTGCAGTGTGCGCCTTCTGCCGAAAGAGGCCCGGGAGCGGTGCTTAGGTCTGCAGAGCACCGTACCTTCGTCTTCAGCCTCTCTTCTCGTCTACATCTTAGCAAAAAGCTTTTCCACTCTGTCTGGCAAGGAGAAACTCTGCCAGCACAAAAAACATCTCCCATCGTGTTCTAGAGGCTGCACGGAGGTCTGCCGAGTGTTTTGCAAGAAGAGAAAGAAAGTTGTCCAAAACAGCTTGCAATCGAATGTTCATGTGAATTGAAAAGGCAGGAGAGTGGTCAGGTACTGTTTTCTCTCAGTTGGCAAGCTGCGCACACAATCGCAGTGTTGTACAGCTTGTTTCATCACCTTTGCGAAGTTGCCGCTCTCTCCGGCTCCCGGAGACGAAAAAGCTGCTTCTTCGCGCAAAGACGATTCTGCCGCTCACAGTGCTCTGCAGTGTGTGTCTTCTGCCGAAAGAGGCCCGGGAGCTGTGCTTAGCTCTGCAGAGCACCGTACCTTCGTCTTTAGCCTCTCTTCTCGTCTACATATTAGCAAAAAGCTTTTCCACTCTTTCTGGAAAGGAGAAACTCTGCCATCACAGAAAACATCTCACATCGTGTTCTAGAGGCTGCACGGATGTCTGCCGAGTGTTTTGCAATAAGAGAAAGAAAGTTGTCCAAAACAGCTTGCAATCGAATATTCATGTGAATTGAAAAGGCAGGAGAGTGGTCAGGTACTGTTTTCTCTCAGTTGGCAAGCTGCGCACACAATCGCAGTGTTGTACAGCTTGTTTCATCACCTTTGCGAAGCTGCCGCTCTCTCCGTCTCCCGGAGACGAAGAAGCTGCTTCTTCGCGCAAAGACGATTCTGCCGCTCACAGTGCTCTGCAGTGTGCGTCTTCTGCCGAAAGAGGCCCGGGAGCTGTGCTTAGGTCTGCAGAACACCGTACCTTCGTCTTCAGCCTCTCTTCTCGTCTACATCTTAGCAAAAAGCTTTTCCACTCTGTCTGGCAAGGAGAAACTGTGCCATCACAGAAAACATCTCCCATCGTGTTCTAGAGGCTGCACGGAGGTCTGCCGAGTGTTTTGCAAGAAGAGTAAGAAAGTTGTCCAAAACAGCTTCCAATCCAATGTTCATGCGAATAGAAAAGGCAGGAGAGTGGTCAGGTACTGTTTTCTCTCAGTTGGCAAGCTGCGCACACAATCGCAGTGTTGTACAGCTTGTTTCATCACGTTTGCGAAGCTGCCGCTCTCTCCGGCTCCCGGAGACGAAGAAGCTGCTTCTTCGCGCAAAGACGATTCTGCCGCTCACAGTGCTCTGCGGTGTGCGCCTTCTGCCGAAAGAGGCCCGGGAGGGGTGCTTAGCTCTGCAGAGCACCGTACCTTCGTCTTCAGCCTCTCTTCTTGTCTACATCTTAGCAAAAAGCTTTTCCACTCTGTCTGGCAAGGAGAAACTCTGCCAGCACAGAAAACATCTCCCATCGCGTTCTAGAAGCTGCACGGATGTCTGCAGAGTGTTTTGCAAGAAGAGAAAGAAAGTTGTCCAAAACAGCTTGCAATCGAATGTTCATGTGAATAGAAAAGGCAGGAGAGTGGTCAGGTACTGTTTTCCCTCAGTTGGCAAGCTGCGCACACAATCGCAGTGTTGTACAGCTTGTTTCATCACCTTTGCGAAGCTGCCGCTCTCTCCGGCTCCCGGAGACGAAGAAGCTGCTTCTTCGCGCAAAGACGATTCTGCCGCTCACAGTGCTCTGCGGTGTGCGCCTTCTGCCGAAAGAGGCCCGGGAGCGGTGCTTAGCTCTGCAGAGCACCGTACCTTCGTCTTTAGCCTCTCTTCTCGTCTACATCTTAGCAAAAAGCTTTTCCACTCTGTCTGGCAAGGAGAAACTGTGCCAGCACAGAAAACATCTCCCATCGTGTTCTAGAGGCTGCACGGAGGTCTGCCGAGTGTTTTGCAAGAAGAGAAAGAAAGTTGTCCAAAACAGCTTGCAATCGAATGTTCATGTGAATAGAAAAGGCAGGAGAGTGGTCAGGTACTGTTTTCTCTCAGTTGGCAAGCTGCGCACACAATCGCAGTGTTGTACAGCTTGTTTCATCACCTTTGCGAAGCTGCCGCTCTCTCCGGCTCCCGGAGACGAAGAAGCTGCTTCTTCGCGCAAAGACGATTCTGCCGCTCACAGTGCTCTGCAGTGTGCGTCTTCTGACGAAAGAGGCCCGGGAGCTGTGCTTAGGTCTGCAGAGCACCGTACCTTCCTCTTCAGCCTCTCTTCTCGTCTACATCTTAGCAAAAAGCTTTTCCACTCTGTCTGGCAAGGAGAAACTGTGCCAGCACAGAAAACATCTCCCATCGTGTTCTAGAGGCTGCACGGAGGTCTGCCGAGTGTTTTGCAAGAAGAGTAAGAAAGTTGTCCAAAACAGCTTCCAATCCAATGTTCATGCGAATTGAAAAGCCAGGAGAGTGGTCAGGTACTGTTTTCTCTCAGTTGGCAAGCTGCGCACACAATCGCAGTGTTGTACAGCTTGTTTCATCACGTTTGCGAAGCTGCCGCTCTCTCCGGCTCCCGGAGACGAAAAAGCTGCTTCTTCGCGCAAAGACGATTCTGCCGCTCACAGTGCTGTGCGGTGTGCGCCTTCTGCCGAAAGGGACCCGGGAGCGGTGCTGAGCTCTGCAGAGCACCGTACCTTGGTCTTTAGCCTCTCTTCTCGTCTACATCTTAGCAAAAAGCTTTTCCACTCTGTCTGGCAAGGAGAAACTGTGCCAGCACAAAAAACATCTCCCATCGTGTTCTAGAGGCTGCACGGAGGTCTGCCGAGTGTTTTGCAAGAAGAGAAAGAAAGTTGTCCCAAACAGCTTGCAATCGAATGTTCATGTGAATAGAAAAGGCAGGAGAGTGGTCAGGTACTGTTTTCTCTCAGTTGGCAAGCTGCGCACACAATCGCAGTGTTGTACAGCTTGTTTCATCACCTTTGCGAAGTTGCCGCTCTCTCCGGCTCCCGGAGACGAAGAAGCTGCTTCTTCGCGCAAAGACGATTCTGCCGCTCACAGTGCTCTGCGGTGTGCGGCTTCTGCCGAAAGAGGTCCGGGAGCGGTGCTTAGCTCTGCAGAGCCCCGTACCTTCGTCTTTAGCCTCTCTTCTCGTCTACATCTTAGCAAAAAGCTTTTCCACTCTGTCTGGCAAGGAGAAACTGTGCCAGCACAAAAAACATCTCCCATCGTGTTCTAGAGGCTGCACGGAGGTCTGCCGAGTGTTTTGCAAGAAGAGAAAGAAAGTTGTCCAAAACAGCTTGCAATCGAATGTTCATGTGAATAGAAAAGGCAGGAGAGTGGTCAGGTACTGTTTTCTCTCAGTTGGCAAGCTGCGCACACAATCGCAGTGTTGTACAGCTTGTTTCATCACCTTTGCGAAGCTGCCGCTCTCTCCGGCTCCCGGAGACGAAGAAGCTGCTTCTTCTCGCAAAGACGATTCTGCCGCTCACAATGCTCTGCAGTGTGCGCCTTCTGCCGAAAGAGGCCCGGGAGGGGTGCTTAGCTCTGCAGAGCACCGTACCTTCGTCTTCAGCCTCTCTTCTCGTCTACATCTTAGCAAAAAGCTTTTCCACTCTGTCTGGCAAGGAGAAACTGTGCCAGCACAGAAAACTTCTCCCATCGCGTTCTAGAAGCTGCACGGATGTCTGCAGAGTGTTTTGCAAGAAGAGAAAGAAAGTTGTCCAAAACAGATTGCAATCGAATGTTCATGTGAATAGAAAAGGCAGGAGAGTGTCAGGTACTGTTTTCTCTCAGTTGGCAAGCTGCGCACAAAATCGCAGTGTTGTACAGCTTGTTTCATCACCTTTGCGAAGCTGCCGCTCTCTCCGGCTCCCGGAGACGAAGAAGCTGCTTCTTCTCGCAAAGACGATTCTGCCGCTCACAATGCTCTGCAGTGTGCGCCTTCTGCCGAAAGAGGCCCGGGAGGGGTGCTTAGCTCTGCAGAGCACCGTACCTTCGTCTTCAGCCTCTCTTCTCGTCTACATCTTAGCAAAAAGCTTTTCCACTCTGTCTGGCAAGGAGAAACTTAGCCAGCACAGAAAACATCTCCCATCGCGTTCTAGAAGCTGCACGGATGTCTGCCGAGTGTTTTGCAAGAAGAGAAAGAAAGTTGTCCAAAACAGCTTGCAATCGAATGTTCATGTGAATAGAAAAGGCAGGAGAGTGGTCAGGTACTGTTTTCCCTCAGTTGGCAAGCTGCGCACACAATCGCAGTGTTGTACAGCTTGTTTCATCACCTTTGCGAAGCTGCCGCTCTCTCCGGCTCCCGGAGACGAAGAAGCTGCTTCTTTGCGCAAAGACGATTCTGCCGCTCACAGTGCTCTGCGGTGTGCGCCTTCTGCCGAAAGAGGCCCGGGAGCGGTGCTTAGCTCTACAGAGCACCGTCGTCTTTAGCCTCTCTTCTCGTCTACATCTTAGCAAAAAGCTTTTGTACTCTGTCTGGCAAGGAGAAACTCTGCCAGCACAAAAAACATCTCCCATCGTGTTCTAGAGGCTGCACGGAGGTCTGCCGAGTGTTTTGCAAGAAGAGAAAGAAAGTTGTCCAAAACAGCTTGCAATCGAATGTTCATGTGAATAGAAAAGGCAGGAGAGTGTCAGGTACTGTTTTCTCTCACTTGGCAAGCTGCGCACACAATCGCAGTGTTGTACAGCTTGTTTCATCACCTTTGCGAAGGTGCCGCTCTCTCCGGCTCCCGGAGACGAAGAAGCTGCTTCTTCGCGCAAAGACGATTCTGCCGCTCACAGTGCTCTGCAGTGTGTGTCTTCTGCCGAAAGAGGCCCGGGAGCTGTGCTTAGCTCTGCAGAGCACCGTACCTTCGTCTTTAGCCTCTCTTCTCGTCTACATCTTAGCAAAAAGCTTTTCCACTCTGTCTGGCAAGGAGAAACTGTGCCAGCACAGAAAACATCTCCCATCGTGTTCTAGAGGCTGCACGGAGGTCTGCCGAGTGTTTTGCAAGAAGAGTAAGAAAGTTGTCCAAAACAGCTTCCAATCCAATGTTCATGCGAACAGAAAAGCCAGGAGAGTGGTCAGGTACTGTTTTCTCTCAGTTGGCAAGCTGCGCACACAATCGCAGTGTTGTACAGCTTGTTTCATCACCTTTGCGAAGTTGCCACTCTCTCCGGCTCCCGGAGACGAAGAAGCTGCTTCTTCGCGCAAAGACGATTCTGCCGCTCACATTGCTCTGCGGTGTGCGCCTTCTGCCGCAAGAGGTCCGGGAGCGGTGCTTAGCTCTGCAGAGCACCGTACCTTCGTCTTTAGCCTCTCTTCTCGTCTACATCTTAGCAAAAAGCTTTTCCACTCTGTCTTGCAAGGAGAAACTGTGCCAGCACAAAAAACATCTCCCATCGTGTTCTAGAGGCTGCACGGAGGTCTGCCGAGTGTTTTGCAAGAAGAGAAAGAAAGTTGTCCAAAACAGCTTGCAATCGAATGTTCATGTGAATAGAAAAGGCAGGAGAGTGGTCAGGTACTGTTTTCTCTCAGTTGGCAAGCTGCGCACACAATCGCAGTGTTGTACAGCTTGTTTCATCACCTTTGCGAAGTTGCCACTCTCTCCGGCTCCCGGAGACGAAGAAGCTGCTTCTTCGCGCAAAGACGATTCTGCGGCTCACATTGCTCTGCGGTGTGCGCCTTCTGCCGCAAGAGGTCCGGGAGCGGTGCTTAGCTCTGCAGAGCACCGTACCTTCGTCTTTAGCCTCTCTTCTCGTCTACATCTTAGCAAAAAGCTTTTCCACTCTGTCTGGCAAGGAGAAACTGTGCCAGCACAAAAAACATCTCCCATCGTGTTCTAGAGGCTGCACGGATGTCTGCCGAGTGTTTTGCAAGAAGAGAAAAAAGTTGTCCAAAACAGCTTGCAATCGAATATTCATGTGAATAGAAAAGGCAGGAGAGTGGTCAGGTACTGTTTTCTCTCAGTTGGCAAGCTGCGCACACAATCGCAGTGTTGTACAGCTTGTTTCATCACCTTTGAGAAGCTGCCGCTCTCTCCGGCTCCCGGAGACGAAGAAGCTGCTTCTTCGCGCAAAGACGATTCTGCCGCTCACAGTGCTCTGCGGTGTGCGCCTTCTGCCGAAAGAGACCCGGGAGCGGTGCTGAGCTCTGCAGAGCACCGTACCTTGGTCTTTAGCCTCTCTTCTCGTCTACATCTTAGCAAAAAGCTTTTCCAATCTGTCTGGCAAGGAGAAACTCTGCCAGCACTGAAAACATCTCCCATCGTGTTCTAGAGGCTGCACGGAGGTCTGCCGAGTGTTTTGCAAGAAGAGAAAGAAAGTTGTCCAAAACAGCTTGCAATCGAATGTTCATGTGAATAGAAAAGTCAGGAGAGTGGTCAGGTACTGTTTTCTCTCAGTTGGCAAGCTGCGCACACAATCGCAGTGTTGTACAGCTTGTTTCATCACCTTTGCCAAGTTGCCGCTCTCTCCGTCTCTCGGAGACGAAGAAGCTGCTTCTTCGCGCAAAGACGATTCTGCCGCTCACAGTGCTCTGCGGTGTGCGCCTTCTGCCGAAAGAGGTCCGGGAGCGGTGCTTAGCTCTGCAGAGCACCGTACTTTCGTCTTTAGCCTCTCTTCTCGTCTACATCTTAGGAAAAAGCTTTTCCACTCTGTCTGGCAAGGAGAAATTGTGCCAGCACAAAAAACATCTCCCATCGTGTTCTAGAGGCTGCACGGAGGTCTGCCGAGTGTTTTGCAAGAAGAGAAAGAAAGTTGTCCAAAACAGCTTGCAATCGAATGTTCATGTGAATAGAAAAGGCAGGAGAGTGGTCAGGTACTGTTTTCTCTCAGTTGGCAAGCTGCGCACACAATCGCAGTGTTGTACAGCTTGTTTCATCACCTTTGCGAAGCTGCCGCCCTCTCCGGCTCCCGGAGACGAAGAAGCTGCTTCTTCGCGCAAACACGATTCTGCCGCTCACAGTGCTCTGCGGTTTGCGCCTTCTGCCGAAAGAGGCCCGGGAGCTGTGCTTAGCTCTGCAGAGCACCGTACCTTCGTCTTTAGCCTCTCTTCTCGTCTACATCTTAGCAAAAAGCTTTTCCGCTCTGTCTGGCAAGGAGAAACTTTGCCAGCAGAGAAAACATCTCCCACCGTGTTCTAGAGGCTGCACGGAGGTCTGCCGAGTGTTTTGCAAGAAGAGAAAGAAAGTTGTCCAAAACAGGTTGCAATCGAATGTTCATGTGAATAGAAATGGCAGGAGAGTGGTCAGGTACTGTTTTCTCTCAGTTGGCAAGCTGCGCACACAATCACAGTGTTGTACAGCTTGTTTCATCACCTTTGCGAAGCTGCCGCTCTCTCCGGCTCCCGGAGACGAAGAAGCTGCTTCTTCGCGCAAAGACGATTCTGCCGCTCACAGTGCTCTGCGGTGTGCGCGTTCTGCCAAAAGAGGCCCGGGAGCGGTGCTTAGCTCTGCAGAGCACCGTACCTTGGTCTTTAGCCTCTCTTCTCGTCTACATCTTAGCAAAAAGCTTTTCCACTCTGTCTGGCAAGGAGAAACTGTGCCAGCACAAAAAACATCTCCCATCGTGTTCTAGAGGCTGCACGGAGGTCTGCCGAGTGTTTTGCAAGAAGAGAAAGAAAGTTGTCCAAAACAGCTTGCAATCGAATGTTCATGTGAATAGAAAAGGCAGGAGAGGGTCAGGTACTGTTTTCTCTCACTTGGCAAGCTGCGCACACAATCGCAGTGTTGTACAGCTTGTTTCATCACCTTTGCGAAGTTGCCGCTCTCTCCGGCTCCCGGAGACGAAGAAGCTGCTTCTTCGCGCAAAGACGATTCTGCCGCTCACAGTGCTCTGGAGTGTGTGTCTTCTGCCGAAAGAGGCCCGGGAGCTGTGCTTAGCTCTGCAGAGCACCGTACCTTCGTCTTTAGCCTCTCTTCTCGTCTACATCTTAGCAAAAAGCTTTTGTACTCCGTCTGGCAAGGACAAACTGTGCCATCACAGAAAACATCTCCCATCGTGTTCTAGAGGCTGCACGGATGTCTGCCGAGTGTTTTGCAAGAAGAGAAAGAAAGTTGTCCAAAACAGCTTGCAATCGAATGTTCATGTGAATAGCAAAGGCAGGAGAGTGGTCAGGAACTGTTTTCTCTCAGTTGGCAAGCTGCGCACACAATCGCAGTGTTGTACAGCTTGTTTCATCACCTTTGCGAAGCTGCCGCCCTCTCCGGCTCCCGGAGACGAAGAAGCTGCTTCTTCGCGCAAAGACGATTCTGCCGCTCACAGTGCTCTGCAGTGTGTGTCTTCTGCCGAAAGAGGTCCGGGAGCGGTGCTTAGCTCTGCAGACCACCGTACCTTCGTCTTTAGCCTCTCTTCTCGTCTACATCTTAGCAAAAAGCTTTTCCACCCTCTCTGGCAAGGAGAAACTTTGCCAGCACAAAAAACATCTAACATCGTGTTCTATAGGCTGCACGTATGTCTGCCGAGTGTTTTGCAAGAAGAGAAAGAAAGTTGTCCAAAACAGCTTGCAATCGAATATTCATGTGAATAGGAACGGCAGGAGAGTGGTCAGGTACTGTTTTCTGTCAGTTGGCAAGCTGCGCACACAATCGCAGTGTTGTACAGCTTGTTTCATCACCTTTGCGAAGCTGCCGCTCTCTCCGGCTCCCGGAGACGAAGAAGCTGCTTCTTCGCGCAAAGACGATTCTGCCGCTCACAGTGCTCTGCGGTGTGCGCCTTCTGCCGAAAGCGACCCGGGAGCGGTGCTGAGCTCTGCAGAGCACCGTACCTTCGTCTTTAGCCTCTCTTCTCGTCTACATCTTAGCAAAAAGCTTTTCCACTCTGTCTGGCAAGGAGAAACTGTGCCAGCACTGAAAACATCTCCCATCGTGTTCTAGAGGCTGCACGGAAGTCTGCCGAGTGTTTTGCAAGAAGAGAAAGAAAGTTGTCCAAAACAGCTTGCAATCGAATGTTCATGTGATTAGAAAATGCAGGAGAGTGGTCAGGTACTGTTTTCTCTCAGTTGGCAAGCTGCGCACACAATCGCAGTGTTGTACAGCTTGTTTCATCACCTTTGCCAAGTTGCCGCTCTCTCCGTCTCCCGGAGACGAAGAAGCTGCTTCTTCGCGCAAAGACGATTCTGCCGCTCACAGTGCTCTGCGGTGTGCGCCTTCTGCCGAAAGAGGCCCGGGAGCGGTGCTTAGCTCTGCAGAGCACCGTACTTTCGTCTTTAGCCTCTCTTCTCGTCTACATCTTAGCAAAAAGCTTTTCCACTCTCTCTGGCAAGGAGAAACTGTGCCAGCACAAAAAACATCTCCCATCGTGTTCTAGAGGCTGCACGGAGGTCTGCCGAGTGTTTTGCAAGAAGAGAAAGAAAGTTGTCCAAAACAGCTTGCAATCGAATGTTCATGTGAATAGAAAAGGCAGGAGAGTGGTCAGGTACTGTTTTCTCTCAGTTGGCAAGCTGCGCACACAATCGCAGTGTTGTACAGCTTGTTTCATCACCTTTGCGAAGCTGCCGCTCTCTCCGGCTCCCGGAGACGAAGAAGCTGCTTCTTCGCGCAAAGACGATTCTGCCGCTCACAGTGCTCTGCAGTGTGCGTCTTCTGCCGAAAGAGGCCCGGGAGCTGTGCTTAGCTCTGCAGAGCACCGTACCTTCGTCTTCAGCCTCTCTTCTCGTCTACATCTTAGCAAAAATCTTTTCCACTCTGTCTGGCAAGGAGAAACTGTGCCAGCACAGAAAACATCTCCCATCGTGTTCTAGAGGCTGCACGGAGGTCTGCCGAGTGTTTTGCAAGAAGAGTAAGAAAGTTGTCCAAAACAGCTTCCAATCCAATGTTCATGTGAATAGAAAAGCCAGGAGAGTGGTCAGGTACTGTTTTCTCTCAGTTGGCAAGCTGCGCACACAATCGCAGTGTTGTACAGCTTGTTTCATCACCTTTGCGAAGCTGCCGCTCTCTCCGGCTCCCGGAGACGAAGAAGCTGCTTCTTCGCGCAAAGACGATTCTGCCGCTCACAGTGCTCTGCAGTGTGTGTCTTCTGCCGAAAGAGGCCCGGGAGCTGTGCTTAGCTCTGCAGAGCACCGTACCTTCGTCTTTAGCCTCTCTTCTCGTCTACATCTTAGCAAAAAGCTTTTCCACACTGTCTGGCAAGGAGAAACTTTGCCAGCACAGAAAACATCTCCCATCGTGTTCTAGAGGCTGCACGGAGGTCTGCAGAGTGTTTTGCAAGAAGGGAAAGAAAGTTTTCCAAAACAACTTGCAATCGAATGTTCATGTGAATAGAAAAGGCAGGAGAGTGGTCAGGTACTGTTTTCTCTCAGTTGGCAAGCTGCGCACACAATCGCAGTGTTGTACAGCTTGTTTCATCACCTTTGCGAAGTTGCCGCTCTCTCCGGCTCCCGGAGACGAAGAAGCTGCTTCTTCGCGCAAAGACGATTCTGCCGCTCACAGTGCTCTGCAGTGTGTGTCTTCTGCCGAAAGAGGTCCGGGAGCTGGACTTAGCTCTGCAGAGCACCGTACCTTCGTCTTTAGCCTCTCTTCTCGTCTACATTTTAGCAAAAAGCTTTTCCACTCTGTCTGGCAAGGAGAAACTTAGCCAGCACAAAAAACATCTCCCATCGTGTTCTAGAGGCTGCACGGAGGTCTGCCGAGTGTTTTGCAAGAAGAGAAAGAAAGTTGTCCAAAACAGCTTGCAATCGAATATTCATGTGAATAGAAAAGGCAGAAGAATGGTCAGGTACTGTTTTCTCTCAGTTGGCAAGCTGCACACACAATCGCAGTGTTGTACAGCTTGTTTCATCACCTTTGCGAAGCTGCCGCTCTCTCCGGCTCCCGGAGACGAAGAAGCTGCTTCTTCGCGCAAAGACGATTCTGCCGCTCACAATGCTCTGCAGTGTGCGCCTTCTGCCGAAAGAGGCCCGGGAGGGGTGCTCAGCTCTGCAGAGCACCGTACCTTCGTCTTCAGCCTCTCTTCTCGTCTACATCTTAGCAAAAAGCTTTTCCACTCTGTCTGGCAAGGAGAAACTGTGCCAGCACAGAAAACATCTCCCATCGCGTTCTAGAAGCTGCACGGAGGTCTGCCGAGTGTTTTGCAAGAAGAGAAAGAAAGTTGTCCAAAACAGCTTGCAATCGAATGTTCATGTGAATAGAAAAAGCAGGAGAGTGGTCAGGTACTGTTTTCTCTCAGTTGGCAAGCTGCGCACACAATCGCAGTGTTGTACAGCTTGTTTCATCACCTTTGCGAAGCTGCCGCTCTCTCCGGCTCCCGGAGACGAAGAAGCTGCTTCTTCTCGCAAAGACGATTCTGCCGCTCACAGTGCTCTGCGGTGTGCGCCTTCTGCCGAAAGAGACCCGGGAGCGGTGCTTAGCTCTGCAGAGCACCGTACCTTCGTCTTTAGCCTCTCTTCTCGTCTACATCTTAGCAAAAACTTTTCCAATCTCTCTGGCAAGGGGAAACTGTGCCAGCACAAAAAACATCTCCCATTGTGTTCTAGAGGCTGCACGGAGGTCTGCCGAGTGTTTTGCAAGAAGAGAAAGAAAGTTGTCCAAAACAGCTTGCAATCGAATGTTCATGTGAATAGAAAAGGCAGGAGAGTGGTCAGGTACTGTTTTCTCTCAGTTGGCAAGTTGCGCACACAATCGCAGTGTTGTACAGCTTGTTTCATCACCTTTGCGAAGCTGCCGCTCTCTCCGGCTCCCCGAGGCGAAGAAGGTGCTTTTTCGCGCAAAGACGATTCTGCCGCTCACAGTGCTCTGCGGTGTGTGTCTTCTGCCGAAAGAGGCCCGGGAGCTGTGCTTAGCTCTGCAGAGCACCGTACCTTCGTCTTCAGCCTCTCTTCTCGTCTACATCTTAGCAAAAAGCTTTTCCACTCTGTCTGGCAAGGAGAAACTCTGCCAGCTCAAAAAACATCTCCCATCGTGTTCTAGAGGCTACACGGAGGTCTGCCGAGTGTTTTGCAAGAAGAGAAAGAAAGTTGTCCAAAACAGCTTGCAATCGAATGTTCATGTGAATAGAAAAGGCAGGAGAGTGGTCAGGTACTGTTTTCTCTCAGTTGGCAAGCTGCGCACACAATCGCAGTGTTGTACAGCTTGTTTCGTCACCTTTGCGAAGTTGCCGCTCTCTCCGGCTCCCGGAGACGAAAAAGCTGCTTCTTCGCGCAAAGACGATTCTGCCGCTCACAGTGCTCTGCAGTGTGTGTCTTCTGCCGAAAGAGGTCCGGGAGCTGTGGTTAGCTCTGCAGAGCACCGTACCTTCGTCTTTAGCGTCTCTCCTCGTCTACATCTTAGCAAAAAGCTTTTCCACTCTGTCTGGCAAGGAGAAACTGTGCCAGCACAAAAAACATCTCCCATCGTGTTCCAGAGGCTGCACGGAGGTCTGCCGAGTGTTTTGCAAGAAGAGAAAGAAAGTTGTCCAAAACAGCTTGCAATCGAATGTTCATGTGAATAGAAAAGGCAGGAGAGTGGTCAGGTACTGTTTTCTCTCAGTTGGCAAGCTGCGCACACAATCGCAGTGTTGTACAGCTTGTTTCATCACCTTTGCGAAGCTGCCGCTCTCTCCGGCTCCCGGAGACGAAGAAGCTGCTTCTTCGCGCAAAGACGATTCTGCCGCTCACAGTGCTCTGCGGTGTGCGGCTTCTGCCGAAAGAGGCCCGGGAGCTGTGCTTAGCTCTGCAGAGCACCGTACCTTCGTCTTTAGCCTCTCTTCTCGTCTACATCTTAGCAAAAAGATTTGTACTCCGTCTGGCAAGGAGAAACTGTGCCATCACAGAAAACATCTCCCACCGTGTTCTAGAGGCTGCACGGAGGTCTGCCGAGTGTTTTGCAAGAAGAGAAAGAAAGTTGTCCAAAACAGCTTGCAATCGAATGTTCATGTGAATAGAAATGGCAGGAGAGTGGTCAGGTACTGTTTTCTCTCAGTTGGCAAGCTGCGCACACAATCACAGGGTTGTACAGCTTGTTTCATCACCTTTGCGAAGCTGCCGCTCTCTCCGGCTCCCGGAGACGAAGAAGCTGCTTCTTCGCGCAAAGACGATTCTGCCGCTCACAGTGCTCTGCGGTGTGCGCGTTCTGCCGAAAGAGGCCCGGGAGCTGTGCTTAGCTCTGCAGAGCACCGTACCTTCGTCTTTAGCCTCTCTTCTCGTCTACATCTTAGCAAAAAGCTTTTCCACTCTGTCTGGCAAGGAGAAACTGTGCCAGCACAAAAAACATCTCCCATCGTGTTCTAGAGGCTGCACGGAGGTCTGCCGAGTGTTTTGCAAGAAGAGAAAGAAAGTTGTCCAAAACAGCTTGCAATCGAATGTTCATGTGAATAGAAAAGGCAGGAGAGTGGTCAGGTACTGTTTTCTCTCAGTTGGCAAGCTGCGCACACAATCGCAGTGTTGTACAGCTTGTTTCATCACCTTTGCGAAGCTGCCGCTCTCTCCGGCTCCCGGAGACGAAGAAGCTGCTTCTTCGCGCAAAGACGATTCTGCCGCTCACAGTGCTCTGCAGTGTGCGCCTTCTGCCGAAAGAGGCCCGGGAGCGGTGCTTAGGTCTGCAGAGCACCGTACCTTCGTCTTCAGCCTCTCTTCTCGTCTACATCTTAGCAAAAAGCTTTTCCACTCTGTCTGGCAAGGAGAAACTCTGCCAGCACAAAAAACATCTCCCATCGTGTTCTAGAGGCTGCACGGAGGTCTGCCGAGTGTTTTGCAAGAAGAGAAAGAAAGTTGTCCAAAACAGCTTGCAATCGAATGTTCATGTGAATTGAAAAGGCAGGAGAGTGGTCAGGTACTGTTTTCTCTCAGTTGGCAAGCTGCGCACACAATCGCAGTGTTGTACAGCTTGTTTCATCACCTTTGCGAAGTTGCCGCTCTCTCCGGCTCCCGGAGACGAAAAAGCTGCTTCTTCGCGCAAAGACGATTCTGCCGCTCACAGTGCTCTGCAGTGTGTGTCTTCTGCCGAAAGAGGTCCGGGAGCTGTGGTTAGCTCTGCAGAGCACCGTACCTTCGTCTTTAGCCTCTCTTCTCGTCTACATATTAGCAAAAAGCTTTTCCACTCTTTCTGGAAAGGAGAAACTCTGCCATCACAGAAAACATCTCACATCGTGTTCTAGAGGCTGCACGGATGTCTGCCGAGTGTTTTGCAATAAGAGAAAGAAAGTTGTCCAAAACAGCTTGCAATCGAATATTCATGTGAATTGAAAAGGCAGGAGAGTGGTCAGGTACTGTTTTCTCTCAGTTGGCAAGCTGCGCACACAATCGCAGTGTTGTACAGCTTGTTTCATCACCTTTGCGAAGCTGCCGCTCTCTCCGTCTCCCGGAGACGAAGAAGCTGCTTCTTCGCGCAAAGACGATTCTGCCGCTCACAGTGCTCTGCAGTGTGCGTCTTCTGCCGAAAGAGGCCCGGGAGCTGTGCTTAGGTCTGCAGAGCACCGTACCTTCGTCTTCAGCCTCTCTTCTCGTCTACATCTTAGCAAAAAGCTTTTCCACTCTGTCTGGCAAGGAGAAACTGTGCCATCACAGAAAACATCTCCCATCGTGTTCTAGAGGCTGCACGGAGGTCTGCCGAGTGTTTTGCAAGAAGAGTAAGAAAGTTGTCCAAAACAGCTTCCAATCCAATGTTCATGCGAATAGAAAAGGCAGGAGAGTGGTCAGGTACTGTTTTCTCTCAGTTGGCAAGCTGCGCACACAATCGCAGTGTTGTACAGCTTGTTTCATCACGTTTGCGAAGCTGCCGCTCTCTCCGGCTCCCGGAGACGAAGAAGCTGCTTCTTCGCGCAAAGACGATTCTGCCGCTCACAGTGCTCTGCGGTGTGCGCCTTCTGCCGAAAGAGGCCCGGGAGCGGTGCTTAGCTCTGCAGAGCACCGTACCTTCGTCTTTAGCCTCTCTTCTCGTCTACATCTTAGCAAAAAGCTTTTCCACTCTGTCTGGCAAGGAGAAACTGTGCCAGCACAGAAAACATCTCCCATCGTGTTCTAGAGGCTGCACGGAGGTCTGCCGAGTGTTTTGCAAGAAGAGAAAGAAAGTTGTCCAAAACAGCTTGCAATCGAATGTTCATGTGAATAGAAAAGGCAGGAGAGTGGTCAGGTACTGTTTTCTCTCAGTTGGCAAGCTGCGCACACAATCGCAGTGTTGTACAGCTTGTTTCATCACCTTTGCGAAGCTGCCGCTCTCTCCGGCTCCCGGAGACGAAGAAGCTGCTTCTTCGCGCAAAGACGATTCTGCCGCTCACAGTGCTCTGCAGTGTGCGTCTTCTGACGAAAGAGGCCCGGGAGCTGTGCTTAGGTCTGCAGAGCACCGTACCTTCCTCTTCAGCCTCTCTTCTCGTCTACATCTTAGCAAAAAGCTTTTCCACTCTGTCTGGCAAGGAGAAACTGTGCCAGCACAGAAAACATCTCCCATCGTGTTCTAGAGGCTGCACGGAGGTCTGCCGAGTGTTTTGCAAGAAGAGTAAGAAAGTTGTCCAAAACAGCTTCCAATCCAATGTTCATGCGAATTGAAAAGCCAGGAGAGTGGTCAGGTACTGTTTTCTCTCAGTTGGCAAGCTGCGCACACAATCGCAGTGTTGTACAGCTTGTTTCATCACGTTTGCGAAGCTGCCGCTCTCTCCGGCTCCCGGAGACGAAAAAGCTGCTTCTTCGCGCAAAGACGATTCTGCCGCTCACAGTGCTCTGCGGTGTGCGCCTTCTGCCGAAAGGGACCCGGGAGCGGTGCTGAGCTCTGCAGAGCACCGTACCTTGGTCTTTAGCCTCTCTTCTCGTCTACATCTTAGCAAAAAGCTTTTCCACTCTGTCTGGCAAGGAGAAACTGTGCCAGCACAAAAAACATCTCCCATCGTGTTCTAGAGGCTGCACGGAGGTCTGCCGAGTGTTTTGCAAGAAGAGAAAGAAAGTTGTCCCAAACAGCTTGCAATCGAATGTTCATGTGAATAGAAAAGGCAGGAGAGTGGTCAGGTACTGTTTTCTCTCAGTTGGCAAGCTGCGCACACAATCGCAGTGTTGTACAGCTTGTTTCATCACCTTTGCGAAGTTGCCGCTCTCTCCGGCTCCCGGAGACGAAGAAGCTGCTTCTTCGCGCAAAGACGATTCTGCCGCTCACAGTGCTCTGCGGTGTGCGGCTTCTGCCGAAAGAGGTCCGGGAGCGGTGCTTAGCTCGGCAGAGCCCCGTACCTTCGTCTTTAGCCTCTCTTCTCGTCTACATCTTAGCAAAAAGCTTTTCCACTCTGTCTGGCAAGGAGAAACTGTGCCAGCACAAAAAACATCTCCCATCGTGTTCTAGAGGCTGCACGGAGGTCTGCCGAGTGTTTTGCAAGAAGAGAAAGAAAGTTGTCCAAAACAGCTTGCAATCGAATGTTCATGTGAATAGAAAAGGCAGGAGAGTGGTCAGGTACTGTTTTCTCTCAGTTGGCAAGCTGCGCACACAATCGCAGTGTTGTACAGCTTGTTTCATCACCTTTGCGAAGCTGCCGCTCTCTCCGGCTCCCGGAGACGAAGAAGCTGCTTCTTCTCGCAAAGACGATTCTGCCGCTCACAATGCTCTGCAGTGTGCGCCTTCTGCCGAAAGAGGCCCGGGAGGGGTGCTTAGCTCTGCAGAGCACCGTACCTTCGTCTTCAGCCTCTCTTCTCGTCTACATCTTAGCAAAAAGCTTTTCCACTCTGTCTGGCAAGGAGAAACTGTGCCAGCACAGAAAACATCTCCCATCGCGTTCTAGAAGCTGCACGGATGTCTGCAGAGTGTTTTGCAAGAAGAGAAAGAAAGTTGTCCAAAACAGATTGCAATCGAATGTTCATGTGAATAGAAAAGGCAGGAGAGTGTCAGGTACTGTTTTCTCTCAGTTGGCAAGCTGCGCACAAAATCGCAGTGTTGTACAGCTTGTTTCATCACCTTTGCGAAGCTGCCGCTCTCTCCGGCTCCCGGAGACGAAGAAGCTGCTTCTTCTCGCAAAGACGATTCTGCCGCTCACAATGCTCTGCAGTGTGCGCCTTCTGCCGAAAGAGGCCCGGGAGGGGTGCTTAGCTCTGCAGAGCACCGTACCTTCGTCTTCAGCCTCTCTTCTCGTCTACATCTTAGCAAAAAGCTTTTCCACTCTGTCTGGCAAGGAGAAACTTAGCCAGCACAGAAAACATCTCCCATCGCGTTCTAGAAGCTGCACGGATGTCTGCCGAGTGTTTTGCAAGAAGAGAAAGAAAGTTGTCCAAAACAGCTTGCAATCGAATGTTCATGTGAATAGAAAAGGCAGGAGAGTGGTCAGGTACTGTTTTCCCTCAGTTGGCAAGCTGCGCACACAATCGCAGTGTTGTACAGCTTGTTTCATCACCTTTGCGAAGCTGCCGCTCTCTCCGGCTCCCGGAGACGAAGAAGCTGCTTCTTTGCGCAAAGACGATTCTGCCGCTCACAGTGCTCTGCGGTGTGCGCCTTCTGCCGAAAGAGGCCCGGGAGCGGTGCTTAGCTCTACAGAGCACCGTCGTCTTTAGCCTCTCTTCTCGTCTACATCTTAGCAAAAAGCTTTTGTACTCTGTCTGGCAAGGAGAAACTCTGCCAGCACAAAAAACATCTCCCATCGTGTTCTAGAGGCTGCACGGAGGTCTGCCGAGTGTTTTGCAAGAAGAGAAAGAAAGTTGTCCAAAACAGCTTGCAATCGAATGTTCATGTGAATAGAAAAGGCAGGAGAGTGTCAGGTACTGTTTTCTCTCACTTGGCAAGCTGCGCACACAATCGCAGTGTTGTACAGCTTGTTTCATCACCTTTGCGAAGGTGCCGCTCTCTCCGGCTCCCGGAGACGAAGAAGCTGCTTCTTCGCGCAAAGACGATTCTGCCGCTCACAGTGCTCTGCAGTGTGTGTCTTCTGCCGAAAGAGGCCCGGGAGCTGTGCTTAGCTCTGCAGAGCACCGTACCTTCGTCTTTAGCCTCTCTTCTCGTCTACATCTTAGCAAAAAGCTTTTCCACTCTGTCTGGCAAGGAGAAACTGTGCCAGCACAGAAAACATCTCCCATCGTGTTCTAGAGGCTGCACGGAGGTCTGCCGAGTGTTTTGCAAGAAGAGTAAGAAAGTTGTCCAAAACAGCTTCCAATCCAATGTTCATGCGAACAGAAAAGCCAGGAGAGTGGTCAGGTACTGTTTTCTCTCAGTTGGCAAGCTGCGCACACAATCGCAGTGTTGTACAGCTTGTTTCATCACCTTTGCGAAGTTGCCACTCTCTCCGGCTCCCGGAGACGAAGAAGCTGCTTCTTCGCGCAAAGACGATTCTGCCGCTCACATTGCTCTGCGGTGTGCGCCTTCTGCCGCAAGAGGTCCGGGAGCGGTGCTTAGCTCTGCAGAGCACCGTACCTTCGTCTTTAGCCTCTCTTCTCGTCTACATCTTAGCAAAAAGCTTTTCCACTCTGTCTTGCAAGGAGAAACTGTGCCAGCACAAAAAACATCTCCCATCGTGTTCTAGAGGCTGCACGGAGGTCTGCCGAGTGTTTTGCAAGAAGAGAAAGAAAGTTGTCCAAAACAGCTTGCAATCGAATGTTCATGTGAATAGAAAAGGCAGGAGAGTGGTCAGGTACTGTTTTCTCTCAGTTGGCAAGCTGCGCACACAATCGCAGTGTTGTACAGCTTGTTTCATCACCTTTGCGAAGTTGCCACTCTCTCCGGCTCCCGGAGACGAAGAAGCTGCTTCTTCGCGCAAAGACGATTCTGCGGCTCACATTGCTCTGCGGTGTGCGCCTTCTGCCGCAAGAGGTCCGGGAGCGGTGCTTAGCTCTGCAGAGCACCGTACCTTCGTCTTTAGCCTCTCTTCTCGTCTACATCTTAGCAAAAAGCTTTTCCACTCTGTCTGGCAAGGAGAAACTGTGCCAGCACAAAAAACATCTCCCATCGTGTTCTAGAGGCTGCACGGATGTCTGCCGAGTGTTTTGCAAGAAGAGAAAAAAGTTGTCCAAAACAGCTTGCAATCGAATATTCATGTGAATAGAAAAGGCAGGAGAGTGGTCAGGTACTGTTTTCTCTCAGTTGGCAAGCTGCGCACACAATCGCAGTGTTGTACAGCTTGTTTCATCACCTTTGAGAAGCTGCCGCTCTCTCCGGCTCCCGGAGACGAAGAAGCTGCTTCTTCGCGCAAAGACGATTCTGCCGCTCACAGTGCTCTGCGGTGTGCGCCTTCTGCCGAAAGAGACCCGGGAGCGGTGCTGAGCTCTGCAGAGCACCGTACCTTGGTCTTTAGCCTCTCTTCTCGTCTACATCTTAGCAAAAAGCTTTTCCAATCTGTCTGGCAAGGAGAAACTCTGCCAGCACTGAAAACATCTCCCATCGTGTTCTAGAGGCTGCACGGAGGTCTGCCGAGTGTTTTGCAAGAAGAGAAAGAAAGTTGTCCAAAACAGCTTGCAATCGAATGTTCATGTGAATAGAAAAGTCAGGAGAGTGGTCAGGTACTGTTTTCTCTCAGTTGGCAAGCTGCGCACACAATCGCAGTGTTGTACAGCTTGTTTCATCACCTTTGCCAAGTTGCCGCTCTCTCCGTCTCTCGGAGACGAAGAAGCTGCTTCTTCGCGCAAAGACGATTCTGCCGCTCACAGTGCTCTGCGGTGTGCGCCTTCTGCCGAAAGAGGTCCGGGAGCGGTGCTTAGCTCTGCAGAGCACCGTACTTTCGTCTTTAGCCTCTCTTCTCGTCTACATCTTAGGAAAAAGCTTTTCCACTCTGTCTGGCAAGGAGAAATTGTGCCAGCACAAAAAACATCTCCCATCGTGTTCTAGAGGCTGCACGGAGGTCTGCCGAGTGTTTTGCAAGAAGAGAAAGAAAGTTGTCCAAAACAGCTTGCAATCGAATGTTCATGTGAATAGAAAAGGCAGGAGAGTGGTCAGGTACTGTTTTCTCTCAGTTGGCAAGCTGCGCACACAATCGCAGTGTTGTACAGCTTGTTTCATCACCTTTGCGAAGCTGCCGCTCTCTCCGGCTCCCGGAGACGAAGAAGCTGCTTCTTCGCGCAAAGACGATTCTGCCGCTCACAGTGCTCTGCAGTGTGCGTCTTCTGCCGAAAGAGGCCCGGGAGCTGTGCTTAGGTCTGCAGAGCACCGTACCTTCGTCTTTAGCCTCTCTTCTCGTCTACATCTTAGCAAAAAGCTTTTCCACTCTGTCTTGCAAGGAGAAACTATGCCAGCACAAAAAACATCTCCCATCGTGTTCTAGAGGCTGCACGGAGGTCTGCCGAGTGTTTTGGAAGAAGAGAAAGAAAGTTGTCCAAAACAGCTTCCAATCGAATGTTCATGCGAATAGAAAAGGCAGGAGAGTGGTCAGGTACTGTTTTCTCTCAGTTGGCAAGCTGCGCACACAATCGCAGTGTTGTACAGCTTGTTTCATCACCTTTGCGAAGTTGCCACTCTCTCCGGCTCCCGGAGACGAAGAAGCTGCTTCTTCGCGCAAAGACGATTCTGCCGCTCACATTGCTCTGCGGTGTGCGCCTTCTGCCGCAAGAGGTCCGGGAGCGGTGCTTAGCTCTGCAGAGCACCGTACCTTCGTCTTTAGCCTCTCTTCTCGTCTACATCTTAGGAAAAAGCTTTTCCACTCTGTCTGGCAAGGAGAAACTGTGCCAGCACAAAAAACATCTCCCATCGTGTTCTAGAGGCTGCACGGATGTCTGCCGAGTGTTTTGCAAGAAGAGAAAGAAAGTTGTCCAAAACAGCTTGCAATCGAATGTTCATGTGAATAGAAAAGGCAGGAGAGTGGTCAGGTACTGTTTTCTCTCAGTTGGCAAGCTGCGCACACAATCGCAGTGTTGTACAGCTTGTTTCATCACCTTTGCGAAGCTGCCGCTCTCTCCGGCTCCCGGAGACGAAGAAGCTGCTTCTTCGCGCAAAGACGATTCTGCCGCTCACAGTGCTCTGGAGTGTGTGTCTTCTGCCGAAAGAGGCCCGGGAGCTGTGCTTAGCTCTGCAGAGCACCGTACCTTCGTCTTTAGCCTCTCTTCTCGTCTACATCTTAGCAAAAAGCTTTTGTACCCCGTCTGGCAAGGAGAAACTGTGCCATCACAGAAAACATCTCCCATCGTGTTCTAGAGGCTGCACGGAGGTCTGCCGAGTGTTTTGCAAGAAGAGAAAGAAAGTTGTCCAAAACAGCTTGCAACGAATGTTCATGTGAATAGTAAAGGCAGGAGAGTGGTCAGGTACTGTTTTCTCTCAGTTGGCAAGCTGCGCACACAATCGCAGTGTTGTACAGCTTGTTTCATCACCTTTGCGAAGCTGCCGCCCTCTCCGGCTCCCGGAGACGAAGAAGCTGCTTCTTCGCGCAAACACGATTCTGCCGCTCACAGTGCTCTGCGGTTTGCGCCTTCTGCCGAAAGAGGCCCGGGAGCTGTGCTTAGCTCTGCAGAGCACCGTACCTTCGTCTTTAGCCTCTCTTCTCGTCTACATCTTAGCAAAAAGCTTTTCCGCTCTGTCTGGCAAGGAGAAACTTTGCCAGCAGAGAAAACATCTCCCACCGTGTTCTAGAGGCTGCACGGAGGTCTGCCGAGTGTTTTGCAAGAAGAGAAAGAAAGTTGTCCAAAACAGGTTGCAATCGAATGTTCATGTGAATAGAAATGGCAGGAGAGTGGTCAGGTACTGTTTTCTCTCAGTTGGCAAGCTGCGCACACAATCACAGTGTTGTACAGCTTGTTTCATCACCTTTGCGAAGCTGCCGCTCTCTCCGGCTCCCGGAGACGAAGAAGCTGCTTCTTCGCGCAAAGACGATTCTGCCGCTCACAGTGCTCTGCGGTGTGCGCGTTCTGCCAAAAGAGGCCCGGGAGCGGTGCTTAGCTCTGCAGAGCACCGTACCTTGGTCTTTAGCCTCTCTTCTCGTCTACATCTTAGCAAAAAGCTTTTCCACTCTGTCTGGCAAGGAGAAACTGTGCCAGCACAAAAAACATCTCCCATCGTGTTCTAGAGGCTGCACGGAGGTCTGCCGAGTGTTTTGCAAGAAGAGAAAGAAAGTTGTCCAAAACAGCTTGCAATCGAATGTTCATGTGAATAGAAAAGGCAGGAGAGGGTCAGGTACTGTTTTCTCTCACTTGGCAAGCTGCGCACACAATCGCAGTGTTGTACAGCTTGTTTCATCACCTTTGCGAAGTTGCCGCTCTCTCCGGCTCCCGGAGACGAAGAAGCTGCTTCTTCGCGCAAAGACGATTCTGCCGCTCACAGTGCTCTGGAGTGTGTGTCTTCTGCCGAAAGAGGCCCGGGAGCTGTGCTTAGCTCTGCAGAGCACCGTACCTTCGTCTTTAGCCTCTCTTCTCGTCTACATCTTAGCAAAAAGCTTTTGTACTCCGTCTGGCAAGCACAAACTGTGCCATCACAGAAAACATCTCCCATCGTGTTCTAGAGGCTGCACGGATGTCTGCCGAGTGTTTTGCAAGAAGAGAAAGAAAGTTGTCCAAAACAGCTTGCAATCGAATGTTCATGTGAATAGCAAAGGCAGGAGAGTGGTCAGGAACTGTTTTCTCTCAGTTGGCAAGCTGCGCACACAATCGCAGTGTTGTACAGCTTGTTTCATCACCTTTGCGAAGCTGCCGCCCTCTCCGGCTCCCGGAGACGAAGAAGCTGCTTCTTCGCGCAAAGACGATTCTGCCGCTCACAGTGCTCTGCAGTGTGTGTCTTCTGCCGAAAGAGGTCCGGGAGCGGTGCTTAGCTCTGCAGACCACCGTAACTTCGTCTTTAGCCTCTCTTCTCGTCTACATCTTAGCAAAAAGCTTTTCCACCCTCTCTGGCAAGGAGAAACTTTGCCAGCACAAAAAACATCTAACATCGTGTTCTATAGGCTGCACGGATGTCTGCCGAGTGTTTTGCAAGAAGAGAAAGAAAGTTGTCCAAAACAGCTTGCAATCGAATATTCATGTGAATAGGAACGGCAGGAGAGTGGTCAGGTACTGTTTTCTGTCAGTTGGCAAGCTGCGCACACAATCGCAGTGTTGTACAGCTTGTTTCATCACCTTTGCGAAGCTGCCGCTCTCTCCGGCTCCCGGAGACGAAGAAGCTGCTTCTTCGCGCAAAGACGATTCTGCCGCTCACAGTGCTCTGCGGTGTGCGCCTTCTGCCGAAAGCGACCCGGGAGCGGTGCTGAGCTCTGCAGAGCACCGTACCTTCGTCTTTAGCCTCTCTTCTCGTCTACATCTTAGCAAAAAGCTTTTCCACTCTGTCTGGCAAGGAGAAACTGTGCCAGCACTGAAAACATCTCCCATCGTGTTCTAGAGGCTGCACGGAAGTCTGCCGAGTGTTTTGCAAGAAGAGAAAGAAAGTTGTCCAAAACAGCTTGCAATCGAATGTTCATGTGATTAGAAAATGCAGGAGAGTGGTCAGGTACTGTTTTCTCTCAGTTGGCAAGCTGCGCACACAATCGCAGTGTTGTACAGCTTGTTTCATCACCTTTGCCAAGTTGCCGCTCTCTCCGGCTCCCGGAGACGAAGAAGCTGCTTCTTCGCGCAAAGACGATTCTGCCGCTCACAGTGCTCTGCGGTGTGCGCCTTCTGCCGAAAGAGGCCCGGGAGCGGTGCTTAGCTCTGCAGAGCACCGTACTTTCGTCTTTAGCCTCTCTTCTCGTCTACATCTTAGCAAAAAGCTTTTCCACTCTCTCTGGCAAGGAGAAACTGTGCCAGCACAAAAAACATCTCCCATCGTGTTCTAGAGGCTGCACGGAGGTCTGCCGAGTGTTTTGCAAGAAGAGAAAGAAAGTTGTCCAAAACAGCTTGCAATCGAATGTTCATGTGAATAGAAAAGGCAGGAGAGTGGTCAGGTACTGTTTTCTCTCAGTTGGCAAGCTGCGCACACAATCGCAGTGTTGTACAGCTTGTTTCATCACCTTTGCGAAGCTGCCGCTCTCTCCGGCTCCCGGAGACGAAGAAGCTGCTTCTTCGCGCAAAGACGATTCTGCCGCTCACAGTGCTCTGCAGTGTGCGTCTTCTGCCGAAAGAGGCCCGGGAGCTGTGCTTAGCTCTGCAGAGCACCGTACCTTCGTCTTCAGCCTCTCTTCTCGTCTACATCTTAGCAAAAATCTTTTCCACTCTGTCTGGCAAGGAGAAACTGTGCCAGCACAGAAAACATCTCCCATCGTGTTCTAGAGGCTGCACGGAGGTCTGCCGAGTGTTTTGCAAGAAGAGTAAGAAAGTTGTCCAAAACAGCTTCCAATCCAATGTTCATGTGAATAGAAAAGCCAGGAGAGTGGTCAGGTACTGTTTTCTCTCAGTTGGCAAGCTGCGCACACAATCGCAGTGTTGTACAGCTTGTTTCATCACCTTTGCGAAGCTGCCGCTCTCTCCGGCTCCCGGAGACGAAGAAGCTGCTTCTTCGCGCAAAGACGATTCTGCCGCTCACAGTGCTCTGCAGTGTGTGTCTTCTGCCGAAAGAGGCCCGGGAGCTGTGCTTAGCTCTGCAGAGCACCGTACCTTCGTCTTTAGCCTCTCTTCTCGTCTACATCTTAGCAAAAAGCTTTTCCACACTGTCTGGCAAGGAGAAACTTTGCCAGCACAGAAAACATCTCCCATCGTGTTCTAGAGGCTGCACGGAGGTCTGCAGAGTGTTTTGCAAGAAGGGAAAGAAAGTTTTCCAAAACAACTTGCAATCGAATGTTCATGTGAATAGAAAAGGCAGGAGAGTGGTCAGGTACTGTTTTCTCTCAGTTGGCAAGCTGCGCACACAATCGCAGTGTTGTACAGCTTGTTTCATCACCTTTGCGAAGTTGCCGCTCTCTCCGGCTCCCGGAGACGAAGAAGCTGCTTCTTCGCGCAAAGACGATTCTGCCGCTCACAGTGCTCTGCAGTGTGTGTCTTCTGCCGAAAGAGGTCCGGGAGCTGGACTTAGCTCTGCAGAGCACCGTACCTTCGTCTTTAGCCTCTCTTCTCGTCTACATTTTAGCAAAAAGCTTTTCCACTCTGTCTGGCAAGGAGAAACTTAGCCAGCACAAAAAACATCTCCCATCGTCTTCTAGAGGCTGCACGGAGGTCTGCCGAGTGTTTTGCAAGAAGAGAAAGAAAGTTGTCCAAAACAGCTTGCAATCGAATATTCATGTGAATAGAAAAGGCAGAAGAATGGTCAGGTACTGTTTTCTCTCAGTTGGCAAGCTGCACACACAATCGCAGTGTTGTACAGCTTGTTTCATCACCTTTGCGAAGCTGCCGCTCTCTCCGGCTCCCGGAGACGAAGAAGCTGCTTCTTCGCGCAAAGACGATTCTACCGCTCACAATGCTCTGCAGTGTGCGCCTTCTGCCGAAAGAGGCCCGGGAGGGGTGCTCAGCTCTGCAGAGCACCGTACCTTCGTCTTCAGCCTCTCTTCTCGTCTACATCTTAGCAAAAAGCTTTTCCACTCTGTCTGGCAAGGAGAAACTGTGCCAGCACAGAAAACATCTCCCATCGCGTTCTAGAAGCTGCACGGAGGTCTGCCGAGTGTTTTGCAAGAAGAGAAAGAAAGTTGTCCAAAACAGCTTGCAATCGAATGTTCATGTGAATAGAAAAAGCAGGAGAGTGGTCAGGTACTGTTTTCTCTCAGTTGGCAAGCTGCGCACACAATCGCAGTGTTGTACAGCTTGTTTCATCACCTTTGCGAAGCTGCCGCTCTCTCCGGCTCCCGGAGACGAAGAAGCTGCTTCTTCTCGCAAAGACGATTCTGCCGCTCACAGTGCTCTGCGGTGTGCGCCTTCTGCCGAAAGAGACCCGGGAGCGGTGCTTAGCTCTGCAGAGCACCGTACCTTCGTCTTTAGCCTCTCTTCTCGTCTACATCTTAGCAAAAACTTTTCCAATCTGTCTGGCAAGGGGAAACTGTGCCAGCACAAAAAACATCTCCCATTGTGTTCTAGAGGCTGCACGGAGGTCTGCCGAGTGTTTTGCAAGAAGAGAAAGAAAGTTGTCCAAAACAGCTTGCAATCGAATGTTCATGTGAATAGAAAAGGCAGGAGAGTGGTCAGGTACTGTTTTCTCTCAGTTGGCAAGTTGCGCACACAATCGCAGTGTTGTACAGCTTGTTTCATCACCTTTGCGAAGCTGCCGCTCTCTCCGGCTCCCCGAGGCGAAGAAGGTGCTTTTTCGCGCAAAGACGATTCTGCCGCTCACAGTGCTCTGCGGTGTGTGTCTTCTGCCGAAAGAGGCCCGGGAGCTGTGCTTAGCTCTGCAGAGCACCGTACCTTCGTCTTCAGCCTCTCTTCTCGTCTACATCTTAGCAAAAAGCTTTTCCACTCTGTCTGGCAAGGAGAAACTCTGCCAGCTCAAAAAACATCTCCCATCGTGTTCTAGAGGCTACACGGAGGTCTGCCGAGTGTTTTGCAAGAAGAGAAAGAAAGTTGTCCAAAACAGCTTGCAATCGAATGTTCATGTGAATAGAAAAGGCAGGAGAGTGGTCAGGTACTGTTTTCTCTCAGTTGGCAAGCTGCGCACACAATCGCAGTGTTGTACAGCTTGTTTCATCACCTTTGCGAAGTTGCCGCTCTCTCTGGCTCCCGGAGACGAAGAAGCTGCTTCTTCGCGCAAAGACGATTCTGCCGCTCACAGTGCTCTGCGGTGTGCGCCTTCTGCCGAATAAGGCCCGGGAGGGGTGCTTAGCTCTGCAGAGCACCGTACCTTCGTCTTCAGCCTCTCTTCTCGTCTACACATTAGAAAAAAGCTTTTCCACTCTCTCTGGCAAGGAGAAACTGTGCCAGCACAAAAAACATCTCCCATCGTGTTCTAGAAGCTACACGGAGGTCTGCCGAGTGTTTTGCAAGAAGAGAAAGAAAGTTGTCCAAAACAGCTTGCAATCGAATGTTCATGTGAATAGAAAAGGCAGGAGAGTGGTCAGGTACTATTTTATCTCAGTTGGCAAGCTGCGCACACAATCGCAGGTTGTACAGCTTGTTTCATCACCTTTGCGAAGCTGCCGCTCTCTCCGGCTCCCGGAGACGAAGAAGCTGCTTCTTCGCGCAAAGACGATTCTGCCGCTCACAGTGCTCTGGAGTGTGTGTCTTCTGCCGAAAGAGGCCCGGGAGCTGTGCTTAGCTCTGCAGAGCACCATACCTGCTTCTTTAGCCTCTCTTCTCGTCTACATCTTAGCAAAAAGCTTTTCCACTCTGTCTGGCAAGGAGAAACTGTGCCAGCACAGAAAACATCTCCCATCGTGTTCTAGAAGCTGCACGGAGGTCTGCAGAGTGTTTTGCAGGAAGAGAAAGAAAGTTGTCCAAAACAGCTTGCAATCGAATGTTCATGTGAATAGAAAAGGCAGGAGAGTGGTCAGGTACTGTTTTCTCTCAGTTGGCAAGCTGCGCACACAATCGCAGTGTTGTACAGCTTGTTTCATCACCTTTGCGAAGTTGCCGCTCTCTCCGGCTCCCGGAGGCGAAGAAGCTGCTTCTTCGCGCAAAGACGATTCTGCCGCTCACAGTGCTCTGCGGTGTGCGCCTTCTGCCGAAAGAGGCCGGGAGCGGTGCCTAGCTCTGCAGAGCACCATACTTTCGTCTTTAGCCTCTCTTCTCGTCTACATCTTAGCAAAAAGCTTTTCCACTCTGTCTGGCAAGGAGAAACGGTGCCAGCACAAAAAACATCTCCCATCGTATTCTAGAGGCTGCACGCAGGTCTGCCGAGTGTTTTGCAAGAAGAGAAAAAGGTTGTCCAAAACAGCTTGCAATCGAATGTTCATGTGAATAGAAAAGGCAGGAGAGTGGTCAGGTACTGTTTTCTCTCAGTTGGCAAGCTGCGCACACAATCGCAGTGTTGTACAGCTTGTTTCATCACCTTTGCGAAGTTGCCGCTCTCTCCGGCTCCCGGAGACGAAGAAGCTGCTTCTTCGCGCAAAGACGATTCTGCCGCTCACAGTGCTCTGCGGTGTGCGCCTTCTGCCGAAAGAGACCCGGGAGCGGTGCTGAGCTCTGCAGAGCACCGTACCTTCGTCTTTAGCCTCTCTTCTCGTCTACATCTTAGCAAAAAGCTTTTCCACTCTGTCTGGCAAGGAGAAACTGTGCCAGCACAAAAAACATCTCCCATCGTGTTCTAGAAGCTGCACGCGGTCTGCAGAGTGTTTTGCAAGAAGAGAAAGAAAGTTGTCCAAAACAGCTTGCAATCGAATGTTCATGTGAATAGAAAAGGCAGGAGAGTGGCCAGGTACTGTTTTCTCTCAGTTGGCAAGCTGCGCACACAATCGCAGTGTTGTAAAGCTTGTTTCATCACCTTTGCGAAGCTGCCGCTCTCTCCGGCTCCCGGATGGGAAGAAGCTGCTTCTTCGCGCAAAGACGATTCTGCCGCTCACAGTGCTCTGCGGTGTGTGTCTTCTGCCGAAAGAGGCCCGGGAGCTGTGCTTAGCTCTGCAGAGCACCGTACCTTCGTCTTTAGCCTCTCTTCTCGTCTACATCTTAGCAAAAAGCTTTTCCACTCTGTCTGGCAAGGAGAAACTGTGCCAGCACAAAAAACATCTCCCATCGTGTTCTAGAGGCTGCACGGAAGTCTGCCGAGTGTTTTGCAAGAAGAGAAAGAAAGTTGTCCAAAACAGCTTGCAATCGAATGTTCATGTGAATAGAAAAGGCAGGAGAGTGGTCAGGTACTGTTTTCTCTCAGTTGGCAAGCTGCGCACACAATCGCAGTGTTGTACAGCTTGTTTCATCACCTTTGCGAAGTTGCCACTCTCTCCGGCTCCCGGAGACGAAGAAGCTGCTTCTTCGCGCAAAGACGATTCTGCCGCTCACAGTGCTCTGCGGTGTGCGCCTTCTGCCGAAAGAGGTCTGGGAGGGGTGCTTAGCTCTGCAGAGCACCGTACCTTCTTCTTCAGCCTCTCTTCTCGTCTACACCTTAGGAAAAAGCTTTTCCACTCTGTCTGGCAAGGAGAAACTGTGCCAGCACAGAAAACATCTCCCATCTTGTTCTAGAGGCTGCACGGAGGTCTGCCGAGTGTTTTGCAAGAAGAGAAAGAAAGTTGTCCAAAACAGCTTGCAATCGAATGTTCATGTGAATTGAAAAGGCAGGAGAGTGGTCAGGTACTGTTTTCTCTCAGTTGGCAAGCTGCGCACACAATCGCAGTGTTGTACAGCTTGTTTCATCACCTTTGCGAAGTTGCCGCTCTCTCCGGCTCCCGGAGACGAAGAAGCTGCTTCTTCGCGCAAAGACGATTCTGCCGCTCACAGTGCTCTGCAGTGTGTGTCTTCTGCCGAAAGAGGCCCGGGAGCTGTGCTTAGCTCTGCAGAGCACCGTACCTTCGTCTTTAGCCTCTCTTCTCGTCTACATCTTAGCAAAAAGCTTTTCCACTCTGTCTGGCAAGGAGAAAATTTGCCAGCAGAGAAAACATCTCCCATCGTGTTCTAGAAGCTGCACGGAGGTCTGCAGAGTGATTTGCAAGAAGAGAAAGAAAGTTGTCCAAAACAGCTTGCAATCGAATGTTCATGTGAATAGAAAAGGCAGGAGAGTGGTCAGGTACTGTTTTCTCTCAGTTGGCAAGCTGCACACACAGTCGCAGTGTTGTACAGCTTGTTTCATCACCTTTGCGAAGCTGCCGCTCTCTCCGGCTCCCGGAGGCGAAGAAGCTGCTTTTTCGCGCAAAGACGATTCTGCCGCTCACAGTGCTCTGCAGTGTGTGTTTTCTGCCGAAAGAGGCCCGGGAGCGGTGCTTAGCTCTGCAGAGCACCGTACCTTCGTCTTTAGCCTCTCTTCTCGTCTACATCTTAGCAAAAAGCTTTTCCACTCTGTCTGGCAAGGAGAAACTGTGCCAGCACAGAAAACATCTCCCATCGTGTTCTAGAGGCTGCACGGAGGTCTGCAGAGTGTTTTGCAAGAAGAGAAAGAAGGTTGTCCAAAACAGCTTTCAATCGAATGTTCATGTGAATAGAAAAGGCAGGAGAGTGGTCAGGTACTGTTTTTTCTCAGTTGTCATGCTGCGCACACAATCGCAGTGTTGTACAGCTTGTTTCATCACCTTTGCGAAGTTGCCGCTCTCTCCGGCTCCCGGACACGAAGAAGTTGCTTCTTCGCGCAAAGACGATTCTGCCGCTCACAGTGCTCTGCAGTGTGTGTCTTCTGCCGAAAGAGGCCCGGGAGCTGTGCTTAGCTCTGCAGAGCACCGTACTTTCGTCTTTAGCCTCTCTTCTCGTCTACATCTTAGCAAAAAGCTTTTCCACTCTGTCTGGCAAGGAGAAACTGTGCCAGCACAAAAAACATCTCCCATCGTGTTCTGGAGGCTGCACGGAAGTCTGCCGAGTGTTTTGCAAGAAGAGCAAGAAAGTTGTCCAAAACAGCTTGCAATCGAATGTTCATGTGAATAGAAAAGGCAGGAGAGTGGTCAGGTACTGTTTTCTCTCAGTTGGCAAGCTGCGCACACAATCGCAGTGTTGTACAGCTTGTTTCATCACCTTTGCGAAGCTGCCGCTCTCTCGGGCTCCCGGAGACAAAGAAGCTGCTTCTTCGCGCAAAGACGATTCTGCCGCTCACAGTGCTCTGCGGTGTGCGCCTTCTGCCGAAAGAGGCCCGGGAGCGGTGCTTAGCTCTGCAGAGCACCGTACCTTCGTCTTCAGCCTCTCTTCTCGTCTACATCTTAGCAAAAAGCTTTTCCACTCTGTCTGGCAATGAGAAACTGTGCCAGCACAAAAAACATCTCCCATCGTGTTCTAGAAGCTGCACGGAGGTCTGCCGAGTGTTTTGCAAGAAGAGAAAGAAAGTTGTCCAAAACAGCTTGCAATCGAATGTTCATGTGAATAGAAAAGGCAGGAGAGTGGTCAGGTACTGTTTTCTGTCAGTTGGCAAGCTGCGCACACAATCGCAGTGTTGTACAGCTTGTTTCATCACCTTTGCCAAGTTGCCGCTCTCTCCGGCTCCCGGAGACGAAGAAGCTGCTTATTCGCGCAAAGACGATTCTGCCGCTCACAGTGCTCTGCAGTGTCCGCCTTCTGCCGCAAGAGGTCCGGGAGCGGTGCTTAGCTCTGCAGAGCACCGTACCTTGGTCTTTAGCCTCTCTTCTCGTCTACATCTTAGCAAAAAGCTTTTCCACTCTGTCTGGCAAGGAGAAAATGTGCCAGCACAAAAAACATCTCCCATCGTGTTCTGGAGGCTGCACGGAAGTCTGCCGAGTGTTTTGCAAGAAGAGAAAGAAAGTTGTCCAAAACAGCTTGCAATCGAATGTTCATGTGAATAGAAAAGGCAGGAGAGTGGTCAGGTACTGTTTTCTCTCAGTTGGCAAGCTGCGCATACAATCGCAGTGTTGTACAGCTTGTTTCATCACCTTTGCGAAGCTGCCGCTCTCTCCGGCTCCCGGAGACAAAGAAGCTGCTTCTTCGCGCAAAGACGATTCTGCCGCTCACAGTGCTCTGCGGTGTGCGCCTTCTGCCGAAAGAGGCCGGGAGCGGTGCCTAGCTCTGCAGAGCACCATACTTTCGTCTTTAGCCTCTCTTCTCGTCTACATCTTAGCAAAAAGCTTTTCCACTCTGTCTGGCAAGGAGAAACGGTGCCAGCACAAAAAAAAATCTCCCATCGTGTTCTAGAGGCTGCACGGAGGTCTGCCGAGTGTTTTGCAAGAAGAGAAAGAAAGGTGTCCAAAACAGCTTGCAATCGAATGTTCATGTGAATAGAAAAGGCAGGAGAGTGGCCAGGTACTGTTTTCTCTCAGTTGGCAAGCTGCGCACACAATCGCAGTGTTGTAAAGCTTGTTTCATCACCTTTGCGAAGCTGCCGCTCTCTCCGGCTCCCGGATGGGAAGAAGCTGCTTCTTCGCGCAAAGACGATTCTGCCGCTCACAGTGCTCTGCGGTGTGTGTCTTCTGCCGAAAGAGGCCCGGGAGCTGTGCTTAGCTCTGCAGAGCACCGTACCTTCGTCTTTAGCCTCTCTTCTCGTCTACATCTTAGCAAAAAGCTTTTCCACTCTGTCTGGCAAGGAGAAACTGTGCCAGCACAAAAAACATCTCCCATCGTGTTCTAGAGGCTGCACGGAAGTCTGCCGAGTGTTTTGCAAGAAGAGAAAGAAAGTTGTCCAAAACAGCTTGCAATCGAATGTTCATGTGAATAGAAAAGGCAGGAGAGTGGTCAGGTACTGTTTTCTCTCAGTTGGCAAGCTGCGCACACAATCGCAGTGTTGTACAGCTTGTTTCATCACCTTTGCGAAGTTGCCACTCTCTCCGGCTCCCGGAGACGAAGAAGCTGCTTCTTCGCGCAAAGACGATTCTGCCGCTCACAGTGCTCTGCGGTGTGCGCCTTCTGCCGAAAGAGGTCTGGGAGGGGTGCTTAGCTCTGCAGAGCACCGTACCTTCTTCTTCAGCCTCTCTTCTCGTCTACACCTTAGGAAAAACTTTTCCACTCTGTCTGGCAAGGAGAAACTGTGCCAGCACAAAAAACAACTCCCATCTTGTTCTAGAGGCTGCACGGAGGTCTGCCGAGTGTTTTGCAAGAAGAGAAAGGAAGTTGTCCAAAACAGCTTGCAATCGAATGTTCATGTGAATTGAAAAGGCAGGAGAGTGGTCAGGTACTGTTTTCTCTCAGTTGGCAAGCTGCGCACACAATCGCAGTGTTGTACAGCTTGTTTCATCACCTTTGCGAAGTTGCCGCTCTCTCCGGCTCCCGGAGACGAAGAAGCTGCTTCTTCGCGCAAAGACGATTCTGCCGCTCACAGTGCTCTGCAGTGTGTGTCTTCTGCCGAAAGAGGCCCGGGAGCTGTGCTTAGCTCTGCAGAGCACCGTACCTTCGTCTTTAGCCTCTCTTCTCGTCTACATCTTAGCAAAAAGCTTTTCCACTCTGTCTGGCAAGGAGAAAATTTGCCAGCAGAGAAAACATCTCCCATCGTGTTCTAGAAGCTGCACGGAGGTCTGCAGAGTGATTTGCAAGAAGAGAAAGAAAGTTGTCCAAAACAGCTTGCAATCGAATGTTCATGTGAATAGAAAATGAAGGAGAGTGGTCAGGTACTGTTTTCTCTCAGTTGGCAAGCTGCACACACAATCGCAGTGTTGTACAGCTTGTTTCATCACCTTTGCGAAGCTGCCGCTCTCTCCGGCTCCCGGAGGCGAAGAAGCTGCTTTTTCGCGCAAAGACGATTCTGCCGCTCACAGTGCTCTGCGGTGTGTGTTTTCTGCCGAAAGAGGCCCGGGAGCGGTGCTTAGCTCTGCAGAGCACCGTACCTTCGTCTTTAGCCTCTCTTCTCGTCTACATCTTAGCAAAAAGCTTTTCCACTCTGTCTGGCAAGGAGAAACTTTGCCAGCAGAGAAAACATCTCCCATCGTGTTCTAGAAGCTGCACGGAGGTCTGTTGAGTGATTTGCAAGAAGAGAAAGAAAGTTGTCCAAAACAGCTTGCAATCGAATGTTCATGTGAATAGAAAATGAAGGAGAGTGGTCAGGTACTGTTTTCTCTCAGTTGGCAAGCTGCACACACAGTCGCAGTGTTGTACAGCTTGTTTCATCACCTTTGCGAAGCTGCCGCTCTCTCCGGCTCCCGGAGGCGAAGAAGCTGCTTTTTCGCGCAAAGACGATTCTGCCGCTCACAGTGCTCTGCAGTGTGTGTTTTCTGCCGAAAGAGGCCCGGGAGCGGTGCTTAGCTCTGCAGAGCACCGTACCTTCGTCTTTAGCCTCTCTTCTCGTCTACATCTTAGCAAAAAGCTTTTCCACTCTGTCTGGCAAGGAGAAACTGTGCCAGCACAGAAAACATCTCCCATCGTGTTCTAGAGGCTGCACGGAGGTCTGCAGAGTGTTTTGCAAGAAGAGAAAGAAGGTTGTCCAAAACAGCTTGCAATCGAATGTTCATGTGAATAGAAAAGGCAGGAGAGTGGTCAGGTACTGTTTTCTGTCAGTTGGCAAGCTGCGCACACAATCGCAGTGTTGTACAGCTTGTTTCATCACCTTTGCGAAGTTGCCGCTCTCTCCGGCTCCCGGAGACGAAGAAGCTGCTTATTCGCGCAAAGACGATTCTGCCGCTCACAGTGATCTGCAGTGTCCGCCTTCTGCCGCAAGAGGTCCGGGAGCGGTGCTTAGCTCTGCAGAGCACCGTACCTTGGTCTTTAGCCTCTCTTCTCGTCTACATCTTAGCAAAAAGCTTTTCCACTCTGTCTGGCAAGGAGAAAATGTGCCAGCACAAGAAACATCTCCCATCGTGTTCTGGAGGCTGCACGGAAGTCTGCCGAGTGTTTTGCAAGAAGAGAAAGAAAGTTGTCCAAAACAGCTTGCAATCGAATGTTCATGTGAATAGAAAAGGCAGGAGAGTGGTCAGGTACTGTTTTCTCTCAGTTGGCAAGCTGCGCACACAATCGCAGTGTTGTACAGCTTGTTTCATCACCTTTGCGAAGCTGCCGCTCTCTCCGGCTCCCGGAGACAAAGAAGCTGCTTCTTCGCGCAAAGACGATTCTGCCGCTCACAGTGCTCTGCGGTGTGCGCCTTCTGCCGAAAGAGGCCCGGGAGCGGTGCTTAGCTCTGCAGAGCACCATACCTGCTTCTTTAGCCTCTCTTCTCGTCTACATCTTAGCAAAAAGCTTTTCCACTCTGTCTGGCAAGGAGAAACTGTGCCAGCACAAAAAACATCTCCCATCGAGTTCCAGAAGTTGCACGGAGGTCTGCCGAGTGTTTTGCAAGAAGAGAAAGAAAGTTGTCCAAAACAGCTTGCAATCGAATGTTCATGTGACTAGAAATGGCAGGAGAGTGGTCAGGTACTGTTTTCTCTCAGTTGGCAAGCTGCGCACACAATCGCAGTGTTGTACAGCTTGTTTCATCACCTTTGCGAAGTTGCCGCTCTCTCCGGCTCCCGGATACGAAAAAGCTGCTTCTTCGCGCAAAGACTATTCTGCCGCTCACAGTGCTCTGCGGTGTGTGTCTTCTGCCGAAAGAGGCCCGGGAGCTGTGCTTAGCTCTGCAGAGCACCGTACCTTCGTTTTTAGCCTCTCTTCTCGTCTACATCTTAGCAAAAAGCTTTTCCACTCTGTCTGGCAAGGAGAAAGTTTGCCAGCAGAGAAAACATCTCCCATCGTGTTCTAGAGGCTGCACGGAGGTCTGCAGAGTGTTTTGCAAGAAGAGAAAGAAAGTTGTCCAAAACAACTTTCAATCGAAAGTTCATGTGAATAGAAAAGGCAGGAGAGTGGTCAGGTACTGTTTTTTCTCAGTTGGCAAGCTGCGCACACAATCGCAGTGTTGTACAGCTTGTTTCATCACCTTTGCGAAGTTGCCGCTCTCTCCGGCTCCCGGAGACGAAGAAGCTGCTTCTTCGCGCAAAGACGATCCTGCCGCTCACAGTGCTCTGCAGTGTGTGTCTTCTGCCGAAAGAGGCCCGGGAGCTGTGGTTAGCTCTGCAGAGCACCGTACCTTCGTCTTTAGCCTCTCTTCTCGTCTACATCTTAGCAAAAAGCTTTTCCACTCTGTCTGGCAAGGAGAAACTGTGCCATCACAGAAAATATCTCCCATCGTGTTCTAGAGGCTGCACGGATGTCTGCCGAGTGTTTTGCAAGAAGAGAAAGAAAGTTGTCCAAAACAGCTTGCAATCGAATGTTCATGTGAATAGAAAAGGCAGGAGAGTGGTCAGGTACTGTTTTCTCTCAGTTGGCAAGCTGCGCACACAATCGCAGTGTTGTACAGCTTGTTTCATCACCTTTGCCAAGTTGCCGCTCTCTCCGGCTCCCGGAGACGAAGAAGCTGCTTCTTCGCGCAAAGACGATTCTGCCGCTCACAGTGCTCTGCAGTGTGTGTCTTCTGCCGAAAGAGGCCCGGGAGCTGTGCTTAGCTCTGCAGACCACCGTAACTTCGTCTTTAGCCTCTCTTCTCGTCTACATCTTAGCAAAAAGCTTTTCCACTCTCTCTGGCAAGGAGAAACTTTGCCAGCACAAAAAACATCTAACATCGTGTTCTAGAGGCTGCACGGATGTCTGCCGAGTGTTTTGCAAGAAGAGAAAGAAAGTTGTCCAAAACAGCTTGCAATCGAATATTCATGTGAATAGGAAAGGCAGGAGAGTGGTCAGGTACTGTTTTCTCTCAGTTGGCAAGCTGCGCACACAATCGCAGTGTTGTACAGCTTGTTTCATCACCTTTGCGAAGCTGCCGCTCTCTCCGGCTCCCGGAGACGAAGAAGCTGCTTCTTCGCGCAAAGACGATTCTGCCGCTCACAGTGCTCTGCGGTGTGCGCCTTCTGCCGAAAGCGACCCGGGAGCGGTGCTGAGCTCTGCAGAGCACCGTACCTTCGTCTTTAGCCTCTCTTCTCGTCTACATCTTAGCAAAAAGCTTTTCCACTCTGTCTGGCAAGGAGAAACTGTGCCAGCACTGAAAACATCTCCCATCGTGTTCTAGAGGCTGCACGGAGGTCTGCCGAGTGTTTTGCAAGAAGAGAAAGAAAGTTGTCCAAAACAGCTTGCAATCGAATGTTCATGTGATTAGAAAATGCAGGAGAGTGGTCAGGTACTGTTTTCTCTCAGTTGGCAAGCTGCGCACACAATCGCAGTGTTGTACAGCTTGTTTCATCACCTTTGCCAAGTTGCCGCTCTCTCCGTCTCCCGGAGACGAAGAAGCTGCTTCTTCGCGCAAAGACGATTCTGCCGCTCACAGTGCTCTGCGGTGTGCGCCTTCTGCCGAAAGAGGCCCGGGAGCGGTGCTTAGCTCTGCAGAGCACCGTACTTTCGTCTTTAGCCTCTCTTCTCGTCTACATCTTAGCAAAAAGCTTTTCCACTCTCTCTGGCAAGGAGAAACTGTGCCAGCACAAAAAACATCTCCCATCGTGTTCTAGAGGCTGCACGGAGGTCTGCCGAGTGTTTTGCAAGAAGAGAAAGAAAGTTGTCCAAAACAGCTTGCAATCGAATGTTCATGTGAATAGAAATGGCAGGAGAGTGGTCAGGTACTGTTTTCTCTCAGTTGGCAAGCTGCGCACACAATCGCAGTGTTGTACAGCTTGTTTCATCACCTTTGCGAAGCTGCCGCTCTCTCCGGCTCCCGGAGACGAAGAAGCTGCTTCTTCGCGCAAAGACGATTCTGCCGCTCACAGTGCTCTGCAGTGTGTGTCTTCTGCCGAAAGAGGCCCGGGAGCTGTGCTTAGGTCTGCAGAGCACCATACCTTCGTCTTCAGCCTCTCTTCTCGTCTACATCTTAGCAAAAATCTTTTCCACTCTGTCTGGCAAGGAGAAACTGTGCCAGCACAGAAAACATCTCCCATCGTGTTCTAGAGGCTGCACGGAAGTCTGCCGAGTGTTTTGCAAGAAGAGTAAGAAAGTTGTCCAAAACAGCTTCCAATCCAATGTTCATGTGAATAGAAAAGCCAGGAGAGTGGTCAGGTACTGTTTTCTCTCAGTTGGCAAGCTGCGCACACAATCGCAGTGTTGTACAGCTTGTTTCATCACCTTTGCGAAGCTGCCCGCTCTCTCCGGCTCCCGGAGACGAAGAAGCTGCTTCTTCGCGCAAAGACGATTCTGCCGCTCACAGTGCTCTGCAGTGTGTGTCTTCTGCCGAAAGAGGCCCGGGAGCTGTGCTTAGCTCTGCAGAGCACCGTACCTTCGTCTTTAGCCTCTCTTCTCGTCTACATCTTAGCAAAAAGCTTTTCCACACTGTCTGGCAAGGAGAAACATTGCCAGCACAGAAAACATCTCCATCGTGTTCTAGAGGCTGCACGGAGGTCTGCAGAGTGTTTTGCAAGAAGGGAAAGAAAGTTTTCCAAAACAACTTGCAATCGAATGTTCATGTGAATAGAAAAGGCAGGAGAGTGGTCAGGTACTGTTTTCTCTCAGTTGGCAAGCTGCGCACACAATCGCTGTGTTGTACAGCTTGTTTCATCACCTTTGCGAAGCTGCCGCTCTCTCCGGCTCCCGGAGGCGAAGAAGCTGCTTTTTCGCGCAAAGACGATTCTGCCGCTCACAGTGCTCTGCGGTGTGCGCCTTCTGCCGAAAGAGACCGGGAGCGGTGCTGAGCTCTGCAGAGCACCGTACCTTCGTCTTTAGCCTCTCTTCTCGTCTACATCTTAGCAAAAAGCTTTTCCACTCTGTCTGGCAAGGAGAAACTGTGCCAGCACAAAAAACATCTCCCATCGTGTTCTAGAGGCTGCACGGATGTCTGCGGAGTGTTTTGCAAGAAGAGAAAGAAAGTTGTCCAAAACAGCTTGCAATCGAATGTTCATGTGAATAGAAAAGGCAGGAGAGTGGTCAGGTACTGTTTTCTCTCAGTTGGCAAGCTGCGCACACAATCGCAGTGTTGTACAGCTTGTTTCATCACCTTTGCGAAGTTGCCACTCTCTCCGGCTCCCGGAGACGAAGAAGCTGCTTCTTCGCGCAAAGACGATTCTGCCGCTCACAGTGCTCTGCGGTGTGCGCCTTCTGCCGAAAGAGGTCTGGGAGGGGTGCTTAGCTCTGCAGAGCACCGTACCTTCGTCTTTAGCCTCTCTTCTCGTCTACATCTTAGCAAAAAGCTTTTCCACTCTGTCTGGCAAGGAGAAACGGTGCCAGCACAAAAAACATCTCCCATCGTGTTCTAGAGGCTACACGGAGGTCTGCCGAGTGTTTTGCAAGAAGAGAAAGAAAGTTGTCCAAAACAGCTTGCAATCGAATGTTCATGTGAATAGAAAAGGCAGGAGAGTGGTCAGGTACTGTTTTTTCTCAGTTGGCAAGCTGCGCACACAATCGCAGTGTTGTACAGCTTGTTTCATCACCTTTGCGAAGTTGCCGCTCTCTCCGGCTCCCGGAGACGAAGAAGCTGCTTCTTCGCGCAAAGACGATCCTGCCGCTCACAGTGCTCTGCAGTGTGTGTCTTCTGCCGAAAGAGGCCCGGGAGCTGTGGTTAGCTCTGCAGAGCACCGTACCTTCGTCTTTAGCCTCTCTTCTCGTCTACATCTTAGCAAAAAGCTTTTCCACTCTGTCTGGCAAGGAGAAACTGTGCCATCACAGAAAACATCTCCCATCGTGTTCTAGAGGCTGCACGGATGTCTGCCGAGTGTTTTGCAAGAAGAGAAAGAAAGTTGTCCAAAACAGCTTGCAATCGAATGTTCATGTGAATAGAAAAGGCAGGAGAGTGGTCAGGTACTGTTTTCTCTCAGTTGGCAAGCTGCGCACACAATCGCAGTGTTGTACACCTTGTTTCATCACCTTTGCCAAGTTGCCGCTCTCTCCGGCTCCCGGAGACGAAGAAGCTGCTTCTTCGCGCAAAGACGATTCTGCCGCTCACAGTGCTCTGCAGTGTGTGTCTTCTGCCGAAAGAGGCCCGGGAGCTGTGCTTAGCTCTGCAGACCACCGTAACTTCGTCTTTAGCCTCTCTTCTCGTCTACATCTTAGCAAAAAGCTTTTCCACTCTCTCTGGCAAGGAGAAACTTTGCCAGCACAAAAAACATCTAACATCGTGTTCTAGAGGCTGCACGGATGTCTGCCGAGTGTTTTGCAAGAAGAGAAAGAAAGTTGTCCAAAACAGCTTGCAATCGAATATTCATGTGAATAGGAAAGGCAGGAGAGTGGTCAGGTACTGTTTTCTCTCAGTTGGCAAGCTGCGCACACAATCGCAGTGTTGTACAGCTTGTTTCATCACCTTTGCGAAGCTGCCGCTCTCTCCGGCTCCCGGAGACGAAGAAGCTGCTTCTTCGCGCAAAGACGATTCTGCCGCTCACAGTGCTCTGCGGTGTGCGCCTTCTGCCGAAAGCGACCCGGGAGCGGTGCTGAGCTCTGCAGAGCACCGTACCTTCGTCTTTAGCCTCTCTTCTCGTCTACATCTTAGCAAAAAGCTTTTCCACTCTGTCTGGCAAGGAGAAACTGTGCCAGCACTGAAAACATCTCCCATCGTGTTCTAGAGGCTGCACGGAGGTCTGCCGAGTGTTTTGCAAGAAGAGAAAGAAAGTTGTCCAAAACAGCTTGCAATCGAATGTTCATGTGATTAGAAAATGCAGGAGAGTGGTCAGGTACTGTTTTCTCTCAGTTGGCAAGCTGCGCACACAATCGCAGTGTTGTACAGCTTGTTTCATCACCTTTGCCAAGTTGCCGCTCTCTCCGTCTCCCGGAGACGAAGAAGCTGCTTCTTCGCGCAAAGACGATTCTGCCGCTCACAGTGCTCTGCGGTGTGCGCCTTCTGCCGAAAGAGGCCCGGGAGCGGTGCTTAGCTCTGCAGAGCACCGTACTTTCGTCTTTAGCCTCTCTTCTCGTCTACATCTTAGCAAAAAGCTTTTCCACTCTCTCTGGCAAGGAGAAACTGTGCCAGCACAAAAAACATCTCCCATCGTGTTCTAGAGGCTGCACGGAGGTCTGCCGAGTGTTTTGCAAGAAGAGAAAGAAAGTTGTCCAAAACAGCTTGCAATCGAATGTTCATGTGAATAGAAATGGCAGGAGAGTGGTCAGGTACTGTTTTCTCTCAGTTGGCAAGCTGCGCACACAATCGCAGTGTTGTACAGCTTGTTTCATCACCTTTGCGAAGCTGCCGCTCTCTCCGGCTCCCGGAGACGAAGAAGCTGCTTCTTCGCGCAAAGACGATTCTGCCGCTCACAGTGCTCTGCAGTGTGTGTCTTCTGCCGAAAGAGGCCCGGGAGCTGTGCTTAGGTCTGCAGAGCACCATACCTTCGTCTTCAGCCTCTCTTCTCGTCTACATCTTAGCAAAAATCTTTTCCACTCTGTCTGGCAAGGAGAAACTGTGCCAGCACAGAAAACATCTCCCATCGTGTTCTAGAGGCTGCACGGAAGTCTGCCGAGTGTTTTGCAAGAAGAGTAAGAAAGTTGTCCAAAACAGCTTCCAATCCAATGTTCATGTGAATAGAAAAGCCAGGAGAGTGGTCAGGTACTGTTTTCTCTCAGTTGGCAAGCTGCGCACACAATCGCAGTGTTGTACAGCTTGTTTCATCACCTTTGCGAAGCTGCCGCTCTCTCCGGCTCCCGGAGACGAAGAAGCTGCTTCTTCGCGCAAAGACGATTCTGCCGCTCACAGTGCTCTGCAGTGTGTGTCTTCTGCCGAAAGAGGCCCGGGAGCTGTGCTTAGCTCTGCAGAGCACCGTACCTTCGTCTTTAGCCTCTCTTCTCGTCTACATCTTAGCAAAAAGCTTTTCCACACTGTCTGGCAAGGAGAAACTTTGCCAGCACAGAAAACATCTCCCATCGTGTTCTAGAGGCTGCACGGAGGTCTGCAGAGTGTTTTGCAAGAAGGGAAAGAAAGTTTTCCAAAACAACTTGCAATCGAATGTTCATGTGAATAGAAAAGGCAGGAGAGTGGTCAGGTACTGTTTTCTCTCAGTTGGCAAGCTGCGCACACAATCGCTGTGTTGTACAGCTTGTTTCATCACCTTTGCGAAGCTGCCGCTCTCTCCGGCTCCCGGAGGCGAAGAAGCTGCTTTTTCGCGCAAAGACGATTCTGCCGCTCACAGTGCTCTGCGGTGTGCGCCTTCTGCCGAAAGAGACCCGGGAGCGGTGCTGAGCTCTGCAGAGCACCGTACCTTCGTCTTTAGCCTCTCTTCTCGTCTACATCTTAGCAAAAAGCTTTTCCACTCTGTCTGGCAAGGAGAAACTGTGCCAGCACAAAAAACATCTCCCATCGTGTTCTAGAGGCTGCACGGATGTCTGCGGAGTGTTTTGCAAGAAGAGAAAGAAAGTTGTCCAAAACAGCTTGCAATCGAATGTTCATGTGAATAGAAAAGGCAGGAGAGTGGTCAGGTACTGTTTTCTCTCAGTTGGCAAGCTGCGCACACAATCGCAGTGTTGTACAGCTTGTTTCATCACCTTTGCGAAGTTGCCACTCTCTCCGGCTCCCGGAGACGAAGAAGCTGCTTCTTCGCGCAAAGACGATTCTGCCGCTCACAGTGCTCTGCGGTGTGCGCCTTCTGCCGAAAGAGGTCTGGGAGGGGTGCTTAGCTCTGCAGAGCACCGTACCTTCTTCTTCAGCCTCTCTTCTCGTCTACACCTTAGGAAAAAGCTTTTCCACTCTGTCTGGCAAGGAGAAACTGTGCCAGCACAGAAAACATCTCCCATCTTGTTCTAGAGGCTGCACGGAGGTCTGCCGAGTGTTTTGCAAGAAGAGAAAGAAAGTTGTCCAAAACAGCTTGCAATCGAATGTTCATGTGAATTGAAAAGGCAGGAGAGTGGTCAGGTACTGTTTTCTCTCAGTTGGCAAGCTGCGCACACAATCGCAGTGTTGTACAGCTTGTTTCATCACCTTTGCGAAGTTGCCGCTCTCTCCGGCTCCCGGAGACGAAGAAGCTGCTTCTTCGCGCAAAGACGATTCTGCCGCTCACAGTGCTCTGCAGTGTGTGTCTTCTGCCGAAAGAGGCCCGGGAGCTGTGCTTAGCTCTGCAGAGCACCGTACCTTCGTCTTTAGCCTCTCTTCTCGTCTACATCTTAGCAAAAAGCTTTTCCACTCTGTCTGGCAAGGAGAAAATTTGCCAGCAGAGAAAACATCTCCCATCGTGTTCTAGAAGCTGCACGGAGGTCTGCAGAGTGATTTGCAAGAAGAGAAAGAAAGTTGTCCAAAACAGCTTGCAATCGAATGTTCATGTGAATAGAAAATGAAGGAGAGTGGTCAGGTACTGTTTTCTCTCAGTTGGCAAGCTGCACACACAATCGCAGTGTTGTACAGCTTGTTTCATCACCTTTGCGAAGCTGCCGCTCTCTCCGGCTCCCGGAGGCGAAGAAGCTGCTTTTTCGCGCAAAGACGATTCTGCCGCTCACAGTGCTCTGCGGTGTGTGTTTTCTGCCGAAAGAGGCCCGGGAGCGGTGCTTAGCTCTGCAGAGCACCGTACCTTCGTCTTTAGCCTCTCTTCTCGTCTACATCTTAGCAAAAAGCTTTTCCACTCTGTCTGGCAAGGAGAAACTTTGCCAGCAGAGAAAACATCTCCCATCGTGTTCTAGAAGCTGCACGGAGGTCTGCAGAGTGATTTGCAAGAAGAGAAAGAAAGTTGTCCAAAACAGCTTGCAATCGAATGTTCATGTGAATAGAAAATGAAGGAGAGTGGTCAGGTACTGTTTTCTCTCAGTTGGCAAGCTGCACACACAGTCGCAGTGTTGTACAGCTTGTTTCATCACCTTTGCGAAGCTGCCGCTCTCTCCGGCTCCCGGAGGCGAAGAAGCTGCTTTTTCGCGCAAAGACGATTCTGCCGCTCACAGTGCTCTGCAGTGTGTGTTTTCTGCCGAAAGAGGCCCGGGAGCGGTGCTTAGCTCTGCAGAGCACCGTACCTTCGTCTTTAGCCTCTCTTCTCGTCTACATCTTAGCAAAAAGCTTTTCCATTCTGTCTGGCAAGGAGAAACTGTGCCAGCACAGAAAACATCTCCCATCGTGTTCTAGAGGCTGCACGGAGGTCTGCAGAGTGTTTTGCAAGAAGAGAAAGAAGGTTGTCCAAAACAGCTTGCAATCGAATGTTCATGTGAATAGAAAAGGCAGGAGAGTGGTCAGGTACTGTTTTTTCTCAGTTGTCATGCTGCGCACACAATCGCAGTGTTGTACAGCTTGTTTCATCACCTTTGCGAAGTTGCCGCTCTCTCCGGCTCCCGGACACGAAGAAGTTGCTTCTTCGCGCAAAGACGATTCTGCCGCTCACAGTGCTCTGCAGTGTTTGTCTTCTGCCGAAAGAGGCCCGGGAGCTGTGCTTAGCTCTGCAGAGCACCGTACTTTCGTCTTTAGCCTCTCTTCTCGTCTACATCTTAGCAAAAAGCTTTTCCACTCTGTCTGGCAAGGAGAAACTGTGCCAGCACAAAAAACATCTCCCATCGTGTTCTGGAGGCTGCACGGAAGTCTGCCGAGTGTTTTGCAAGAAGAGAAAGAAAGTTGTCCAAAACAGCTTGCAATCGAATGTTCATGTGAATAGAAAAGGCAGGAGAGTGGTCAGGTACTGTTTTCTCTCAGTTGGCAAGCTGCGCACACAATCGCAGTGTTGTACAGCTTGTTTCATCACCTTTGCGAAGCTGCCGCTCTCTCGGGCTCCCGGAGACAAAGAAGCTGCTTCTTCGCGCAAAGACGATTCTGCCGCTCACAGTGCTCTGCGGTGTGCGCCTTCTGCCGAAAGAGGCCCGGGAGCGGTGCTTAGCTCTGCAGAGCACCGTACCTTCGTCTTCAGCCTCTCTTCTCGTCTACATCTTAGCAAAAAGCTTTTCCACTCTGTCTGGCAATGAGAAACTGTGCCAGCACAAAAAACATCTCCCATCGTGTTCTAGAAGCTGCTCGGAAGTCTGCCGAGTGTTTTGCAAGAAGAGAAAGAAAGTTGTCCAAAACAGCTTGCAATCGAATGTTCATGTGAATAGAAAAGGCAGGAGAGTGGTCAGGTACTGTTTTCTGTCAGTTGGCAAGCTGCGCACACAATCGCAGTGTTGTACAGCTTGTTTCATCACCTTTGCGAAGTTGCCGCTCTCTCCGGCTCCCGGAGACGAAGAAGCTGCTTATTCGCGCAAAGACGATTCTGCCGCTCACAGTGATCTGCAGTGTCCGCCTTCTGCCGCAAGAGGTCCGGGAGCGGTGCTTAGCTCTGCAGAGCACCGTACCTTGGTCTTTAGCCTCTCTTCTCGTCTACATCTTAGCAAAAAGCTTTTCCACTCTGTCTGGCAAGGAGAAAATGTGCCAGCACAAAAAACATCTCCCATCGTGTTCTGGAGGCTGCACGGAGGTCTGCCGAGTGTTTTGCAAGAAGAGAAAGAAAGTTGTCCAAAACAGCTTGCAATCGAATGTTCATGTGACTAGAAATGGCAGGAGAGTGGTCAGGTACTGTTTTCTCTCAGTTGGCAAGCTGCGCACACAATCGCAGTGTTGTACAGCTTGTTTCATCACCTTTGCGAAGTTGCCGCTCTCTCCGGCTCCCGGATACGAAAAAGCTGCTTCTTCGCGCAAAGACGATTCTGCCGCTCACAGTGCTCTGCGGTGTGTGTCTTCTGCCGAAAGAGGCCCGGGAGCTGTGCTTAGCTCTGCAGAGCACCGTACCTTCGTTTTTAGCCTCTCTTCTCGTCTACATCTTAGCAAAAAGCTTTTCCACTCTGTCTGGCAAGGAGAAAGTTTGCCAGCAGAGAAAACATCTCCCATCGTGTTCTAGAGGCTGCACGGAGGTCTGCAGAGTGTTTTGCAAGAAGAGAAAGAAAGTTGTCCAAAACAACTTTCAATCGAATGTTCATGTGAATAGAAAAGGCAGGAGAGTGGTCAGGTACTGTTTTCTCTCACTTGGCAAGCTGCGCACACAATCGCAGTGTTGTACAGCTTGTTTCATCACCTTTGCGAAGTTGCCGCTCTCTCCGGCTCCCGGAGACGAAGAAGCTGCTTCTTCGCGCAAAGACGATTCTGCCGCTCACAGTGCTCTGCAGTGTTTGTCTTCTGCCGAAAGAGGCCCGGGAGCTGTGCTTAGCTCTGCAGAGCACCGTACCTTCGTCTTTAGCCTCTCTTCTCGTCTACATCTTAGCAAAAAGCTTTTCCACTCTGTCTGGCAAGGAGAAACTTTGCCAGCAGAGAAAATATCTCCCATCGTGTTCTAGAGGCTGCACGGAGGTCTGCCGAGTGTTTTGCAAGAAGAGCAAGAAAGTTGTCCAAAACAGCTTGCAATCGAATGTTCATGTGAATAGAAAAGGCAGGAGAGTGGTCAGGTACTGTTTTCTCTCACTTGGCAAGCTGCGCACACAATCGCAGTGTTGTACAGCTTGTTTCATCACCTTTGCGAAGTTGCCGCTCTCTCCGGCTCCCGGAGGCGAAGAAGCTGCTTCTTCGTGCAAAGACGATTCTGCCGCTCACAGTGCTCTGCGGTGTGCGCCTTCTGCCGAAAGAGGCCCGGGAGCGGTGCTTAGCTCTGCAGAGCACCGTACCTTCGTCTTTAGCCTCTCTTCTCGTCTACATCTTAGCAAAAAGCTTTTCCACTCTGTCTGGCAAGGAGAAACGGTGCCAGCACAAAAAACATCTCCTATCGTCTTCTAGAGGCTACACGGATGTCTGCCGAGTGTTTTGCAAGAAGAGAAAGAAAGTTGTCCAAAACAGCTTGCAATCGAATGTTCATGTGAATAGAAAAGCCAGGAGAGTGGTCAGGTACTGTTTTCTCTCAGTTGGCAAGCTGCGCACACAATCGCAGTGTTGTACAGCTTGTTTCATCACCTTTGCGAAGCTGCCGCTCTCTCCGGCTCCCGGAGACGAAGAAGCTGCTTCTTCGCGCAAAGACGATTCTGCCGCTCACAGTGCTCTGCAGTGTGTGTCTTCTGCCGAAAGAGGCCCGGGAGCTGTGCTTAGCTCTGCAGAGCACCGTACCTTCGTCTTTAGCCTCTCTTCTCGTCTACATCTTAGCAAAAAGCTTTTCCACTCTCTCTGGCAAGGAGAAACTTTGCCAGCAGAGAAAACATCTCCCATCGTGTTCTAGAGGCTGCACGGAGGTCTGCCGAGTGTTTTGCAAGAAGAGAAAGAAAGTTGTCCCAAACAGTTTGCAATCGAATGTTCATGTGAATAGAAAAGGCAGGAGAGTGGTCAGGTACTGTTTTCTCTCAGTTGGCAAGTTGCGCACACAATCGCAGTGTTGTACAGCTTGTTTCATCACCTTTGCGAAGCTGCCGCTCTCTCCGGCTCCCCGAGGTGAAGAAGCTGCTTTTTCGCGCAAAGACGATTCTGCCGCTCACAGTGCTCTGCGGTGTGTGTCTTCTGCCGAAAGAGGCCCGGGAGCTGTGCTTAGCTCTGCAGAGCACCGTACCTTCGTCTTTAGCCTCTCTTCTCGTCTACATCTTAGCAAAAAGCTTTTCCACTCTGTCTGGCAAGGAGAAACTCTGCCAGCACAAAAAACATCTCCAATCGTGTTCTAGAGGCTGCACGGATGTCTGCGGAGTGTTTTGCAAGAAGAGAAAGAAAGTTGTCCCAAACAGCTTGCAATCGAATGTTCATGTGAATAGAAAAGGCAGGAGAGTGGTCAGGTACTGTTTTCTCTCAGTTGGCAAGCTGCGCACACAATCGCAGTGTTGTACAGCTTGTTTCATCACCTTTGCGAAGCTGCCGCTCTCTCCGGCTCCCGGAGACGAAGAAGCTGCTTCTTCGCGCAAAGACAATTCTGCCGCTCACAGTGCTCTGCGGTGTGCGGCTTCTGCCGAAAGAGGCCCGGGAGCTGTGCTTAGCTCTGCAGAGCACCATACCTGCTTCTTTAGCCTCTCTTCTCGTCTACATCTTAGCAAAAAGCTTTTCCACTCTGTCTGGCAAGGAGAAACTGTGCCAGAACAGAAAACATCTCCTATCGTGTTCTAGAAGCTGCACGGAGGTCGCAGAGTGTTTTGCAGGAAGAGAAAGAAAGTTGTCCAAAACAGCTTGCAATCGAATGTTCATGTGAATAGAAAAGGCAGGAGAGTGGTCAGGTACTGTTTTCTCTCAGTTGGCAAGCTGCGCACACAATCGCAGTGTTGTACAGCTTGTTTCATCACCTTTGCGAAGTTGCCGCTCTCTCCGGCTCCCGGAGACGAAGAAGCTGCTTCTTCGCGCAAAGACGATTCTGCCGCTCACAGTGCTCTGCGGTGTGCGCCTTCTGCCGAAAGAGGCCGGGAGCGGTGCCTAGCTCTGCAGAGCACCATACTTTCGTCTTTAGCCTCTCTTCTCGTCTACATCTTAGCAAAAAGCTTTTCCACTCTGTCTGGCAAGGAGAAACGGTGCCAGCACAAAAAACATCTCCCATCGTGTTCTAGAGGCTGCACGGAGGTCTGCCGAGTGTTTTGCAAGAAGAGAAAGAAGGTTGTCCAAAACAGCTTGCAATCGAATGTTCATGTGAATAGAAAAGGCAGGAGAGTGGTCAGGTACTGTTTTCTATCAGTTGGCAAGCTGCGCACACAATCGCAGTGTTGTACAGCTTGTTTCATCACCTTTGCGAAGCTGCCGCTCTCTCCGGCTCCCGGAGGCGAAGAAGCTGCTTCTTCGCGCAAAGACGATTCTGCCGCTCACAGTGCTCTGCGGTGTGCGCCTTCTGCCGAAAGAGACCCGGGAGCGGTGCTGAGCTCTGCAGAGCACCGTACCTTCGTCTTTAGCCTCTCTTCTCGTCTACATCTTAGCAAAAAGCTTTTCCACTCTGTCTGGCAAGGAGAAACTGTGCCAGCACAAAAAACATCTCCCATCGTGTTCTAGAGGCTGCACGGAGGTCTGCAGAGTGTTTTGCAAGAAGAGAAAGAAAGTTGTCCAAAACAGCTTGCAATCGAATGTTCATGTGAATAGAAAAGGCAGGAGAGTGGCCAGGTACTGTTTTCTCTCAGTTGGCACGCTGCGCACACAATCGCAGTGTTGTACTGCTTGTTTCATCACCTTTGCGAAGCTGCCGCTCTCTCCGGCTCCCGGATGGGAAGAATCTGCTTCTTCGCGCAAAGACGATTCTGCCGCTCACAGTGCTCTGCGGTGTGTGTCTTCTGCCGAAAGAGGCCCGGGAGCTGTGCTTAGCTCTGCAGAGCACCGTACCTTCGTCTTTAGCCTCTCTTCTCGTCTACATCTTAGCAAAAAGCTTTTCCACTCTGTCTGGCAAGGAGAAACTGTGCCAGCACAAAAAACATCTCCCATCGTGTTCTAGAGGCTGCACGGAATTCTGCAGAGTGTTTTGCAAGAAGAGAAAGAAAGTTGTCCAAAACAGCTTGCAATCGAATGTTCATGTGAATAGAAAAGGCAGGAGAGTGGTCAGGTACTGTTTTCTCTCAGTTGGCAAGCTGCGCACACAATCGCAGTGTTGTACAGCTTGTTTCATCACCTTTGCGAAGTTGCCACTCTCTCCGGCTCCCGGAGACGAAGAAGCTGCTTCTTCGCGCAAAGACGATTCTGCCGCTCACAGTGCTCTGCGGTGTGCGCCTTCTGCCGAAAGAGGTCTGGGAGGGGTGCTTAGCTCTGCAGAGCACCAAACCTTCTTCTTCAGCCTCTCTTCTCGTCTACATCTTAGCAAAAAGCTTTTCCACTCTGTCTGGCAAGGAGAAACTGTGCCAGCACAGAAAACATCTCCCATCGTGTTCTAGAGGCTGCACGGAGGTCTGCCGAGTGTTTTGCAAGAAGAGAAAGAAAGTTGTCCAAAACAGCTTGCAATCGAATGTTCATGTGAATTGAAAAGGCAGGAGAGTGGTCAGGTACTGTTTTCTCTCTGTTGGCAAGCTGCGCACACAATCGCAGTGTTGTACAGCTTGTTTCATCACCTTTGCGAAGTTGCCGCTCTCTCCGGCTCCCGGAGACGAAGAAGCTGCTTCTTCGCGCAAAGACGATTCTGCCGCTCACAGTGCTCTGCAGTGTGTGTCTTCTGCCGAAAGAGGCCCGGGAGCTGTGCTTAGCTCTGCAGAGCACCGTACCTTCGTCTTTAGCCTCTCTTCTCGTCTACATCTTAGCAAAAAGCTTTTTCACTCTGTCTGGCAAGGAGAAACTTTGCCAGCAGAGAAAACATCTCCCATCGTGTTCTAGAAGCTGCACGGAGGTCTGCAGAGTGATTTGCAAGAAGAGAAAGAAAGTTGTCCAAAACAGCTTCCAATCGAATGTTCATGTGAATAGAAAAGCCAGGAGAGTGGTCAGGTACTGTTTTCTCTCAGTTGGCAAGCTGCACACACAATCGTAGTGTTGTACAGCTTGTTTCATCACCTTTGCGAAGCTGCCGCTCTCTCCGGCTGCCGGAGGCGAAGAAGCTGCTTTTTCGCGCAAAGACGATTCTGCCGCTCACAGTGCTCTGCGGTGTGTGTTTTCTGCCGAAAGAGGCCCGGGAGCGGTGCTTAGCTCTGCAGAGCACCGTACCTTCGTCTTTAGCCTCTCTTCTCGTCTACATCTTAGCAAAAAGCTTTTCCACTCTGTCTGGCAAGGAGAAACTTTGCCAGCAGAGAAAACATCTCCCATCGTGTTCTAGAAGCTGCACGGAGGTCTGCAGAGTGATTTGCAAGAAGAGAAAGAAAGTTGTCCAAAACAGCTTGCAATCGAATGTTCATGTGAATAGAAAATGAAGGAGAGTGGTCAGGTACTGTTTTCTCTCAGTTGGCAAGCTGCACACACAGTCGCAGTGTTGTACAGCTTGTTTCATCACCTTTGCGAAGCTGCCGCTCTCTCCGGCTCCCGGAGGCGAAGAAGCTGCTTTTTCGCGCAAAGACGATTCTGCCGCTCACAGTGCTCTGCGGTGTGTGTTTTCTGCCGAAAGAGGCCCGGGAGCGGTGCTTAGCTCTGCAGAGCACCGTACCTTCGTCTTTAGCCTCTCTTCTCGTCTACATCTTAGCAAAAAGCTTTTCCACTCTGTCTGGCAAGGAGAAACTGTGCCAGCACAGAAAACATCTCCCATCGTGTTCTAGAGGCTGCACGGAGGTCTGCCGAGTGTTTTGCAAGAAGAGAAAGAAGGTTGTCCAAAACAGCTTTCAATCGAATGTTCATGTGAATAGAAAAGGCAGGAGAGTGGTCAGGTACTGTTTTTTCTCAGTTGTCATGCTGCGCACACAATCGCAGTGTTGTACAGCTTGTTTCATCACCTTTGCGAAGTTGCCGCTCTCTCCGGCTCCCGGACACGAAGAAGTTGCTTCTTCGCGCAAAGACGATTCTGCCGCTCACAGTGCTCTGCAGTGTGTGTCTTCTGCCGAAAGAGGCCCGGGAGCTGTGCTTAGCTCTGCAGAGCACCGTACTTTCGTCTTTAGCCTCTCTTCTCGTCTACATCTTAGCAAAAAGCTTTTCCACTCTGTCTGGCAAGGAGAAACTGTGCCAGCACAAAAAACATCTCCCATCGTGTTCTGGAGGCTGCACGGAGGTCTGCCGAGTGTTTTGCAAGAAGAGAAAGAAAGTTGTCCAAAACAGCTTGCAATCGAATGTTCATGTGAATAGAAAAGGCAGGAGAGTGGTCAGGTACTGTTTTCTCTCAGTTGGCAAGCTGCGCACACAATCGCAGTGTTGTACAGCTTGTTTCATCACCTTTGCGAAGCTGCCGCTCTCTCGGGCTCCCGGAGACAAAGAAGCTGCTTCTTCGCGCAAAGACGATTCTGCCGCTCACAGTGCTCTGCGGTGTGCGCCTTCTGCCGAAAGAGGCCCGGGAGCGGTGCTTAGCTCTGCAGAGCACCGTACCTTCGTCTTCAGCCTCTCTTCTCGTCTACATCTTAGCAAAAAGCTTTTCCACTCTGTCTGGCAAGGAGAAACTGTGCCAGCACAAAAAACATCTCCCATCGTGTTCTAGAAGCTGCACGGAGGTCTGCCGAGTGTTTTGCAAGAAGAGAAAGAAAGTTGTCCAAAACAGCTTGCAATCGAATGTTCATGTGAATAGAAAAGGCAGGAGAGTGGTCAGGTACTGTTTTCTCTCACTTGGCAAGCTGCGCACACAATCGCAGTGTTGTACAGCTTGTTTCATCACCTTTGCGAAGCTGCCGCTCTCTCCGGCTCCCGGAGACGAAGAAGCTGCTTATTCGCGCAAAGACGATTCTGCCGCTCACAGTGCTCTGCAGTGTCCGCCTTCTGCCGCAAGAGGTCCGGGAGCGGTGCTTAGCTCTGCAGAGCACCGTACCTTCGTCTTTAGCCTCTCTTCTCGTCTACATCTTAGCAAAAAGCTTTTCCACTCTGTCTGGCAAGGAGAAAAAGTGCCAACACAAAAAACATCTCCCATCGTGTTCTGGAGGCTGCACGGAAGTCTGCCGAGTGTTTTGCAAGAAGAGAAAGAAAGTTGTCCAAAACAGCTTGCAATCGAATGTTCATGTGAATAGAAAAGGCAGGAGAGTGGTCAGGTACTGTTTTCTCTCAGTTGGCAAGCTGCGCACACAATCGCAGTGTTGTACAGCTTGTTTCATCACCTTTGCGAAGTTGCCGCTCTTACCGGCTCCCGGATACGAAAAAGCTGCTTCTTCGCGCAAAGACTATTCTGCCGCTCACAGTGCCCTGCGGTGTGTGTCTTCTGCCGAAAGAGGCCCGGGAGCTGTGCTTAGCTCTGCAGAGCACCGTACCTTCGTCTTTAGCCTCTCTTCTCGTCTACATCTTAGCAAAAAGCTTTTCCACTCTGTCTGGCAAGGAGAAAGTTTGCCAGCAGAGAAAACATCTCCCATCGTGTTCTAGAGGCTGCACGGAGGTCTGCAGAGTGTTTTGCAAGAAGATAAACAAAGTTGTCCAAAACAACTTTCAATCGAATGTTCATGTGAATAGAAAAGGCAGGAGAGTGGTCAGGTACTGTTTTCTCTCACTTGGCAAGCTGCGCACACAATCGCAGTGTTGTACAGCTTGTTTCATCACCTTTGCGAAGCTGCCGCTCTCTCCGGCTCCCGGAGGCGAAGAAGCTGCTTCTTCGTGCAAAGACGATTCTGCCGCTCACAGTGCTCTGCGGTGTGCGCCTTCTGCCGAAAGAGGCCCGGGAGCGGTGCTTAGCTCTGCAGAGCACCGTACCTTCGTCTTTAGCCTCTCTTCTCGTCTACATCTTAGCAAAAAGCTTTTCCACTCTGTCTGGCAAGGAGAAACTGTGCCAGCACAAAAAACATCTCCCATCGTGTTCTAGAGGCTACACGGAGGTCTGCCGAGTGTTTTGCAAGAAGAGAAAGAAAGTTGTCCAAAACAGCTTGCAATCGAATGTTCATGTGAATAGAAAAGGCAGGAGAGTGGTCAGGTACTGTTTTTTCTCACTTGGCAAGCTGCGCACACAATCGCAGTGTTATACAGCTTGTTTCATCACCTTTGCGAAATTGCCGCTCTCTCCGGCTCCCGGAGACGAAGAAGCTGCTTCTTCGCGCAAAGACGATTCTGCCGCTCACAGTGCTCTGCAGTGTGTGTCTTCTGCCGAAAGAGGCCCGGGAGCTGTGCTTAGCTCTGCAGAGCACCGTACCTTCGTCTTTAGCCTCTCTTCTCGTCTACATCTTAGCAAAAAGCTTTTCCACTCTGTCTGGCAAGGAGAAACTGTGCCAGGACAGAAAACATCTCCGATCGTGTTCTAGAGGCTGCACGGAGGTCTGCCGAGTGTTTTGCAAGAAGAGAAAGAAAGTTGTCCAAAACAGCTTGCAATCGAATGTTCATGTGAATAGAAAAGGCAGGAGAGTGGTCAGGTACTGTTTTCTCTCAGTTGGCAAGCTGCGCTCACAATCGCAGTGTTGTACAGCTTGTTTCATCACCTTTGCGAAGTTGCCGCTCTCTCCGGCTCCCGGAGACGAAGAAGCAGCTTCTTCGCGCAAAGACGATTCTGCCGCTCACACTGCTCTGCGGTGTGCGCCTTCTGCCGAAAGAGGCCCGGGAGCGGTGCTTAGCTCTGCAGAGCACCGTACCTTCGTCTTTAACCTCTCTTCTCGTCTACATCTTAGCAAAAAGCTTTTCCACTTTGTCTGGCAAGGAGAAACTGTGCCAGCACAAAAAACATCTCCCATCGTGTTCTAGAGGCTGCACGGAGGTCTGCCGAGTGTTTTGCAAGAAGAGAAAGAAAGTTGTCCAAAACAGCTTGCAATCGAATGTTCATGTGAATAGAAAAGGCAGGAGAGTGGTCAGGTACTGTTTTCTCTCAGTTGGCAAGCTGCGCACACAATCGCAGTGTTGTACAGCTTGTTTCATCACCTTTGCCAAGTTGCCGCTCTCTCCGGCTCCCGGAGACGAAGAAGCTGCTTCTTCGCGCAAAGACGATTCTGCCGCTCACAGTGCTCTGCGGTGTGCGCCTTCTGCCGAAAGAGGCCCGGGAGCGGTGCTTAGCTCTGCAGAGCACCATATTTTCGTCTTTAGCCTCTCTTCTCGTCTACATCTTAGCAAAAAGCTTTTCCACTCTGTCTGGCAAGGAGAAACTGTGCCAGCACAAAAAACATCTCCCATCGTGTTCTAGAGGCTGCACGGAGGTCTGCCGAGTGTTTTGCAAGAAGAGAAAGAAAGTTGTCCAAAACAGCTTGCAATCGAATGTTCATGTGAATAGAAAAGGCAGGAGAGTGGTCAGGTACTGTTTTCTGTCAGTTGGCAAGCTGCGCACACAATCGCAGTGTTGTACAGCTTGTTTCATCACCTTTGCGAAGTTGCCGCTCTCTCCGGCTCCCGGAGACGAAGAAGCTGCTTCTTTGCGCAAAGACGATTCTGCCGCTCACAGTGCTCTGCGGTGTGCGCCTTCTGCCGAAAGAGGCCCGGGAGCGGTGCTTAGCTCTGCAGAGCACCGTACCTTCGTCTTTAGCCTCTCTTCTCGTCTACATCTTAGCAAAAAGCTTTTCCACTCTGTCTGGCAAGGAGAAACTGTGCCAGCACAAAAAACATCTCCCATCGTGTTCTAGAGGCTGCACGGAGGTCTGCCGAGTGTTTTGGAAGAAGAGAAAGAAAGTTATCCAAAACAGCTTGCCATCGAATGTTCATGTGAATTGAAGAGGCAGGAGAGTGATCAGGTACTGTTTTTTCTCAGTTGGCAAGCTGCGCACACAATCGCAGTGTTGTACAGCTTGTTTCATCACCTTTGCGAAGTTGCCGCTCTCTCCGGCTCCCGGAGGCGAAGAAGTTGCTTCTTCGCGCAAAGACGATTCTGCCGCTCACAGTGCTCTGCAGTGTGTGTCTTCTGCCGAAAGAGGCCCGGTAGCTGTGCTTAGCTCTGCAGAGCACCGTACCTTCGTCTTTAGCCTCTCTTCTCGTCTACATCTTAGCAAAAATCTTTTCCACTCTGTCTGGCAAGGAGAAACTGTGCCAGCACAGAAAACATCTCCCATCGTGTTCTAGAGGCTGCACGGAGGTCTACCGGGTGTTTTGCAAGAAGAGAAAGAAAGTTGTCCAAAACAGCTTGCAATCGAATGTTCATGTGAATAGAAAAGGCAGGAGAGTGGTCAGGTACTGTTTTCTCTCAGTTGGCAAGCTGCGCACACAATCGCAGTGTTGTACAGCTTGTTTCATCACCTTTGCGAAGTTGCCGCTCTCTCCGGCTCCCGGAGACGAAGAAGCTGCTTCTTCGCGCAAAGACGATTCTGCCGCTCACAGTGCTCTGCAGTGTGCGCCTTCTGCCGAAAGAGGCCTGGGAGCGGTGCTTAGCTCTGCAGAGCACCGTACCTTCGTCTTTAACCTCTCTTCTCGTCTACATCTTAGCAAAAAGCTTTTCCACTCTGTCTGGCAAGGAGAAACTGTGCCAGCACAAAAAACATCTCCCATCGTGTTCTAGAGGCTGCACGGAGGTCTGCCGAGTGTTTTGCAAGAAGAGAAAGAAAGTTGTCCAAAACAGCTTGCAATCGAATGTTCATGTGAATAGAAAAGGCAGGAGAGTGGTCAGGTACTGTTTTCTCTCACTTGGCAAGCTGCGCACACAATGGCAGTGTTGTACAGCTTGTTTCATCACCTTTGCGAAGTTGCCGCTCTCTCCGGCTCCCGGAGACGAAGAAGCTGCTTCTTCGCGCAAAGACGATTCTGCCGCTCACAGTGCTCTGCGGTGTGCGCCTTCTGCCGAAAGAGGCCCGGGAGCGGTGCTTAGCTCTGCAGAGCACCATACCTGCTTCTTTAGCCTCTCTTCTCGTCTACATCTTAGCAAAAAGCTTTTCCACTCTGTCTGGCAAGGAGAAACTGTGCCAGCACAAAAAACATCTCCCATCGTGTTCTAGAGGCTACACGGAGGTCTGCCGAGTGTTTTTCAAGAAGAGAAAGAAAGTTGTCCAAAACAGCTTGCAATCGAATGTTCATGTGAATAGAAAAGGCAGGAGAGTGGTCAGGTACTGTTTTCTCTCAGCTGTCATGCTGCGCACACAATCGCAGTGTTGTACAGCTTGTTTCATCACCTTTGCGAAGTTGCCGCTCTCTCCGGCTCCCGGAGACGAAGAAGCTGCTTCTTCGCGCAAAGACTATTCTGCCGCTCACAGTGCTCTGCGGTGTGCGCCTTCTGCCGAAAGAGGCCCGGGAGCGGTGCTTAGCTCTGCAGAGCACCGTACCTTCGTCTTTAGCCTCTCTTCTCGTCTACATCTTAGCAAAATGCTTTTCCACTCTGTCTGGCAAGGAGAAACTGTGCCAGCACAAAAAACATCTCCCATCGTGTTCTAGAAGCTGCACGGAGGTCTGCCGAGTGTTTTGCAAGAAGAGAAAGAAAGTTGTCCAAAACAGCTTGCAATCGAATGTTCATGTGAATAGAAAAGGCAGGAGAGTGGTCAGGTACTGTTTTCTCTCAGTTGGCAAGCTGCGCACACAATCGCAGTGTTGTACAGCTTGTTTCATCACCTTTGCGAAGTTGCCGCTCTCTCCGGCTCCCAGAGACGAAGAAGCTGCTTCTTCGCGCAAAGACGATTCTGCCGCTCACAGTGCTCTGCGGTGTGCGCCTTCTGCCGAAAGAGGTCCGGGAGCGGTGCTTAGCTCTGCAGAGCACCGTACCTTCGTCTTTAGCCTCTCTTCTCGTCTACATCTTAGCAAAAAGCTTTTCCACTCTGTCTGGCAAGGAGAAACTGTGCCAGCACAAAAAACATCTCCCATCGTGTTCTAGAGGCTGCACGGAGGTCTGCCGAGTGTTTTGCAACAAGAGAAAGAAAGTTGTCCAAAACAGCTTGCAATCGAATGTTCATGTGATTAGAAAATGCAGGAGAGTGGTCAGGTACTCTTTTCTCTCCGTTGTCATGCTGCGCACACAATCGCAGTGTTGTACAGCTTGTTTCATCACCTTTGCGAAGTTGCCGCTCTCTCCGGCTCCCGGAGACGAAGAAGCTGTTTCTTCGCGCAAAGACGATTCTGCCGCTCACAGTGCTCTGCAGTGTGTGTCTTCTGCCGAAAGAGGCCCGGGAGCTGTGCTTAGCTCTGCAGAGCACCGTACCTTCGTCTTTAGCCTCTCTTCTCGTCTACATCTTAGCAAAAAGCTTTTCCACTCTGTCTGGCAAGGAGAAACTGTGCCAGCAGAGAAAACATCTCCCATCGTGTTCTAGAAGCTGCACGGAGGTCTGCAGTGTGATTTGCAAGAAGAGAAAGAAAGTTGTCCAAAACAGCTTGCAATCGAATATTCATGTGAATAGAAAAGGCAGGAGAGTGGTCAGGTACTGTTTTCTCTCAGTTGGCAAGCTGCGCACACAATCGCAGTGTTGTACAGCTTGTTTCATCACCTTTGCGAAGCTGCCGCTCTCTCCGGCTCCCGGAGGCGAAGAAGCTGCTTTTTCGCGCAAAGACGATTCTGCCGCTCACAGTGCTCTGCGGTGTGTGTTTTCTGCCGAAAGAGGCCCGGGAGCGGTGCTTAGCTCTGCAGAGCACCGTACCTTCGTCTTTAGCCTCTCTTCTCGTCTACATCTTAGCAAAAAGCTTTTCCACTCTGTCTGGCAAGGAGAAACTTTGCCAGCAGAGAAAACATCTCCCATGGTGTTCTAGAAGCTGCACGGAGGTCTGCAGAGTTATTTGCAAGAAGAGAAAGAAAGTTGTCCAAAACAGCTTGCAATCGAATGTTCATGTGAATAGAAAATGAAGGAGAGTGGTCAGGTACTGTTTTCTCTCAGTTGGCAAGCTGCACACACAATCGCAGTGTTGTACAGCTTGTTTCATCACCTTTGCGAAGCTGCCGCTCTCTCCGGCTCCCGGAGACGAAGAAGCTGCTTTTTCGCGCAAAGACGATTCTGCCGCTCACAGTGCTCTGCGGTGTGCGCCTTCTGCCGAAAGAGGCCCGGGAGCGGTGCTTAGCTCTGCAGAGCACCGTACCTTCGTCTTCAGCCTCTCTTCTCGTCTACATCTTAGCAAAAAGCTTTTCCACTCTGTCTGGCAAGGAGAAACTGTGCCAGCACAAAAAACATCTCCCATCGTGTTCTAGAAGCTGCACGGAGGTCTGCCGAGTGTTTTGCAAGAAGAGAAAGAAAGTTGTCCAAAACAGCTTGCAATCGAATGTTCATGTGAATAGAAAAGGCAGGAGAGTGGTCAGGTACTGTTTTCTGTCAGTTGGCAAGCTGCGCACACAATCGCAGTGTTGTACAGCTTGTTTCATCACCTTTGCCAAGTTGCCGCTCTCTCCGGCTCCCGGAGACGAAGAAGCTGCTTATTCGCGCAAAGACGATTCTGCCGCTCACAGTGCTCAGCAGTGTCCGCCTTCTGCCGAAAGAGGTCCGGGAGCGGTGCTTAGCTCTGCAGAGCACCGTACCTTCGTCTTTAGCCTCTCTTCTCGTCTACATCTTAGCAAAAAGCTTTTCCACTCTGTCTGGCAAGGAGAAAATGTGCCAGCACAAAAAACATCTCCCATCGTGTTCTGGAGGCTGCACGGAAGTCTGCCGAGTGTTTTGCAAGAAGAGAAAGAAAGTTGTCCAAAACAGCTTCCAATCGAATGTTCATCTGAATAGAAAAGGCAGGAGAGTGGTCAGGTACTGTTTTCTCTCAGTTGGCAAGCTGCGCACACAATCGCAGTGTTGTACAGCTTGTTTCATCACCTTTGCGAAGCTGCCGCTCTCTCCGGCTCCCGGAGACAAAGAAGGTGCTTCTTCGCGCAAAGACGATTCTGCCGCTCACAGTGCTCTGCGGTGTGCGCCTTCTGCCGAAAGAGGCCCGGGAGCGGTGCCTAGCTCTGCAGAGCACCATACCTGCTTCTTTAGCCTCTCTTCTCGTCTACATCTTAGCAAAAAGCTTTTCCACTCTGTCTGGCAAGGAGAAACTGTGCCAGCACAAAAAACATCTCCCATCGAGTTCCAGAAGTTGCATGGAGGTCTGCCGAGTGTTTTGCAAGAAGAGAAAGAAAGTTGTCCAAAACAGCTTGCAATCGAATGTTCATGTGACTAGAAAAGGCAGGAGAGTGGTCAGGTACTGTTTTCTCTCAGTTGGCAAGCTGCGCACACAATCGCAGTGTTGTACAGCTTGTTTCATCACCTTTGCGAAGTTGCCGCTCTCTCCGGCTCCCGGATACGAAAAAGCTGCTTCTTCGCGCAAAGACTATTCTGCCGCTCACAGTGCTCTGCGGTGTGTGTCTTCTGCCGAAAGAGGCCCGGGAGCTGTGCTTAGCTCTGCAGAGCACCGTACCTTCGTCTTTAGCCTCTCTTCTCGTCTACATCTTAGCAAAAAGCTTTTCCACTCTGTCTGGCAAGGAGAAACTTTGCCAGCAGAGAAAACATCTCCCATCGTGTTCTAGAGGCTGCACGGAGGTCTGCCGAGTGTTTTGCAAGAAGAGCAAGAAAGTTGTCCAAAACAGCTTGCAATCGAATGTTCATGTGAATAGAAAAGGCAGGAGAGTGGTCAGGTACTGTTTTCTCTCACTTGGCAAGCTGCGCACACAATCGCAGTGTTGTACAGCTTGTTTCATCACCTATGCGAAGCTGCCGCTCTCTCCGGCTCCCGGAGACGAAGAAACTGCTTCTTCGCGCAAAGACGATTCTGCCGCTCACAGTGCTCTGCAGTGTGTGTCTTCTGCCGAAAGAGGCCCGGGAGCTGTGCTTAGCTCTGCAGAGCACCGTACCTTCGTCTTTAGCCTCTCTTCTCGTCTACATCTTAGCAAAAAGCTTTTCCACTCTGTCTGGCAAGGAGAAACTGTGCCAGGACAGAAAACATCTCCGATCGTGTTCTAGAGGCTACACGGAGGTCTGCCGAGTGTTTTGCAAGAAGAGAAAGAAAGTTGTCCAAAACAGCTTGCAATCGAATGTTCATGTGAATAGAAAAGGCAGGAGAGTGGTCAGGTACTGTTTTCTCTCAGTTGGCAAGCTGCGCACACAATCGCAGTGTTGTACAGCTTGTTTCATCACCTTTGCGAAGTTGCCGCTCTCTCCGGCTCCCGGAGACGAAGAAGCAGCTTCTTCGCGCAAAGACGATTCTGCCGCTCACACTGCTCTGCGGTGTGCGCCTTCTGCCGAAAGAGGCCCGGGAGCGGTGCTTAGCTCTGCAGAGCACCGTACCTTCGTCTTTAACCTCTCTTCTCGTCTACATCTTAGCAAAAAGCTTTTCCACTTTGTCTGGCAAGGAGAAACTGTGCCAGCACAAAAAACATCTCCCATCGTGTTCTAGAGGCTGCACGAAGGTCTGCCGAGTGTTTTGCAAGAAGAGAAAGAAAGTTGTCCAAAACAGCTTGCAATCGAATGTTCATGTGAATAGAAAAGGCAGGAGAGTGGTCAGGTACTGTTTTCTCTCACTTGGCAAGCTGCGCACACAATCGCAGTGTTGTACAGCTTGTTTCATCCCCTTTGCCAAGTTGCCGCTCTCTCCGTCTCCCGGAGACGAAGAAGCAGCTTCTTCGCGCAAAGACGATTCTGCCGCTCACAGTGCTCTGCGGTGTGCGCCTTCTGCCGAAAGAGGCCCGGGAGCTGTGCTTAGCTCTGCAGAGCACCATAGTTTCGTCTTTAGCCTCTCTTCTCGTCTACATCTTAGCAAAAAGCTTTTCCACTCTGTCTGGCAAGGAGAAACTGTGCCAGCACAAAAAACATCTCCCATCGTGTTCTAGAGGCTGCACGGAGGTCTGCCGAGTGTTTTGCAAGAAGAGAAAGAAAGTTGTCCAAAACAGCTTGCAATCGAATGTTCATGTGAATAGAAAAGGCAGGAGAGTGGTCAGGTACTGTTTTCTCTCAGTTGGCAAGCTGCGCACACAATCGCAGTGTTGTACAGCTTGTTTCATCACCTTTGCGAAGTTGCCGCTCTCTCCGGCTCCCGGAGACGAAGAAGCTGCTTCTTTGCGCAAAGACGATTCTGCCGCTCACAGTGCTCTGCGGTGTGCGCCTTCTGCCGAAAGAGGCCCGGGAGGGCTGCTTAGCTCTGCAGAGCACCGTACCTTCGTCTTCAGCCTCTCTTCTCGTCTACATCTTAGCAAAAAGCTTTTCCACTCTGTCTGGCAAGGAGAAACTGTGCCAGCACAAAAAACATCTCCCATCGTGTTCTAGAGGCTGCACGGAGGTCTGCCGAGTGTTTTGCAAGAAGAGAAAGAAAGTTGTCCAAAACAGCTTGCAATCGAATGTTCATGTGAATAGAAAAGGCAGGAGAGTGGTCAGGTACTGTTTTCTCTCAGTTGGCAAGCTGCGCACACAATCGCAGTGTTGTACAGCTTGTTTCATCACCTTTGCCAAGCTGCCGTTCTCTCCGGCTCCCGGAGACGAAGAAGCTGCTTCTTCGCGCAAAGACGATTCTGCCGCTCACAGTGCTCTGCGGTGTGCGTCTTCTGCCGAAAGAGGCCCGGGAGCTGTGCTTATGTCTGCAGAGCACCGTACCTTCGTCTTTAGCCTCTCCTCTCGTCTACATCTTAGCAAAAAGCTTTTCCACACTGTCTGGCAAGGAGAAACTGTGCCAGCACAGAAAACATCTCCCATCGTGTTCTAGAGGCTGCACGGAGGTCTGCCGAGTGTTTTGCAAGAAGAGAAAGAAAGTTGTCCAAAACAGCTTGCAATCGAATGTTCATGTGAATAGAAAAGGCAGGAGAGTGGTCAGGTACTGTTTTCTCTCAGTTGGCAAGCTGCGCACACAATCGCAGTGTTGTACAGCTTGTTTCATCACCTTTGCGAAGTTGCCGCTCTCTCCGGCTCCCGGAGACGAAGAAGCTGCTTCTTCGCGCAAAGACGATTCTGCCGCTCACAGTGCTCTGCGGTGTGCGCCTTCTGCCGAAAGACGACCGGGAGCGGTGCTTAGCTCTGCAGAGCACCGTACCTTCGTCTTTAGCCTCTCTTCTCGTCTACATCTTAGCAAAAAGCTTTTCCACTCTGTCTGGCAAGGAGAAACTGTGCCAGCACAAAAAACATCTCCCATCGTGTTCTAGAGGCTGCACGGAGGTCTGCCGAGTGTTTTGCAAGAAGAGAAAGAAAGTTGTCCAAAACAGCTTGCAATCGAATGTTCATGTGAATAGAAAAGGCAGGAGAGTGGCCAGGTACTGTTTTCTCTCAGTTGGCAAGCTGCGCACACAATCGCAGGTTGTACAGCCTGTTTCATCACCTTTGCGAAGCTGCCGCTCTCTCCGGCTCCCGGAGACGAAGAAGCTGCTTCTTCGCGCAAAGACGATTCTGCCGCTCACAGTGCTCTGGAGTGTGTGTCTTCTGCCGAAAGAGGCCCGGGAGCTGTGCTTAGCTCTGCAGAGCACCATACCTGCTTCTTAAGCCTCTCTTCTCGTCTACATCTTAGCAAAAAGCTTTTCCACTCTGTCTGGCAAGGAGAAACTGTGCCAGCACAGAAAACATCTCCCATCGTGTTCTAGAAGCTGCACGGAGGTCTGCAGAGTGTTTTGCAGGAAGAGAAAAAAAGTTGTCCAAAACAGCTTGCAATCGAATGTTCATGTGAATAGAAAAGGCAGGAGAGTGGTCAGGTACTGTTTTCTCTCAGTTGGCAAGCTGCGCACAGAATCGCAGTGTTGTACAGCTTGTTTCATCACCTTTGCGAAGTTGCCGCTCTCTCCGGCTCCCGGAGGCGAAGAAGCTGCTTCTTCGCGCAAAGACGATTCTGCCGCTCACAGTGCTCTGCGGTGTGCGCCTTCTGCCGAAAGAGGCCGGGAGCGGTGCCTAGGTCTGCAGAGCACCATACTTTCGTCTTTAGCCTCTCTTCTCGTCTACATCTTAGCAAAAAGCTTTTCCACTCTGTCTGGCAAGGAGAAACTCTGCCAGCACAAAAAACATCTCCCATCGTGTTCTAGAGGCTGCACGGAGGTCTGCCGAGTGTTTTGCAAGAAGAGAAAGAAAGTTGTCCCAAACAGCTTGCAATCGAATGTTCATGTGAATAGAAAAGGCAGGAGAGTGGTCAGGTACTGTTTTCTCTCAGTTGGCAAGCTGCGCACACAATCGCAGTGTTGTACAGCTTGTTTCATCACCTTTGCGAAGCTGCCGCTCTCTCCGGCTCCCGGAGACGAAGAAGCTGCTTCTTCGCGCAAAGACAATTCTGCCGCTCACAGTGCTCTGCGGTGTGCGGCTTCTGCCGAAAGAGGCCCGGGAGCTGTGCTTAGCTCTGCAGAGCACCATACCTGCTTCTTTAGCCTCTCTTCTCGTCTACATCTTAGCAAAAAGCTTTTCCACTCTGTCTGGCAAGGAGAAACTGTGCCAGAACAGAAAACATCTCCTATCGTGTTCTAGAAGCTGCACGGAGGTCGCAGAGTGTTTTGCAGGAAGAGAAAGAAAGTTGTCCAAAACAGCTTGCAATCGAATGTTCATGTGAATAGAAAAGGCAGGAGAGTGGTCAGGTACTGTTTTCTCTCAGTTGGCAAGCTGCGCACACAATCGCAGTGTTGTACAGCTTGTTTCATCACCTTTGCGAAGTTGCCGCTCTCTCCGGCTCCCGGAGACGAAGAAGCTGCTTCTTCGCGCAAAGACGATTCTGCCGCTCACAGTGCTCTGCGGTGTGCGCCTTCTGCCGAAAGAGGCCGGGAGCGGTACTTAGCTCTGCAGAGCACCATACTTTCGTCTTTAGCCTCTCTTCTCGTCTACATCTTAGCAAAAAGCTTTTCCACTCTGTCTGGCAAGGAGAAACGGTGCCAGCACAAAAAACATCTCCCATCGTGTTCTAGAGGCTGCACGGAGGTCTGCCGAGTGTTTTGCAAGAAGAGAAAGAAGGTTGTCCAAAACAGCTTGCAATCGAATGTTCATGTGAATAGAAAAGGCAGGAGAGTGGTCAGGTACTGTTTTCTATCAGTTGGCAAGCTGCGCACACAATCGCAGTGTTGTACAGCTTGTTTCATCACCTTTGCGAAGCTGCCGCTCTCTCCGGCTCCCGGAGGCGAAGAAGCTGCTTCTTCGCGCAAAGACGATTCTGCCGCTCACAGTGCTCTGCGGTGTGCGCCTTCTGCCGAAAGAGACCCGGGAGCGGTGCTGAGCTCTGCAGAGCACCGTACCTTCGTCTTTAGCCTCTCTTCTCGTCTACATCTTAGCAAAAAGCTTTTCCACTCTGTCTGGCAAGGAGAAACTGTGCCAGCACAAAAAACATCTCCCATCGTGTTCTAGAGGCTGCACGGAGGTCTGCAGAGTGTTTTGCAAGAAGAGAAAGAAAGTTGTCCAAAACAGCTTGCAATCGAATGTTCATGTGAATAGAAAAGGCAGGAGAGTGGCCAGGTACTGTTTTCTCTCAGTTGGCAAGCTGCGCACACAATCGCAGTGTTGTACTGCTTGTTTCATCACCTTTGCGAAGCTGCCGCTCTCTCCGGCTCCCGGATGGGAAGAATCTGCTTCTTCGCGCAAAGACGATTCTGCCGCTCACAGTGCTCTGCGGTGTGTGTCTTCTGCCGAAAGAGGCCCGGGAGCTGTGCTTAGCTCTGCAGAGCACCGTACCTTCGTCTTTAGCCTCTCTTCTCGTCTACATCTTAGCAAAAAGCTTTTCCACTCTGTCTGGCAAGGAGAAACTGTGCCAGCACAAAAAACATCTCCCATCGTGTTCTAGAGGCTGCACGGAATTCTGCAGAGTGTTTTGCAAGAAGAGAAAGAAAGTTGTCCAAAACAGCTTGCAATCGAATGTTCATGTGAATAGAAAAGGCAGGAGAGTGGTCAGGTACTGTTTTCTCTCACTTGGCAAGCTGCGCACACAATCGCAGTGTTGTACAGCTTGTTTCATCACCTTTGCGAAGTTGCCACTCTCTCCGGCTCCCGGAGACGAAGAAGCTGCTTCTTCGCGCAAAGACGATTCTGCCGCTCACAGTGCTCTGCGGTGTGCGCCTTCTGCCGAAAGAGGTCTGGGAGGGGTGCTTAGCTCTGCAGAGCACCAAACCTTCTTCTTCAGCCTCTCTTCTCGTCTACATCTTAGCAAAAAGCTTTTCCACTCTGTCTGGCAAGGAGAAACTGTGCCAGCACAGAAAACATCTCCCATCGTGTTCTAGAGGCTGCACGGAGGTCTGCCGAGTGTTTTGCAAGAAGAGAAAGAAAGTTGTCCAAAACAGCTTGCAATCGAATGTTCATGTGAATTGAAAAGGCAGGAGAGTGGTCAGGTACTGTTTTCTCTCTGTTGGCAAGCTGCGCACACAATCGCAGTGTTGTACAGCTTGTTTCATCACCTTTGCGAAGTTGCCGCTCTCTCCGGCTCCCGGAGACGAAGAAGCTGCTTCTTCGCGCAAAGACGATTCTGCCGCTCACAGTGCTCTGCAGTGTGTGTCTTCTGCCGAAAGAGGCCCGGGAGCTGTGCTTAGCTCTGCAGAGCACCGTACCTTCGTCTTTAGCCTCTCTTCTCGTCTACATCTTAGCAAAAAGCTTTTTCACTCTGTCTGGCAAGGAGAAACTTTGCCAGCAGAGAAAACATCTCCCATCGTGTTCTAGAAGCTGCACGGAGGTCTGCAGAGTGATTTGCAAGAAGAGAAAGAAAGTTGTCCAAAACAGCTTCCAATCGAATGTTCATGTGAATAGAAAAGCCAGGAGAGTGGTCAGGTACTGTTTTCTCTCAGTTGGCAAGCTGCACACACAATCGCAGTGTTGTACAGCTTGTTTCATCCCCTTTGCGAAGCTGCCGCTCTCTCCGGCTGCCGGAGGCGAAGAAGCTGCTTTTTCGCGCAAAGACGATTCTGCCGCTCACAGTGCTCTGCGGTGTGTGTTTTCTGCCGAAAGAGGCCCGGGAGCGGTGCTTAGCTCTGCAGAGCACCGTACCTTCGTCTTTAGCCTCTCTTCTCGTCTACATCTTAGCAAAAAGCTTTTCCACTCTGTCTGGCAAGGAGAAACTGTGCCAGCACAAAAAACATCTCCCATCGTGTTCTGGAGGCTGCACGGAGGTCTGCCGAGTGTTTTGCAAGAAGAGAAAGAAAGTTGTCCAAAACAGCTTGCAATCGAATGTTCATGTGAATAGAAAAGGCAGGAGAGTGGTCAGGTACTGTTTTCTCTCAGTTGGCAAGCTGCACACACAATCGCAGTGTTGTACAGCTTGTTTCATCACCTTTGCGAAGCTGCCGCTCTCTCGGGCTCCCGGAGACAAAGAAGCTGCTTCTTCGCGCAAAGACGATTCTGCCGCTCACAGTGCTCTGCGGTGTGCGCCTTCTGCCGAAAGAGGCCCGGGAGCGGTGCTTAGCTCTGCAGAGCACCGTACCTTCGTCTTCAGCCTCTCTTCTCGTCTACATCTTAGCAAAAAGCTTTTCCACTCTGTCTGGCAAGGAGAAACTGTGCCAGCACAAAAAACATCTCCCATCGTGTTCTAGAAGCTGCACGGAGGTCTGCCGAGTGTTTTGCAAGAAGAGAAAGAAAGTTGTCCAAAACAGCTTGCAATCGAATGTTCATGTGAATAGAAAAGGCAGGAGAGTGGTCAGGTACTGTTTTCTCTCACTTGGCAAGCTGCGCACACAATCGCAGTGTTGTACAGCTTGTTTCATCACCTTTGCGAAGCTGCCGCTCTCTCCGGCTCCCGGAGACGAAGAAGCTGCTTATTCGCGCAAAGACGATTCTGCCGCTCACAGTGCTCTGCAGTGTCCGCCTTCTGCCGCAAGAGGTCCGGGAGCGGTGCTTAGCTCTGCAGAGCACCGTACCTTCGTCTTTAGCCTCTCTTCTCGTCTACATCTTAGCAAAAAGCTTTTCCACTCTGTCTGGCAAGGAGAAAATGTGCCAACACAAAAAACATCTCCCATCGTGTTCTGGAGGCTGCACGGAAGTCTGCCGAGTGTTTTGCAAGAAGAGAAAGAAAGTTGTCCAAAACAGCTTGCAATCGAATGTTCATGTGAATAGAAAAGGCAGGAGAGTGGTCAGGTACTGTTTTCTCTCAGTTGGCAAGCTGCGCACACAATCGCAGTGTTGTACAGCTTGTTTCATCACCTTTGCGAAGTTGCCGCTCTTACCGGCTCCCGGATACGAAAAAGCTGCTTCTTCGCGCAAAGACTATTCTGCCGCTCACAGTGCCCTGCGGTGTGTGTCTTCTGCCGAAAGAGGCCCGGGAGCTGTGCTTAGCTCTGCAGAGCACCGTACCTTCGTCTTTAGCCTCTCTTCTCGTCTACATCTTAGCAAAAAGCTTTTCCACTCTGTCTGGCAAGGAGAAAGTTTGCCAGCAGAGAAAACATCTCCCATCGTGTTCTAGATGCTGCACGGAGGTCTGCAGAGTGTTTTGCAAGAAGATAAAGAAAGTTGTCCAAAACAACTTTCAATCGAATGTTCATGTGAATAGAAAAGGCAGGAGAGTGGTCAGGTACTGTTTTCTCTCACTTGGCAAGCTGCGCACACAATCGCAGTGTTGTACAGCTTGTTTCATCACCTTTGCGAAGTTGCCGCTCTCTCCGGCTCCCGGAGGCGAAGAAGCTGCTTCTTCGTGCAAAGACGATTCTGCCGCTCACAGTGCTCTGCGGTGTGCGCCTTCTGCCGAAAGAGGCCCGGGAGCGGTGCTTAGCTCTGCAGAGCACCGTACCTTCGTCTTTAGCCTCTCTTCTCGTCTACATCTTAGCAAAAAGCTTTTCCACTCTGTCTGGCAAGGAGAAACTGTGCCAGCACAAAAAACATCTCCCATCGTGTTCTAGAGGCTACACGGAGGTCTGCCGAGTGTTTTGCAAGAAGAGAAAGAAAGTTGTCCAAAACAGCTTGCAATCGAATGTTCATGTGAATAGAAAAGGCAGGAGAGTGGTCAGGTACTGTTTTTTCTCACTTGGCAAGCTGCGCACACAATCGCAGTGTTGTACAGCTTGTTTCATCACCTTTGCGAAGTTGCCGCTCTCTCCGGCTCCCGGAGACGAAGAAGCTGCTTCTTCGCGCAAAGACGATTCTGCCGCTCACAGTGCTCTGCAGTGTGTGTCTTCTGCCGAAAGAGGCCCGGGAGCTGTGCTTAGCTCTGCAGAGCACCGTACCTTCGTCTTTAGCCTCTCTTCTCGTCTACATCTTAGCAAAAAGCTTTTCCACTCTGTCTGGCAAGGAGAAACTGTGCCAGGACAGAAAACATCTCCGATCGTGTTCTAGAGGCTGCACGGAGGTCTGCCGAGTGTTTTGCAAGAAGAGAAAGAAAGTTGTCCAAAACAGCTTGCAATCGAATGTTCATGTGAATAGAAAAGGCAGGAGAGTGGTCAGGTACTGTTTTCTCTCAGTTGGCAAGCTGCGCACACAATCGCAGTGTTGTACAGCTTGTTTCATCACCTTTGCGAAGTTGCCGCTCTCTCCGGCTCCCGGAGACGAAGAAGCAGCTTCTTCGCGCAAAGACGATTCTGCCGCTCACACTGCTCTGCGGTGTGCGCCTTCTGCCGAAAGAGGCCCTGGAGCGGTGCTTAGCTCTGCAGAGCACCGTACCTTCGTCTTTAACCTCTCTTCTCGTCTACATCTTAGCAAAAAGCTTTTCCACTTTGTCTGGCAAGGAGAAACTGTGCCAGCACAAAAAAACATCTCCCATCGTGTTCTAGAGGCTGCACGGAGGTCTGCCGAGTGTTTTGCAAGAAGAGAAAGAAAGTTGTCCAAAACAGCTTGCAATCGAATGTTCATGTGAATAGAAAAGGCAGGAGAGTGGTCAGGTACTGTTTTCTCTCAGTTGGCAAGCTGCGCACACAATCGCAGTGTTGTACAGCTTGTTTCATCACCTTTGCCAAGTTGCCGCTCTCTCCGGCTCCCGGAGACGAAGAAGCTGCTTCTTCGCGCAAAGACGATTCTGCCGCTCACAGTGCTCTGCGGTGTGCGCCTTCTGCCGAAAGAGGCCCGGGAGCGGTGCTTAGCTCTGCAGAGCACCATAGTTTCGTCTTTAGCCTCTCTTCTCGTCTACATCTTAGCAAAAAGCTTTTCCACTCTGTCTGGCAAGGAGAAACTGTGCCAGCACAGAAAACATCTCCCATCGTGTTCTAGAGGCTGCACGGAGGTCTGCCGAGTGTTTTGCAAGAAGAGAAAGAAAGTTGTCCAAAACAGCTTGCAATCGAATGTTCATGTGAATAGAAAAGGCAGGAGAGTGGTCAGGTACTGTTTTCTCTCAGTTGGCAAGCTGCGCACACAATCGCAGTGTTGTACAGCTTGTTTCATCACCTTTGCGAAGTTGCCGCTCTCTCCGGCTCCCGGAGACGAAGAAGCTGCTTCTTTGCGCAAAGACGATTCTGCCGCTCACAGTGCTCTGCGGTGTGCGCCTTCTGCCGAAAGAGGCCCGGGAGCGGTGCTTAGCTCTGCAGAGCACCGTACCTTCGTCTTTAGCCTCTCTTCTCGTCTACATCTTAGCAAAAATCTTTTCCACTCTGTCTGGCAAGGAGAAACTGTGCCAGCACAGAAAACATCTCCCATCGTGTTCTAGAGGCTGCACGGAGGTCTACCGGGTGTTTTGCAAGAAGAGAAAGAAAGTTGTCCAAAACAGCTTGCAATCGAATGTTCATGTGAATAGAAAAGGCAGGAGAGTGGTCAGGTACTGTTTTCTCTCAGTTGGCAAGCTGCGCACACAATCGCAGTGTTGTACAGCTTGTTTCATCACCTTTGCGAAGTTGCCGCTCTCTCCGGCTCCCGGAGACGAAGAAGCTGCTTCTTCGCGCAAAGACGATTCTGCCGCTCACAGTGCTCTGCAGTGTGCGCCTTCTGCCGAAAGAGGCCTGGGAGCGGTGCTTAGCTCTGCAGAGCACCGTACCTTCGTCTTTAACCTCTCTTCTCGTCTACATCTTAGCAAAAAGCTTTTCCACTCTGTCTGGCAAGGAGAAACTGTGCCAGCACAAAAAACATCTCCCATCGTGTTCTAGAGGCTGCACGGAGGTCTGCCGAGTGTTTTGCAAGAAGAGAAAGAAAGTTGTCCAAAACAGCTTGCAATCGAATGTTCATGTGAATAGAAAAGGCAGGAGAGTGGTCAGGTACTGTTTTCTCTCACTTGGCAAGCTGCGCACACAATCGCAGTGTTGTACAGCTTGTTTCATCACCTTTGCGAAGTTGCCGCTCTCTCCGGCTCCCGGAGACGAAGAAGCTGCTTCTTCGCGCAAAGACGATTCTGCCGCTCACAGTGCTCTGCGGTGTGCGCCTTCTGCCGAAAGAGGCCCGGGAGCGGTGCTTAGCTCTGCAGAGCACCATACCTGCTTCTTTAGCCTCTCTTCTCGTCTACATCTTAGCAAAAAGCTTTTCCACTCTGTCTGGCAAGGAGAAACTGTGCCAGCACAAAAAACATCTCCCATCGTGTTCTAGAAGCTACACGGAGGTCTGCCGAGTGTTTTGCAAGAAGAGAAAGAAAGTTGTCCAAAACAGCTTGCAATCGAATGTTCATGTGAATAGAAAAGGCAGGAGAGTGGTCAGGTACTGTTTTCTCTCAGTTGGCAAGCTGCGCACACAATCGCAGTGTTGTACAGCTTGTTTCATCACCTTTGCGAAGTTGCCGCTCTCTCCGGCTCCCGGAGACGAAGAAGCTGCTTCTTCGCGCAAAGACTATTCTGCCGCTCACAGTGCTCTGCGGTGTGCGCCTTCTGCCGAAAGAGGCCCGGGAGCGGTGCTTAGCTCTGCAGAGCACCGTACCTTCGTCTTTAACCTCTCTTCTCGTCTACATCTTAGCAAAAAGCTTTTCCACTCTGTCTGGCAAGGAGAAACTGTGCCAGCACAAAAAACATCTCCCATCGTGTTCTAGAGGCTACACGGAGGTCTGCCGAGTGTTTTGCAAGAAGAGAAAGAAAGTTGTCCAAAACAGCTTGCAATCGAATGTTCATGTGAATAGAAAAGGCAGGAGAGTGGTCAGGTACTGTTTTTTCTCACTTGGCAAGCTGCGCACACAATCGCAGTGTTGTACAGCTTGTTTCATCACCTTTGCGAAGTTGCCGCTCTCTCCGGCTCCCGGAGACGAAGAAGCTGCTTCTTCGCGCAAAGACGATTCTGCCGCTTACAGTGCTCTGCAGTGTGTGTCTTCTGCCGAAAGAGGCCCGGGAGCTGTGCTTAGCTCTGCAGAGCACCGTACCTTCGTCTTTAGCCTCTCTTCTCGTCTACATCTTAGCAAAAAGCTTTTCCACTCTGTCTGGCAAGGAGAAACTGTGCCAGGACAGAAAACATCTCCGATCGTGTTCTAGAGGCTGCACGGAGGTCTGCCGAGTGTTTTGCAAGAAGAGAAAGAAAGTTGTCCAAAACAGCTTGCAATCGAATGTTCATGTGAATAGAAAAGGCAGGAGAGTGGTCAGGTACTGTTTTCTCTCAGTTGGCAAGCTGCGCACACAATCGCAGTGTTGTACAGCTTGTTTCATCACCTTTGCGAAGTTGCCGCTCTCTCCGGCTCCCGGAGACGAAGAAGCAGCTTCTTCGCGCAAAGACGATTCTGCCGCTCACACTGCTCTGCGGTGTGCGCCTTCTGCCGAAAGAGCCCCGGGAGCGGTGCTTAGCTCTGCAGAGCACCGTACCTTCGTCTTTAACCTCTCTTCTCGTCTACATCTTAGCAAAAAGCTTTTCCACTTTGTCTGGCAAGGAGAAACTGTGCCAGCACAAAAAACATCTCCCATCGTGTTCTAGAGGCTGCACGGAGGTCTGCCGAGTGTTTTGCAAGAAGAGAAAGAAAGTTGTCCAAAACAGCTTGCAATCGAATGTTCATGTGAATAGAAAAGGCAGGAGAGTGGTCAGGTACTGTTTTCTCTCACTTGGCAAGCTGCGCACACAATCGCAGTGTTGTACAGCTTGTTTCATCACCTTTGCCAAGTTGCCGCTCTCTCCGGCTCCCGGAGACGAAGAAGCTGCTTCTTCGCGCAAAGACGATTCTGCCGCTCACAGTGCTCTGCGGTGTGCGCCTTCTGCCGAAAGTGGCCCGGGAGCGGTGCTTAGCTCTGCAGAGCACCATAGTTTCGTCTTTAGCCTCTCTTCTCGTCTACATCTTAGCAAAAAGCTTTTCCACTCTGTCTGGCAAGGAGAAATTGTGCCAGCACAAAAAACATCTCCCATCGTGTTCTAGAGGCTGCACGGAGGTCTGCCGAGTGTTTTGCAAGAAGAGAAAGAAAGTTGTCCAAAACAGCTTGCAATCGAATGTTCATGTGAATAGAAAAGGCAGGAGAGTGGTCAGGTACTGTTTTCTCTCAGTTGGCAAGCTGCGCACACAATCGCAGTGTTGTACAGCTTGTTTCATCACCTTTGCGAAGTTGCCGCTCTCTCCGGCTCCCGGAGACGAAGAAGCTGCTTCTTTGCGCAAAGACGATTCTGCCGCTCACAGTGCTCTGCGGTGTGCGCCTTCTGCCGAAAGAGGCCCGGGAGCGGTGCTTAGCTCTGCAGAGCACCGTACCTTCGTCTTTAGCCTCTCTTCTCGTCTACATCTTAGCAAAAAGCTTTTCCACTCTGTCTGGCAAGGAGAAACTGTGCCAGCACAAAAAACATCTCCCATCGTGTTCTAGAGGCTGCACGGAGGTCTGCCGAGTGTTTTGGAAGAAGAGAAAGAAAGTTATCCAAAACAGCTTGCCATCGAATGTTCATGTGAATTGAAGAGGCAGGAGAGTGATCAGGTACTGTTTTTTCTCAGTTGGCAAGCTGCGCACACAATCGCAGTGTTGTACAGCTTGTTTCATCACCTTTGCGAAGTTGCCGCTCTCTCCGGCTCCCGGAGGCGAAGAAGTTGCTTCTTCGCGCAAAGACGATTCTGCCGCTCACAGTGCTCTGCAGTGTGTGTCTTCTGCCGAAAGAGGCCCGGGAGCTGTGCTTAGCTCTGCAGAGCACCGTACCTTCGTCTTTAGCCTCTCTTCTCGTCTACATCTTAGCAAAAATCTTTTCCACTCTGTCTGGCAAGGAGAAACTGTGCCAGCACAGAAAACATCTCCCATCGTGTTCTAGAGGCTGCACGGAGGTCTACCGGGTGTTTTGCAAGAAGAGAAAGAAAGTTGTCCAAAACAGCTTGCAATCGAATGTTCATGTGAATAGAAAAGGCAGGAGAGTGGTCAGGTACTGTTTTCTCTCAGTTGGCAAGCTGCGCACACAATCGCAGTGTTGTACAGCTTGTTTCATCACCTTTGCGAAGTTGCCGCTCTCTCCGGCTCCCGGAGACGAAGAAGCTGCTTCTTCGCGCAAAGACGATTCTGCCGCTCACAGTGCTCTGAAGTGTGCGCCTTCTGCCGAAAGAGGCCTGGGAGCGGTGCTTAGCTCTGCAGAGCACCGTACCTTCGTCTTTAACCTCTCTTCTCGTCTACATCTTAGCAAAAAGCTTTTCCACTCTGTCTGGCAAGGAGAAACTGTGCCAGCACAAAAAACATCTCCCATCGTGTTCTAGAGGCTGCACGGAGGTCTGCCGAGTGTTTTGCAAGAAGAGAAAGAAAGTTGTCCAAAACAGCTTGCAATCGAATGTTCATGTGAATAGAAAAGGCAGGAGAGTGGTCAGGTACTGTTTTCTCTCACTTGGCAAGCTGCGCACACAATCGCAGTGTTGTACAGCTTGTTTCATCACCTTTGCCAAGTTGCCGCTCTCTCCGGCTCCCGGAGACGAAGAAGCTGCTTCTTCGCGCAAAGACGATTCTGCCGCTCACAGTGCTCTGCGGTGTGCGCCTTCTGCCGAAAGAGGCCCGGGAGCGGTGCTTAGCTCTGCAGAGCACCATACCTGCTTCTTTAGCCTCTCTTCTCGTCTACATCTTAGCAAAAAGCTTTTCCACTCTGTCTGGCAAGGAGAAACTGTGCCAGCACAAAAAACATCTCCCATCGTGTTCTAGAGGCTACACGGAGGTCTGCCGAGTGTTTTGCAAGAAGAGAAAGAAAGTTGTCCAAAACAGCTTGCAATCGAATGTTCATGTGAATAGAAAAGGCAGGAGAGTGGTCAGGTACTGTTTTCTCTCAGTTGGCAAGCTGCGCACACAATCGCAGTGTTGTACAGCTTGTTTCATCACCTTTGCGAAGTTGCCGCTCTCTCCGGCTCCCGGAGACGAAGAAGCTGCTTCTTCGCGCAAAGACGATTCTGCCGCTCACAGTGCTCTGAAGTGTGCGCCTTCTGCCGAAAGAGGCCTGGGAGCGGTGCTTAGCTCTGCAGAGCACCGTACCTTCGTCTTTAACCTCTCTTCTCGTCTACATCTTAGCAAAAAGCTTTTCCACTCTGTCTGGCAAGGAGAAACTGTGCCAGCACAAAAAACATCTCCCATCGTGTTCTAGAGGCTGCACGGAGGTCTGCCGAGTGTTTTGCAAGAAGAGAAAGAAAGTTGTCCAAAACAGCTTGCAATCGAATGTTCATGTGAATAGAAAAGGCAGGAGAGTGGTCAGGTACTGTTTTCTCTCACTTGGCAAGCTGCGCACACAATCGCAGTGTTGTACAGCTTGTTTCATCACCTTTGCCAAGTTGCCGCTCTCTCCGGCTCCCGGAGACGAAGAAGCTGCTTCTTCGCGCAAAGACGATTCTGCCGCTCACAGTGCTCTGCGGTGTGCGCCTTCTGCCGAAAGAGGCCCGGGAGCGGTGCTTAGCTCTGCAGAGCACCATACCTGCTTCTTTAGCCTCTCTTCTCGTCTACATCTTAGCAAAAAGCTTTTCCACTCTGTCTGGCAAGGAGAAACTGTGCCAGCACAAAAAACATCTCCCATCGTGTTCTAGAGGCTACACGGAGGTCTGCCGAGTGTTTTGCAAGAAGAGAAAGAAAGTTGTCCAAAACAGCTTGCAATCGAATGTTCATGTGAATAGAAAAGGCAGGAGAGTGGTCAGGTACTGTTTTCTCTCAGCTGTCATGCTGCGCACACAATCGCAGTGTTGTACAGCTTGTTTCATCACCTTTGCGAAGTTGCCGCTCTCTCCGGCTCCCGGAGACGAAGAAGCTGCTTCTTCGCGCAAAGACTATTCTGCCGCTCACAGTGCTCTGCGGTGTGCGCCTTCTGCCGAAAGAGGCCCGGGAGCGGTGCTTAGCTCTGCAGAGCACCGTACCTTCGTCTTTAGCCTCTCTTCTCGTCTACATCTTAGCAAAATGCTTTTCCACTCTGTCTGGCAAGGAGAAACTGTGCCAGCACAAAAAACATCTCCCATCGTGTTCTAGAAGCTGCACGGAGGTCTGCCGAGTGTTTTGCAAGAAGAGAAAGAAAGTTGTCCAAAACAGCTTGCAATCGAATGTTCATGTGAATAGAAAAGGCAGGAGAGTGGTCAGGTACTGTTTTCTCTCACTTGGCAAGCTGCGCACACAATCGCAGTGTTGTACAGCTTGTTTCATCACCTTTGCGAAGTTGCCGCTCTCTCCGGCTCCCAGAGACGAAGAAGCTGCTTCTTCGCGCAAAGACGATTCTGCCGCTCACAGTGCTCTGCGGTGTGCGCCTTCTGCCGAAAGAGGTCCGGGAGCGGTGCTTAGCTCTGCAGAGCACCGTACCTTCGTCTTTAGCCTCTCTTCTCGTCTACATCTTAGCAAAAAGCTTTTCCACTCTGTCTGGCAAGGAGAAACTGTGCCAGCACAAAAAACATCTCCCATCGTGTTCTAGAGGCTGCACGGAGGTCTGCCGAGTGTTTTGCAACAAGAGAAAGAAAGTTGTCCAAAACAGCTTGCAATCGAATGTTCATGTGATTAGAAAATGCAGGAGAGTGGTCAGGTACTCTTTTCTCTCCGTTGTCATGCTGCGCACACAATCGCAGTGTTGTACAGCTTGTTTCATCACCTTTGCGAAGTTGCCGCTCTCTCCGGCTCCCGGAGACGAAGAAGCTGTTTCTTCGCGCAAAGACGATTCTGCCGCTCACAGTGCTCTGCAGTGTGTGTCTTCTGCCGAAAGAGGCCCGGGAGCTGTGCTTAGCTCTGCAGAGCACCGTACCTTCGTCTTTAGCCTCTCTTCTCGTCTACATCTTAGCAAAAAGCTTTTCCACTCTGTCTGGCAAGGAGAAACTGTGCCAGCAGAGAAAACATCTCCCATCGTGTTCTAGAAGCTGCACGGAGGTCTGCAGTGTGATTTGCAAGAAGAGAAAGAAAGTTGTCCAAAACAGCTTGCAATCGAATATTCATGTGAATAGAAAAGGCAGGAGAGTGGTCAGGTACTGTTTTCTCTCAGTTGGCAAGCTGCGCACACAATCGCAGTGTTGTACAGCTTGTTTCATCACCTTTGCGAAGCTGCCGCTCTCTCCGGCTCCCGGAGGCGAAGAAGCTGCTTTTTCGCGCAAAGACGATTCTGCCGCTCACAGTGCTCTGCGGTGTGTGTTTTCTGCCGAAAGAGGCCCGGGAGCGGTGCTTAGCTCTGCAGAGCACCGTACCTTCGTCTTTAGCCTCTCTTCTCGTCTACATCTTAGCAAAAAGCTTTTCCACTCTGTCTGGCAAGGAGAAACTTTGCCAGCAGAGAAAACATCTCCCATGGTGTTCTAGAAGCTGCACGGAGGTCTGCAGAGTTATTTGCAAGAAGAGAAAGAAAGTTGTCCAAAACAGCTTGCAATCGAATGTTCATGTGAATAGAAAATGAAGGAGAGTGGTCAGGTACTGTTTTCTCTCAGTTGGCAAGCTGCACACACAATCGCAGTGTTGTACAGCTTGTTTCATCACCTTTGCGAAGCTGCCGCTCTCTCCGGCTCCCGGAGGCGAAGAAGCTGCTTTTTCGCGCAAAGACGATTCTGCCGCTCACAGTGCTCTGCGGTGTGCGCCTTCTGCCGAAAGAGGCCCGGGAGCGGTGCTTAGCTCTGCAGAGCACCGTACCTTCGTCTTCAGCCTCTCTTCTCGTCTACATCTTAGCAAAAAGCTTTTCCACTCTGTCTGGCAAGGAGAAACTGTGCCAGCACAAAAAACATCTCCCATCGTGTTCTAGAAGCTGCACGGAGGTCTGCCGAGTGTTTTGCAAGAAGAGAAAGAAAGTTGTCCAAAACAGCTTGCAATCGAATGTTCATGTGAATAGAAAAGGCAGGAGAGTGGTCAGGTACTGTTTTCTGTCAGTTGGCAAGCTGCGCACACAATCGCAGTGTTGTACAGCTTGTTTCATCACCTTTGCGAAGTTGCCGCTCTCTCCGGCTCCCGGAGACGAAGAAGCTGCTTATTCGCGCAAAGACGATTCTGCCGCTCACACTGCTCTGCGGTGTGCGCCTTCTGCCGAAAGAGGCCCGGGAGCGGTGCTTAGCTCTGCAGAGCACCGTACCTTCGTCTTTAACCTCTCTTCTCGTCTACATCTTAGCAAAAAGCTTTTCCACTTTGTCTGGCAAGGAGAAACTGTGCCAGCACAAAAAACATCTCCCATCGTGTTCTAGAGGCTGCACGAAGGTCTGCCGAGTGTTTTGCAAGAAGAGAAAGAAAGTTGTCCAAAACAGCTTGCAATCGAATGTTCATGTGAATAGAAAAGGCAGGAGAGTGGTCAGGTACTGTTTTCTCTCACTTGGCAAGCTGCGCACACAATCGCAGTGTTGTACAGCTTGTTTCATCACCTTTGCCAAGTTGCCGCTCTCTCCGTCTCCCGGAGACGAAGAAGCAGCTTCTTCGCGCAAAGACGATTCTGCCGCTCACAGTGCTCTGCGGTGTGCGCCTTCTGCCGAAAGAGGCCCGGGAGCTGTGCTTAGCTCTGCAGAGCACCATAGTTTCGTCTTTAGCCTCTCTTCTCGTCTACATCTTAGCAAAAAGCTTTTCCACTCTGTCTGGCAAGGAGAAACTGTGCCAGCACAAAAAACATCTCCCATCGTGTTCTAGAGGCTGCACGGAGGTCTGCCGAGTGTTTTGCAAGAAGAGAAAGAAAGTTGTCCAAAACAGCTTGCAATCGAATGTTCATGTGAATAGAAAAGGCAGGAGAGTGGTCAGGTACTGTTTTCTCTCAGTTGGCAAGCTGCGCACACAATCGCAGTGTTGTACAGCTTGTTTCATCACCTTTGCGAAGTTGCCGCTCTCTCCGGCTCCCGGAGACGAAGAAGCTGCTTCTTTGCGCAAAGACGATTCTGCCGCTCACAGTGCTCTGCGGTGTGCGCCTTCTGCCGAAAGAGGCCCGGGAGGGCTGCTTAGCTCTGCAGAGCACCGTACCTTCGTCTTCAGCCTCTCTTCTCGTCTACATCTTAGCAAAAAGCTTTTCCACTCTGTCTGGCAAGGAGAAACTGTGCCAGCACAAAAAACATCTCCCATCGTGTTCTAGAGGCTGCACGGAGGTCTGCCGAGTGTTTTGCAAGAAGAGAAAGAAAGTTGTCCAAAACAGCTTGCAATCGAATGTTCATGTGAATAGAAAAGGCAGGAGAGTGGTCAGGTACTGTTTTCTCTCAGTTGGCAAGCTGCGCACACAATCGCAGTGTTGTACAGCTTGTTTCATCACCTTTGCCAAGCTGCCGTTCTCTCCGGCTCCCGGAGACGAAGAAGCTGCTTCTTCGCGCAAAGACGATTCTGCCGCTCACAGTGCTCTGCAGTGTGCGTCTTCTGCCGAAAGAGGCCCGGGAGCTGTGCTTAGCTCTGCAGAGCACCGTACCTTCGTCTTTAGCCTCTCCTCTCGTCTACATCTTAGCAAAAAGCTTTTCCACACTGTCTGGCAAGGAGAAACTGTGCCAGCACAGAAAACATCTCCCATCGTGTTCTAGAGGCTGCACGGAGGTCTGCCGAGTGTTTTGCAAGAAGAGAAAGAAAGTTGTCCAAAACAGCTTGCAATCGAATGTTCATGTGAATAGAAAAGGCAGGAGAGTGGTCAGGTACTGTTTTCTCTCAGTTGGCAAGCTGCGCACACAATCGCAGTGTTGTACAGCTTGTTTCATCACCTTTGCGAAGTTGCCGCTCTCTCCGGCTCCCGGAGACGAAGAAGCTGCTTCTTCGCGCAAAGACGATTCTGCCGCTCACAGTGCTCTGCGGTGTGCGCCTTCTGCCGAAAGACGACCGGGAGCGGTGCTTAGCTCTGCAGAGCACCGTACCTTCGTCTTTAGCCTCTCTTCTCGTCTACATCTTAGCAAAAAGCTTTTCCACTCTGTCTGGCAAGGAGAAACTGTGCCAGCACAAAAAACATCTCCCATCGTGTTCTAGAGGCTGCACGGAGGTCTGCCCAGTGTTTTGCAAGAAGAGAAAGAAAGTTGTCCAAAACAGCTTGCAATCGAATGTTCATGTGAATAGAAAAGGCAGGAGAGTGGTCAGGTACTGTTTTCTCTCAGTTGGCAAGCTGCGCACACAATCGCAGTGTTGTACAGCTTGTTTCATCACCTTTGCGAAGTTGCCGCTCTCTCCGGCTCCCGGAGACGAAGAAGCTGCTTCTTCGCGCAAAGACGATTCTGCCGCTCACAGTGCTCTGCGGTGTGCGCCTTCTGCCGAAAGAGGCCCGGGAGCGGTGCTTAGCTCTGCAGAGCACCGTACCTTCGTCTTTAGCCTCTCTTCTCGTCTACATCTTAGCAAAAAGCTTTTCCACTCTGTCTGGCAAGGAGAAACTGTGCCAGCACAGAAAACATCTCCCATCGTGTTCTAGAGGCTGCACGGAGGTCTGCCGAGTGTTTTGCAAGAAGAGAAAGAAAGTTGTCCAAAACAGCTTGCAATCGAATGTTCATGTGAATAGAAAAGGCAGGAGAGTGGTCAGGTACTGTTTTCTCTCACTTGGCAAGCTGCGCACACAATCGCAGTGTTGTACAGCTTGTTTCATCACCTTTGCCAAGTTGCCGCTCTCTCCGGCTCCCGGAGACGAAGAAGCTGCTTCTTCGCGCAAAGACGATTCTGCCGCTCACAGTGCTCTGCTGTGTGCGCCTTCTGCCGAAAGAGGTCCGGGAGCGGTGCTTAGCTCTGCAGAGCACCGTACCTTCGTCTTTAGCCTCTCTTCTCGTCTACATCTTAGCAAAAAGCTTTTCCACTCTGTCTGGCAAGGAGAAACTGTGCCAGCACAGAAAACATCTCCAATCGTGTTCTAGAGGCTGCACGGAGGTCTGCCGAGTGTTTTGCAAGAAGAGAAAGAAAGTTGTCCAAAACAGCTTGCAATCGAATGTTCATGTGAATAGAAAAGGCAGGAGAGTGGTCAGGTACTGTTTTCTCTCAGTTGGCAAGCTGCGCACACAATCGCAGTGTTGTACAGCTTGTTTCATCACCTTTGCGAAGTTGCCGCTCTCTCCGGCTCCCGGAGACGAAGAAGCTGCTTCTTCGCGCAAAGACGATTCTGCCGCTCACAGTGCTCTGCGGTGTGCGCCTTCTGCCGAAAGAGCCCCGGGAGCTGTGCTTAGCTCTGTAGAGCACCGTACATGCTTCTTTAGCCTCTCTTCTCGTCTACATCTTAGCAAAAAGCTTTTCCACTCTGTCTGGCAAGGAGAAACTGTGCCAGCACAGAAAACATCTCCCATCGTGTTCTAGAGGCTGCACGGAGGTCTGCCGAGTGTTTTGCAAGAAGAGAAAGAAAGTTGTCCAAAACAGCTTCCAATCCAATGTTCATGTGAATAGAAAAGGCAGGAGAGTGGTCAGGTACTGTTTTCTCTCAGTTGGCAAGCTGCGCACACAATCGCAGTGTTGTACAGCTTGTTTCATCACCTTTGCCAAGTTGCCGCTCTCTCCGGCTCCCGGAGACGAAGAAGCTGCTTCTTCGCGCAAAGACGATTCTGCCGCTCACAGTGCTCTGCTGTGTGCGCCTTCTGCCGAAAGAGCCCCGGGAGCGGTGCTTAGCTCTGCAGAGCACCGTACCTTCGTCTTTAGCCTCTCTTCTCGTCTACATCTTAGCAAAAAGCTTTTCCACTCTGTCTGGCAAGGAGAAACTGTGCCAGCACAGAAAACATCTCCCATCGAGTTCTAGAGGCTGCACGCAGGTCTGCCGAGTGTTTTGCAAGAAGAGAAAGAAAGTTGTCCAAAACAGCTTGCAATCGAATGTTCATGTGAATAGAAAAGGCAGGAGAGTGGTCAGGTACTGTTTTCTCTCACTTGGCAAGCTGCGCACACAATCGCAGTGTTGTACAGCTTGTTTCATCACCTTTGCGAAGTTGCCGCTCTCTCCGGCTCCCGGAGACGAAGAAGCTGCTTCTTCGCGCAAAGACGATTCTGCCGCTCACAGTGCTCTGCGGTGTGCGCCTTCTGCCGAAATAGGTCCGGGAGCGGTGCTTAGCTCTGTAGAGCACCGTACCTTCGTCTTTAGCCTCTCTTCTCGTCTACATCTTAGGAAAAAGCTTTTCCACTCTGTCTGGCAAGGAGAAACTGTGCCAGCACAGAAAACATCTCCCATCGTGTTCTAGAGGCTGCACGGAGGTCTGCCGAGTGTTTTGCAAGAAGAGAAAGAAAGTTGTCCAAAACAGCTTGCAATCGAATGTTCATGTGAATAGAAAAGGCAGGAGAGTGGTCAGGTACTGTTTTCTCTCTGTTGGCAGGCTGCGCACACAATCGCAGTGTTGTACAGCTTGTTTCATCACCTTTGCGAAGTTGCCGCTCTCTCCGGCTCCCGGAGACGAAGAAGCTGCTTCTTCGCGCAAAGACGATTCTGCCGCTCACAGTGCTCTGCGGTGTGCGCCTTCTGCCGAAAGAGCCCCGGGAGCTGTGCTTAGCTCTGAGAAGCACCATACGTGCTTCTTTAGCCTCTCTTCTCGTCTACATCTTAGCAAAAAGCTTTTCCACTCTGTCTGGCAAGGAGAAACTGTGCCAGCACAGAAAACATCTCCCATCGTGTTCTAGAGGCTGCACGGAGGTCTGCCGAGTGTTTTGCAAGAAGAGAAAGAAAGTTGTCCAAAACAGCTTGCAATCGAATGTTCATGTGAATAGAAAAGGCAGGAGAGTGGTCAGGTACTGTTTTCTCTCACTTGGCAAGCTGCGCACACAATCGCAGTGTTGTACAGCTTGTTTCATCACCTTTGCCAAGTTGCCGCTCTCTCCGGCTCCCGGAGACGAAGAAGCTGCTTCTTCGCGCAAAGACGATTCTGCCGCTCACAGTGCTCTGCTGTGTGCGCCTTCTGCCGAAAGAGGCCCGGGAGCGGTGCTTAGCTCTGCAGAGCACCGTACCTTCGTCTTTAGCCTCTCTTCTCGTCTACATCTTAGCAAAAAGCTTTTCCACTCTGTCTGGCAAGGAGAAACTGTGCCAGCACAAAAAACATCTCCCATCGTGTTCTAGAGGCTGCACGGAGGTCTGCCGAGTGTTTTGCAAGAAGAGAAAGAAAGTTGTCCAAAACAGCTTGCAATCGAATGTTCATGTGAATAGAAAAGGCAGGAGAGTGGTCAGGTACTGTTTTCTCTCAGTTGGCACGCTGCGCACACAATCGCAGTGTTGTACAGCTTGTTTCATCACCTTTGCGAAGTTGCCGCTCTCTCCGGCTCCCGGAGACGAAGAAGCTGCTTCTTCGCGCAAAGACGATTCTGCCGCTCACAGTGCTCTGCGGTGTGCACCTTCTGCCGAAAGAGGTCCGGGAGCGGTACTTAGCTCTGCAGAGCACCGTACCTTCGTCTTTAGCCTCTCTTCTCGTCTACATCTTAGCAAAAAGCTTTTCCACTCTGTCTGGCAAGGAGAAACTGTGCCAGCACAGAAAACATCTCCCATCGTGTTCTAGAGGCTGCACGGAGGTCTGCCGAGTGTTTTGCAAGAAGAGAAAGAAAGTTGTCCAAAACAGCTTGCAATCGAATGTTCATGTGAATAGAAAAGGCAGGAGAGTGATCAGGTACAGTTTGCTCTCACTTGGCAAGCTGCGCACACAATCGCAGGGTTGTACAGCTTGTTTCATCACCTTTGCGAAGTTGCCGCTCTCTCCGGCTCCCGGAGACGAAGAAGCTGCTTCTTCGCGCAAAGACGATTCTGCCGCTCACAGTGCTCTGCGGTGTGCGCCTTCTGCCGAAAGACGCCCGGGAGCGGTGCTTAGCTCTGCAGAGCACCGTACCTTCGTCTTTAGCCTCTCTTCTCGTCTACATCTTAGCAAAAAGCTTTTCCACTCTGTCTGGCAAGGAGAAACTGTGCCAGCACAGAAAACATCTCCCATCGTGTTCTAGAGGCTGCACGGAGGTCTGCCGAGTGTTTTGCAAGAAGAGAAAGAAAGTTGTCCAAAACAGCTTGCAATCGAATGTTCATGTGAATAGAAAAGGCAGGAGAGTGGTCAGGTACTGTTTTCTCTCACTTGGCAAGCTGCGCACACAATCGCAGTGTTGTACAGCTTGTTTCATCACCTTTGCGAAGTTGCCGCTCTCTCCGGCTCCCGGAGACGAAGAAGCTGCTTCTTCGCGCAAAGACGATTCTGCCGCTCACAGTGCTCTGCTGTGTGCGCCTTCTGCCGAAAGAGGTCCGGGAGCGGTGCTTAGCTCTGAGAAGCACCATACGTGCTTCTTTAGCCTCTCTTCTCGTCTACATCTTAGCAAAAAGCTTTTCCACTCTGTCTGGCAAGGAGAAACTGTGCCAGCACAGAAAACATCTCCCATCGTGTTCTAGAGGCTGCACGGAGGTCTGCCGAGTGTTTTGCAAGAAGAGAAAGAAAGTTGTCCAAAACAGCTTGCAATCGAATGTTCATGTGAATAGAAAAGGCAGGAGAGTGGTCAGGTACTGTTTTCTCTCACTTGGCAAGCTGCGCACACAATCGCAGTGTTGTACAGCTTGTTTCATCACCTTTGCCAAGTTGCCGCTCTCTCCGGCTCCCGGAGACGAAGAAGCTGCTTCTTCGCGCAAAGACGATTCTGCCGCTCACAGTGCTCTGCTGTGTGCGCCTTCTGCCGAAAGAGCCCCGGGAGCGGTGCTTAGCTCTGCAGAGCACCGTACCTTCGTCTTTAGCCTCTCTTCTCGTCTACATCTTAGCAAAAAGCTTTTCCACTCTGTCTGGCAAGGAGAAACTGTGCCAGCCCAGAAAACATCTCCCATCGTGTTCTAGAGGCTGCACGCAGGTCTGCCGAGTGTTTTGCAAGAAGAGAAAGAAAGTTGTCCAAAACAGCTTGCAATCGAATGTTCATGTGAATAGAAAAGGCAGGAGAGTGGTCAGGTACTGTTTTCTCTCTGTTGGCAGGCTGCGCACACAATCGCAGTGTTGTACAGCTTGTTTCATCACCTTTGCGAAGTTGCCGCTCTCTCCGGCTCCCGGAGACGAAGAAGCTGCTTCTTCGCGCAAAGACGATTCTGCCGCTCACAGTGCTCTGCGGTGTGCGCCTTCTGCCGAAAGAGCCCCGGGAGCTGTGCTTAGCTCTGAGAAGCACCTTACGTGCTTCTTTAGCCTCTCTTCTCGTCTACATCTTAGCAAAAAGTTTTTCCACTCTGTCTGGCAAGGAGAAACTGTGCCAGCACAAAAAACATCTCCCATCGTGTTCTAGAGGCTGCACGGAGGTCTGCCGAGTGTTTTGCAAGAAGAGAAAGAAAGTTGTCCAAAACAGCTTGCAATCGAATGTTCATGTGAATAGAAAAGGCAGGAGAGTGGTCAGGTACTGTTTTCTCTCTGTTGGCATGCTGCGCACACAATCGCAGTGTTGTACAGCTTGTTTCATCACCTTTGCGAAGGTGCCGCTCTCTCCGGCTCCCGGAGACGAAGAAGCTGCTTCTTCGCGCAAAGACGATTCTGCCGCTCACAGTGCTCTGCGGTGTGCGCCTTCTGCCGAAAGAGCCCCGGGAGCTGTGCTTAGCTCTGAGAAGCACCATACGTGCTTCTCTAGCCTCTCTTCTCGTCTACATCTTAGCAAAAAGCTTTTCCACTCTGTCTGGCAAGGAGAAACTGTGCCAGCACAGAAAACATCTCCCATCGTGTTCTAGAGGCTGCACGGAGGTGTGCCGAGTGTTTTGCAAGAAGAGAAAGAAAGTTGTCCAAAACAGCTTGCAATCGAATGTTCATGTGAATAGAAAAGGCAGGAGAGTGGTCAGGTACTGTTTTCTCTCACTTGGCAAGTTGCGCACACAATCGCAGTGTTGTACAGCTTGTTTCATCACCTTTGCGAAGTTGCCGCTCTCTCCGGCTCCCGGAGACGAAGAAGCTGCTTCTTCGCGCAAAGACGATTCTGCCGCTCACAGTGCTCTGCTGTGTGCGCCTTCTGCCGAAAGAGGCCCGGGAGCGGTGCTTAGCTCTGCAGAGCACCGTACCTTCGTCTTTAGCCTCTCTTCTCGTCTACATCTTAGCAAAAAGCTTTTCCACTCTGTCTGGCAAGGAGAAACTGTGCCAGCACAAAAAACATCTCCCATCGTGTTCTAGAGGCTGCACGGAGGTCTGCCGAGTGTTTTGCAAGAAGAGAAAGAAAGTTGTCCAAAACAGCTTGCAATCGAATGTTCATGTGAATAGAAAAGGCAGGAGAGTGGTCAGGTACTGTTTTCTCTCAGTTGGCACGCTGCGCACACAATCGCAGTGTTGTACAGCTTGTTTCATCACCTTTGCGAAGTTGCCGCTCTCTCCGGCTCCCGGAGACGAAGAAGCTGCTTCTTCGCGCAAAGACGATTCTGCCGCTCACAGTGCTCTGCGGTGTGCGCCTTCTGCCGAAAGAGGCCCGGGAGCGGTACTTAGCTCTGCAGAGCACCGTACCTTCGTCTTTAGCCTCTCTTCTCGTCTACATCTTAGCAAAAAGCTTTTCCACTCTGTCTGGCACGGAGAAACTGTGCCAGCACAGAAAACATCTCCCATCGTGTTCTAGAGGCTGCACGGAGGTGTGCCGAGTGTTTTGCAAGAAGAGAAAGAAAGTTGTCCAAAACAGCTTGCAATCGAATGTTCATGTGAATAGAAAAGGCAGGAGAGTGATCAGGTACAGTTTGCTCTCAGTTGGCAAGCTGCGCACACAATCGCAGTGTTGTACAGCTTGTTTCATCACCTTTGCCAAGTTGCCGCTCTCTCCGGCTCCCGGAGACGAAGAAGCTGCTTCTTCGCGCAAAGACGATTCTGCCGCTCACAGTGCTCTGCGGTGTGCGCCTTCTGCCGAAAGAGGTCCGGGAGCGGTGCTTAGCTCTGAGAAGCACCATACGTGCTTCTTTAGCCTCTCTTCTCGTCTACATCTTAGCAAAAAGCTTTTCCACTCTGTCTGGCAAGGAGAAACTGTGCCAGCACAGAAAACATCTCCCATCGTGTTCTAGAGGCTGCACGGAGGTCTGCCGAGTGTTTTGCAAGAAGAGAAAGAAAGTTGTCCAAAACAGCTTGCAATCGAATGTTCATGTGAATAGAAAAGGCAGGAGAGTGGTCAGGTACTGTTTTCTCTCACTTGGCAAGCTGCGCACACAATCGCAGTGTTGTACAGCTTGTTTCATCACCTTTGCCAAGTTGCCGCTCTCTCCGGCTCCCGGAGACGAAGAAGCTGCTTCTTCGCGCAAAGACGATTCTGCCGCTCACAGTGCTCTGCGGTGTGCGCCTTCTGCCGAAAGACGCCCGGGAGCGGTGCTTAGCTCTGCAGAGCACCGTACCTTCGTCTTTAGCCTCTCTTCTCGTCTACATCTTAGCAAAAAGCTTTTCCACTCTGTCTGGCAAGGAGAAACTGTGCCAGCACAAAAAACATCTCCCATCGTGTTCTAGAGGCTGCACGCAGGTCTGCCGAGTGTTTTGCAAGAAGAGAAAGAAAGTTGTCCAAAACAGCTTGCAATCGAATGTTCATGTGAATAGAAAAGGCAGGAGAGTGGTCAGGTACTGTTTTCTCTCAGTTGGCAAGCTGCGCACACAATCGCAGTGTTGTACAGCTTGTTTCATCACCTTTGCGAAGTTGCCGCTCTCTCCGGCTCCCGGAGACGAAGAAGCTGCTTCTTCGCGCAAAGACGATTCTGCCGCTCACAGTGCTCTGCGGTGTGCGCCTTCTGCCGAAAGAGGCCCGGGAGCGGTGCTTAGCTCTGCAGAGCACCGTACCTTCGTCTTTAGCCTCTCTTCTCGTCTACATCTTAGCAAAAAGCTTTTCCACTCTGTCTGGCAAGGAGAAACTGTGCCAGCAAAAAAACATCTCCCATCGTGTTCTAGAGGCTGCACGCAGGTCTGCCGAGTGTTTTGCAAGAAGAGAAAGAAAGTTGTCCAAAACAGCTTGCAATCGAATGTTCATGTGAATAGAAAAGGCAGGAGAGTGGTCAGGTACTGTTTTCTCTCACTTGGCAAGCTGCGCACACAATCGCAGTGTTGTACAGCTTGTTTCATCACCTTTGCGAAGTTGCCGCTCTCTCCGGCTCCCGGAGACGAAGAAGCTGCTTCTTCGCGCAAAGACGATTCTGCCGCTCACAGTGCTCTGCGGTGTGCGCCTTCTGCCGAAAGACGCCCGGGAGCGGTGCTTAGCTCTGCAGAGCACCGTACCTTCGTCTTTAGCCTCTCTTCTCGTCTACATCTTAGCAAAAAGCTTTTCCACTCTGTCTGGCAAGGAGAAACTGTGCCAGCACAAAAAACATCTCCCATCGTTTTCTAGAGGCTGTACGGAGGTCTGCCGAGTGTTTTGCAAGAAGAGAAAGAAAGTTGTCCAAAACAGCTTGCAATCGAATGTTCATGTGAATAGAAAAGGCAGGAGAGTGGTCAGGTACTGTTTTCTCTCAGTTGGCAAGCTGCGCACACAATCGCAGTGTTGTACAGCTTGTTTCATCACCTTTGCGAAGTTGCCGCTCTCTCCGGCTCCCGGAGACGAAGAAGCTGCTTCTTCGCGCAAAGACGATTCTGCCGCTCACAGTGCTCTGCGGTGTGCGCCTTCTGCCGAAAGACGCCCGGGAGCGGTGCTTAGCTCTGCAGAGCACCGTACCTTCGTCTTTAGCCTCTCTTCTCGTCTACATCTTAGCAAAAAGCTTTTCCACTCTGTCTGGCAAGGAGAAACTGTGCCAGCACAGAAAACATCTCCCATCGTGTTCTAGAGGCTGCACGGAGGTCTGCCGAGTGTTTTGCAAGAAGAGAAAGAAAGTTGTCCAAAACAGCTTGCAATCGAATGTTCATGTGAATAGAAAAGGCAGGAGAGTGGTCAGGTACTGTTTTCTCTCTGTTGGCAGGCTGCGCACACAATCGCAGTGTTGTACAGCTTGTTTCATCACCTTTGCGAAGTTGCCGCTCTCTCCGGCTCCCGGAGACGAAGAAGCTGCTTCTTCGCGCAAAGACGATTCTGCCGCTCACAGTGCTCTGCGGTGTGCGCCTTCTGCCGAAAGAGCCCCGGGAGCTGTGCTTAGTTCTGAGAAGCACCTTACGTGCTTCTTTAGCCTCTCTTCTCGTCTACATCTTAGCAAAAAGTTTTTCCACTCTGTCTGGCAAGGAGAAACTGTGCCAGCACAGAAAACATCTCCCATCGTGTTCTAGAGGCTGCACGCAGGTCTGCCGAGTGTTTTGCAAGAAGAGAAAGAAAGTTGTCCAAAACAGCTTGCAATCGAATGTTCATGTGAATAGAAAAGGCAGGAGAGTGGTCAGGTACTGTTTTCTCTCAGTTGGCAAGCTGCGCACACAATCGCAGTGTTGTACAGCTTGTTTCATCACCTTTGCCAAGTTGCCGCTCTCTCCGGCTCCCGGAGACGAAGAAGCTGCTTCTTCGCGCAAAGACGATTCTGCCGCTCACAGTGCTCTGCGGTGTGCGCCTTCTGCCGAAAGAGGTCCGGGAGCGGTGCTTAGCTCTGTAGAGCACCGTACCTTCGTCTTTAGCCTCTCTTCTCGTCTACATCTTAGCAAAAAGCTTTTCCACTCTGTCTGGCAAGGAGAAACTGTGCCAGCACAGAAAACATCTCCCATCGTGTTCTAGAGGCTGCACGCAGGTCTGCCGAGTGTTTTGCAAGAAGAGAAAGAAAGTTGTCCAAAACAGCTTGCAATCGAATGTTCATGTGAATAGAAAAGGCAGGAGAGTGGTCAGGTACTGTTTTCTCTCTGTTGGCATGCTGCGCACACAATCGCAGTGTTGTACAGCTTGTTTCATCACCTTTGCGAAGTTGCCGCTCTCTCCGGCTCCCGGAGACGAAGAAGCTGCTTCTTCGCGCAAAGACGATTCTGCCGCTCACAGTGCTCTGCGGTGTGCGCCTTCTGCCGAAAGACGCCCGGGAGCGGTGCTTAGCTCTGCAGAGCACCGTACCTTCGTCTTTAGCCTCTCTTCTCGTCTACATCTTAGCAAAAAGCTTTTCCACTCTGTCTGGCAAGGAGAAACTGTGCCAGCCCAGAAAACATCACCCATCGTGTTCTAGAGGCTGCACGGAGGTCTGCCGAGTGTTTTGCAAGAAGAGAAAGAAAGTTGTCCAAAACAGCTTGCAATCGAATGTTCATGTGAATAGAAAAGGCAGGAGAGTGGTCAGGTACTGTTTTCTCTCACTTGGCAAGCTGCGCACACAATCGCAGTGTTGTACAGCTTGTTTCATCACCTTTGCGAAGTTGCCGCTCTCTCCGGCTCCCGGAGACGAAGAAGCTGCTTCTTCGCGCAAAGACGATTCTGCCGCTCACAGTGCTCTGCTGTGTGCGCATTCTGCCGAAAGAGGTCCGGGAGCGGTGCTTAGCTCTGAGAAGCACCATAAGTGCTTCTTTAGCCTCTCTTCTCGACTACATCTTAGCAAAAAGCTTTTCCACTCTGTCTGGCAAGGAGAAACTGTGCCAGCCCAGAAAACATCTCCCATCGTGTTCTAGAGGCTGCACGCAGGTCTGCCGAGTGTTTTGCAAGAAGAGAAAGAAAGTTGTCCAAAACAGCTTGCAATCGAATGTTCATGTGAATAGAAAAGGCAGGAGAGTGGTCAGGTACTGTTTTCTCTCTGTTGGCAGGCTGCGCACACAATCGCAGTGTTGTACAGCTTGTTTCATCACCTTTGCGAAGTTGCCGCTCTCTCCGGCTCCCGGAGACGAAGAAGCTGCTTCTTCGCGCAAAGACGATTCTGCCGCTCACAGTGCTCTGCGGTGTGCGCCTTCTGCCGAAAGAGCCCCGGGAGCTGTGCTTAGTTCTGAGAAGCACCTTACGTGCTTCTTTAGCCTCTCTTCTCGTCTACATCTTAGCAAAAAGTTTTTCCACTCTGTCTGGCAAGGAGAAACTGTGCCAGCACAGAAAACATCTCCCATCGTGTTCTAGAGGCTGCACGGAGGTCTGCCGAGTGTTTTGCAAGAAGAGAAAGAAAGTTGTCCAAAACAGCTTGCAATCGAATGTTCATGTGAATAGAAAAGGCAGGAGAGTGGTCAGGTACTGTTTTCTCTCAGTTGGCAAGCTGCGCACACAATCGCAGTGTTGTACAGCTTGTTTCATCACCTTTGCCAAGTTGCCGCTCTCTCCGGCTCCCGGAGACGAAGAAGCTGCTTCTTCGCGCAAAGACGATTCTGCCGCTCACAGTGCTCTGCGGTGTGCGCCTTCTGCCGAAAGAGGTCCGGGAGCGGTGCTTAGCTCTGTAGAGCACCGTACCTTCGTCTTTAGCCTCTCTTCTCGTCTACATCTTAGCAAAAAGCTTTTCCACTCTGTCTGGCAAGGAGAAACTGTGCCAGCACAGAAAACATCTCCCATCGTGTTCTAGAGGCTGCACGGAGGTCTGCCGAGTGTTTTGCAAGAAGAGAAAGAAAGTTGTCCAAAACAGCTTGCAATCGAATGTTCATGTGAATAGAAAAGGCAGGAGAGTGGTCAGGTACTGTTTTCTCTCTGTTGGCATGCTGCGCACACAATCGCAGTGTTGTACAGCTTGTTTCATCACCTTTGCGAAGTTGCCGCTCTCTCCGGCTCCCGGAGACGAAGAAGCTGCTTCTTCGCGCAAAGACGATTCTGCCGCTCACAGTGCTCTGCGGTGTGCGCCTTCTGCCGAAAGAGCCCCGGGAGCTGTTCTTAGCTCTGAGAAGCACCATACGTGCTTCTTTAGCCTCTCTTCTCGTCTACATCTTAGCAAAAAGCTTTTCCACTCTGTCTGGCAAGGAGAAACTGTGCCAGCACAGAAAACATCTCCCATCGTGTTCTAGAGGCTGCACGGAGGTCTGCCGAGTGTTTTGCAAGAAGAGAAAGAAAGTTGTCCAAAACAGCTTGCAATCGAATGTTCATGTGAATAGAAAAGGCAGGAGAGTGGTCAGGTACTGTTTTCTCTCACTTGGCAAGTTGCGCACACAATCGCAGTGTTGTACAGCTTGTTTCATCACCTTTGCGAAGTTGCCGCTCTCTCCGGCTCCCGGAGACGAAGAAGCTGCTTCTTCGCGCAAAGACGATTCTGCCGCTCACAGTGCTCTGCTGTGTGCGCCTTCTGCCGAAAGAGGCCCGGGAGCGGTGCTTAGCTCTGCAGAGCACCGTACCTTCGTCTTTAGCCTCTCTTCTCGTCTACATCTTAGCAAAAAGCTTTTCCACTCTGTCTGGCAAGGAGAAACTGTGCCAGCACAAAAAACATCTCCCATCGTGTTCTAGAGGCTGCACGGAGGTCTGCCGAGTGTTTTGCAAGAAGAGAAAGAAAGTTGTCCAAAACAGCTTGCAATCGAATGTTCATGTGAATAGAAAAGGCAGGAGAGTGGTCAGGTACTGTTTTCTCTCAGTTGGCACGCTGCGCACACAATCGCAGTGTTGTACAGCTTGTTTCATCACCTTTGCGAAGTTGCCGCTCTCTCCGGCTCCCGGAGACGAAGAAGCTGCTTCTTCGCGCAAAGACGATTCTGCCGCTCACAGTGCTCTGCGGTGTGCGCCTTCTGCCGAAAGAGGTCCGGGAGCGGTACTTAGCTCTGCAGAGCACCGTACCTTCGTCTTCAGCCTCTCTTCTCGTCTACATCTTAGCAAAAAGCTTTTCCACTCTGTCTGGCAAGGAGAAACTGTGCCAGCACAGAAAACATCTCCCATCGTGTTCTAGAGGCTGCACGGAGGTCTGCCGAGTGTTTTGCAAGAAGAGAAAGAAAGTTGTCCAAAACAGCTTGCAATCGAATGTTCATGTGAATAGAAAAGGCAGGAGAGTGGTCAGGTACTGTTTTCTCTCAGTTGGCAAGCTGCGCACACAATCGCAGTGTTGTACAGCTTGTTTCATCACCTTTGCGAAGTTGCCGCTCTCTCCGGCTCCCGGAGACGAAGAAGCTGCTTCTTCGCGCAAAGACGATTCTGCCGCTCACAGTGCTCTGCGGTGTGCGCCTTCTGCCGAAAGACGCCCGGGAGCGGTGCTTAGCTCTGCAGAGCACCGTACCTTCGTCTTTAGCCTCTCTTCTCGTCTACATCTTAGCAAAAAGCTTTTCCACTCTGTCTGGCAAGGAGAAACTGTGCCAGCACAAAAAACATCTCCCATCGTGTTCTAGAGGCTGCACGCAGGTCTGCCGAGTGTTTTGCAAGAAGAGAAAGAAAGTTGTCCAAAACAGCTTGCAATCGAATGTTCATGTGAATAGAAAAGGCAGGAGAGTGGTCAGGTACTGTTTTCTCTCAGTTGGCAAGATGCGCACACAATCGCAGTGTTGTACAGCTTGTTTCATCACCTTTGCCAAGTTGCCGCTCTCTCCGGCTCCCGGAGACGAAGAAGCTGCTTCTTCGCGCAAAGACGATTCTGCCGCTCACAGTGCTCTGCGGTGTGCGCCTTCTGCCGAAAGAGGTCCGGGAGCGGTGCTTAGCTCTGCAGAGCACCGTACCTTCGTCTTTAGCCTCTCTTCTCGTCTACATCTTAGCAAAAAGCTTTTCCACTCTGTCTGGCAAGGAGAAACTGTGCCAGCAAAAAAACATCTCCCATCGTGTTCTAGAGGCTGCACGCAGGTCTGCCGAGTGTTTTGCAAGAAGAGAAAGAAAGTTGTCCAAAACAGCTTGCAATCGAATGTTCATGTGAATAGAAAAGGCAGGAGAGTGGTCAGGTACTGTTTTCTCTCACTTGGCAAGCTGCGCACACAATCGCAGTGTTGTACAGCTTGTTTCATCACCTTTGCGAAGTTGCCGCTCTCTCCGGCTCCCGGAGACGAAGAAGCTGCTTCTTCGCGCAAAGACGATTCTGCCGCTCACAGTGCTCTGCTGTGTGCGCCTTGTGCCGAAAGAGGCCCGGGAGCGGTGCTTAGCTCTGCAGAGCACCGTACCTTCGTCTTTAGCCTCTCTTCTCGTCTACATCTTAGCAAAAAGCTTTTCCACTCTGTCTGGCAAGGAGAAACTGTGCCAGCCCAGAAAACATCTCCCATCGTGTTCTAGAGGCTGCACGGAGGTCTGCCGAGTGTTTTGCAAGAAGAGAAAGAAAGTTGTCCAAAACAGCTTGCAATCGAATGTTCATGTGAATAGAAAAGGCAGGAGAGTGGTCAGGTACTGTTTTCTCTCAGTTGGCAAGCTGCGCACACAATCGCAGTGTTGTACAGCTTGTTTCATCACCTTTGCGAAGTTGCCGCTCTCTCCGGCTCCCGGAGACGAAGAAGCTGCTTCTTCGCGCAAAGACGATTCTGCCGCTCACAGTGCTCTGCGGTGTGCGCCTTCTGCCAAAAGAGCCCCGGGAGCTGTGCTTAGCTCTGAGAAGCACCATACGTGCTTCTTTAGCCTCTCTTCTCGTCTACATCTTAGCAAAAAGCTTTTCCACTCTGTCTGGCAAGGAGAAACTGTGCCAGCACCGAAAACATCTCCCATCGTGTTCTAGAGGCTGCACGGAGGTCTGCCGAGTGTTTTGCAAGAAGAGAAAGAAAGTTGTCCAAAACAGCTTGCAATCGAATGTTCATGTGAATAGAAAACGCAGGAGAGTGGTCAGGTACTGTTTTCTCTCAGTTGGCAAGCTGCGCACACAATCGCAGTGTTGTACAGCTTGTTTCATCACCTTTGCCAAGTTGCCGCTCTCTCCGGCTCCCGGAGACGAAGAAGCTGCTTCTTCGCGCAAAGACGATTCTGCCGCTCACAGTGCTCTGCGGTGTGCGCCTTCTGCCGAAAGAGCCCCGGGAGCTGTGCTTAGCTCTGAGAAGCACCATACGTGCTTCTTTAGCCTCTCTTCTCGTCTACATCTTAGCAAAAAGCTTTTCCACTCTGTCTGGCAAGGAGAAACTGTGCCAGCACAGAAAACATCTCCCATCGTGTTCTAGAGGCTGCACGGAGGTCTGCCGAGTGTTTTGCAAGAAGAGAAAGAAAGTTGTCCAAAACAGCTTCCAATCCAATGTTCATGTGAATAGAAAAGGCAGGAGAGTGGTCAGGTACTGTTTTCTCTCAGTTGGCAAGCTGCGCACACAATCGCAGTGTTGTACAGCTTGTTTCATCACCTTTGCCAAGTTGCCGCTCTCTCCGGCTCCCGGAGACGAAGAAGCTGCTTCTTCGCGCAAAGACGATTCTGCCGCTCACAGTGCTCTGCGGTGTGCGCCTTCTGCCGAAAGAGGTCCGGGAGCGGTGCTTAGCTCTGCAGAGCACCGTACCTTCGTCTTTAGCCTCTCTTCTCGTCTACATCTTAGCAAAAAGCTTTTCCACTCTGTCTGGCAAGGAGAAACTGTGCCAGCACAGAAAACATCTCCCATCGTGTTCTAGAGGCTGCACGGAGGTCTGCCGAGTGTTTTGCAAGAAGAGAAAGAAAGTTGTCCAAAACAGCTTGCAATCGAATGTTCATGTGAATAGAAAAGGCAGGAGAGTGGTCAGGTACTGTTTTCTCTCAGTTGGCAAGCTGCGCACACAATCGCAGTGTTGTACAGCTTGTTTCATCACCTTTGCGAAGTTGCCGCTCTCTCCGGCTCCCGGAGACGAAGAAGCGGCTTCTTCGCGCAAAGACGATTCTGCCGCTCACAGTGCTCTGCGGTGTGCGCCTTCTGCCGAAAGAGCCCCGGGAGCTGTGCTTAGCTCTGAGAAGCACCATACGTGCTTCTTTAGCCTCTCTTCTCGTCTACATATTAGCAAAAATCTTTTCCACTCTGTCTGGCAAGGAGAAACTGTGCCAGCACAGAAAACATCTCCCATCGTGTTCTAGAGGCTGCACGGAGGTCTGCCGAGTGTTTTGCAAGAAGAGAAGGAAAGTTGTCCAAAACAGCTTGCAATCGAATGTTCATGTGATTACATAAGGCAGGAGAGTGGTCAGGTACTGTTTTCTCTAATTTGGCATGCTGCGCACACAATCGCAGTGTTGTACAGCTTGTTTCATCACCTTTGCGAAGTTGCCGCTCTCTCCGGCTCCCGGAGACGAAGAAGCTGCTTCTTCGCGCAAAGACGATTCTGCCGCTCACAGTGCTCTGCTGTGTGCGCCTTCTGCCGAAATAGGTCCGGGAGCGGTGCTTAGCTCTGAGAAGCACCATACGTGCTTCTTTAGCCTCTCTTCTCGTCTACATCTTAGCAAAAAGCTTTTCCACTCTGTCTGGCAAGGAGAAACTGTGCCAGCCCAGAAAACATCTCCCATCGTGTTCTAGAGGCTGCACGCAGGTCTGCCGAGTGTTTTGCAAGAAGAGAAAGAAAGTTGTCCAAAACAGCTTGCAATCGAATGTTCATGTGAATAGAAAAGGCAGGAGAGTGGTCAGGTACTGTTTTCTCTCTGTTGGCAGGCTGCGCACACAATCGCAGTGTTGTACAGCTTGTTTCATCACCTTTGCGAAGTTGCCGCTCTCTCCGGCTCCCGGAGACGAAGAAGCTGCTTCTTCGCGCAAAGACGATTCTGCCGCTCACAGTGCTCTGCGGTGTGCGCCTTCTGCCGAAAGAGCCCCGGGAGCTGTGCTTAGCTCTGAGAAGCACCTTACGTGCTTCTTTAGCCTCTCTTCTCGTCTACATCTTAGCAAAAAGTTTTTCCACTCTGTCTGGCAAGGAGAAACTGTGCCAGCACAGAAAACATCTCCCATCGTGTTCTAGAGGCTGCACGGAGGTCTGCCGAGTGTTTTGCAAGAAGAGAAAGAAAGTTGTCCAAAACAGCTTGCAATCGAATGTTCATGTGAATAGAAAAGGCAGGAGAGTGGTCAGGTACTGTTTTCTCTCAGTTGGCAAGCTGCGCACACAATCGCAGTGTTGTACAGCTTGTTTCATCACCTTTGCGAAGTTGCCGCTCTCTCCGGCTCCCGGAGACGAAGAAGCTGCTTCTTCGCGCAAAGACGATTCTGCCGCTCACAGTGCTCTGCGGTGTGCGCCTTCTGCCGAAAGAGGTCCGGGAGCGGTGCTTAGCTCTGTAGAGCACCGTACATGCTTCTTTAGCCTCTCTTCTCGTCTACATCTTAGCAAAAAGCTTTTCCACTCTGTCTGGCAAGGAGAAACTGTGCCAGCACAGAAAACATCTCCCATCGTGTTCTAGAGGCTGCACGGAGGTGTGCCGAGTGTTTTGCAAGAAGAGAAAGAAAGTTGTCCAAAACAGCTTGCAATCGAATGTTCATGTGAATAGAAAAGGCAGGAGAGTGGTCAGGTACTGTTTTCTCTCAGTTGGCACGCTGCGCACACAATCGCAGTGTTGTACAGCTTGTTTCATCACCTTTGCCAAGTTGCCGCTCTCTCCGGCTCCCGGAGACGAAGAAGCTGCTTCTTCGCGCAAAGACGATTCTGCCGCTCACAGTGCTCTGCGGTGTGCGCCTTCTGCCGAAAGAGGCACGGGAGCGGTACTTAGCTCTGCAGAGCACCGTACCTTCGTCTTTAGCCTCTCTTCTCGTCTACATCTTAGCAAAAAGTTTTTCCACTCTGTCTGGCAAGGAGAAACTGTGTCAGCACAGAAAACATCTCCCATCGTGTTCTAGAGGCTGCACGGAGGTCTGCCGAGTGTTTTGCAAGAAGAGAAAGAAAGTTGTCCAAAACAGCTTGCAATCGAATGTTCATGTGAATAGAAAAGGCAGGAGAGTGGTCAGGTACTGTTTTCTCTCAGTTGGCAAGCTGCGCACACAATCGCAGTGTTGTACAGCTTGTTTCATCACCTTTGCCAAGTTGCCGCTCTCTCCGGCTCCCGGAGACGAAGAAGCTGCTTCTTCGCGCAAAGACGATTCTGCCGCTCACAGTGCTCTGCGGTGTGCGCCTTCTGCCGAAAGAGGCCCGGGAGCGGTGCTTAGCTCTGTAGAGCACCGTACATGCTTCTTTAGCCTCTCTTCTCGTCTACATCTTAGCAAAAAGCTTTTCCACTCTGTCTGGCAAGGAGAAACTGTGCCAGCACAGAAAACATCTCCCATCGTGTTCTAGAGGCTGCACGGAGGTCTGCCGAGTGTTTTGCAAGAAGAGAAAGAAAGTTGTCCAAAACAGCTTGCAATCGAATGTTCATGTGAATAGAAAACGCAGGAGAGTGGTCAGGTACTGTTTTCTCTCACTTGGCAAGCTGCGCACACAATCGCAGTGTTGTACAGCTTGTTTCATCACCTTTGCGAAGTTGCCGCTCTCTCCGGCTCCCGGAGACGAAGAAGCTGCTTCTTCGCGCAAAGACGATTCTGCCGCTCACAGTGCTCTGCTGTGTGCGCCTTCTGCCGAAAGAGGCCCGGGAGCGGTGCTTAGCTCTGTAGAGCACCGTACCTTCGTCTTTAGCCTCTCTTCTCGTCTACATCTTAGCAAAAAGCTTTTCCACTCTGTCTGGCAAGGAGAAACTGTGCCAGCACAGAAAACATCTCCCATCGTGTTCTAGAGGCTGCACGGAGGTCTGCCGAGTGTTTTGCAAGAAGAGAAAGAAAGTTGTCCAAAACAGCTTGCAATCGAATGTTCATGTGAATAGAAAAGGCAGGAGAGTGGTCAGGTACTGTTTTCTCTCAGTTGGCACGCTGCGCACACAATCGCAGTGTTGTACAGCTTGTTTCATCACCTTTGCGAAGTTGCCGCTCTCTCCGGCTCCCGGAGACGAAGAAGCTGCTTCTTCGCGCAAAGACGATTCTGCCGCTCACAGTGCTCTGCGGTGTGCGCCTTCTGCCGAAAGAGCCCCGGGAGCTGTGCTTAGCTCTGAGAAGCACCATACGTGCTTCTTTAGCCTCTCTTCTCGTCTACATCTTAGCAAAAAGCTTTTCCACTCTGTCTGGCAAGGAGAAACTGTGCCAGCACAGAAAACATCTCCCATCGTGTTCTAGAGGCTGCACGGAGGTCTGCCCAGTGTTTTGAAGAAGAGAAAGAAAGTTGTCCAAAACAGCTTGCAATCGAATGTTCATGTGAATAGAAAAGGCAGGAGAGTGGTCAGGTACTGTTTTCTCTCAGTTGGCAAGCTGCGCACACAATCGCAGTGTTGTACAGCTTGTTTCATCACCTTTGCCAAGTTGCCGCTCTCTCCGGCTCCCGGAGACGAAGAAGCTGCTTCTTCGCGCAAAGACGATTCTGCCGCTCACAGTGCTCTGCTGTGTGCGCCTTGTGCCGAAAGAGGCCCGGGAGCGGTGCTTAGCTCTGCAGAGCACCGTACCTTCGTCTTTAGCCTCTCTTCTCGTCTACATCTTAGCAAAAAGCTTTTCCACTCTGTCTGGCAAGGAGAAACTGTGCCAGCCCAGAAAACATCTCCCATCGTGTTCTAGAGGCTGCACGGAGGTCTGCCGAGTGTTTTGCAAGAAGAGAAAGAAAGTTGTCCAAAACAGCTTGCAATCGAATGTTCATGTGAATAGAAAAGGCAGGAGAGTGGTCAGGTACTGTTTTCTCTCAGTTGGCAAGCTGCGCACACAATCGCAGTGTTGTACAGCTTGTTTCATCACCTTTGCGAAGTTGCCGCTCTCTCCGGCTCCCGGAGACGAAGAAGCTGCTTCTTCGCGCAAAGACGATTCTGCCGCTCACAGTGCTCTGCGGTGTGCGCCTTCTGCCAAAAGAGCCCCGGGAGCTGTGCTTAGCTCTGAGAAGCACCATACGTGCTTCTTTAGCCTCTCTTCTCGTCTACATCTTAGCAAAAAGCTTTTCCACTCTGTCTGGCAAGGAGAAACTGTGCCAGCACAGAAAACATCTCCCATCGTGTTCTAGAGGCTGCACGGAGGTCTGCCGAGTGTTTTGCAAGAAGAGAAAGAAAGTTGTCCAAAACAGCTTGCAATCGAATGTTCATGTGAATAGAAAAGGCAGGAGAGTGGTCAGGTACTGTTTTCTCTCAGTTGGCAAGCTGCGCACACAATCGCAGTGTTGTACAGCTTGTTTCATCACCTTTGCGAAGTTGCCGCTCTCTCCGGCTCCCGGAGACGAAGAAGCTGCTTCTTCGCGCAAAGACGATTCTGCCGCTCACAGTGCTCTGCGGTGTGCGCCTTCTGCCGAAAGAGCCCCGGGAGCGGTGCTTAGCTCTGAGAAGCACCATACGTGCTTCTTTAGCCTCTCTTCTCGTCTACATCTTAGCAAAAAGCTTTTCCACTCTGTCTGGCAAGGAGAAACTGTGCCAGCACAGAAAACATCTCCCATCGTGTTCTAGAGGCTGCACGGAGGTCTGCCGAGTGTTTTGCAAGAAGAGAAAGAAAGTTGTCCAAAACAGCTTCCAATCCAATGTTCATGTGAATAGAAAAGGCAGGAGAGTGGTCAGGTACTGTTTTCTCTCACTTGGCAAGCTGCGCACACAATCGCAGTGTTGTACAGCTTGTTTCATCACCTTTGCCAAGTTGCCGCTCTCTCCGGCTCCCGGAGACGAAGAAGCTGCTTCTTCGCGCAAAGACGATTCTGCCGCTCACAGTGCTCTGCGGTGTGCGCCTTCTGCCGAAAGAGGTCCGGGAGCGGTGCTTAGCTCTGAGAAGCACCATACGTGCTTCTTTAGCCTCTCTTCTCGTCTACATCTTAGCAAAAATCTTTTCCACTCTGTCTGGCAAGGAGAAACTGTGCCAGCACAGAAAACATCTCCCATCGTGTTCTAGAGGCTGCACGGAGGTCTGCCGAGTGTTTTGCAAGAAGAGAAGGAAAGTTGTCCAAAACAGCTTGCAATCGAATGTTCATGTGATTACATAAGGCAGGAGAGTGGTCAGGTACTGTTTTCTCTCAGTTGGCATGCTGCGCACACAATCGCAGTGTTGTACAGCTTGTTTCATCACCTTTGCGAAGTTGCCGCTCTCTCCGGCTCCCGGAGACGAAGAAGCTGCTTCTTCGCGCAAAGACGATTCTGCCGCTCACAGTGCTCTGCTGTGTGCGCCTTCTGCCGAAATAGGTCCGGGAGCGGTGCTTAGCTCTGAGAAACACCATACGTGCTTCTTTAGCCTCTCTTCTCGTCTACATCTTAGCAAAAAGCTTTTCCACTCTGTCTGGCAAGGAGAAACTGTGCCAGCCCAGAAAACATCTCCCATCGTGTTCTAGAGGCTGCACGCAGGTCTGCCGAGTGTTTTGCAAGAAGAGAAAGAAAGTTGTCCAAAACAGCTTGCAATCGAATGTTCATGTGAATAGAAAAGGCAGGAGAGTGGTCAGGTACTGTTTTCTCTCTGTTGGCAGGCTGCGCACACAATCGCAGTGTTGTACAGCTTGTTTCATCACCTTTGCGAAGTTGCCGCTCTCTCCGGCTCCCGGAGACGAAGAAGCTGCTTCTTCGCGCAAAGACGATTCTGCCGCTCACAGTGCTCTGCGGTGTGCGCCTTCTGCCGAAAGAGCCCCGGGAGCTGTGCTTAGCTCTGAGAAGCACCTTACGTGCTTCTTTAGCCTCTCTTCTCGTCTACATCTTAGCAAAAAGTTTTTCCACTCTGTCTGGCAAGGAGAAACTGTGCCAGCACAGAAAACATCTCCCATCGTGTTCTAGAGGCTGCACGGAGGTCTGCCGAGTGTTTTGCAAGAAGAGAAAGAAAGTTGTCCAAAACAGCTTGCAATCGAATGTTCATGTGAATAGAAAAGGCAGGAGAGTGGTCAGGTACTGTTTTCTCTCAGTTGGCAAGCTGCGCACACAATCGCAGTGTTGTACAGCTTGTTTCATCACCTTTGCGAAGTTGCCGCTCTCTCCGGCTCCCGGAGACGAAGAAGCTGCTTCTTCGCGCAAAGACGATTCTGCCGCTCACAGTGCTCTGCGGTGTGCGCCTTCTGCCGAAAGAGGTCCGGGAGCGGTGCTTAGCTCTGTAGAGCACCGTACATGCTTCTTTAGCCTCTCTTCTCGTCTACATCTTAGCAAAAAGCTTTTCCACTCTGTCTGGCAAGGAGAAACTGTGCCAGCACAGAAAACATCTCCCATCGTGTTCTAGAGGCTGCACGGAGGTCTGCCGAGTGTTTTGCAAGAAGAGAAAGAAAGTTGTCCAAAACAGCTTGCAATCGAATGTTCATGTGAATAGAAAAGGCAGGAGAGTGGTCAGGTACTGTTTTCTCTCAGTTGGCAAGCTGCGCACACAATCGCAGTGTTGTACAGCTTGTTTCATCACCTTTGCCAAGTTGCCGCTCTCTCCGGCTCCCGGAGACGAAGAAGCTGCTTCTTCGCGCAAAGACGATTCTGCCGCTCACAGTGCTCTGCGGTGTGCGCCTTCTGCCGAAAGAGGCACGGGAGCGGTACTTAGCTCTGCAGAGCACCGTACCTTCGTCTTTAGCCTCTCTTCTCGTCTACATCTTAGCAAAAAGCTTTTCCACTCTGTCTGGCAAGGAGAAACTGTGCCAGCACAGAAAACATCTCCCATCGTGTTCTAGAGGCTGCACGGAGGTCTGCCGAGTGTTTTGCAAGAAGAGAAAGAAAGTTGTCCAAAACAGCTTGCAATCGAATGTTCATGTGAATAGAAAAGGCAGGAGAGTGCTCAGGTACTGTTTTCTCTCAGTTGGCAAGCTGCGAACACAATCGCAGTGTTGTACAGCTTGTTTCATCACCTTTGCCAAGTTGCCGCTCTCTCCGGCTCCCGGAGACGAAGAAGCTGCTTCTTCGCGCAAAGACGATTCTGCCGCTCACAGTGCTCTGCGGTGTGCGCCTTCTGCCGAAAGAGCCCCGGGAGCGGTGCTTAGCTCTGAGAAGCACCATACGTGCTTCTTTAGCCTCTCTTCTCGTCTACATCTTAGCAAAAAGCTTTTCCACTCTGTCTGGCAAGGAGAAACTGTGCCAGCACAGAAAACATCTCCCATCGTGTTCTAGAGGCTGCACAGAGGTCTGCCGAGTGTTTTGAAAGAAGAGAAAGAAAGTTGTCCAAAACAGCTTGCAATCGAATGTTCATGTGATTACATAAGGCAGGAGAGTGGTCAGGTACTGTTTTCTCTAATTTGGCATGCTGCGCACACAATCGCAGTGTTGTACAGCTTGTTTCATCACCTTTGCGAAGTTGCCGCTCTCTCCGGCTCCCGGAGACGAAGAAGCTGCTTCTTCGCGCAAAGACGATTCTGCCGCTCACAGTGCTCTGCGGTGTGCGCCTTCTGCCGAAAGAGGTCCGGGAGCGGTGCTTAGCTCTGTAGAGCACCGTACCTTCGTCTTTAGCCTCTCTTCTCGTCTACATCTTAGCAAAAAGCTTTTCCACTCTGTCTGGCAAGGAGAAACTGTGCCAGCACAGAAAACATCTCCCATCGTGTTCTAGAGGCTGCACGGAGGTCTGCCGAGTGTTTTGCAAGAAGAGAAAGAAAGTTGTCCAAAACAGCTTCCAATCGAATGTTCATGTGAATAGAAAAGGCAGGAGAGTGGTCAGGTACTGTTTTCTCTCAGTTGGCAAGCTGCGCACACAATCGCAGTGTTGTACAGCTTGTTTCATCACCTTTGCCAAGTTGCCGCTCTCTCCGGCTCCCGGAGACGAAGAAGCGGCTTCTTCGCGCAAAGACGATTCTGCCGCTCACAGTGCTCTGCGGTGTGCGCCTTCTGCCGAAAGAGGTCCGGGAGCGGTGCTTAGCTCTGCAGAGCACCGTACCTTCGTCTTTAGCCTCTCTTCTCGTCTACATCTTAGCAAAAAGCTTTTCCACTCTGTCTGGCAAGGAGAAACTGTGCCAGCACAGAAAACATCTCCCATCGTGTTCTAGAGGCTGCACGGAGGTCTGCCGAGTGTTTTGCAAGAAGAGAAAGAAAGTTGTCCAAAACAGCTTGCAATCGAATGTTCATGTGAATAGAAAAGGCAGGAGAGTGGTCAGGTACTGTTTTCTCTCAGTTGGCAAGCTGCGCACACAATCGCAGTGTTGTACAGCTTGTTTCATCACCTTTGCCAAGTTGCCGCTCTCTCCGGCTCCCGGAGACGAAGAAGCTGCTTCTTCGCGCAAAGACGATTCTGCCGCTCACAGTGCTCTGCTGTGTGCGCCTTCTGCCGAAAGAGCCCCGGGAGCGGTGCTTAGCTCTGAGAAGCACCATACGTGCTTCTTTAGCCTCTCTTCTCGTCTACATCTTAGCAAAAAGCTTTTCCACTCTGTCTGGCAAGGAGAAACTGTGCCAGCACAGAAAACATCTCCAATCGTGTTCTAGAGGCTGCACGGAGGTCTGCCGAGTGTTTTGCAAGAAGAGAAAGAAAGTTGTCCAAAACAGCTTGCAATCGAATGTTCATGTGAATAGAAAAGGCAGGAGAGTGTTCAGGTACTGTTTTCTCTCAGTTGGCAAGCTGCGCACACAATCGCAGTGTTGTACAGCTTGTTTCATCACCTTTGCCAAGTTGCCGCTCTCTCCGGCTCCCGGAGACGAAGAAGCTGCTTCTTCGCGCAAAGACGATTCTGCCGCTCACAGTGCTCTGCGGTGTGCGCCTTCTGCCGAAAGACGCCCGGGAGCGGTGCTTAGCTCTGAGAGGCGCCGTACATGCTTCTTTAGCCTCTCTTCTCGTCTACATCTTAGCAAAAAGCTTTTCCACTCTGTCTGGCAAGGAGAAACTGTGCCAGCACAGAAAACATCTCCCATCGTGTTCTAGAGGCTGCACGGAGGTCTGCCGAGTGTTTTGCAAGAAGAGAAAGAAAGTTGTCCAAAACAGCTTGCAATCGAATGTTCATGTGAATAGAAAAGGCAGGAGAGTGGTCAGGTACTGTTTTCTCTCAGTTGGCACGCTGCGCACACAATCGCAGTGTTGTACAGCTTGTTTCATCACCTTTGCCAAGTTGCCGCTCTCTCCGGCTCCCGGAGACGAAGAAGCTGCTTCTTCGCGCAAAGACGATTCTGCCGCTCACAGTGCTCTGCGGTGTGCGCCTTCTGCCGAAAGAGCCCCGGGAGCGGTGCTTAGCTCTGAGAAGCACCATACGTGCTTCTTTAGCCTCTCTTCTCGTCTACATCTTAGCAAAAAGCTTTTCCACTCTGTCTGGCAAGGAGAAACTGTGCCAGCACTGAAAACATCTCCCATCGTGTTCTAGAGGCTGCACGGAGGTCTGCCGAGTGTTTTGCAAGAAGAGAAAGAAAGTTGTCCAAAACAGCTTCCAATCCAATGTTCATGTGAATAGAAAAGGCAGGAGAGTGGTCAGGTACTGTTTTCTCTCACTTGGCAAGCTGCGCACACAATCGCAGTGTTGTACAGCTTGTTTCATCACCTTTGCCAAGTTGCCGCTCTCTCCGGCTCCCGGAGACGAAGAAGCTGCTTCTTCGCGCAAAGACGATTCTGCCGCTCACAGTGCTCTGCGGTGTGCGCCTTCTGCCGAAAGAGGTCCGGGAGCGGTGCTTAGCTCTGCAGAGCACCGTACCTTCGTCTTTAGCCTCTCTTCTCGTCTACATCTTAGCAAAAAGCTTTTCCACTCTGTCTGGCAAGGAGAAACTGTGCCAGCACAGAAAACATCTCCCATCGTGTTCTAGAGGCTGCACGGAGGTCTGCCGAGTGTTTTGCAAGAAGAGAAAGAAAGTTGTCCAAAACAGCTTGCAATCGAATGTTCATGTGAATAGAAAAGGCAGGAGAGTGGTCAGGTACTGTTTTCTCTCAGTTGGCAAGCTGCGCACACAATCGCAGTGTTGTACAGCTTGTTTCATCACCTTTGCCAAGTTGCCGCTCTCTCCGGCTCCCGGAGACGAAGAAGCGGCTTCTTCGCGCAAAGACGATTCTGCCGCTCACAGTGCTCTGCGGTGTGCGCCTTCTGCCGAAAGAGGTCCGGGAGCGGTGCTTAGCTCTGCAGAGCACCGTACCTTCGTCTTTAGCCTCTCTTCTCGTCTACATCTTAGCAAAAAGCTTTTCCACTCTGTCTGGCAAGGAGAAACTGTGCCAGCACAGAAAACATCTCCCATCGTGTTCTAGAGGCTGCACGGAGGTCTGCCGAGTGTTTTGCAAGAAGAGAAAGAAAGTTGTCCAAAACAGCTTGCAATCCAATGTTCATGTGAATAGAAAAGGCAGGAGAGTGGTCAGGTACTGTTTTCTCTCAGTTGGCAAGATGCGCACACAATCGCGGTGTTGTACAGCTTGTTTCATCACCTTTGCGAAGTTGCCGCTCTCTCCGGCTCCCGGAGACGAAGAAGCTGCTTCTTCGCGCAAAGACGATTCTGCCGCTCACAGTGCTCTGCGGTGTGCGCCTTCTGCCGAAAGAGCCCCGGGAGCGGTGCTTAGCTCTGAGAAGCACCATACGTGCTTCTTTAGCCTCTCTTCTCGTCTACATATTAGCAAAAATCTTTTCCACTCTGTCTGGCAAGGAGAAACTGTGCCAGCACAGAAAACATCTCCCATCGTGTTCTAGAGGCTGCACGGAGGTCTGCCGAGTGTTTTGCAAGAAGAGAAAGAAAGTTGTCCAAAACAGCTTGCAATCGAATGTTCATGTGATTACATAAGGCAGGAGAGTGGTCAGGTACTGTTTTCTCTAATTTGGCATGCTGCGCACACAATCGCAGTGTTATACAGCTTGTTTCATCACCTTTGCGAAGTTGCCGCTCTCTCCGGCTCCCGGAGACGAAGAAGCTGCTTCTTCGCGCAAAGACGATTCTGCCGCTCACAGTGCTCTGCGGTGTGCGCCTTCTGCCGAAAGAGGTCCGGGAGCGGTGCTTAGCTCTGCAGAGCACCGTAGCTTCGTCTTTAGCCTCTCTTCTCGTCTACATCTTAGCAAAAAGCTTTTCCACACTGTCTGGCAAGGAGAAACTGTGCCAGCACAGAAAACATCTCCCATCGTGTTCTAGAGGCTGCACGGAGGTCTGCCGAGTGTTTTGCAAGAAGAGAAAGAAAGTTGTCCAAAACAGCTTCCAATCCAATGTTCATGTGAATAGAAAAGGCAGGAGAGTGGTCAGGTACTGTTTTCTCTCACTTGGCAAGCTGCGCACACAATCGCAGTGTTGTACAGCTTGTTTCATCACCTTTGCCAAGTTGCCGCTCTCTCCGGCTCCCGGAGACGAAGAAGCTGCTTCTTCGCGCAAAGACGATTCTGCCGCTCACAGTGCTCTGCGGTGTGCGCCTTCTGCCGAAAGAGGTCCGGGAGCGGTGCTTAGCTCTGCAGAGCACCGTACCTTCGTCTTTAGCCTCTCTTCTCGTCTACATCTTAGCAAAAAGCTTTTCCACTCTGTCTGGCAAGGAGAAACTGTGCCAGCACAAAAAACATCTCCCATCGTGTTCTAGAGGCTGCACGCAGGTCTGCCGAGTGTTTTGCAAGAAGAGAAAGAAAGTTGTCCAAAACAGCTTGCAATCGAGTGTTCATGTGAATAGAAAAGGCAGGAGAGTGGTCAGGTACTGTTTTCTCTCAGTTGGCAAGCTGCGCACACAATCGCAGTGTTGTACAGCTTGTTTCATCACCTTTGCGAAGTTGCCGCTCTCTCCGGCTCCCGGAGACGAAGAAGCTGCTTCTTCGCGCAAAGACGATTCTGCCGCTCACAGTGCTCTGCGGTGTGCGCCTTCTGCCGAAAGAGGCCCGGGAGCGGTGCTTAGCTCTGCAGAGCACCGTACCTTCGTCTTTAGCCTCTCTTCTCGTCTACATCTTAGCAAAAAGCTTTTCCACTCTGTCTGGCAAGGAGAAACTGTGCCAGCACAGAAAACATCTCCCATCGTGTTCTAGAGGCTGCACGGAGGTCTGCCGAGTGTTTTGCAAGAAGAGAAAGAAAGTTGTCCAAAACAGCTTGCAATCGAATGTTCATGTGAATAGAAAAGGCAGGAGAGTGGTCAGGTACTGTTTTCTCTCAGTTGGCAAGCTGCGCACACAATCGCAGTGTTGTACAGCTTGTTTCATCACCTTTGCGAAGTTGCCGCTCTCTCCGGCTCCCGGAGACGAAGAAGCTGCTTCTTCGCGCAAAGACGATTCTGCCGCTCACAGTGCTCTGCTGTGTGCGCCTTCTGCCGAAAGAGCCTCGGGAGCGGTGCTTAGCTCTGAGAAGCACCATACGTGCTTCTTTAGCCTCTCTTCTCGTCTACATCTTAGCAAAAAGCTTTTCCACTCTGTCTGGCAGGGAGAAACTGTGCCAGCACAGAAAACATCTCCAATCGTGTTCTAGAGGCTGCACGGAGGTCTGCCGAGTGTTTTGCAAGAAGAGAAAGAAAGTTGTCCAAAACAGCTTGCAATCGAATGTTCATGTGAATAGAAAAGGCAGGAGAGTGGTCAGGTACTGTTTTCTCTCAGTTGGCAAGCTGCGCACACAATCGCAGTGTTGTACAGCTTGTTTCATCACCTTTGCGAAGTTGCCGCTCTCTCCGGCTCCCGGAGACGAAGAAGCTGCTTCTTCGCGCAAAGACGATTCTGCCGCTCCCATTGCTCTGCGGTGTGCGCCTTCTGCCGAAAGAGGTCCGGGAGCGGTGCTTAGCTCTGAGAGGCACCGTACATGCTTCTTTAGCCTCTCTTCTCGTCTACATCTTAGCAAAAAGCTTTTCCACTCTGTCTGGCAAGGAGAAACTGTGCCAGCACAGAAAACATCTCCCATCGTGTTCTAGAGGCTGCACGGAGGTCTGCCGAGTGTTTTGCAAGAAGAGAAAGAAAGTTGTCCAAAACAGCTTGCAATCGAATGTTCATGTGAATAGAAAAGGCAGGAGAGTGGTCAGGTACTGTTTTCTCTCAGTTGGCACGCTGCGCACACAATCGCAGTGTTGTACAGCTTGTTTCATCACCTTTGCGAAGTTGCCGCTCTCTCCGGCTCCCGGAGACGAAGAAGCTGCTTCTTCGCGCAAAGACGATTCTGCCGCTCACAGTGCTCTGCGGTGTGCGCCTTCTGCCGAAAGAGCCCCGGGAGCTGTGCTTAGCTCTGAGAAGCACCATACGTGCTTCTTTAGCCTCTCTTCTCGTCTACATCTTAGCAAAAAGCTTTTCCACTCTGTCTGGCAAGGAGAAACTGTGCCAGCACAGAAAACATCTCCCATCGTGTTCTAGAGGCTGCACGGAGGTCTGCCGAGTGTTTTGCAAGAAGAGAAAGAAAGTTGTCCAAAACAGCTTGCAATCGAATGTTCATGTGAATAGAAAAGGCAGGAGAGTGGTCAGGTACTGTTTTCTCTCAGTTGGCAAGCTGCGCACACAATCGCAGTGTTGTACAGCTTGTTTCATCACCTTTGCGAAGTTGCCGCTCTCTCCGGCTCCCGGAGACGAAGAAGCTGCTTCTTCGCGCAAAGACGATTCTGCCGCTCACAGTGCTCTGCGGTGTGCGCCTTCTGCCGAAAGACGCACGGGAGCGGTACTTAGCTCTGCAGAGCACCGTACCTTCGTCTTTAGCCTCTCTTCTCGTCTACATCTTAGCAAAAAGCTTTTCCACTCTGTCTGGCAAGGAGAAACTGTGCCAGCACAAAAAACATCTCCCATCGTGTTCTAGAGGCTGCACGGAGGTCTGCCGAGTGTTTTGCAAGAAGAGAAAGAAAGTTGTCCAAAACAGCTTGCAATCGAATGTTCATGTGAATAGAAAAGGCAGGAGAGTGGTCAGGTACTGTTTTCTCTCAGTTGGCAAGCTGCGAACACAATCGCAGTGTTGTACAGCTTGTTTCATCACCTTTGCCAAGTTGCCGCTCTCTCCGGCTCCCGGAGACGAAGAAGCTGCTTCTTCGCGCAAAGACGATTCTGCCGCTCACAGTGCTCTGCGGTGTGCGCCTTCTGCCGAAAGAGGTCCGGGAGCGGTGCTTAGCTCTGAGAAGCACCATACGTGCTTCTTTAGCCTTTCTTCTCGTCTACATCTTAGCAAAAAGCTTTTCCACTCTCTCTGGCAAGGAGAAACTGTGCCAGCACAGAAAACATCTCCCATCGTGTTCTAGAGGCTGCACGCAGGTCTGCCGAGTGTTTTGCAAGAAGAGAAAGAAAGTTGTCCAAAACAGCTTGCAATCGAATGTTCATGTGAATAGAAAAGGCAGGAGAGTGGTCAGGTACTGTTTTCTCTCAGTTGGCAAGATGCGCACACAATCGCGGTGTTGTACAGCTTGTTTCATCACCTTTGCGAAGTTGCCGCTCTCTCCGGCTCCCGGAGACGAAGAAGCTGCTTCTTCGCGCAAAGACGATTCTGCCGCTCACAGTGCTCTGCGGTGTGCGCCTTCTGCCGAAAGAGCCCCGGGAGCGGTGCTTAGCTCTGAGAAGCACTATACGTGCTTCTTTAGCCTCTCTTCTCGTCTACATATTAGCAAAAATCTTTTCCACTCTGTCTGGCAAGGAGAAACTGTGCCAGCACAGAAAACATCTCCCATGGTGTTCTAGAGGCTGCACGGAGGTCTGCCGAGTGTTTTGCAAGAAGAGAAAGAAAGTTGTCCAAAACAGCTTGCAATCGAATGTTCATGTGAATAGAAAAGGCAGGAGAGTGGTCAGGTACTGTTTTCTCTCAGTTGGCAAGCTGCGCACACAATCGCAGTGTTGTACAGCTTGTTTCATCACCTTTGCGAAGTTGCCGCTCTCTCCGGCTCCCGGAGACGAAGAAGCTGCTTCTTCGCGCAAAGACGATTCTGCCGCTCACAGTGCTCTGCTGTGTGCGCCTTCTGCCGAAAGAGGCCCGGGAGCGGTGCTTAGCTCTGCAGAGCACCGTACCTTCGTCTTTAGCCTCTCTTCTCGTCTACATCTTAGCAAAAAGCTTTTCCACTCTGTCTGGCAAGGAGAAACTGTGCCAGCCCAGAAAACATCTCCCATCGTGTTCTAGAGGCTGCACGGAGGTCTGCCGAGTGTTTTGCAAGAAGAGAAAGAAAGTTGTCCAAAACAGCTTCCAATCGAATGTTCATGTGAATAGAAAAGGCAGGAGAGTGGTCAGGTACTGTTTTCTCACACTTGGCAAGCTGCGCACACAATCGCAGTGTTGTACAGCTTGTTTCATCACCTTTGCCAAGTTGCCGCTCTCTCCGGCTCCCGGAGACGAAGAAGCTGCTTCTTCGCGCAAAGACGATTCTGCCGCTCCCATTGCTCTGCGGTGTGCGCCTTCTGCCGAAAGAGGTCCGGGAGCGGTGCTTAGCTCTGCAGAGCACCGTACCTTCGTCTTTAGCCTCTCTTCTCGTCTACATCTTAGCAAAAAGCTTTTCCACTCTGTCTGGCAAGGAGAAACTGTGCCAGCACAGAAAACATCTCCCATCGTGTTCTAGAGGCTGCACGGAGGTCTGCCGAGTGTTTTGCAAGAAGAGAAAGAAAGTTGTCCAAAACAGCTTGCAATCGAATGTTCATGTGAATAGAAAAGGCAGGAGAGTGGTCAGGTACTGTTTTCTCTCAGTTGGCACGCTGCGCACACAATCGCAGTGTTGTACAGCTTGTTTCATCACCTTTGCGAAGTTGCCGCTCTCTCCGGCTCCCGGAGACGAAGAAGCTGCTTCTTCGCGCAAAGACGATTCTGCCGCTCACAGTGCTCTGCGGTGTGCGCCTTCTGCCGAAAGAGCCCCGGGAGCTGTGCTTAGCTCTGAGAAGCACCATACGTGCTTCTTTAGCCTCTCTTCTCGTCTACATCTTAGCAAAAAGCTTTTCCACTCTGTCTGGCAAGGAGAAACTGTGCCAGCACAGAAAACATCTCCCATCGTGTTCTAGAGGCTGCACGGAGGTCTGCCGAGTGTTTTGCAAGAAGAGAAAGAAAGTTGTCCAAAACAGCTTCCAATCGAATGTTCATGTGAATAGAAAAGGCAGGAGAGTGGTCAGGTACTGTTTTCTCTCAGTTGGCAAGCTGCGCACACAATCGCAGTGTTGTACAGCTTGTTTCATCACCTTTGCGAAGTTGCCGCTCTCTCCGGCTCCCGGAGACGAAGAAGCTGCTTCTTCGCGCAAAGACGATTCTGCCGCTCACAGTGCTCTGCGGTGTGCGCCTTCTGCCGAAAGACGCACGGGAGCGGTACTTAGCTCTGCAGAGCACCGTACCTTCGTCTTTAGCCTCTCTTCTCGTCTACATCTTAGCAAAAAGCTTTTCCACTCTGTCTGGCAAGGAGAAACTGTGCCAGCACAAAAAACATCTCCCATCGTGTTCTAGAGGCTGCACGGAGGTCTGCCGAGTGTTTTGCAAGAAGAGAAAGAAAGTTGTCCAAAACAGCTTGCAATCGAATGTTCATGTGAATAGAAAAGGCAGGAGAGTGGTCAGGTACTGTTTTCTCTCAGTTGGCAAGCTGCGAACACAATCGCAGTGTTGTACAGCTTGTTTCATCACCTTTGCCAAGTTGCCGCTCTCTCCGGCTCCCGGAGACGAAGAAGCTGCTTCTTCGCGCAAAGACGATTCTGCCGCTCACAGTGCTCTGCGGTGTGCGCCTTCTGCCGAAAGAGGTCCGGGAGCGGTGCTTAGCTCTGAGAAGCACCATACGTGCTTCTTTAGCCTTTCTTCTCGTCTACATCTTAGCAAAAAGCTTTTCCACTCTCTCTGGCAAGGAGAAACTGTGCCAGCACAGAAAACATCTCCCATCGTGTTCTAGAGGCTGCACGCAGGTCTGCCGAGTGTTTTGCAAGAAGAGAAAGAAAGTTGTCCAAAACAGCTTGCAATCGAATGTTCATGTGAATAGAAAAGGCAGGAGAGTGGTCAGGTACTGTTTTCTCTCAGTTGGCAAGATGCGCACACAATCGCGGTGTTGTACAGCTTGTTTCATCACCTTTGCGAAGTTGCCGCTCTCTCCGGCTCCCGGAGACGAAGAAGCTGCTTCTTCGCGCAAAGACGATTCTGCCGCTCACAGTGCTCTGCGGTGTGCGCCTTCTGCCGAAAGAGCCCCGGGAGCGGTGCTTAGCTCTGAGAAGCACCATACGTGCTTCTTTAGCCTCTCTTCTCGTCTACATATTAGCAAAAATCTTTTCCACTCTGTCTGGCAAGGAGAAACTGTGCCAGCACAGAAAACATCTCCCATGGTGTTCTAGAGGCTGCACGGAGGTCTGCCGAGTGTTTTGCAAGAAGAGAAAGAAAGTTGTCCAAAACAGCTTGCAATCGAATGTTCATGTGAATAGAAAAGGCAGGAGAGTGGTCAGGTACTGTTTTCTCTCAGTTGGCAAGCTGCGCACACAATCGCAGTGTTGTACAGCTTGTTTCATCACCTTTGCGAAGTTGCCGCTCTCTCCGGCTCCCGGAGACGAAGAAGCTGCTTCTTCGCGCAAAGACGATTCTGCCGCTCACAGTGCTCTGCTGTGTGCGCCTTCTGCCGAAAGAGGCCCGGGAGCGGTGCTTAGCTCTGCAGAGCACCGTACCTTCGTCTTTAGCCTCTCTTCTCGTCTACATCTTAGCAAAAAGCTTTTCCACTCTGTCTGGCAAGGAGAAACTGTGCCAGCCCAGAAAACATCTCCCATCGTGTTCTAGAGGCTGCACGGAGGTCTGCCGAGTGTTTTGCAAGAAGAGAAAGAAAGTTGTCCAAAACAGCTTCCAATCGAATGTTCATGTGAATAGAAAAGGCAGGAGAGTGGTCAGGTACTGTTTTCTCACACTTGGCAAGCTGCGCACACAATCGCAGTGTTGTACAGCTTGTTTCATCACCTTTGCCAAGTTGCCGCTCTCTCCGGCTCCCGGAGACGAAGAAGCTGCTTCTTCGCGCAAAGACGATTCTGCCGCTCACAGTGCTCTGCGGTGTGCGCCTTCTGCCGAAAGAGCCCCGGGAGCTGTGCTTAGCTCTGAGAAGCACCATACGTGCTTCTTTAGCCTCTCTTCTCGTCTACATCTTAGCAAAAAGCTTTTCCACTCTGTCTGGCAAGGAGAAACTGTGCCAGCACAGAAAACATCTCCCATCGTGTTCTAGAGGCTGCACGGAGGTCTGCCGAGTGTTTTGCAAGAAGAGAAAGAAAGTTGTCCAAAACAGCTTGCAATCGAATGTTCATGTGAATAGAAAAGGCAGGAGAGTGGTCAGGTACTGTTTTCTCTCAGTTGGCAGGCTGCGCACACAATCGCAGTGTTGTACAGCTTGTTTCATCACCTTTGCGAAGTTGCCGCTCTCTCCGGCTCCCGGAGACGAAGAAGCTGCTTCTTCGCGCAAAGACGATTCTGCCGCTCACAGTGCTCTGCGGTGTGCGCCTTCTGCCGAAAGAGGTCCGGGAGCGGTGCTTAGCTCTGCAGAGCACCGTACCTTCGTCTTTAGCCTCTCTTCTCGTCTACATCTTAGCAAAAAGCTTTTCCACTCTGTCTGGCAAGGAGAAACTGTGCCAGCACAGAAAACATCTCCCATCGTGTTCTAGAGGCTGCACGGAGGTCTGCCGAGTGTTTTGCAAGAAGAGAAAGAAAGTTGTCCAAAACAGCTTCCAATCGAATGTTCATGTGAATAGAAAAGGCAGGAGAGTGGTCAGGTACTGTTTTCTCTCAGTTGGCAAGATGCGCACACAATCGCGGTGTTGTACAGCTTGTTTCATCACCTTTGCGAAGTTGCCGCTCTCTCCGGCTCCCGGAGACGAAGAAGCTGCTTCTTCGCGCAAAGACGATTCTGCCGCTCACAGTGCTCTGCGGTGTGCGCCTTCTGCCGAAAGAGGTCCGGGAGCGGTGCTTAGCTCTGAGAAGCACCATACGTGCTTCTTTAGCCTCTCTTCTCGTCTACATATTAGCAAAAATCTTTTCCACTCTGTCTGGCAAGGAGAAACTGTGCCAGCACAGAAAACATCTCCCATCGTGTTCTAGAGGCTGCACGGAGGTCTGCCGAGTGTTTTGCAAGAAGAGAAAGAAAGTTGTCCAAAACAGCTTGCAATCGAATGTTCATGTGATTACATAAGGCAGGAGAGCGGTCAGGTACTGTTTTCTCTAATTTGGCATGCTGCGCACACAATCGCAGTGTTGTACAGCTTGTTTCATCACCTTTGCGAAGTTGCCGCTCTCTCCGGCTCCCGGAGACGAAGAAGCTGCTTCTTCGCGCAAAGACGATTCTGCCGCTCACAGTGCTCTGCGGTGTGCGCCTTCTGCCGAAAGACGCCCGGGAGCGGTGCTTAGCTCTGCAGAGCACCGTACCTTCGTCTTTAGCCTCTCTTCTCGTCTACATCTTAGCAAAAAGCTTTTCCACACTGTCTGGCAAGGAGAAACTCTGCCAGCACAGAAAACATCTCCCATCGTGTTCTAGAGGCTGCACGGAGGTCTGCCGAGTGTTTTGCAAGAAGAGAAAGAAAGTTGTCCAAAACAGCTTGCAATCGAATGTTCATGTGAATAGAAAAGGCAGGAGAGTGGTCAGGTACTGTTTTCTCTCAGTTGGCAAGCTGCGCACACAATCGCAGTGTTGTACAGCTTGTTTCATCACCTTTGCCAAGTTGCCGCTCTCTCCGGCTCCCGGAGACGAAGAAGCTGCTTCTTCGCGCAAAGACGATTCTGCCGCTCACAGTGCTCTGCGGTGTGCGCCTTCTGGCGAAAGAGATCCGGGAGCGGTGCTTAGCTCTGCAGAGCACCGTACCTTCGTCTTTAGCCTCTCTTCTCGTCTACATCTTAGCAAAAAGCTTTTCCACTCTGTCTGGCAAGGAGAAACTGTGCCAGCACAAAAAACATCTCCCATCGTGTTCTAGAGGCTGCACGCAGGTCTGCCGAGTGTTTTGCAAGAAGAGAAAGAAAGTTGTCCAAAACAGCTTGCAATCGAATGTTCATGTGAATAGAAAAGGCAGGAGAGTGGTCAGGTACTGTTTTCTCTCTGTTGGCAAGCTGCGCACACAATCGCAGTGTTGTACAGCTTGTTTCATCACCTTTGCGAAGTTGCCGCTCTCTCCGGCTCCCGGAGACGAAGAAGCTGCTTCTTCGCGCAAAGACGATTCTGCCGCTCACAGTGCTCTGCGGTGTGCGCCTTCTGCCGAAAGAGCCCCGGGAGCTGTGCTTAGCTCTGAGAAGCACCATACGTGCTTCTTTAGCCTCTCTTCTCGTCTACATCTTAGCAAAAAGCTTTTCCACTCTGTCTGGCAAGGAGAAACTGTGCCAGCACAGAAAACATCTCCCATCGTGTTCTAGAGGCTGCACGGAGGTCTGCCGAGTGTTTTGCAAGAAGAGAAAGAAAGTTGTCCAAAACAGCTTGCAATCGAATGTTCATGTGAATAGAAAAGGCAGGAGAGTGGTCAGGTACTGTTTTCTCTCAGTTGGCAAGCTGCGCACACAATCGCAGTGTTGTACAGCTTGTTTCATCACCTTTGCGAAGTTGCCGCTCTCTCCGGCTCCCGGAGACGAAGAAGCTGCTTCTTCGCGCAAAGACGATTCTGCCGCTCACAGTGCTCTGCTGTGTGCGCCTTCTGCCGAAAGAGGTCCGGGAGCGGTGCTTAGCTCTGAGAAGCACCATACGTGCTTCTTTAGCCTCTCTTCTCGTCTACATCTTAGCAAAAAGCTTTTCCACTCTGTCTGGCAAGGAGAAACTGTGCCAGCACAGAAAACATCTCCAATCGTGTTCTAGAGGCTGCACGGAGGTCTGCCGAGTGTTTTGCAAGAAGAGAAAGAAAGTTGTCCAAAACAGCTTGCAATCGAATGTTCATGTGAATAGAAAAGGCAGGAGAGTGGTCAGGTACTGTTTTCTCTCAGTTGGCATGCTGCGCACACAATCGCAGTGTTGTACAGCTTGTTTCATCACCTTTGCGAAGTTGCCGCTCTCTCCGGCTCCCGGAGACGAAGAAGCTGCTTCTTCGCGCAAAGACGATTCTGCCGCTCACAGTGCTCTGCTGTGTGCGCCTTCTGCCGAAAGAGGTCCGGGAGCGGTGCTTAGCTCTGCAGAGCACCGTACCTTTGTCTTTAGCCTCTCTTCTCGTCTACATCTTAGCAAAAAGCTTTTCCACTCTGTCTGGCAAGGAGAAACTGTGCCAGCACAGAAAACATCTCCCATCGTGTTCTAGAGGCTGCACGCAGGTCTGCCGAGTGTTTTGCACGAAGAGAAAGAAAGTTGTCCAAAACAGCTTCCAATCGAATGTTCATGTGAATAGAAAAGGCAGGAGAGTGGTCAGGTACTGTTTTCTCTCAGTTGGCACGCTGCGCACACAATCGCAGTGTTGTACAGCTTGTTTCATCACCTTTGCGAAGTTGCCGCTCTCTCCGGCTCCCGGAGACGAAGAAGCTGCTTCTTCGCGCAAAGACGATTCTGCCGCTCACAGTGCTCTGCGGTGTGCGCCTTCTGCCGAAAGAGCCCCGGGAGCTGTGCTTAGATCTGAGAAGCACCATACGTGCTTCTTTAGCCTCTCTTCTCGTCTACATCTTAGCAAAAAGCTTTTCCACTGTGTCTGGCAAGGAGAAACTGTGCCAGCACAAAAAACATCTCCCATCGTGTTCTAGAGGCTGCACGGAGGTCTGCCGAGTGTTTTGCAAGAAGAGAAAGAAAGTTGTCCAAAACAGCTTGCAATCGAATGTTCATGTGAATAGAAAAGGCAGGAGAGTGGTCAGGTACTGTTTTCTCTCAGTTGGCAAGCTGCGCACACAATCGCAGTGTTGTACAGCTTGTTTCATCACCTTTGCGAAGTTGCCGCTCTCTCCGGCTCCCGGAGACGAAGAAGCTGCTTCTTCGCGCAAAGACGATTCTGCCGCTCACAGTGCTCTGCTGTGTGCGCCTTCTGCCGAAAGAGGCCCGGGAGCGGTGCTTAGCTCTGCAGAGCACCGTACCTTCGTCTTTAGCCTCTCTTCTCGTCTACATCTTAGCAAAAAGCTTTTCCACTCTGTCTGGCAAGGAGAAACTGTGCCAGCCCAGAAAACATCTCCCATCGTGTTCTAGAGGCTGCACGGAGGTCTGCCGAGTGTTTTGCAAGAAGAGAAAGAAAGTTGTCCAAAACAGCTTGCAATCGAATGTTCATGTGAATAGAAAAGGCAGGAGAGTGGTCAGGTACTGTTTTCTCTCACTTGGCAAGCTGCGCACACAATCGCAGTGTTGTACAGCTTGTTTCATCACCTTTGCCAAGTTGCCGCTCTCTCCGGCTCCCGGAGACGAAGAAGCTGCTTCTTCGCGCAAAGACGATTCTGCCGCTCACAGTGCTCTGCGGTGTGCGCCTTCTGCCGAAAGAGCCCCGGGAGCTGTGCTTAGCTCTGAGAAGCACCATACGTGCTTCTTTAGCCTCTCTTCTCGTCTACATCTGAGCAAAAAGCTTTTCCACTCTGTCTGGCAAGGAGAAACTGTGCCAGCACAGAAAACATCTCCCATCGTGTTCTAGAGGCTGCACGGAGGTCTGCCGAGTGTTTTGCAAGAAGAGAAAGAAAGTTGTCCAAAACAGCTTGCAATCGAATGTTCATGTGAATAGAAAAGGCAGGAGAGTGGTCAGGTACTGTTTTCTCTCAGTTGGCAAGCTGCGCACACAATCGCAGTGTTGTACAGCTTGTTTCATCACCTTTGCCAAGTTGCCGCTCTCTCCGGCTCCCGGAGACGAAGAAGCTGCTTCTTCGCGCAAAGACGATTCTGCCGCTCACAGTGCTCTGCGGTGTGCGCCTTCTGCCGAAAGAGCCCCGGGAGCTGTGCTTAGCTCTGAGAAGCACCATACGTGCTTCTTTAGCCTCTCTTCTCGTCTACATCTTAGCAAAAAGCTTTTCCACTCTGTCTGGCAAGGAGAAACTGTGCCAGCACAGAAAACATCTCCCATCGTGTTCTAGAGGCTGCACGGAGGTCTGCCGAGTGTTTTGCAAGAAGAGAAAGAAAGTTGTCCAAAACAGCTTGCAATCGAATGTTCATGTGAATAGAAAAGGCAGGAGAGTGGTCAGGTACTGTTTTCTCTCACTTGGCAAGCTGCGCACACAATCGCAGTGTTGTACAGCTTGTTTCATCACCTTTGCCAAGTTGCCGCTCTCTCCGGCTCCCGGAGACGAAGAAGCTGCTTCTTCGCGCAAAGACGATTCTGCCGCTCACAGTGCTCTGCGGTGTGCGCCTTCTGCCGAAAGAGGTCCGGGAGCGGTGCTTAGCTCTGCAGAGCACAGTACCTTCGTCTTTAGCCTCTCTTCTCGTCTACATCTTAGCAAAAAGCTTTTCCACTGTGTCTGGCAAGGAGAAACTGTGCCAGCACAGAAAACATCTCCCATCGTGTTCTAGAGGCTGCACGGAGGTCTGCCGAGTGTTTTGCAAGAAGAGAAAGAAAGTTGTCCAAAACAGCTTGCAATCGAATGTTCATGTGAATAGAAAAGGCAGGAGAGTGGTCAGGTACTGTTTTCTCTCAGTTGGCATGCTGCGCACACAATCGCAGTGTTGTACAGCTTGTTTCATCACCTTTGCGAAGTTGCCGCTCTCTCCGGCTCCCGGAGACGAAGAAGCTGCTTCTTCGCGCAAAGACGATTCTGCCGCTCACAGTGCTCTGCGGTGTGCGCCTTCTGCCGAAAGAGGTCCGGGAGCGGTGCTTAGCTCTGCAGAGCACCGTACCTTTGTCTTTAGCCTCTCTTCTCGTCTACATCTTAGCAAAAAGCTTTTCCACTCTGTCTGGCAAGGAGAAACTGTGCCAGCACAGAAAACATCTCCCATCGTGTTCTAGAGGCTGCACGGAGGTCTGCCGAGTGTTTTGCAAGAAGAGAAAGAAAGTTGTCCAAAACAGCTTGCAATCGAATGTTCATGTGAATAGAAAAGGCAGGAGAGTGGTCAGGTACTGTTTTCTCTCAGTTGGCACGCTGCGCACACAATCGCAGTGTTGTACAGCTTGTTTCATCACCTTTGCGAAGTTGCCGCTCTCTCCGGCTCCCGGAGACGAAGAAGCTGCTTCTTCGCGCAAAGACGATTCTGCCGCTCACAGTGCTCTGCGGTGTGCGCCTTCTGCCGAAAGAGGTCCGGGAGCGGTGCTTAGCTCTGCAGAGCACAGTACCTTCGTCTTTAGCCTCTCTTCTCGTCTACATCTTAGCAAAAAGCTTTTCCACTCTGTCTGGCAAGGAGAAACTGTGCCAGCACAGAAAACATCTCCCATCGTGTTCTAGAGGCTGCACGGAGGTCTGCCGAGTGTTTTGCAAGAAGATAAAGAAAGTTGTCCAAAACAGCTTGCAATCGAATGTTCATGTGAATAGAAAAGGCAGGAGAGTGGTCAGGTACTGTTTTCTCTCAGTTGGCAAGCTGCGCACACAATGGCAGTGTTGTACAGCTTGTTTCATCACCTTTGCGAAGTTGCCGCTCTCTCCGGCTCCCGGAGACGAAGAAGCTGCTTCTTCGCGCAAAGACGATTCTGCCGCTCACAGTGCTCTGCTGTGTGCGCCTTCTGCCGAAAGAGGCCCGGGAGCGGTGCTTAGCTCTGCAGAGCACCGTACCTTCGTCTTTAGCCTCTCTTCTCGTCTACATCTTAGCAAAAAGCTTTTCCACTCTGTCTGGCAAGGAGAAACTGTGCCAGCCCAGAAAACATCTCCCATCGTGTTCTAGAGGCTGCACGCAGGTCTGCCGAGTGTTTTGCAAGAAGAGAAAGAAAGTTGTCCAAAACAGCTTCCAATCGAATGTTCATGTGAATAGAAAAGGCAGGAGAGTGGTCAGGTACTGTTTTCTCTCACTTGGCAAGCTGCGCACACAATCGCAGTGTTGTACAGCTTGTTTCATCACCTTTGCCAAGTTGCCGCTCTCTCCGGCTCCCGGAGACGAAGAAGCTGCTTCTTCGCGCAAAGACGATTCTGCCGCTCACAGTGCTCTGCGGTGTGCGCCTTCTGCCGAAAGAGCCCCGGGAGCTGTGCTTAGCTCTGAGAAGCACCATACGTGCTTCTTTAGCCTCTCTTCTCGTCTACATCTTAGCAAAAAGCTTTTCCACTCTGTCTGGCAAGGAGAAACTGTGCCAGCACAGAAAACATCTCCCATCGTGTTCTAGAGGCTGCACGGAGGTCTGCCGAGTGTTTTGCAAGAAGAGAAAGAAAGTTGTCCAAAACAGCTTGCAATCGAATGTTCATGTGAATAGAAAAGGCAGGAGAGTGGTCAGGTACTGTTTTCTCTCAGTTGGCAAGCTGCGCACACAATCGCAGTGTTGTACAGCTTGTTTCATCACCTTTGCCAAGTTGCCGCTCTCTCCGGCTCCCGGAGACGAAGAAGCTGCTTCTTCGCGCAAAGACGATTCTGCCGCTCACAGTGCTCTGCGGTGTGCGCCTTCTGCCGAAAGAGCCCCGGGAGCTGTGCTTAGCTCTGAGAAGCACCATACGTGCTTCTTTAGCCTCTCTTCTCGTCTACATCTTAGCAAAAAGCTTTTCCACTCTGTCTGGCAAGGAGAAACTGTGCCAGCACAGAAAACATCTCCCATCGTGTTCTAGAGGCTGCACGGAGGTCTGCCGAGTGTTTTGCAAGAAGAGAAAGAAAGTTGTCCAAAACAGCTTGCAATCGAATGTTCATGTGAATAGAAAAGGCAGGAGAGTGGTCAGGTACTGTTTTCTCTCAGTTGGCAAGCTGCGCACACAATCGCAGTGTTGTACAGCTTGTTTCATCACCTTTGCCAAGTTGCCGCTCTCTCCGGCTCCCGGAGACGAAGAAGCTGCTTCTTCGCGCAAAGACGATTCTGCCGCTCACAGTGCTCTGCGGTGTGCGCCTTCTGCCGAAAGAGGTCCGGGAGCGGTGCTTAGCTCTGCAGAGCACAGTACCTTCGTCTTTAGCCTCTCTTCTCGTCTACATCTTAGCAAAAAGCTTTTCCACTCTGTCTGGCAAGGAGAAACTGTGCCAGCACAGAAAACATCTCCCATCGTGTTCTAGAGGCTGCACGGAGGTCTGCCGAGTGTTTTGCAAGAAGAGAAAGAAAGTTGTCCAAAACAGCTTGCAATCGAATGTTCATGTGAATAGAAAAGGCAGGAGAGTGGTCAGGTACTGTTTTCTCTCACTTGGCAAGCTGCGCACACAATCGCAGTGTTGTACAGCTTGTTTCATCACCTTTGCCAAGTTGCCGCTCTCTCCGGCTCCCGGAGACGAAGAAGCGGCTTCTTCGCGCAAAGACGATTCTGCCGCTCACAGTGCTCTGCGGTGTGCGCCTTCTGCCGAAAGAGGTCCGGGAGCGGTGCTTAGCTCTGCAGAGCACCGTACCTTCGTCTTTAGCCTCTCTTCTCGTCTACATCTTAGCAAAAAGCTTTTCCACTCTGTCTGGCAAGGAGAAACTGTGCCAGCACAGAAAACATCTCCCATCGTGTTCTAGAGGCTGCACGGAGGTCTGCCGAGTGTTTTGCAAGAAGAGAAAGAAAGTTGTCCAAAACAGCTTGCAATCGAATGTTCATGTGAATAGAAAAGGCAGGAGAGTGGTCAGGTACTGTTTTCTCTCAGTTGGCAAGATGCGCACACAATCGCGGTGTTGTACAGCTTGTTTCATCACCTTTGCGAAGTTGCCGCTCTCTCCGGCTCCCGGAGACGAAGAAGCTGCTTCTTCGCGCAAAGACGATTCTGCCGCTCACAGTGCTCTACGGTGTGCGCCTTCTGCCGAAAGAGCCCCGGGAGCGGTGCTTAGCTCTGAGAAGCACCATACGTGCTTCTTTAGCCTCTCTTCTCGTCTACATATTAGCAAAAAATCTTTTCCACTCTGTCTGGCAAGGAGAAACTGTGCCAGCACAGAAAACATCTCCCATCGTGTTCTAGAGGCTGCACGGAGGTCTGCCGAGTGTTTTGCAAGAAGAGAAAGAAAGTTGTCCAAAACAGCTTGCAATCGAATGTTCATGTGATTACATAAGGCAGGAGAGCGGTCAGGTACTGTTTTCTCTAATTTGGCATGCTGCGCACACAATCGCAGTGTTGTACAGCTTGTTTCATCACCTTTGCGAAGTTGCCGCTCTCTCCGGCTCCCGGAGACGAAGAAGCTGCTTCTTCGCGCAAAGACGATTCTGCCGCTCACAGTGCTCTGCGGTGTGCGCCTTCTGCCGAAAGACGCCCGGGAGCGGTGCTTAGCTCTGCAGAGCACCGTACCTTCGTCTTTAGCCTCTCTTCTCGTCTACATCTTAGCAAAAAGCTTTTCCACACTGTCTGGCAAGGAGAAACTGTGCCAGCACAGAAAACATCTCCCATCGTGTTCTAGAGGCTGCACGGAGGTCTGCCGAGTGTTTTGCAAGAAGAGAAAGAAAGTTGTCCAAAACAGCTTGCAATCGAATGTTCATGTGAATAGAAAAGGCAGGAGAGTGGTCAGGTACTGTTTTCTCTCACTTGGCAAGCTGCGCACACAATCGCAGTGTTGTACAGCTTGTTTCATCACCTTTGCCAAGTTGCCGCTCTCTCCGGCTCCCGGAGACGAAGAAGCTGCTTCTTCGCGCAAAGACGATTCTGCCGCTCACAGTGCTCTGCGGTGTGCGCCTTCTGCCGAAAGACGCCCGGGAGCGGTGCTTAGCTCTGCAGAGCACCGTACCTTCGTCTTTAGCCTCTCTTCTCGTCTACATCTTAGCAAAAAGCTTTTCCACTCTGTCTGGCAAGGAGAAACTGTGCCAGCACAAAAAACATCTCCCATCGTGTTCTAGAGGCTGCACGCAGGTCTGCCGAGTGTTTTGCAAGAAGAGAAAGAAAGTTGTCCAAAACAGCTTGCAATCGAATGTTCATGTGAATAGAAAAGGCAGGAGAGTGGTCAGGTACTGTTTTCTCTCAGTTGGCAAGCTGCGCACACAATCGCAGTGTTGTACAGCTTGTTTCATCACCTTTGCGAAGTTGCCGCTCTCTCCGGCTCCCGGAGACGAAGAAGCTGCTTCTTCGCGCAAAGACGATTCTGCCGCTCCCAGTGCTCTGCGGTGTGCGCCTTCTGCCGAAAGAGGTCCGGGAGCGGTGCTTAGCTCTGAGAGGCACCGTACATGCTTCTTTAGCCTCTCTTCTCGTCTACATCTTAGCAAAAAGCTTTTCCACTCTGTCTGGCAAGGAGAAACTGTGCCAGCACAGAAAACATCTCCCATCGTGTTCTAGAGGCTGCACGGAGGTCTGCCGAGTGTTTTGCAAGAAGAGAAAGAAAGTTGTCCAAAACAGCTTGCAATCGAATGTTCATGTGAATAGAAAAGGCAGGAGAGTGGTCAGGTACTGTTTTCTCTCAGTTGGCACGCTGCGCACACAATCGCAGTGTTGTACAGCTTGTTTCATCACCTTTGCGAAGTTGCCGCTCTCTCCGGCTCCCGGAGACGAAGAAGCTGCTTCTTCGCGCAAAGACGATTCTGCCGCTCACAGTGCTCTGCGGTGTGCGCCTTCTGCCGAAAGAGCCCCGGGAGCTGTGCTTAGCTCTGAGAAGCACCATACGTGCTTCTTTAGCCTCTCTTCTCGTCTACATCTTAGCAAAAAGCTTTTCCACTCTGTCTGGCAAGGAGAAACTGTGCCAGCACAGAAAACATCTCCCATCGTGTTCTAGAGGCTGCACGGAGGTCTGCCGAGTGTTTTGCAAGAAGAGAAAGCAAGTTGTCCAAAACAGCTTGCAATCGAATGTTCATGTGAATAGAAAAGGCAGGAGAGTGGTCAGGTACTGTTTTCTCTCAGTTGGAAAGCTGCGCACACAATCGCAGTGTTGTACAGCTTGTTTCATCACCTTTGCCAAGTTGCCGCTCTCTCCGGCTCCCGGAGACGAAGAAGCTGCTTCTTCGCGCAAAGACGATTCTGCCGCTCACAGTGCTCTGCTGTGTGCGCCTTCTGCCGAAAGAGGCCCGGGAGCGGTGCTTAGCTCTGCAGAGCACCGTACCTTCGTCTTTAGCCTCTCTTCTCGTCTACATCTTAGCAAAAAGCTTTTCCACTCTGTCTGGCAAGGAGAAACTGTGCCAGCACAGAAAACATCTCCCATCGTGTTCTAGAGGCTGCACGGAGGTCTGCCGAGTGTTTTGCAAGAAGAGAAAGAAAGTTGTCCAAAACAGCTTGCAATCGAATGTTCATGTGAATAGAAAAGGCAGGAGAGTGGTCAGGTACTGTTTTCTCTCAGTTGGCAAGCTGCGAACACAATCGCAGTGTTGTACAGCTTGTTTCATCACCTTTGCCAAGTTGCCGCTCTCTCCGGCTCCCGGAGACGAAGAAGCTGCTTCTTCGCGCAAAGACGATTCTGCCGCTCACAGTGCTCTGCGGTGTGCGCCTTCTGCCGAAAGAGGTCCGGGAGCGGTACTTAGCTCTGAGAAGCACCATACGTGCTTCTTTAGCCTTTCTTCTCGTCTACATCTTAGCAAAAAGCTTTTCCACTCTCCCTGGCAAGGAGAAACTGTGCCAGCACAGAAAACATCTCCCATCGTGTTCTAGAGGCTGCACGGAGGTCTGCCGAGTGTTTTGCAAGAAGAGAAAGAAAGTTGTCCAAAACAGCTTGCAATCGAATGTTCATGTGAATAGAAAAGGCAGGAGAGTGGTCAGGTACTGTTTTCTCTCAGTTGGCACGCTGCGCACACAATCGCAGTGTTGTACAGCTTGTTTCATCACCTTTGCGAAGTTGCCGCTCTCTCCGGCTCCCGGAGACGAAGAAGCTGCTTCTTCGCGCAAAGACGATTCTGCCGCTCACAGTGCTCTGCGGTGTGCGCCTTCTGCCGAAAGAGCCCCGGGAGCGGTGCTTAGCTCTGAGAACCACCATACGTGCTTCTTTAGCCTCTCTTCTCGTCTACATCTTAGCAAAAAGCTTTTCCACTCTGTCTGGCAAGGAGAAACTGTGCCAGCACAGAAAACATCTCCCATCGTGTTCTAGAGGCTGCACGGAGGTCTGCCGAGTGTTTTGCAAGAAGAGAAAGAAAGTTGTCCAAAACAGCTTGCAATCGAATGTTCATGTGAATAGAAAAGGCAGGAGAGTGGTCAGGTACTGTTTTCTCTCAGTTGGCAAGCTGCGCACACAATCGCAGTGTTGTACAGCTTGTTTCATCACCTTTGCGAAGTTGCCGCTCTCTCCGGCTCCCGGAGACGAAGAAGCTGCTTCTTCGCGCAAAGACGATTCTGCCGCTCACAGTGCTCTGCGGTGTGCGCCTTCTGCCGAAAGAGGTCCGGGAGCGGTGCTTAGCTCTGCAGAGCACCGTACCTTCGTCTTTAGCCTCTCTTCTCGTCTACATCTTAGCAAAAAGCTTTTCCACTCTGTCTGGCAAGGAGAAACTGTGCCAGCACAGAAAACATCTCCCATCGTGTTCTAGAGGCTGCACGGAGGTCTGCCGAGTGTTTTGCAAGAAGAGAAAGAAAGTTGTCCAAAACAGCTTCCAATCCAATGTTCATGTGACTAGAAAAGGCAGGAGAGTGGTCAGGTACTGTTTTGTCTCACTTGGCAAGCTGCGCACACAATCGCAGTGTTGTACAGCTTGTTTCATCACCTTTGCGAAGTTGCCGCTCTCTCCGGCTCCCGGAGACGAAGAAGCGGCTTCTTCGCGCAAAGACGATTCTGCCGCTCACAGTGCTCTGCAGTGTGCGCCTTCTGCCGAAAGAGGTCCGGGAGCGGTGCTTAGCTCTGCAGAGCACCGTACCTTCGTCTTTAGCCTCTCTTCTCGTCTACATCTTAGCAAAAAGCTTTTCCACTCTGTCTGGCAAGGAGAAACTGTGCCAGCACAGAAAACATCTCCCATCGTGTTCTAGAGGCTGCACGGAGGTCTGCCGAGTGTTTTGCAAGAAGAGAAAGAAAGTTGTCCAAAACAGCTTGCAATCGAATGTTCATGTGAATAGAAAAGGCAGGAGAGTGGTCAGGTACTGTTTCCTCTCAGTTGGCAAGATGCGCACACAATCGCGGTGTTGTACAGCTTGTTTCATCACCTTTGCGAAGTTGCCGCTCTCTCCGGCTCCCGGAGACGAAGAAGCTGCTTCTTCGCGCAAAGACGATTCTGCCGCTCACAGTGCTCTGCGGTGTGCGCCTTCTGCCGAAAGAGGTCCGGGAGCGGTGCTTAGCTCTGAGAAGCACCATACGTGCTTCTTTAGCCTCTCTTCTCGTCTACATATTAGCAAAAATCTTTTCCACTCTGTCTGGCAAGGAGAAACTGTGCCAGCACAGAAAACATCTCCCATGGTGTTCTAGAGGCTGCACGGAGGTCTGCCGAGTGTTTTGCAAGAAGAGAAAGAAAGTTGTCCAAAACAGCTTGCAATCGAATGTTCATGTGAATAGAAAAGGCAGGAGAGTGGTCAGGTACTGTTTTCTCTCAGTTGGCAAGCTGCGCACACAATCGCAGTGTTGTACAGCTTGTTTCATCACCTTTGCGAAGTTGCCGCTCTCTCCGGCTCCCGGAGACGAAGAAGCTGCTTCTTCGCGCAAAGACGATTCTGCCGCTCACAGTGCTCTGCTGTGTGCGCCTTCTGCCGAAAGAGGCCCGGGAGCTGTGCTTAGCTCTGCAGAGCACCGTACCTTCGTCTTTAGCCTCTCTTCTCGTCTACATCTTAGCAAAAAGCTTTTCCACTCTGTCTGGCAAGGAGAAACTGTGCCAGCACAGAAAACATCTCCCATCGTGTTCTAGAGGCTGCACGGAGGTCTGCCGAGTGTTTTGCAAGAAGAGAAAGAAAGTTGTCCAAAACAGCTTGCAATCAAATATTCATGTGAATAGAAAAGGCAGGAGAGTGGTCAGGTACTGTTTTCTCTCAGTTGGCACGCTACGCACACAATCGCAGTGTTGTACAGCTTGTTTCATCACCTTTGCGAAGTTGCCGCTCTCTCCGGCTCCCGGAGACGAAGAAGCTGCTTCTTCGCGCAAAGACGATTCTGCCGCTCACAGCGCTCTACGATGTGCGCCTTCTGCCGAAAGAGCCCCGGGAGCTGTGCTTAGCTCTGAGAAGCACCATACGTGCTTCTTTAGCCTCTCTTCTCGTCTACATCTTAGCAAAAAGCTTTTCCACTCTGTCTGGCAAGGAGAAACTGTGCCAGCACAGAAAACATCTCCCATCGTGTTCTAGAGGCTGCACGGAGGTCTGCCGAGTGTTTTGCAAGAAGAGTAAGAAAGTTGTCCAAAACAGCTTGCAATCGAATGTTCATGTGAATAGAAAAGGCAGGAGAGTGGTCAGGTACTGTTTTCTCTCACTTGGCAAGCTGCGCACACAATCGCAGTGTTGTACAGCTTGTTTCATCACCTTTGCCAAGTTGCCGCTCTCTCCGGCTCCCGGAGACGAAGAAGCTGCTTCTTCGCGCAAAGACGATTCTGCCGCTCACAGTGCTCTGCGGTGTGCGCCTTCTGCCGAAAGAGCCCCGGGAGCTGTGCTTAGCTCTGAGAAGCACCTTACGTGCTTCTTTAGCCTCTCTTCTCGTCTACATCTTAGCAAAAAGCTTTTCCACTCTGTCTGGCAAGGAGAAACTCTGCCAGCACAGAAAACATCTCCCATCGTGTTCTAGAGGCTGCACGCAGGTCTGCCGAGTGTTTTGCAAGAAGAGAAAGAAAGTTGTCCAAAACAGCTTCCAATCGAATGTTCATGTGAATAGAAAAGGCAGGAGAGTGGTCAGGTACTGTTTTCTCTCAGTTGGCAAGCTGCGCACACAATCGCAGTGTTGTACAGCTTGTTTCATCACCTTTGCCAAGTTGCCGCTCTCTCCGGCTCCCGGAGACGAAGAAGCTGCTTCTTCGCGCAAAGACGATTCTGCCGCTCACAGTGCTCTGCGGTGTGCGCCTTCTGCCGAAAGACGCCAGGGAGCGGTGCTTAGCTCTGCAGAGCACCGTACCTTCGTCTTTAGCCTCTCTTCTCGTCTACATCTTAGCAAAAAGCTTTTCCACTCTGTCTGGCAAGGAGAAACTGTGCCAGCAAAAAAACATCTCCCATCGTGTTCTAGAGGCTGCACGGAGGTCTGCCGAGTGTTTTGCAAGAAGAGAAAGAAAGTTGTCCAAAACAGCTTGCAATCGAATGTTCATGTGAATAGAAAAGGCAGGAGAGTGGTCAGGTACTGTTTTCTCTCAGTTGGCAAGCTGCGCACACAATCGCAGTGTTGTACAGCTTGTTTCATCACCTTTGCGAAGTTGCCGCTCTCTCCGGCTCCCGGAGACGAAGAAGCTGCTTCTTCGCGCAAAGACGATTCTGCCGCTCACAGTGCTCTGCTGTGTGCGCCTTCTGCCGAAAGAGGTCCGGGAGCGGTGCTTAGCTCTGCAGAGCACCGTACCTTTGTCTTTAGCCTCTCTTCTCGTCTACATCTTAGCAAAAAGCTTTTCCACTCTGTCTGGCAAGGAGAAACTGTGCCAGCACAGAAAACATCTCCCATCGTGTTCTAGAGGCTGCACGGAGGTCTGCCGAGTGTTTTGCAAGAAGAGAAAGAAAGTTGTCCAAAACAGCTTGCAATCGAATGTTCATGTGAATAGAAAAGGCAGGAGAGTGGTCAGGAACTGTTTTCTCTCAGTTGGCACGCTGCGCACACAATCGCAGTGTTGTACAGCTTGTTTCATCACCTTTGCGAAGTTGCCGCTCTCTCCGGCTCCCGGAGACGAAGAAGCTGCTTGTTCGCGCAAAGACGATTCTGCCGCTCACAGTGCTCTGCGGTGTGCGCCTTCTGCCGAAAGAGCCCCGGGAGCTGTGCTTAGCTCTGAGAAGCACCATACGTGCTTCTTTATCCTCTCTTCTCGTCTACATCTTAGCAAAAAGCTTTTCCACTCTGTCTGGCAAGGAGAAACTGTGCCAGCACAGAAAACATCTCCCATCGTGTTCTAGAGGCTGCACGGAGGTCTGCCGAGTGTTTTGCAAGAAGAGAAAGAAAGTTGTCCAAAACAGCTTCCAATCGAATGTTCATGTGAATAGAAAAGGCAGGAGAGTGGTCAGGTACTGTTTTCTCTCAGTTGGCAAGCTGCGCACACAATCGCAGTGTTGTACAGCTTGTTTCATCACCTTTGCGAAGTTGCCGCTCTCTCCGGCTCCCGGAGACGAAGAAGCTGCTTCTTCGCGCAAAGACGATTCTGCCGCTCACAGTGCTCTGCTGTGTGCGCCTTCTGCCGAAAGAGGCCCGGGAGCGGTGCTTAGCTCTGCAGAGCACCGTACCTTCGTCTTTAGCCTCTCTTCTCGTCTACATCTTAGCAAAAAGCTTTTCCACTCTGTCTGGCAAGGAGAAACTGTGCCAGCCCAGAAAACATCTCCCATCGTGTTCTAGAGGCTGCACGGAGGTCTGCCGAGTGTTTTGCAAGAAGAGAAAGAAAGTTGTCCAAAACAGCTTGCAATCGAATGTTCATGTGAATAGAAAAGGCAGGAGAGTGGTCAGGTACTGTTTTCTCTCACTTGGCAAGCTGCGCACACAATCGCAGTGTTGTACAGCTTGTTTCATCACCTTTGCCAAGTTGCCGCTCTCTCCGGCTCCCGGAGACGAAGAAGCTGCTTCTTCGCGCAAAGACGATTCTGCCGCTCACAGTGCTCTGCGGTGTGCGCCTTCTGCCGAAAGAGCCCCGGGAGCTGTGCTTAGCTCTGAGAAGCACCATACGTGCTTCTTTAGCCTCTCTTCTCGTCTACATCTGAGCAAAAAGCTTTTCCACTCTGTCTGGCAAGGAGAAACTGTGCCAGCACAGAAAACATCTCCCATCGTGTTCTAGAGGCTGCACGGAGGTCTGCCGAGTGTTTTGCAAGAAGAGAAAGAAAGTTGTCCAAAACAGCTTGCAATCGAATGTTCATGTGAATAGAAAAGGCAGGAGAGTGGTCAGGTACTGTTTTCTCTCAGTTGGCAAGCTGCGCACACAATCGCAGTGTTGTACAGCTTGTTTCATCACCTTTGCCAAGTTGCCGCTCTCTCCGGCTCCCGGAGACGAAGAAGCTGCTTCTTCGCGCAAAGACGATTCTGCCGCTCACAGTGCTCTGCGGTGTGCGCCTTCTGCCGAAAGAGCCCCGGGAGCTGTGCTTAGCTCTGAGAAGCACCATACGTGCTTCTTTAGCCTCTCTTCTCGTCTACATCTTAGCAAAAAGCTTTTCCACTCTGTCTGGCAAGGAGAAACTGTGCCAGCACAGAAAACATCTCCCATCGTGTTCTAGAGGCTGCACGGAGGTCTGCCGAGTGTTTTGCAAGAAGAGAAAGAAAGTTGTCCAAAACAGCTTGCAATCGAATGTTCATGTGAATAGAAAAGGCAGGAGAGTGGTCAGGTACTGTTTTCTCTCACTTGGCAAGCTGCGCACACAATCGCAGTGTTGTACAGCTTGTTTCATCACCTTTGCCAAGTTGCCGCTCTCTCCGGCTCCCGGAGACGAAGAAGCTGCTTCTTCGCGCAAAGACGATTCTGCCGCTCACAGTGCTCTGCGGTGTGCGCCTTCTGCCGAAAGAGGTCCGGGAGCGGTGCTTAGCTCTGCAGAGCACAGTACCTTCGTCTTTAGCCTCTCTTCTCGTCTACATCTTAGCAAAAAGCTTTTCCACTGTGTCTGGCAAGGAGAAACTGTGCCAGCACAGAAAACATCTCCCATCGTGTTCTAGAGGCTGCACGGAGGTCTGCCGAGTGTTTTGCAAGAAGAGAAAGAAAGTTGTCCAAAACAGCTTGCAATCGAATGTTCATGTGAATAGAAAAGGCAGGAGAGTGGTCAGGTACTGTTTTCTCTCACTTGGCAAGCTGCGCACACAATCGCAGTGTTGTACAGCTTGTTTCATCACCTTTGCCAAGTTGCCGCTCTCTCCGGCTCCCGGAGACGAAGAAGCGGCTTCTTCGCGCAAAGACGATTCTGCCGCTCACAGTGCTCTGCGGTGTGCGCCTTCTGCCGAAAGAGGTCCGGGAGCGGTGCTTAGCTCTGCAGAGCACCGTACCTTCGTCTTTAGCCTCTCTTCTCGTCTACATCTTAGCAAAAAGCTTTTCCACTCTGTCTGGCAAGGAGAAACTGTGCCAGCACAGAAAACATCTCCCATCGTGTTCTAGAGGCTGCACGGAGGTCTGCCGAGTGTTTTGCAAGAAGAGAAAGAAAGTTGTCCAAAACAGCTTGCAATCGAATGTTCATGTGAATAGAAAAGGCAGGAGAGTGGTCAGGTACTGTTTTCTCTCAGTTGGCAAGATGCGCACACAATCGCGGTGTTGTACAGCTTGTTTCATCACCTTTGCGAAGTTGCCGCTCTCTCCGGCTCCCGGAGACGAAGAAGCTGCTTCTTCGCGCAAAGACGATTCTGCCGCTCACAGTGCTCTGCGGTGTGCGCCTTCTGCCGAAAGAGCCCCGGGAGCGGTGCTTAGCTCTGAGAAGCACCATACGTGCTTCTTTAGCCTCTCTTCTCGTCTACATATTAGCAAAAAATCTTTTCCACTCTGTCTGGCAAGGAGAAACTGTGCCAGCACAGAAAACATCTCCCATCGTGTTCTAGAGGCTGCACGGAGGTCTGCCGAGTGTTTTGCAAGAAGAGAAAGAAAGTTGTCCAAAACAGCTTGCAATCGAATGTTCATGTGAATAGAAAAGGCAGGAGAGTGGTCAGGTACTGTTTTCTCTCAGTTGGCAAGCTGCGCACACAATCGCAGTGTTGTACAGCTTGTTTCATCACCTTTGCGAAGTTGCCGCTCTCTCCGGCTCCCGGAGACGAAGAAGCTGCTTCTTCGCGCAAAGACGATTCTGCCGCTCACAGTGCTCTGCGGTGTGCGCCTTCTGCCGAAAGACGCCCGGGAGCGGTGCTTAGCTCTGCAGAGCACCGTACCTTCGTCTTTAGCCTCTCTTCTCGTCTACATCTTAGCAAAAAGCTTTTCCACACTGTCTGGCAAGGAGAAACTGTGCCAGCACAGAAAACATCTCCCATCGTGTTCTAGAGGCTGCACGGAGGTCTGCCGAGTGTTTTGCAAGAAGAGAAAGAAAGTTGTCCAAAACAGCTTCCAATCGAATGTTCATGTGAATAGAAAAGGCAGGAGAGTGGTCAGGTACTGTTTTCTCTCACTTGGCAAGCTGCGCACACAATCGCAGTGTTGTACAGCTTGTTTCATCACCTTTGCCAAGTTGCCGCTCTCTCCGGCTCCCGGAGACGAAGAAGCTGCTTCTTCGCGCAAAGACGATTCTGCCGCTCACAGTGCTCTGCGGTGTGCGCCTTCTGCCGAAAGAGGTCCGGGAGCGGTGCTTAGCTCTGCAGAGCACCGTACCTTCGTCTTTAGCCTCTCTTCTCGTCTACATCTTAGCAAAAAGCTTTTCCACTCTGTCTGGCAAGGAGAAACTGTGCCAGCACAAAAAACATCTCCCATCGTGTTCTAGAGGCTGCACGCAGGTCTGCCGAGTGTTTTGCAAGAAGAGAAAGAAAGTTGTCCAAAACAGCTTGCAATCGAATGTTCATGTGAATAGAAAAGGCAGGAGAGTGGTCAGGTACTGTTTTCTCTCAGTTGGCAAGCTGCGCACACAATCGCAGTGTTGTACAGCTTGTTTCATCACCTTTGCCAAGTTGCCGCTCTCTCCGGCTCCCGGAGACGAAGAAGCTGCTTCTTCGCGCAAAGACGATTCTGCCGCTCCCAGTGCTCTGCGGTGTGCGCCTTCTGCCGAAAGAGGTCCGGGAGCGGTGCTTAGCTCTGAGAGGCACCGTACATGCTTCTTTAGCCTCTCTTCTCGTCTACATCTTAGCAAAAAGCTTTTCCACTCTGTCTGGCAAGGAGAAACTGTGCCAGCACAGAAAACATCTCCCATCGTGTTCTAGAGGCTGCACGGAGGTCTGCCGAGTGTTTTGCAAGAAGAGAAAGAAAGTTGTCCAAAACAGCTTGCAATCGAATGTTCATGTGAATAGAAAAGGCAGGAGAGTGGTCAGGTACTGTTTTCTCTCAGTTGGCACGCTGCGCACACAATCGCAGTGTTGTACAGCTTGTTTCATCACCTTTGCGAAGTTGCCGCTCTCTCCGGCTCCCGGAGACGAAGAAGCTGCTTCTTCGCGCAAAGACGATTCTGCCGCTCACAGTGCTCTGCGGTGTGCGCCTTCTGCCGAAAGAGCCCCGGGAGCTGTGCTTAGCTCTGAGAAGCACCATACGTGCTTCTTTAGCCTCTCTTCTCGTCTACATCTTAGCAAAAAGCTTTTCCACTCTGTCTGGCAAGGAGAAACTGTGCCAGCACAGAAAACATCTCCCATCGTGTTCTAGAGGCTGCACGGAGGTCTGCCGAGTGTTTTGCAAGAAGAGAAAGCAAGTTGTCCAAAACAGCTTGCAATCGAATGTTCATGTGAATAGAAAAGGCAGGAGAGTCGTCAGGTACTGTTTTCTCTCAGTTGGAAAGCTGCGCACACAATCGCAGTGTTGTACAGCTTGTTTCATCACCTTTGCGAAGTTGCCGCTCTCTCCGGCTCCCGGAGACGAAGAAGCTGCTTCTTCGCGCAAAGACGATTCTGCCGCTCACAGTGCTCTGCGGTGTGCGCCTTCTGCCGAAAGACGCCCGGGAGCGGTGCTTAGCTCTGCAGAGCACAGTACCTTCGTCTTTAGCCTCTCTTCTCGTCTACATCTTAGCAAAAAGCTTTTCCACTCTGTCTGGCAAGGAGAAACTGTGCCAGCACAAAAAACATCTCCCATCGTGTTCTAGAGGCTGCACGCAGGTCTGCCGAGTGTTTTGCAAGAAGAGAAAGAAAGTTGTCCAAAACAGCTTGCAATCGAATGTTCATGTGAATAGAAAAGGCAGGAGAGTGGTCAGGTACTGTTTTCTCTCAGTTGGCAAGCTGCGCACACAATCGCAGTGTTGTACAGCTTGTTTCATCACCTTTGCGAAGCTGCCGCTCTCTCCGGCTCCCGGAGACGAAGAAGCTGCTTCTTCGCGCAAAGACGATTCTGCCGCTCACAGTGCTCTGCGGTGTGCGCCTTCTGCCGAAAGAGGTCCGGGAGCGGTACTTAGCTCTGAGAAGCACCATACGTGCTTCTTTAGCCTTTCTTCTCGTCTACATCTTAGCAAAAAGCTTTTCCACTCTCTCTGGCAAGGAGAAACTGTGCCAGCACAGAAAACATCTCCCATCGTGTTCTAGAGGCTGCACGGAGGTCTGCCGAGTGTTTTGCAAGAAGAGAAAGAAAGTTGTCCAAAACAGCTTGCAATCGAATGTTCATGTGAATAGAAAAGGCAGGAGAGTGGTCAGGTACTGTTTTCTCTCAGTTGGCACGCTGCGCACACAATCGCAGTGTTGTACAGCTTGTTTCATCACCTTTGCGAAGTTGCCGCTCTCTCCGGCTCCCGGAGACGAAGAAGCTGCTTCTTCGCGCAAAGACGATTCTGCCGCTCACAGTGCTCTGCGGTGTGCGCCTTCTACCGAAAGAGCCCCGGGAGCGGTGCTTAGATCTGAGAAGCACCATACGTGCTTCTTTAGCCTCTCTTCTCGTCTACATCTTAGCAAAAAGCTTTTCCACTCTGTCTGGCAAGGAGAAACTGTGCCAGCACAGAAAACATCTCCCATCGTGTTCTAGAGGCTGCACGGAGGTCTGCCGAGTGTTTTGCAAGAAGAGAAAGAAAGTTGTCCAAAACAGCTTGCAATCGAATGTTCATGTGAATAGAAAAGGCAGGAGAGTGGTCAGGTACTGTTTTCTCTCAGTTGGCAAGCTGCGCACACAATCGCAGTGTTGTACAGCTTGTTTCATCACCTTTGCCAAGTTGCCGCTCTCTCCGGCTCCCGGAGACGAAGAAGCTGCTTCTTCGCGCAAAGACGATTCTGCCGCTCACAGTGCTCTGCGGTGTGCGCCTTCTGCCGAAAGAGGTCCGGGAGCGGTGCTTAGCTCTGCAGAGCACCGTACCTTCGTCTTTAGCCTCTCTTCTCGTCTACATCTTAGCAAAAAGCTTTTCCACTCTGTCTGGCAAGGAGAAACTGTGCCAGCACAGAAAACATCTCCCATCGTGTTCTAGAGGCTGCACGGAGGTCTGCCGAGTGTTTTGCAAGAAGAGAAAGAAAGTTGTCCAAAACAGCTTCCAATCCAATGTTCATGTGACTAGAAAAGGCAGGAGAGTGGTCAGGTACTGTTTTCTCTCACTTGGCAAGCTGCGCACACAATCGCAGTGTTGTACAGCTTGTTTCATCACCTTTGCGAAGTTGCCGCTCTCTCCGGCTCCCGGAGACGAAGAAGCTGCTTCTTCGCGCAAAGACGATTCTGCCGCTCACAGTGCTCTGCAGTGTGCGCCTTCTGCCGAAAGAGGTCCGGGAGCGGTGCTTAGCTCTGCAGAGCACCGTACCTTCGTCTTTAGCCTCTCTTCTCGTCTACATCTTAGCAAAAAGCTTTTCCACTCTGTCTGGCAAGGAGAAACTGTGCCAGCACAGAAAACATCTCCCATCGTGTTCTAGAGGCTGCACGGAGGTCTGCCGAGTGTTTTGCAAGAAGAGAAAGAAAGTTGTCCAAAACAGCTTGCAATCGAATGTTCATGTGAATAGAAAAGGCAGGAGAGTGGTCAGGTACTGTTTTCTCTCAGTTGGCAAGATGCGCACACAATCGCGGTGTTGTACAGCTTGTTTCATCACCTTTGCGAAGTTGCCGCTCTCTCCGGCTCCCGGAGACGAAGAAGCTGCTTCTTCGCGCAAAGACGATTCTGCCGCTCACAGTGCTCTGCGGTGTGCGCCTTCTGCCGAAAGAGCCCCGGGAGCGGTGCTTAGATCTGAGAAGCACCATACGTGCTTCTTTAGCCTCTCTTCTCGTCTACATATTAGCAAAAATCTTTTCCACTCTGTCTGGCAAGGAGAAACTGTGCCAGCACAGAAAACATCTCCCATGGTGTTCTAGAGGCTGCACGGAGGTCTGCCGAGTGTTTTGCAAGAAGAGAAAGAAAGTTGTCCAAAACAGCTTCCAATCGAATGTTCATGTGAATAGAAAAGGCAGGAGAGTGGTCAGGTACTGTTTTCTCTCAGTTGGCAAGCTGCGCACACAATCGCAGTGTTGTACAGCTTGTTTCATCACCTTTGCGAAGTTGCCGCTCTCTCCGGCTCCCGGAGACGAAGAAGCTGCTTCTTCGCGCAAAGACGATTCTGCCGCTCACAGTGCTCTGCTGTGTGCGCCTTCTGCCGAAAGAGGCCCGGGAGCGGTGCTTAGCTCTGCAGAGCACCGTACCTTCGTCTTTAGCCTCTCTTCTCGTCTACATCTTAGCAAAAAGCTTTTCCACTCTGTCTGGCAAGGAGAAACTGTGCCAGCACAGAAAACATCTCCCATCGTGTTCTAGAGGCTGCACGGAGGTCTGCCGAGTGTTTTGCAAGAAGAGAAAGAAAGTTGTCCAAAACAGCTTGCAATCAAATGTTCATGTGAATAGAAAAGGCAGGAGAGTGGTCAGGTACTGTTTTCTCTCAGTTGGCACGCTACGCACACAATCGCAGTGTTGTACAGCTTGTTTCATCACCTTTGCGAAGTTGCCGCTCTCTCCGGCTCCCGGAGACGAAGAAGCTGCTTCTTCGCGCAAAGACGATTCTGCCGCTCACAGCGCTCTACGATGTGCGCCTTCTGCCGAAAGAGCCCCGGGAGCTGTGCTTAGCTCTGAGAAGCACCATACGTGCTTCTTTAGCCTCTCTTCTCGTCTACATCTTAGCAAAAAGCTTTTCCACTCTGTCTGGCAAGGAGAAACTGTGCCAGCACAGAAAACATCTCCCATCGTGTTCTAGAGGCTGCACGGAGGTCTGCCGAGTGTTTTGCAAGAAGAGAAAGAAAGTTGTCCAAAACAGCTTGCAATCGAATGTTCATGTGAATAGAAAAGGCAGGAGAGTGGTCAGGTACTGTTTTCTCTCACTTGGCAAGCTGCGCACACAATCGCAGTGTTGTACAGCTTGTTTCATCACCTTTGCCAAGTTGCCGCTCTCTCCGGCTCCCGGAGACGAAGAAGCTGCTTCTTCGCGCAAAGACGATTCTGCCGCTCACAGTGCTCTGCGGTGTGCGCCTTCTGCCGAAAGAGGTCCGGGAGCGGTGCTTAGCTCTGCAGAGCACCGTACCTTCGTCTTTAGCCTCTCTTCTCGTCTACATCTTAGCAAAAAGCTTTTCCACTCTGTCTGGCAAGGAGAAACTGTGCCAGCCCAGAAAACATCACCCATCGTGTTCTAGAGGCTGCACGGAAATCTGCCGAGTGTTTTGCAAGAAGAGAAAGAAAGTTGTCCAAAACAGCTTGCAATCGAATGTTCATGTGAATAGAAAAGGCAGGAGAGTGGTCAGGTACTGTTTTCTCTCAGTTGGCAAGCTGCGCACACAATCGCAGTGTTGTACAGCTTGTTTCATCACCTTTGCGAAGTTGCCGCTCTCTCCGGCTCCCGGAGACGAAGAAGCTGCTTCTTCGCGCAAAGACGATTCTGCCGCTCACAGTGCTCTGCGGTGTGCGCCTTCTGCCGAAAGAGCCCCGGGAGCTGTGCTTAGCTCTGAGAAGCACCTTACGTGCTTCTTTAGCCTCTCTTCTCGTCTACATCTTAGCAAAAAGCTTTTCCACTCTGTCTGGCAAGGAGAAACTCTGCCAGCACAGAAAACATCTCCCATCGTGTTCTAGAGGCTGCACGCAGGTCTGCCGAGTGTTTTGCAAGAAGAGAAAGAAAGTTGTCCAAAACAGCTTCCAATCGAATGTTCATCTGAATAGAAAAGGCAGGAGAGTGGTCAGGTACTGTTTTCTCTCAGTTGGCAAGCTGCGCACACAATCGCAGTGTTGTACAGCTTGTTTCATCACCTTTGCCAAGTTGCCGCTCTCTCCGGCTCCCGGAGACGAAGAAGCTGCTTCTTCGCGCAAAGACGATTCTGCCGCTCACAGTGCTCTGCGGTGTGCGCCTTCTGCCGAAAGACGCCCGGGAGCGGTGCTTAGCTCTGCAGAGCACCGTACCTTCGTCTTTAGCCTCTCTTCTCGTCTACATCTTAGCAAAAAGCTTTTCCACTCTGTCTGGCAAGGAGAAACTGTGCCAGCACAGAAAACATCTCCCATCGTGTTCTAGAGGCTGCACGGAGGTCTGCCGAGTGTTTTGCAAGAAGAGAAAGAAAGTTGTCCAAAACAGCTTGCAATCGAATGTTCATGTGAATAGAAAAGGCAGGAGAGTGGTCAGGTACTGTTTTCTCTCAGTTGGCAAGCTGCGCACACAATCGCAGTGTTGTACAGCTTGTTTCATCACCTTTGCGAAGTTGCCGCTCTCTCCGGCTCCCGGAGACGAAGAAGCTGCTTCTTCGCGCAAAGACGATTCTGCCGCTCACAGTGCTCTGCTGTGTGCGCCTTCTGCCGAAAGAGGTCCGGGAGCGGTGCTTAGCTCTGCAGAGCACCGTACCTTTGTCTTTAGCCTCTCTTCTCGTCTACATCTTAGCAAAAAGCTTTTCCACTCTGTCTGGCAAGGAGAAACTGTGCCAGCACAGAAAACATCTCCAATCGTGTTCTAGAGGCTGCACGGAGGTCTGCCGAGTGTTTTGCAAGAAGAGAAAGAAAGTTGTCCAAAACAGCTTGCAATCGAATGTTCATGTGAATAGAAAAGGCAGGAGAGTGGTCAGGAACTGTTTTCTCTCAGTTGGCACGCTGCGCACACAATCGCAGTGTTGTACAGCTTGTTTCATCACCTTTGCGAAGTTGCCGCTCTCTCCGGCTCCCGGAGACGAAGAAGCTGCTTCTTCGCGCAAAGACGATTCTGCCGCTCACAGTGCTCTGCGGTGTGCGCCTTCTGCCGAAAGAGCCCCGGGAGCTGTGCTTAGCTCTGAGAAGCACCATACGTGCTTCTTTATCCTCTCTTCTCGTCTACATCTTAGCAAAAAGCTTTTCCACTCTGTCTGGCAAGGAGAAACTGTGCCAGCACAGAAAACATCTCCCATCGTGTTCTAGAGGCTGCACGGAGGTCTGCCGAGTGTTTTGCAAGAAGAGAAAGAAAGTTGTCCAAAACAGCTTGCAATCGAATGTTCATGTGAATAGAAAAGGCAGGAGAGTGGTCAGGTACTGTTTTCTCTCAGTTGGCAAGCTGCGCACACAATCGCAGTGTTGTACAGCTTGTTTCATCACCTTTGCGAAGTTGCCGCTCTCTCCGGCTCCCGGAGACGAAGAAGCTGCTTCTTCGCGCAAAGACGATTCTGCCGCTCACAGTGCTCTGCTGTGTGCGCTTTCTGCCGAAAGACGCCCGGGAGCGGTGCTTAGCTCTGCAGAGCACCGTACCTTCGTCTTTAGCCTCTCTTCTCGTCTACATCTTAGCAAAAAGCTTTTCCACTCTGTCTGGCAAGGAGAAACTGTGCCAGCACAGAAAACATCTCCCATCGTGTTCTAGAGGCTGCACGGAGGTCTGCCGAGTGTTTTGCAAGAAGAGAAAGAAAGTTGTCCAAAACAGCTTGCAATCGAATGTTCATGTGAATAGAAAAGGCAGGAGAGTGGTCAGGTACTGTTTTCTCTCAGTTGGCAAGCTGCGCACACAATCGCAGTGTTGTACAGCTTGTTTCATCACCTTTGCGAAGTTGCCGCTCTCTCCGGCTCCCGGAGACGAAGAAGCTGCTTCTTCGCGCAAAGACGATTCTGCCGCTCACAGTGCTCTGCGGTGTGCGCCTTCTGCCGAAAGAGCCCCGGGAGCTGTGCTTAGCTCTGAGAAGCACCATACGTGCTTCTTTATCCTCTCTTCTCGTCTACATCTTAGCAAAAAGCTTTTCCACTCTGTCTGGCAAGGAGAAACTGTGCCAGCACAGAAAACATCTCCCATCGTGTTCTAGAGGCTGCACGGAGGTCTGCCGAGTGTTTTGCAAGAAGAGAAAGAAAGTTGTCCAAAACAGCTTGCAATCGAATGTTCATGTGAATAGAAAAGGCAGGAGAGTGGTCAGGTACTGTTTTCTCTCACTTGGCAAGCTGCGCACACAATCGCACTGTTGTACAGCTTGTTTCATCACCTTTGCGAAGTTGCCGCTCTCTCCGGCTCCCGGAGACGAAGAAGCTGCTTCTTCGCGCAAAGACGATTCTGCCGCTCACAGTGCTCTGCGGTGTGCGCCTTCTGCCGAAAGAGGTCCGGGAGCGGTGCTTAGCTCTGCAGAGCACCGTACCTTCGTCTTTAGCCTCTCTTCTCGTCTACATCTTAGCAAAAAGCTTTTCCACTCTGTCTGGCAAGGAGAAACTGTGCCAGCACAGAAAACATCTCCCATCGTGTTCTAGAGGCTGCACGGAGGTCTGCCGAGTGTTTTGCAAGAAGAGAAAGAAAGTTGTCCAAAACAGCTTGCAATCGAATGTTCATGTGAATAGAAAAGGCAGGAGAGTGGTCAGGTACTGTTTTCTCTCAGTTGGCAAGCTGCGCACAAAATCGCAGTGTTGTACAGCTTGTTTCATCACCTTTGCCAAGTTGCCGCTCTCTCCGGCTCCCGGAGACGAAGAAGCTGCTTCTTCGCGCAAAGACGATTCTGCCGCTCACAGTGCTCTGCGGTGTGCGCCTTCTGCCGAAAGACGCCCGGGAGCGGTGCTTAGCTCTGCAGAGCACCGTACCTTCGTCTTTAGCCTCTCTTCTCGTCTACATCTTAGCAAAAAGCTTTTCCACTCTGTCTGGCAAGGAGAAACTGTGCCAGCACAGAAAACATCTCCCATCGTGTTCTAGAGGCTGCACGGAGGTCTGCCGAGTGTTTTGCAAGAAGAGAAAGAAAGTTGTCCAAAACAGCTTGCAATCGAATGTTCATGTGAATAGAAAAGGCAGGAGAGTGGTCAGGTACTGTTTTCTCTCAGTTGGCAAGATGCGCACACAATCGCAGGGTTGTACAGCTTGTTTCATCACCTTTGCGAAGTTGCCGCTCTCTCCGGCTCCCGGAGACGAAGAAACTGCTTCTTCGCGCAAAGACGATTCTGCCGCTCACAGTGCTCTGCGGTGTGCGCCTTCTGCCGAAAGAGGTCCGGGAGCGGTGCTTAGCTCTGAGAAGCACCATACGTGCTTCTTTAGCCTCTCTTCTCGTCTACATCTTAGCAAAAAGCTTTTCCACTCTGTCTGGCAAGGAGAAACTGTGCCAGCACAGAAAACATCTCCCATCGTGTTCTAGAGGCTGCACGGAGGTCTGCCGAGTGTTTTGCAAGAAGAGAAAGAAAGTTGTCCAAAACAGCTTGCAATCGAATGTTCATGTGAATAGAAAAGGCAGGAGAGTGGTCAGGTACTGTTTTCTCTCAGTTGGCAAGCTGCGCACACAATCGCAGTGTTGTACAGCTTGTTTCATCACCTTTGCCAAGTTGCCGCTCTCTCCGGCTCCCGGAGACGAAGAAGCTGCTTCTTCGCGCAAAGACGATTCTGCCGCTCACAGTGCTCTGCGGTGTGCGCCTTCTGCCGAAAGAGGTCCGGGAGCGGTGCTTAGCTCTGCAGAGCACCGTACCTTCGTCTTTAGCCTCTCTTCTCGTCTACATCTTAGCAAAAAGCTTTTCCACTCTGTCTGGCAAGGAGAAACTGTGCCAGCACAGAAAACATCTCCCATCGTGTTCTAGAGGCTGCACGGAGGTCTGCCGAGTGTTTTGCAAGAAGAGAAAGAAAGTTGTCCAAAACAGCTTGCAATCGAATGTTCATGTGATTACATAAGGCAGGAGAGAGGTCAGGTACTGTTTTCTCTCTGTTGGCAGGCTGCGCACACAATCGCAGTGTTGTACAGCTTGTTTCATCACCTTTGCGAAGTTGCCGCTCTCTCCGGCTCCCGGAGACGAAGAAGCTGCTTCTTCGCGCAAAGACGATTCTGCCGCTCACAGTGCTCTGCGGTGTGCGCCTTCTGCCGAAAGAGCCCCGGGAGCTGTGCTTAGCTCTGATAAGCACCTTACGTGCTTCTTTAGCCTCTCTTCTCGTCTACATCTTAGCAAAAAGTTTTTCCACTCTGTCTGGCAAGGAGAAACTGTGCCAGCACAGAAAACATCTCCCATCGTGTTCTAGAGGCTGCACGGAGGTCTGCCGAGTGTTTTGCAAGAAGAGAAAGAAAGTTGTCCAAAACAGCTTGCAATCGAATGTTCATGTGAATAGAAAAGGCAGGAGAGTGGTCAGGTACTGTTTTCTCTCAGTTGGCAAGCTGCGCACACAATCGCAGTGTTGTACAGCTTGTTTCATCACCTTTGCGAAGTTGCCGCTCTCTCCGGCTCCCGGAGACGAAGAAGCTGCTTCTTCGCGCAAAGACGATTCTGCCGCTCACAGTGCTCTGCGGTGTGCGCCTTCTGCCGAAAGAGGTCCGGGAGCGGTGCTTAGCTCTGTAGAGCACCGTACCTTCGTCTTTAGCCTCTCTTCACGTCTACATCTTAGCAAAAAGCTTTTCCACTCTGTCTGGCAAGGAGAAACTGTGCCAGCACAGAAAACATCTCCCATCGTCTTCTAGAGGCTGCACGGAGGTCTGCCGAGTGTTTTGCAAGAAGAGAAAGAAAGTTGTCCAAAACAGCTTGCAATCGAATGTTCATGTGAATAGAAAAGGCAGGAGAGTGGTCAGGTACTGTTTTCTCTCAGTTGGCACGCTGCGCACACAATCGCAGTGTTGTACAGCTTGTTTCATCACCTTTGCGAAGTTGCCGCTCTCTCCGGCTCCCGGAGACGAAGAAGCTGCTTCTTCGCGCAAAGACGATTCTGCCGCTCACAGTGCTCTGCGGTGTGCGCCTTCTGCCGAAAGAGCCCCGGGAGCTGTGCTTAGCTCTGCGAAGCACCATACGTGCTTCTTTAGCCTCTCTTCTCGTCTACATCTTAGCAAAAAGCTTTTCCACTCTGTCTGGCAAGGAGAAACTGTGCCAGCACAGAAAACATCTCCCATCGTGTTCTAGAGGCTGCACGGAGGTCTGCCGAGTGTTTTGCAAGAAGAGAAAGAAAGTTGTCCAAAACAGCTTGCAATCGAATGTTCATGTGAATAGAAAAGGCAGGAGAGTGGTCAGGTACTGTTTTCTCTCAGTTGGCAAGCTGCGCACACAATCGCAGTGTTGTACAGCTTGTTTCATCACCTTTGCGAAGTTGCCGCTCTCTCCGGCTCCCGGAGACGAAGAAGCTGCTTCTTCGCGCAAAGACGATTCTGCCGCTCACAGTGCTCTGCTGTGTGCCCCTTCGGCCGAAAGAGGCCCGGGAGCGGTGCTTAGCTCTGCAGAGCACCGTACCTTCGTCTTTAGCCTCTCTTCTCGTCTACATCTTAGCAAAAAGCTTTTCCACTCTGTCTGGCAAGGAGAAACTGTGCCAGCACAAAAAACATCTCCCATCGTGTTCTAGAGGCTGCACGGAGGTCTGCCGAGTGTTTTGCAAGAAGAGAAAGAAAGTTGTCCAAAACAGCTTCCAATCCAATGTTCATGTGAATAGAAAAGGCAGGAGAGTGGTCAGGTACTGTTTTCTCTCAGTTGGCACGCTGCGCACACAATCGCAGTGTTGCACAGCTTGTTTCATCACCTTTGCGAAGTTGCCGCTCTCTCCGGCTCCCGGAGACGAAGAAGCTGCTTCTTCGCGCAAAGACGATTCTGCCGCTCACAGTGCTCTGCGGTGTGCGCCTTCTGCCGAAAGAGGTCCGGGAGCGGTACTTAGCTCTGCAGAGCACCGTACCTTCGTCTTTAGCCTCTCTTCTCGTCTACATCTTAGCAAAAAGCTTTTCCACTCTGTCTGGCAAGGAGAAACTGTGCCAGCACAGAAAACATCTCCCATCGTGTTCTAGAGGCTGCACGGAGGTCTGCCGAGTGTTTTGCAAGAAGAGAAAGAAAGTTGTCCAAAACAGCTTGCAATCGAATGTTCATGTGAATAGAAAAGGCAGGAGAGTGGTCAGGTACTGTTTTCTCTCAGTTGGCAAGCTGCGAACACAATCGCAGTGTTGTACAGCTTGTTTCATCACCTTTGCCAAGTTGCCGCTCTCTCCGGCTCCCGGAGACGAAGAAGCTGCTTCTTCGCGCAAAGACGATTCTGCCGCTCACAGTGCTCTGCGGTGTGCGCCTTCTGCCGAAAGACGCCCGGGAGCGGTGCTTAGCTCTGCAGAGCACCGTACCTTCGTCTTTAGCCTCTCTTCTCGTCTACATCTTAGCAAAAAGCTTTTCCACTCTGTCTGGCAAGGAGAAACTGTGCCAGCACAGAAAACATCTCCCATCGTGTTCTAGAGGCTGCACGGAGGTCTGCCGAGTGTTTTGCAAGAAGAGAAAGAAAGTTGTCCAAAACAGCTTGCAATCGAATGTTCATGTGAATAGAAAACGCAGGAGAGTGGTCAGGTACTGTTTTCTCTCAGTTGGCAAGCTGCGCACACAATCGCAGTGTTGTACAGCTTGTTTCATCACCTTTGCGAAGTTGCCGCTCTCTCCGGCTCCCGGAGACGAAGAAGCTGCTTCTTCGCGCAAAGACGATTCTGCCGCTCACAGTGCTCTGCGGTGTGCGCCTTTTGCCGAAAGAGGTCCGGGAGCGGTGCTTAGCTCTGAGAAGCACCATACGTGCTTCTTTAGCCTTTCTTCTCGTCTACATCTTAGCAAAAAGCTTTTCCACTCTGTCTGGCAAGGAGAAACTGTGCCAGCACAGAAAACATCTCCCATCGTGTTCTAGAGGCTGCACGGAGGTCTGCCGAGTGTTTTGCAAGAAGAGAAAGAAAGTTGTCCAAAACAGCTTGCAATCGAATGTTCATGTGAATAGAAAAGGCAGGAGAGTGGTCAGGTACTGTTTTCTCTCAGTTGGCAAGCTGCGCACACAATCGCAGTGTTGTACAGCTTGTTTCATCACCTTTGCGAAGTTGCCGCTCTCTCCGGCTTCCGGAGACGAAGAAGCTGCTTCTTCGCGCAAAGACGATTCTGCCGCTCACAGTGCTCTGCGGTGTGCGCCTTCTGCCGAAAGAGGTCCGGGAGCGGTGCTTAGCTCTGCAGAGCACCGTACCTTCGTCTTTAGCCTCTCTTCTCGTCTACATCTTAGCAAAAAGCTTTTCCACTCTGTCTGGCAAGGAGAAACTGTGCCAGCACAAAAAACATCTCCCATCGTGTTCTAGAGGCTGCACGCAGGTCTGCCGAGTGTTTTGCAAGAAGAGAAAGAAAGTTGTCCAAAACAGCTTGCAATCGAATGTTCATGTGAATAGAAAAGGCAGGAGAGTGGTCAGGTACTGTTTTCTCTCAGTTGGCACGCTGCGCACACAATCGCAGGGTTGTACAGCTTGTTTCATCACCTTTGCGAAGTTGCCGCTCTCTCCGGCTCCCGGAGACGAAGAAGCTGCTTCTTCGCGCAAAGACGATTCTGCCGCTCACAGTGCTCTGCGGTGTGCGCCTTCTGCCGAAAGAGCCCCGGGAGCTGTGCTTAGCTCTGAGAGGCACCGTACATGCTTCTTTAGCCTCTCTTCTCGTCTACATCTTAGCAAAAAGCTTTTCCACTCTGTCTGGCAAGGAGAAACTCTGCCAGCACAGAAAACATCTCCCATCGTGTTCTAGAGGCTGCACGGAGGTCTGCCGAGTGTTCTGCAAGAAGAGAAAGAAAGTTGTCCAAAACAGCTTGCAATCGAATGTTCATGTGAATAGAAAAGGCAGGAGAGTGGTCAGGTACTGTTTTCTCTCAGTTGGCAAGCTGCGCACACAATCGCAGTGTTGTACAGCTTGTTTCATCACCTTTGCGAAGTTGCCGCTCTCTCCGGCTCCCGGAGACGAAGAAGCTGCTTCTTCGCGCAAAGACGATTCTGCCGCTCACAGTGCTCCGCGGTGTGCGCCTTCTGCCGAAAGACGTCCGGGAGCGGTGCTTAGCTCTGCAGAGCACCGTACCTTCGTCTTTAGCCTCTCTTCTCGTCTACATCTTAGCAAAAAGCTTTTCCACTCTGTCTGGCAAGGAGAAACTGTGCCAGAACAGAAAACATCTCCCATCGTGTTCTAGAGGCTGCACGGAGGTCTGCCGAGTGTTTTGCAAGAAGAGAAAGAAAGTTGTCCAAAACAGCTTGCAATCGAATGTTCATGTGAATAGAAAAGGCAGGAGAGTGGTCAGGTACTGTTTTCTCTCAGTTGGCAAGCTGCGCACACAATCGCAGTGTTGTACAGCTTGTTTCATCACCTTTGCGAAGTTGCCGCTCTCTCCGGCTCCCGGAGACGAAGAAGCTGCTTCTTCGTGCAAAGACGATTCTGCCGCTCACAGTGCTCTGCGGTGTGCGCCTTCTGCCGAAAGACGCCCGGGAGCGGTGCTTAGCTCTGCAGAGCACCGTACCTTCGTCTTTAGCCTCTCTTCTCGTCTACATCTTAGCAAAAAGCTTTTCCACTCTGTCTGGCAAGGAGAAACTGTGCCAGCACAGAAAACATCTCCCATCGTGTTCTAGAGGCTGCACGGAGGTCTGCCGAGTGTTTTGCAAGAAGAGAAAGAAAGTTGTCCAAAACAGCTTGCAATCGAATGTTCATGTGAATAGAAAACGCAGGAGAGTGGTCAGGTACTGTTTTCTCTCAGTTGGCAAGCTGCGCACACAATCGCAGTGTTGTACAGCTTGTTTCATCACCTTTGCCAAGTTGCCGCTCTCTCCGGCTCCCGGAGACGAAGAAGCTGCTTCTTCGCGCAAAGACGATTCTGCCGCTCACAGTGCTCTGCTGTGTGCGCCTTCTGCCGAAAGAGGCCCGGGAGCGGTGCTTAGCTCTACAGAGCACCGTACCTTCGTCTTTAGCCTCTCTTCTCGTCTACATCTTAGCAAAAAGCTTTTCCACTCTGTCTGGCAAGGAGAAACTGTGCCAGCACAGAAAACATCTCCCATCGTGTTCTAGAGGCTGCACGGAGGTCTGCCGAGTGTTTTGCAAGAAGAGAAAGAAAGTTGTCCAAAACAGCTTGCAATCGAATGTTCATGTGATTACGTAAGGCAGGAGAGAGGTCAGGTACTGTTTTCTCTAATTTGGCATGCTGCGCACACAATCGTAGTGTTGTACAGCTTGTTTCATCACCTTTGCGAAGTTGCCGCTCTCTCCGGCTCCCGGAGACGAAGAAGCTGCTTCTTCGCGCAAAGACGATTCTGCCGCTCACAGTGCTCTGCGGTGTGCGCCTTCTGCCGAAAGAGGTCCGGGAGCGGTGCTTAGCTCTGAGAAGCACCATACGTGCTTCTTTAGCCTCTCTTCTCGTCTACATCTTAGCAAAAAGCTTTTCCACTCTGTCTGGCAAGGAGAAACTGTGCCAGCCCAGAAAACATCTCCCATCGTGTTCTAGAGGCTGCACAGAGGTCTGCCGAGTGTTTTGCAAGAAGAGAAAGAAAGTTGTCCAAAACAGCTTGCAATCGAATGTTCATGTGAATAGAAAAGGCAGGAGAGTGGTCAGGTACTGTTTTCTCTCACTTGGCAAGCTGCGCACACAATCGCAGTATTGTACAGCTTGTTTCATCACCTTTGCGAAGTTGCCGCTCTCTCCGGCTCCCGGAGACGAAGAAGCTGCTTCTTCGCGCAAAGACGATTCTGCCGCTCACAGTGCTCTGCGGTGTGCGCCTTCTGCCGAAAGAGCCCCGGGAGCTGTGCTTAGCTCTGAGAAGCACCATACGTGCTTCTTTAGCCTCTCTTCTCGTCTACATCTTAGCAAAAAGCTTTTCCACTCTGTCTGGCAAGGAGAAACTGTGCCAGCACAGAAAACATCTCCCATCGTGTTCTAGAGGCTGCACGGAGGTCTGCCGAGTCTTTTGCAAGAAGAGAAAGAAAGTTGTCCAAAACAGCTTGCAATCGAATGTTCATGTGAATAGAAAAGGCAGGAGAGTGGTCAGGTACTGTTTTCTCTCAGTTGGCAAGCTGCGCACACAATCGCAGTGTTGTACAGCTTGTTTCATCACCTTTGCCAAGTTGCCGCTCTCTCCGGCTCCCGGAGACGAAGAAGCTGCTTCTTCGCGCAAAGACGATTCTGCCGCTCACAGTGCTCTGCTGTGTGCGCCTTCTGCCGAAAGAGGCCCGGGAGCGGTGCTTAGCTCTGCAGAGCACCGTACCTTCGTCTTTAGCCTCTCTTCTCGTCTACATCTTAGCAAAAAGCTTTTCCACTCTGTCTGGCAAGGAGAAACTGTGCCAGCACAGAAAACATCTCCCATCGTGTTCTAGAGGCTGCACGGAGGTCTGCCGAGTGTTTTGCAAGAAGAGAAAGAAAGTTGTCCAAAACAGCTTGCAATCGAATGTTCATGTGAATAGAAAAGGCAGGAGAGTGGTCAGGTACTGTTTTCTCTCACTTGGCAAGCTGCGCACACAATCGCAGTGTTGTACAGCTTGTTTCATCACCTTTGCGAAGTTGCCGCTCTCTCCGGCTCCCGGAGACGAAGAAGCTGCTTCTTCGCGCAAAGACGATTCTGCCGCTCACAGTGCTCTGCGGTGTGCGCCTTCTGCTGAAAGAGGCCCGGGAGCGGTGCTTAGCTCTGCAGAGCACCGTACCTTCGTCTTTAGCCTCTCTTCTCGTCTACATCTTAGCAAAAAGCTTTTCCACTCTGTCTGGCAAGGAGAAACTGTGCCAGCACAGAAAACATCTCCCATCGTGTTCTAGAGGCTGCACGGAGGTCTGCCGAGTGTTTTGCAAGAAGAGAAAGAAAGTTGTCCAAAACAGCTTGCAATCGAATGTTCATGTGAATAGAAAAGGCAGGAGAGTGCTCAGGTACTGTTTTCTCTCAGTTGGCAAGCGGCGCACACAATCGCAGTGTTGTACAGCTTGTTTCATCACCTTTGCCAAGTTGCCGCTCTCTCCGGCTCCCGGAGACGAAGAAGCTGCTTCTTCGCGCAAAGACGATTCTGCCGCTCACAGTGCTCTGCGGTGTGCGCCTTCTGCCGAAAGAGCCCCGGGAGCTGTGCTTAGCTCTGCAGAGCACCGTACCTTCGTCTTTAGCCTCTCTTCTCGTCTACATCTTAGCAAAAAGCTTTTCCACTCTGTCTGGCAAGGAGAAACTGTGCCAGCACAGAAAACATCTCCCATCGTGTTCTAGAGGCTGCACGGAGGTCTGCCGAGTGTTTTGCAAGAAGAGAAAGAAAGTTGTCCAAAACAGCTTGCAATCGAATGTTCACGTGAATAGAAAAGGCAGGAGAGTGGTCAGGTACTGTTTTCTCTCAGTTGGCAAGCTGCGCACACAATCGCAGTGTTGTACAGCTTGTTTCATCACCTTTGCCAAGTTGCCGCTCTCTCCGGCTTCCGGAGACGAAGAAGCTGCTTCTTCGCGCAAAGACGATTCTGCCGCTCACAGTGCTCTGCGGTGTGCGCCTTCTGCCGAAAGACGCCCGGGAGCGGTGCTTAGCTCTGCAGAGCACCGTACCTTCGTCTTTAGCCTCTCTTCTCGTCTACATCTTAGCAAAAAGCTTTTCCACTCTGTCTGGCAAGGAGAAACTGCGCCAACACAAAAAACATCTCCCATCGTGTTCTAGAGGCTGCACGGAGGTCTGCCGAGTGTTTTGCAAGAAGAGAAAGAAAGTTGTCCAAAACAGCTTGCAATCGAATGTTCATGTGAATAGAAAAGGCAGGAGAGTGGTCAGGTACTGTTTTCTCTCAGTTGGCACGCTGCGCACACAATCGCAGGGTTGTACAGCTTGTTTCATCACCTTTGCCAAGTTGCCGCTCTCTCCGGCTCCCGGAGACGAAGAAGCTGCTTCTTCGCGCAAAGACGATTCTGCCGCTCACAGTGCTCTGCGGTGTGCGCCTTCTGCCGAAAGAGGCCCGGGAGCGGTGCTTAGCTCTGCAGAGCACCGTACCTTCGTCTTTAGCCTCTCTTCTCGTCTACATCTTAGCAAAAAGCTTTTCCACTCTGTCTGGCAAGGAGAAACTGTGCCAGCACAGAAAACATCTCCCATCGTGTTCTAGAGGCTGCACGGAGGTCTGCCGAGTGTTTTGCAAGAAGAGAAAGAAAGTTGTCCAAAACAGCTTGCAATCCAATGTTCATGTGAATAGAAAAGGCAGGAGAGTGGTCAGGTACTGTTTTCTCTCACTTGGCAAGCTGCGCACACAATCGCAGTGTTGTACAGCTTGTTTCATCACCTTTGCGAAGTTGCCGCTCTCTCCGGCTCCCGGAGACGAAGAAGCTGCTTCTTCGCGCAAAGACGATTCTGCCGCTCACAGTGCTCTGCGGTGTGCGCCTTCTGCCGAAAGAGCCCCGGGAGCTGTGCTTAGCTCTGAGAAGCACCATACGTGCTTCTTTAGCCTCTCTTCTCGTCTACATCTTAGCAAAAAGCTTTTCCACTCTGTCTGGCAAGGAGAAACTGTGCCAGCCCAGAAAACATCTCCCATCGTGTTCTAGAGGCTGCACGGAGGTCTGCCGAGTGTTTTGCAAGAAGAGAAAGAAAGTTGTCCAAAACAGCTTGCAATCGAATGTTCATGTGAATAGAAAAGGCAGGAGAGTGGTCAGGTACTGTTTTCTCTCAGTTGGCACGCTGCGCACACAATCGCAGTGTTGTACAGCTTGTTTCATCATCTTTGCGAAGTTGCCGCTCTCTCCGGCTCCCGGAGACGAAGAAGCTGCTTCTTCGCGCAAAGACGATTCTGCCGCTCACAGTGATCTGCGGTGTGCGAATTCTGCCGAAAGAGCCCCGGGAGCGGTGCTTAGCACTGCAGAGCACCGTACCTTCGTCTTTAGCCTCTCTTCTCGTCTACATCTTAGCAAAAAGCTTTTCCACTCTGTCTGGCAAGGAGAAACTGTGCCAGCACAGAAAACATCTCCAATCGTGTTCTAGAGGCTGCACGGAGGTCTGCCGAGTGTTTTGCAAGAAGAGAAAGAAAGTTGTCCAAAACAGCTTGCAATCGAATGTTCATGTGAATAGAAAAGGCAGGAGAGTGGTCAGGTACTGTTTTCTCTCAGTTGGCAAGCTGCGCACACAATCGCAGTGTTGTACAGCTTGTTTCATCACCTTTGCCAAGTTGCCGCTCTCTCCGGCTCCCGGAGACGAAGAAGCTGCTTCTTCGCGCAAAGACGATTCTGCCGCTCACAGTGCTCTGCGGTGTGCGCCTTCTGCCGAAAGAGCCCCGGGAGCTGTGCTTAGCTCTGAGAAGCACCATACGTGCTTCTTTAGCCTCTCTTCTCGTCTACATCTTAGCAAAAAGCTTTTCCACTCTGTCTGGCAAGGAGAAACTGTGCCAGCACAGAAAACATCTCCCATCGTGTTCTAGAGGCTGCACGGAGGTCTGCCGAGTGTTTGGCAAGAAGAGAAAGAAAGTTGTCCTAAACAGCTTGCAATCGAATGTTCATGTGAATAGAAAAGGCAGGAGAGTGGTCAGGTACTGTTTTCTCTCACTTGGCAAGCTGCGCACACAATCGCAGTGTTGTACAGCTTGTTTCATCACCTTTGCCAAGTTGCCGCTCTCTCCGGCTCCCGGAGACGAAGAAGCTGCTTCTTCGCGCAAAGACGATTCTGCCGCTCACAGTGCTCTGCGGTGTGCGCCTTCTGCCGAAAGAGCCCCGGGAGCTGTGCTTAGCTCTGAGAAGCACCATACGTGCTTCTTTAGCCTCTCTTCTCGTCTACATCTTAGCAAAAAGCTTTTCCACTCTGTCTGGCAAGGAGAAACTGTGCCAGCACAGAAAACATCTCCCATCGTGTTCTAGAGGCTGCACGGAGGTCTGCCGAGTGTTTTGCAAGAAGAGAAAGAAAGTTGTCCAAAACAGCTTCCAATCCAATGTTCATGTGAATAGAAAAGGCAGGAGAGTGGTCAGGTACTGTTTTCTCTCAGTTGGCAAGCTGCGCACACAATCGCAGTGTTGTACAGCTTGTTTCATCACCTTTGCCAAGTTGCCGCTCTCTCCGGCTCCCGGAGACGAAGAAGCTGCTTCTTCGCGCAAAGACGATTCTGCCGCTCACAGTGCTCTGCGGTGTGCGCCTTCTGCCGAAAGACGTCCGGGAGCGGTGCTTAGCTCTGCAGAGCACCGTACCTTCGTCTTTAGCCTCTCTTCTCGTCTACATCTTAGCAAAAAGCTTTTCCACTCTGTCTGGCAAGGAGAAACTGTGCCAGCACAGAAAACATCTCCCATCGTGTTCTAGAGGCTGCACGGAGGTCTGCCGAGTGTTTTGCAAGAAGAGAAAGAAAGTTGTCCAAAACAGCTTGCAATCGAATGTTCATGTGAATAGAAAAGGCAGGAGAGTGGTCAGGTACTGTTTTCTCTCAGTTGGCAAGCTGCGCACACAATCGCAGTGTTGTACAGCTTGTTTCATCACCTTTGCCAAGTTGCCGCTCTCTCCGGCTCCCGGAGACGAAGAAGCGGCTTCTTCGCGCAAAGACGATTCTGCCGCTCACAGTGCTCTGCGGTGTGCGCCTTCTGCCGAAAGAGGTCCGGGAGCGGTGCTTAGCTCTGCAGAGCACCGTACCTTCGTCTTTAGCCTCTCTTCTCGTCTACATCTTAGCAAAAAGCTTTTCCACTCTGTCTGGCAAGGAGAAACTGCGCCAACACAAAAAACATCTCCCATCGTGTTCTAGAGGCTGCACGGAGGTCTGCCGAGTGTTTTGCAAGAAGAGAAAGAAAGTTGTCCAAAACAGCTTGCAATCGAATGTTCATGTGAATAGAAAAGGCAGGAGAGTGGTCAGGTACTGTTTTCTCTCAGTTGGCACGCTGCGCACACAATCGCAGGGTTGTACAGCTTGTTTCATCACCTTTGCGAAGTTGCCGCTCTCTCCGGCTCCCGGAGACGAAGAAGCTGCTTCTTCGCGCAAAGACGATTCTGCCGCTCACAGTGCTCTGCGGTGTGCGCCTTCTGCCGAAAGAGGCCCGGGAGCGGTGCTTAGCTCTGCAGAGCACCGTACCTTCGTCTTTAGCCTCTCTTCTCGTCTACATCTTAGCAAAAAGCTTTTCCACTCTGTCTGGCAAGGAGAAACTGTGCCAGCACAAAAAACATCTCCCATCGTGTTCTAGAGGCTGCACGGAGGTCTGCCGAGTGTTTTGCAAGAAGATAAAGAAAGTTGTCCAAAACAGCTTGCAATCGAATGTTCATGTCAATAGAAAAGGCAGGAGAGTGGTCAGGTACTGTTTTCTCTCAGTTGGCAAGCTGCGCACACAATCGCAGTGTTGTACAGCTTGTTTCATCACCTTTGCGAAGTTGCCGCTCTCTCCGGCTCCCGGAGACGAAGAAGCTGCTTCTTCGCGCAAAGACGATTCTGCCGCTCACAGTGCTCTGCGGTGTGCGCCGTCTGCCGAAAGACGCCCGGGAGCGGTGCTTAGCTCTGCAGAGCACCGTACATGCTTCTTTAGCCTCTCTTCTCGTCTACATCTTAGCAAAAAGCTTTTCCACTCTGTCTGGCAAGGAGAAACTGTGCCAGCACAGAAAACATCTCCCATCGTGTTCTAGAGGCTGCACGGAGGTCTGCCGAGTGTTTTGCAAGAAGAGAAAGAAAGTTGTCCAAAACAGCTTGCAATCCAATGTTCATGTGAATAGAAAAGGCAGGAGAGTGGTCAGGTACTGTTTTCTCTCACTTGGCAAGCTGCGCACACAATCGCAGTGTTGTACAGCTTGTTTCATCACCTTTGCGAAGTTGCCGCTCTCTCCGGCTCCCGGAGACGAAGAAGCTGCTTCTTCGCGCAAAGACGATTCTGCCGCTCACAGTGCTCTGCGGTGTGCGCCTTCTGCCGAAAGAGCCCCGGGAGCTGTGCTTAGCTCTGAGAAGCACCATACGTGCTTCTTTAGCCTCTCTTCTCGTCTACATCTTAGCAAAAAGCTTTTCCACTCTGTCTGGCAAGGAGAAACTGTGCCAGCCCAGAAAACATCTCCCATCGTGTTCTAGAGGCTGCACGGAGGTCTGCCGAGTGTTTTGCAAGAAGAGAAAGAAAGTTGTCCAAAACAGCTTGCAATCGAATGTTCATGTGAATAGAAAAGGCAGGAGAGTGGTCAGGTACTGTTTTCTCTCAGTTGGCACGCTGCGCACACAATCGCAGTGTTGTACAGCTTGTTTCATCATCTTTGCGAAGTTGCCGCTCTCTCCGGCTTCCGGAGACGAAGAAGCTGCTTCTTCGCGCAAAGACGATTCTGCCGCTCACAGTGATCTGCGGTGTGCGAATTCTGCCGAAAGAGCCCCGGGAGCGGTGCTTAGCACTGCAGAGCACCGTACCTTCGTCTTTAGCCTCTCTTCTCGTCTACATCTTAGCAAAAAGCTTTTCCACTCTGTCTGGCAAGGAGAAACTGTGCCAGCACAGAAAACATCTCCAATCGTGTTCTAGAGGCTGCACGGAGGTCTGCCGAGTGTTTTGCAAGAAGAGAAAGAAAGTTGTCCAAAACAGCTTGCAATCGAATGTTCATGTGAATAGAAAAGGCAGGAGAGTGGTCAGGTACTGTTTTCTCTCAGTTGGCAAGCTGCGCACACAATCGCAGTGTTGTACAGCTTGTTTCATCACCTTTGCCAAGTTGCCGCTCTCTCCGGCTCCCGGAGACGAAGAAGCTGCTTCTTCGCGCAAAGACGATTCTGCCGCTCACAGTGCTCTGCGGTGTGCGCCTTCTGCCGAAAGAGCCCCGGGAGCTGTGCTTAGCTCTGAGAAGCACCATACGTGCTTCTTTAGCCTCTCTTCTCGTCTACATCTTAGCAAAAAGCTTTTCCACTCTGTCTGGCAAGGAGAAACTGTGCCAGCACAGAAAACATCTCCCATCGTGTTCTAGAGGCTGCACGGAGGTCTGCCGAGTGTTTGGCAAGAAGAGAAAGAAAGTTGTCCTAAACAGCTTGCAATCGAATGTTCATGTGAATAGAAAAGGCAGGAGAGTGGTCAGGTACTGTTTTCTCTCACTTGGCAAGCTGCGCACACAATCGCAGTGTTGTACAGCTTGTTTCATCACCTTTGCCAAGTTGCCGCTCTCTCCGGCTCCCGGAGACGAAGAAGCTGCTTCTTCGCGCAAAGACGATTCTGCCGCTCACAGTGCTCTGCGGTGTGCGCCTTCTGCCGAAAGAGCCCCGGGAGCTGTGCTTAGCTCTGAGAAGCACCATACGTGCTTCTTTAGCCTCTCTTCTCGTCTACATCTTAGCAAAAAGCTTTTCCACTCTGTCTGGCAAGGAGAAACTGTGCCAGCACAGAAAACATCTCCCATCGTGTTCTAGAGGCTGCACGGAGGTCTGCCGAGTGTTTTGCAAGAAGAGAAAGAAAGTTGTCCAAAACAGCTTCCAATCCAATGTTCATGTGAATAGAAAAGGCAGGAGAGTGGTCAGGTACTGTTTTCTCTCAGTTGGCAAGCTGCGCACACAATCGCAGTGTTGTACAGCTTGTTTCATCACCTTTGCCAAGTTGCCGCTCTCTCCGGCTCCCGGAGACGAAGAAGCTGCTTCTTCGCGCAAAGACGATTCTGCCGCTCACAGTGCTCTGCGGTGTGCGCCTTCTGCCGAAAGACGTCCGGGAGCGGTGCTTAGCTCTGCAGAGCACCGTACCTTCGTCTTTAGCCTCTCTTCTCGTCTACATCTTAGCAAAAAGCTTTTCCACTCTGTCTGGCAAGGAGAAACTGTGCCAGCACAGAAAACATCTCCCATCGTGTTCTAGAGGCTGCACGGAGGTCTGCCGAGTGTTTTGCAAGAAGAGAAAGAAAGTTGTCCAAAACAGCTTGCAATCGAATGTTCATGTGAATAGAAAAGGCAGGAGAGTGGTCAGGTACTGTTTTCTCTCAGTTGGCAAGCTGCGCACACAATCGCAGTGTTGTACAGCTTGTTTCATCACCTTTGCCAAGTTGCCGCTCTCTCCGGCTCCCGGAGACGAAGAAGCGGCTTCTTCGCGCAAAGACGATTCTGCCGCTCACAGTGCTCTGCGGTGTGCGCCTTCTGCCGAAAGAGGTCCGGGAGCGGTGCTTAGCTCTGCAGAGCACCGTACCTTCGTCTTTAGCCTCTCTTCTCGTCTACATCTTAGCAAAAAGCTTTTCCACTCTGTCTGGCAAGGAGAAACTGTGCCAGCACAGAAAACATCTCCCATCGTGTTCTAGAGGCTGCACGGAGGTCTGCCGAGTGTTTTGCAAGAAGAGAAAGAAAGTTGTCCAAAACAGCTTGCAATCGAATGTTCATGTGATTACATAAGGCAGGAGAGCGGTCAGGTACTGTTTTCTCTAATTTGGCATGCTGCGCACACAATCGCAGTGTTGTACAGCTTGTTTCATCACCTTTGCGAAGTTGCCGCTCTCTCCGGCTCCCGGAGACGAAGAAGCTGCTTCTTCGCGCAAAGACGATTCTGCCGCTCACAGTGCTCTGCTGTGTGCGCCTTCTGCCGAAAGAGGTCCGGGAGCGGTGCTTAGCTCTGAGAAGCACCATACGTGCTTCTTTAGCCTCTCTTCTCGTCTACATCTTAGCAAAAAGCTTTTCCACTCTGTCTGGCAAGGAGAAACTGTGCCAGCACAGAAAACATCTCCCATCGTGTTCTAGAGGCTGCACGGAGGTCTGCCGAGTGTTTTGCAAGAAGAGAAAGAAAGTTGTCCAAAACAGCTTCCAATCCAATGTTCATGTGAATAGAAAAGGCAGGAGAGTGGTCAGGTACTGTTTTCTCTCACTTGGCAAGCTGCGCACACAATCGCAGTGTTGTACAGCTTGTTTCATCACCTTTGCCAAGTTGCCGCTCTCTCCGGCTCCCGGAGACGAAGAAGCTGCTTCTTCGCGCAAAGACGATTCTGCCGCTCACAGTGCTCTGCGGTGTGCGCCTTCTGCCGAAAGAGGTCCGGGAGCGGTGCTTAGCTCTGCAGAGCACCGTACCTTCGTCTTTAGCCTCTCTTCTCGTCTACATCTTAGCAAAAAGCTTTTCCACTCTGTCTGGCAAGGAGAAACTGTGCCAGCACAGAAAACATCTCCCATCGTGTTCTAGAGGCTGCACGGAGGTCTGCCGAGTGTTTTGCAAGAAGAGAAAGAAAGTTGTCCAAAACAGCTTGCAATCGAATGTTCATGTGAATAGAAAAGGCAGGAGAGTGGTCAGGTACTGTTTTCTCTCAGTTGGCAAGCTGCGCACACAATCGCAGTGTTGTACAGCTTGTTTCATCACCTTTGCCAAGTTGCCGCTCTCTCCGGCTCCCGGAGACGAAGAAGCGGCTTCTTCGCGCAAAGACGATTCTGCCGCTCACAGTGCTCTGCGGTGTGCGCCTTCTGCCGAAAGAGGTCCGGGAGCGGTGCTTAGCTCTGCAGAGCACCGTACCTTCGTCTTTAGCCTCTCTTCTCGTCTACATCTTAGCAAAAAGCTTTTCCACTCTGTCTGGCAAGGAGAAACTGTGCCAGCACAGAAAACATCTCCCATCGTGTTCTAGAGGCTGCACGGAGGTCTGCCGAGTGTTTTGCAAGAAGAGAAAGAAAGTTGTCCAAAACAGCTTGCAATCGAATGTTCATGTGAATAGAAAAGGCAGGAGAGTGGTCAGGTACTGTTTTCTCTCAGTTGGCAAGATGCGCACACAATCGCGGTGTTGTACAGCTTGTTTCATCACCTTTGCGAAGTTGCCGCTCTCTCCGGCTCCCGGAGACGAAGAAGCTGCTTCTTCGCGCAAAGACGATTCTGCCGCTCACAGTGCTCTGCGGTGTGCGCCTTCTGCCGAAAGAGCCCCGGGAGCGGTGCTTAGCTCTGAGAAGCACCATACGTGCTTCTTTAGCCTCTCTTCTCGTCTACATCTTAGCAAAAATCTTTTCCACTCTGTCTGGCAAGGAGAAACTGTGCCAGCACAGAAAACATCTCCCATCGTGTTCTAGAGGCTGCACGGAGGTCTGCCGAGTGTTTTGCAAGAAGAGAAAGAAAGTTGTCCAAAACAGCTTGCAATCGAATGTTCATGTGATTACATAAGGCAGGAGAGCGGTCAGGTACTGTTTTCTCTAATTTGGCATGCTGCGCACACAATCGCAGTGTTGTACAGCTTGTTTCATCACCTTTGCGAAGTTGCCGCTCTCTCCGGCTCCCGGAGACGAAGAAGCTGCTTCTTCGCGCAAAGACGATTCTGCCGCTCACAGTGCTCTGCGGTGTGCGCCTTCTGCCGAAAGACGCCCGGGAGCGGTGCTTAGCTCTGCAGAGCACCGTACCTTCGTCTTTAGCCTCTCTTCTCGTCTACATCTTAGCAAAAAGCTTTTCCACTCTGTCTGGCAAGGAGAAACTGTGCCAGCACAGAAAACATCTCCCATCGTGTTCTAGAGGCTGCACGGAGGTCTGCCGAGTGTTTTGCAAGAAGAGAAAGAAAGTTGTCCAAAACAGCTTGCAATCGAATGTTCATGTGAATAGAAAAGGCAGGAGAGTGGTCAGGTACTGTTTTCTCTCAGTTGGCAAGCTGCGCACACAATCGCAGTGTTGTACAGCTTGTTTCATCACCTTTGCCAAGTTGCCGCTCTCTCCGGCTCCCGGAGACGAAGAAGCGGCTTCTTCGCGCAAAGACGATTCTGCCGCTCACAGTGCTCTGCTGTGTGCGCCTTCTGCCGAAAGAGGTCCGGGAGCGGTGCTTAGCTCTGCAGAGCACCGTACCTTCGTCTTTAGCCTCTCTTCTCGTCTACATCTTAGCAAAAAGCTTTTCCACTCTGTCTGGCAAGGAGAAACTGTGCCAGCACAGAAAACATCTCCCATCGTGTTCTAGAGGCTGCACGGAGGTCTGCCGAGTGTTTTGCAAGAAGAGAAAGAAAGTTGTCCAAAACAGCTTGCAATCGAATGTTCATGTGAATAGAAAAGGCAGGAGAGTGGTCAGGTACTGTTTTCTCTCAGTTGGCAAGATGCGCACACAATCGCGGTGTTGTACAGCTTGTTTCATCACCTTTGCGAAGTTGCCGCTCTCTCCGGCTCCCGGAGACGAAGAAGCTGCTTCTTCGCGCAAAGACGATTCTGCCGCTCACAGTGCTCTGCGGTGTGCGCCTTCTGCCGAAAGAGCCCCGGGAGCTGTGCTTAGCTCTGAGAAGCACCATACGTGCTTCTTTAGCCTCTCTTCTCGTCTACATATTAGCAAAAATCTTTTCCACTCTGTCTGGCAAGGAGAAACTGTGCCAGCACAGAAAACATCTCCCATCGTGTTCTAGAGGCTGCACGGAGGTCTGCCGAGTGTTTTGCAAGAAGAGAAAGAAAGTTGTCCAAAACAGCTTGCAATCGAATGTTCATGTGATTACATAAGGCAGGAGAGCGGTCAGGGACTGTTTTCTCTAATTTGGCATGCTGCGCACACAATCGCAGTGTTGTACAGCTTGTTTCATCACCTTTGCGAAGTTGCCGCTCTCTCCGGCTCCCGGAGACGAAGAAGCTGCTTCTTCGCGCAAAGACGATTCTGCCGCTCACAGTGCTCTGCGGTGTGCGCCTTCTGCCGAAAGACGCCCGGGAGCGGTGCTTAGCTCTGCAGAGCACCGTACCTTCGTCTTTAGCCTCTCTTCTCGTCTACATCTTAGCAAAAAGCTTTTCCACACTGTCTGTCAAGGAGAAACTGTGCCAGCACAGAAAACATCTCCCATCGTGTTCTAGAGGCTGCACGGAGGTCTGCCGAGTGTTTTGCAAGAAGAGAAAGAAAGTTGTCCAAAACAGCTTCCAATCGAATGTTCATGTGAATAGAAAAGGCAGGAGAGTGGTCAGGTACTGTTTTCTCTCAGTTGGCAAGCTGCGCACACAATCGCAGTGTTGTACAGCTTGTTTCATCACCTTTGCCAAGTTGCCGCTCTCTCCGGCTCCCGGAGACGAAGAAGCTGCTTCTTCGCGCAAAGACGATTCTGCCGCTCACAGTGCTCTGCGGTGTGCGCCTTCTGCCGAAAGAGGTCCGGGAGCGGTGCTTAGCTCTGCAGAGCACCGTACCTTCGTCTTTAGCCTCTCTTCTCGTCTACATCTTAGCAAAAAGCTTTTCCACTCTGTCTGGCAAGGAGAAACTGTGCCAGCACAAAAAACATCTCCCATCGTGTTCTAGAGGCTGCACGCAGGTCTGCCGAGTGTTTTGCAAGAAGAGAAAGAAAGTTGTCCAAAACAGCTTGCAATCGAATGTTCATGTGAATAGAAAAGGCAGGAGAGTGGTCAGGTACTGTTTTCTCTCAGTTGGCAAGCTGCGCACACAATCGCAGTGTTGTACAGCTTGTTTCATCACCTTTGCGAAGTTGCCGCTCTCTCCGGCTCCCGGAGACGAAGAAGCTGCTTCTTCGCGCAAAGACGATTCTGCCGCTCACAGTGCTCTGCGGTGTGCGCCTTCTGCCGAAAGAGGCCCGGGAGCGGTGCTTAGCTCTGCAGAGCACCGTACCTTCGTCTTTAGCCTCTCTTCTCGTCTACATCTTAGCAAAAAGCTTTTCCACTCTGTCTGGCAAGGAGAAACTGTGCCAGCCCAGAAAACATCTCCCATCGTGTTCTAGAGGCTGCACGGAGGTCTGCCGAGTGTTTTGCAAGAAGAGAAAGAAAGTTGTCCAAAACAGCTTGCAATCGAATGTTCATGTGAATAGAAAACGCAGGAGAGTGGTCAGGTACTGTTTTCTCTCAGTTGGCAAGCTGCGCACACAATCGCAGTGTTGTACAGCTTGTTTCATCACCTTTGCGAAGTTGCCGCTCTCTCCGGCTCCCGGAGACGAAGAAGCTGCTTCTTCGCGCAAAGACGATTCTGCCGCTCACAGTGCTCTGCTGTGTGCGCCTTCTGCCGAAAGAGGTCCGGGAGCGGTGCTTAGCTCTGAGAAGCACCATACGTGCTTCTTTAGCCTCTCTTCTCGTCTACATCTTAGCAAAAAGCTTTTCCACTCTGTCTGGCAAGGAGAAACTCTGCCAGCACAGAAAACATCTCCCATCGTGTTCTAGAGGCTGCACGCAGGTCTGCCGAGTGTTTTGCAAGAAGAGAAAGAAAGTTGTCCAAAACAGCTTGCAATCGAATGTTCATGTGAATAGAAAAGGCAGGAGAGTGGTCAGGTACTGTTTTCTCTCAGTTGGCAAGCTGCGCACACAATCGCAGTGTTGTACAGCTTGTTTCATCACCTTTGCCAAGTTGCCGCTCTCTCCGGCTCCCGGAGACGAAGAAGCTGCTTCTTCGCGCAAAGACGATTCTGCCGCTCACAGTGCTCTGCTGTGTGCGCCTTCTGCCGAAAGACGCCCGGGAGCGGTGCTTAGCTCTGCAGAGCACCGTAGCTTCGTCTTTAGCCTCTCTTCTCGTCTACATCTTAGCAAAAAGCTTTTCCACTCTGTCTGGCAAGGAGAAACTGTGCCAGCACAAAAAACATCTCCCATCGTGTTCTAGAGGCTGCACGGAGGTCTGCCGAGTGTTTTGCAAGAAGAGAAAGAAAGTTGTCCAAAACAGCTTGCAATCGAATGTTCATGTGAATAGAAAAGGCAGGAGAGTGGTCAGGTACTGTTTTCTCTCACTTGGGAAGCTGCGCACACAATCGCAGTGTTGTACAGCTTGTTTCATCACCTTTGCGAAGTTGCCGCTCTCTCCGGCTCCCGGAGACGAAGAAGCTGCTTCTTCGCGCAAAGACGATTCTGCCGCTCACAGTGCTCTGCTGTGTGCGCCTTCTGCCGAAAGAGGTCCGGGAGCGGTGCTTAGCTCTGCAGAGCACCGTACCTTTGTCTTTAGCCTCTCTTCTCGTCTACATCTTAGCAAAAAGCTTTTCCACTCTGTCTGGCAAGGAGAAACTGTGCCAGTTAAAAAAAAACATCTCCCATTGTGTTCTAGAGGCTGCACGGAGGTCTGCCGAGTGTTTTGCAAGAAGAGAAAGAAAGTTGTCCAAAACAGCTTGCAATCGAATGTTCATGTGAATAGAAAAGGCAGGAGAGTGGTCAGGTACTGTTTTCTCTCAGTTGGCAAGCTGCGCACACAATCGCAGTGTTGTACAGCTTGTTTCATCACCTTTGCCAAGTTGCCGCTCTCTCCGGCTCCCGGAGACGAAGAAGCTGCTTCTTCGCGCAAAGACGATTCTGCCGCTCACAGTGCTCTGCGGTGTGCGCCTTCTGCCGAAAGAGCCCCGGGAGCTGTGCTTAGCTCTGAGAAGCACCATACGTGCTTCTTTAGCCTCTCTTCTCGTCTACATCTTAGCAAAAAGCTTTTCCACTCTGTCTGGCAAGGAGAAACTGTGCCAGCACAGAAAACATCTCCCATCGTGTTCTAGAGGCTGCACGGAGGTCTGCCGAGTGTTTTGCAAGAAGAGAAAGAAAGTTGTCCAAAACAGCTTGCAATCGAATGTTCATGTGAATAGAAAACGCAGGAGAGTGGTCAGGTACTGTTTTCTCTCAGTTGGCAAGCTGCGCACACAATCGCAGTGTTGTACAGCTTGTTTCATCACCTTTGCCAAGTTGCCGCTCTCTCCGGCTCCCGGAGACGAAGAAGCTGCTTCTTCGCGCAAAGACGATTCTGCCGCTCACAGTGCTCTGCGGTGTGCGCCTTCTGCCGAAAGAGCCCCGGGAGCTGTGCTTAGCTCTGAGAAGCACCATACGTGCTTCTTTAGCCTCTCTTCTCGTCTACATCTTAGCAAAAAGCTTTTCCACTCTGTCTGGCAAGGAGAAACTGTGCCAGCACAGAAAACATCTCCCATCGTGTTCTAGAGGCTGCACGGAGGTCTGCCGAGTGTTTTGCAAGAAGAGAAAGAAAGTTGTCCAAAACAGCTTCCAATCCAATGTTCATGTGAATAGAAAAGGCAGGAGAGTGGTCAGGTACTGTTTTCTCTCACTTGGCAAGCTGCGCACACAATCGCAGTGTTGTACAGCTTGTTTCATCACCTTTGCCAAGTTGCCGCTCTCTCCGGCTCCCGGAGACGAAGAAGCTGCTTCTTCGCGCAAAGACGATTCTGCCGCTCACAGTGCTCTGCGGTGTGCGCCTTCTGCCGAAAGAGGTCCGGGAGCGGTGCTTAGCTCTGCAGAGCACCGTACCTTCGTCTTTAGCCTCTCTTCTCGTCTACATCTTAGCAAAAAGCTTTTCCACTCTGTCTGGCAAGGAGAAACTGTGCCAGCACAGAAAACATCTCCCATCGTGTTCTAGAGGCTGCACGCAGGTCTGCCGAGTGTTTTGCAAGAAGAGAAAGAAAGTTGTCCAAAACAGCTTGCAATCGAATGTTCATGTGAATAGAAAAGGCAGGAGAGTGGTCAGGTACTGTTTTCTCTCAGTTGGCAAGATGCGCACACAATCGCGGTGTTGTACAGCTTGTTTCATCACCTTTGCGAAGTTGCCGCTCTCTCCGGCTCCCGGAGACGAAGAAGCTGCTTCTTCGCGCAAAGACGATTCTGCCGCTCACAGTGCTCTGCGGTGTGCGCCTTCTGCCGAAAGACGCCCGGGAGCGGTGCTTAGCTCTGAGAAGCACCATACGTGCTTCTTTAGCCTCTCTTCTCGTCTACATATTAGCAAAAATCTTTTCCACTCTGTCTGGCAAGGAGAAACTGTGCCAGCACAGAAAACATCTCCCATCGTGTTCTAGAGGCTGCACGGAGGTCTGCCGAGTGTTTTGCAAGAAGAGAAAGAAAGTTGTCCAAAACAGCTTGCAATCGAATGTTCATGTGATTACATAAGGCAGGAGAGCGGTCAGGTACTGTTTTCTCTAATTTGGCATGCTGCGCACACAATCGCAGTGTTGTACAGCTTGTTTCATCACCTTTGCGAAGTTGCCGCTCTCTCCGGCTCCCGGAGACGAAGAAGCTGCTTCTTCGCGCAAAGACGATTCTGCCGCTCACAGTGCTCTGCGGTGTGCGCCTTCTGCCGAAAGACGCCCGGGAGCGGTGCTTAGCTCTGCAGAGCACCGTACCTTCGTCTTTAGCCTCTCTTCTCGTCTACATCTTAGCAAAAAGCTTTTCCACACTGTCTGGCAAGGAGAAACTGTGCCAGCACAGAAAACATCTCCCATCGTGTTCTAGAGGCTGCACGGAGGTCTGCCGAGTGTTTTGCAAGAAGAGAAAGAAAGTTGTCCAAAACAGCTTGCAATCGAATGTTCATGTGAATAGAAAAGGCAGGAGAGTGGTCAGGTACTGTTTTCTCTCAGTTGGCAAGCTGCGCACACAATCGCAGTGTTGTACAGCTTGTTTCATCACCTTTGCCAAGTTGCCGCTCTCTCCGGCTCCCGGAGACGAAGAAGCTGCTTCTTCGCGCAAAGACGATTCTGCCGCTCACAGTGCTCTGCGGTGTGCGCCTTCTGCCGAAAGAGGTCCGGGAGCGGTGCTTAGCTCTGCAGAGCACCGTACCTTCGTCTTTAGCCTCTCTTCTCGTCTACATCTTAGCAAAAAGCTTTTCCACTCTGTCTGGCAAGGAGAAACTGTGCCAGCACAGAAAACATCTCCCATCGTGTTCTAGAGGCTGCACGCAGGTCTGCCGAGTGTTTTGCAAGAAGAGAAAGAAAGTTGTCCAAAACAGCTTGCAATCGAATGTTCATGTGAATAGAAAAGGCAGGAGAGTGGTCAGGTACTGTTTTCTCTCACTTGGCAAGCTGCGCACACAATCGCAGTGTTGTACAGCTTGTTTCATCACCTTTGCGAAGTTGCCGCTCTCTCCGGCTCCCGGAGACGAAGAAGCTGCTTCTTCGCGCAAAGACGATTCTGCCGCTCACAGTGCTCTGCGGTGTGCGCCTTCTGCCGAAAGAGGTCCGGGAGCGGTGCTTAGCTCTGCAGAGCACCGTACCTTCGTCTTTAGCCTCTCTTCTCGTCTACATCTTAGCAAAAAGCTTTTCCACTCTGTCTGGCAAGGAGAAACTGTGCCAGCACAGAAAACATCTCCCATCGTGTTCTAGAGGCTGCACGCAGGTCTGCCGAGTGTTTTGCAAGAAGAGAAAGAAAGTTGTCCAAAACAGCTTGCAATCGAATGTTCATGTGAATAGAAAAGGCAGGAGAGTGGTCAGGTACTGTTTTCTCTCACTTGGCAAGCTGCGCACACAATCGCAGTGTTGTACAGCTTGTTTCATCACCTTTGCGAAGTTGCCGCTCTCTCCGGCTCCCGGAGACGAAGAAGCTGCTTCTTCGCGCAAAGACGATTCTGCCGCTCACAGTGCTCTGCGGTGTGCGCCTTCTGCCGAAAGAGGTCCGGGAGCGGTGCTTAGCTCTGAGAAGCACCATACGTGCTTCTTTAGCCTCTCTTCTCGTCTACATCTTAGCAAAAAGCTTTTCCACTCTGTCTGGCAAGGAGAAACTGTGCCAGCACAGAAAACATCTCCAATCGTGTTCTAGAGGCTGCACGGAGGTCTGCCGAGTGTTTTGCAAGAAGAGAAAGAAAGTTGTCCAAAACAGCTTGCAATCGAATGTTCATGTGAATAGAAAAGGCAGGAGAGTGGTCAGGTACTGTTTTCTCTCAGTTGGCAAGCTGCGCACACAATCGCAGTGTTGTACAGCTTGTTTCATCACCTTTGCGAAGTTGCCGCTCTCTCCGGCTCCCGGAGACGAAGAAGCTGCTTCTTCGCGCAAAGACGATTCTGCCGCTCACAGTGCTCTGCGGTGTGCGCCTTCTGCCGAAAGACGCCCGGGAGCGGTGCTTAGCTCTGCAGAGCACCGTACCTTCGTCTTTAGCCTCTCTTCTCGTCTACATCTTAGCAAAAAGCTTTTCCACTCTGTCTGGCAAGGAGAAACTGTGCCAGCCCAGAAAACATCTCCCATCGTGTTCTAGAGGCTGCACGGAGGTCTGCCGAGTGTTTTGCAAGAAGAGAAAGAAAGTTGTCCAAAACAGCTTGCAATCGAATGTTCATGTGAATAGAAAAGGCAGGAGAGTGGTCAGGTACTGTTTTCTCTCAGTTGGCAAGCTGCGCACACAATCGCAGTGTTGTACAGCTTGTTTCATCACCTTTGCGAAGTTGCCGCTCTCTCCGGCTCCCGGAGACGAAGAAGCTGCTTCTTCGCGCAAAGACGATTCTGCCGCTCACAGTGCTCTGCTGTGTGCGCCTTCTGCCGAAAGAGGCCCGGGAGCGGTGCTTAGCTCTGCAGAGCACCGTACCTTCGTCTTTAGCCTCTCTTCTCGTCTACATCTTAGCAAAAAGCTTTTCCACTCTGTCTGGCAAGGAGAAACTGTGCCAGCCCAGAAAACATCTCCCATCGTGTTCTAGAGGCTGCACGGAGGTCTGCCGAGTGTTTTGCAAGAAGAGAAAGAAAGTTGTCCAAAACAGCTTGCAATCGAATGTTCATGTGAATAGAAAAGGCAGGAGAGTGGTCAGGTACTGTTTTCTCCCACTTGGCAAGCTGCGCACACAATCGCAGTGTTGTACAGCTTGTTTCATCACCTTTGCCAAGTTGCCGCTCTCTCCGGCTCCCGGAGACGAAGAAGCTGCTTCTTCGCGCAAAGACGATTCTGCCGCTCACAGTGCTCTGCGGTGTGCGCCTTCTGCCGAAAGAGCCCCGGGAGCTGTGCTTAGCTCTGAGAAGCACCATACGTGCTTCTTTAGCCTCTCTTCTCGTCTACATCTTAGCAAAAAGCTTTTCCACTCTGTCTGGCAAGGAGAAACTGTGCCAGCACAGAAAACATCTCCCATCGTGTTCTAGAGGCTGCACGGAGGTCTGCCGAGTGTTTTGCAAGAAGAGAAAGAAAGTTGTCCAAAACAGCTTGCAATCGAATGTTCATGTGAATAGAAAAGGCAGGAGAGTGGTCAGGTACTGTTTTCTCTCAGTTGGCAAGATGCGCACACAATCGCGGTGTTGTACAGCTTGTTTCATCACCTTTGCGAAGTTGCCGCTCTCTCCGGCTCCCGGAGACGAAGAAGCTGCTTCTTCGCGCAAAGACGATTCTGCCGCTCACAGTGCTCTGCGGTGTGCGCCTTCTGCCGAAAGAGCCCCGGGAGCGGTGCTTAGCTCTGAGAAGCACCATACGTGCTTCTTTAGCCTCTCTTCTCGTCTACATATTAGCAAAAATCTTTTCCACTCTGTCTGGCAAGGAGAAACTGTGCCAGCACAGAAAACATCTCCCATCGTGTTCTAGAGGCTGCACGGAGGTCTGCCGAGTGTTTTGCAAGAAGAGAAAGAAAGTTGTCCAAAACAGCTTGCAATCGAATGTTCATGTGATTACATAAGGCAGGAGAGTGGTCAGGTACTGTTTTCTCTAATTTGGCATGCTGCGCACACAATCGCAGTGTTGTACAGCTTGTTTCATCACCTTTGCGAAGTTGCCGCTCTCTCCGGCTCCCGGAGACGAAGAAGCTGCTTCTTCGCGCAAAGACGATTCTGCCGCTCACAGTGCTCTGCGGTGTGCGCCTTCTGCCGAAAGACGCCCGGGAGCGGTGCTTAGCTCTGCAGAGCACCGTACCTTCGTCTTTAGCCTCTCTTCTCGTCTACATCTTAGCAAAAAGCTTTTCCACACTGTCTGGCAAGGAGAAACTGTGCCAGCACAGAAAACATCTCCCATCGTGTTCTAGAGGCTGCACGGAGGTCTGCCGAGTGTTTTGCAAGAAGAGAAAGAAAGTTGTCCAAAACAGCTTGCAATCGAATGTTCATGTGAATAGAAAAGGCAGGAGAGTGGTCAGGTACTGTTTTCTCTCAGTTGGCAAGCTGCGCACACAATCGCAGTGTTGTACAGCTTGTTTCATCACCTTTGCGAAGTTGCCGCTCTCTCCGGCTCCCGGAGACGAAGAAGCTGCTTCTTCGCGCAAAGACGATTCTGCCGCTCACAGTGCTCTGCGGTGTGCGCCTTCTGCCGAAAGAGGCCCGGGAGCGGTGCTTAGCTCTGCAGAGCACCGTACCTTCGTCTTTAGCCTCTCTTCTCGTCTACATCTTAGCAAAAAGCTTTTCCACTCTGTCTGGCAAGGAGAAACTGTGCCAGCACAGAAAACATCTCCCATCGTGTTCTAGAGGCTGCACGGAGGTCTGCCGAGTGTTTTGCAAGAAGAGAAAGAAAGTTGTCCAAAACAGCTTCCAATCGAATGTTCATGTGAATAGAAAAGGCAGGAGAGTGGTCAGGTACTGTTTTCTCTCAGTTGGCAAGCTGCGCACACAATCGCAGTGTTGTACAGCTTGTTTCATCACCTTTGCGAAGTTGCCGCTCTCTCCGGCTCCCGGAGACGAAGAAGCTGCTTCTTCGCGCAAAGACGATTCTGCCGCTCACAGTGCTCTGCTGTGTGCGCCTTCTGCCGAAAGAGCCCCGGGAGCGGTGCTTAGCTCTGAGAAGCACCATACGTGCTTCTTTAGCCTCTCTTCTCGTCTACATCTTAGCAAAAAGCTTTTCCACTCTGTCTGGCAAGGAGAAACTGTGCCAGCACAGAAAACATCTCCAATCGTGTTCTAGAGGCTGCACGGAGGTCTGCCGAGTGTTTTGCAAGAAGAGAAAGAAAGTTGTCCAAAACAGCTTGCAATCGAATGTTCATGTGAATAGAAAAGGCAGGAGAGTGCTCAGGTACTGTTTTCTCTCAGTTGGCAAGCTGCGCACACAATCGCAGTGTTGTACAGCTTGTTTCATCACCTTTGCCAAGTTGCCGCTCTCTCCGGCTCCCGGAGACGAAGAAGCTGCTTCTTCGCGCAAAGACGATTCTGCCGCTCCCAGTGCTCTGCGGTGTGCGCCTTCTGCCGAAAGACGCCCGGGAGCGGTGCTTAGCTCTGAGAGGCACCGTACATGCTTCTTTAGCCTCTCTTCTCGTCTACATCTTAGCAAAAAGCTTTTCCACTCTGTCTGGCAAGGAGAAACTGTGCCAGCACAGAAAACATCTCCAATCGTGTTCTAGAGGCTGCACGGAGGTCTGCCGAGTGTTTTGCAAGAAGAGAAAGAAAGTTGTCCAAAACAGCTTGCAATCGAATGTTCATGTGAATAGAAAAGGCAGGAGAGTGGTCAGGTACTGTTTTCTCTCAGTTGGCAAGCTGCGCACACAATCGCAGTGTTGTACAGCTTGTTTCATCACCTTTGCGAAGTTGCCGCTCTCTCCGGCTCCCGGAGACGAAGAAGCTGCTTCTTCGCGCAAAGACGATTCTGCCGCTCACAGTGCTCTGCGGTGTGCGCCTTCTGCCGAAAGACGCCCGGGAGCGGTGCTTAGCTCTGCAGAGCACCGTAGCTTCGTCTTTAGCCTCTCTTCTCGTCTACATCTTAGCAAAAAGCTTTTCCACTCTGTCTGGCAAGGAGAAACTGTGCCAGCACAGAAAACATCTCCCATCGTGTTCTAGAGGCTGCACGGAGGTCTGCCGAGTGTTTTGCAAGAAGAGAAAGAAAGTTGTCCAAAACAGCTTGCAATCGAATGTTCATGTGAATAGAAAAGGCAGGAGAGTGGTCAGGTACTGTTTTCTCTCAGTTGGCAAGCTGCGCACACAATCGCAGTGTTGTACAGCTTGTTTCATCACCTTTGCCAAGTTGCCGCTCTCTCCGGCTCCCGGAGACGAAGAAGCTGCTTCTTCGCGCAAAGACGATTCTGCCGCTCACAGTGCTCTGCGGTGTGCGCCTTCTGCCGAAAGAGCCCCGGGAGCTGTGCTTAGCTCTGAGAAGCACCATACGTGCTTCTTTAGCCTCTCTTCTCGTCTACATCTTAGCAAAAAGCTTTTCCACTCTGTCTGGCAAGGAGAAACTGTGCCAGCACAGAAAACATCTCCCATCGTGTTCTAGAGGCTGCACGGAGGTCTGCCGAGTGTTTTGCAAGAAGAGAAAGAAAGTTGTCCAAAACAGCTTCCAATCGAATGTTCATGTGAATAGAAAACGCAGGAGAGTGGTCAGGTACTGTTTTCTCTCAGTTGGCAAGCTGCGCACACAATCGCAGTGTTGTACAGCTTGTTTCATCACCTTTGCGAAGTTGCCGCTCTCTCCGGCTCCCGGAGACGAAGAAGCTGCTTCTTCGCGCAAAGACGATTCTGCCGCTCACAGTGCTCTGCGGTGTGCGCCTTCTGCCGAAAGACGCCCGGGAGCGGTGCTTAGCTCTGCAGAGCACCGTAGCTTCGTCTTTAGCCTCTCTTCTCGTCTACATCTTAGCAAAAAGCTTTTCCACTCTGTCTGGCAAGGAGAAACTGTGCCAGCACAGAAAACATCTCCCATCGTGTTCTAGAGGCTGCACGGAGGTCTGCCGAGTGTTTTGCAAGAAGAGAAAGAAAGTTGTCCAAAACAGCTTGCAATCGAATGTTCATGTGAATAGAAAAGGCAGGAGAGTGGTCAGGTACTGTTTTCTCTCAGTTGGCAAGCTGCGCACACAATCGCAGTGTTGTACAGCTTGTTTCATCACCTTTGCGAAGTTGCCGCTCTCTCCGGCTCCCGGAGACGAAGAAGCTGCTTCTTCGCGCAAAGACGATTCTGCCGCTCACAGTGCTCTGCTGTGTGCGCCTTCTGCCGAAAGAGGTCCGGGAGCGGTGCTTAGCTCTGCAGAGCACCGTACCTTCGTCTTTAGCCTCTCTTCTCGTCTACATCTTAGCAAAAAGCTTTTCCACTCTGTCTGGCAAGGAGAAACTGTGCCAGCCCAGAAAACATCTCCCATCGTGTTCTAGAGGCTGCACGGAGGTCTGCCGAGTGTTTTGCAAGAAGAGAAAGAAAGTTGTCCAAAACAGCTTGCAATCGAATGTTCATGTGAATAGAAAAGGCAGGAGAGTGGTCAGGTACTGTTTTCTCTCAGTTGGCAAGCTGCGCACACAATCGCAGTGTTGTACAGCTTGTTTCATCACCTTTGCCAAGTTGCCGCTCTCTCCGGCTCCCGGAGACGAAGAAGCTGCTTCTTCGCGCAAAGACGATTCTGCCGCTCACAGTGCTCTGCGGTGTGCGCCTTCTGCCGAAAGAGCCCCGGGAGCTGTGCTTAGCTCTGAGAAGCACCATACGTGCTTCTTTAGCCTCTCTTCTCGTCTACATCTTAGCAAAAAGCTTTTCCACTCTGTCTGGCAAGGAGAAACTGTGCCAGCACAGAAAACATCTCCCATCGTGTTCTAGAGGCTGCACGCAGGTCTGCCGAGTGTTTTGCAAGAAGAGAAAGAAAGTTGTCCAAAACAGCTTGCAATCGAATGTTCATGTGAATAGAAAAGGCAGGAGAGTGGTCAGGTACTGTTTTCTCTCAGTTGGCAAGCTGCGCACACAATCGCAGTGTTGTACAGCTTGTTTCATCACCTTTGCGAAGTTGCCGCTCTCTCCGGCTCCCGGAGACGAAGAAGCTGCTTCTTCGCGCAAAGACGATTCTGCCGCTCACAGTGCTCTGCGGTGTGCGCCTTCTGCCGAAAGACGCCCGGGAGCGGTGCTTAGCTCTGAGAAGCACCATACGTGCTTCTTTAGCCTCTCTTCTCGTCTACATCTTAGCAAAAAGCTTTTCCACTCTGTCTGGCAAGGAGAAACTGTGCCAGCACAGAAAACATCTCCAATCGTGTTCTAGAGGCTGCACGGAGGTCTGCCGAGTGTTTTGCAAGAAGAGAAAGAAAGTTGTCCAAAACAGCTTGCAATCGAATGTTCATGTGAATAGAAAAGGCAGGAGAGTGGTCAGGTACTGTTTTCTCTCACTTGGCAAGCTGCGCACACAATCGCAGTGTTGTACAGCTTGTTTCATCACCTTTGCGAAGTTGCCGCTCTCTCCGGCTCCCGGAGACGAAGAAGCTGCTTCTTCGCGCAAAGACGATTCTGCCGCTCACAGTGCTCTGCGGTGTGCGCCTTCTGCCGAAAGACGCCCGGGAGCGGTGCTTAGCTCTGCAGAGCACCGTAGCTTCGTCTTTAGCCTCTCTTCTCGTCTACATCTTAGCAAAAAGCTTTTCCACTCTGTCTGGCAAGGAGAAACTGTGCCAGCACAGAAAACATCTCCCATCGTGTTCTAGAGGCTGCACGGAGGTCTGCCGAGTGTTTTGCAAGAAGAGAAAGAAAGTTGTCCAAAACAGCTTGCAATCGAATGTTCATGTGAATAGAAAAGGCAGGAGAGTGGTCAGGTACTGTTTTCTCTCAGTTGGCAAGCTGCGCACACAATCGCGGTGTTGTACAGCTTGTTTCATCACCTTTGCCAAGTTGCCGCTCTCTCCGGCTCCCGGAGACGAAGAAGCTGCTTCTTCGCGCAAAGACGATTCTGCCGCTCACAGTGCTCTGCTGTGTGCGCCTTCTGCCGAAAGAGGCCCGGGAGCGGTGCTTAGCTCTGCAGAGCACCGTACCTTCGTCTTTAGCCTCTCTTCTCGTCTACATCTTAGCAAAAAGCTTTTCCACTCTGTCTGGCAAGGAGAAACTGTGCCAGCACAGAAAACATCTCCCATCGTGTTCTAGAGGCTGCACGGAGGTCTGCCGAGTGTTTTGCAAGAAGAGAAAGAAAGTTGTCCAAAACAGCTTGCAATCGAATGTTCATGTGAATAGAAAAGGCAGGAGAGTGGTCAGGTACTGTTTTCTCTCACTTGGCAAGCTGCGCACACAATCGCAGTGTTGTACAGCTTGTTTCATCACCTTTGCGAAGTTGCCGCTCTCTCCGGCTCCCGGAGACGAAGAAGCTGCTTCTTCGCGCAAAGACGATTCTGCCGCTCACAGTGCTCTGCGGTGTGCGCCTTCTGCCGAAAGAGGTCCGGGAGCGGTGCTTAGCTCTGCAGAGCACCGTACCTTCGTCTTTAGCCTCTCTTCTCGTCTACATCTTAGCAAAAAGCTTTTCCACTCTGTCTGGCAAGGAGAAACTGTGCCAGCACAGAAAACATCTCCCATCGTGTTCTAGAGGCTGCACGGAGGTCTGCCGAGTGTTTTGCAAGAAGAGAAAGAAAGTTGTCCAAAACAGCTTGCAATCGAATGTTCATGTGAATAGAAAAGGCAGGAGAGTGGTCAGGTACTGTTTTCTCTCAGTTGGCAAGCTGCGCACACAATCGCAGTGTTGTACAGCTTGTTTCATCACCTTTGCCAAGTTGCCGCTCTCTCCGGCTCCCGGAGACGAAGAAGCGGCTTCTTCGCGCAAAGACGATTCTGCCGCTCACAGTGCTCTGCGGTGTGCGCCTTCTGCCGAAAGAGGTCCGGGAGCGGTGCTTAGCTCTGCAGAGCACCGTACCTTCGTCTTTAGCCTCTCTTCTCGTCTACATCTTAGCAAAAAGCTTTTCCACTCTGTCTGGCAAGGAGAAACTGTGCCAGCACAGAAAACATCTCCCATCGTGTTCTAGAGGCTGCACGGAGGTCTGCCGAGTGTTTTGCAAGAAGAGAAAGAAAGTTGTCCAAAACAGCTTGCAATCGAATGTTCATGTGAATAGAAAAGGCAGGAGAGTGGTCAGGTACTGTTTTCTCTCAGTTGGCAAGATGCGCACACAATCGCGGTGTTGTACAGCTTGTTTCATCACCTTTGCGAAGTTGCCGCTCTCTCCGGCTCCCGGAGACGAAGAAGCTGCTTCTTCGCGCAAAGACGATTCTGCCGCTCACAGTGCTCTGCGGTGTGCGCCTTCTGCCGAAAGAGCCCCGGGAGCGGTGCTTAGCTCTGAGAAGCACCATACGTGCTTCTTTAGCCTCTCTTCTCGTCTACATATTAGCAAAAATCTTTTCCACTCTGTCTGGCAAGGAGAAACTGTGCCAGCACAGAAAACATCTCCCATCGTGTTCTAGAGGCTGCACGGAGGTCTGCCGAGTGTTTTGCAAGAAGAGAAAGAAAGTTGTCCAAAACAGCTTGCAATCGAATGTTCATGTGATTACATAAGGCAGGAGAGTGGTCAGGTACTGTTTTCTCTAATTTGGCATGCTGCGCACACAATCGCAGTGTTGTACAGCTTGTTTCATCACCTTTGCGAAGTTGCCGCTCTCTCCGGCTCCCGGAGACGAAGAAGCTGCTTCTTCGCGCAAAGACGATTCTGCCGCTCACAGTGCTCTGCGGTGTGCGCCTTCTGCCGAAAGACGCCCGGGAGCGGTGCTTAGCTCTGCAGAGGACCGTACCTTCGTCTTTAGCCTCTCTTCTCGTCTACATCTTAGCAAAAAGCTTTTCCACACTGTCTGGCAAGGAGAAACTGTGCCAGCACAGAAAACATCTCCCATCGTGTTCTAGAGGCTGCACGGAGGTCTGCCGAGTGTTTTGCAAGAAGAGAAAGAAAGTTGTCCAAAACAGCTTGCAATCGAATGTTCATGTGAATAGAAAAGGCAGGAGAGTGGTCAGGTACTGTTTTCTCTCAGTTGGCAAGCTGCGCACACAATCGCAGTGTTGTACAGCTTGTTTCATCACCTTTGCGAAGTTGCCGCTCTCTCCGGCTCCCGGAGACGAAGAAGCTGCTTCTTCGCGCAAAGACGATTCTGCCGCTCACAGTGCTCTGCGGTGTGCGCCTTCTGCCGAAAGACGCCCGGGAGCGGTGCTTAGCTCTGCAGAGCACCGTACCTTCGTCTTTAGCCTCTCTTCTCGTCTACATCTTAGCAAAAAGCTTTTCCACTCTGTCTGGCAAGGAGAAACTGTGCCAGCACAGAAAACATCTCCCATCGTGTTCTAGAGGCTGCACGGAGGTCTGCCGAGTGTTTTGCAAGAAGAGAAAGAAAGTTGTCCAAAACAGCTTCCAATCGAATGTTCATGTGAATAGAAAAGGCAGGAGAGTGGTCAGGTACTGTTTTCTCTCACTTGGCAAGCTGCGCACACAATCGCAGTGTTGTACAGCTTGTTTCATCACCTTTGCGAAGTTGCCGCTCTCTCCGGCTCCCGGAGACGAAGAAGCTGCTTCTTCGCGCAAAGACGATTCTGCCGCTCACAGTGCTCTGCTGTGTGCGCCTTCTGCCGAAAGAGCCCCGGGAGCGGTGCTTAGCTCTGAGAAGCACCATACGTGCTTCTTTAGCCTCTCTTCTCGTCTACATCTTAGCAAAAAGCTTTTCCACTCTGTCTGGCAAGGAGAAACTGTGCCAGCACAGAAAACATCTCCAATCGTGTTCTAGAGGCTGCACGGAGGTCTGCCGAGTGTTTTGCAAGAAGAGAAAGAAAGTTGTCCAAAACAGCTTGCAATCGAATGTTCATGTGAATAGAAAAGGCAGGAGAGTGCTCAGGTACTGTTTTCTCTCAGTTGGCAAGCTGCGCACACAATCGCAGTGTTGTACAGCTTGTTTCATCACCTTTGCCAAGTTGCCGCTCTCTCCGGCTCCCGGAGACGAAGAAGCTGCTTCTTCGCGCAAAGACGATTCTGCCGCTCCCAGTGCTCTGCGGTGTGCGCCTTCTGCCGAAAGACGCCCGGGAGCGGTGCTTAGCTCTGAGAGGCACCGTACATGCTTCTTTAGCCTCTCTTCTCGTCTACATCTTAGCAAAAAGCTTTTCCACTCTGTCTGGCAAGGAGAAACTGTGCCAGCACAGAAAACATCTCCAATCGTGTTCTAGAGGCTGCACGGAGGTCTGCCGAGTGTTTTGCAAGAAGAGAAAGAAAGTTGTCCAAAACAGCTTGCAATCGAATGTTCATGTGAATAGAAAAGGCAGGAGAGTGGTCAGGTACTGTTTTCTCTCAGTTGGCAAGCTGCGCACACAATCGCAGTGTTGTACAGCTTGTTTCATCACCTTTGCGAAGTTGCCGCTCTCTCCGGCTCCCGGAGACGAAGAAGCTGCTTCTTCGCGCAAAGACGATTCTGCCGCTCACAGTGCTCTGCGGTGTGCGCCTTCTGCCGAAAGACGCCCGGGAGCGGTGCTTAGCTCTGCAGAGCACCGTAGCTTCGTCTTTAGCCTCTCTTCTCGTCTACATCTTAGCAAAAAGCTTTTCCACTCTGTCTGGCAAGGAGAAACTGTGCCAGCACAGAAAACATCTCCCATCGTGTTCTAGAGGCTGCACGGAGGTCTGCCGAGTGTTTTGCAAGAAGAGAAAGAAAGTTGTCCAAAACAGCTTGCAATCGAATGTTCATGTGAATAGAAAAGGCAGGAGAGTGGTCAGGTACTGTTTTCTCTCAGTTGGCAAGCTGCGCACACAATCGCAGTGTTGTACAGCTTGTTTCATCACCTTTGCCAAGTTGCCGCTCTCTCCGGCTCCCGGAGACGAAGAAGCTGCTTCTTCGCGCAAAGACGATTCTGCCGCTCACAGTGCTCTGCGGTGTGCGCCTTCTGCCGAAAGAGCCCCGGGAGCTGTGCTTAGCTCTGAGAAGCACCATACGTGCTTCTTTAGCCTCTCTTCTCGTCTACATCTTAGCAAAAAGCTTTTCCACTCTGTCTGGCAAGGAGAAACTGTGCCAGCACAGAAAACATCTCCCATCGTGTTCTAGAGGCTGCACGGAGGTCTGCCGAGTGTTTTGCAAGAAGAGAAAGAAAGTTGTCCAAAACAGCTTCCAATCGAATGTTCATGTGAATAGAAAACGCAGGAGAGTGGTCAGGTACTGTTTTCTCTCAGTTGGCAAGCTGCGCACACAATCGCAGTGTTGTACAGCTTGTTTCATCACCTTTGCGAAGTTGCCGCTCTCTCCGGCTCCCGGAGACGAAGAAGCTGCTTCTTCGCGCAAAGACGATTCTGCCGCTCACAGTGCTCTGCGGTGTGCGCCTTCTGCCGAAAGAGCCCCGGGAGCTGTGCTTAGCTCTGAGAAGCACCATACGTGCTTCTTTAGCCTCTCTTCTCGTCTACATCTTAGCAAAAAGCTTTTCCACTCTGTCTGGCAAGGAGAAACTGTGCCAGCACAGAAAACATCTCCCATCGTGTTCTAGAGGCTGCACGGAGGTCTGCCGAGTGTTTTGCAAGAAGAGAAAGAAAGTTGTCCAAAACAGCTTCCAATCCAATGTTCATGTGAATAGAAAAGGCAGGAGAGTGGTCAGGTACTGTTTTCTCTCACTTGGCAAGCTGCGCACACAATCGCAGTGTTGTACAGCTTGTTTCATCACCTTTGCCAAGTTGCCGCTCTCTCCGGCTCCCGGAGACGAAGAAGCTGCTTCTTCGCGCAAAGACGATTCTGCCGCTCACAGTGCTCTGCGGTGTGCGCCTTCTGCCGAAAGAGGTCCGGGAGCGGTGCTTAGCTCTGCAGAGCACCGTACCTTCGTCTTTAGCCTCTCTTCTCGTCTACATCTTAGCAAAAAGCTTTTCCACTCTGTCTGGCAAGGAGAAACTGTGCCAGCACAGAAAACATCTCCCATCGTGTTCTAGAGGCTGCACGGAGGTCTGCCGAGTGTTTTGCAAGAAGAGAAAGAAAGTTGTCCAAAACAGCTTCCAATCGAATGTTCATGTGAATAGAAAAGGCAGGAGAGTGGTCAGGTACTGTTTTCTCTCAGTTGGCAAGCTGCGCACACAATCGCAGTGTTGTACAGCTTGTTTCATCACCTTTGCCAAGTTGCCGCTCTCTCCGGCTCCCGGAGACGAAGAAGCGGCTTCTTCGCGCAAAGACGATTCTGCCGCTCACAGTGCTCTGCGGTGTGCGCCTTCTGCCGAAAGAGCCCCGGGAGCGGTGCTTAGCTCTGCAGAGCACCGTACCTTCGTCTTTAGCCTCTCTTCTCGTCTACATCTTAGCAAAAAGCTTTTCCACTCTGTCTGGCAAGGAGAAACTGTGCCAGCACAGAAAACATCTCCCATCGTGTTCTAGAGGCTGCACGGAGGTCTGCCGAGTGTTTTGCAAGAAGAGAAAGAAAGTTGTCCAAAACAGCTTGCAATCGAATGTTCATGTGAATAGAAAAGGCAGGAGAGTGGTCAGGTACTGTTTTCTCTCAGTTGGCAAGATGCGCACACAATCGCGGTGTTGTACAGCTTGTTTCATCACCTTTGCGAAGTTGCCGCTCTCTCCGGCTCCCGGAGACGAAGAAGCTGCTTCTTCGCGCAAAGACGATTCTGCCGCTCACAGTGCTCTGCGGTGTGCGCCTTCTGCCGAAAGAGCCCCGGGAGCGGTGCTTAGCTCTGAGAAGCACCATACGTGCTTCTTTAGCCTCTCTTCTCGTCTACATATTAGCAAAAATCTTTTCCACTCTGTCTGGCAAGGAGAAACTGTGCCAGCACAAAAAACATCTCCCATCGTGTTCTAGAGGCTGCACGGAGGTCTGCCGAGTGTTTTGCAAGAAGAGAAAGAAAGTTGTCCAAAACAGCTTGCAATCGAATGTTCATGTGATTACATAAGGCAGGAGAGTGGTCAGGTACTGTTTTCTCTAATTTGGCATGCTGCGCACACAATCGCAGTGTTGTACAGCTTGTTTCATCACCTTTGCGAAGTTGCCGCTCTCTCCGGCTCCCGGAGACGAAGAAGCTGCTTCTTCGCGCAAAGACGATTCTGCCGCTCACAGTGCTCTGCGGTGTGCGCCTTCTGCCGAAAGACGCCCGGGAGCGGTGCTTAGCTCTGCAGAGCACCGTACCTTCGTCTTTAGCCTCTCTTCTCGTCTACATCTTAGCAAAAAGCTTTTCCACACTGTCTGGCAAGGAGAAACTGTGCCAGCACAGAAAACATCTCCCATCGTGTTCTAGAGGCTGCACGGAGGTCTGCCGAGTGTTTTGCAAGAAGAGAAAGAAAGTTGTCCAAAACAGCTTCCAATCGAATGTTCATGTGAATAGAAAAGGCAGGAGAGTGGTCAGGTACTGTTTTCTCTCAGTTGGCAAGCTGCGCACACAATCGCAGTGTTGTACAGCTTGTTTCATCACCTTTGCCAAGTTGCCGCTCTCTCCGGCTCCCGGAGACGAAGAAGCTGCTTCTTCGCGCAAAGACGATTCTGCCGCTCACAGTGCTCTGCGGTGTGCGCCTTCTGCCGAAAGAGGCCCGGGAGCGGTGCTTAGCTCTGCAGAGCACCGTACCTTCGTCTTTAGCCTCTCTTCTCGTCTACATCTTAGCAAAAAGCTTTTCCACTCTGTCTGGCAAGGAGAAACTGTGCCAGCACAAAAAACATCTCCCATCGTGTTCTAGAGGCTGCACGCAGGTCTGCCGAGTGTTTTGCAAGAAGAGAAAGAAAGTTGTCCAAAACAGCTTGCAATCGAATGTTCATGTGAATAGAAAAGGCAGGAGAGTGGTCAGGTACTGTTTTCTCTCAGTTGGCAAGCTGCGCACACAATCGCAGTGTTGTACAGCTTGTTTCATCACCTTTGCCAAGTTGCCGCTCTCTCCGGCTCCCGGAGACGAAGAAGCTGCTTCTTCGCGCAAAGACGATTCTGCCGCTCACAGTGCTCTGCGGTGTGCGCCTTCTGCCGAAAGAGGCCCGGGAGCGGTGCTTAGCTCTGCAGAGCACCGTACCTTCGTCTTTAGCCTCTCTTCTCGTCTACATCTTAGCAAAAAGCTTTTCCACTCTGTCTGGCAAGGAGAAACTGTGCCAGCACAGAAAACATCTCCCATCGTGTTCTAGAGGCTGCACGGAGGTCTGCCGAGTGTTTTGCAAGAAGAGAAAGAAAGTTGTCCAAAACAGCTTGCAATCGAATGTTCATGTGATTACATAAGGCAGGAGAGTGGTCAGGTACTGTTTTCTCTCAGTTGGCAAGCTGCGCACACAATCGCAGTGTTGTACAGCTTGTTTCATCACCTTTGCCAAGTTGCCGCTCTCTCCGGCTCCCGGAGACGAAGAAGCTGCTTCTTCGCGCAAAGACGATTCTGCCGCTCACAGTGCTCTGCTGTGTGCGCCTTCTGCCGAAAGAGCCCCGGGAGCGGTGCTTAGCTCTGAGAAGCACCATACGTGCTTCTTTAGCCTCTCTTCTCGTCTACATCTTAGCAAAAAGCTTTTCCACTCTGTCTGGCAAGGAGAAACTGTGCCAGCACAGAAAACATCTCCAATCGTGTTCTAGAGGCTGCACGGAGGTCTGCCGAGTGTTTTGCAAGAAGAGAAAGAAAGTTGTCCAAAACAGCTTGCAATCGAATGTTCATGTGAATAGAAAAGGCAGGAGAGTGGTCAGGTACTGTTTTCTCTCAGTTGGCAAGCTGCGCACACAATCGCAGTGTTGTACAGCTTGTTTCATCACCTTTGCCAAGTTGCCGCTCTCTCCGGCTCCCGGAGACGAAGAAGCTGCTTCTTCGCGCAAAGACGATTCTGCCGCTCCCAGTGCTCTGCGGTGTGCGCCTTCTGCCGAAAGACGCCCGGGAGCGGTGCTTAGCTCTGCAGAGCACCGTACATGCTTCTTTAGCCTCTCTTCTCGTCTACATCTTAGCAAAAAGCTTTTCCACTCTGTCTGGCAAGGAGAAACTGTGCCAGCACAGAAAACATCTCCCATCGTGTTCTAGAGGCTGCACGGAGGTCTGCCGAGTGTTTTGCAAGAAGAGAAAGAAAGTTGTCCAAAACAGCTTGCAATCGAATGTTCATGTGAATAGAAAAGGCAGGAGAGTGGTCAGGTACTGTTTTCTCTCAGTTGGCACGCTGCGCACACAATCGCAGTGTTGTACAGCTTGTTTCATCACCTTTGCGAAGTTGCCGCTCTCTCCGGCTCCCGGAGACGAAGAAGCTGCTTCTTCGCGCAAAGACGATTCTGCCGCTCACAGTGCTCTGCGGTGTGCGCCTTCTGCCGAAAGAGCCCCGGGAGCTGTGCTTAGCTCTGAGAAGCACCATACGTGCTTCTTTAGCCTCTCTTCTCGTCTACATCTTAGCAAAAAGCTTTTCCACTCTGTCTGGCAAGGAGAAACTGTGCCAGCACAGAAAACATCTCCCATCGTGTTCTAGAGGCTGCACGGAGGTCTGCCGAGTGTTTTGCAAGAAGAGAAAGAAAGTTGTCCAAAACAGCTTGCAATCGAATGTTCATGTGAATAGAAAAGGCAGGAGAGTGGTCAGGTACTGTTTTCTCTCAGTTGGCAAGCTGCGCACACAATCGCAGTGTTGTACAGCTTGTTTCATCACCTTTGCCAAGTTGCCGCTCTCTCCGGCTCCCGGAGACGAAGAAGCTGCTTCTTCGCGCAAAGACGATTCTGCCGCTCACAGTGCTCTGCGGTGTGCGCCTTCTGCCGAAAGAGCCCCGGGAGCTGTGCTTAGCTCTGAGAAGCACCATACGTGCTTCTTTAGCCTCTCTTCTCGTCTACATCTTAGCAAAAAGCTTTTCCACTCTGTCTGGCAAGGAGAAACTGTGCCAGCACAGAAAACATCTCCCATCGTGTTCTAGAGGCTGCACGGAGGTCTGCCGAGTGTTTTGCAAGAAGAGAAAGAAAGTTGTCCAAAACAGCTTGCAATCGAATGTTCATGTGAATAGAAAAGGCAGGAGAGTGGTCAGGTACTGTTTTCTCTCAGTTGGCAAGCTGCGCACACAATCGCAGTGTTGTACAGCTTGTTTCATCACCTTTGCCAAGTTGCCGCTCTCTCCGGCTCCCGGAGACGAAGAAGCTGCTTCTTCGCGCAAAGACGATTCTGCCGCTCACAGTGCTCTGCGGTGTGCGCCTTCTGCCGAAAGAGCCCCGGGAGCTGTGCTTAGCTCTGAGAAGCACCATACGTGCTTCTTTAGCCTCTCTTCTCGTCTACATCTTAGCAAAAAGCTTTTCCACTCTGTCTGGCAAGGAGAAACTGTGCCAGCACAGAAAACATCTCCAATCGTGTTCTAGAGGCTGCACGGAGGTCTGCCGAGTGTTTTGCAAGAAGAGAAAGAAAGTTGTCCAAAACAGCTTGCAATCGAATGTTCATGTGAATAGAAAAGGCAGGAGAGTGGTCAGGTACTGTTTTCTCTCACTTGGCAAGCTGCGCACACAATCGCAGTGTTGTACAGCTTGTTTCATCACCTTTGCCAAGTTGCCGCTCTCTCCGGCTCCCGGAGACGAAGAAGCTGCTTCTTCGCGCAAAGACGATTCTGCCGCTCACAGTGCTCTGCGGTGTGCGCCTTCTGCCGAAAGAGCCCCGGGAGCTGTGCTTAGCTCTGCAGAGCACCGTACCTTCGTCTTTAGCCTCTCTTCTCGTCTACATCTTAGCAAAAAGCTTTTCCACTCTGTCTGGCAAGGAGAAACTGTGCCAGCACAGAAAACATCTCCCATCGTGTTCTAGAGGCTGCACGGAGGTCTGCCGAGTGTTTTGCAAGAAGAGAAAGAAAGTTGTCCAAAACAGCTTGCAATCGAATGTTCATGTGAATAGAAAAGGCAGGAGAGTGGTCAGGTACTGTTTTCTCTCAGTTGGCAAGCTGCGCACACAATCGCAGTGTTGTACAGCTTGTTTCATCACCTTTGCCAAGTTGCCGCTCTCTCCGGCTCCCGGAGACGAAGAAGCGGCTTCTTCGCGCAAAGACGATTCTGCCGCTCACAGTGCTCTGCGGTGTGCGCCTTCTGCCGAAAGAGGTCCGGGAGCGGTGCTTAGCTCTGCAGAGCACCGTACCTTCGTCTTTAGCCTCTCTTCTCGTCTACATCTTAGCAAAAAGCTTTTCCACTCTGTCTGGCAAGGAGAAACTGTGCCAGCACAGAAAACATCTCCCATCGTGTTCTAGAGGCTGCACGGAGGTCTGCCGAGTGTTTTGCAAGAAGAGAAAGAAAGTTGTCCAAAACAGCTTGCAATCGAATGTTCATGTGAATAGAAAAGGCAGGAGAGTGGTCAGGTACTGTTTTCTCTCAGTTGGCAAGATGCGCACACAATCGCGGTGTTGTACAGCTTGTTTCATCACCTTTGCGAAGTTGCCGCTCTCTCCGGCTCCCGGAGACGAAGAAGCTGCTTCTTCGCGCAAAGACGATTCTGCCGCTCACAGTGCTCTGCGGTGTGCGCCTTCTGCCGAAAGAGCCCCGGGAGCGGTGCTTAGCTCTGAGAAGCACCATACGTGCTTCTTTAGCCTCTCTTCTCGTCTACATATTAGCAAAAATCTTTTCCACTCTGTCTGGCAAGGAGAAACTGTGCCAGCACAGAAAACATCTCCCATCGTGTTCTAGAGGCTGCACGGAGGTCTGCCGAGTGTTTTGCAAGAAGAGAAAGAAAGTTGTCCAAAACAGCTTGCAATCGAATGTTCATGTGATTACATAAGGCAGGAGAGTGGTCAGGTACTGTTTTCTCTAATTTGGCATGCTGCGCACACAATCGCAGTGTTGTACAGCTTGTTTCATCACCTTTGCGAAGTTGCCGCTCTCTCCGGCTCCCGGAGACGAAGAAGCTGCTTCTTCGCGCAAAGACGATTCTGCCGCTCACAGTGCTCTGCGGTGTGCGCCTTCTGCCGAAAGACGCCCGGGAGCGGTGCTTAGCTCTGCAGAGCACCGTACCTTCGTCTTTAGCCTCTCTTCTCGTCTACATCTTAGCAAAAAGCTTTTCCACACTGTCTGGCAAGGAGAAACTGTGCCAGCACAGAAAACATCTCCCATCGTGTTCTAGAGGCTGCACGGAGGTCTGCCGAGTGTTTTGCAAGAAGAGAAAGAAAGTTGTCCAAAACAGCTTCCAATCCAATGTTCATGTGAATAGAAAAGGCAGGAGAGTGGTCAGGTACTGTTTTCTCTCACTTGGCAAGCTGCGCACACAATCGCAGTGTTGTACAGCTTGTTTCATCACCTTTGCCAAGTTGCCGCTCTCTCCGGCTCCCGGAGACGAAGAAGCTGCTTCTTCGCGCAAAGACGATTCTGCCGCTCACAGTGCTCTGCGGTGTGCGCCTTCTGCCGAAAGAGGTCCGGGAGCGGTGCTTAGCTCTGCAGAGCACCGTACCTTCGTCTTTAGCCTCTCTTCTCGTCTACATCTTAGCAAAAAGCTTTTCCACTCTGTCTGGCAAGGAGAAACTGTGCCAGCACAGAAAACATCTCCCATCGTGTTCTAGAGGCTGCACGCAGGTCTGCCGAGTGTTTTGCAAGAAGAGAAAGAAAGTTGTCCAAAACAGCTTGCAATCGAATGTTCATGTGAATAGAAAAGGCAGGAGAGTGGTCAGGTACTGTTTTCTCTCAGTTGGCAAGCTGCGCACACAATCGCAGTGTTGTACAGCTTGTTTCATCACCTTTGCGAAGTTGCCGCTCTCTCCGGCTCCCGGAGACGAAGAAGCTGCTTCTTCGCGCAAAGACGATTCTGCCGCTCACAGTGCTCTGCGGTGTGCGCCTTCTGCCGAAAGAGCCCCGGGAGCGGTGCTTAGCTCTGCAGAGCACCGTACCTTCGTCTTTAGCCTCTCTTCTCGTCTACATCTTAGCAAAAAGCTTTTCCACTCTGTCTGGCAAGGAGAAACTGTGCCAGCACAGAAAACATCTCCCATCGTGTTCTAGAGGCTGCACGGAGGTCTGCCGAGTGTTTTGCAAGAAGAGAAATAAAGTTGTCCAAAACAGCTTGCAATCGAATGTTCATGTGAATAGAAAAGGCAGGAGAGTGGTCAGGTACTGTTTTCTCTCAGTTGGCAAGCTGCGCACACAATCGCAGTGTTGTACAGCTTGTTTCATCACCTTTGCGAAGTTGCCGCTCTCTCCGGCTCCCGGAGACGAAGAAGCTGCTTCTTCGCGCAAAGACGATTCTGCCGCTCACAGTGCTCTGCTGTGTGCGCCTTCTGCCGAAAGAGCCCCGGGAGCGGTGCTTAGCTCTGAGAAGCACCATACGTGCTTCTTTAGCCTCTCTTCTCGTCTACATCTTAGCAAAAAGCTTTTCCACTCTGTCTGGCAGGGAGAAACTGTGCCAGCACAGAAAACATCTCCAATCGTGTTCTAGAGGCTGCACGGAGGTCTGCCGAGTGTTTTGCAAGAAGAGAAAGAAAGTTGTCCAAAACAGCTTGCAATCGAATGTTCATGTGAATAGAAAAGGCAGGAGAGTGGTCAGGTACTGTTTTCTCTCAGTTGGCAAGCTGCGCACACAATCGCAGTGTTGTACAGCTTGTTTCATCACCTTTGCGAAGTTGCCGCTCTCTCCGGCTCCCGGAGACGAAGAAGCTGCTTCTTCGCGCAAAGACGATTCTGCCGCTCCCAGTGCTCTGCGGTGTGCGCCTTCTGCCGAAAGAGGTCCGGGAGCGGTGCTTAGCTCTGAGAGGCACCGTACATGCTTCTTTAGCCTCTCTTCTCGTCTACATCTTAGCAAAAAGCTTTTCCACTCTGTCTGGCAAGGAGAAACTGTGCCAGCACAGAAAACATCTCCCATCGTGTTCTAGAGGCTGCACGGAGGTCTGCCGAGTGTTTTGCAAGAAGAGAAAGAAAGTTGTCCAAAACAGCTTGCAATCGAATGTTCATGTGAATAGAAAAGGCAGGAGAGTGGTCAGGTACTGTTTTCTCTCAGTTGGCACGCTGCGCACACAATCGCAGTGTTGTACAGCTTGTTTCATCACCTTTGCGAAGTTGCCGCTCTCTCCGGCTCCCGGAGACGAAGAAGCTGCTTCTTCGCGCAAAGACGATTCTGCCGCTCACAGTGCTCTGCGGTGTGCGCCTTCTGCCGAAAGAGCCCCGGGAGCTGTGCTTAGCTCTGAGAAGCACCATACGTGCTTCTTAAGCCTCTCTTCTCGTCTACATCTTAGCAAAAAGCTTTTCCACTCTGTCTGGCAAGGAGAAACTGTGCCAGCACAGAAAACATCTCCCATCGTGTTCTAGAGGCTGCACGGAGGTCTGCCGAGTGTTTTGCAAGAAGAGAAAGAAAGTTGTCCAAAACAGCTTGCAATCGAATGTTCATGTGAATAGAAAAGGCAGGAGAGTGGTCAGGTACTGTTTTCTCTCAGTTGGCAAGCTGCGCACACAATCGCAGTGTTGTACAGCTTGTTTCATCACCTTTGCCAAGTTGCCGCTCTCTCCGGCTCCCGGAGACGAAGAAGCTGCTTCTTCGCGCAAAGACGATTCTGCCGCTCACAGTGCTCTGCGGTGTGCGCCTTCTGCCGAAAGACGCCCGGGAGCGGTGCTTAGCTCTGCAGAGCACCGTACCTTCGTCTTTAGCCTCTCTTCTCGTCTACATCTTAGCAAAAAGCTTTTCCACTCTGTCTGGCAAGGAGAAACTGTGCCAGCACAAAAAACATCTCCCATCGTGTTCTAGAGGCTGCACGGAGGTCTGCCGAGTGTTTTGCAAGAAGAGAAAGAAAGTTGTCCAAAACAGCTTGCAATCGAATGTTCATGTGAATAGAAAAGGCAGGAGAGTGGTCAGGTACTGTTTTCTCTCAGTTGGCAAGCTGCGAACACAATCGCAGTGTTGTACAGCTTGTTTCATCACCTTTGCCAAGTTGCCGCTCTCTCCGGCTCCCGGAGACGAAGAAGCTGCTTCTTCGCGCAAAGACGATTCTGCCGCTCACAGTGCTCTGCGGTGTGCGCCTTCTGCCGAAAGAGGTCCGGGAGCGGTGCTTAGCTCTGAGAAGCACCATACGTGCTTCTTTAGCCTTTCTTCTCGTCTACATCTTAGCAAAAAGCTTTTCCACTCTCTCTGGCAAGGAGAAACTGTGCCAGCACAGAAAACATCTCCCATCGTGTTCTAGAGGCTGCACGCAGGTCTGCCGAGTGTTTTGCAAGAAGAGAAAGAAAGTTGTCCAAAACAGCTTGCAATCGAATGTTCATGTGAATAGAAAAGGCAGGAGAGTGGTCAGGTACTGTTTTCTCTCAGTTGGCAAGATGCGCACACAATCGCGGTGTTGTACAGCTTGTTTCATCACCTTTGCGAAGTTGCCGCTCTCTCCGGCTCCCGGAGACGAAGAAGCTGCTTCTTCGCGCAAAGACGATTCTGCCGCTCACAGTGCTCTGCGGTGTGCGCCTTCTGCCGAAAGAGCCCCGGGAGCGGTGCTTAGCTCTGAGAAGCACCATACGTGCTTCTTTAGCCTCTCTTCTCGTCTACATATTAGCAAAAATCTTTTCCACTCTGTCTGGCAAGGAGAAACTGTGCCAGCACAGAAAACATCTCCCATGGTGTTCTAGAGGCTGCACGGAGGTCTGCCGAGTGTTTTGCAAGAAGAGAAAGAAAGTTGTCCAAAACAGCTTGCAATCGAATGTTCATGTGAATAGAAAAGGCAGGAGAGTGGTCAGGTACTGTTTTCTCTCACTTGGCAAGCTGCGCACACAATCGCAGTGTTGTACAGCTTGTTTCATCACCTTTGCGAAGTTGCCGCTCTCTCCGGCTCCCGGAGACGAAGAAGCTGCTTCTTCGCGCAAAGACGATTCTGCCGCTCACAGTGCTCTGCTGTGTGCGCCTTCTGCCGAAAGAGGCCCGGGAGCGGTGCTTAGCTCTGCAGAGCACCGTACCTTCGTCTTTAGCCTCTCTTCTCGTCTACATCTTAGCAAAAAGCTTTTCCACTCTGTCTGGCAAGGAGAAACTGTGCCAGCCCAGAAAACATCTCCCATCGTGTTCTAGAGGCTGCACGGAGGTGTGCCGAGTGTTTTGCAAGAAGAGAAAGAAAGTTGTCCAAAACAGCTTCCAATCGAATGTTCATGTGAATAGAAAAGGCAGGAGAGTGGTCAGGTACTGTTTTCTCTCACTTGGCAAGCTGCGCACACAATCGCAGTGTTGTACAGCTTGTTTCATCACCTTTGCCAAGTTGCCGCTCTCTCCGGCTCCCGGAGACGAAGAAGCTGCTTCTTCGCGCAAAGACGATTCTGCCGCTCACAGTGCTCTGCGGTGTGCGCCTTCTGCCGAAAGAGCCCCGGGAGCTGTGCTTAGCTCTGAGAAGCACCATACGTGCTTCTTTAGCCTCTCTTCTCGTCTACATATTAGCAAAAATCTTTTCCACTCTGTCTGGCAAGGAGAAACTGTGCCAGCACAGAAAACATCTCCCATCGTGTTCTAGAGGCTGCACGGAGGTCTGCCGAGTGTTTTGCAAGAAGAGAAAGAAAGTTGTCCAAAACAGCTTGCAATCGAATGTTCATGTGATTACATAAGGCAGGAGAGCGGTCAGGTACTGTTTTCTCTAATTTGGCATGCTGCGCACACAATCGCAGTGTTGTACAGCTTGTTTCATCACCTTTGCGAAGATGCCGCTCTCTCCGGCTCCCGGAGACGAAGAAGCTGCTTCTTCGCGCAAAGACGATTCTGCCGCTCACAGTGCTCTGCGGTGTGCGCCTTCTGCCGAAAGACGCCCGGGAGCGGTGCTTAGCTCTGCAGAGCACCGTACCTTCGTCTTTAGCCTCTCTTCTCGTCTACATCTTAGCAAAAAGCTTTTCCACTCTGTCTGGCAAGGAGAAACTGTGCCAGCACAGAAAACATCTCCCATCGTGTTCTAGAGGCTGCACGGAGGTCTGCCGAGTGTTTTGCAAGAAGAGAAAGAAAGTTGTCCAAAACAGCTTCCAATCGAATGTTCATGTGAATAGAAAAGGCAGGAGAGTGGTCAGGTACTGTTTTCTCTCAGTTGGCAAGCTGCGCACACAATCGCAGTGTTGTACAGCTTGTTTCATCACCTTTGCCAAGTTGCCGCTCTCTCCGGCTCCCGGAGACGAAGAAGCGGCTTCTTCGCGCAAAGACGATTCTGCCGCTCACAGTGCTCTGCGGTGTGCGCCTTCTGCCGAAAGAGGTCCGGGAGCGGTGCTTAGCTCTGCAGAGCACCGTACCTTCGTCTTTAGCCTCTCTTCTCGTCTACATCTTAGCAAAAAGCTTTTCCACTCTGTCTGGCAAGGAGAAACTGTGCCAGCACAGAAAACATCTCCCATCGTGTTCTAGAGGCTGCACGGAGGTCTGCCGAGTGTTTTGCAAGAAGAGAAAGAAAGTTGTCCAAAACAGCTTGCAATCGAATGTTCATGTGAATAGAAAAGGCAGGAGAGTGGTCAGGTACTGTTTTCTCTCAGTTGGCAAGCTGCGCACACAATCGCGGTGTTGTACAGCTTGTTTCATCACCTTTGCCAAGTTGCCGCTCTCTCCGGCTCCCGGAGACGAAGAAGCTGCTTCTTCGCGCAAAGACGATTCTGCCGCTCACAGTGCTCTGCGGTGTGCGCCTTCTGCCGAAAGAGGCCCGGGAGCGGTGCTTAGCTCTGAGAAGCACCATACGTGCTTCTTTAGCCTCTCTTCTCGTCTACATATTAGCAAAAATCTTTTCCACTCTGTCTGGCAAGGAGAAACTGTGCCAGCACAGAAAACATCTCCCATCGTGTTCTAGAGGCTGCACGGAGGTCTGCCGAGTGTTTTGCAAGAAGAGAAAGAAAGTTGTCCAAAACAGCTTGCAATCGAATGTTCATGTGATTACATAAGGCAGGAGAGCGGTCAGGTACTGTTTTCTCTAATTTGGCATGCTGCGCACACAATCGCAGTGTTGTACAGCTTGTTTCATCACCTTTGCGAAGTTGCCGCTCTCTCCGGCTCCCGGAGACGAAGAAGCTGCTTCTTCGCGCAAAGACGATTCTGCCGCTCACAGTGCTCTGCGGTGTGCGCCTTCTGCCGAAAGACGCCCGGGAGCGGTGCTTAGCTCTGCAGAGCACCGTACCTTCGTCTTTAGCCTCTCTTCTCGTCTACATCTTAGCAAAAAGCTTTTCCACACTGTCTGGCAAGGAGAAACTCTGCCAGCACAGAAAACATCTCCCATCGTGTTCTAGAGGCTGCACGGAGGTCTGCCGAGTGTTTTGCAAGAAGAGAAAGAAAGTTGTCCAAAACAGCTTCCAATCGAATGTTCATGTGAATAGAAAAGGCAGGAGAGTGGTCAGGTACTGTTTTCTCTCACTTGGGAAGCTGCGCACACAATCGCAGTGTTGTACAGCTTGTTTCATCACCTTTGCCAAGTTGCCGCTCTCTCCGGCTCCCGGAGACGAAGAAGCTGCTTCTTCGCGCAAAGACGATTCTGCCGCTCACAGTGCTCTGCTGTGTGCGCCTTCTGCCGAAAGAGGTCAGGGAGCGGTGCTTAGCTCTGAGAAGCACCATACGTGCTTCTTTAGCCTCTCTTCTCGTCTACATCTTAGCAAAAAGCTTTTCCACTCTGTCTGGCAAGGAGAAACTGTGCCAGCACAGAAAACATCTCCAATCGTGTTCTAGAGGCTGCACGGAGGTCTGCCGAGTGTTTTGCAAGAAGAGAAAGAAAGTTGTCCAAAACAGCTTGCAATCGAATGTTCATGTGAATAGAAAAGGCAGGAGAGTGGTCAGGTACTGTTTTCTCTCAGTTGGCATGCTGCGCACACAATCGCAGTGTTGTACAGCTTGTTTCATCACCTTTGCGAAGTTGCCGCTCTCTCCGGCTCCCGGAGACGAAGAAGCTGCTTCTTCGCGCAAAGACGATTCTGCCGCTCACAGTGCTCTGCGGTGTGCGCCTTCTGGCGAAAGAGATCCGGGAGCGGTGCTTAGCTCTGCAGAGCACCGTACCTTCGTCTTTAGCCTCTCTTCTCGTCTACATCTTAGCAAAAAGCTTTTCCACTCTGTCTGGCAAGGAGAAACTGTGCCAGCACAGAAAACATCTCCCATCGTGTTCTAGAGGCTGCACGGAGGTCTGCCGAGTGTTTTGCAAGAAGAGAAAGAAAGTTGTCCAAAACAGCTTGCAATCGAATGTTCATGTGAATAGAAAAGGCAGGAGAGTGGTCAGGTACTGTTTTCTCTCACTTGGGAAGCTGCGCACACAATCGCAGTGTTGTACAGCTTGTTTCATCACCTTTGCCAAGTTGCCGCTCTCTCCGGCTCCCGGAGACGAAGAAGCTGCTTCTTCGCGCAAAGACGATTCTGCCGCTCACAGTGCTCTGCTGTGTGCGCCTTCTGCCGAAAGAGGTCCGGGAGCGGTGCTTAGCTCTGCAGAGCACCGTACCTTTGTCTTTAGCCTCTCTTCTCGTCTACATCTTAGCAAAAAGCTTTTCCACTCTGTCTGGCAAGGAGAAACTGTGCCAGCACAGAAAACATCTCCCATCGTGTTCTAGAGGCTGCACGGAGGTCTGCCGAGTGTTTTGCAAGAAGAGAAAGAAAGTTGTCCAAAACAGCTTGCAATCGAATGTTCATGTGAATAGAAAAGGCAGGAGAGTGGTCAGGTACTGTTTTCTCTCAGTTGGCACGCTGCGCACACAATCGCAGTGTTGTACAGCTTGTTTCATCACCTTTGCGAAGTTGCCGCTCTCTCCGGCTCCCGGAGACGAAGAAGCTGCTTCTTCGCGCAAAGACGATTCTGCCGCTCACAGTGCTCTGCGGTGTGCGCCTTCTGCCGAAAGAGCCCCGGGAGCTGTGCTTAGCTCTGAGAAGCACCATACGTGCTTCTTTAGCCTCTCTTCTCGTCTACATCTTAGCAAAAAGCTTTTCCACTCTGTCTGGCAAGGAGAAACTGTGCCAGCACAGAAAACATCTCCCATCGTGTTCTAGAGGCTGCACGGAGGTCTGCCGAGTGTTTTGCAAGAAGAGAAAGAAAGTTGTCCAAAACAGCTTGCAATCGAATGTTCATGTGAATAGAAAAGGCAGGAGAGTGGTCAGGTACTGTTTTCTCTCAGTTGGCAAGCTGCGCACACAATCGCAGTGTTGTACAGCTTGTTTCATCACCTTTGCGAAGTTGCCGCTCTCTCCGGCTCCCGGAGAAAGAAGCTGCTTCTTCGCGCAAAGACGATTCTGCCGCTCACAGTGCTCTGCTGTGTGCGCCTTCTGCCGAAAGAGGTCCGGGAGCGGTGCTTAGCTCTGCAGAGCACCGTACCTTTGTCTTTAGCCTCTCTTCTCGTCTACATCTTAGCAAAAAGCTTTTCCACTCTGTCTGGCAAGGAGAAACTGTGCCAGCCCAGAAAACATCTCCCATCGTGTTCTAGAGGCTGCACGGAGGTCTGCCGAGTGTTTTGCAAGAAGAGAAAGAAAGTTGTCCAAAACAGCTTGCAATCGAATGTTCATGTGAATAGAAAAGGCAGGAGAGTGGTCAGGTACTGTTTTCTCTCACTTGGCAAGCTGCGCACACAATCGCAGTGTTGTACAGCTTGTTTCATCACCTTTGCCAAGTTGCCGCTCTCTCCGGCTCCCGGAGACGAAGAAGCTGCTTCTTCGCGCAAAGACGATTCTGCCGCTCACAGTGCTCTGCGGTGTGCGCCTTCTGCCGAAAGAGCCCCGGGAGCTGTGCTTAGCTCTGAGAAGCACCATACGTGCTTCTTTAGCCTCTCTTCTCGTCTACATCTGAGCAAAAAGCTTTTCCACTCTGTCTGGCAAGGAGAAACTGTGCCAGCACAGAAAACATCTCCCATCGTGTTCTAGAGGCTGCACGGAGGTCTGCCGAGTGTTTTGCAAGAAGAGAAAGAAAGTTGTCCAAAACAGCTTGCAATCGAATGTTCATGTGAATAGAAAAGGCAGGAGAGTGGTCAGGTACTGTTTTCTCTCACTTGGCAAGCTGCGCACACAATCGCAGTGTTGTACAGCTTGTTTCATCACCTTTGCCAAGTTGCCGCTCTCTCCGGCTCCCGGAGACGAAGAAGCTGCTTCTTCGCGCAAAGACGATTCTGCCGCTCACAGTGCTCTGCGGTGTGCGCCTTCTGCCGAAAGAGCCCCGGGAGCTGTGCTTAGCTCTGAGAAGCACCATACGTGCTTCTTTAGCCTCTCTTCTCGTCTACATCTTAGCAAAAAGCTTTTCCACTCTGTCTGGCAAGGAGAAACTGTGCCAGCACAGAAAACATCTCCCATCGTGTTCTAGAGGCTGCACGGAGGTCTGCCGAGTGTTTTGCAAGAAGAGAAAGAAAGTTGTCCAAAACAGCTTGCAATCGAATGTTCATGTGAATAGAAAAGGCAGGAGAGTGGTCAGGTACTGTTTTCTCTCAGTTGGCAAGCTGCGCACACAATCGCAGTGTTGTACAGCTTGTTTCATCACCTTTGCCAAGTTGCCGCTCTCTCCGGCTCCCGGAGACGAAGAAGCTGCTTCTTCGCGCAAAGACGATTCTGCCGCTCACAGTGCTCTGCGGTGTGCGCCTTCTGCCGAAAGAGGTCCGGGAGCGGTGCTTAGCTCTGCAGAGCACAGTACCTTCGTCTTTAGCCTCTCTTCTCGTCTACATCTTAGCAAAAAGCTTTTCCACTGTGTCTGGCAAGGAGAAACTGTGCCAGCACAGAAAACATCTCCAATCGTGTTCTAGAGGCTGCACGGAGGTCTGCCGAGTGTTTTGCAAGAAGAGAAAGAAAGTTGTCCAAAACAGCTTGCAATCGAATGTTCATGTGAATAGAAAAGGCAGGAGAGTGGTCAGGTACTGTTTTCTCTCACTTGGCAAGCTGCGCACACAATCGCAGTGTTGTACAGCTTGTTTCATCACCTTTGCCAAGTTGCCGCTCTCTCCGGCTCCCGGAGACGAAGAAGCGGCTTCTTCGCGCAAAGACGATTCTGCCGCTCACAGTGCTCTGCGGTGTGCGCCTTCTGCCGAAAGAGGTCCGGGAGCGGTGCTTAGCTCTGCAGAGCACCGTACCTTCGTCTTTAGCCTCTCTTCTCGTCTACATCTTAGCAAAAAGCTTTTCCACTCTGTCTGGCAAGGAGAAACTGTGCCAGCACAGAAAACATCTCCCATCGTGTTCTAGAGGCTGCACGGAGGTCTGCCGAGTGTTTTGCAAGAAGAGAAAGAAAGTTGTCCAAAACAGCTTGCAATCGAATGTTCATGTGAATAGAAAAGGCAGGAGAGTGGTCAGGTACTGTTTTCTCTCAGTTGGCAAGATGCGCACACAATCGCGGTGTTGTACAGCTTGTTTCATCACCTTTGCGAAGTTGCCGCTCTCTCCGGCTCCCGGAGACGAAGAAGCTGCTTCTTCGCGCAAAGACGATTCTGCCGCTCACAGTGCTCTACGGTGTGCGCCTTCTGCCGAAAGAGCCCCGGGAGCGGTGCTTAGCTCTGAGAAGCACCATACGTGCTTCTTTAGCCTCTCTTCTCGTCTACATATTAGCAAAAAATCTTTTCCACTCTGTCTGGCAAGGAGAAACTGTGCCAGCACAGAAAACATCTCCCATCGTGTTCTAGAGGCTGCACGGAGGTCTGCCGAGTGTTTTGCAAGAAGAGAAAGAAAGTTGTCCAAAACAGCTTGCAATCGAATGTTCATGTGATTACATAAGGCAGGAGAGCGGTCAGGTACTGTTTTCTCTAATTTGGCATGCTGCGCACACAATCGCAGTGTTGTACAGCTTGTTTCATCACCTTTGCGAAGTTGCCGCTCTCTCCGGCTCCCGGAGACGAAGAAGCTGCTTCTTCGCGCAAAGACGATTCTGCCGCTCACAGTGCTCTGCGGTGTGCGCCTTCTGCCGAAAGACGCCCGGGAGCGGTGCTTAGCTCTGCAGAGCACCGTACCTTCGTCTTTAGCCTCTCTTCTCGTCTACATCTTAGCAAAAAGCTTTTCCACACTGTCTGGCAAGGAGAAACTGTGCCAGCACAGAAAACATCTCCCATCGTGTTCTAGAGGCTGCACGGAGGTCTGCCGAGTGTTTTGCAAGAAGAGAAAGAAAGTTGTCCAAAACAGCTTCCAATCGAATGTTCATGTGAATAGAAAAGGCAGGAGAGTGGTCAGGTACTGTTTTCTCTCACTTGGCAAGCTGCGCACACAATCGCAGTGTTGTACAGCTTGTTTCATCACCTTTGCCAAGTTGCCGCTCTCTCCGGCTCCCGGAGACGAAGAAGCTGCTTCTTCGCGCAAAGACGATTCTGCCGCTCACAGTGCTCTGCGGTGTGCGCCTTCTGCCGAAAGAGGTCCGGGAGCGGTGCTTAGCTCTGCAGAGCACCGTACCTTCGTCTTTAGCCTCTCTTCTCGTCTACATCTTAGCAAAAAGCTTTTCCACTCTGTCTGGCAAGGAGAAACTGTGCCAGCACAAAAAACATCTCCCATCGTGTTCTAGAGGCTGCACGCAGGTCTGCCGAGTGTTTTGCAAGAAGAGAAAGAAAGTTGTCCAAAACAGCTTGCAATCGAATGTTCATGTGAATAGAAAAGGCAGGAGAGTGGTCAGGTACTGTTTTCTCTCAGTTGGCAAGCTGCGCACACAATCGCAGTGTTGTACAGCTTGTTTCATCACCTTTGCCAAGTTGCCGCTCTCTCCGGCTCCCGGAGACGAAGAAGCTGCTTCTTCGCGCAAAGACGATTCTGCCGCTCCCAGTGCTCTGCGGTGTGCGCCTTCTGCCGAAAGAGGTCCGGGAGCGGTGCTTAGCTCTGAGAGGCACCGTACATGCTTCTTTAGCCTCTCTTCTCGTCTACATCTTAGCAAAAAGCTTTTCCACTCTGTCTGGCAAGGAGAAACTGTGCCAGCACAGAAAACATCTCCCATCGTGTTCTAGAGGCTGCACGGAGGTCTGCCGAGTGTTTTGCAAGAAGAGAAAGAAAGTTGTCCAAAACAGCTTGCAATCGAATGTTCATGTGAATAGAAAAGGCAGGAGAGTGGTCAGGTACTGTTTTCTCTCAGTTGGCACGCTGCGCACACAATCGCAGTGTTGTACAGCTTGTTTCATCACCTTTGCGAAGTTGCCGCTCTCTCCGGCTCCCGGAGACGAAGAAGCTGCTTCTTCGCGCAAAGACGATTCTGCCGCTCACAGTGCTCTGCGGTGTGCGCCTTCTGCCGAAAGAGCCCCGGGAGCTGTGCTTAGCTCTGAGAAGCACCATACGTGCTTCTTTAGCCTCTCTTCTCGTCTACATCTTAGCAAAAAGCTTTTCCACTCTGTCTGGCAAGGAGAAACTGTGCCAGCACAGAAAACATCTCCCATCGTGTTCTAGAGGCTGCACGGAGGTCTGCCGAGTGTTTTGCAAGAAGAGAAAGAAAGTTGTCCAAAACAGCTTGCAATCGAATGTTCATGTGAATAGAAAAGGCAGGAGAGTGGTCAGGTACTGTTTTCTCTCAGTTGGCAAGCTGCGCACACAATCGCAGTGTTGTACAGCTTGTTTCATCACCTTTGCGAAGTTGCCGCTCTCTCCGGCTCCCGGAGACGAAGAAGCTGCTTCTTCGCGCAAAGACGATTCTGCCGCTCACAGTGCTCTGCGGTGTGCGCCTTCTGCCGAAAGACGCCCGGGAGCGGTGCTTAGCTCTGCAGAGCACCGTACCTTCGTCTTTAGCCTCTCTTCTCGTCTACATCTTAGCAAAAAGCTTTTCCACTCTGTCTGGCAAGGAGAAACTGTGCCAGCACAGAAAACATCTCCCATCGTGTTCTAGAGGCTGCACGGAGGTCTGCCGAGTGTTTTGCAAGAAGAGAAAGAAAGTTGTCCAAAACAGCTTGCAATCGAATGTTCATGTGAATAGAAAAGGCAGGAGAGTGGTCAGGTACTGTTTTCTCTCAGTTGGCAAGCTGCGCACACAATCGCAGTGTTGTACAGCTTGTTTCATCACCTTTGCGAAGTTGCCGCTCTCTCCGGCTCCCGGAGACGAAGAAGCTGCTTCTTCGCGCAAAGACGATTCTGCCGCTCACAGTGCTCTGCGGTGTGCGCCTTCTGCCGAAAGAGGTCCGGGAGCGGTACTTAGCTCTGAGAAGCACCATACGTGCTTCTTTAGCCTTTCTTCTCGTCTACATCTTAGCAAAAAGCTTTTCCACTCTGTCTGGCAAGGAGAAACTGTGCCAGCACAGAAAACATCTCCCATCGTGTTCTAGAGGCTGCACGGAGGTCTGCCGAGTGTTTTGCAAGAAGAGAAAGAAAGTTGTCCAAAACAGCTTGCAATCGAATGTTCATGTGAATAGAAAAAGCAGGAGAGTGGTCAGGTACTGTTTTCTCTCAGTTGGCACGCTGCGCACACAATCGCAGTGTTGTACAGCTTGTTTCATCACCTTTGCCAAGTTGCCGCTCTCTCCGGCTCCCGGAGACGAAGAAGCTGCTTCTTCGCGCAAAGACGATTCTGCCGCTCACAGTGCTCTGCGGTGTGCGCCTTCTGCCGAAAGAGGTCCGGGAGCGGTGCTTAGCTCTGCAGAGCACCGTACCTTCGTCTTTAGCCTCTCTTCTCGTCTACATCTTAGCAAAAAGCTTTTCCACTCTGTCTGGCAAGGAGAAACTGTGCCAGCACAGAAAACATCTCCCATCGTGTTCTAGAGGCTGCACGGAGGTCTGCCGAGTGTTTTGCAAGAAGAGAAAGAAAGTTGTCCAAAACAGCTTCCAATCCAATGTTCATGTGACTAGAAAAGGCAGGAGAGTGGTCAGGTACTGTTTTCTCTCACTTGGCAAGCTGCGCACACAATCGCAGTGTTGTACAGCTTGTTTCATCACCTTTGCGAAGTTGCCGCTCTCTCCGGCTCCCGGAGACGAAGAAGCGGCTTCTTCGCGCAAAGACGATTCTGCCGCTCACAGTGCTCTGCAGTGTGCGCCTTCTGCCGAAAGAGGTCCGGGAGCGGTGCTTAGCTCTGCAGAGCACCGTACCTTCGTCTTTAGCCTCTCTTCTCGTCTACATCTTAGCAAAAAGCTTTTCCACTCTGTCTGGCAAGGAGAAACTGTGCCAGCACAAAAAACATCTCCCATCGTGTTCTAGAGGCTGCACGGAGGTCTGCCGAGTGTTTTGCAAGAAGAGAAAGAAAGTTCTCCAAAACAGCTTCCAATCGAATGTTCATGTGAATAGAAAAGGCAGGAGAGTGGTCAGGTACTGTTTTCTCTCAGTTGGCAAGATGCGCACACAATCGCGGTGTTGTACAGCTTGTTTCATCACCTTTGCGAAGTTGCCGCTCTCTCCGGCTCCCGGAGACGAAGAAGCTGCTTCTTCGCGCAAAGACGATTCTGCCGCTCACAGTGCTCTGCGGTGTGCGCCTTCTGCCGAAAGAGCCCCGGGAGCGGTGCTTAGCTCTGAGAAGCACCATACGTGCTTCTTTAGCCTCTCTTCTCGTCTACATATTAGCAAAAATCTTTTCCACTCTGTCTGGCAAGGAGAAACTGTGCCAGCACAGAAAACATCTCCCATGGTGTTCTAGAGGCTGCACGGAGGTCTGCCGAGTGTTTTGCAAGAAGAGAAAGAAAGTTGTCCAAAACAGCTTGCAATCGAATGTTCATGTGAATAGAAAAGGCAGGAGAGTGGTCAGGTACTGTTTTCTCTCACTTGGCAAGCTGCGCACACAATCGCAGTGTTGTACAGCTTGTTTCATCACCTTTGCGAAGTTGCCGCTCTCTCCGGCTCCCGGAGACGAAGAAGCGGCTTCTTCGCGCAAAGACGATTCTGCCGCTCACAGTGCTCTGCTGTGTGCGCCTTCTGCCGAAAGAGGTCCGGGAGCGGTGCTTAGCTCTGCAGAGCACCGTACCTTCGTCTTTAGCCTCTCTTCTCGTCTACATCTTAGCAAAAAGCTTTTCCACACTGTCTGGCAAGGAGAAACTGTGCCAGCACAGAAAACATCTCCCATCGTGTTCTAGAGGCTGCACGGAGGTCTGCCGAGTGTTTTGCAAGAAGAGAAAGAAAGTTGTCCAAAACAGCTTCCAATCGAATGTTCATGTGAATAGAAAAGGCAGGAGAGTGGTCAGGTACTGTTTTCTCTCAGTTGGCAAGATGCGCACACAATCGCGGTGTTGTACAGCTTGTTTCATCACCTTTGCGAAGTTGCCGCTCTCTCCGGCTCCCGGAGACGAAGAAGCTGCTTCTTCGCGCAAAGACGATTCTGCCGCTCACAGTGCTCTGCGGTGTGCGCCTTCTGCCGAAAGAGCCCCGGGAGCGGTGCTTAGCTCTGAGAAGCACCATACGTGCTTCTTTAGCCTCTCTTCTCGTCTACATATTAGCAAAAATCTTTTCCACTCTGTCTGGCAAGGAGAAACTGTGCCAGCACAGAAAACATCTCCCATCGTGTTCTAGAGGCTGCACGGAGGTCTGCCGAGTGTTTTGCAAGAAGAGAAAGAAAGTTGTCCAAAACAGCTTCCAATCGAATGTTCATGTGATTACATAAGGCAGGAGAGCGGTCAGGTACTGTTTTCTCTAATTTGGCATGCTGCGCACACAATCGCAGTGTTGTACAGCTTGTTTCATCACCTTTGCGAAGTTGCCGCTCTCTCCGGCTCCCGGAGACGAAGAAGCTGCTTCTTCGCGCAAAGACGATTCTGCCGCTCACAGTGCTCTGCGGTGTGCGCCTTCTGCCGAAAGACGCCCGGGAGCGGTGCTTAGCTCTGCAGAGCACCGTACCTTCGTCTTTAGCCTCTCTTCTCGTCTACATCTTAGCAAAAAGCTTTTCCACTCTGTCTGGCAAGGAGAAACTGTGCCAGCACAGAAAACATCTCCCATCGTGTTCTAGAGGCTGCACGGAGGTCTGCCGAGTGTTTTGCAAGAAGAGAAAGAAAGTTGTCCAAAACAGCTTCCAATCGAATGTTCATGTGAATAGAAAAGGCAGGAGAGTGGTCAGGTACTGTTTTCTCTCAGTTGGCAAGCTGCGCACACAATCGCAGTGTTGTACAGCTTGTTTCATCACCTTTGCCAAGTTGCCGCTCTCTCCGGCTCCCGGAGACGAAGAAGCGGCTTCTTCGCGCAAAGACGATTCTGCCGCTCACAGTGCTCTGCGGTGTGCGCCTTCTGCCGAAAGAGGTCCGGGAGCGGTGCTTAGCTCTGCAGAGCACCGTACCTTCGTCTTTAGCCTCTCTTCTCGTCTACATCTTAGCAAAAAGCTTTTCCACTCTGTCTGGCAAGGAGAAACTGTGCCAGCACAGAAAACATCTCCCATCGTGTTCTAGAGGCTGCACGGAGGTCTGCCGAGTGTTTTGCAAGAAGAGAAAGAAAGTTGTCCAAAACAGCTTGCAATCGAATGTTCATGTGAATAGAAAAGGCAGGAGAGTGGTCAGGTACTGTTTTCTCTCAGTTGGCAAGATGCGCACACAATCGCGGTGTTGTACAGCTTGTTTCATCACCTTTGCGAAGTTGCCGCTCTCTCCGGCTCCCGGAGACGAAGAAGCTGCTTCTTCGCGCAAAGACGATTCTGCCGCTCACAGTGCTCTGCGGTGTGCGCCTTCTGCCGAAAGAGGCCCGGGAGCGGTGCTTAGCTCTGAGAAGCACCATACGTGCTTCTTTAGCCTCTCTTCTCGTCTACATATTAGCAAAAATCTTTTCCACTCTGTCTGGCAAGGAGAAACTGTGCCAGCACAGAAAACATCTCCCATCGTGTTCTAGAGGCTGCACGGAGGTCTGCCGAGTGTTTTGCAAGAAGAGAAAGAAAGTTGTCCAAAACAGCTTGCAATCGAATGTTCATGTGATTACATAAGGCAGGAGAGTGGTCAGGTACTGTTTTCTCTAATTTGGCATGCTGCGCACACAATCGCAGTGTTGTACAGCTTGTTTCATCACCTTTGCCAAGTTGCCGCTCTCTCCGGCTCCCGGAGACGAAGAAGCTGCTTCTTCGCGCAAAGACGATTCTGCCGCTCACAGTGCTCTGCGGTGTGCGCCTTCTGCCGAAAGACGCCCGGGAGCGGTGCTTAGCTCTGCAGAGCACCGTACCTTCGTCTTTAGCCTCTCTTCTCGTCTACATCTTAGCAAAAAGCTTTTCCACACTGTCTGGCAAGGAGAAACTCTGCCAGCACAGAAAACATCTCCCATCGTGTTCTAGAGGCTGCACGGAGGTCTGCCGAGTGTTTTGCAAGAAGAGAAAGAAAGTTGTCCAAAACAGCTTGCAATCGAATGTTCATGTGAATAGAAAAGGCAGGAGAGTGGTCAGGTACTGTTTTCTCTCACTTGGCAAGCTGCGCACACAATCGCAGTGTTGTACAGCTTGTTTCATCACCTTTGCCAAGTTGCCGCTCTCTCCGGCTCCCGGAGACGAAGAAGCTGCTTCTTCGCGCAAAGACGATTCTGCCGCTCACAGTGCTCTGCGGTGTGCGCCTTCTGGCGAAAGAGATCCGGGAGCGGTGCTTAGCTCTGCAGAGCACCGTACCTTCGTCTTTAGCCTCTCTTCTCGTCTACATCTTAGCAAAAAGCTTTTCCACTCTGTCTGGCAAGGAGAAACTGTGCCAGCACAAAAAACATCTCCCATCGTGTTCTAGAGGCTGCACGCAGGTCTGCCGAGTGTTTTGCAAGAAGAGAAAGAAAGTTGTCCAAAACAGCTTGCAATCGAATGTTCATGTGAATAGAAAAGGCAGGAGAGTGGTCAGGTACTGTTTTCTCTCTGTTGGCAAGCTGCGCACACAATCGCAGTGTTGTACAGCTTGTTTCATCACCTTTGCCAAGTTGCCGCTCTCTCCGGCTCCCGGAGACGAAGAAGCTGCTTCTTCGCGCAAAGACGATTCTGCCGCTCACAGTGCTCTGCGGTGTGCGCCTTCTGCCGAAAGAGGCCCGGGAGCGGTGCTTAGCTCTGCAGAGCACCGTACCTTCGTCTTTAGCCTCTCTTCTCGTCTACATCTTAGCAAAAAGCTTTTCCACTCTGTCTGGCAAGGAGAAACTGTGCCAGCACAGAAAACATCTCCCATCGTGTTCTAGAGGCTGCACGGAGGTCTGCCGAGTGTTTTGCAAGAAGAGAAAGAAAGTTGTCCAAAACAGCTTCCAATCGAATGTTCATGTGAATAGAAAAGGCAGGAGAGTGGTCAGGTACTGTTTTCTCTCACTTGGCAAGCTGCGCACACAATCGCAGTGTTGTACAGCTTGTTTCATCACCTTTGCGAAGTTGCCGCTCTCTCCGGCTCCCGGAGACGAAGAAGCTGCTTCTTCGCGCAAAGACGATTCTGCCGCTCACAGTGCTCTGCTGTGTGCGCCTTCTGCCGAAAGAGGTCCGGGAGCGGTGCTTAGCTCTGAGAAGCACCATACGTGCTTCTTTAGCCTCTCTTCTCGTCTACATCTTAGCAAAAAGCTTTTCCACTCTGTCTGGCAAGGAGAAACTGTGCCAGCACAGAAAACATCTCCAATCGTGTTCTAGAGGCTGCACGGAGGTCTGCCGAGTGTTTTGCAAGAAGAGAAAGAAAGTTGTCCAAAACAGCTTGCAATCGAATGTTCATGTGAATAGAAAAGGCAGGAGAGTGGTCAGGTACTGTTTTCTCTCAGTTGGCATGCTGCGCACACAATCGCAGTGTTGTACAGCTTGTTTCATCACCTTTGCGAAGTTGCCGCTCTCTCCGGCTCCCGGAGACGAAGAAGCTGCTTCTTCGCGCAAAGACGATTCTGCCGCTCACAGTGCTCTGCGGTGTGCGCCTTCTGCCGAAAGACGCCCGGGAGCGGTGCTTAGCTCTGCAGAGCACCGTACCTTCGTCTTTAGCCTCTCTTCTCGTCTACATCTTAGCAAAAAGCTTTTCCACTCTGTCTGGCAAGGAGAAACTGTGCCAGCACAGAAAACATCTCCGATCGTGTTCTAGAGGCTGCACGGAGGTCTGCCGAGTGTTTTGCAAGAAGAGAAAGAAAGTTGTCCAAAACAGCTTGCAATCGAATGTTCATGTGAATAGAAAAGGCAGGAGAGTGGTCAGGTACTGTTTTCTCTCAGTTGGCAAGCTGCGCACACAATCGCAGTGTTGTACAGCTTGTTTCATCACCTTTGCGAAGTTGCCGCTCTCTCCGGCTCCCGGAGACGAAGAAGCTGCTTCTTCGCGCAAAGACGATTCTGCCGCTCACAGTGCTCTGCTGTGTGCGCCTTCTGCCGAAAGAGGTCCGGGAGCGGTGCTTAGCTCTGCAGAGCACCGTACCTTTGTCTTTAGCCTCTCTTCTCGTCTACATCTTAGCAAAAAGCTTTTCCACTCTGTCTGGCAAGGAGAAACTGTGCCAGCACAGAAAACATCTCCCATCGTGTTCTAGAGGCTGCACGGAGGTCTGCCGAGTGTTTTGCAAGAAGAGAAAGAAAGTTGTCCAAAACAGCTTGCAATCGAATGTTCATGTGAATAGAAAAGGCAGGAGAGTGGTCAGGTACTGTTTTCTCTCAGTTGGCACGCTGCGCACACAATCGCAGTGTTGTACAGCTTGTTTCATCACCTTTGCGAAGTTGCCGCTCTCTCCGGCTCCCGGAGACGAAGAAGCTGCTTCTTCGCGCAAAGACGATTCTGCCGCTCACAGTGCTCTGCGGTGTGCGCCTTCTGCCGAAAGAGGTCCGGGAGCGGTGCTTAGCTCTGAGAAGCACCATACGTGCTTCTTTAGCCTCTCTTCTCGTCTACATCTTAGCAAAAAGCTTTTCCACTCTGTCTGGCAAGGAGAAACTGTGCCAGCACAGAAAACATCTCCCATCGTGTTCTAGAGGCTGCACGGCGGTCTGCCGAGTGTTTTGCAAGAAGAGAAAGAAAGTTGTCCAAAACAGCTTGCAATCGAATGTTCATGTGAATAGAAAAGGCAGGAGAGTGGTCAGGTACTGTTTTCTCTCAGTTGGCAAGCTGCGCACACAATCGCAGTGTTGTACAGCTTGTTTCATCACCTTTGCGAAGTTGCCGCTCTCTCCGGCTCCCGGAGACGAAGAAGCTGCTTCTTCGCGCAAAGACGATTCTGCCGCTCACAGTGCTCTGCGGTGTGCGCCTTCTGCCGAAAGAGGCCCGGGAGCGGTGCTTAGCTCTGCAGAGCACCGTACCTTCGTCTTTAGCCTCTCTTCTCGTCTACATCTTAGCAAAAAGCTTTTCCACTCTGTCTGGCAAGGAGAAACTGTGCCAGCCCAGAAAACATCTCCCATCGTGTTCTAGAGGCTGCACGCAGGTCTGCCGAGTGTTTTGCAAGAAGAGAAAGAAAGTTGTCCAAAACAGCTTGCAATCGAATGTTCATGTGAATAGAAAAGGCAGGAGAGTGGTCAGGTACTGTTTTCTCTCAGTTGGCAAGCTGCGCACACAATCGCAGTGTTGTACAGCTTGTTTCATCACCTTTGCGAAGTTGCCGCTCTCTCCGGCTCCCGGAGACGAAGAAGCTGCTTCTTCGCGCAAAGACGATTCTGCCGCTCACAGTGCTCTGCGGTGTGCGCCTTCTGCCGAAAGACGCCCGGGAGCGGTGCTTAGCTCTGCAGAGCACCGTACCTTCGTCTTTAGCCTCTCTTCTCGTCTACATCTTAGCAAAAAGCTTTTCCACTCTGTCTGGCAAGGAGAAACTGTGCCAGCACAGAAAACATCTCCCATCGTGTTCTAGAGGCTGCACGGAGGTCTGCCGAGTGTTTTGCAAGAAGAGAAAGAAAGTTGTCCAAAACAGCTTCCAATCGAATGTTCATGTGAATAGAAAAGGCAGGAGAGTGGTCAGGTACTGTTTTCTCTCAGTTGGCAAGATGCGCACACAATCGCAGTGTTGTACAGCTTGTTTCATCACCTTTGCGAAGTTGCCGCTCTCTCCGGCTCCCGGAGACGAAGAAGCTGCTTCTTCGCGCAAAGACGATTCTGCCGCTCACAGTGCTCTGCGGTGTGCGCCTTCTGCCGAAAGAGGCCCGGGAGCGGTGCTTAGCTCTGCAGAGCACCGTATCTTCGTCTTTAGCCTCTCTTCTCGTCTACATCTTAGCAAAAAGCTTTTCCACTCTGTCTGGCAAGGAGAAACTGTGCCAGCAAAAAAACATCTCCCATCGTGTTCTAGAGGCTGCACGCAGGTCTGCCGAGTGTTTTGCAAGAAGAGAAAGAAAGTTGTCCAAAACAGCTTGCAATCGAATGTTCATGTGAATAGAAAAGGCAGGAGAGTGGTCAGGTACTGTTTTCTCTCAGTTGGCAAGCTGCGCACACAATCGCAGTGTTGTACAGCTTGTTTCATCACCTTTGCCAAGTTGCCGCTCTCTCCGGCTCCCGGAGACGAAGAAGCTGCTTCTTCGCGCAAAGACGATTCTGCCGCTCACAGTGCTCTGCGGTGTGCGCCTTCTGCCGAAAGAGGTCCGGGAGCGGTGCTTAGCTCTGCAGAGCACCGTACCTTCGTCTTTAGCCTCTCTTCTCGTCTACATCTTAGCAAAAAGCTTTTCCACTCTGTCTGGCAAGGAGAAACTGTGCCAGCACAGAAAACATCTCCCATCGTGTTCTAGAGGCTGCACGGAGGTCTGCCGAGTGTTTTGCAAGAAGAGAAAGAAAGTTGTCCAAAACAGCTTCCAATCCAATGTTCATGTGACTAGAAAAGGCAGGAGAGTGGTCAGGTACTGTTTTCTCTCACTTGGCAAGCTGCGCACACAATCGCAGTGTTGTACAGCTTGTTTCATCACCTTTGCGAAGTTGCCGCTCTCTCCGGCTCCCGGAGACGAAGAAGCGGCTTCTTCGCGCAAAGACGATTCTGCCGCTCACAGTGCTCTGCAGTGTGCGCCTTCTGCCGAAAGAGGTCCGGGAGCGGTGCTTAGCTCTGCAGAGCACCGTACCTTCGTCTTTAGCCTCTCTTCTCGTCTACATCTTAGCAAAAAGCTTTTCCACTCTGTCTGGCAAGGAGAAACTGTGCCAGCACAGAAAACATCTCCCATCGTGTTCTAGAGGCTGCACGGAGGTCTGCCGAGTGTTTTGCAAGAAGAGAAAGAAAGTTGTCCAAAACAGCTTGCAATCGAATGTTCATGTGAATAGAAAAGGCAGGAGAGTGGTCAGGTACTGTTTTCTCTCACTTGGCAAGCTGCGCACACAATCGCAGTGTTGTACAGCTTGTTTCATCACCTTTGCCAAGTTGCCGCTCTCTCCGGCTCCCGGAGACGAAGAAGCTGCTTCTTCGCGCAAAGACGATTCTGCCGCTCACAGTGCTCTGCTGTGTGCGCCTTCTGCCGAAAGAGGTCCGGGAGCGGTGCTTAGCTCTGAGAAGCACCATACGTGCTTCTTTAGCCTCTCTTCTCGTCTACATCTTAGCAAAAAGCTTTTCCACTCTGTCTGGCAAGGAGAAACTGTGCCAGCACAGAAAACATCTCCAATCGTGTTCTAGAGGCTGCACGGAGGTCTGCCGAGTGTTTTGCAAGAAGAGAAAGAAAGTTGTCCAAAACAGCTTGCAATCGAATGTTCATGTGAATAGAAAAGGCAGGAGAGTGGTCAGGTACTGTTTTCTCTCAGTTGGCAAGCTGCGCACACAATCGCAGTGTTGTACAGCTTGTTTCATCACCTTTGCGAAGTTGCCGCTCTCTCCGGCTCCCGGAGACGAAGAAGCTGCTTCTTCGCGCAAAGACGATTCTGCCGCTCACAGTGCTCTGCGGTGTGCGCCTTCTGCCGAAAGACGCCCGGGAGCGGTGCTTAGCTCTGCAGAGCACCGTACCTTCGTCTTTAGCCTCTCTTCTCGTCTACATCTTAGCAAAAAGCTTTTCCACTCTGTCTGGCAAGGAGAAACTGTGCCAGCACAAAAAACATCTCCCATCGTGTTCTAGAGGCTGCACGGAGGTCTGCCGAGTGTTTTGCAAGAAGAGAAAGAAAGTTGTCCAAAACAGCTTGCAATCGAATGTTCATGTGAATAGAAAAGGCAGGAGAGTGGTCAGGTACTGTTTTCTCTCAGTTGGCAAGCTGCGAACACAATCGCAGTGTTGTACAGCTTGTTTCATCACCTTTGCCAAGTTGCCGCTCTCTCCGGCTCCCGGAGACGAAGAAGCTGCTTCTTCGCGCAAAGACGATTCTGCCGCTCACAGTGCTCTGCGGTGTGCGCCTTCTGCCGAAAGAGGTCCGGGAGCGGTGCTTAGCTCTGAGAAGCACCATACGTGCTTCTTTAGCCTCTCTTCTCGTCTACATCTTAGCAAAAAGCTTTTCCACTCTGTCTGGCAAGGAGAAACTGTGCCAGCACAGAAAACATCTCCCATCGTGTTCTAGAGGCTGCACGGAGGTCTGCCGAGTGTTTTGCAAGAAGAGAAAGAAAGTTGTCCAAAACAGCTTGCAATCGAATGTTCATGTGAATAGAAAAGGCAGGAGAGTGGTCAGGTACTGTTTTCTCTCACTTGGCAAGCTGCGCACACAATCGCAGTGTTGTACAGCTTGTTTCATCACCTTTGCGAAGTTGCCGCTCTCTCCGGCTCCCGGAGACGAAGAAGCTGCTTCTTCGCGCAAAGACGATTCTGCCGCTCACAGTGCTCTGCTGTGTGCGCCTTCTGCCGAAAGAGCCCCGGGAGCGGTGCTTAGCTCAGCAGAGCACCGTACCTTCGTCTTTAGCCTCTCTTCTCGTCTACATCTTAGCAAAAAGCTTTTCCACTCTGTCTGGCAAGGAGAAACTGTGCCAGCACAGAAAACATCTCCCATCGTGTTCTAGAGGCTGCACGGAGGTCTGCCGAGTGTTTTGCAAGAAGAGAAAGAAAGTTGTCCAAAACAGCTTGCAATCGAATGTTCATGTGAATAGAAAAGGCAGGAGAGTGGTCAGGTACTGTTTTCTCTCAGTTGGCAAGCTGCGCACACAATCGCAGTGTTGTACAGCTTGTTTCATCACCTTTGCCAAGTTGCCGCTCTCTCCGGCTCCCGGAGACGAAGAAGCTGCTTCTTCGCGCAAAGACGATTCTGCCGCTCACAGTGCTCTGCGGTGTGCGCCTTCTGCCGAAAGAGCCCCGGGAGCTGTGCTTAGCTCTGAGAAGCACCATACGTGCTTCTTTAGCCTCTCTTCTCGTCTACATCTTAGCAAAAAGCTTTTCCACTCTGTCTGGCAAGGAGAAACTGTGCCAGCACAGAAAACATCTCCCATCGTGTTCTAGAGGCTGCACGGAGGTCTGCCGAGTGTTTTGCAAGAAGAGAAAGAAAGTTGTCCAAAACAGCTTCCAATCCAATGTTCATGTGAATAGAAAAGGCAGGAGAGTGGTCAGGTACTGTTTTCTCTCACTTGGCAAGCTGCGCACACAATCGCAGTGTTGTACAGCTTGTTTCATCACCTTTGCGAAGTTGCCGCTCTCTCCGGCTCCCGGAGACGAAGAAGCTGCTTCTTCGCGCAAAGACGATTCTGCCGCTCACAGTGCTCTGCGGTGTGCGCCTTCTGCCGAAAGAGCCCCGGGAGCTGTGCTTAGCTCTGAGAAGCACCATACGTGCTTCTTTAGCCTCTCTTCTCGTCTACATCTTAGCAAAAAGCTTTTCCACTCTGTCTGGCAAGGAGAAACTGTGCCAGCACAGAAAACATCTCCCATCGTGTTCTAGAGGCTGCACGGAGGTCTGCCGAGTGTTTTGCAAGAAGAGAAAGAAAGTTGTCCAAAACAGCTTCCAATCCAATGTTCATGTGAATAGAAAAGGCAGGAGAGTGGTCAGGTACTGTTTTCTCTCACTTGGCAAGCTGCGCACACAATCGCAGTGTTGTACAGCTTGTTTCATCACCTTTGCCAAGTTGCCGCTCTCTCCGGCTCCCGGAGACGAAGAAGCTGCTTCTTCGCGCAAAGACGATTCTGCCGCTCACAGTGCTCTGCGGTGTGCGCCTTCTGCCGAAAGACGCCCGGGAGCGGTGCTTAGCTCTGCAGAGCACCGTAGCTTCGTCTTTAGCCTCTCTTCTCGTCTACATCTTAGCAAAAAGCTTTTCCACTCTGTCTGGCAAGGAGAAACTGTGCCAGCACAGAAAACATCTCCCATCGTGTTCTAGAGGCTGCACGGAGGTCTGCCGAGTGTTTTGCAAGAAGAGAAAGAAAGTTGTCCAAAACAGCTTGCAATCGAATGTTCATGTGAATAGAAAAGGCAGGAGAGTGGTCAGGTACTGTTTTCTCTCAGTTGGCAAGCTGCGCACACAATCGCAGTGTTGTACAGCTTGTTTCATCACCTTTGCCAAGCTGCCGCTCTCTCCGGCTCCCGGAGACGAAGAAGCTGCTTCTTCGCGCAAAGACGATTCTGCCGCTCACAGTGCTCTGCAGTGTGCGCCTTCTGCCGAAAGAGGTCCGGGAGCGGTGCTTAGCTCTGCAGAGCACCGTACCTTCGTCTTTAGCCTCTCTTCTCGTCTACATCTTAGCAAAAAGCTTTTCCACTCTGTCTGGCAAGGAGAAACTGTGCCAGCACAGAAAACATCTCCCATCGTGTTCTAGAGGCTGCACGGAGGTCTGCCGAGTGTTTTGCAAGAAGAGAAAGAAAGTTGTCCAAAACAGCTTGCAATCGAATGTTCATGTGAATAGAAAAGGCAGGAGAGTGGTCAGGTACTGTTTTCTCTCAGTTGGCAAGATGCGCACACAATCGCGGTGTTGTACAGCTTGTTTCATCACCTTTGCGAAGTTGCCGCTCTCTCCGGCTCCCGGAGACGAAGAAGCTGCTTCTTCGCGCAAAGACGATTCTGCCGCTCACAGTGCTCTGCGGTGTGCGCCTTCTGCCGAAAGACGCCCGGGAGCGGTGCTTAGCTCTGAGAAGCACCATACGTGCTTCTTTAGCCTCTCTTCTCGTCTACATATTAGCAAAAATCTTTTCCACTCTGTCTGGCAAGGAGAAACTGTGCCAGCACAGAAAACATCTCCCATCGTGTTCTAGAGGCTGCACGGAGGTCTGCCGAGTGTTTTGCAAGAAGAGAAAGAAAGTTGTCCAAAACAGCTTGCAATCGAATGTTCATGTGAATAGAAAACGCAGGAGAGTGGTCAGGTACTGTTTTCTCTAATTTGGCATGCTGCGCACACAATCGCAGTGTTGTACAGCTTGTTTCATCACCTTTGCCAAGTTGCCGCTCTCTCCGGCTCCCGGAGACGAAGAAGCTGCTTCTTCGCGCAAAGACGATTCTGCCGCTCACAGTGCTCTGCGGTGTGCGCCTTCTGCCGAAAGTGGCCCGGGAGCGGTGCTTAGCTCTGCAGAGCACCGTACCTTCGTCTTTAGCCTCTCTTCTCGTCTACATCTTAGCAAAAAGCTTTTCCACACTGTCTGGCAAGGAGAAACTGTGCCAGCACAGAAAACATCTCCCATCGTGTTCTAGAGGCTGCACGGAGGTCTGCCGAGTGTTTTGCAAGAAGAGAAAGAAAGTTGTCCAAAACAGCTTCCAATCGAATGTTCATGTGAATAGAAAAGGCAGGAGAGTGGTCAGGTACTGTTTTCTCTCACTTGGCAAGCTGCGCACACAATCGCAGTGTTGTACAGCTTGTTTCATCACCTTTGCGAAGCTGCCGCTCTCTCCGGCTCCCGGAGACGAAGAAGCTGCTTCTTCGCGCAAAGACGATTCTGCCGCTCACAGTGCTCTGCGGTGTGCGCCTTCTGCCGAAAGAGGTCCGGGAGCGGTGCTTAGCTCTGCAGAGCACCGTACCTTCGTCTTTAGCCTCTCTTCTCGTCTACATCTTAGCAAAAAGCTTTTCCACTCTGTCTGGCAAGGAGAAACTGTGCCAGCACAGAAAACATCTCCCATCGTGTTCTAGAGGCTGCACGGAGGTCTGCCGAGTGTTTTGCAAGAAGAGAAAGAAAGTTGTCCAAAACAGCTTGCAATCGAATGTTCATGTGAATAGAAAAGGCAGGAGAGTGGTCAGGTTCAGTTTGCTCTCAGTTGGCAAGCTGCGCACACAATCGCAGTGTTGTACAGCTTGTTTCATCACCTTTGCGAAGTTGCCGCTCTCTCCGGCTCCCGGAGACGAAGAAGCTGCTTCTTCGCGCAAAGACGATTCTGCCGCTCACAGTGCTCTGCGGTGTGCGCCTTCTGCCGAAAGAGGTCCGGGAGCGGTGCTTAGCTCTGAGAAGCACCATACGTGCTTCTTTAGCCTCTCTTCTCGTCTACATCTTAGCAAAAAGCTTTTCCACTCTGTCTGGCAAGGAGAAACTGTGCCAGCACAGAAAACATCTCCCATCGTGTTCTAGAGGCTGCACGGAGGTCTGCCGAGTGTTTTGCAAGAAGAGAAAGAAAGTTGTCCAAAACAGCTTCCAATCCAATGTTCATGTGAATAGAAAAGGCAGGAGAGTGGTCAGGTACTGTTTTCTCTCACTTGGCAAGCTGCGCACACAATCGCAGTGTTGTACAGCTTGTTTCATCACCTTTGCCAAGTTGCCGCTCTCTCCGGCTCCCGGAGACGAAGAAGCTGCTTCTTCGCGCAAAGACGATTCTGCCGCTCACAGTGCTCTGCGGTGTGCGCCTTCAGCCGAAAGACGCCCGGGAGCGGTGCTTAGCTCTGAGAAGCACCATACGTGCTTCTTTAGCCTCTCTTCTCGTCTACATCTTAGCAAAAAGCTTTTCCACTCTGTCTGGCAAGGAGAAACTGTGCCAGCACAAAAAACATCTCCCATCGTGTTCTAGAGGCTGCACGCAGGTCTGCCGAGTGTTTTGCAAGAAGAGAAAGAAAGTTGTCCAAAACAGCTTGCAATCGAATGTTCACGTGGATAGAAAAGGCAGGAGAGTGGTCAGGTACTGTTTTCTCTCACTTGGCAAGCTGCGCACACAATCGCAGTGTTGTACAGCTTGTTTCATCACCTTTGCGAAGTTGCCGCTCTCTCCGGCTCCCGGAGACGAAGAAGCTGCTTCTTCGCGCAAAGACGATTCTGCCGCTCACAGTGCTCTGCGGTGTGCGCCTTCTGCCGAAAGAGGCCCGGGAGCGGTGCTTAGCTCTGCAGAGCACCGTACCTTCGTCTTTAGCCTCTCTTCTCGTCTACATCTTAGCAAAAAGCTTTTCCACTCTGTCTGGCAAGGAGAAACTGTGCCAGCCCAGAAAACATCTCCCATCGTGTTCTAGAGGCTGCACGCAGGTCTGCCGAGTGTTTTGCAAGAAGAGAAAGAAAGTTGTCCAAAACAGCTTGCAATCGAATGTTCATGTGAATAGAAAAGGCAGGAGAGTGGTCAGGTACTGTTTTCTCTCAGTTGGCAAGCTGCGCACACAATCGCAGTGTTGTACAGCTTGTTTCATCACCTTTGCGAAGTTGCCGCTCTCTCCGGCTCCCGGAGACGAAGAAGCTGCTTCTTCGCGCAAAGACGATTCTGCCGCTCACAGTGCTCTGCGGTGTGCGCCTTCTGCCGAAAGACGCCCGGGAGCGGTGCTTAGCTCTGCAGAGCACCGTATCTTCGTCTTTAGCCTCTCTTCTCGTCTACATCTTAGCAAAAAGCTTTTCCACTCTGTCTGGCAAGGAGAAACTGTGCCAGCAAAAAAACATCTCCCATCGTGTTCTAGAGGCTGCACGCAGGTCTGCCGAGTGTTTTGCAAGAAGAGAAAGAAAGTTGTCCAAAACAGCTTGCAATCGAATGTTCATGTGAATAGAAAAGGCAGGAGAGTGGTCAGGTACTGTTTTCTCTCAGTTGGCAAGCTGCGCACACAATCGCAGTGTTGTACAGCTTGTTTCATCACCTTTGCCAAGTTGCCGCTCTCTCCGGCTCCCGGAGACGAAGAAGCTGCTTCTTCGCGCAAAGACGATTCTGCCGCTCACAGTGCTCTGCGGTGTGCGCCTTCTGCCGAAAGAGGTCCGGGAGCGGTGCTTAGCTCTGCAGAGCACCGTACCTTCGTCTTTAGCCTCTCTTCTCGTCTACATCTTAGCAAAAAGCTTTTCCACTCTGTCTGGCAAGGAGAAACTGTGCCAGCACAGAAAACATCTCCCATCGTGTTCTAGAGGCTGCACGGAGGTCTGCCGAGTGTTTTGCAAGAAGAGAAAGAAAGTTGTCCAAAACAGCTTCCAATCCAATGTTCATGTGACTAGAAAAGGCAGGAGAGTGGTCAGGTACTGTTTTCTCTCACTTGGCAAGCTGCGCACACAATCGCAGTGTTGTACAGCTTGTTTCATCACCTTTGCGAAGTTGCCGCTCTCTCCGGCTCCCGGAGACGAAGAAGCGGCTTCTTCGCGCAAAGACGATTCTGCCGCTCACAGTGCTCTGCAGTGTGCGCCTTCTGCCGAAAGAGGTCCGGGAGCGGTGCTTAGCTCTGCAGAGCACCGTACCTTCGTCTTTAGCCTCTCTTCTCGTCTACATCTTAGCAAAAAGCTTTTCCACTCTGTCTGGCAAGGAGAAACTGTGCCAGCACAGAAAACATCTCCCATCGTGTTCTAGAGGCTGCACGGAGGTCTGCCGAGTGTTTTGCAAGAAGAGAAAGAAAGTTGTCCAAAACAGCTTGCAATCGAATGTTCATGTGAATAGAAAAGGCAGGAGAGTGGTCAGGTACTGTTTTCTCTCAGTTGGCAAGATGCGCACACAATCGCGGTGTTGTACAGCTTGTTTCATCACCTTTGCGAAGTTGCCGCTCTCTCCGGCTCCCGGAGACGAAGAAGCTGCTTCTTCGCGCAAAGACGATTCTGCCGCTCACAGTGCTCTGCGGTGTGCGCCTTCTGCCGAAAGAGCCCCGGGAGCGGTGCTTAGCTCTGAGAAGCACCATACGTGCTTCTTTAGCCTCTCTTCTCGTCTACATATTAGCAAAAATCTTTTCCACTCTGTCTGGCAAGGAGAAACTGTGCCAGCACAGAAAACATCTCCCATGGTGTTCTAGAGGCTGCACGGAGGTCTGCCGAGTGTTTTGCAAGAAGAGAAAGAAAGTTGTCCAAAACAGCTTGCAATCGAATGTTCATGTGAATAGAAAAGGCAGGAGAGTGGTCAGGTACTGTTTTCTCTCAGTTGGCAAGCTGCGCACACAATCGCAGTGTTGTACAGCTTGTTTCATCACCTTTGCGAAGTTGCCGCTCTCTCCGGCTCCCGGAGACGAAGAAGCTGCTTCTTCGCGCAAAGACGATTCTGCCGCTCACAGTGCTCTGCTGTGTGCGCCTTCTGCCGAAAGAGGCCCGGGAGCGGTGCTTAGCTCTGCAGAGCACCGTACCTTCGTCTTTAGCCTCTCTTCTCGTCTACATCTTAGCAAAAAGCTTTTCCACTCTGTCTGGCAAGGAGAAACTGTGCCAGCCCAGAAAACATCTCCCATCGTGTTCTAGAGGCTGCACGGAGGTCTGCCGAGTGTTTTGCAAGAAGAGAAAGAAAGTTGTCCAAAACAGCTTGCAATCGAATGTTCATGTGAATAGAAAAGGCAGGAGAGTGGTCAGGTACTGTTTTCTCTCAGTTGGCAAGCTGCGCACACAATCGCAGTGTTGTACAGCTTGTTTCATCACCTTTGCCAAGTTGCCGCTCTCTCCGGCTCCCGGAGACGAAGAAGCTGCTTCTTCGCGCAAAGACGATTCTGCCGCTCACAGTGCTCTGCGGTGTGCGCCTTCTGCCGAAAGAGCCCCGGGAGCTGTGCTTAGCTCTGAGAAGCACCATACGTGCTTCTTTAGCCTCTCTTCTCGTCTACATCTTAGCAAAAAGCTTTTCCACTCTGTCTGGCAAGGAGAAACTGTGCCAGCACAGAAAACATCTCCCATCGTGTTCTAGAGGCTGCACGGAGGTCTGCCGAGTGTTTTGCAAGAAGAGAAAGAAAGTTGTCCAAAACAGCTTGCAATCGAATGTTCATGTGAATGGAAAACGCAGGAGAGTGGTCAGGTACTGTTTTCTCTCAGTTGGCAAGCTGCGCACACAATCGCAGTGTTGTACAGCTTGTTTCATCACCTTTGCCAAGTTGCCGCTCTCTCCGGCTCCCGGAGACGAAGAAGCTGCTTCTTCGCGCAAAGACGATTCTGCCGCTCACAGTGCTCTGCGGTGTGCGCCTTCTGCCGAAAGAGCCCCGGGAGCTGTGCTTAGCTCTGAGAAGCACCATACGTGCTTCTTTAGCCTCTCTTCTCGTCTACATCTTAGCAAAAAGCTTTTCCACTCTGTCTGGCAAGGAGAAACTGTGCCAGCACAGAAAACATCTCCCATCGTGTTCTAGAGGCTGCACGGAGGTCTGCCGAGTGTTTTGCAAGAAGAGAAAGAAAGTTGTCCAAAACAGCTTCCAATCGAATGTTCATGTGAATAGAAAAGGCAGGAGAGTGGTCAGGTACTGTTTTCTCTCACTTGGCAAGCTGCGCACACAATCGCAGTGTTGTACAGCTTGTTTCATCACCTTTGCGAAGTTGCCGCTCTCTCCGGCTCCCGGAGACGAAGAAGCGGCTTCTTCGCGCAAAGACGATTCTGCCGCTCACAGTGCTCTGCGGTGTGCGCCTTCTGCCGAAAGAGGTCCGGGAGCGGTGCTTAGCTCTGCAGAGCACCGTACCTTCGTCTTTAGCCTCTCTTCTCGTCTACATCTTAGCAAAAAGCTTTTCCACACTGTCTGGCAAGGAGAAACTGTGCCAGCACAGAAAACATCTCCCATCGTGTTCTAGAGGCTGCACGGAGGTCTGCCGAGTGTTTTGCAAGAAGAGAAAGAAAGTTGTCCAAAACAGCTTGCAATCGAATGTTCATGTGAATAGAAAAGGCAGGAGAGTGGTCAGGTACTGTTTTCTCTCAGTTGGCAAGATGCGCACACAATCGCGGTGTTGTACAGCTTGTTTCATCACCTTTGCGAAGTTGCCGCTCTCTCCGGCTCCCGGAGACGAAGAAGCTGCTTCTTCGCGCAAAGACGATTCTGCCGCTCACAGTGCTCTGCGGTGTGCGCCTTCTGCCGAAAGAGCCCCGGGAGCGGTGCTTAGCTCTGAGAAGCACCATATGTGCTTCTTTAGCCTCTCTTCTCGTCTACATATTAGCAAAAATCTTTTCCACTCTGTCTGGCAAGGAGAAACTGTGCCAGCACAGAAAACATCTCCCATCGTGTTCTAGAGGCTGCACGGAGGTCTGCCGAGTGTTTTGCAAGAAGAGAAAGAAAGTTGTCCAAAACAGCTTGCAATCGAATGTTCATGTGATTACATAAGGCAGGAGAGCGGTCAGGTACTGTTTTCTCTAATTTGGCATGCTGCGCACACAATCGCAGTGTTGTACAGCTTGTTTCATCACCTTTGCGAAGTTGCCGCTCTCTCCGGCTCCCGGAGACGAAGAAGCTGCTTCTTCGCGCAAAGACGATTCTGCCGCTCACAGTGCTCTGCGGTGTGCGCCTTCTGCCGAAAGAGGCCCGGGAGCGGTGCTTAGCTCTGCAGAGCACCGTACCTTCGTCTTTAGCCTCTCTTCTCGTCTACATCTTAGCAAAAAGCTTTTCCACTCTGTCTGGCAAGGAGAAACTGTGCCAGCACAGAAAACATCTCCCATCGTGTTCTAGAGGCTGCACGGAGGTCTGCCGAGTGTTTTGCAAGAAGAGAAAGAAAGTTGTCCAAAACAGCTTCCAATCGAATGTTCATGTGAATAGAAAAGGCAGGAGAGTGGTCAGGTACTGTTTTCTCTCACTTGGCAAGCTGCGCACACAATCGCAGTGTTGTACAGCTTGTTTCATCACCTTTGCCAAGTTGCCGCTCTCTCCGGCTCCCGGAGACGAAGAAGCGGCTTCTTCGCGCAAAGACGATTCTGCCGCTCACAGTGCTCTGCGGTGTGCGCCTTCTGCCGAAAGAGGTCCGGGAGCGGTGCTTAGCTCTGCAGAGCACCGTACCTTCGTCTTTAGCCTCTCTTCTCGTCTACATCTTAGCAAAAAGCTTTTCCACTCTGTCTGGCAAGGAGAAACTGTGCCAGCACAGAAAACATCTCCCATCGTGTTCTAGAGGCTGCACGGAGGTCTGCCGAGTGTTTTGCAAGAAGAGAAAGAAAGTTGTCCAAAACAGCTTGCAATCGAATGTTCATGTGAATAGAAAAGGCAGGAGAGTGGTCAGGTACTGTTTTCTCTCAGTTGGCAAGATGCGCACACAATCGCGGTGTTGTACAGCTTGTTTCATCACCTTTGCGAAGTTGCCGCTCTCTCCGGCTCCCGGAGACGAAGAAGCTGCTTCTTCGCGCAAAGACGATTCTGCCGCTCACAGTGCTCTGCGGTGTGCGCCTTCTGCCGAAAGAGGCCCGGGAGCGGTGCTTAGCTCTGAGAAGCACCATACGTGCTTCTTTAGCCTCTCTTCTCGTCTACATATTAGCAAAAATCTTTTCCACTCTGTCTGGCAAGGAGAAACTGTGCCAGCACAGAAAACATCTCCCATCGTGTTCTAGAGGCTGCACGGAGGTCTGCCGAGTGTTTTGCAAGAAGAGAAAGAAAGTTGTCCAAAACAGCTTGCAATCGAATGTTCATGTGATTACATAAGGCAGGAGAGCGGTCAGGTACTGTTTTCTCTAATTTGGCATGCTGCGCACACAATCGCAGTGTTGTACAGCTTGTTTCATCACCTTTGCCAAGTTGCCGCTCTCTCCGGCTCCCGGAGACGAAGAAGCTGCTTCTTCGCGCAAAGACGATTCTGCCGCTCACAGTGCTCTGCGGTGTGCGCCTTCTGCCGAAAGACGCCCGGGAGCGGTGCTTAGCTCTGCAGAGCACCGTACCTTCGTCTTTAGCCTCTCTTCTCGTCTACATCTTAGCAAAAAGCTTTTCCACACTGTCTGGCAAGGAGAAACTCTGCCAGCACAGAAAACATCTCCCATCGTGTTCTAGAGGCTGCACGGAGGTCTGCCGAGTGTTTTGCAAGAAGAGAAAGAAAGTTGTCCAAAACAGCTTCCAATCGAATGTTCATGTGAATAGAAAAGGCAGGAGAGTGGTCAGGTACTGTTTTCTCTCACTTGGCAAGCTGCGCACACAATCGCAGTGTTGTACAGCTTGTTTCATCACCTTTGCCAAGTTGCCGCTCTCTCCGGCTCCCGGAGACGAAGAAGCTGCTTCTTCGCGCAAAGACGATTCTGCCGCTCACAGTGCTCTGCGGTGTGCGCCTTCTGGCGAAAGAGATCCGGGAGCGGTGCTTAGCTCTGCAGAGCACCGTACCTTCGTCTTTAGCCTCTCTTCTCGTCTACATCTTAGCAAAAAGCTTTTCCACTCTGTCTGGCAAGGAGAAACTGTGCCAGCACAAAAAACATCTCCCATCGTGTTCTAGAGGCTGCACGGAGGTCTGCCGAGTGTTTTGCAAGAAGAGAAAGAAAGTTGTCCAAAACAGCTTGCAATCGAATGTTCATGTGAATAGAAAAGGCAGGAGAGTGGTCAGGTACTGTTTTCTCTCTGTTGGCAAGCTGCGCACACAATCGCAGTGTTGTACAGCTTGTTTCATCACCTTTGCCAAGTTGCCGCTCTCTCCGGCTCCCGGAGACGAAGAAGCTGCTTCTTCGCGCAAAGACGATTCTGCCGCTCACAGTGCTCTGCGGTGTGCGCCTTCTGCCGAAAGAGGCCCGGGAGCGGTGCTTAGCTCTGCAGAGCACCGTACCTTCGTCTTTAGCCTCTCTTCTCGTCTACATCTTAGCAAAAAGCTTTTCCACTCTGTCTGGCAAGGAGAAACTCTGCCAGCACAGAAAACATCTCCCATCGTGTTCTAGAGGCTGCACGGAGGTCTGCCGAGTGTTTTGCAAGAAGAGAAAGAAAGTTGTCCAAAACAGCTTCCAATCGAATGTTCATGTGAATAGAAAAGGCAGGAGAGTGGTCAGGTACTGTTTTCTCTCACTTGGCAAGCTGCGCACACAATCGCAGTGTTGTACAGCTTGTTTCATCACCTTTGCGAAGTTGCCGCTCTCTCCGGCTCCCGGAGACGAAGAAGCTGCTTCTTCGCGCAAAGACGATTCTGCCGCTCACAGTGCTCTGCTGTGTGCGCCTTCTGCCGAAAGAGGTCCGGGAGCGGTGCTTAGCTCTGAGAAGCACCATACGTGCTTCTTTAGCCTCTCTTCTCGTCTACATCTTAGCAAAAAGCTTTTCCACTCTGTCTGGCAAGGAGAAACTGTGCCAGCACAGAAAACATCTCCAATCGTGTTCTAGAGGCTGCACGGAGGTCTGCCGAGTGTTTTGCAAGAAGAGAAAGAAAGTTGTCCAAAACAGCTTGCAATCGAATGTTCATGTGATTACATAAGGCAGGAGAGCGGTCAGGTACTGTTTTCTCTAATTTGGCATGCTGCGCACACAATCGCAGTGTTGTACAGCTTGTTTCATCACCTTTGCCAAGTTGCCGCTCTCTCCGGCTCCCGGAGACGAAGAAGCTGCTTCTTCGCGCAAAGACGATTCTGCCGCTCACAGTGCTCTGCGGTGTGCGCCTTCTGCCGAAAGACGCCCGGGAGCGGTGCTTAGCTCTGCAGAGCACCGTACCTTCGTCTTTAGCCTCTCTTCTCGTCTACATCTTAGCAAAAAGCTTTTCCACACTGTCTGGCAAGGAGAAACTCTGCCAGCACAGAAAACATCTCCCATCGTGTTCTAGAGGCTGCACGGAGGTCTGCCGAGTGTTTTGCAAGAAGAGAAAGAAAGTTGTCCAAAACAGCTTCCAATCGAATGTTCATGTGAATAGAAAAGGCAGGAGAGTGGTCAGGTACTGTTTTCTCTCACTTGGCAAGCTGCGCACACAATCGCAGTGTTGTACAGCTTGTTTCATCACCTTTGCCAAGTTGCCGCTCTCTCCGGCTCCCGGAGACGAAGAAGCTGCTTCTTCGCGCAAAGACGATTCTGCCGCTCACAGTGCTCTGCGGTGTGCGCCTTCTGGCGAAAGAGATCCGGGAGCGGTGCTTAGCTCTGCAGAGCACCGTACCTTCGTCTTTAGCCTCTCTTCTCGTCTACATCTTAGCAAAAAGCTTTTCCACTCTGTCTGGCAAGGAGAAACTGTGCCAGCACAAAAAACATCTCCCATCGTGTTCTAGAGGCTGCACGCAGGTCTGCCGAGTGTTTTGCAAGAAGAGAAAGAAAGTTGTCCAAAACAGCTTGCAATCGAATGTTCATGTGAATAGAAAAGGCAGGAGAGTGGTCAGGTACTGTTTTCTCTCTGTTGGCAAGCTGCGCACACAATCGCAGTGTTGTACAGCTTGTTTCATCACCTTTGCCAAGTTGCCGCTCTCTCCGGCTCCCGGAGACGAAGAAGCTGCTTCTTCGCGCAAAGACGATTCTGCCGCTCACAGTGCTCTGCGGTGTGCGCCTTCTGCCGAAAGAGGCCCGGGAGCGGTGCTTAGCTCTGCAGAGCACCGTACCTTCGTCTTTAGCCTCTCTTCTCGTCTACATCTTAGCAAAAAGCTTTTCCACTCTGTCTGGCAAGGAGAAACTGTGCCAGCACAGAAAACATCTCCCATCGTGTTCTAGAGGCTGCACGGAGGTCTGCCGAGTGTTTTGCAAGAAGAGAAAGAAAGTTGTCCAAAACAGCTTCCAATCGAATGTTCATGTGAATAGAAAAGGCAGGAGAGTGGTCAGGTACTGTTTTCTCTCACTTGGCAAGCTGCGCACACAATCGCAGTGTTGTACAGCTTGTTTCATCACCTTTGCGAAGTTGCCGCTCTCTCCGGCTCCCGGAGACGAAGAAGCTGCTTCTTCGCGCAAAGACGATTCTGCCGCTCACAGTGCTCTGCTGTGTGCGCCTTCTGCCGAAAGAGGTCCGGGAGCGGTGCTTAGCTCTGAGAAGCACCATACGTGCTTCTTTAGCCTCTCTTCTCGTCTACATCTTAGCAAAAAGCTTTTCCACTCTGTCTGGCAAGGAGAAACTGTGCCAGCACAGAAAACATCTCCAATCGTGTTCTAGAGGCTGCACGGAGGTCTGCCGAGTGTTTTGCAAGAAGAGAAAGAAAGTTGTCCAAAACAGCTTGCAATCGAATGTTCATGTGAATAGAAAAGGCAGGAGAGTGGTCAGGTACTGTTTTCTCTCAGTTGGCATGCTGCGCACACAATCGCAGTGTTGTACAGCTTGTTTCATCACCTTTGCGAAGTTGCCGCTCTCTCCGGCTCCCGGAGACGAAGAAGCTGCTTCTTCGCGCAAAGACGATTCTGCCGCTCACAGTGCTCTGCGGTGTGCGCCTTCTGCCGAAAGACGCCCGGGAGCGGTGCTTAGCTCTGCAGAGCACCGTACCTTCGTCTTTAGCCTCTCTTCTCGTCTACATCTTAGCAAAAAGCTTTTCCACTCTGTCTGGCAAGGAGAAACTGTGCCAGCACAGAAAACATCTCCCATCGTGTTCTAGAGGCTGCACGGAGGTCTGCCGAGTGTTTTGCAAGAAGAGAAAGAAAGTTGTCCAAAACAGCTTCCAATCCAATGTTCATGTGAATAGAAAAGGCAGGAGAGTGGTCAGGTACTGTTTTCTCTCACTTGGCAAGCTGCGCACACAATCGCAGTGTTGTACAGCTTGTTTCATCACCTTTGCCAAGTTGCCGCTCTCTCCGGCTCCCGGAGACGAAGAAGCTGCTTCTTCGCGCAAAGACGATTCTGCCGCTCACAGTGCTCTGCTGTGTGCGCCTTCTGCCGAAAGAGGTCCGGGAGCGGTGCTTAGCTCTGCAGAGCACCGTACCTTTGTCTTTAGCCTCTCTTCTCGTCTACATCTTAGCAAAAAGCTTTTCCACTCTGTCTGGCAAGGAGAAACTGTGCCAGCACAGAAAACATCTCCCATCGTGTTCTAGAGGCTGCACGGAGGTCTGCCGAGTGTTTTGCAAGAAGAGAAAGAAAGTTGTCCAAAACAGCTTGCAATCGAATGTTCATGTGAATAGAAAAGGCAGGAGAGTGGTCAGGTACTGTTTTCTCTCAGTTGGCACGCTGCGCACACAATCGCAGTGTTGTACAGCTTGTTTCATCACCTTTGCGAAGTTGCCGCTCTCTCCGGCTCCCGGAGACGAAGAAGCTGCTTCTTCGCGCAAAGACGATTCTGCCGCTCACAGTGCTCTGCGGTGTGCGCCTTCTGCCGAAAGAGCCCCGGGAGCTGTGCTTAGCTCTGAGAAGCACCATACGTGCTTCTTTAGCCTCTCTTCTCGTCTACATCTTAGCAAAAAGCTTTTCCACTCTGTCTGGCAAGGAGAAACTGTGCCAGCACAGAAAACATCTCCCATCGTGTTCTAGAGGCTGCACGGCGGTCTGCCGAGTGTTTTGCAAGAAGAGAAAGAAAGTTGTCCAAAACAGCTTGCAATCGAATGTTCATGTGAATAGAAAAGGCAGGAGAGTGGTCAGGTACTGTTTTCTCTCAGTTGGCAAGCTGCGCACACAATCGCAGTGTTGTACAGCTTGTTTCATCACCTTTGCGAAGTTGCCGCTCTCTCCGGCTCCCGGAGACGAAGAAGCTGCTTCTTCGCGCAAAGACGATTCTGCCGCTCACAGTGCTCTGCTGTGTGCGCCTTCTGCCGAAAGAGGCCCGGGAGCGGTGCTTAGCTCTGCAGAGCACCGTACCTTCGTCTTTAGCCTCTCTTCTCGTCTACATCTTAGCAAAAAGCTTTTCCACTCTGTCTGGCAAGGAGAAACTGTGCCAGCCCAGAAAACATCTCCCATCGTGTTCTAGAGGCTGCACGGAGGTCTGCCGAGTGTTTTGCAAGAAGAGAAAGAAAGTTGTCCAAAACAGCTTGCAATCGAATGTTCATGTGAATAGAAAAGGCAGGAGAGTGGTCAGGTACTGTTTTCTCTCACTTGGCAAGCTGCGCACACAATCGCAGTGTTGTACAGCTTGTTTCATCACCTTTGCCAAGTTGCCGCTCTCTCCGGCTCCCGGAGACGAAGAAGCTGCTTCTTCGCGCAAAGACGATTCTGCCGCTCACAGTGCTCTGCGGTGTGCGCCTTCTGCCGAAAGAGCCCCGGGAGCTGTGCTTAGCTCTGAGAAGCACCATACGTGCTTCTTTAGCCTCTCTTCTCGTCTACATCTTAGCAAAAAGCTTTTCCACTCTGTCTGGCAAGGAGAAACTGTGCCAGCACAGAAAACATCTCCCATCGTGTTCTAGAGGCTGCACGGAGGTCTGCCGAGTGTTTTGCAAGAAGAGAAAGAAAGTTGTCCAAAACAGCTTGCAATCGAATGTTCATGTGAATAGAAAAGGCAGGAGAGTGGTCAGGTACTGTTTTCTCTCAGTTGGCAAGCTGCGCACACAATCGCAGTGTTGTACAGCTTGTTTCATCACCTTTGCCAAGTTGCCGCTCTCTCCGGCTCCCGGAGACGAAGAAGCTGCTTCTTCGCGCAAAGACGATTCTGCCGCTCACAGTGCTCTGCGGTGTGCGCCTTCTGCCGAAAGAGCCCCGGGAGCTGTGCTTAGCTCTGAGAAGCACCATACGTGCTTCTTTAGCCTCTCTTCTCGTCTACATCTTAGCAAAAAGCTTTTCCACTCTGTCTGGCAAGGAGAAACTGTGCCAGCACAGAAAACATCTCCCATCGTGTTCTAGAGGCTGCACGGAGGTCTGCCGAGTGTTTTGCAAGAAGAGAAAGAAAGTTGTCCAAAACAGCTTGCAATCGAATGTTCATGTGAATAGAAAAGGCAGGAGAGTGGTCAGGTACTGTTTTCTCTCACTTGGCAAGCTGCGCACACAATCGCAGTGTTGTACAGCTTGTTTCATCACCTTTGCCAAGTTGCCGCTCTCTCCGGCTCCCGGAGACGAAGAAGCTGCTTCTTCGCGCAAAGACGATTCTGCCGCTCACAGTGCTCTGCGGTGTGCGCCTTCTGCCGAAAGAGGTCCGGGAGCGGTGCTTAGCTCTGCAGAGCACAGTACCTTCGTCTTTAGCCTCTCTTCTCGTCTACATCTTAGCAAAAAGCTTTTCCACTCTGTCTGGCAAGGAGAAACTGTGCCAGCACAGAAAACATCTCCCATCGTGTTCTAGAGGCTGCACGGAGGTCTGCCGAGTGTTTTGCAAGAAGAGAAAGAAAGTTGTCCAAAACAGCTTGCAATCGAATGTTCATGTGAATAGAAAAGGCAGGAGAGTGGTCAGGTACTGTTTTCTCTCACTTGGCAAGCTGCGCACACAATCGCAGTGTTGTACAGCTTGTTTCATCACCTTTGCCAAGTTGCCGCTCTCTCCGGCTCCCGGAGACGAAGAAGCGGCTTCTTCGCGCAAAGACGATTCTGCCGCTCACAGTGCTCTGCGGTGTGCGCCTTCTGCCGAAAGAGGTCCGGGAGCGGTGCTTAGCTCTGCAGAGCACCGTACCTTCGTCTTTAGCCTCTCTTCTCGTCTACATCTTAGCAAAAAGCTTTTCCACTCTGTCTGGCAAGGAGAAACTGTGCCAGCACAGAAAACATCTCCCATCGTGTTCTAGAGGCTGCACGGAGGTCTGCCGAGTGTTTTGCAAGAAGAGAAAGAAAGTTGTCCAAAACAGCTTCCAATCGAATGTTCATGTGAATAGAAAAGGCAGGAGAGTGGTCAGGTACTGTTTTCTCTCACTTGGCAAGCTGCGCACACAATCGCAGTGTTGTACAGCTTGTTTCATCACCTTTGCGAAGTTGCCGCTCTCTCCGGCTCCCGGAGACGAAGAAGCTGCTTCTTCGCGCAAAGACGATTCTGCCGCTCACAGTGCTCTGCTGTGTGCGCCTTCTGCCGAAAGAGGTCCGGGAGCGGTGCTTAGCTCTGAGAAGCACCATACGTGCTTCTTTAGCCTCTCTTCTCGTCTACATCTTAGCAAAAAGCTTTTCCACTCTGTCTGGCAAGGAGAAACTGTGCCAGCACAGAAAACATCTCCAATCGTGTTCTAGAGGCTGCACGGAGGTCTGCCGAGTGTTTTGCAAGAAGAGAAAGAAAGTTGTCCAAAACAGCTTGCAATCGAATGTTCATGTGAATAGAAAAGGCAGGAGAGTGGTCAGGTACTGTTTTCTCTCAGTTGGCATGCTGCGCACACAATCGCAGTGTTGTACAGCTTGTTTCATCACCTTTGCGAAGTTGCCGCTCTCTCCGGCTCCCGGAGACGAAGAAGCTGCTTCTTCGCGCAAAGACGATTCTGCCGCTCACAGTGCTCTGCGGTGTGCGCCTTCTGCCGAAAGACGCCCGGGAGCGGTGCTTAGCTCTGCAGAGCACCGTACCTTCGTCTTTAGCCTCTCTTCTCGTCTACATCTTAGCAAAAAGCTTTTCCACTCTGTCTGGCAAGGAGAAACTGTGCCAGCACAGAAAACATCTCCCATCGTGTTCTAGAGGCTGCACGGAGGTCTGCCGAGTGTTTTGCAAGAAGAGAAAGAAAGTTGTCCAAAACAGCTTCCAATCCAATGTTCATGTGAATAGAAAAGGCAGGAGAGTGGTCAGGTACTGTTTTCTCTCACTTGGCAAGCTGCGCACACAATCGCAGTGTTGTACAGCTTGTTTCATCACCTTTGCCAAGTTGCCGCTCTCTCCGGCTCCCGGAGACGAAGAAGCTGCTTCTTCGCGCAAAGACGATTCTGCCGCTCACAGTGCTCTGCTGTGTGCGCCTTCTGCCGAAAGAGGTCCGGGAGCGGTGCTTAGCTCTGCAGAGCACCGTACCTTTGTCTTTAGCCTCTCTTCTCGTCTACATCTTAGCAAAAAGCTTTTCCACTCTGTCTGGCAAGGAGAAACTGTGCCAGCACAGAAAACATCTCCCATCGTGTTCTAGAGGCTGCACGGAGGTCTGCCGAGTGTTTTGCAAGAAGAGAAAGAAAGTTGTCCAAAACAGCTTGCAATCGAATGTTCATGTGAATAGAAAAGGCAGGAGAGTGGTCAGGTACTGTTTTCTCTCAGTTGGCACGCTGCGCACACAATCGCAGTGTTGTACAGCTTGTTTCATCACCTTTGCGAAGTTGCCGCTCTCTCCGGCTCCCGGAGACGAAGAAGCTGCTTCTTCGCGCAAAGACGATTCTGCCGCTCACAGTGCTCTGCGGTGTGCGCCTTCTGCCGAAAGAGCCCCGGGAGCTGTGCTTAGCTCTGAGAAGCACCATACGTGCTTCTTTAGCCTCTCTTCTCGTCTACATCTTAGCAAAAAGCTTTTCCACTCTGTCTGGCAAGGAGAAACTGTGCCAGCACAGAAAACATCTCCCATCGTGTTCTAGAGGCTGCACGGCGGTCTGCCGAGTGTTTTGCAAGAAGAGAAAGAAAGTTGTCCAAAACAGCTTGCAATCGAATGTTCATGTGAATAGAAAAGGCAGGAGAGTGGTCAGGTACTGTTTTCTCTCAGTTGGCAAGCTGCGCACACAATCGCAGTGTTGTACAGCTTGTTTCATCACCTTTGCGAAGTTGCCGCTCTCTCCGGCTCCCGGAGACGAAGAAGCTGCTTCTTCGCGCAAAGACGATTCTGCCGCTCACAGTGCTCTGCTGTGTGCGCCTTCTGCCGAAAGAGGCCCGGGAGCGGTGCTTAGCTCTGCAGAGCACCGTACCTTCGTCTTTAGCCTCTCTTCTCGTCTACATCTTAGCAAAAAGCTTTTCCACTCTGTCTGGCAAGGAGAAACTGTGCCAGCCCAGAAAACATCTCCCATCGTGTTCTAGAGGCTGCACGGAGGTCTGCCGAGTGTTTTGCAAGAAGAGAAAGAAAGTTGTCCAAAACAGCTTGCAATCGAATGTTCATGTGAATAGAAAAGGCAGGAGAGTGGTCAGGTACTGTTTTCTCTCACTTGGCAAGCTGCGCACACAATCGCAGTGTTGTACAGCTTGTTTCATCACCTTTGCCAAGTTGCCGCTCTCTCCGGCTCCCGGAGACGAAGAAGCTGCTTCTTCGCGCAAAGACGATTCTGCCGCTCACAGTGCTCTGCGGTGTGCGCCTTCTGCCGAAAGAGCCCCGGGAGCTGTGCTTAGCTCTGAGAAGCACCATACGTGCTTCTTTAGCCTCTCTTCTCGTCTACATCTTAGCAAAAAGCTTTTCCACTCTGTCTGGCAAGGAGAAACTGTGCCAGCACAGAAAACATCTCCCATCGTGTTCTAGAGGCTGCACGGAGGTCTGCCGAGTGTTTTGCAAGAAGAGAAAGAAAGTTGTCCAAAACAGCTTGCAATCGAATGTTCATGTGAATAGAAAAGGCAGGAGAGTGGTCAGGTACTGTTTTCTCTCAGTTGGCAAGCTGCGCACACAATCGCAGTGTTGTACAGCTTGTTTCATCACCTTTGCCAAGTTGCCGCTCTCTCCGGCTCCCGGAGACGAAGAAGCTGCTTCTTCGCGCAAAGACGATTCTGCCGCTCACAGTGCTCTGCGGTGTGCGCCTTCTGCCGAAAGAGCCCCGGGAGCTGTGCTTAGCTCTGAGAAGCACCATACGTGCTTCTTTAGCCTCTCTTCTCGTCTACATCTTAGCAAAAAGCTTTTCCACTCTGTCTGGCAAGGAGAAACTGTGCCAGCACAGAAAACATCTCCCATCGTGTTCTAGAGGCTGCACGGAGGTCTGCCGAGTGTTTTGCAAGAAGAGAAAGAAAGTTGTCCAAAACAGCTTGCAATCGAATGTTCATGTGAATAGAAAAGGCAGGAGAGTGGTCAGGTACTGTTTTCTCTCACTTGGCAAGCTGCGCACACAATCGCAGTGTTGTACAGCTTGTTTCATCACCTTTGCCAAGTTGCCGCTCTCTCCGGCTCCCGGAGACGAAGAAGCTGCTTCTTCGCGCAAAGACGATTCTGCCGCTCACAGTGCTCTGCGGTGTGCGCCTTCTGCCGAAAGAGGTCCGGGAGCGGTGCTTAGCTCTGCAGAGCACAGTACCTTCGTCTTTAGCCTCTCTTCTCGTCTACATCTTAGCAAAAAGCTTTTCCACTCTGTCTGGCAAGGAGAAACTGTGCCAGCACAGAAAACATCTCCCATCGTGTTCTAGAGGCTGCACGGAGGTCTGCCGAGTGTTTTGCAAGAAGAGAAAGAAAGTTGTCCAAAACAGCTTGCAATCGAATGTTCATGTGAATAGAAAAGGCAGGAGAGTGGTCAGGTACTGTTTTCTCTCACTTGGCAAGCTGCGCACACAATCGCAGTGTTGTACAGCTTGTTTCATCACCTTTGCCAAGTTGCCGCTCTCTCCGGCTCCCGGAGACGAAGAAGCGGCTTCTTCGCGCAAAGACGATTCTGCCGCTCACAGTGCTCTGCGGTGTGCGCCTTCTGCCGAAAGAGGTCCGGGAGCGGTGCTTAGCTCTGCAGAGCACCGTACCTTCGTCTTTAGCCTCTCTTCTCGTCTACATCTTAGCAAAAAGCTTTTCCACTCTGTCTGGCAAGGAGAAACTGTGCCAGCACAGAAAACATCTCCCATCGTGTTCTAGAGGCTGCACGGAGGTCTGCCGAGTGTTTTGCAAGAAGACAAAGAAAGTTGTCCAAAACAGCTTGCAATCGAATGTTCATGTGAATAGAAAAGGCAGGAGAGTGGTCAGGTACTGTTTTCTCTCAGTTGGCAAGATGCGCACACAATCGCGGTGTTGTACAGCTTGTTTCATCACCTTTGCGAAGTTGCCGCTCTCTCCGGCTCCCGGAGACGAAGAAGCTGCTTCTTCGCGCAAAGACGATTCTGCCGCTCACAGTGCTCTACGGTGTGCGCCTTCTGCCGAAAGAGCCCCGGGAGCGGTGCTTAGCTCTGAGAAGCACCATACGTGCTTCTTTAGCCTCTCTTCTCGTCTACATATTAGCAAAAAATCTTTTCCACTCTGTCTGGCAAGGAGAAACTGTGCCAGCACAGAAAACATCTCCCATCGTGTTCTAGAGGCTGCACGGAGGTCTGCCGAGTGTTTTGCAAGAAGAGAAAGAAAGTTGTCCAAAACAGCTTGCAATCGAATGTTCATGTGATTACATAAGGCAGGAGAGCGGTCAGGTACTGTTTTCTCTAATTTGGCATGCTGCGCACACAATCGCAGTGTTGTACAGCTTGTTTCATCACCTTTGCGAAGTTGCCGCTCTCTCCGGCTCCCGGAGACGAAGAAGCTGCTTCTTCGCGCAAAGACGATTCTGCCGCTCACAGTGCTCTGCGGTGTGCGCCTTCTGCCGAAAGACGCCCGGGAGCGGTGCTTAGCTCTGCAGAGCACCGTACCTTCGTCTTTAGCCTCTCTTCTCGTCTACATCTTAGCAAAAAGCTTTTCCACACTGTCTGGCAAGGAGAAACTGTGCCAGCACAGAAAACATCTCCCATCGTGTTCTAGAGGCTGCACGGAGGTCTGCCGAGTGTTTTGCAAGAAGAGAAAGAAAGTTGTCCAAAACAGCTTGCAATCGAATGTTCATGTGAATAGAAAAGGCAGGAGAGTGGTCAGGTACTGTTTTCTCTCACTTGGCAAGCTGCGCACACAATCGCAGTGTTGTACAGCTTGTTTCATCACCTTTGCCAAGTTGCCGCTCTCTCCGGCTCCCGGAGACGAAGAAGCTGCTTCTTCGCGCAAAGACGATTCTGCCGCTCACAGTGCTCTGCTGTGTGCGCCTTCTGCCGAAAGAGGTCCGGGAGCGGTGCTTAGCTCTGAGAAGCACCATACGTGCTTCTTTAGCCTCTCTTCTCGTCTACATCTTAGCAAAAAGCTTTTCCACTCTGTCTGGCAAGGAGAAACTGTGCCAGCACAGAAAACATCTCCAATCGTGTTCTAGAGGCTGCACGGAGGTCTGCCGAGTGTTTTGCAAGAAGAGAAAGAAAGTTGTCCAAAACAGCTTGCAATCGAATGTTCATGTGAATAGAAAAGGCAGGAGAGTGGTCAGGTACTGTTTTCTCTCACTTGGCAAGCTGCGCACACAATCGCAGTGTTGTACAGCTTGTTTCATCACCTTTGCGAAGTTGCCGCTCTCTCCGGCTCCCGGAGACGAAGAAGCTGCTTCTTCGCGCAAAGACGATTCTGCCGCTCACAGTGCTCTGCGGTGTGCGCCTTCTGCCGAAAGACGCCCGGGAGCGGTGCTTAGCTCTGCAGAGCACCGTACCTTCGTCTTTAGCCTCTCTTCTCGTCTACATCTTAGCAAAAAGCTTTTCCACTCTGTCTGGCAAGGAGAAACTGTGCCAGCACAAAAAACATCTCCCATCGTGTTCTAGAGGCTGCACGGAGGTCTGCCGAGTGTTTTGCAAGAAGAGAAAGAAAGTTGTCCAAAACAGCTTGCAATCGAATGTTCATGTGAATAGAAAAGGCAGGAGAGTGGTCAGGTACTGTTTTCTCTCAGTTGGCAAGCTGCGAACACAATCGCAGTGTTGTACAGCTTGTTTCATCACCTTTGCCAAGTTGCCGCTCTCTCCGGCTCCCGGAGACGAAGAAGCTGCTTCTTCGCGCAAAGACGATTCTGCCGCTCACAGTGCTCTGCGGTGTGCGCCTTCTGCCGAAAGAGGTCCGGGAGCGGTGCTTAGCTCTGAGAAGCACCATACGTGCTTCTTTAGCCTCTCTTCTCGTCTACATCTTAGCAAAAAGCTTTTCCACTCTGTCTGGCAAGGAGAAACTGTGCCAGCACAGAAAACATCTCCCATCGTGTTCTAGAGGCTGCACGGAGGTCTGCCGAGTGTTTTGCAAGAAGAGAAAGAAAGTTGTCCAAAACAGCTTGCAATCGAATGTTCATGTGAATAGAAAAGGCAGGAGAGTGGTCAGGTACTGTTTTCTCTCACTTGGCAAGCTGCGCACACAATCGCAGTGTTGTACAGCTTGTTTCATCACCTTTGCGAAGTTGCCGCTCTCTCCGGCTCCCGGAGACGAAGAAGCTGCTTCTTCGCGCAAAGACGATTCTGCCGCTCACAGTGCTCTGCTGTGTGCGCCTTCTGCCGAAAGAGGTCCGGGAGCGGTGCTTAGCTCTGAGAAGCACCATACGTGCTTCTTTAGCCTCTCTTCTCGTCTACATCTTAGCAAAAAGCTTTTCCACTCTGTCTGGCAAGGAGAAATTGTGCCAGCACAGAAAACATCTCCAATCGTGTTCTAGAGGCTGCACGGAGGTCTGCCGAGTGTTTTGCAAGAAGAGAAAGAAAGTTGTCCAAAACAGCTTGCAATCGAATGTTCATGTGAATAGAAAAGGCAGGAGAGTGGTCAGGTACTGTTTTCTCTCACTTGGCAAGCTGCGCACACAATCGCAGTGTTGTACAGCTTGTTTCATCACCTTTGCGAAGTTGCCGCTCTCTCCGGCTCCCGGAGACGAAGAAGCTGCTTCTTCGCGCAAAGACGATTCTGCCGCTCACAGTGCTCTGCGGTGTGCGCCTTCTGCCGAAAGACGCCCGGGAGCGGTGCTTAGCTCTGCAGAGCACCGTACCTTCGTCTTTAGCCTCTCTTCTCGTCTACATCTTAGCAAAAAGCTTTTCCACTCTGTCTGGCAAGGAGAAACTGTGCCAGCACAAAAAACATCTCCCATCGTGTTCTAGAGGCTGCACGGAGGTCTGCCGAGTGTTTTGCAAGAAGAGAAAGAAAGTTGTCCAAAACAGCTTGCAATCGAATGTTCATGTGAATAGAAAAGGCAGGAGAGTGGTCAGGTACTGTTTTCTCTCAGTTGGCAAGCTGCGAACACAATCGCAGTGTTGTACAGCTTGTTTCATCACCTTTGCCAAGTTGCCGCTCTCTCCGGCTCCCGGAGACGAAGAAGCTGCTTCTTCGCGCAAAGACGATTCTGCCGCTCACAGTGCTCTGCGGTGTGCGCCTTCTGCCGAAAGAGGTCCGGGAGCGGTGCTTAGCTCTGAGAAGCACCATACGTGCTTCTTTAGCCTCTCTTCTCGTCTACATCTTAGCAAAAAGCTTTTCCACTCTGTCTGGCAAGGAGAAACTGTGCCAGCACAGAAAACATCTCCCATCGTGTTCTAGAGGCTGCACGGAGGTCTGCCGAGTGTTTTGCAAGAAGAGAAAGAAAGTTGTCCAAAACAGCTTGCAATCGAATGTTCATGTGAATAGAAAAGGCAGGAGAGTGGTCAGGTACTGTTTTCTCTCACTTGGCAAGCTGCGCACACAATCGCAGTGTTGTACAGCTTGTTTCATCACCTTTGCGAAGTTGCCGCTCTCTCCGGCTCCCGGAGACGAAGAAGCTGCTTCTTCGCGCAAAGACGATTCTGCCGCTCACAGTGCTCTGCTGTGTGCGCCTTCTGCCGAAAGAGCCCCGGGAGCGGTGCTTAGCTCAGCAGAGCACCGTACCTTCGTCTTTAGCCTCTCTTCTCGTCTACATCTTAGCAAAAAGCTTTTCCACTCTGTCTGGCAAGGAGAAACTGTGCCAGCACAGAAAACATCTCCCATCGTGTTCTAGAGGCTGCACGGAGGTCTGCCGAGTGTTTTGCAAGAAGAGAAAGAAAGTTGTCCAAAACAGCTTGCAATCGAATGTTCATGTGAATAGAAAAGGCAGGAGAGTGGTCAGGTACTGTTTTCTCTCAGTTGGCAAGCTGCGCACACAATCGCAGTGTTGTACAGCTTGTTTCATCACCTTTGCCAAGTTGCCGCTCTCTCCGGCTCCCGGAGACGAAGAAGCTGCTTCTTCGCGCAAAGACGATTCTGCCGCTCACAGTGCTCTGCGGTGTGCGCCTTCTGCCGAAAGAGCCCCGGGAGCTGTGCTTAGCTCTGAGAAGCACCATACGTGCTTCTTTAGCCTCTCTTCTCGTCTACATCTTAGCAAAAAGCTTTTCCACTCTGTCTGGCAAGGAGAAACTGTGCCAGCACAGAAAACATCTCCCATCGTGTTCTAGAGGCTGCACGGAGGTCTGCCGAGTGTTTTGCAAGAAGAGAAAGAAAGTTGTCCAAAACAGCTTCCAATCCAATGTTCATGTGAATAGAAAAGGCAGGAGAGTGGTCAGGTACTGTTTTCTCTCACTTGGCAAGCTGCGCACACAATCGCAGTGTTGTACAGCTTGTTTCATCACCTTTGCGAAGTTGCCGCTCTCTCCGGCTCCCGGAGACGAAGAAGCTGCTTCTTCGCGCAAAGACGATTCTGCCGCTCACAGTGCTCTGCTGTGTGCGCCTTCTGCCGAAAGAGCCCCGGGAGCTGTGCTTAGCTCTGAGAAGCACCATACATGCTTCTTTAGCCTCTCTTCTCGTCTACATCTTAGCAAAAAGCTTTTCCACTCTGTCTGGCAAGGAGAAACTGTGCCAGCACAGAAAACATCTCCCATCGTGTTCTAGAGGCTGCACGGAGGTCTGCCGAGTGTTTTGCAAGAAGAGAAAGAAAGTTGTCCAAAACAGCTTCCAATCCAATGTTCATGTGAATAGAAAAGGCAGGAGAGTGGTCAGGTACTGTTTTCTCTCACTTGGCAAGCTGCGCACACAATCGCAGTGTTGTACAGCTTGTTTCATCACCTTTGCCAAGTTGCCGCTCTCTCCGGCTCCCGGAGACGAAGAAGCTGCTTCTTCGCGCAAAGACGATTCTGCCGCTCACAGTGCTCTGCGGTGTGCGCCTTCTGCCGAAAGACGCCCGGGAGCGGTGCTTAGCTCTGCAGAGCACCGTAGCTTCGTCTTTAGCCTCTCTTCTCGTCTACATCTTAGCAAAAAGCTTTTCCACTCTGTCTGGCAAGGAGAAACTGTGCCAGCACAGAAAACATCTCCCATCGTGTTCTAGAGGCTGCACGGAGGTCTGCCGAGTGTTTTGCAAGAAGAGAAAGAAAGTTGTCCAAAACAGCTTCCAATCCAATGTTCATGTGAATAGAAAAGGCAGGAGAGTGGTCAGGTACTGTTTTCTCTCACTTGGCAAGCTGCGCACACAATCGCAGTGTTGTACAGCTTGTTTCATCACCTTTGCCAAGCTGCCGCTCTCTCCGGCTCCCGGAGACGAAGAAGCGGCTTCTTCGCGCAAAGACGATTCTGCCGCTCACAGTGCTCTGCTGTGTGCGCCTTCTGCCGAAAGAGGTCCGGGAGCGGTGCTTAGCTCTGCAGAGCACCGTACCTTCGTCTTTAGCCTCTCTTCTCGTCTACATCTTAGCAAAAAGCTTTTCCACTCTGTCTGGCAAGGAGAAACTGTGCCAGCACAGAAAACATCTCCCATCGTGTTCTAGAGGCTGCACGGAGGTCTGCCGAGTGTTTTGCAAGAAGAGAAAGAAAGTTGTCCAAAACAGCTTGCAATCGAATGTTCATGTGAATAGAAAAGGCAGGAGAGTGGTCAGGTACTGTTTTCTCTCAGTTGGCAAGATGCGCACACAATCGCGGTGTTGTACAGCTTGTTTCATCACCTTTGCGAAGTTGCCGCTCTCTCCGGCTCCCGGAGACGAAGAAGCTGCTTCTTCGCGCAAAGACGATTCTGCCGCTCACAGTGCTCTGCGGTGTGCGCCTTCTGCCGAAAGACGCCCGGGAGCGGTGCTTAGCTCTGAGAAGCACCATACGTGCTTCTTTAGCCTCTCTTCTCGTCTACATATTAGCAAAAATCTTTTCCACTCTGTCTGGCAAGGAGAAACTGTGCCAGCACAGAAAACATCTCCCATCGTGTTCTAGAGGCTGCACGGAGGTCTGCCGAGTGTTTTGCAAGAAGAGAAAGAAAGTTGTCCAAAACAGCTTGCAATCGAATGTTCATGTGAATAGAAAACGCAGGAGAGTGGTCAGGTACTGTTTTCTCTAATTTGGCATGCTGCGCACACAATCGCAGTGTTGTACAGCTTGTTTCATCACCTTTGCCAAGTTGCCGCTCTCTCCGGCTCCCGGAGACGAAGAAGCTGCTTCTTCGCGCAAAGACGATTCTGCCGCTCACAGTGCTCTGCGGTGTGCGCCTTCTGCCGAAAGTGGCCCGGGAGCGGTGCTTAGCTCTGCAGAGCACCGTAGCTTCGTCTTTAGCCTCTCTTCTCGTCTACATCTTAGCAAAAAGCTTTTCCACACTGTCTGGCAAGGAGAAACTGTGCCAGCACAGAAAACATCTCCCATCGTGTTCTAGAGGCTGCACGGAGGTCTGCCGAGTGTTTTGCAAGAAGAGAAAGAAAGTTGTCCAAAACAGCTTGCAATCGAATGTTCATGTGAATAGAAAAGGCAGGAGAGTGGTCAGGTACTGTTTTCTCTCACTTGGCAAGCTGCGCACACAATCGCAGTGTTGTACAGCTTGTTTCATCACCTTTGCGAAGCTGCCGCTCTCTCCGGCTCCCGGAGACGAAGAAGCTGCTTCTTCGCGCAAAGACGATTCTGCCGCTCACAGTGCTCTGCGGTGTGCGCCTTCTGCCGAAAGAGGTCCGGGAGCGGTGCTTAGCTCTGCAGAGCACCGTACCTTCGTCTTTAGCCTCTCTTCTCGTCTACATCTTAGCAAAAAGCTTTTCCACTCTGTCTGGCAAGGAGAAACTGTGCCAGCACAGAAAACATCTCCCATCGTGTTCTAGAGGCTGCACGGAGGTCTGCCGAGTGTTTTGCAAGAAGAGAAAGAAAGTTGTCCAAAACAGCTTGCAATCGAATGTTCATGTGAATAGAAAAGGCAGGAGAGTGGTCAGGTTCAGTTTGCTCTCAGTTGGCAAGCTGCGCACACAATCGCAGTGTTGTACAGCTTGTTTCATCACCTTTGCGAAGTTGCCGCTCTCTCCGGCTCCCGGAGACGAAGAAGCTGCTTCTTCGCGCAAAGACGATTCTGCCGCTCACAGTGCTCTGCGGTGTGCGCCTTCTGCCGAAAGAGGTCCGGGAGCGGTGCTTAGCTCTGAGAAGCACCATACGTGCTTCTTTAGCCTCTCTTCTCGTCTACATCTTAGCAAAAAGCTTTTCCACTCTGTCTGGCAAGGAGAAACTGTGCCAGCACAGAAAACATCTCCCATCGTGTTCTAGAGGCTGCACGGAGGTCTGCCGAGTGTTTTGCAAGAAGAGAAAGAAAGTTGTCCAAAACAGCTTCCAATCCAATGTTCATGTGAATAGAAAAGGCAGGAGAGTGGTCAGGTACTGTTTTCTCTCACTTGGCAAGCTGCGCACACAATCGCAGTGTTGTACAGCTTGTTTCATCACCTTTGCCAAGTTGCCGCTCTCTCCGGCTCCCGGAGACGAAGAAGCTGCTTCTTCGCGCAAAGACGATTCTGCCGCTCACAGTGCTCTGCGGTGTGCGCCTTCTGCCGAAAGACGCCCGGGAGCGGTGCTTAGCTCTGAGAAGCACCATACGTGCTTCTTTAGCCTTTCTTCTCGTCTACATCTTAGCAAAAAGCTTTTCCACTCTGTCTGGCAAGGAGAAACTGTGCCAGCACAAAAAACATCTCCCATCGTGTTCTAGAGGCTGCACGCAGGTCTGCCGAGTGTTTTGCAAGAAGAGAAAGAAAGTTGTCCAAAACAGCTTGCAATCGAATGTTCACGTGGATAGAAAAGGCAGGAGAGTGGTCAGGTACTGTTTTCTCTCACTTGGCAAGCTGCGCACACAATCGCAGTGTTGTACAGCTTGTTTCATCACCTTTGCGAAGTTGCCGCTCTCTCCGGCTCCCGGAGACGAAGAAGCTGCTTCTTCGCGCAAAGACGATTCTGCCGCTCACAGTGCTCTGCGGTGTGCGCCTTCTGCCGAAAGAGGCCCGGGAGCGGTGCTTAGCTCTGCAGAGCACCGTACCTTCGTCTTTAGCCTCTCTTCTCGTCTACATCTTAGCAAAAAGCTTTTCCACTCTGTCTGGCAAGGAGAAACTGTGCCAGCCCAGAAAACATCTCCCATCGTGTTCTAGAGGCTGCACGCAGGTCTGCCGAGTGTTTTGCAAGAAGAGAAAGAAAGTTGTCCAAAACAGCTTGCAATCGAATGTTCATGTGAATAGAAAAGGCAGGAGAGTGGTCAGGTACTGTTTTCTCTCAGTTGGCAAGCTGCGCACACAATCGCAGTGTTGTACAGCTTGTTTCATCACCTTTGCGAAGTTGCCGCTCTCTCCGGCTCCCGGAGACGAAGAAGCTGCTTCTTCGCGCAAAGACGATTCTGCCGCTCACAGTGCTCTGCGGTGTGCGCCTTCTGCCGAAAGACGCCCGGGAGCGGTGCTTAGCTCTGCAGAGCACCGTACCTTCGTCTTTAGCCTCTCTTCTCGTCTACATCTTAGCAAAAAGCTTTTCCACTCTGTCTGGCAAGGAGAAACTGTGCCAGCACAGAAAACATCTCCCATCGTGTTCTAGAGGCTGCACGGAGGTCTGCCGAGTGTTTTGCAAGAAGAGAAAGAAAGTTGTCCAAAACAGCTTCCAATCGAATGTTCATGTGAATAGAAAAGGCAGGAGAGTGGTCAGGTACTGTTTTCTCTCAGTTGGCAAGATGCGCACACAATCGCAGTGTTGTACAGCTTGTTTCATCACCTTTGCGAAGTTGCCGCTCTCTCCGGCTCCCGGAGACGAAGAAGCTGCTTCTTCGCGCAAAGACGATTCTGCCGCTCACAGTGCTCTGCGGTGTGCGCCTTCTGCCGAAAGAGGCCCGGGAGCGGTGCTTAGCTCTGCAGAGCACCGTATCTTCGTCTTTAGCCTCTCTTCTCGTCTACATCTTAGCAAAAAGCTTTTCCACTCTGTCTGGCAAGGAGAAACTGTGCCAGCACAGAAAACATCTCCCATCGTGTTCTAGAGGCTGCACGGAGGTCTGCCGAGTGTTTTGCAAGAAGAGAAAGAAAGTTGTCCAAAACAGCTTCCAATCCAATGTTCATGTGACTAGAAAAGGCAGGAGAGTGGTCAGGTACTGTTTTCTCTCACTTGGCAAGCTGCGCACACAATCGCAGTGTTGTACAGCTTGTTTCATCACCTTTGCGAAGTTGCCGCTCTCTCCGGCTCCCGGAGACGAAGAAGCGGCTTCTTCGCGCAAAGACGATTCTGCCGCTCACAGTGCTCTGCAGTGTGCGCCTTCTGCCGAAAGAGGTCCGGGAGCGGTGCTTAGCTCTGCAGAGCACCGTACCTTCGTCTTTAGCCTCTCTTCTCGTCTACATCTTAGCAAAAAGCTTTTCCACTCTGTCTGGCAAGGAGAAACTGTGCCAGCACAGAAAACATCTCCCATCGTGTTCTAGAGGCTGCACGGAGGTCTGCCGAGTGTTTTGCAAGAAGAGAAAGAAAGTTGTCCAAAACAGCTTGCAATCGAATGTTCATGTGAATAGAAAAGGCAGGAGAGTGGTCAGGTACTGTTTTCTCTCACTTGGCAAGCTGCGCACACAATCGCAGTGTTGTACAGCTTGTTTCATCACCTTTGCCAAGTTGCCGCTCTCTCCGGCTCCCGGAGACGAAGAAGCTGCTTCTTCGCGCAAAGACGATTCTGCCGCTCACAGTGCTCTGCTGTGTGCGCCTTCTGCCGAAAGAGGTCCGGGAGCGGTGCTTAGCTCTGAGAAGCACCATACGTGCTTCTTTAGCCTCTCTTCTCGTCTACATCTTAGCAAAAAGCTTTTCCACTCTGTCTGGCAAGGAGAAACTGTGCCAGCACAGAAAACATCTCCAATCGTGTTCTAGAGGCTGCACGGAGGTCTGCCGAGTGTTTTGCAAGAAGAGAAAGAAAGTTGTCCAAAACAGCTTGCAATCGAATGTTCATGTGAATAGAAAAGGCAGGAGAGTGGTCAGGTACTGTTTTCTCTCAGTTGGCAAGCTGCGCACACAATCGCAGTGTTGTACAGCTTGTTTCATCACCTTTGCGAAGTTGCCGCTCTCTCCGGCTCCCGGAGACGAAGAAGCTGCTTCTTCGCGCAAAGACGATTCTGCCGCTCACAGTGCTCTGCGGTGTGCGCCTTCTGCCGAAAGACGCCCGGGAGCGGTGCTTAGCTCTGCAGAGCACCGTACCTTCGTCTTTAGCCTCTCTTCTCGTCTACATCTTAGCAAAAAGCTTTTCCACTCTGTCTGGCAAGGAGAAACTGTGCCAGCACAAAAAACATCTCCCATCGTGTTCTAGAGGCTGCACGGAGGTCTGCCGAGTGTTTTGCAAGAAGAGAAAGAAAGTTGTCCAAAACAGCTTGCAATCGAATGTTCATGTGAATAGAAAAGGCAGGAGAGTGGTCAGGTACTGTTTTCTCTCAGTTGGCAAGCTGCGAACACAATCGCAGTGTTGTACAGCTTGTTTCATCACCTTTGCCAAGTTGCCGCTCTCTCCGGCTCCCGGAGACGAAGAAGCTGCTTCTTCGCGCAAAGACGATTCTGCCGCTCACAGTGCTCTGCGGTGTGCGCCTTCTGCCGAAAGAGGTCCGGGAGCGGTGCTTAGCTCTGAGAAGCACCATACGTGCTTCTTTAGCCTCTCTTCTCGTCTACATCTTAGCAAAAAGCTTTTCCACTCTGTCTGGCAAGGAGAAACTGTGCCAGCACAGAAAACATCTCCCATCGTGTTCTAGAGGCTGCACGGAGGTCTGCCGAGTGTTTTGCAAGAAGAGAAAGAAAGTTGTCCAAAACAGCTTGCAATCGAATGTTCATGTGAATAGAAAAGGCAGGAGAGTGGTCAGGTACTGTTTTCTCTCACTTGGCAAGCTGCGCACACAATCGCAGTGTTGTACAGCTTGTTTCATCACCTTTGCGAAGTTGCCGCTCTCTCCGGCTCCCGGAGACGAAGAAGCTGCTTCTTCGCGCAAAGACGATTCTGCCGCTCACAGTGCTCTGCTGTGTGCGCCTTCTGCCGAAAGAGCCCCGGGAGCGGTGCTTAGCTCAGCAGAGCACCGTACCTTCGTCTTTAGCCTCTCTTCTCGTCTACATCTTAGCAAAAAGCTTTTCCACTCTGTCTGGCAAGGAGAAACTGTGCCAGCACAGAAAACATCTCCCATCGTGTTCTAGAGGCTGCACGGAGGTCTGCCGAGTGTTTTGCAAGAAGAGAAAGAAAGTTGTCCAAAACAGCTTGCAATCGAATGTTCATGTGAATAGAAAAGGCAGGAGAGTGGTCAGGTACTGTTTTCTCTCAGTTGGCAAGCTGCGCACACAATCGCAGTGTTGTACAGCTTGTTTCATCACCTTTGCCAAGTTGCCGCTCTCTCCGGCTCCCGGAGACGAAGAAGCTGCTTCTTCGCGCAAAGACGATTCTGCCGCTCACAGTGCTCTGCGGTGTGCGCCTTCTGCCGAAAGAGCCCCGGGAGCTGTGCTTAGCTCTGAGAAGCACCATACGTGCTTCTTTAGCCTCTCTTCTCGTCTACATCTTAGCAAAAAGCTTTTCCACTCTGTCTGGCAAGGAGAAACTGTGCCAGCACAGAAAACATCTCCCATCGTGTTCTAGAGGCTGCACGGAGGTCTGCCGAGTGTTTTGCAAGAAGAGAAAGAAAGTTGTCCAAAACAGCTTCCAATCCAATGTTCATGTGAATAGAAAAGGCAGGAGAGTGGTCAGGTACTGTTTTCTCTCACTTGGCAAGCTGCGCACACAATCGCAGTGTTGTACAGCTTGTTTCATCACCTTTGCGAAGTTGCCGCTCTCTCCGGCTCCCGGAGACGAAGAAGCTGCTTCTTCGCGCAAAGACGATTCTGCCGCTCACAGTGCTCTGCGGTGTGCGCCTTCTGCCGAAAGAGCCCCGGGAGCTGTGCTTAGCTCTGAGAAGCACCATACGTGCTTCTTTAGCCTCTCTTCTCGTCTACATCTTAGCAAAAAGCTTTTCCACTCTGTCTGGCAAGGAGAAACTGTGCCAGCACAGAAAACATCTCCCATCGTGTTCTAGAGGCTGCACGGAGGTCTGCCGAGTGTTTTGCAAGAAGAGAAAGAAAGTTGTCCAAAACAGCTTCCAATCCAATGTTCATGTGAATAGAAAAGGCAGGAGAGTGGTCAGGTACTGTTTTCTCTCACTTGGCAAGCTGCGCACACAATCGCAGTGTTGTACAGCTTGTTTCATCACCTTTGCCAAGTTGCCGCTCTCTCCGGCTCCCGGAGACGAAGAAGCTGCTTCTTCGCGCAAAGACGATTCTGCCGCTCACAGTGCTCTGCGGTGTGCGCCTTCTGCCGAAAGACGCCCGGGAGCGGTGCTTAGCTCTGCAGAGCACCGTAGCTTCGTCTTTAGCCTCTCTTCTCGTCTACATCTTAGCAAAAAGCTTTTCCACTCTGTCTGGCAAGGAGAAACTGTGCCAGCACAGAAAACATCTCCCATCGTGTTCTAGAGGCTGCACGGAGGTCTGCCGAGTGTTTTGCAAGAAGAGAAAGAAAGTTGTCCAAAACAGCTTCCAATCCAATGTTCATGTGAATAGAAAAGGCAGGAGAGTGGTCAGGTACTGTTTTCTCTCACTTGGCAAGCTGCGCACACAATCGCAGTGTTGTACAGCTTGTTTCATCACCTTTGCCAAGCTGCCGCTCTCTCCGGCTCCCGGAGACGAAGAAGCGGCTTCTTCGCGCAAAGACGATTCTGCCGCTCACAGTGCTCTGCAGTGTGCGCCTTCTGCCGAAAGAGGTCCGGGAGCGGTGCTTAGCTCTGCAGAGCACCGTACCTTCGTCTTTAGCCTCTCTTCTCGTCTACATCTTAGCAAAAAGCTTTTCCACTCTGTCTGGCAAGGAGAAACTGTGCCAGCACAGAAAACATCTCCCATCGTGTTCTAGAGGCTGCACGGAGGTCTGCCGAGTGTTTTGCAAGAAGAGAAAGAAAGTTGTCCAAAACAGCTTGCAATCGAATGTTCATGTGAATAGAAAAGGCAGGAGAGTGGTCAGGTACTGTTTTCTCTCAGTTGGCAAGATGCGCACACAATCGCGGTGTTGTACAGCTTGTTTCATCACCTTTGCGAAGTTGCCGCTCTCTCCGGCTCCCGGAGACGAAGAAGCTGCTTCTTCGCGCAAAGACGATTCTGCCGCTCACAGTGCTCTGCGGTGTGCGCCTTCTGCCGAAAGACGCCCGGGAGCGGTGCTTAGCTCTGAGAAGCACCATACGTGCTTCTTTAGCCTCTCTTCTCGTCTACATATTAGCAAAAATCTTTTCCACTCTGTCTGGCAAGGAGAAACTGTGCCAGCACAGAAAACATCTCCCATCGTGTTCTAGAGGCTGCACGGAGGTCTGCCGAGTGTTTTGCAAGAAGAGAAAGAAAGTTGTCCAAAACAGCTTGCAATCGAATGTTCATGTGAATAGAAAACGCAGGAGAGTGGTCAGGTACTGTTTTCTCTAATTTGGCATGCTGCGCACACAATCGCAGTGTTGTACAGCTTGTTTCATCACCTTTGCCAAGTTGCCGCTCTCTCCGGCTCCCGGAGACGAAGAAGCTGCTTCTTCGCGCAAAGACGATTCTGCCGCTCACAGTGCTCTGCGGTGTGCGCCTTCTGCCGAAAGTGGCCCGGGAGCGGTGCTTAGCTCTGCAGAGCACCGTACCTTCGTCTTTAGCCTCTCTTCTCGTCTACATCTTAGCAAAAAGCTTTTCCACACTGTCTGGCAAGGAGAAACTGTGCCAGCACAGAAAACATCTCCCATCGTGTTCTAGAGGCTGCACGGAGGTCTGCCGAGTGTTTTGCAAGAAGAGAAAGAAAGTTGTCCAAAACAGCTTCCAATCGAATGTTCATGTGAATAGAAAAGGCAGGAGAGTGGTCAGGTACTGTTTTCTCTCACTTGGCAAGCTGCGCACACAATCGCAGTGTTGTACAGCTTGTTTCATCACCTTTGCGAAGCTGCCGCTCTCTCCGGCTCCCGGAGACGAAGAAGCTGCTTCTTCGCGCAAAGACGATTCTGCCGCTCACAGTGCTCTGCGGTGTGCGCCTTCTGCCGAAAGAGGTCCGGGAGCGGTGCTTAGCTCTGCAGAGCACCGTACCTTCGTCTTTAGCCTCTCTTCTCGTCTACATCTTAGCAAAAAGCTTTTCCACTCTGTCTGGCAAGGAGAAACTGTGCCAGCACAGAAAACATCTCCCATCGTGTTCTAGAGGCTGCACGGAGGTCTGCCGAGTGTTTTGCAAGAAGAGAAAGAAAGTTGTCCAAAACAGCTTGCAATCGAATGTTCATGTGAATAGAAAAGGCAGGAGAGTGGTCAGGTTCAGTTTGCTCTCAGTTGGCAAGCTGCGCACACAATCGCAGTGTTGTACAGCTTATTTCATCACCTTTGCGAAGTTGCCGCTCTCTCCGGCTCCCGGAGACGAAGAAGCTGCTTCTTCGCGCAAAGACGATTCTGCCGCTCACAGTGCTCTGCGGTGTGCGCCTTCTGCCGAAAGAGGTCCGGGAGCGGTGCTTAGCTCTGAGAAGCACCATACGTGCTTCTTTAGCCTCTCTTCTCGTCTACATCTTAGCAAAAAGCTTTTCCACTCTGTCTGGCAAGGAGAAACTGTGCCAGCACAGAAAACATCTCCCATCGTGTTCTAGAGGCTGCACGGAGGTCTGCCGAGTGTTTTGCAAGAAGAGAAAGAAAGTTGTCCAAAACAGCTTCCAATCCAATGTTCATGTGAATAGAAAAGGCAGGAGAGTGGTCAGGTACTGTTTTCTCTCACTTGGCAAGCTGCGCACACAATCGCAGTGTTGTACAGCTTGTTTCATCACCTTTGCGAAGTTGCCGCTCTCTCCGGCTCCCGGAGACGAAGAAGCTGCTTCTTCGCGCAAAGACGATTCTGCCGCTCACAGTGCTCTGCGGTGTGCGCCTTCTGCCGAAAGACGCCCGGGAGCGGTGCTTAGCTCTGAGAAGCACCATACGTGCTTCTTTAGCCTTTCTTCTCGTCTACATCTTAGCAAAAAGCTTTTCCACTCTGTCTGGCAAGGAGAAACTGTGCCAGCACAAAAAACATCTCCCATCGTGTTCTAGAGGCTGCACGCAGGTCTGCCGAGTGTTTTGCAAGAAGAGAAAGAAAGTTGTCCAAAACAGCTTGCAATCGAATGTTCACGTGGATAGAAAAGGCAGGAGAGTGGTCAGGTACTGTTTTCTCTCACTTGGCAAGCTGCGCACACAATCGCAGTGTTGTACAGCTTGTTTCATCACCTTTGCGAAGTTGCCGCTCTCTCCGGCTCCCGGAGACGAAGAAGCTGCTTCTTCGCGCAAAGACGATTCTGCCGCTCACAGTGCTCTGCGGTGTGCGCCTTCTGCCGAAAGAGGCCCGGGAGCGGTGCTTAGCTCTGCAGAGCACCGTACCTTCGTCTTTAGCCTCTCTTCTCGTCTACATCTTAGCAAAAAGCTTTTCCACTCTGTCTGGCAAGGAGAAACTGTGCCAGCCCAGAAAACATCTCCCATCGTGTTCTAGAGGCTGCACGCAGGTCTGCCGAGTGTTTTGCAAGAAGAGAAAGAAAGTTGTCCAAAACAGCTTGCAATCGAATGTTCATGTGAATAGAAAAGGCAGGAGAGTGGTCAGGTACTGTTTTCTCTCAGTTGGCAAGCTGCGCACACAATCGCAGTGTTGTACAGCTTGTTTCATCACCTTTGCGAAGTTGCCGCTCTCTCCGGCTCCCGGAGACGAAGAAGCTGCTTCTTCGCGCAAAGACGATTCTGCCGCTCACAGTGCTCTGCGGTGTGCGCCTTCTGCCGAAAGACGCCCGGGAGCGGTGCTTAGCTCTGCAGAGCACCGTACCTTCGTCTTTAGCCTCTCTTCTCGTCTACATCTTAGCAAAAAGCTTTTCCACTCTGTCTGGCAAGGAGAAACTGTGCCAGCACAGAAAACATCTCCCATCGTGTTCTAGAGGCTGCACGGAGGTCTGCCGAGTGTTTTGCAAGAAGAGAAAGAAAGTTGTCCAAAACAGCTTCCAATCGAATGTTCATGTGAATAGAAAAGGCAGGAGAGTGGTCAGGTACTGTTTTCTCTCAGTTGGCAAGATGCGCACACAATCGCAGTGTTGTACAGCTTGTTTCATCACCTTTGCGAAGTTGCCGCTCTCTCCGGCTCCCGGAGACGAAGAAGCTGCTTCTTCGCGCAAAGACGATTCTGCCGCTCACAGTGCTCTGCGGTGTGCGCCTTCTGCCGAAAGAGGCCCGGGAGCGGTGCTTAGCTCTGCAGAGCACCGTACCTTCGTCTTTAGCCTCTCTTCTCGTCTACATCTTAGCAAAAAGCTTTTCCACTCTGTCTGGCAAGGAGAAACTGTGCCAGCACAGAAAACATCTCCCATCGTGTTCTAGAGGCTGCACGGAGGTCTGCCGAGTGTTTTGCAAGAAGAGAAAGAAAGTTGTCCAAAACAGCTTGCAATCGAATGTTCATGTGAATAGAAAAGGCAGGAGAGTGGTCAGGTACTGTTTTCTCTCAGTTGGCAAGATGCGCACACAATCGCGGTGTTGTACAGCTTGTTTCATCACCTTTGCGAAGTTGCCGCTCTCTCCGGCTCCCGGAGACGAAGAAGCTGCTTCTTCGCGCAAAGACGATTCTGCCGCTCACAGTGCTCTGCGGTGTGCGCCTTCTGCCGAAAGAGCCCCGGGAGCGGTGCTTAGCTCTGAGAAGCACCATACGTGCTTCTTTAGCCTCTCTTCTCGTCTACATATTAGCAAAAATCTTTTCCACTCTGTCTGGCAAGGAGAAACTGTGCCAGCACAGAAAACATCTCCCATGGTGTTCTAGAGGCTGCACGGAGGTCTGCCGAGTGTTTTGCAAGAAGAGAAAGAAAGTTGTCCAAAACAGCTTGCAATCGAATGTTCATGTGAATAGAAAAGGCAGGAGAGTGGTCAGGTACTGTTTTCTCTCAGTTGGCAAGATGCGCACACAATCGCAGTGTTGTACAGCTTGTTTCATCACCTTTGCGAAGTTGCCGCTCTCTCCGGCTCCCGGAGACGAAGAAGCTGCTTCTTCGCGCAAAGACGATTCTGCCGCTCACAGTGCTCTGCTGTGTGCGCCTTCTGCCGAAAGAGGCCCGGGAGCGGTGCTTAGCTCTGCAGAGCACCGTACCTTCGTCTTTAGCCTCTCTTCTCGTCTACATCTTAGCAAAAAGCTTTTCCACTCTGTCTGGCAAGGAGAAACTGTGCCAGCCCAGAAAACATCTCCCATCGTGTTCTAGAGGCTGCACGGAGGTCTGCCGAGTGTTTTGCAAGAAGAGAAAGAAAGTTGTCCAAAACAGCTTGCAATCGAATGTTCATGTGAATAGAAAAGGCAGGAGAGTGGTCAGGTACTGTTTTCTCTCAGTTGGCAAGCTGCGCACACAATCGCAGTGTTGTACAGCTTGTTTCATCACCTTTGCCAAGTTGCCGCTCTCTCCGGCTCCCGGAGACGAAGAAGCGGCTTCTTCGCGCAAAGACGATTCTGCCGCTCACAGTGCTCTGCGGTGTGCGCCTTCTGCCGAAAAAGCCCCGGGAGCTGTGCTTAGCTCTGAGAAGCACCATACGTGCTTCTTTAGCCTCTCTTCTCGTCTACATCTTAGCAAAAAGCTTTTCCACTCTGTCTGGCAAGGAGAAACTGTGCCACCACAGAAAACATCTCCCATCGTGTTCTAGAGGCTGCACGCAGGTCTGCCGAGTGTTTTGCAAGAAGAGAAAGAAAGTTGTCCAAAACAGCTTGCAATCGAATGTTCATGTGAATGGAAAACGCAGGAGAGTGGTCAGGTACTGTTTTCTCTCAGTTGGCAAGCTGCGCACACAATCGCAGTGTTGTACAGCTTGTTTCATCACCTTTGCCAAGTTGCCGCTCTCTCCGGCTCCCGGAGACGAAGAAGCTGCTTCTTCGCGCAAAGACGATTCTGCCGCTCACAGTGCTCTGCGGTGTGCGCCTTCTGCCGAAAGAGCCCCGGGAGCTGTGCTTAGCTCTGAGAAGCACCATACGTGCTTCTTTAGCCTCTCTTCTCGTCTACATCTTAGCAAAAAGCTTTTCCACTCTGTCTGGCAAGGAGAAACTGTGCCAGCACAGAAAACATCTCCCATCGTGTTCTAGAGGCTGCACGGAGGTCTGCCGAGTGTTTTGCAAGAAGAGAAAGAAAGTTGTCCAAAACAGCTTCCAATCGAATGTTCATGTGAATAGAAAAGGCAGGAGAGTGGTCAGGTACTGTTTTCTCTCACTTGGCAAGCTGCGCACACAATCGCAGTGTTGTACAGCTTGTTTCATCACCTTTGCGAAGTTGCCGCTCTCTCCGGCTCCCGGAGACGAAGAAGCGGCTTCTTCGCGCAAAGACGATTCTGCCGCTCACAGTGCTCTGCGGTGTGCGCCTTCTGCCGAAAGAGGTCCGGGAGCGGTGCTTAGCTCTGCAGAGCACCGTACCTTCGTCTTTAGCCTCTCTTCTCGTCTACATCTTAGCAAAAAGCTTTTCCACACTGTCTGGCAAGGAGAAACTGTGCCAGCACAGAAAACATCTCCCATCGTGTTCTAGAGGCTGCACGGAGGTCTGCCGAGTGTTTTGCAAGAAGAGAAAGAAAGTTGTCCAAAACAGCTTGCAATCGAATGTTCATGTGAATAGAAAAGGCAGGAGAGTGGTCAGGTACTGTTTTCTCTCAGTTGGCAAGATGCGCACACAATCGCGGTGTTGTACAGCTTGTTTCATCACCTTTGCGAAGTTGCCGCTCTCTCCGGCTCCCGGAGACGAAGAAGCTGCTTCTTCGCGCAAAGACGATTCTGCCGCTCACAGTGCTCTGCGGTGTGCGCCTTCTGCCGAAAGAGCCCCGGGAGCGGTGCTTAGCTCTGAGAAGCACCATACGTGCTTCTTTAGCCTCTCTTCTCGTCTACATATTAGCAAAAATCTTTTCCACTCTGTCTGGCAAGGAGAAACTGTGCCAGCACAGAAAACATCTCCCATCGTGTTCTAGAGGCTGCACGGAGGTCTGCCGAGTGTTTTGCAAGAAGAGAAAGAAAGTTGTCCAAAACAGCTTGCAATCGAATGTTCATGTGATTACATAAGGCAGGAGAGCGGTCAGGTACTGTTTTCTCTAATTTGGCATGCTGCGCACACAATCGCAGTGTTGTACAGCTTGTTTCATCACCTTTGCGAAGTTGCCGCTCTCTCCGGCTCCCGGAGACGAAGAAGCTGCTTCTTCGCGCAAAGACGATTCTGCCGCTCACAGTGCTCTGCGGTGTGCGCCTTCTGCCGAAAGACGCCCGGGAGCGGTGCTTAGCTCTGCAGAGCACCGTACCTTCGTCTTTAGCCTCTCTTCTCGTCTACATCTTAGCAAAAAGCTTTTCCACTCTGTCTGGCAAGGAGAAACTGTGCCAGCACAGAAAACATCTCCCATCGTGTTCTAGAGGCTGCACGGAGGTCTGCCGAGTGTTTTGCAAGAAGAGAAAGAAAGTTGTCCAAAACAGCTTCCAATCGAATGTTCATGTGAATAGAAAAGGCAGGAGAGTGGTCAGGTACTGTTTTCTCTCACTTGGCAAGCTGCGCACACAATCGCAGTGTTGTACAGCTTGTTTCATCACCTTTGCCAAGTTGCCGCTCTCTCCGGCTCCCGGAGACGAAGAAGCGGCTTCTTCGCGCAAAGACGATTCTGCCGCTCACAGTGCTCTGCGGTGTGCGCCTTCTGCCGAAAGACGCCCGGGAGCGGTGCTTAGCTCTGCAGAGCACCGTACCTTCGTCTTTAGCCTCTCTTCTCGTCTACATCTTAGCAAAAAGCTTTTCCACTCTGTCTGGCAAGGAGAAACTGTGCCAGCACAGAAAACATCTCCCATCGTGTTCTAGAGGCTGCACGGAGGTCTGCCGAGTGTTTTGCAAGAAGAGAAAGAAAGTTGTCCAAAACAGCTTCCAATCGAATGTTCATGTGAATAGAAAAGGCAGGAGAGTGGTCAGGTACTGTTTTCTCTCACTTGGCAAGCTGCGCACACAATCGCAGTGTTGTACAGCTTGTTTCATCACCTTTGCCAAGTTGCCGCTCTCTCCGGCTCCCGGAGACGAAGAAGCGGCTTCTTCGCGCAAAGACGATTCTGCCGCTCACAGTGCTCTGCGGTGTGCGCCTTCTGCCGAAAGAGGTCCGGGAGCGGTGCTTAGCTCTGCAGAGCACCGTACCTTCGTCTTTAGCCTCTCTTCTCGTCTACATCTTAGCAAAAAGCTTTTCCACTCTGTCTGGCAAGGAGAAACTGTGCCAGCACAGAAAACATCTCCCATCGTGTTCTAGAGGCTGCACGGAGGTCTGCCGAGTGTTTTGCAAGAAGAGAAAGAAAGTTGTCCAAAACAGCTTGCAATCGAATGTTCATGTGAATAGAAAAGGCAGGAGAGTGGTCAGGTACTGTTTTCTCTCAGTTGGCAAGATGCGCACACAATCGCGGTGTTGTACAGCTTGTTTCATCACCTTTGCGAAGTTGCCGCTCTCTCCGGCTCCCGGAGACGAAGAAGCTGCTTCTTCGCGCAAAGACGATTCTGCCGCTCACAGTGCTCTGCGGTGTGCGCCTTCTGCCGAAAGAGGCCCGGGAGCGGTGCTTAGCTCTGAGAAGCACCATACGTGCTTCTTTAGCCTCTCTTCTCGTCTACATATTAGCAAAAATCTTTTCCACTCTGTCTGGCAAGGAGAAACTGTGCCAGCACAGAAAACATCTCCCATCGTGTTCTAGAGGCTGCACGGAGGTCTGCCGAGTGTTTTGCAAGAAGAGAAAGAAAGTTGTCCAAAACAGCTTGCAATCGAATGTTCATGTGATTACATAAGGCAGGAGAGCGGTCAGGTACTGTTTTCTCTAATTTGGCATGCTGCGCACACAATCGCAGTGTTGTACAGCTTGTTTCATCACCTTTGCCAAGTTGCCGCTCTCTCCGGCTCCCGGAGACGAAGAAGCTGCTTCTTCGCGCAAAGACGATTCTGCCGCTCACAGTGCTCTGCGGTGTGCGCCTTCTGCCGAAAGACGCCCGGGAGCGGTGCTTAGCTCTGCAGAGCACCGTACCTTCGTCTTTAGCCTCTCTTCTCGTCTACATCTTAGCAAAAAGCTTTTCCACACTGTCTGGCAAGGAGAAACTCTGCCAGCACAGAAAACATCTCCCATCGTGTTCTAGAGGCTGCACGGAGGTCTGCCGAGTGTTTTGCAAGAAGAGAAAGAAAGTTGTCCAAAACAGCTTCCAATCGAATGTTCATGTTACTAGAAAAGGCAGGAGAGTGGTCAGGTACTGTTTTCTCTCACTTGGCAAGCTGCGCACACAATCGCAGTGTTGTACAGCTTGTTTCATCACCTTTGCCAAGTTGCCGCTCTCTCCGGCTCCCGGAGACGAAGAAGCTGCTTCTTCGCGCAAAGACGATTCTGCCGCTCACAGTGCTCTGCGGTGTGCGCCTTCTGGCGAAAGAGATCCGGGAGCGGTGCTTAGCTCTGCAGAGCACCGTACCTTCGTCTTTAGCCTCTCTTCTCGTCTACATCTTAGCAAAAAGCTTTTCCACTCTGTCTGGCAAGGAGAAACTGTGCCAGCACAAAAAACATCTCCCATCGTGTTCTAGAGGCTGCACGCAGGTCTGCCGAGTGTTTTGCAAGAAGAGAAAGAAAGTTGTCCAAAACAGCTTGCAATCGAATGTTCATGTGAATAGAAAAGGCAGGAGAGTGGTCAGGTACTGTTTTCTCTCTGTTGGCAAGCTGCGCACACAATCGCAGTGTTGTACAGCTTGTTTCATCACCTTTGCCAAGTTGCCGCTCTCTCCGGCTCCCGGAGACGAAGAAGCTGCTTCTTCGCGCAAAGACGATTCTGCCGCTCACAGTGCTCTGCGGTGTGCGCCTTCTGCCGAAAGAGGCCCGGGAGCGGTGCTTAGCTCTGCAGAGCACCGTACCTTCGTCTTTAGCCTCTCTTCTCGTCTACATCTTAGCAAAAAGCTTTTCCACTCTGTCTGGCAAGGAGAAACTGTGCCAGCACAGAAAACATCTCCCATCGTGTTCTAGAGGCTGCACGGAGGTCTGCCGAGTGTTTTGCAAGAAGAGAAAGAAAGTTGTCCAAAACAGCTTCCAATCGAATGTTCATGTGAATAGAAAAGGCAGGAGAGTGGTCAGGTACTGTTTTCTCTCACTTGGCAAGCTGCGCACACAATCGCAGTGTTGTACAGCTTGTTTCATCACCTTTGCGAAGTTGCCGCTCTCTCCGGCTCCCGGAGACGAAGAAGCTGCTTCTTCGCGCAAAGACGATTCTGCCGCTCACAGTGCTCTGCTGTGTGCGCCTTCTGCCGAAAGAGGTCCGGGAGCGGTGCTTAGCTCTGAGAAGCACCATACGTGCTTCTTTAGCCTCTCTTCTCGTCTACATCTTAGCAAAAAGCTTTTCCACTCTGTCTGGCAAGGAGAAACTGTGCCAGCACAGAAAACATCTCCAATCGTGTTCTAGAGGCTGCACGGAGGTCTGCCGAGTGTTTTGCAAGAAGAGAAAGAAAGTTGTCCAAAACAGCTTCCAATCCAATGTTCATGTGAATAGAAAAGGCAGGAGAGTGGTCAGGTACTGTTTTCTCTCAGTTGGCATGCTGCGCACACAATCGCAGTGTTGTACAGCTTGTTTCATCACCTTTGCGAAGTTGCCGCTCTCTCCGGCTCCCGGAGACGAAGAAGCTGCTTCTTCGCGCAAAGACGATTCTGCCGCTCACAGTGCTCTGCGGTGTGCGCCTTCTGCCGAAAGACGCCCGGGAGCGGTGCTTAGCTCTGCAGAGCACCGTACCTTCGTCTTTAGCCTCTCTTCTCGTCTACATCTTAGCAAAAAGCTTTTCCACTCTGTCTGGCAAGGAGAAACTGTGCCAGCACAGAAAACATCTCCCATCGTGTTCTAGAGGCTGCACGGAGGTCTGCCGAGTGTTTTGCAAGAAGAGAAAGAAAGTTGTCCAAAACAGCTTGCAATCGAATGTTCATGTGAATAGAAAAGGCAGGAGAGTGGTCAGGTACTGTTTTCTCTCACTTGGGAAGCTGCGCACACAATCGCAGTGTTGTACAGCTTGTTTCATCACCTTTGCGAAGTTGCCGCTCTCTCCGGCTCCCGGAGACGAAGAAGCTGCTTCTTCGCGCAAAGACGATTCTGCCGCTCACAGTGCTCTGCTGTGTGCGCCTTCTGCCGAAAGAGGTCCGGGAGCGGTGCTTAGCTCTGCAGAGCACCGTACCTTTGTCTTTAGCCTCTCTTCTCGTCTACATCTTAGCAAAAAGCTTTTCCACTCTGTCTGGCAAGGAGAAACTGTGCCAGCACAGAAAACATCTCCCATCGTGTTCTAGAGGCTGCACGGAGGTCTGCCGAGTGTTTTGCAAGAAGAGAAAGAAAGTTGTCCAAAACAGCTTGCAATCGAATGTTCATGTGAATAGAAAAGGCAGGAGAGTGGTCAGGTACTGTTTTCTCTCAGTTGGCACGCTGCGCACACAATCGCAGTGTTGTACAGCTTGTTTCATCACCTTTGCGAAGTTGCCGCTCTCTCCGGCTCCCGGAGACGAAGAAGCTGCTTCTTCGCGCAAAGACGATTCTGCCGCTCACAGTGCTCTGCGGTGTGCGCCTTCTGCCGAAAGAGCCCCGGGAGCTGTGCTTAGCTCTGAGAAGCACCATACGTGCTTCTTTAGCCTCTCTTCTCGTCTACATCTTAGCAAAAAGCTTTTCCACTCTGTCTGGCAAGGAGAAACTGTGCCAGCACAGAAAACATCTCCCATCGTGTTCTAGAGGCTGCACGGAGGTCTGCCGAGTGTTTTGCAAGAAGAGAAAGAAAGTTGTCCAAAACAGCTTGCAATCGAATGTTCATGTGAATAGAAAAGGCAGGAGAGTGGTCAGGTACTGTTTTCTCTCACTTGGCAAGCTGCGCACACAATCGCAGTGTTGTACAGCTTGTTTCATCACCTTTGCGAAGTTGCCGCTCTCTCCGGCTCCCGGAGACGAAGAAGCTGCTTCTTCGCGCAAAGACGATTCTGCCGCTCACAGTGCTCTGCTGTGTGCGCCTTCTGCCGAAAGAGGCCCGGGAGCGGTGCTTAGCTCTGCAGAGCACCGTACCTTCGTCTTTAGCCTCTCTTCTCGTCTACATCTTAGCAAAAAGCTTTTCCACTCTGTCTGGCAAGGAGAAACTGTGCCAGCCCAGAAAACATCTCCCATCGTGTTCTAGAGGCTGCACGGAGGTCTGCCGAGTGTTTTGCAAGAAGAGAAAGAAAGTTGTCCAAAACAGCTTGCAATCCAATGTTCATGTGAATAGAAAAGGCAGGAGAGTGGTCAGGTACTGTTTTCTCTCACTTGGCAAGCTGCGCACACAATCGCAGTGTTGTACAGCTTGTTTCATCACCTTTGCCAAGTTGCCGCTCTCTCCGGCTCCCGGAGACGAAGAAGCTGCTTCTTCGCGCAAAGACGATTCTGCCGCTCACAGTGCTCTGCGGTGTGCGCCTTCTGCCGAAAGAGCCCCGGGAGCTGTGCTTAGCTCTGAGAAGCACCATACGTGCTTCTTTAGCCTCTCTTCTCGTCTACATCTTAGCAAAAAGCTTTTCCACTCTGTCTGGCAAGGAGAAACTGTGCCAGCACAGAAAACATCTCCCATCGTGTTCTAGAGGCTGCACGGAGGTCTGCCGAGTGTTTTGCAAGAAGAGAAAGAAAGTTGTCCAAAACAGCTTGCAATCGAATGTTCATGTGAATAGAAAAGGCAGGAGAGTGGTCAGGTACTGTTTTCTCTCACTTGGCAAGCTGCGCACACAATCGCAGTGTTGTACAGCTTGTTTCATCACCTTTGCCAAGTTGCCGCTCTCTCCGGCTCCCGGAGACGAAGAAGCTGCTTCTTCGCGCAAAGACGATTCTGCCGCTCACAGTGCTCTGCGGTGTGCGCCTTCTGCCGAAAGAGCCCCGGGAGCTGTGCTTAGCTCTGAGAAGCACCATACGTGCTTCTTTAGCCTCTCTTCTCGTCTACATCTTAGCAAAAAGCTTTTCCACTCTGTCTGGCAAGGAGAAACTGTGCCAGCACAGAAAACATCTCCCATCGTGTTCTAGAGGCTGCACGGAGGTCTGCCGAGTGTTTTGCAAGAAGAGAAAGAAAGTTGTCCAAAACAGCTTGCAATCGAATGTTCATGTGAATAGAAAAGGCAGGAGAGTGGTCAGGTACTGTTTTCTCTCACTTGGCAAGCTGCGCACACAATCGCAGTGTTGTACAGCTTGTTTCATCACCTTTGCCAAGTTGCCGCTCTCTCCGGCTCCCGGAGACGAAGAAGCTGCTTCTTCGCGCAAAGACGATTCTGCCGCTCACAGTACTCTGCGGTGTGCGCCTTCTGCCGAAAGAGGTCCGGGAGCGGTGCTTAGCTCTGCAGAGCACAGTACCTTCGTCTTTAGCCTCTCTTCTCGTCTACATCTTAGCAAAAAGCTTTTCCACTCTGTCTGGCAAGGAGAAACTGTGCCAGCACAGAAAACATCTCCCATCGTGTTCTAGAGGCTGCACGGAGGTCTGCCGAGTGTTTTGCAAGAAGAGAAAGAAAGTTGTCCAAAACAGCTTGCAATCGAATGTTCATGTGAATAGAAAAGGCAGGAGAGTGGTCAGGTACTGTTTTCTCTCACTTGGCAAGCTGCGCACACAATCGCAGTGTTGTACAGCTTGTTTCATCACCTTTGCCAAGTTGCCGCTCTCTCCGGCTCCCGGAGACGAAGAAGCGGCTTCTTCGCGCAAAGACGATTCTGCCGCTCACAGTGCTCTGCGGTGTGCGCCTTCTGCCGAAAGAGGTCCGGGAGCGGTGCTTAGCTCTGCAGAGCACCGTACCTTCGTCTTTAGCCTCTCTTCTCGTCTACATCTTAGCAAAAAGCTTTTCCACTCTGTCTGGCAAGGAGAAACTGTGCCAGCACAGAAAACATCTCCCATCGTGTTCTAGAGGCTGCACGGAGGTCTGCCGAGTGTTTTGCAAGAAGAGAAAGAAAGTTGTCCAAAACAGCTTGCAATCGAATGTTCATGTGAATAGAAAAGGCAGGAGAGTGGTCAGGTACTGTTTTCTCTCAGTTGGCAAGCTGCGCACACAATCGCAGTGTTGTACAGCTTGTTTCATCACCTTTGCGAAGTTGCCGCTCTCTCCGGCTCCCGGAGACGAAGAAGCTGCTTCTTCGCGCAAAGACGATTCTGCCGCTCACAGTGCTCTGCGGTGTGCGCCTTCTGCCGAAAGAGCCCCGGGAGCTGTGCTTAGCTCTGAGAAGCACCATACGTGCTTCTTTAGCCTCTCTTCTCGTCTACATCTTAGCAAAAAGCTTTTCCACTCTGTCTGGCAAGGAGAAACTGTGCCAGCACAGAAAACATCTCCCATCGTGTTCTAGAGGCTGCACGGAGGTCTGCCGAGTGTTTTGCAAGAAGAGAAAGAAAGTTGTCCAAAACAGCTTGCAATCGAATGTTCATGTGAATAGAAAAGGCAGGAGAGTGGTCAGGTACTGTTTTCTCTCAGTTGGCAAGCTGCGCACACAATCGCAGTGTTGTACAGCTTGTTTCATCACCTTTGCCAAGTTGCCGCTCTCTCCGGCTCCCGGAGACGAAGAAGCTGCTTCTTCGCGCAAAGACGATTCTGCCGCTCACAGTGCTCTGCGGTGTGCGCCTTCTGCCGAAAGAGCCCCGGGAGCTGTGCTTAGCTCTGAGAAGCACCATACGTGCTTCTTTAGCCTCTCTTCTCGTCTACATCTTAGCAAAAAGCTTTTCCACTCTGTCTGGCAAGGAGAAACTGTGCCAGCACAGAAAACATCTCCCATCGTGTTCTAGAGGCTGCACGGAGGTCTGCCGAGTGTTTTGCAAGAAGAGAAAGAAAGTTGTCCAAAACAGCTTGCAATCGAATGTTCATGTGAATAGAAAAGGCAGGAGAGTGGTCAGGTACTGTTTTCTCTCACTTGGCAAGCTGCGCACACAATCGCAGTGTTGTACAGCTTGTTTCATCACCTTTGCCAAGTTGCCGCTCTCTCCGGCTCCCGGAGACGAAGAAGCTGCTTCTTCGCGCAAAGACGATTCTGCCGCTCACAGTGCTCTGCGGTGTGCGCCTTCTGCCGAAAGAGGTCCGGGAGCGGTGCTTAGCTCTGCAGAGCACAGTACCTTCGTCTTTAGCCTCTCTTCTCGTCTACATCTTAGCAAAAAGCTTTTCCACTCTGTCTGGCAAGGAGAAACTGTGCCAGCACAGAAAACATCTCCCATCGTGTTCTAGAGGCTGCACGGAGGTCTGCCGAGTGTTTTGCAAGAAGAGAAAGAAAGTTGTCCAAAACAGCTTGCAATCGAATGTTCATGTGAATAGAAAAGGCAGGAGAGTGGTCAGGTACTGTTTTCTCTCACTTGGCAAGCTGCGCACACAATCGCAGTGTTGTACAGCTTGTTTCATCACCTTTGCCAAGTTGCCGCTCTCTCCGGCTCCCGGAGACGAAGAAGCGGCTTCTTCGCGCAAAGACGATTCTGCCGCTCACAGTGCTCTGCGGTGTGCGCCTTCTGCCGAAAGAGGTCCGGGAGCGGTGCTTAGCTCTGCAGAGCACCGTACCTTCGTCTTTAGCCTCTCTTCTCGTCTACATCTTAGCAAAAAGCTTTTCCACTCTGTCTGGCAAGGAGAAACTGTGCCAGCACAGAAAACATCTCCCATCGTGTTCTAGAGGCTGCACGGAGGTCTGCCGAGTGTTTTGCAAGAAGAGAAAGAAAGTTGTCCAAAACAGCTTGCAATCGAATGTTCATGTGAATAGAAAAGGCAGGAGAGTGGTCAGGTACTGTTTTCTCTCAGTTGGCAAGATGCGCACACAATCGCGGTATTGTACAGCTTGTTTCATCACCTTTGCGAAGTTGCCGCTCTCTCCGGCTCCCGGAGACGAAGAAGCTGCTTCTTCGCGCAAAGACGATTCTGCCGCTCACAGTGCTCTACGGTGTGCGCCTTCTGCCGAAAGAGCCCCGGGAGCGGTGCTTAGCTCTGAGAAGCACCATACGTGCTTCTTTAGCCTCTCTTCTCGTCTACATATTAGCAAAAAATCTTTTCCACTCTGTCTGGCAAGGAGAAACTGTGCCAGCACAGAAAACATCTCCCATCGTGTTCTAGAGGCTGCACGGAGGTCTGCCGAGTGTTTTGCAAGAAGAGAAAGAAAGTTGTCCAAAACAGCTTGCAATCGAATGTTCATGTGATTACATAAGGCAGGAGAGCGGTCAGGTACTGTTTTCTCTAATTTGGCATGCTGCGCACACAATCGCAGTGTTGTACAGCTTGTTTCATCACCTTTGCGAAGTTGCCGCTCTCTCCGGCTCCCGGAGACGAAGAAGCTGCTTCTTCGCGCAAAGACGATTCTGCCGCTCACAGTGCTCTGCGGTGTGCGCCTTCTGCCGAAAGACGCCCGGGAGCGGTGCTTAGCTCTGCAGAGCACCGTACCTTCGTCTTTAGCCTCTCTTCTCGTCTACATCTTAGCAAAAAGCTTTTCCACACTGTCTGGCAAGGAGAAACTGTGCCAGCACAGAAAACATCTCCCATCGTGTTCTAGAGGCTGCACGGAGGTCTGCCGAGTGTTTTGCAAGAAGAGAAAGAAAGTTGTCCAAAACAGCTTCCAATCGAATGTTCATGTGAATAGAAAAGGCAGGAGAGTGGTCAGGTACTGTTTTCTCTCACTTGGCAAGCTGCGCACACAATCGCAGTGTTGTACAGCTTGTTTCATCACCTTTGCCAAGTTGCCGCTCTCTCCGGCTCCCGGAGACGAAGAAGCTGCTTCTTCGCGCAAAGACGATTCTGCCGCTCACAGTGCTCTGCGGTGTGCGCCTTCTGCCGAAAGAGGTCCGGGAGCGGTGCTTAGCTCTGCAGAGCACCGTACCTTCGTCTTTAGCCTCTCTTCTCGTCTACATCTTAGCAAAAAGCTTTTCCACTCTGTCTGGCAAGGAGAAACTGTGCCAGCCCAGAAAACATCTCCCATCGTGTTCTAGAGGCTGCACGGAGGTCTGCCGAGTGTTTTGCAAGAAGAGAAAGAAAGTTGTCCAAAACAGCTTGCAATCGAATGTTCATGTGAATAGAAAAGGCAGGAGAGTGGTCAGGTACTGTTTTCTCTCAGTTGGCAAGCTGCGCACACAATCGCAGTGTTGTACAGCTTGTTTCATCACCTTTGCCAAGTTGCCGCTCTCTCCGGCTCCCGGAGACGAAGAAGCTGCTTCTTCGCGCAAAGACGATTCTGCCGCTCACAGTGCTCTGCGGTGTGCGCCTTCTGCCGAAAGACGCCCGGGAGCGGTGCTTAGCTCTGCAGAGCACCGTACCTTCGTCTTTAGCCTCTCTTCTCGTCTACATCTTAGCAAAAAGCTTTTCCACTCTGTCTGGCAAGGAGAAACTGTGCCAGCACAGAAAACATCTCCCATCGTGTTCTAGAGGCTGCACGGAGGTCTGCCGAGTGTTTTGCAAGAAGAGAAAGAAAGTTGTCCAAAACAGCTTCCAATCCAATGTTCATGTGAATAGAAAAGGCAGGAGAGTGGTCAGGTACTGTTTTCTCTCACTTGGCAAGCTGCGCACACAATCGCAGTGTTGTACAGCTTGTTTCATCACCTTTGCCAAGTTGCCGCTCTCTCCGGCTCCCGGAGACGAAGAAGCTGCTTCTTCGCGCAAAGACGATTCTGCCGCTCACAGTGCTCTGCTGTGTGCGCCTTCTGCCGAAAGAGGTCCGGGAGCGGTGCTTAGCTCTGAGAAGCACCATACGTGCTTCTTTAGCCTCTCTTCTCGTCTACATCTTAGCAAAAAGCTTTTCCACTCTGTCTGGCAAGGAGAAACTGTGCCAGCACAGAAAACATCTCCAATCGTGTTCTAGAGGCTGCACGGAGGTCTGCCGAGTGTTTTGCAAGAAGAGAAAGAAAGTTGTCCAAAACAGCTTGCAATCGAATGTTCATGTGAATAGAAAAGGCAGGAGAGTGGTCAGGTACTGTTTTCTCTCACTTGGCAAGCTGCGCACACAATCGCAGTGTTGTACAGCTTGTTTCATCACCTTTGCGAAGTTGCCGCTCTCTCCGGCTCCCGGAGACGAAGAAGCTGCTTCTTCGCGCAAAGACGATTCTGCCGCTCACAGTGCTCTGCGGTGTGCGCCTTCTGCCGAAAGACGCCCGGGAGCGGTGCTTAGCTCTGCAGAGCACCGTACCTTCGTCTTTAGCCTCTCTTCTCGTCTACATCTTAGCAAAAAGCTTTTCCACTCTGTCTGGCAAGGAGAAACTGTGCCAGCACAAAAAACATCTCCCATCGTGTTCTAGAGGCTGCACGGAGGTCTGCCGAGTGTTTTGCAAGAAGAGAAAGAAAGTTGTCCAAAACAGCTTGCAATCGAATGTTCATGTGAATAGAAAACGCAGGAGAGTGGTCAGGTACTGTTTTCTCTCAGTTGGCAAGCTGCGAACACAATCGCAGTGTTGTACAGCTTGTTTCATCACCTTTGCCAAGTTGCCGCTCTCTCCGGCTCCCGGAGACGAAGAAGCTGCTTCTTCGCGCAAAGACGATTCTGCCGCTCACAGTGCTCTGCGGTGTGCGCCTTCTGCCGAAAGAGGTCCGGGAGCGGTGCTTAGCTCTGAGAAGCACCATACGTGCTTCTTTAGCCTCTCTTCTCGTCTACATCTTAGCAAAAAGCTTTTCCACTCTGTCTGGCAAGGAGAAACTGTGCCAGCACAGAAAACATCTCCCATCGTGTTCTAGAGGCTGCACGGAGGTCTGCCGAGTGTTTTGCAAGAAGAGAAAGAAAGTTGTCCAAAACAGCTTGCAATCGAATGTTCATGTGAATAGAAAAGGCAGGAGAGTGGTCAGGTACTGTTTTCTCTCACTTGGCAAGCTGCGCACACAATCGCAGTGTTGTACAGCTTGTTTCATCACCTTTGCGAAGTTGCCGCTCTCTCCGGCTCCCGGAGACGAAGAAGCTGCTTCTTCGCGCAAAGACGATTCTGCCGCTCACAGTGCTCTGCTGTGTGCGCCTTCTGCCGAAAGAGCCCCGGGAGCGGTGCTTAGCTCAGCAGAGCACCGTACCTTCGTCTTTAGCCTCTCTTCTCGTCTACATCTTAGCAAAAAGCTTTTCCACTCTGTCTGGCAAGGAGAAACTGTGCCAGCACAGAAAACATCTCCCATCGTGTTCTAGAGGCTGCACGGAGGTCTGCCGAGTGTTTTGCAAGAAGAGAAAGAAAGTTGTCCAAAACAGCTTGCAATCGAATGTTCATGTGAATAGAAAAGGCAGGAGAGTGGTCAGGTACTGTTTTCTCTCAGTTGGCAAGCTGCGCACACAATCGCAGTGTTGTACAGCTTGTTTCATCACCTTTGCCAAGTTGCCGCTCTCTCCGGCTCCCGGAGACGAAGAAGCTGCTTCTTCGCGCAAAGACGATTCTGCCGCTCACAGTGCTCTGCGGTGTGCGCCTTCTGCCGAAAGAGCCCCGGGAGCTGTGCTTAGCTCTGAGAAGCACCATACGTGCTTCTTTAGCCTCTCTTCTCGTCTACATATTAGCAAAAATCTTTTCCACTCTGTCTGGCAAGGAGAAACTGTGCCAGCACAGAAAACATCTCCCATCGTGTTCTAGAGGCTGCACGGAGGTCTGCCGAGTGTTTTGCAAGAAGAGAAAGAAAGTTGTCCAAAACAGCTTGCAATCGAATGTTCATGTGAATAGAAAAGGCAGGAGAGTGGTCAGGTACTGTTTTCTCTCAGTTGGCAAGCTGCGCACACAATCGCAGTGTTGTACAGCTTGTTTCATCACCTTTGCGAAGTTGCCGCTCTCTCCGGCTCCCGGAGACGAAGAAGCTGCTTCTTCGCGCAAAGACGATTCTGCCGCTCACAGTGCTCTGCGGTGTGCGCCTTCTGCCGAAAGAGCCCCGGGAGCTGTGCTTAGCTCTGAGAAGCACCATACGTGCTTCTTTAGCCTCTCTTCTCGTCTACATCTTAGCAAAAAGCTTTTCCACTCTGTCTGGCAAGGAGAAACTGTGCCAGCACAGAAAACATCTCCCATCGTGTTCTAGAGGCTGCACGGAGGTCTGCCGAGTGTTTTGCAAGAAGAGAAAGAAAGTTGTCCAAAACAGCTTCCAATCCAATGTTCATGTGAATAGAAAAGGCAGGAGAGTGGTCAGGTACTGTTTTCTCTCACTTGGCAAGCTGCGCACACAATCGCAGTGTTGTACAGCTTGTTTCATCACCTTTGCCAAGTTGCCGCTCTCTCCGGCTCCCGGAGACGAAGAAGCTGCTTCTTCGCGCAAAGACGATTCTGCCGCTCACAGTGCTCTGCGGTGTGCGCCTTCTGCCGAAAGAGGTCCGGGAGCGGTGCTTAGCTCTGCAGAGCACCGTACCTTCGTCTTTAGCCTCTCTTCTCGTCTACATCTTAGCAAAAAGCTTTTCCACTCTGTCTGGCAAGGAGAAACTGTGCCAGCACAGAAAACATCTCCCATCGTGTTCTAGAGGCTGCACGGAGGTCTGCCGAGTGTTTTGCAAGAAGAGAAAGAAAGTTGTCCAAAACAGCTTCCAATCCAATGTTCATGTGAATAGAAAAGGCAGGAGAGTGGTCAGGTACTGTTTTCTCTCACTTGGCAAGCTGCGCACACAATCGCAGTGTTGTACAGCTTGTTTCATCACCTTTGCCAAGCTGCCGCTCTCTCCGGCTCCCGGAGACGAAGAAGCGGCTTCTTCGCGCAAAGACGATTCTGCCGCTCACAGTGCTCTGCAGTGTGCGCCTTCTGCCGAAAGAGGTCCGGGAGCGGTGCTTAGCTCTGCAGAGCACCGTACCTTCGTCTTTAGCCTCTCTTCTCGTCTACATCTTAGCAAAAAGCTTTTCCACTCTGTCTGGCAAGGAGAAACTGTGCCAGCACAGAAAACATCTCCCATCGTGTTCTAGAGGCTGCACGGAGGTCTGCCGAGTGTTTTGCAAGAAGAGAAAGAAAGTTGTCCAAAACAGCTTGCAATCGAATGTTCATGTGAATAGAAAAGGCAGGAGAGTGGTCAGGTACTGTTTTCTCTCAGTTGGCAAGATGCGCACACAATCGCGGTGTTGTACAGCTTGTTTCATCACCTTTGCGAAGTTGCCGCTCTCTCCGGCTCCCGGAGACGAAGAAGCTGCTTCTTCGCGCAAAGACGATTCTGCCGCTCACAGTGCTCTGCGGTGTGCGCCTTCTGCCGAAAGACGCCCGGGAGCGGTGCTTAGCTCTGAGAAGCACCATACGTGCTTCTTTAGCCTCTCTTCTCGTCTACATATTAGCAAAAATCTTTTCCACTCTGTCTGGCAAGGAGAAACTGTGCCAGCACAGAAAACATCTCCCATCGTGTTCTAGAGGCTGCACGGAGGTCTGCCGAGTGTTTTGCAAGAAGAGAAAGAAAGTTGTCCAAAACAGCTTGCAATCGAATGTTCATGTGAATAGAAAACGCAGGAGAGTGGTCAGGTACTGTTTTCTCTAATTTGGCATGCTGCGCACACAATCGCAGTGTTGTACAGCTTGTTTCATCACCTTTGCGAAGTTGCCGCTCTCTCCGGCTCCCGGAGACGAAGAAGCTGCTTCTTCGCGCAAAGACGATTCTGCCGCTCACAGTGCTCTGCGGTGTGCGCCTTCTGCCGAAAGTGGCCCGGGAGCGGTGCTTAGCTCTGCAGAGCACCGTACCTTCGTCTTTAGCCTCTCTTCTCGTCTACATCTTAGCAAAAAGCTTTTCCACACTGTCTGGCAAAGAGAAACTGTGCCAGCACAGAAAACATCTCCCATCGTGTTCTAGAGGCTGCACGGAGGTCTGCCGAGTGTTTTGCAAGAAGAGAAAGAAAGTTGTCCAAAACAGCTTCCAATCGAATGTTCATGTGAATAGAAAAGGCAGGAGAGTGGTCAGGTACTGTTTTCTCTCAGTTGGCAAGCTGCGCACACAATCGCAGTGTTGTACAGCTTGTTTCATCACCTTTGCCAAGTTGCCGCTCTCTCCGGCTCCCGGAGACGAAGAAGCTGCTTCTTCGCGCAAAGACGATTCTGCCGCTCACAGTGCTCTGCGGTGTGCGCCTTCTGCCGAAAGAGGTCCGGGAGCGGTGCTTAGCTCTGCAGAGCACCGTACCTTCGTCTTTAGCCTCTCTTCTCGTCTACATCTTAGCAAAAAGCTTTTCCACTCTGTCTGGCAAGGAGAAACTGTGCCAGCACAGAAAACATCTCCCATCGTGTTCTAGAGGCTGCACGGAGGTCTGCCGAGTGTTTTGCAAGAAGAGAAAGAAAGTTGTCCAAAACAGCTTGCAATCGAATGTTCATGTGAATAGAAAAGGCAGGAGAGTGGTCAGGTTCAGTTGGCTCTCAGTTGGCAAGCTGCGCACACAATCGCAGTGTTGTACAGCTTGTTTCATCACCTTTGCGAAGTTGCCGCTCTCTCCGGCTCCCGGAGACGAAGAAGCTGCTTCTTCGCGCAAAGACGATTCTGCCGCTCACAGTGCTCTGCGGTGTGCGCCTTCTGCCGAAAGAGCCCCGGGAGCGGTGCTTAGCTCTGAGAAGCACCATACGTGCTTCTTTAGCCTCTCTTCTCGTCTACATCTTAGCAAAAAGCTTTTCCACTCTGTCTGGCAAGGAGAAACTGTGCCAGCACAGAAAACATCTCCCATCGTGTTCTAGAGGCTGCACGGAGGTCTGCCGAGTGTTTTGCAAGAAGAGAAAGAAAGTTGTCCAAAACAGCTTCCAATCCAATGTTCATGTGAATAGAAAAGGCAGGAGAGTGGTCAGGTACTGTTTTCTCTCACTTGGCAAGCTGCGCACACAATCGCAGTGTTGTACAGCTTGTTTCATCACCTTTGCGAAGTTGCCGCTCTCTCCGGCTCCCGGAGACGAAGAAGCTGCTTCTTCGCGCAAAGACGATTCTGCCGCTCACAGTGCTCTGCGGTGTGCGCCTTCTGCCGAAAGACGCCCGGGAGCGGTGCTTAGCTCTGAGAAGCACCATACGTGCTTCTTTAGCCTTTCTTCTCGTCTACATCTTAGCAAAAAGCTTTTCCACTCTGTCTGGCAAGGAGAAACTGTGCCAGCACAAAAAACATCTCCCATCGTGTTCTAGAGGCTGCACGCAGGTCTGCCGAGTGTTTTGCAAGAAGAGAAAGAAAGTTGTCCAAAACAGCTTGCAATCGAATGTTCACGTGGATAGAAAAGGCAGGAGAGTGGTCAGGTACTGTTTTCTCTCACTTGGCAAGCTGCGCACACAATCGCAGTGTTGTACAGCTTGTTTCATCACCTTTGCGAAGTTGCCGCTCTCTCCGGCTCCCGGAGACGAAGAAGCTGCTTCTTCGCGCAAAGACGATTCTGCCGCTCACAGTGCTCTGCGGTGTGCGCCTTCTGCCGAAAGAGGCCCGGGAGCGGTGCTTAGCTCTGCAGAGCACCGTACCTTCGTCTTTAGCCTCTCTTCTCGTCTACATCTTAGCAAAAAGCTTTTCCACTCTGTCTGGCAAGGAGAAACTGTGCCAGCCCAGAAAACATCTCCCATCGTGTTCTAGAGGCTGCACGCAGGTCTGCCGAGTGTTTTGCAAGAAGAGAAAGAAAGTTGTCCAAAACAGCTTGCAATCGAATGTTCATGTGAATAGAAAAGGCAGGAGAGTGGTCAGGTACTGTTTTCTCTCAGTTGGCAAGCTGCGCACACAATCGCAGTGTTGTACAGCTTGTTTCATCACCTTTGCGAAGTTGCCGCTCTCTCCGGCTCCCGGAGACGAAGAAGCTGCTTCTTCGCGCAAAGACGATTCTGCCGCTCACAGTGCTCTGCGGTGTGCGCCTTCTGCCGAAAGACGCCCGGGAGCGGTGCTTAGCTCTGCAGAGCACCGTACCTTCGTCTTTAGCCTCTCTTCTCGTCTACATCTTAGCAAAAAGCTTTTCCACTCTGTCTGGCAAGGAGAAACTGTGCCAGCACAAAAAACATCTCCCATCGTGTTCTAGAGGCTGCACGGAGGTCTGCCGAGTGTTTTGCAAGAAGAGAAAGAAAGTTGTCCAAAACAGCTTGCAATCGAATGTTCATGTGAATAGAAAAGGCAGGAGAGTGGTCAGGTACTGTTTTCTCTCAGTTGGCAAGATGCGCACACAATCGCAGTGTTGTACAGCTTGTTTCATCACCTTTGCGAAGTTGCCGCTCTCTCCGGCTCCCGGAGACGAAGAAGCTGCTTCTTCGCGCAAAGACGATTCTGCCGCTCACAGTGCTCTGCGGTGTGCGCCTTCTGCCGAAAGAGCCCCGGGAGCGGTGCTTAGCTCTGCAGAGCACCGTATCTTCGTCTTTAGCCTCTCTTCTCGTCTACATCTTAGCAAAAAGCTTTTCCACTCTGTCTGGCAAGGAGAAACTGTGCCAGCAAAAAAACATCTCCCATCGTGTTCTAGAGGCTGCACGCAGGTCTGCCGAGTGTTTTGCAAGAAGAGAAAGAAAGTTGTCCAAAACAGCTTGCAATCGAATGTTCATGTGAATAGAAAAGGCAGGAGAGTGGTCAGGTACTGTTTTCTCTCAGTTGGCAAGCTGCGCACACAATCGCAGTGTTGTACAGCTTGTTTCATCACCTTTGCCAAGTTGCCGCTCTCTCCGGCTCCCGGAGACGAAGAAGCTGCTTCTTCGCGCAAAGACGATTCTGCCGCTCACAGTGCTCTGCGGTGTGCGCCTTCTGCCGAAAGAGGTCCGGGAGCGGTGCTTAGCTCTGCAGAGCACCGTACCTTCGTCTTTAGCCTCTCTTCTCGTCTACATCTTAGCAAAAAGCTTTTCCACTCTGTCTGGCAAGGAGAAACTGTGCCAGCACAAAAAACATCTCCCATCGTGTTCTAGAGGCTGCACGGAGGTCTGCCGAGTGTTTTGCAAGAAGAGAAAGAAAGTTGTCCAAAACAGCTTGCAATCGAATGTTCATGTGAATAGAAAAGGCAGGAGAGTGGTCAGGTACTGTTTTCTCTCAGTTGGCAAGCTGCGCACACAATCGCAGTGTTGTACAGCTTGTTTCATCACCTTTGCGAAGTTGCCGCTCTCTCCGGCTCCCGGAGACGAAGAAGCTGCTTCTTCGCGCAAAGACGATTCTGCCGCTCACAGTGCTCTGCGGTGTGCGCCTTCTGCCGAAAGACGCCCGGGAGCGGTGCTTAGCTCTGCAGAGCACCGTACCTTCGTCTTTAGCCTCTCTTCTCGTCTACATCTTAGCAAAAAGCTTTTCCACTCTGTCTGGCAAGGAGAAACTGTGCCAGCACAGAAAACATCTCCCATCGTGTTCTAGAGGCTGCACGGAGGTCTGCCGAGTGTTTTGCAAGAAGAGAAAGAAAGTTGTCCAAAACAGCTTGCAATCAAATGTTCATGTGAATAGAAAAGGCAGGAGAGTGGTCAGGTACTGTTTTCTCTCAGTTGGCACGCTACGCACACAATCGCAGTGTTGTACAGCTTGTTTCATCACCTTTGCGAAGTTGCCGCTCTCTCCGGCTCCCGGAGACGAAGAAGCTGCTTCTTCGCGCAAAGACGATTCTGCCGCTCACAGCGCTCTACGATGTGCGCCTTCTGCCGAAAGAGCCCCGGGAGCTGTGCTTAGCTCTGAGAAGCACCATACGTGCTTCTTTAGCCTCTCTTCTCGTCTACATCTTAGCAAAAAGCTTTTCCACTGTGTCTGGCAAGGAGAAACTGTGCCAGCACAGAAAACATCTCCCATCGTGTTCTAGAGGCTGCACGGAGGTCTGCCGAGTGTTTTGCAAGAAGAGAAAGAAAGTTGTCCAAAACAGCTTGCAATCGAATGTTCATGTGAATAGAAAAGGCAGGAGAGTGGTCAGGTACTGTTTTCTCTCACTTGGCAAGCTGCGCACACAATCGCAGTGTTGTACAGCTTGTTTCATCACCTTTGCCAAGTTGCCGCTCTCTCCGGCTCCCGGAGACGAAGAAGCTGCTTCTTCGCGCAAAGACGATTCTGCCGCTCACAGTGCTCTGCGGTGTGCGCCTTCTGCCGAAAGAGCCCCGGGAGCTGTGCTTAGCTCTGAGAAGCACCATACGTGCTTCTTTAGCCTCTCTTCTCGTCTACATCTTAGCAAAAAGCTTTTCCACTCTGTCTGGCAAGGAGAAACTGTGCCAGCACAGAAAACATCTCCCATCGTGTTCTAGAGGCTGCACGGAGGTCTGCCGAGTGTTTTGCAAGAAGAGAAAGAAAGTTGTCCAAAACAGCTTGCAATCGAATGTTCATGTGAATAGAAAAGGCAGGAGAGTGGTCAGGTACTGTTTTCTCTCAGTTGGCAAGCTGCGCACACAATCGCAGTGTTGTACAGCTTGTTTCATCACCTTTGCGAAGTTGCCGCTCTCTCCGGCTCCCGGAGACGAAGAAGCGGCTTCTTCGCGCAAAGACGATTCTGCCGCTCACAGTGCTCTGCGGTGTGCGCCTTCTGCCGAAAGAGGTCCGGGAGCGGTGCTTAGCTCTGCAGAGCACCGTACCTTCGTCTTTAGCCTCTCTTCTCGTCTACATCTTAGCAAAAAGCTTTTCCACACTGTCTGGCAAGGAGAAACTGTGCCAGCACAGAAAACATCTCCCATCGTGTTCTAGAGGCTGCACGGAGGTCTGCCGAGTGTTTTGCAAGAAGAGAAAGAAAGTTGTCCAAAACAGCTTGCAATCGAATGTTCATGTGAATAGAAAAGGCAGGAGAGTGGTCAGGTACTGTTTTCTCTCAGTTGGCAAGATGCGCACACAATCGCGGTGTTGTACAGCTTGTTTCATCACCTTTGCGAAGTTGCCGCTCTCTCCGGCTCCCGGAGACGAAGAAGCTGCTTCTTCGCGCAAAGACGATTCTGCCGCTCACAGTGCTCTGCGGTGTGCGCCTTCTGCCGAAAGAGCCCCGGGAGCGGTGCTTAGCTCTGAGAAGCACCATACGTGCTTCTTTAGCCTCTCTTCTCGTCTACATATTAGCAAAAATCTTTTCCACTCTGTCTGGCAAGGAGAAACTGTGCCAGCACAGAAAACATCTCCCATCGTGTTCTAGAGGCTGCACGGAGGTCTGCCGAGTGTTTTGCAAGAAGAGAAAGAAAGTTGTCCAAAACAGCTTGCAATCGAATGTTCATGTGATTACATAAGGCAGGAGAGCGGTCAGGTACTGTTTTCTCTAATTTGGCATGCTGCGCACACAATCGCAGTGTTGTACAGCTTGTTTCATCACCTTTGCGAAGTTGCCGCTCTCTCCGGCTCCCGGAGACGAAGAAGCTGCTTCTTCGCGCAAAGACGATTCTGCCACTCACAGTGCTCTGCGGTGTGCGCCTTCTGCCGAAAGACGCCCGGGAGCGGTGCTTAGCTCTGCAGAGCACCGTACCTTCGTCTTTAGCCTCTCTTCTCGTCTACATCTTAGCAAAAAGCTTTTCCACTCTGTCTGGCAAGGAGAAACTGTGCCAGCACAGAAAACATCTCCCATCGTGTTCTAGAGGCTGCACGGAGGTCTGCCGAGTGTTTTGCAAGAAGAGAAAGAAAGTTGTCCAAAACAGCTTCCAATCGAATGTTCATGTGAATAGAAAAGGCAGGAGAGTGGTCAGGTACTGTTTTCTCTCAGTTGGCAAGCTGCGCACACAATCGCAGTGTTGTACAGCTTGTTTCATCACCTTTGCCAAGTTGCCGCTCTCTCCGGCTCCCGGAGACGAAGAAGCTGCTTCTTCGCGCAAAGACGATTCTGCCGCTCACAGTGCTCTGCGGTGTGCGCCTTCTGCCGAAAGAGGTCCGGGAGCGGTGCTTAGCTCTGCAGAGCACCGTACCTTCGTCTTTAGCCTCTCTTCTCGTCTACATCTTAGCAAAAAGCTTTTCCACTCTGTCTGGCAAGGAGAAACTGTGCCAGCACAGAAAACATCTCCCATCGTGTTCTAGAGGCTGCACGGAGGTCTGCCGAGTGTTTTGCAAGAAGAGAAAGAAAGTTGTCCAAAACAGCTTGCAATCGAATGTTCATGTGAATAGAAAAGGCAGGAGAGTGGTCAGGTACTGTTTTCTCTCAGTTGGCAAGATGCGCACACAATCGCGGTGTTGTACAGCTTGTTTCATCACCTTTGCGAAGTTGCCGCTCTCTCCGGCTCCCGGAGACGAAGAAGCTGCTTCTTCGCGCAAAGACGATTCTGCCGCTCACAGTGCTCTGCGGTGTGCGCCTTCTGCCGAAAGAGGCCCGGGAGCGGTGCTTAGCTCTGAGAAGCACCATACGTGCTTCTTTAGCCTCTCTTCTCGTCTACATATTAGCAAAAATCTTTTCCACTCTGTCTGGCAAGGAGAAACTGTGCCAGCACAGAAAACATCTCCCATCGTGTTCTAGAGGCTGCACGGAGGTCTGCCGAGTGTTTTGCAAGAAGAGAAAGAAAGTTGTCCAAAACAGCTTGCAATCGAATGTTCATGTGATTACATAAGGCAGGAGAGCGGTCAGGTACTGTTTTCTCTAATTTGGCATGCTGCGCACACAATCGCAGTGTTGTACAGCTTGTTTCATCACCTTTGCGAAGTTGCCGCTCTCTCCGGCTCCCGGAGACGAAGAAGCTGCTTCTTCGCGCAAAGACGATTCTGCCGCTCACAGTGCTCTGCGGTGTGCGCCTTCTGCCGAAAGACGCCCGGGAGCGGTGCTTAGCTCTGCAGAGCACCGTACCTTCGTCTTTAGCCTCTCTTCTCGTCTACATCTTAGCAAAAAGCTTTTCCACACTGTCTGGCAAGGAGAAACTGTGCCAGCACAGAAAACATCTCCCATCGTGTTCTAGAGGCTGCACGGAGGTCTGCCGAGTGTTTTGCAAGAAGAGAAAGAAAGTTGTCCAAAACAGCTTCCAATCGAATGTTCATGTGAATAGAAAAGGCAGGAGAGTGGTCAGGTACTGTTTTCTCTCACTTGGCAAGCTGCGCACACAATCGCAGTGTTGTACAGCTTGTTTCATCACCTTTGCCAAGTTGCCGCTCTCTCCGGCTCCCGGAGACGAAGAAGCTGCTTCTTCGCGCAAAGACGATTCTGCCGCTCACAGTGCTCTGCGGTGTGCGCCTTCTGGCGAAAGAGATCCGGGAGCGGTGCTTAGCTCTGCAGAGCACCGTACCTTCGTCTTTAGCCTCTCTTCTCGTCTACATCTTAGCAAAAAGCTTTTCCACTCTGTCTGGCAAGGAGAAACTGTGCCAGCACAAAAAACATCTCCCATCGTGTTCTAGAGGCTGCACGCAGGTCTGCCGAGTGTTTTGCAAGAAGAGAAAGAAAGTTGTCCAAAACAGCTTGCAATCGAATGTTCATGTGAATAGAAAAGGCAGGAGAGTGGTCAGGTACTGTTTTCTCTCTGTTGGCAAGCTGCGCACACAATCGCAGTGTTGTACAGCTTGTTTCATCACCTTTGCCAAGTTGCCGCTCTCTCCGGCTCCCGGAGACGAAGAAGCTGCTTCTTCGCGCAAAGACGATTCTGCCGCTCACAGTGCTCTGCGGTGTGCGCCTTCTGCCGAAAGAGGCCCGGGAGCGGTGCTTAGCTCTGCAGAGCACCGTACCTTCGTCTTTAGCCTCTCTTCTCGTCTACATCTTAGCAAAAAGCTTTTCCACTCTGTCTGGCAAGGAGAAACTGTGCCAGCACAGAAAACATCTCCCATCGTGTTCTAGAGGCTGCACGGAGGTCTGCCGAGTGTTTTGCAAGAAGAGAAAGAAAGTTGTCCAAAACAGCTTCCAATCGAATGTTCATGTGAATAGAAAAGGCAGGAGAGTGGTCAGGTACTGTTTTCTCTCACTTGGCAAGCTGCGCACACAATCGCAGTGTTGTACAGCTTGTTTCATCACCTTTGCGAAGTTGCCGCTCTCTCCGGCTCCCGGAGACGAAGAAGCTGCTTCTTCGCGCAAAGACGATTCTGCCGCTCACAGTGCTCTGCTGTGTGCGCCTTCTGCCGAAAGAGGTCCGGGAGCGGTGCTTAGCTCTGAGAAGCACCATACGTGCTTCTTTAGCCTCTCTTCTCGTCTACATCTTAGCAAAAAGCTTTTCCACTCTGTCTGGCAAGGAGAAACTGTGCCAGCACAGAAAACATCTCCAATCGTGTTCTAGAGGCTGCACGGAGGTCTGCCGAGTGTTTTGCAAGAAGAGAAAGAAAGTTGTCCAAAACAGCTTGCAATCGAATGTTCATGTGAATAGAAAAGGCAGGAGAGTGGTCAGGTACTGTTTTCTCTCAGTTGGCATGCTGCGCACACAATCGCAGTGTTGTACAGCTTGTTTCATCACCTTTGCGAAGTTGCCGCTCTCTCCGGCTCCCGGAGACGAAGAAGCTGCTTCTTCGCGCAAAGACGATTCTGCCGCTCACAGTGCTCTGCGGTGTGCGCCTTCTGCCGAAAGACGCCCGGGAGCGGTGCTTAGCTCTGCAGAGCACCGTACCTTCGTCTTTAGCCTCTCTTCTCGTCTACATCTTAGCAAAAAGCTTTTCCACTCTGTCTGGCAAGGAGAAACTGTGCCAGCACAGAAAACATCTCCCATCGTGTTCTAGAGGCTGCACGGAGGTCTGCCGAGTGTTTTGCAAGAAGAGAAAGAAAGTTGTCCAAAACAGCTTGCAATCGAATGTTCATGTGAATAGAAAAGGCAGGAGAGTGGTCAGGTACTGTTTTCTCTCACTTGGGAAGCTGCGCACACAATCGCAGTGTTGTACAGCTTGTTTCATCACCTTTGCGAAGTTGCCGCTCTCTCCGGCTCCCGGAGACGAAGAAGCTGCTTCTTCGCGCAAAGACGATTCTGCCGCTCACAGTGCTCTGCTGTGTGCGCCTTCTGCCGAAAGAGGTCCGGGAGCGGTGCTTAGCTCTGCAGAGCACCGTACCTTTGTCTTTAGCCTCTCTTCTCGTCTACATCTTAGCAAAAAGCTTTTCCACTCTGTCTGGCAAGGAGAAACTGTGCCAGCACAGAAAACATCTCCCATCGTGTTCTAGAGGCTGCACGGAGGTCTGCCGAGTGTTTTGCAAGAAGAGAAAGAAAGTTGTCCAAAACAGCTTGCAATCGAATGTTCATGTGAATAGAAAAGGCAGGAGAGTGGTCAGGTACTGTTTTCTCTCAGTTGGCACGCTGCGCACACAATCGCAGTGTTGTACAGCTTGTTTCATCACCTTTGCGAAGTTGCCGCTCTCTCCGGCTCCCGGAGACGAAGAAGCTGCTTCTTCGCGCAAAGACGATTCTGCCGCTCACAGTGCTCTGCGGTGTGCGCCTTCTGCCGAAAGAGCCCCGGGAGCTGTGCTTAGCTCTGAGAAGCACCATACGTGCTTCTTTAGCCTCTCTTCTCGTCTACATCTTAGCAAAAAGCTTTTCCACTGTGTCTGGCAAGGAGAAACTGTGCCAGCACAGAAAACATCTCCCATCGTGTTCTAGAGGCTGCACGGAGGTCTGCCGAGTGTTTTGCAAGAAGAGAAAGAAAGTTGTCCAAAACAGCTTGCAATCGAATGTTCATGTGAATAGAAAAGGCAGGAGAGTGGTCAGGTACTGTTTTCTCTCAGTTGGCAAGCTGCGCACACAATCGCAGTGTTGTACAGCTTGTTTCATCACCTTTGCGAAGTTGCCGCTCTCTCCGGCTCCCGGAGACGAAGAAGCTGCTTCTTCGCGCAAAGACGATTCTGCCGCTCACAGTGCTCTGCTGTGTGCGCCTTCTGCCGAAAGAGGCCCGGGAGCGGTGCTTAGCTCTGCAGAGCACCGTACCTTCGTCTTTAGCCTCTCTTCTCGTCTACATCTTAGCAAAAAGCTTTTCCACTCTGTCTGGCAAGGAGAAACTGTGCCAGCACAAAAAACATCTCCCATCGTGTTCTAGAGGCTGCACGCAGGTCTGCCGAGTGTTTTGCAAGAAGAGAAAGAAAGTTGTCCAAAACAGCTTGCAATCGAATGTTCATGTGAATAGAAAAGGCAGGAGAGTGGTCAGGTACTGTTTTCTCTCACTTGGCAAGCTGCGCACACAATCGCAGTGTTGTACAGCTTGTTTCATCACCTTTGCCAAGTTGCCGCTCTCTCCGGCTCCCGGAGACGAAGAAGCTGCTTCTTCGCGCAAAGACGATTCTGCCGCTCACAGTGCTCTGCGGTGTGCGCCTTCTGCCGAAAGAGCCCCGGGAGCTGTGCTTAGCTCTGAGAAGCACCATACGTGCTTCTTTAGCCTCTCTTCTCGTCTACATCTTAGCAAAAAGCTTTTCCACTCTGTCTGGCAAGGAGAAACTGTGCCAGCACAGAAAACATCTCCCATCGTGTTCTAGAGGCTGCACGGAGGTCTGCCGAGTGTTTTGCAAGAAGAGAAAGAAAGTTGTCCAAAACAGCTTGCAATCGAATGTTCATGTGAATAGAAAACGCAGGAGAGTGGTCAGGTACTGTTTTCTCTCAGTTGGCAAGCTGCGCACACAATCGCAGTGTTGTACAGCTTGTTTCATCACCTTTGCCAAGTTGCCGCTCTCTCCGGCTCCCGGAGACGAAGAAGCTGCTTCTTCGCGCAAAGACGATTCTGCCGCTCACAGTGCTCTGCGGTGTGCGCCTTCTGCCGAAAGAGCCCCGGGAGCTGTGCTTAGCTCTGAGAAGCACCATACGTGCTTCTTTAGCCTCTCTTCTCGTCTACATCTTAGCAAAAAGCTTTTCCACTCTGTCTGGCAAGGAGAAACTGTGCCAGCACAGAAAACATCTCCCATCGTGTTCTAGAGGCTGCACGGAGGTCTGCCGAGTGTTTTGCAAGAAGAGAAAGAAAGTTGTCCAAAACAGCTTGCAATCGAATGTTCATGTGAATAGAAAAGGCAGGAGAGTGGTCAGGTACTGTTTTCTCTCAGTTGGCAAGCTGCGCACACAATCGCAGTGTTGTACAGCTTGTTTCATCACCTTTGCCAAGTTGCCGCTCTCTCCGGCTCCCGGAGACGAAGAAGCTGCTTCTTCGCGCAAAGACGATTCTGCCGCTCACAGTGCTCTGCGGTGTGCGCCTTCTGCCGAAAGAGGTCCGGGAGCGGTGCTTAGCTCTGCAGAGCACAGTACCTTCGTCTTTAGCCTCTCTTCTCGTCTACATCTTAGCAAAAAGCTTTTCCACTCTGTCTGGCAAGGAGAAACTGTGCCAGCACAGAAAACATCTCCCATCGTGTTCTAGAGGCTGCACGGAGGTCTGCCGAGTGTTTTGCAAGAAGAGAAAGAAAGTTGTCCAAAACAGCTTGCAATCGAATGTTCATGTGAATAGAAAAGGCAGGAGAGTGGTCAGGTACTGTTTTCTCTCACTTGGCAAGCTGCGCACACAATCGCAGTGTTGTACAGCTTGTTTCATCACCTTTGCCAAGTTGCCGCTCTCTCCGGCTCCCGGAGACGAAGAAGCGGCTTCTTCGCGCAAAGACGATTCTGCCGCTCACAGTGCTCTGCGGTGTGCGCCTTCTGCCGAAAGAGGTCCGGGAGCGGTGCTTAGCTCTGCAGAGCACCGTACCTTCGTCTTTAGCCTCTCTTCTCGTCTACATCTTAGCAAAAAGCTTTTCCACTCTGTCTGGCAAGGAGAAACTGTGCCAGCACAGAAAACATCTCCCATCGTGTTCTAGAGGCTGCACGGAGGTCTGCCGAGTGTTTTGCAAGAAGAGAAAGAAAGTTGTCCAAAACAGCTTGCAATCGAATGTTCATGTGAATAGAAAAGGCAGGAGAGTGGTCAGGTACTGTTTTCTCTCAGTTGGCAAGATGCGCACACAATCGCGGTGTTGTACAGCTTGTTTCATCACCTTTGCGAAGTTGCCGCTCTCTCCGGCTCCCGGAGACGAAGAAGCTGCTTCTTCGCGCAAAGACGATTCTGCCGCTCACAGTGCTCTACGGTGTGCGCCTTCTGCCGAAAGAGGCCCGGGAGCGGTGCTTAGCTCTGAGAAGCACCATACGTGCTTCTTTAGCCTCTCTTCTCGTCTACATATTAGCAAAAAATCTTTTCCACTCTGTCTGGCAAGGAGAAACTGTGCCAGCACAGAAAACATCTCCCATCGTGTTCTAGAGGCTGCACGGAGGTCTGCCGAGTGTTTTGCAAGAAGAGAAAGAAAGTTGTCCAAAACAGCTTGCAATCGAATGTTCATGTGATTACATAAGGCAGGAGAGCGGTCAGGTACTGTTTTCTCTAATTTGGCATGCTGCGCACACAATCGCAGTGTTGTACAGCTTGTTTCATCACCTTTGCGAAGTTGCCGCTCTCTCCGGCTCCCGGAGACGAAGAAGCTGCTTCTTCGCGCAAAGACGATTCTGCCGCTCACAGTGCTCTGCGGTGTGCGCCTTCTGCCGAAAGACGCCCGGGAGCGGTGCTTAGCTCTGCAGAGCACCGTACCTTCGTCTTTAGCCTCTCTTCTCGTCTACATCTTAGCAAAAAGCTTTTCCACACTGTCTGGCAAGGAGAAACTGTGCCAGCACAGAAAACATCTCCCATCGTGTTCTAGAGGCTGCACGGAGGTCTGCCGAGTGTTTTGCAAGAAGAGAAAGAAAGTTGTCCAAAACAGCTTCCAATCGAATGTTCATGTGAATAGAAAAGGCAGGAGAGTGGTCAGGTACTGTTTTCTCTCACTTGGCAAGCTGCGCACACAATCGCAGTGTTGTACAGCTTGTTTCATCACCTTTGCCAAGTTGCCGCTCTCTCCGGCTCCCGGAGACGAAGAAGCTGCTTCTTCGCGCAAAGACGATTCTGCCGCTCACAGTGCTCTGCGGTGTGCGCCTTCTGCCGAAAGAGGTCCGGGAGCGGTGCTTAGCTCTGCAGAGCACCGTACCTTCGTCTTTAGCCTCTCTTCTCGTCTACATCTTAGCAAAAAGCTTTTCCACTCTGTCTGGCAAGGAGAAACTGTGCCAGCACAAAAAACATCTCCCATCGTGTTCTAGAGGCTGCACGGAGGTCTGCCGAGTGTTTTGCAAGAAGAGAAAGAAAGTTGTCCAAAACAGCTTGCAATCGAATGTTCATGTGAATAGAAAAGGCAGGAGAGTGGTCAGGTACTGTTTTCTCTCAGTTGGCAAGCTGCGCACACAATCGCAGTGTTGTACAGCTTGTTTCATCACCTTTGCCAAGTTGCCGCTCTCTCCGGCTCCCGGAGACGAAGAAGCTGCTTCTTCGCGCAAAGACGATTCTGCCGCTCACAGTGCTCTGCGGTGTGCGCCTTCTGCTGAAAGACGCCCGGGAGCGGTGCTTAGCTCTGCAGAGCACCGTACCTTCGTCTTTAGCCTCTCTTCTCGTCTACATCTTAGCAAAAAGCTTTTCCACTCTGTCTGGCAAGGAGAAACTGTGCCAGCACAGAAAACATCTCCCATCGTGTTCTAGAGGCTGCACGGAGGTCTGCCGAGTGTTTTGCAAGAAGAGAAAGAAAGTTGTCCAAAACAGCTTGCAATCGAATGTTCATGTGAATAGAAAAGGCAGGAGAGTGGTCAGGTACTGTTTTCTCTCACTTGGCAAGCTGCGCACACAATCGCAGTGTTGTACAGCTTGTTTCATCACCTTTGCCAAGTTGCCGCTCTCTCCGGCTCCCGGAGACGAAGAAGCTGCTTCTTCGCGCAAAGACGATTCTGCCGCTCACAGTGCTCTGCGGTGTGCGCCTTCTGCCGAAAGAGGTCCGGGAGCGGTGCTTAGCTCTGAGAAGCACCATACGTGCTTCTTTAGCCTCTCTTCTCGTCTACATCTTAGCAAAAAGCTTTTCCACTCTGTCTGGCAAGGAGAAACTGTGCCAGCACAGAAAACATCTCCAATCGTGTTCTAGAGGCTGCACGGAGGTCTGCCGAGTGTTTTGCAAGAAGAGAAAGAAAGTTGTCCAAAACAGCTTGCAATCGAATGTTCATGTGAATAGAAAAGGCAGGAGAGTGTTCAGGTACTGTTTTCTCTCACTTGGCAAGCTGCGCACACAATCGCAGTGTTGTACAGCTTGTTTCATCACCTTTGCGAAGTTGCCGCTCTCTCCGGCTCCCGGAGACGAAGAAGCTGCTTCTTCGCGCAAAGACGATTCTGCCGCTCACAGTGCTCTGCGGTGTGCGCCTTCTGCCGAAAGACGCCCGGGAGCGGTGCTTAGCTCTGCAGAGCACCGTACCTTCGTCTTTAGCCTCTCTTCTCGTCTACATCTTAGCAAAAAGCTTTTCCACTCTGTCTGGCAAGGAGAAACTGTGCCAGCACAAAAAACATCTCCCATCGTGTTCTAGAGGCTGCACGGAGGTCTGCCGAGTGTTTTGCAAGAAGAGAAAGAAAGTTGTCCAAAACAGCTTGCAATCGAATGTTCATGTGAATAGAAAAGGCAGGAGAGTGGTCAGGTACTGTTTTCTCTCAGTTGGCAAGCTGCGAACACAATCGCAGTGTTGTACAGCTTGTTTCATCACCTTTGCCAAGTTGCCGCTCTCTCCGGCTCCCGGAGACGAAGAAGCTGCTTCTTCGCGCAAAGACGATTCTGCCGCTCACAGTGCTCTGCGGTGTGCGCCTTCTGCCGAAAGAGGTCCGGGAGCGGTGCTTAGCTCTGAGAAGCACCATACGTGCTTCTTTAGCCTCTCTTCTCTTCTACATCTTAGCAAAAAGCTTTTCCACTCTGTCTGGCAAGGAGAAACTGTGCCAGCACAGAAAAAATCTCCCATCGTGTTCTAGAGGCTGCACGGAGGTCTGCCGAGTGTTTTGCAAGAAGAGAAAGAAAGTTGTCCAAAACAGCTTGCAATCGAATGTTCATGTGAATAGAAAAGGCAGGAGAGTGGTCAGGTACTGTTTTCTCTCACTTGGCAAGCTGCGCACACAATCGCAGTGTTGTACAGCTTGTTTCATCACCTTTGCGAAGTTGCCGCTCTCTCCGGCTCCCGGAGACGAAGAAGCTGCTTCTTCGCGCAAAGACGATTCTGCCGCTCACAGTGCTCTGCTGTGTGCGCCTTCTGCCGAAAGAGCCCCGGGAGCGGTGCTTAGCTCAGCAGAGCACCGTACCTTCGTCTTTAGCCTCTCTTCTCGTCTACATCTTAGCAAAAAGCTTTTCCACTCTGTCTGGCAAGGAGAAACTGTGCCAGCACAGAAAACATCTCCCATCGTGTTCTAGAGGCTGCACGGAGGTCTGCCGAGTGTTTTGCAAGAAGAGAAAGAAAGTTGTCCAAAACAGCTTGCAATCGAATGTTCATGTGAATAGAAAAGGCAGGAGAGTGGTCAGGTACTGTTTTCTCTCAGTTGGCAAGCTGCGCACACAATCGCAGTGTTGTACAGCTTGTTTCATCACCTTTGCCAAGTTGCCGCTCTCTCCGGCTCCCGGAGACGAAGAAGCTGCTTCTTCGCGCAAAGACGATTCTGCCGCTCACAGTGCTCTGCGGTGTGCGCCTTCTGCCGAAAGAGCCCCGGGAGCTGTGCTTAGCTCTGAGAAGCACCATACGTGCTTCTTTAGCCTCTCTTCTCGTCTACATCTTAGCAAAAAGCTTTTCCACTCTGTCTGGCAAGGAGAAACTGTGCCAGCACAGAAAACATCTCCCATCGTGTTCTAGAGGCTGCACGGAGGTCTGCCGAGTGTTTTGCAAGAAGAGAAAGAAAGTTGTCCAAAACAGCTTGCAATCGAATGTTCATGTGAATAGAAAAGGCAGGAGAGTGGTCAGGTACTGTTTTCTCTCAGTTGGCAAGCTGCGCACATAATCGCAGTGTTGTACAGCTTGTTTCATCACCTTTGCCAAGTTGCCGCTCTCTCCGGCTCCCGGAGACGAAGAAGCTGCTTCTTCGCGCAAAGACGATTCTGCCGCTCACAGTGCTCTGCGGTGTGCGCCTTCTGCCGAAAGAGCCCCGGGAGCTGTGCTTAGCTCTGAGAAGCACCATACGTGCTTCTTTAGCCTCTCTTCTCGTCTACATCTTAGCAAAAAGCTTTTCCACTCTGTCTGGCAAGGAGAAACTGTGCCAGCACAGAAAACATCTCCCATCGTGTTCTAGAGGCTGCACGGAGGTCTGCCGAGTGTTTTGCAAGAAGAGAAAGAAAGTTGTCCAAAACAGCTTCCAATCCAATGTTCATGTGAATAGAAAAGGCAGGAGAGTGGTCAGGTACTGTTTTCTCTCACTTGGCAAGCTGCGCACACAATCGCAGTGTTGTACAGCTTGTTTCATCACCTTTGCCAAGTTGCCGCTCTCTCCGGCTCCCGGAGACGAAGAAGCTGCTTCTTCGCGCAAAGACGATTCTGCCGCTCACAGTGCTCTGCGGTGTGCGCCTTCTGCCGAAAGAGGTCCGGGAGCGGTGCTTAGCTCTGCAGAGCACCGTACCTTCGTCTTTAGCCTCTCTTCTCGTCTACATCTTAGCAAAAAGCTTTTCCACTCTGTCTGGCAAGGAGAAACTGTGCCAGCACAGAAAACATCTCCCATCGTGTTCTAGAGGCTGCACGGAGGTCTGCCCAGTGTTTTGCAAGAAGAGAAAGAAAGTTGTCCAAAACAGCTTCCAATCCAATGTTCATGTGAATAGAAAAGGCAGGAGAGTGGTCAGGTACTGTTTTCTCTCACTTGGCAAGCTGCGCACACAATCGCAGTGTTGTACAGCTTGTTTCATCACCTTTGCCAAGTTGCCGCTCTCTCCGGCTCCCGGAGACGAAGAAGCTGCTTCTTCGCGCAAAGACGATTCTGCCGCTCACAGTGCTCTGCGGTGTGCGCCTTCTGCCGAAAGACGCCCGGGAGCGGTGCTTAGCTCTGAGAAGCACCATACGTGCTTCTTTAGCCTTTCTTCTCGTCTACATCTTAGCAAAAAGCTTTTCCACTCTGTCTGGCAAGGAGAAACTGTGCCAGCACAAAAAACATCTCCCATCGTGTTCTAGAGGCTGCACGCAGGTCTGCCGAGTGTTTTGCAAGAAGAGAAAGAAAGTTGTCCAAAACAGCTTGCAATCGAATGTTCACGTGGATAGAAAAGGCAGGAGAGTGGTCAGGTACTGTTTTCTCTCAGTTGGCAAGCTGCGCACACAATCGCAGTGTTGTACAGCTTGTTTCATCACCTTTGCGAAGTTGCCGCTCTCTCCGGCTCCCGGAGACGAAGAAGCTGCTTCTTCGCGCAAAGACGATTCTGCCGCTCACAGTGCTCTGCGGTGTGCGCCTTCTGCCGAAAGAGGCCAGGGAGCGGTGCTTAGCTCTGCAGAGCACCGTACCTTCGTCTTTAGCCTCTCTTCTCGTCTACATCTTAGCAAAAAGCTTTTCCACTCTGTCTGGCAAGGAGAAACTGTGCCAGCCCAGAAAACATCTCCCATCGTGTTCTAGAGGCTGCACGCAGGTCTGCCGAGTGTTTTGCAAGAAGAGAAAGAAAGTTGTCCAAAACAGCTTGCAATCGAATGTTCATGTGAATAGAAAAGGCAGGAGAGTGGTCAGGTACTGTTTTCTCTCAGTTGGCAAGCTGCGCACACAATCGCAGTGTTGTACAGCTTGTTTCATCACCTTTGCGAAGTTGCCGCTCTCTCCGGCTCCCGGAGACGAAGAAGCTGCTTCTTCGCGCAAAGACGATTCTGCCGCTCACAGTGCTCTGCGGTGTGCGCCTTCTGCCGAAAGACGCCCGGGAGCGGTGCTTAGCTCTGCAGAGCACCGTACCTTCGTCTTTAGCCTCTCTTCTCGTCTACATCTTAGCAAAAAGCTTTTCCACTCTGTCTGGCAAGGAGAAACTGTGCCAGCACAAAAAACATCTCCCATCGTGTTCTAGAGGCTGCACGGAGGTCTGCCGAGTGTTTTGCAAGAAGAGAAAGAAAGTTGTCCAAAACAGCTTGCAATCGAATGTTCATGTGAATAGAAAAGGCAGGAGAGTGGTCAGGTACTGTTTTCTCTCAGTTGGCAAGATGCGCACACAATCGCAGTGTTGTACAGCTTGTTTCATCACCTTTGCCAAGTTGCCGCTCTCTCCGGCTCCCGGAGACGAAGAAGCTGCTTCTTCGCGCAAAGACGATTCTGCCGCTCACAGTGCTCTGCGGTGTGCGCCTTCTGCCGAAAGACGCCCGGGAGCGGTGCTTAGCTCTGCAGAGCACCGTATCTTCGTCTTTAGCCTCTCTTCTCGTCTACATCTTAGCAAAAAGCTTTTCCACTCTGTCTGGCAAGGAGAAACTGTGCCAGCCCAGAAAACATCTCCCATCGTGTTCTAGAGGCTGCACGCAGGTCTGCCGAGTGTTTTGCAAGAAGAGAAAGAAAGTTGTCCAAAACAGCTTGCAATCGAATGTTCATGTGAATAGAAAAGGCAGGAGAGTGGTCAGGTACTGTTTTCTCTCAGTTGGCAAGCTGCGCACACAATCGCAGTGTTGTACAGCTTGTTTCATCACCTTTGCGAAGTTGCCGCTCTCTCCGGCTCCCGGAGACGAAGAAGCTGCTTCTTCGCGCAAAGACGATTCTGCCGCTCACAGTGCTCTGCGGTGTGCGCCTTCTGCCGAAAGAGGTCCGGGAGCGGTGCTTAGCTCTGCAGAGCACCGTACCTTCGTCTTTAGCCTCTCTTCTCGTCTACATCTTAGCAAAAAGCTTTTCCACTCTGTCTGGCAAGGAGAAACTGTGCCAGCACAAAAAACATCTCCCATCGTGTTCTAGAGGCTGCACGGAGGTCTGCCCAGTGTTTTGCAAGAAGAGAAAGAAAGTTGTCCAAAACAGCTTGCAATCGAATGTTCATGTGAATAGAAAAGGCAGGAGAGTGGTCAGGTACTGTTTTCTCTCAGTTGGCAAGCTGCGCACACAATCGCAGTGTTGTACAGCTTGTTTCATCACCTTTGCGAAGTTGCCGCTCTCTCCGGCTCCCGGAGACGAAGAAGCTGCTTCTTCGCGCAAAGACGATTCTGCCGCTCACAGTGCTCTGCGGTGTGCGCCTTCTGCCGAAAGACGCCCGGGAGCGGTGCTTAGCTCTGCAGAGCACCGTACCTTCGTCTTTAGCCTCTCTTCTCGTCTACATCTTAGCAAAAAGCTTTTCCACTCTGTCTGGCAAGGAGAAACTGTGCCAGCACAGAAAACATCTCCCATCGTGTTCTAGAGGCTGCACGGAGGTCTGCCGAGTGTTTTGCAAGAAGAGAAAGAAAGTTGTCCAAAACAGCTTGCAATCAAATGTTCATGTGAATAGAAAAGGCAGGAGAGTGGTCAGGTACTGTTTTCTCTCAGTTGGCACGCTACGCACACAATCGCAGTGTTGTACAGCTTGTTTCATCACCTTTGCGAAGTTGCCGCTCTCTCCGGCTCCCGGAGACGAAGAAGCTGCTTCTTCGCGCAAAGACGATTCTGCCGCTCACAGCGCTCTACGATGTGCGCCTTCTGCCGAAAGAGCCCCGGGAGCTGTGCTTAGCTCTGAGAAGCACCATACGTGCTTCTTTAGCCTCTCTTCTCGTCTACATCTTAGCAAAAAGCTTTTCCACTCTGTCTGGCAAGGAGAAACTGTGCCAGCACAGAAAACATCTCCCATCGTGTTCTAGAGGCTGCACGGAGGTCTGCCGAGTGTTTTGCAAGAAGAGAAAGAAAGTTGTCCAAAACAGCTTGCAATCGAATGTTCATGTGAATAGAAAAGGCAGGAGAGTGGTCAGGTACTGTTTTCTCTCACTTGGCAAGCTGCGCACACAATCGCAGTGTTGTACAGCTTGTTTCATCACCTTTGCCAAGTTGCCGCTCTCTCCGGCTCCCGGAGACGAAGAAGCTGCTTCTTCGCGCAAAGACGATTCTGCCGCTCACAGTGCTCTGCGGTGTGCGCCTTCTGCCGAAAGACGCCCGGGAGCGGTGCTTAGCTCTGCAGAGCACCGTACCTTCGTCTTTAGCCTCTCTTCTCGTCTACATCTTAGCAAAAAGCTTTTCCACTCTGTCTGGCAAGGAGAAACTGTGCCAACACAAAAAACATCTCCCATCGTGTTCTAGAGGCTGCACGCAGGTCTGCCGAGTGTTTTGCAAGAAGAGAAAGAAAGTTGTCCAAAACAGCTTGCAATCGAATGTTCATGTGAATAGAAAAGGCAGGAGAGTGGTCAGGTACTGTTTTCTCTCAGTTGGCAAGCTGCGCACACAATCGCAGTGTTGTACAGCTTGTTTCATCACCTTTGCGAAGTTGCCGCTCTCTCCGGCTCCCGGAGACGAAGAAGCTGCTTCTTCGCGCAAAGACGATTCTGCCGCTCACAGTGCTCTGCGGTGTGCGCCTTCTGCCGAAAGACGCCCGGGAGCGGTGCTTAGCTCTGCAGAGCACCGTACCTTCGTCTTTAGCCTCTCTTCTCGTCTACATCTTAGCAAAAAGCTTTTCCACTCTGTCTGGCAAGGAGAAACTGTGCCAGCACAGAAAACATCTCCCATCGTGTTCTAGAGGCTGCACGGAGGTCTGCCGAGTGTTTTGCAAGAAGAGAAAGAAAGTTGTCCAAAACAGCTTGCAATCGAATGTTCATGTGAATAGAAAAGGCAGGAGAGTGGTCAGGTACTGTTTTCTCTCAGTTGGCAAGCTGCGCACACAATCGCAGTGTTGTACAGCTTGTTTCATCACCTTTGCGAAGTTGCCGCTCTCTCCGGCTCCCGGAGACGAAGAAGCTGCTTCTTCGCGCAAAGACGATTCTGCCGCTCACAGTGCTCTGCTGTGTGCGCCTTCTGCCGAAAGAGGTCCGGGAGCGGTGCTTAGCTCTGAGAAGCACCATAAGTGCTTCTTTAGCCTCTCTTCTCGTCTACATCTTAGCAAAAAGCTTTTCCACTCTGTCTGGCAAGGAGAAACTGTGCCAGCCCAGAAAACATCTCCCATCGTGTTCTAGAGGCTGCACGCAGGTCTGCCGAGTGTTTTGCAAGAAGAGAAAGAAAGTTGTCCAAAACAGCTTGCAATCGAATGTTCATGTGAATAGAAAAGGCAGGAGAGTGGTCAGGTACTGTTTTCTCTCAGTTGGCACGCTACGCACACAATCGCAGTGTTGTACAGCTTGTTTCATCACCTTTGCGAAGTTGCCGCTCTCTCCGGCTCCCGGAGACGAAGAAGCTGCTTCTTCGCGCAAAGACGATTCTGCCGCTCACAGTGCTCTGCGGTGTGCGCCTTCTGCCGAAAGAGCCCCGGGAGCTGTGCTTAGCTCTGAGAAGCACCATACGTGCTTCTTTAGCCTCTCTTCTCGTCTACATCTTAGCAAAAAGCTTTTCCACTCTGTCTGGCAAGGAGAAACTCTGCCAGCACAGAAAACATCTCCCATCGTGTTCTAGAGGCTGCACGCAGGTCTGCCGAGTGTTTTGCAAGAAGAGAAAGAAAGTTGTCCAAAACAGCTTCCAATCGAATGTTCATCTGAATAGAAAAGGCAGGAGAGTGGTCAGGTACTGTTTTCTCTCACTTGGCAAGCTGCGCACACAATCGCAGTGTTGTACAGCTTGTTTCATCACCTTTGCCAAGTTGCCGCTCTCTCCGGCTCCCGGAGACGAAGAAGCTGCTTCTTCGCCCAAAGATGATTCTGCCGCTCACAGTGCTCTGCGGTGTGCGCCTTCTGCCGAAAGAGGCCCGGGAACGGTGCTTAGCTCTGCAGAGCACCGTACCTTCGTCTTTAGCCTCTCTTCTCGTCTACATCTTAGCAAAAAGCTTTTCCACTCTGTCTGGCAAGGAGAAACTGTGCCAGCACAGAAAACATCTCCCATCGTGTTCTAGAGGCTGCACGGAGGTCTGCCAAGTGTTTTGCAAGAAGAGAAAGAAAGTTGTCCAAAACAGCTTGCAATCGAATGTTCATGTGAATAGAAAAGGCAGGAGAGTGGTCAGGTACTGTTTTCTCTCAGTTGGCACGCTGCGCACACAATCGCAGTGTTGTACAGCTTGTTTCATCACCTTTGCCAAGTTGCCGCTCTCTCCGGCTCCCGGAGACGAAGAAGCTGCTTCTTCGCGCAAAGACGATTCTGCCGCTCACAGTGCTCTGCGGTGTGCGCCTTCTGCCGAAAGAGGTCCGGGAGCGGTGCTTAGCTCTGCAGAGCACCGTACCTTTGTCTTTAGCCTCTCTTCTCGTCTACATCTTAGCAAAAAGCTTTTCCACTCTGTCTGGCAAGGAGAAACTGTGCCAGCACAAAAAACATCTCCCATCGTGTTCTAGAGGCTGCACGGAGGTCTGCCGAGTGTTTTGCAAGAAGAGAAAGAAAGTTGTCCAAAACAGCTTGCAATCGAATGTTCATGTGAATAGAAAAGGCAGGAGAGTGGTCAGGTACTGTTTTCTCTCAGTTGGCACGCTGCGCACACAATCGCAGTGTTGCACAGCTTGTTTCATCACCTTTGCGAAGTTGCCGCTCTCTCCGGCTCCCGGAGACGAAGAAGCTGCTTCTTCGCGCAAAGACGATTCTGCCGCTCACAGTGCTCTGCGGTGTGCGCCTTCTGCCGAAAGAGGTCCGGGAGCGGTACTTAGCTCTGCAGAGCACCGTACCTTCGTCTTTAGCCTCTCTTCTCGTCTACATCTTAGCAAAAAGCTTTTCCACTCTGTCTGGCAAGGAGAAACTGTGCCAGCACAGAAAACATCTCCCATCGTGTTCTAGAGGCTGCACGGAGGTCTGCCGAGTGTTTTGCAAGAAGAGAAAGAAAGTTGTCCAAAACAGCTTGCAATCGAATGTTCATGTGAATAGAAAAGGCAGGAGAGTGGTCAGGTACTGTTTTCTCTCAGTTGGCAAGCTGCGAACACAATCGCAGTGTTGTACAGCTTGTTTCATCACCTTTGCGAAGTTGCCGCTCTCTCCGGCTCCCGGAGACGAAGAAGCTGCTTCTTCGCGCAAAGACGATTCTGCCGCTCACAGTGCTCTGCGGTGTGCGCCTTTTGCCGAAAGAGGTCCGGGAGCGGTGCTTAGCTCTGAGAAGCACCATACGTGCTTCTTTAGCCTTTCTTCTCGTCTACATCTTAGCAAAAAGCTTTTCCACTCTGTCTGGCAAGGAGAAACTGTGCCAGCACAGAAAACATCTCCCATCGTGTTCTAGAGGCTGCACGGAGGTCTGCCGAGTGTTTTGCAAGAAGAGAAAGAAAGTTGTCCAAAACAGCTTGCAATCGAATGTTCACGTGAATAGAAAAGGCAGGAGAGTGGTCAGGTACTGTTTTCTCTCAGTTGGCAAGCTGCGCACACAATCGCAGTGTTGTACAGCTTGTTTCATCACCTTTGCGAAGTTGCCGCTCTCTCCGGCTCCCGGAGACGAAGAAGCTGCTTCTTCGCGCAAAGACGATTCTGCCGCTCACAGTGCTCTGCTGTGTGCGCCTTCTGCCGAAAGAGCCCCGGGAGCTGTGCTTAGCTCTGCAGAGGCACCGTACATGCTTCTTTAGCCTCTCTTCTCGTCTACATCTTAGCAAAAAGCTTTTCCACTCTGTCTGGCAAGGAGAAACTGTGCCAGCACAGAAAACATCTCCCATCGTGTTCTAGAGGCTGCACGGAGGTCTGCCGAGTGTTTTGCAAGAAGAGAAAGAAAGTTGTCCAAAACAGCTTGCAATCGAATGTTCATGTGAATAGAAAAGGCAGGAGAGTGGTCAGGTACTGTTTTCTCTCACTTGGCAAGCTGCGCACACAATCGCAGTGTTGTACAGCTTGTTTCATCACCTTTGCGAAGTTGCCGCTCTCTCCGGCTCCCGGAGACGAAGAAGCTGCTTCTTCGCGCAAAGACGATTCTGCCGCTCACAGTGCTCCGCGGTGTGCGCCTTCTGCCGAAAGAGGTCCGGGAGCGGTGCTTAGCTCTGCAGAGCACCGTACCTTCGTCTTTAGCCTCTCTTCTCGTCTACATCTTAGCAAAAAGCTTTTCCACTCTGTCTGGCAAGGAGAAACTGTGCCAGCACAGAAAACATCTCCCATCGTGTTCTAGAGGCTGCACGGAGGTCTGCCGAGTGTTTTGCAAGAAGAGAAAGAAAGTTGTCCAAAACAGCTTGCAATCGAATGTTCATGTGAATAGAAAAGGCAGGAGAGTGGTCAGGTACTGTTTTCTCTCAGTTGGCAAGCTGCGCACACAATCGCAGTGTTGTACAGCTTGTTTCATCACCTTTGCGAAGTTGCCGCTCTCTCCGGCTCCCGGAGACGAAGAAGCTGCTTCTTCGCGCAAAGACGATTCTGCCGCTCACAGTGCTCTGCGGTGTGCGCCTTCTGCCGAAAGACGCCCGGGAGCGGTGCTTAGCTCTGCAGAGCACCGTACCTTCGTCTTTAGCCTCTCTTCTCGTCTACATCTTAGCAAAAAGCTTTTCCACTCTGTCTGGCAAGGAGAAACTGTGCCAGCACAGAAAACATCTCCCATCGTGTTCTAGAGGCTGCACGGAGGTCTGCCGAGTGTTTTGCAAGAAGAGAAAGAAAGTTGTCCAAAACAGCTTGCAATCGAATGTTCATGTGAATAGAAAAGGCAGGAGAGTGGTCAGGTACTGTTTTCTCTCAGTTGGCAAGCTGCGCACACAATCGCAGTGTTGTACAGCTTGTTTCATCACCTTTGCGAAGTTGCCGCTCTCTCCGGCTCCCGGAGACGAAGAAGCTGCTTCTTCGCGCAAAGACGATTCTGCCGCTCACAGTGCTCTGCTGTGTGCGCCTTCTGCCGAAAGAGGCCCGGGAGCGGTGCTTAGCTCTGCAGAGCACCGTACCTTCGTCTTTAGCCTCTCTTCTCGTCTACATCTTAGCAAAAAGCTTTTCCACTCTGTCTGGCAAGGAGAAACTGTGCCAGCACAGAAAACATCTCCCATCGTGTTCTAGAGGCTGCACGGAGGTCTGCCGAGTGTTTTGCAAGAAGAGAAAGAAAGTTGTCCAAAACAGCTTGCAATCGAATGTTCATGTGATTACATAAGGCAGGAGAGAGGTCAGGTACTGTTTTCTCTAATTTGGCATGCTGCGCACACAATCGTAGTGTTGTACAGCTTGTTTCATCACCTTTGCGAAGTTGCCGCTCTCTCCGGCTCCCGGAGACGAAGAAGCTGCTTCTTCGCGCAAAGACGATTCTGCCGCTCACAGTGCTCTGCGGTGTGCGCCTTCTGCCGAAAGAGGTCCGGGAGCGGTGCTTAGCTCTGAGAAGCACCATACGTGCTTCTTTAGCCTCTCTTCTCGTCTACATCTTAGCAAAAAGCTTTTCCACTCTGTCTGGCAAGGAGAAACTGTGCCAGCACAGAAAACATCTCCCATCGTGTTCTAGAGGCTGCACGGAGGTCTGCCGAGTGTTTTGCAAGAAGAGAAAGAAAGTTGTCCAAAACAGCTTGCAATCGAATGTTCATGTGAATAGAAAAGGCAGGAGAGTGGTCAGGTACTGTTTTCTCTCAGTTGGCACGCTGCGCACACAATCGCAGTGTTGTACAGCTTGTTTCATCACCTTTGCGAAGTTGCCGCTCTCTCCGGCTCCCGGAGACGAAGAAGCTGCTTCTTCGCGCAAAGACGATTCTGCCGCTCACAGTGCTCTGCGGTGTGCGCCTTCTGCCGAAAGAGCCCCGGGAGCTGTGCTTAGCTCTGAGAAGCACCATACGTGCTTCTTTAGCCTCTCTTCTCGTCTACATCTTAGCAAAAAGCTTTTCCACTCTGTCTGGCAAGGAGAAACTGTGCCAGCACAGAAAACATCTCCCATCGTGTTCTAGAGGCTGCACGCAGGTCTGCCGAGTGTTTTGCAAGAAGAGAAAGAAAGTTGTCCAAAACAGCTTGCAATCGAATGTTCATGTGAATAGAAAAGGCAGGAGAGTGGTCAGGTACTGTTTTCTCTCAGTTGGCACGCTGCGCACACAATCGCAGTGTTGTACAGCTTGTTTCATCACCTTTGCGAAGTTGCCGCTCTCTCCGGCTCCCGGAGACGAAGAAGCTGCTTCTTCGCGCAAAGACGATTCTGCCGCTCACAGTGCTCTGCGGTGTGCGCCTTCTGCCGAAAGAGCCCCGGGAGCTGTGCTTAGCTCTGAGAAGCACCATACGTGCTTCTTTAGCCTCTCTTCTCGTCTACATCTTAGCAAAAAGCTTTTCCACTCTGTCTGGCAAGGAGAAACTGTGCCAGCACAGAAAACATCTCCCATCGTGTTCTAGAGGCTGCACGCAGGTCTGCCGAGTGTTTTGCAAGAAGAGAAAGAAAGTTGTCCAAAACAGCTTCCAATCGAATGTTCATGTGAATAGAAAAGGCAGCAGAGTGGTCAGGTACTGTTTTCTCTCAGTTGGCAAGCTGCGCACACAATCGCAGTGTTGTACAGCTTGTTTCATCACCTTTGCGAAGTTGCCGCTCTCTCCGGCTCCCGGAGACGAAGAAGCTGCTTCTTCGCACAAAGACGATTCTGCCGCTCACAGTGCTCTGCGGTGTGCGCCTTCTGCCGAAAGAGCCCCGGGAGCTGTGCTTAGCTCTGAGAGGCACCGTACATGCTTCTTTAGCCTCTCTTCTCGTCTACATCTTAGCAAAAAGCTTTTCCACTCTGTCTGGCAAGGAGAAACTGTGCCAGCACAGAAAACATCTCCCATCGTGTTCTAGAGGCTGCACGGAGGTCTGCCGAGTGTTTTGCAAGAAGAGAAAGAAAGTTGTCCAAAACAGCTTGCAATCGAATGTTCATGTGAATAGAAAAGGCAGGAGAGTGGTCAGGTACTGTTTTCTCTCACTTGGCAAGCTGCGCACACAATCGCAGTGTTGTACAGCTTGTTTCATCACCTTTGCGAAGTTGCCGCTCTCTCCGGCTCCCGGAGACGAAGAAGCTGCTTCTTCGCGCAAAGACGATTCTGCCGCTCACAGTGCTCTGCGGTGTGCGCCTTCTGCCGAAAGAGGCCCGGGAGCGGTGCTTAGCTCTGCAGAGCACCGTACCTTCGTCTTTAGCCTCTCTTCTCGTCTACATCTTAGCAAAAAGCTTTTCCACTCTGTCTGGCAAGGAGAAACTGTGCCAGCACAGAAAACATCTCCCATCGTGTTCTAGAGGCTGCACGGAGGTCTGCCGAGTGTTTTGCAAGAAGAGAAAGAAAGTTGTCCAAAACAGCTTGCAATCGAATGTTCATGTGAATAGAAAAGGCAGGAGAGTGCTCAGGTACTGTTTTCTCTCAGTTGGCACGCTGCGCACACAATCGCAGTGTTGTACAGCTTGTTTCATCACCTTTGCGAAGTTGCCGCTCTCTCCGGCTCCCGGAGACGAAGAAGCTGCTTCTTCGCGCAAAGACGATTCTGCCGCTCACAGTGCTCTGCGGTGTGCGCCTTCTGCCGAAAGAGCCCCGGGAGCTGTGCTTAGCTCTGAGAAGCACCATACGTGCTTCTTTAGCCTCTCTTCTCGTCTACATCTTAGCAAAAAGCTTTTCCACTCTGTCTGGCAAGGAGAAACTGTGCCAGCACAGAAAACATCTCCCATCGTGTTCTAGAGGCTGCACGGAGGTCTGCCGAGTGTTTTGCAAGAAGAGAAAGAAAGTTGTCCAAAACAGCTTGCAATCGAATGTTCATGTGAATAGAAAAGGCAGGAGAGTGGTCAGGTACTGTTTTCTCTCAGTTGGCACGCTGCGCACACAATCGCAGTGTTGTACAGCTTGTTTCATCACCTTTGCGAAGTTGCCGCTCTCTCCGGCTCCCGGAGACGAAGAAGCTGCTTCTTCGCGCAAAGACGATTCTGCCGCTCACAGTGCTCTGCGGTGTGCGCCTTCTGCCGAAAGAGCCCCGGGAGCTGTGCTTAGCTCTGAGAAGCACCATACGTGCTTCTTTAGCCTCTCTTCTCGTCTACATCTTAGCAAAAAGCTTTTCCACTCTGTCTGGCAAGGAGAAACTGTGCCAGCACAGAAAACATCTCCCATCGTGTTCTAGAGGCTGCACGCAGGTCTGCCGAGTGTTTTGCAAGAAGAGAAAGAAAGTTGTCCAAAACAGCTTCCAATCGAATGTTCATGTGAATAGAAAAGGCAGCAGAGTGGTCAGGTACTGTTTTCTCTCAGTTGGCAAGCTGCGCACACAATCGCAGTGTTGTACAGCTTGTTTCATCACCTTTGCGAAGTTGCCGCTCTCTCCGGCTCCCGGAGACGAAGAAGCTGCTTCTTCGCACAAAGACGATTCTGCCGCTCACAGTGCTCTGCGGTGTGCGCCTTCTGCCGAAAGAGCCCCGGGAGCTGTGCTTAGCTCTGAGAGGCACCGTACATGCTTCTTTAGCCTCTCTTCTCGTCTACATCTTAGCAAAAAGCTTTTCCACTCTGTCTGGCAAGGAGAAACTGTGCCAGCACAGAAAACATCTCCCATCGTGTTCTAGAGGCTGCACGGAGGTCTGCCGAGTGTTTTGCAAGAAGAGAAAGAAAGTTGTCCAAAACAGCTTGCAATCGAATGTTCATGTGAATAGAAAAGGCAGGAGAGTGGTCAGGTACTGTTTTCTCTCAGTTGGCAAGCTGCGCACACAATCGCAGTGTTGTACAGCTTGTTTCATCACCTTTGCGAAGTTGCCGCTCTCTCCGGCTCCCGGAGACGAAGAAGCTGCTTCTTCGCGCAAAGACGATTCTGCCGCTCACAGTGCTCTGCGGTGTGCGCCTTCTGCCGAAAGAGGCCCGGGAGCGGTGCTTAGCTCTGCAGAGCACCGTACCTTCGTCTTTAGCCTCTCTTCTCGTCTACATCTTAGCAAAAAGCTTTTCCACTCTGTCTGGCAAGGAGAAACTGTGCCAGCACAGAAAACATCTCCCATCGTGTTCTAGAGGCTGCACGGAGGTCTGCCGAGTGTTTTGCAAGAAGAGAAAGAAAGTTGTCCAAAACAGCTTGCAATCGAATGTTCATGTGAATAGAAAAGGCAGGAGAGTGCTCAGGTACTGTTTTCTCTCAGTTGGCAAGCTGCGCACACAATCGCAGTGTTGTACAGCTTGTTTCATCACCTTTGCGAAGTTGCCGCTCTCTCCGGCTCCCGGAGACGAAGAAGCTGCTTCTTCGCGCAAAGACGATTCTGCCGCTCACAGTGCTCTGCGGTGTGCGCCTTCTGCCGAAAGAGCCCCGGGAGCTGTGCTTAGCTCTGAGAAGCACCGTACGTGCTTCTTTAGCCTCTCTTCTCGTCTACATCTTAGCAAAAAGCTTTTCCACTCTGTCTGGCAAGGAGAAACTGTGCCAGCACAGAAAACATCTCCCATCGTGTTTTAGAGGCTGCACGGAGGTCTGCCGAGTGTTTTGCAAGAAGAGAAAGAAAGTTGTCCAAAACAGCTTGCAATCGAATGTTCATGTGAATAGAAAAGGCAGGAGAGTGGTCAGGTACTGTTTTCTCTCAGTTGGCAAGCTGCGCACACAATCGCAGTGTTGTACAGCTTGTTTCATCACCTTTGCGAAGTTGCCGCTCTCTCCGGCTTCCGGAGACGAAGAAGCTGCTTCTTCGCGCAAAGACGATTCTGCCGCTCACAGTGCTCTGCGGTGTGCGCCTTCTGCCGAAAGACGCCCGGGAGCGGTGCTTAGCTCTGCAGAGCACCGTACCTTCGTCTTTAGCCTCTCTTCTCGTCTACATCTTAGCAAAAAGCTTTTCCACTCTGTCTGGCAAGGAGAAACTGCGCCAACACAAAAAACATCTCCCATCGTGTTCTAGAGGCTGCACGGAGGTCTGCCGAGTGTTTTGCAAGAAGAGAAAGAAAGTTGTCCAAAACAGCTTGCAATCGAATGTTCATGTGATTAGAAAAGGCAGGAGAGTGGTCAGGTACTGTTTTCTCTCAGTTGGCACGCTGCGCACACAATCGCAGGGTTGTACAGCTTGTTTCATCACCTTTGCGAAGTTGCCGCTCTCTCCGGCTCCCGGAGACGAAGAAGCTGCTTCTTCGCGCAAAGACGATTCTGCCGCTCACAGTGCTCTGCGGTGTGCGCCTTCTGCCGAAAGAGGTCCGGGAGCGGTGCTTAGCTCTGCAGAGCACCGTACCTTCGTCTTTAGCCTCTCTTCTCGTCTACATCTTAGCAAAAAGCTTTTCCACTCTGTCTGGCAAGGAGAAACTGTGCCAGCACAAAAAACATCTCCCATCGTGTTCTAGAGGCTGCACGGAGGTCTGCCGAGTGTTTTGCAAGAAGAGAAAGAAAGTTGTCCAAAACAGCTTGCAATCGAATGTTCATGTCAATAGAAAAGGCAGGAGAGTGGTCAGGTACTGTTTTCTCTCAGTTGGCAAGCTGCGCACACAATCGCAGTGTTGTACAGCTTGTTTCATCACCTTTGCGAAGTTGCCGCTCTCTCCGGCTCCCGGAGACGAAGAAGCTGCTTCTTCGCGCAAAGACGATTCTGCCGCTCACAGTGCTCTGCGGTGTGCGCCTTCTGCCGAAAGACGCCCGGGAGCGGTGCTTAGCTCTGCAGAGCACCGTACATGCTTCTTTAGCCTCTCTTCTCGTCTACATCTTAGCAAAAAGCTTTTCCACTCTGTCTGGCAAGGAGAAACTGTGCCAGCACAGAAAACATCTCCCATCGTGTTCTAGAGGCTGCACGGAGGTCTGCCGAGTGTTTTGCAAGAAGAGAAAGAAAGTTGTCCAAAACAGCTTGCAATCCAATGTTCATGTGAATAGAAAAGGCAGGAGAGTGGTCAGGTACTGTTTTCTCTCAGTTGGCAAGCTGCGCACACAATCGCAGTGTTGTACAGCTTGTTTCATCACCTTTGCGAAGTTGCCGCTCTCTCCGGCTCCCGGAGACGAAGAAGCTGCTTCTTCGCGCAAAGACGATTCTGCCGCTCACAGTGCTCTGCGGTGTGCGCCTTCTGCCGAAAGAGCCCCGGGAGCTGTGCTTAGCTCTGAGAAGCACCATACGTGCTTCTTTAGCCTCTCTTCTCGTCTACATCTTAGCAAAAAGCTTTTCCACTCTGTCTGGCAAGGAGAAACTGTGCCAGCCCAGAAAACATCTCCCATCGTGTTCTAGAGGCTGCACGGAGGTCTGCCGAGTGTTTTGCAAGAAGAGAAAGAAAGTTGTCCAAAACAGCTTGCAATCGAATGTTCATGTGAATAGAAAAGGCAGGAGAGTGGTCAGGTACTGTTTTCTCTCAGTTGGCACGCTGCGCACACAATCGCAGTGTTGTACAGCTTGTTTCATCACCTTTGCGAAGTTGCCGCTCTCTCCGGCTTCCGGAGACGAAGAAGCTGCTTCTTCGCGCAAAGACGATTCTGCCGCTCACAGTGCTCTGCGGTGTGCGCCTTCTGCCGAAAGACGCCCGGGAGCGGTGCTTAGCTCTGCAGAGCACCGTACCTTCGTCTTTAGCCTCTCTTCTCGTCTACATCTTAGCAAAAAGCTTTTCCACTCTGTCTGGCAAGGAGAAACTGTGCCAGCACAGAAAACATCTCCCATCGTGTTCTAGAGGCTGCACGGAGGTCTGCCGAGTGTTTTGCAAGAAGAGAAAGAAAGTTGTCCAAAACAGCTTGCAATCGTATGTTCATGTGATTACATAAGGCAGGAGAGAGGTCAGGTACTGTTTTCTCTAATTTGGCATGCTGCGCACACAATCGTAGTGTTGTACAGCTTGTTTCATCACCTTTGCGAAGTTGCCGCTCTCTCCGGCTCCCGGAGACGAAGAAGCTGCTTCTTCGCGCAAAGACGATTCTGCCGCTCACAGTGCTCTGCGGTGTGCGCCTTCTGCCGAAAGACGCCCGGGAGCGGTGCTTAGCTCTGAGAAGCACCATACGTGCTTCTTTAGCCTCTCTTCTCGTCTACATCTTAGCAAAAAGCTTTTCCACTCTGTCTGCAAGGAGAAACTGTGCCAGCACAGAAAACATCTCCCATCGTGTTCTAGAGGCTGCACGCAGGTCTGCCGAGTGTTTTGCAAGAAGAGAAAGAAAGTTGTCCAAAACAGCTTGCAATCGAATGTTCATGTGAATAGAAAAGGCAGGAGAGTGGTCAGGTACTGTTTTCTCTCAGTTGGCAAGCTGCGCACACAATCGCAGTGTTGTACAGCTTGTTTCATCACCTTTGCCAAGTTGCCGCTCTCTCCGGCTCCCGGAGACGAAGAAGCTGCTTCTTCGCGCAAAGACGATTCTGCCGCTCACAGTGCTCTGCGGTGTGCGCCTTCTGCCGAAAGAGCCCCGGGAGCTGTGCTTAGCTCTGAGAAGCACCATACGTGCTTCTTTAGCCTCTCTTCTCGTCTACATCTTAGCAAAAAGCTTTTCCACTCTGTCTGGCAAGGAGAAACTGTGCCAGCACAGAAAACATCTCCCATCGTGTTCTAGAGGCTGCACGGAGGTCTGCCGAGTGTTTTGCAAGAAGAGAAAGAAAGTTGTCCAAAACAGCTTGCAATCGAATGTTCATGTGAATAGAAAAGGCAGGAGAGTGGTCAGGTACTGTTTTCTCTCAGTTGGCAAGCTGCGCACACAATCGCAGTGTTGTACAGCTTGTTTCATCACCTTTGCGAAGTTGCCGCTCTCTCCGGCTCCCGGAGACGAAGAAGCTGCTTCTTCGCGCAAAGACGATTCTGCCGCTCACAGTGCTCTGCTGTGTGCGCCTTCTGCCGAAAGAGGCCCGGGAGCGGTGCTTAGCTCTGCAGAGCACCGTACCTTCGTCTTTAGCCTCTCTTCTCGTCTACATCTTAGCAAAAAGCTTTTCCACTCTGTCTGGCAAGGAGAAACTGTGCCAGCACAGAAAACATCTCCCATCGTGTTCTAGAGGCTGCACGGAGGTCTGCCGAGTGTTTTGCAAGAAGAGAAAGAAAGTTGTCCAAAACAGCTTGCAATCGAATGTTCATGTGAATAGAAAAGGCAGGAGAGTGCTCAGGTACTGTTTTCTCTCAGTTGGCACGCTGCGCACACAATCGCAGTGTTGTACAGCTTGTTTCATCACCTTTGCGAAGTTGCCGCTCTCTCCGGCTCCCGGAGACGAAGAAGCTGCTTCTTCGCGCAAAGACGATTCTGCCGCTCACAGTGCTCTGCGGTGTGCGCCTTCTGCCGAAAGAGCCCCGGGAGCTGTGCTTAGCTCTGAGAAGCACCATACGTGCTTCTTTAGCCTCTCTTCTCGTCTACATCTTAGCAAAAAGCTTTTCCACTCTGTCTGGCAAGGAGAAACTGTGCCAGCACAGAAAACATCTCCCATCGTGTTCTAGAGGCTGCACGGAGGTCTGCCGAGTGTTTTGCAAGAAGAGAAAGAAAGTTGTCCAAAACAGCTTGCTATCGAATGTTCATGTGAATAGAAAAGGCAGGAGAGTGGTCAGGTACTGTTTTCTCTCACTTGGCAAGCTGCGCACACAATCGCAGTGTTGTACAGCTTGTTTCATCACCTTTGCGAAGTTGCCGCTCTCTCCGGCTCCCGGAGACGAAGAAGCTGCTTCTTCGCACAAAGACGATTCTGCCGCTCACAGTGCTCTGCGGTGTGCGCCTTCTGCCGAAAGAGCCCCGGGAGCTGTGCTTAGCTCTGAGAGGCACCGTACATGCTTCTTTAGCCTCTCTTCTCGTCTACATCTTAGCAAAAAGCTTTTCCACTCTGTCTGGCAAGGAGAAACTGTGCCAGCACAGAAAACATCTCCCATCGTGTTCTAGAGGCTGCACGGAGGTCTGCCGAGTGTTTTGCAAGAAGAGAAAGAAAGTTGTCCAAAACAGCTTGCAATCGAATGTTCATGTGAATAGAAAAGGCAGGAGAGTGGTCAGGTACTGTTTTCTCTCAGTTGGCAAGCTGCGCACACAATCGCAGTGTTGTACAGCTTGTTTCATCACCTTTGCGAAGTTGCCGCTCTCTCCGGCTCCCGGAGACGAAGAAGCTGCTTCTTCGCGCAAAGACGATTCTGCCGCTCACAGTGCTCTGCGGTGTGCGCCTTCTGCCGAAAGAGGCCCGGGAGCGGTGCTTAGCTCTGCAGAGCACCGTACCTTCGTCTTTAGCCTCTCTTCTCGTCTACATCTTAGCAAAAAGCTTTTCCACTCTGTCTGGCAAGGAGAAACTGTGCCAGCACAGAAAACATCTCCCATCGTGTTCTAGAGGCTGCACGCAGGTCTGCCGAGTGTTTTGCAAGAAGAGAAAGAAAGTTGTCCAAAACAGCTTGCAATCGAATGTTCATGTGAATAGAAAAGGCAGGAGAGTGGTCAGGTACTGTTTTCTCTCAGTTGGCAAGCGGCGCACACAATCGCAGTGTTGTACAGCTTGTTTCATCACCTTTGCGAAGTTGCCGCTCTCTCCGGCTCCCGGAGACGAAGAAGCTGCTTCTTCGCGCAAAGACGATTCTGCCGCTCACAGTGCTCTGCGGTGTGCGCCTTCTGCCGAAAGAGCCCCGGGAGCTGTGCTTAGCTCTGAGAAGCACCGTACGTGCTTCTTTAGCCTCTCTTCTCGTCTACATCTTAGCAAAAAGCTTTTCCACTCTGTCTGGCAAGGAGAAACTGTGCCAGCACAGAAAACATCTCCCATCGTGTTCTAGAGGCTGCACGGAGGTCTGCCGAGTGTTTTGCAAGAAGAGAAAGAAAGTTGTCCAAAACAGCTTGCAATCGAATGTTCACGTGAATAGAAAAGGCAGGAGAGTGGTCAGGTACTGTTTTCTCTCAGTTGGCAAGCTGCGCACACAATCGCAGTGTTGTACAGCTTGTTTCATCACCTTTGCCAAGTTGCCGCTCTCTCCGGCTTCCGGAGACGAAGAAGCTGCTTCTTCGCGCAAAGACGATTCTGCCGCTCACAGTGCTCTGCGGTGTGCGCCTTCTGCCGAAAGACGCCCGGGAGCGGTGCTTAGCTCTGCAGAGCACCGTACCTTCGTCTTTAGCCTCTCTTCTCGTCTACATCTTAGCAAAAAGCTTTTCCACTCTGTCTGGCAAGGAGAAACTGCGCCAACACAAAAAACATCTCCCATCGTGTTCTAGAGGCTGCACGGAGGTCTGCCGAGTGTTTTGCAAGAAGAGAAAGAAAGTTGTCCAAAACAGCTTGCAATCGAATGTTCATGTGAATAGAAAAGGCAGGAGAGTGGTCAGGTACTGTTTTCTCTCAGTTGGCACGCTGCGCACACAATGGCAGGGTTGTACAGCTTGTTTCATCACCTTTGCGAAGTTGCCGCTCTCTCCGGCTCCCGGAGACGAAGAAGCTGCTTCTTCGCGCAAAGACGATTCTGCCGCTCACAGTGCTCTGCGGTGTGCGCCTTCTGCCGAAAGAGGTCCGGGAGCGGTGCTTAGCTCTGCAGAGCACCGTACCTTCGTCTTTAGCCTCTCTTCTCGTCTACATCTTAGCAAAAAGCTTTTCCACTCTGTCTGGCAAGGAGAAACTGTGCCAGCACAAAAAACATCTCCCATCGTGTTCTAGAGGCTGCACGGAGGTCTGCCGAGTGTTTTGCAAGAAGAGAAAGAAAGTTGTCCAAAACAGCTTGCAATCGAATGTTCATGTGAATAGAAAAGGCAGGAGAGTGGTCAGGTACTGTTTTCTCTCAGTTGGCAAGCTGCGCACACAATCGCAGTGTTGTACAGCTTGTTTCATCACCTTTGCGAAGTTGCCGCTCTCTCCGGCTCCCGGAGACGAAGAAGCTGCTTCTTCGCGCAAAGACGATTCTGCCGCTCACAGTGCTCTGCGGTGTGCGCCTTCTGCCGAAAGACGCCCGGGAGCGGTGCTTAGCTCTGCAGAGCACCGTACATGCTTCTTTAGCCTCTCTTCTCGTCTACATCTTAGCAAAAAGCTTTTCCACTCTGTCTGGCAAGGAGAAACTGTGCCAGCACAGAAAACATCTCCCATCGTGTTCTAGAGGCTGCACGGAGGTCTGCCGAGTGTTTTGCAAGAAGAGAAAGAAAGTTGTCCAAAACAGCTTGCAATCGAATGTTCATGTGAATAGAAAAGGCAGGAGAGTGGTCAGGTACTGTTTTCTCTCAGTTGGCAAGCTGCGCACACAATCGCAGTGTTGTACAGCTTGTTTCATCACCTTTGCCAAGTTGCCGCTCTCTCCGGCTTCCGGAGACGAAGAAGCTGCTTCTTCGCGCAAAGACGATTCTGCCGCTCACAGTGCTCTGCGGTGTGCGCCTTCTGCCGAAAGACGCCCGGGAGCGGTGCTTAGCTCTGCAGAGCACCGTACCTTCGTCTTTAGCCTCTCTTCTCGTCTACATCTTAGCAAAAAGCTTTTCCACTCTGTCTGGCAAGGAGAAACTGCGCCAACACAAAAAACATCTCCCATCGTGTTCTAGAGGCTGCACGGAGGTCTGCCGAGTGTTTTGCAAGAAGAGAAAGAAAGTTGTCCAAAACAGCTTGCAATCGAATGTTCATGTGATTAGAAAAGGCAGGAGAGTGGTCAGGTACTGTTTTCTCTCAGTTGGCACGCTGCGCACACAATCGCAGGGTTGTACAGCTTGTTTCATCACCTTTGCGAAGTTGCCGCTCTCTCCGGCTCCCGGAGACGAAGAAGCTGCTTCTTCGCGCAAAGACGATTCTGCCGCTCACAGTGCTCTGCGGTGTGCGCCTTCTGCCGAAAGAGGTCCGGGAGCGGTGCTTAGCTCTGCAGAGCACCGTACCTTCGTCTTTAGCCTCTCTTCTCGTCTACATCTTAGCAAAAAGCTTTTCCACTCTGTCTGGCAAGGAGAAACTGTGCCAGCACAAAAAACATCTCCCATCGTGTTCTAGAGGCTGCACGGAGGTCTGCCGAGTGTTTTGCAAGAAGAGAAAGAAAGTTGTCCAAAACAGCTTGCAATCGAATGTTCATGTCAATAGAAAAGGCAGGAGAGTGGTCAGGTACTGTTTTCTCTCAGTTGGCAAGCTGCGCACACAATCGCAGTGTTGTACAGCTTGTTTCATCACCTTTGCGAAGTTGCCGCTCTCTCCGGCTCCCGGAGACGAAGAAGCTGCTTCTTCGCGCAAAGACGATTCTGCCGCTCACAGTGCTCTGCGGTGTGCGCCTTCTGCCGAAAGACGCCCGGGAGCGGTGCTTAGCTCTGCAGAGCACCGTACATGCTTCTTTAGCCTCTCTTCTCGTCTACATCTTAGCAAAAAGCTTTTCCACTCTGTCTGGCAAGGAGAAACTGTGCCAGCACAGAAAACATCTCCCATCGTGTTCTAGAGGCTGCACGGAGGTCTGCCGAGTGTTTTGCAAGAAGAGAAAGAAAGTTGTCCAAAACAGCTTGCAATCCAATGTTCATGTGAATAGAAAAGGCAGGAGAGTGGTCAGGTACTGTTTTCTCTCAGTTGGCAAGCTGCGCACACAATCGCAGTGTTGTACAGCTTGTTTCATCACCTTTGCGAAGTTGCCGCTCTCTCCGGCTCCCGGAGACGAAGAAGCTGCTTCTTCGCGCAAAGACGATTCTGCCGCTCACAGTGCTCTGCGGTGTGCGCCTTCTGCCGAAAGAGCCCCGGGAGCTGTGCTTAGCTCTGAGAAGCACCATACGTGCTTCTTTAGCCTCTCTTCTCGTCTACATCTTAGCAAAAAGCTTTTCCACTCTGTCTGGCAAGGAGAAACTGTGCCAGCCCAGAAAACATCTCCCATCGTGTTCTAGAGGCTGCACGGAGGTCTGCCGAGTGTTTTGCAAGAAGAGAAAGAAAGTTGTCCAAAACAGCTTGCAATCGAATGTTCATGTGAATAGAAAAGGCAGGAGAGTGGTCAGGTACTGTTTTCTCTCAGTTGGCACGCTGCGCACACAATCGCAGTGTTGTACAGCTTGTTTCATCACCTTTGCGAAGTTGCCGCTCTCTCCGGCTTCCGGAGACGAAGAAGCTGCTTCTTCGCGCAAAGACGATTCTGCCGCTCACAGTGCTCTGCGGTGTGCGCCTTCTGCCGAAAGACGCCCGGGAGCGGTGCTTAGCTCTGCAGAGCACCGTACCTTCGTCTTTAGCCTCTCTTCTCGTCTACATCTTAGCAAAAAGCTTTTCCACTCTGTCTGGCAAGGAGAAACTGTGCCAGCACGGAAAACATCTCCCATCGTGTTCTAGAGGCTGCACGGAGGTCTGCCGAGTGTTTTGCAAGAAGAGAAAGAAAGTTGTCCAAAACAGCTTGCAATCGTATGTTCATGTGATTACATAAGGCAGGAGAGAGGTCAGGTACTGTTTTCTCTAATTTGGCATGCTGCGCACACAATCGTAGTGTTGTACAGCTTGTTTCATCACCTTTGCGAAGTTGCCGCTCTCTCCGGCTCCCGGAGACGAAGAAGCTGCTTCTTCGCGCAAAGACGATTCTGCCGCTCACAGTGCTCTGCGGTGTGCACCTTCTGCCGAAAGAGCCCCGGGAGCTGTGCTTAGCTCTGAGAAGCACCATACGTGCTTCTTTAGCCTCTCTTCTCGTCTACATCTTAGCAAAAAGCTTTTCCACTCTGTCTGGCAAGGAGAAACTGTGCCAGCCCAGAAAACATCTCCCATCGTGTTCTAGAGGCTGCACGGAGGTCTGCCGAGTGTTTTGCAAGAAGAGAAAGAAAGTTGTCCAAAACAGCTTGCAATCGAATGTTCATGTGAATAGAAAAGGCAGGAGAGTGGTCAGGTACTGTTTTCTCTCAGTTGGCAAGCTGCGCACACAATCGCAGTGTTGTACAGCTTGTTTCATCACCTTTGCGAAGTTGCCGCTCTCTCCGGCTCCCGGAGACGAAGAAGCTGCTTCTTCGCGCAAAGACGATTCTGCCGCTCACAGTGCTCTGCTGTGTGCGCCTTCTGCCGAAAGAGGCCCGGGAGCGGTGCTTAGCTCTGCAGAGCACCGTACCTTCGTCTTTAGCCTCTCTTCTCGTCTACATCTTAGCAAAAAGCTTTTCCACTCTGTCTGGCAAGGAGAAACTGTGCCAGCACAGAAAACATCTCCCATCGTGTTCTAGAGGCTGCACGGAGGTCTGCCGAGTGTTTTGCAAGAAGAGAAAGAAAGTTGTCCAAAACAGCTTGCAATCGAATGTTCATGTGAATAGAAAAGGCAGGAGAGTGCTCAGGTACTGTTTTCTCTCAGTTGGCACGCTGCGCACACAATCGCAGTGTTGTACAGCTTGTTTCATCACCTTTGCGAAGTTGCCGCTCTCTCCGGCTCCCGGAGACGAAGAAGCTGCTTCTTCGCGCAAAGACGATTCTGCCGCTCACAGTGCTCTGCGGTGTGCGCCTTCTGCCGAAAGAGCCCCGGGAGCTGTGCTTAGCTCTGAGAAGCACCATACGTGCTTCTTTAGCCTCTCTTCTCGTCTACATCTTAGCAAAAAGCTTTTCCACTCTGTCTGGCAAGGAGAAACTGTGCCAGCCCAGAAAACATCTCCCATCGTGTTCTAGAGGCTGCACGGAGGTCTGCCGAGTGTTTTGCAAGAAGAGAAAGAAAGTTGTCCAAAACAGCTTGCAATCGAATGTTCATGTGAATAGAAAAGGCAGGAGAGTGGTCAGGTACTGTTTTCTCTCAGTTGGCAAGCTGCGCACACAATCGCAGTGTTGTACAGCTTGTTTCATCACCTTTGCGAAGTTGCCGCTCTCTCCGGCTCCCGGAGACGAAGAAGCTGCTTCTTCGCACAAAGACGATTCTGCCGCTCACAGTGCTCTGCGGTGTGCGCCTTCTGCCGAAAGAGCCCCGGGAGCTGTGCTTAGCTCTGAGAGGCACCGTACATGCTTCTTTAGCCTCTCTTCTCGTCTACATCTTAGCAAAAAGCTTTTCCACTCTGTCTGGCAAGGAGAAACTGTGCCAGCACAGAAAACATCTCCCATCGTGTTCTAGAGGCTGCACGGAGGTCTGCCGAGTGTTTTGCAAGAAGAGAAAGAAAGTTGTCCAAAACAGCTTGCAATCGAATGTTCATGTGAATAGAAAAGGCAGGAGAGTGGTCAGGTACTGTTTTCTCTCAGTTGGCAAGCTGCGCACACAATCGCAGTGTTGTACAGCTTGTTTCATCACCTTTGCGAAGTTGCCGCTCTCTCCGGCTCCCGGAGACGAAGAAGCTGCTTCTTCGCGCAAAGACGATTCTGCCGCTCACAGTGCTCTGCGGTGTGCGCCTTCTGCCGAAAGAGGCCCGGGAGCGGTGCTTAGCTCTGCAGAGCACCGTACCTTCGTCTTTAGCCTCTCTTCTCGTCTACATCTTAGCAAAAAGCTTTTCCACTCTGTCTGGCAAGGAGAAACTGTGCCAGCACAGAAAACATCTCCCATCGTGTTCTAGAGGCTGCACGCAGGTCTGCCGAGTGTTTTGCAAGAAGAGAAAGAAAGTTGTCCAAAACAGCTTGCAATCGAATGTTCATGTGAATAGAAAAGGCAGGAGAGTGGTCAGGTACTGTTTTCTCTCAGTTGGCAAGCGGCGCACACAATCGCAGTGTTGTACAGCTTGTTTCATCACCTTTGCGAAGTTGCCGCTCTCTCCGGCTCCCGGAGACGAAGAAGCTGCTTCTTCGCGCAAAGACGATTCTGCCGCTCACAGTGCTCTGCGGTGTGCGCCTTCTGCCGAAAGAGCCCCGGGAGCTGTGCTTAGCTCTGAGAAGCACCGTACGTGCTTCTTTAGCCTCTCTTCTCGTCTACATCTTAGCAAAAAGCTTTTCCACTCTGTCTGGCAAGGAGAAACTGTGCCAGCACAGAAAACATCTCCCATCGTGTTCTAGAGGCTGCACGGAGGTCTGCCGAGTGTTTTGCAAGAAGAGAAAGAAAGTTGTCCAAAACAGCTTGCAATCGAATGTTCACGTGAATAGAAAAGGCAGGAGAGTGGTCAGGTACTGTTTTCTCTCAGTTGGCAAGCTGCGCACACAATCGCAGTGTTGTACAGCTTGTTTCATCACCTTTGCCAAGTTGCCGCTCTCTCCGGCTTCCGGAGACGAAGAAGCTGCTTCTTCGCGCAAAGACGATTCTGCCGCTCACAGTGCTCTGCGGTGTGCGCCTTCTGCCGAAAGACGCCCGGGAGCGGTGCTTAGCTCTGCAGAGCACCGTACCTTCGTCTTTAGCCTCTCTTCTCGTCTACATCTTAGCAAAAAGCTTTTCCACTCTGTCTGGCAAGGAGAAACTGCGCCAACACAAAAAACATCTCCCATCGTGTTCTAGAGGCTGCACGGAGGTCTGCCGAGTGTTTTGCAAGAAGAGAAAGAAAGTTGTCCAAAACAGCTTGCAATCGAATGTTCATGTGAATAGAAAAGGCAGGAGAGTGGTCAGGTACTGTTTTCTCTCAGTTGGCACGCTGCGCACACAATGGCAGGGTTGTACAGCTTGTTTCATCACCTTTGCGAAGTTGCCGCTCTCTCCGGCTCCCGGAGACGAAGAAGCTGCTTCTTCGCGCAAAGACGATTCTGCCGCTCACAGTGCTCTGCGGTGTGCGCCTTCTGCCGAAAGAGGTCCGGGAGCGGTGCTTAGCTCTGCAGAGCACCGTACCTTCGTCTTTAGCCTCTCTTCTCGTCTACATCTTAGCAAAAAGCTTTTCCACTCTGTCTGGCAAGGAGAAACTGTGCCAGCACAAAAAACATCTCCCATCGTGTTCTAGAGGCTGCACGGAGGTCTGCCGAGTGTTTTGCAAGAAGAGAAAGAAAGTTGTCCAAAACAGCTTGCAATCGAATGTTCATGTCAATAGAAAAGGCAGGAGAGTGGTCAGGTACTGTTTTCTCTCAGTTGGCAAGCTGCGCACACAATCGCAGTGTTGTACAGCTTGTTTCATCACCTTTGCGAAGTTGCCGCTCTCTCCGGCTCCCGGAGACGAAGAAGCTGCTTCTTCGCGCAAAGACGATTCTGCCGCTCACAGTGCTCTGCGGTGTGCGCCTTCTGCCGAAAGACGCCCGGGAGCGGTGCTTAGCTCTGCAGAGCACCGTACATGCTTCTTTAGCCTCTCTTCTCGTCTACATCTTAGCAAAAAGCTTTTCCACTCTGTCTGGCAAGGAGAAACTGTGCCAGCACAGAAAACATCTCCCATCGTGTTCTAGAGGCTGCACGGAGGTCTGCCGAGTGTTTTGCAAGAAGAGAAAGAAAATTGTCCAAAACAGCTTGCAATCCAATGTTCATGTGAATAGAAAAGGCAGGAGAGTGGTCAGGTACTGTTTTCTCTCAGTTGGCAAGCTGCGCACACAATCGCAGTGTTGTACAGCTTGTTTCATCACCTTTGCGAAGTTGCCGCTCTCTCCGGCTCCCGGAGACGAAGAAGCTGCTTCTTCGCGCAAAGACGATTCTGCCGCTCACAGTGCTCTGCGGTGTGCGCCTTCTGCCGAAAGAGCCCCGGGAGCTGTGCTTAGCTCTGAGAAGCACCATACGTGCTTCTTTAGCCTCTCTTCTCGTCTACATCTTAGCAAAAAGCTTTTCCACTCTGTCTGGCAAGGAGAAACTGTGCCAGCCCAGAAAACATCTCCCATCGTGTTCTAGAGGCTGCACGGAGGTCTGCCGAGTGTTTTGCAAGAAGAGAAAGAAAGTTGTCCAAAACAGCTTGCAATCGAATGTTCATGTGAATAGAAAAGGCAGGAGAGTGGTCAGGTACTGTTTTCTCTCAGTTGGCACGCTGCGCACACAATCGCAGTGTTGTACAGCTTGTTTCATCATCTTTGCGAAGTTGCCGCTCTCTCCGGCTTCCGGAGACGAAGAAGCTGCTTCTTCGCGCAAAGACGATTCTGCCGCTCACAGTGCTCTGCGGTGTGCGCCTTCTGCCGAAAGACGCCCGGGAGCGGTGCTTAGCTCTGCAGAGCACCGTACCTTCGTCTTTAGCCTCTCTTCTCGTCTACATCTTAGCAAAAAGCTTTTCCACTCTGTCTGGCAAGGAGAAACTGTGCCAGCACAGAAAACATCACCCATCGTGTTCTAGAGGCTGCACGGAGGTCTGCCGAGTGTTTTGCAAGAAGAGAAAGAAAGTTGTCCAAAACAGCTTGCAATCGAATGTTCATGTGAATAGAAAAGGCAGGAGAGTGGTCAGGTACTGTTTTCTCTCAGTTGGCAAGCTGCGCACACAATCGCAGTGTTGTACAGCTTGTTTCATCACCTTTGCCAAGTTGCCGCTCTCTCCGGCTCCCGGAGACGAAGAAGCTGCTTCTTCGCGCAAAGACGATTCTGCCGCTCACAGTGCTCTGCTGTGTGCGCCTTCTGCCGAAAGAGGTCCGGGAGCGGTGCTTAGCTCTGAGAAGCACCATAAGTGCTTCTTTAGCCTCTCTTCTCGTCTACATCTTAGCAAAAAGCTTTTCCACTCTGTCTGGCAAGGAGAAACTCTGCCAGCACAGAAAACATCTCCCATCGTGTTCTAGAGGCTGCACGCAGGTCTGCCGAGTGTTTTGCAAGAAGAGAAAGAAAGTTGTCCAAAACAGCTTGCAATCGAATGTTCATCTGAATAGAAAAGGCAGGAGAGTGGTCAGGTACTGTTTTCTCTCAGTTGGCACGCTACGCACACAATCGCAGTGTTGTACAGCTTGTTTCATCACCTTTGCGAAGTTGCCGCTCTCTCCGGCTCCCGGAGACGAAGAAGCTGCTTCTTCGCGCAAAGACGATTCTGCCGCTCACAGTGCTCTGCGGTGTGCGCCTTCTGCCGAAAGAGCCCCGGGAGCTGTGCTTAGCTCTGAGAAGCACCTTACGTGCTTTTTTAGCCTCTCTTCTCGTCTACATCTTAGCAAAAAGCTTTTCCACTCTGTCTGGCAAGGAGAAACTCTGCCAGCACAGAAAACATCTCCCATCGTGTTCTAGAGGCTGCACGGAGGTCTGCCGAGTGTTTTGCAAGAAGAGAAAGAAAGTTGTCCAAAACAGCTTGCAATCGAATGTTCATGTGAATAGAAAAGGCAGGAGAGTGGTCAGGTACTGTTTTCTCTCAGTTGGCAAGCTGCGCACACAATCGCAGTGTTGTACAGCTTGTTTCATCACCTTTGCGAAGTTGCCGCTCTCTCCGGCTCCCGGAGACGAAGAAGCTGCTTCTTCGCGCAAAGACGATTCTGCCGCTCACAGTTCTCTGCTGTGTGCGCCTTCTGCCGAAAGAGCCCCTGGAGCGGTGCTTAGCTCTGAGAAGCACCATACGTGCTTCTTTAGCCTCTCTTCTCGTCTACATATTAGCAAAAATCTTTTCCACTCTGTCTGGCAAGGAGAAACTGTGCCAGCACAGAAAACATCTCCCATCGTGTTCTAGAGGCTGCACGGAGGTCTGCCGAGTGTTTTGCAAGAAGAGAAAGAAAGTTGTCCAAAACAGCTTGCAATCGAATGTTCATGTGATTACATAAGGCAGGAGAGTGGTCAGGTACTGTTTTCTCTAATTTGGCATGCTGCGCACACAATCGCAGTGTTGTACAGCTTGTTTCATCACCTTTGCGAAGTTGCCGCTCTCTCCGGCTCCCGGAGACGAAGAAGCTGCTTCTTCGCGCAAAGACGATTCTGCCGCTCACAGTGCTCTGCGGTGTGCGCCTTCTGCCGAAAGACGCCCGGGAGCGGTGCTTAGCTCTGCAGAGCACCGTACCTTCGTCTTTAGCCTCTCTTCTCGTCTACATCTTAGCAAAAAGCTTTTCCACACTGTCTGGCAAGGAGAAACTGTGCCAGCACAGAAAACATCTCCAATCGTGTTCTAGAGGCTGCACGGAGGTCTGCCGAGTGTTTTGCAAGAAGAGAAAGAAAGTTGTCCAAAACAGCTTGCAATCGAATGTTCATGTGAATAGAAAAGGCAGGAGAGTGGTCAGGTACTGTTTTCTCTCAGTTGGCAAGCTGCGCACACAATCGCAGTGTTGTACAGCTTGTTTCATCACCTTTGCCAAGTTGCCGCTCTCTCCGGCTCCCGGAGACGAAGAAGCTGCTTCTTCGCGCAAAGACGATTCTGCCGCTCCCAGTGCTCTGCGGTGTGCGCCTTCTGCCGAAAGAGGTCCGGGAGCGGTGCTTAGCTCTGAGAGGCACCGTACATGCTTCTTTAGCCTCTCTTCTCGTCTACATCTTAGCAAAAAGCTTTTCCACTCTGTCTGGCAAGGAGAAACTGTGCCAGCACAGAAAACATCTCCCATCGTGTTCTAGAGGCTGCACGGTGGTCTGCCGAGTGTTTTGCAAGAAGAGAAAGAAAGTTGTCCAAAACAGCTTGCAATGAATGTTCATGTCAATAGAAAAGGCAGGAGAGTGGTCAGGTACTGTTTTCTCTCAGTTGGCAAGCTGCGCACACAATCGCAGTGTTGTACAGCTTGTTTCATCACCTTTGCGAAGTTGCCGCTCTCTCCGGCTCCCGGAGACGAAGAAGCTGCTTCTTCGCGCAAAGACGATTCTGCCGCTCACAGTGCTCTGCGGTGTGCGCCTTCTGCCGAAAGAGCCCCGGGAGCTGTGCTTAGCTCTGAGAAGCACCATACGTGCTTCTTTAGCCTCTCTTCTCGTCTACATCTTAGCAAAAAGCTTTTCCACTCTGTCTGGCAAGGAGAAACTGTGCCAGCACAAAAAACATCTCCCATCGTGTTCTAGAGGCTGCACGCAGGTCTGCCGAGTGTTTTGCAAGAAGAGAAAGAAAGTTGTCCAAAACAGCTTGCAATCGAATGTTCATGTGAATAGAAAAGGCAGGAGAGTGGTCAGGTACTGTTTTCTCTCAGTTGGCAAGCTGCGAACACAATCGCAGTGTTGTACAGCTTGTTTCATCACCTTTGCCAAGTTGCCGCTCTCTCCGGCTCCCGGAGACGAAGAAGCTGCTTCTTCGCGCAAAGACGATTCTGCCGCTCACAGTGCTCTGCGGTGTGCGCCTTCTGCCGAAAGAGGTCCGGGAGCGGTGCTTAGCTCTGAGAAGCACCATACGTGCTTCTTTAGCCTTTCTTCTCGTCTACATCTTAGCAAAAAGCTTTTCCACTCTGTCTGGCAAGGAGAAACTCTGCCAGCACAGAAAACATCTCCCATCGTGTTCTAGAGGCTGCACGGAGGTCTGCCGAGTGTTTTGCAAGAAGAGAAAGAAAGTTGTCCAAAACAGCTTGCAATCGAATGTTCATGTGAATAGAAAAGGCAGGAGAGTGGTCAGGTACTGTTTTCTCTCAGTTGGCAAGCTGCGCACACAATCGCAGTGTTGTACAGCTTGTTTCATCACCTTTGCCAAGTTGCCGCTCTCTCCGGCTCCCGGAGACGAAGAAGCGGCTTCTTCGCGCAAAGACGATTCTGCCGCTCACAGTGCTCTGCGGTGTGCGCCTTCTGCCGAAAGAGGTCCGGGAGCGGTGCTTAGCTCTGCAGAGCACCGTACCTTCGTCTTTAGCCTCTCTTCTCGTCTACATCTTAGCAAAAAGCTTTTCCACTCTGTCTGGCAAGGAGAAACTGTGCCAGCACAGAAAACATCTCCCATCGTGTTCTAGAGGCTGCACGGAGGTCTGCCGAGTGTTTTGCAAGAAGAGAAAGAAAGTTGTCCAAAACAGCTTGCAATCGAATGTTCATGTGAATAGAAAAGGCAGGAGAGTGGTCAGGTACTGTTTTCTCTCAGTTGGCAAGATGCGCACACAATCGCGGTGTTGTACAGCTTGTTTCATCACCTTTGCGAAGTTGCCGCTCTCTCCGGCTCCCGGAGACGAAGAAGCTGCTTCTTCGCGCAAAGACGATTCTGCCGCTCACAGTGCTCTGCGGTGTGCGCCTTCTGCCGAAAGAGCCCCGGGAGCGGTGCTTAGCTCTGAGAAGCACCATACGTGCTTCTTTAGCCTCTCTTCTCGTCTACATCTTAGCAAAAATCTTTTCCACTCTGTCTGGCAAGGAGAAACTGTGCCAGCACAGAAAACATCTCCCATCGTGTTCTAGAGGCTGCACGGAGGTCTGCCGAGTGTTTTGCAAGAAGAGAAAGAAAGTTGTCCAAAACAGCTTGCAATCGAATGTTCATGTGATTACATAAGGCAGGAGAGCGGTCAGGTACTGTTTTCTCTAATTTGGCATGCTGCGCACACAATCGCAGTGTTGTACAGCTTGTTTCATCACCTTTGCCAAGTTGCCGCTCTCTCCGGCTCCCGGAGACGAAGAAGCTGCTTCTTCGCGCAAAGACGATTCTGCCGCTCACAGTGCTCTGCGGTGTGCGCCTTCTGCCGAAAGACGCCCGGGAGCGGTGCTTAGCTCTGCAGAGCACCGTACCTTCGTCTTTAGCCTCTCTTCTCGTCTACATCTTAGCAAAAAGCTTTTCCACACTGTCTGGCAAGGAGAAACTGTGCCAGCACAGAAAACATCTCCCATCGTGTTCTAGAGGCTGCACGGAGGTCTGCCGAGTGTTTTGCAAGAAGAGAAAGAAAGTTGTCCAAAACAGCTTCCAATCGAATGTTCATGTGAATAGAAAAGGCAGGAGAGTGGTCAGGTACTGTTTTCTCTCACTTGGCAAGCTGCGCACACAATCGCAGTGTTGTACAGCTTGTTTCATCACCTTTGCCAAGTTGCCGCTCTCTCCGGCTCCCGGAGACGAAGAAGCTGCTTCTTCGCGCAAAGACGATTCTGCCGCTCACAGTGCTCTGCGGTGTGCGCCTTCTGCCGAAAGAGGTCCGGGAGCGGTGCTTAGCTCTGCAGAGCACCGTACCTTCGTCTTTAGCCTCTCTTCTCGTCTACATCTTAGCAAAAAGCTTTTCCACTCTGTCTGGCAAGGAGAAACTGTGCCAGCACAAAAAACATCTCCCATCGTGTTCTAGAGGCTGCACGCAGGTCTGCCGAGTGTTTTGCAAGAAGAGAAAGAAAGTTGTCCAAAACAGCTTGCAATCGAATGTTCATGTGAATAGAAAAGGCAGGAGAGTGGTCAGGTACTGTTTTCTCTCAGTTGGCAAGCTGCGCACACAATCGCAGTGTTGTACAGCTTGTTTCATCACCTTTGCGAAGTTGCCGCTCTCTCCGGCTCCCGGAGACGAAGAAGCTGCTTCTTCGCGCAAAGACGATTCTGCCGCTCACAGTGCTCTGCGGTGTGCGCCTTCTGCCGAAAGAGGCCCGGGAGCGGTGCTTAGCTCTGCAGAGCACCGTACCTTCGTCTTTAGCCTCTCTTCTCGTCTACATCTTAGCAAAAAGCTTTTCCACTCTGTCTGGCAAGGAGAAACTGTGCCAGCACAGAAAACATCTCCCATCGTGTTCTAGAGGCTGCACGGAGGTCTGCCGAGTGTTTTGCAAGAAGAGAAAGAAAGTTGTCCAAAACAGCTTGCAATCGAATGTTCATGTGAATAGAAAAGGCAGGAGAGTGGTCAGGTACTGTTTTCTCTCAGTTGGCAAGCTGCGCACACAATCGCGGTGTTGTACAGCTTGTTTCATCACCTTTGCGAAGTTGCCGCTCTCTCCGGCTCCCGGAGACGAAGAAGCTGCTTCTTCGCGCAAAGACGATTCTGCCGCTCACAGTGCTCTGCTGTGTGCGCCTTCTGCCGAAAGAGGTCCGGGAGCGGTGCTTAGCTCTGAGAAGCACCATACGTGCTTCTTTAGCCTCTCTTCTCGTCTACATCTTAGCAAAAAGCTTTTCCACTCTGTCTGGCAAGGAGAAACTGTGCCAGCACAGAAAACATCTCCAATCGTGTTCTAGAGGCTGCACGCAGGTCTGCCGAGTGTTTTGCAAGAAGAGAAAGAAAGTTGTCCAAAACAGCTTGCAATCGAATGTTCATGTGAATAGAAAAGGCAGGAGAGTGGTCAGGTACTGTTTTCTCTCACTTGGCAAGCTGCGCACACAATCGCAGTGTTGTACAGCTTGTTTCATCACCTTTGCGAAGTTGCCGCTCTCTCCGGCTCCCGGAGACGAAGAAGCTGCTTCTTCGCGCAAAGACGATTCTGCCGCTCACAGTGCTCTGCGGTGTGCGCCTTCTGCCGAAAGACGCCCGGGAGCGGTGCTTAGCTCTGCAGAGCACCGTACCTTCGTCTTTAGCCTCTCTTCTCGTCTACATCTTAGCAAAAAGCTTTTCCACTCTGTCTGGCAAGGAGAAACTGTGCCAGCACAGAAAACATCTCCCATCGTGTTCTAGAGGCTGCACGGAGGTCTGCCGAGTGTTTTGCAAGAAGAGAAAGAAAGTTGTCCAAAACAGCTTGCAATCGAATGTTCATGTGAATAGAAAAGGCAGGAGAGTGGTCAGGTACTGTTTTCTCTCAGTTGGCACGCTGCGCACACAATCGCAGTGTTGTACAGCTTGTTTCATCACCTTTGCGAAGTTGCCGCTCTCTCCGGCTCCCGGAGACGAAGAAGCTGCTTCTTCGCGCAAAGACGATTCTGCCGCTCACAGTGCTCTGCGGTGTGCGCCTTCTGCCGAAAGAGCCCCGGGAGCTGTGCTTAGCTCTGAGAAGCACCATACGTGCTTCTTTAGCCTCTCTTCTCGTCTACATCTTAGCAAAAAGCTTTTCCACTCTGTCTGGCAAGGAGAAACTCTGCCAGCACAGAAAACATCTCCCATCGTGTTCTAGAGGCTGCACGGACGTCTGCCGAGTGTTTTGCAAGAAGAGAAAGAAAGTTGTCCAAAACAGCTTGCAATCGAATGTTCATGTGAATAGAAAAGGCAGGAGAGTGGTCAGGTACTGTTTTCTCTCAGTTGGCAAGCTGCGCACACAATCGCAGTGTTGTACAGCTTGTTTCATCACCTTTGCGAAGTTGCCGCTCTCTCCGGCTCCCGGAGACGAAGAAGCTGCTTCTTCGCGCAAAGACGATTCTGCCGCTCACAGTGCTCTGCGGTGTGCGCCTTCTGCCGAAAGACGCCCGGGAGCGGTGCTTAGCTCTGCAGAGCACCGTACCTTCGTCTTTAGCCTCTCTTCTCGTCTACATCTTAGCAAAAAGCTTTTCCACTCTGTCTGGCAAGGAGAAACTGTGCCAGCACAAAAAACATCTCCCATCGTGTTCTAGAGGCTGCACGGAGGTCTGCCGAGTGTTTTGCAAGAAGAGAAAGAAAGTTGTCCAAAACAGCTTGCAATCGAATGTTCATGTGAATAGAAAAGGCAGGAGAGTGGTCAGGTACTGTTTTCTCTCAGTTGGCAAGCTGCGAACACAATCGCAGTGTTGTACAGCTTGTTTCATCACCTTTGCCAAGTTGCCGCTCTCTCCGGCTCCCGGAGACGAAGAAGCTGCTTCTTCGCGCAAAGACGATTCTGCCGCTCACAGTGCTCTGCGGTGTGCGCCTTCTGCCGAAAGAGGTCCGGGAGCGGTGCTTAGCTCTGAGAAGCACCATACGTGCTTCTTTAGCCTTTCTTCCCGTCTACATATTAGCAAAAAGCTTTTCCACTCTGTCTGGCAAGGAGAAACTCTGCCAGCACAGAAAACATCTCCCATCGTGTTCTAGAGGCTGCACGGAGGTCTGCCGAGTGTTTTGCAAGAAGAGAAAGAAAGTTGTCCAAAACAGCTTCCAATCGAATGTTCATGTGAATAGAAAAGGCAGGAGAGTGGTCAGGTACTGTTTTCTCTCAGTTGGCACGCTGCGCACACAATCGCAGTGTTGTACAGCTTGTTTCATCACCTTTGCGAAGTTGCCGCTCTCTCCGGCTCCCGGAGACGAAGAAGCTGCTTCTTCGCGCAAAGACGATTCTGCCGCTCACAGTGCTCTGCGGTGTGCGCCTTCTGCCGAAAGAGCCCCGGGAGCTGTGCTTAGATCTGAGAAGCACCATACGTGCTTCTTTAGCCTCTCTTCTCGTCTACATCTTAGCAAAAAGCTTTTCCACTCTGTCTGGCAAGGAGAAACTGTGCCAGCACAGAAAACATCTCCCATCGTGTTCTAGAGGCTGCACGGAGGTCTGCCGAGTGTTTTGCAAGAAGAGAAAGAAAGTTGTCCAAAACAGCTTGCAATCCAATGTTCATGTGAATAGAAAAGGCAGGAGAGTGGTCAGGTACTGTTTTCTCTCAGTTGGCAAGCTGCGCACACAATCGCAGTGTTGTACAGCTTGTTTCATCACCTTTGCGATGTTGCCGCTCTCTCCGGCTCCCGGAGACGAAGAAGCTGCTTCTTCGCGCAAAGACGATTCTGGCGCTCACAGTGCTCTGCTGTGTGCGCCTTCTGCCGAAAGAGGCCCGGGAGCGGTGCTTAGCTCTGCAGAGCACCGTACCTTCGTCTTTAGCCTCTCTTCTCGTCTACATCTTAGCAAAAATCTTTTCCACTCTGTCTGGCAAGGAGAAACTGTGCCAGCCCGGAAAACATCTCCCATCGTGTTCTAGAGGCTGCACGGAGGTCTGCCGAGTGTTTTGCAAGAAGAGAAAGAAAGTTGTCCAAAACAGCTTGCAATAGAATGTTCATGTGAATAGAAAAGGCAGGAGAGTGGTCAGGTACTGTTTTCTCTCAGTTGGCAAGCTGCGCACACAATCGCAGTGTTGTACAGCTTGTTTCATCACCTTTGCGAAGTTGCCGCTCTCTCCGGCTCCCGGAGACGAAGAAGCTGCTTCTTCGCGCAAAGACGATTCTGCCGCTCACAGTGCTCTGCGGTGTGCGCCTTCTGCCGAAAGAGCCCCGGGAGCTGTGCTTAGCTCTGAGAAGCACCATACGTGCTTCTTTAGCCTCTCTTCTCGTCTACATCTTAGCAAAAAGCTTTTCCACTCTGTCTGGCAAGGAGAAACTGTGCCAGCACAGAAAACATCTCCCATCGTGTTCTAGAGGCTGCACGGAGGTCTGCCGAGTGTTTTGCAAGAAGAGAAAGAAAGTTGTCCAAAACAGCTTGCAATCGAATGTTCATGTGAATAGAAAACGCAGGAGAGTGGTCAGGTACTGTTTTCTCTCAGTTGGCAAGCTGCGCACACAATCGCAGTGTTGTACAGCTTGTTTCATCACCTTTGCCAAGTTGCCGCTCTCTCCGGCTCCCGGAGACGAAGAAGCTGCTTCTTCGCGCAAAGACGATTCTGCCGCTCACAGTGCTCTGCGGTGTGCGCCTTCTGCCGAAAGAGCCCCGGGAGCTGTGCTTAGCTCTGAGAAGCACCATACGTGCTTCTTTAGCCTCTCTTCTCGTCTACATCTTAGCAAAAAGCTTTTCCACTCTGTCTGGCAAGGAGAAACTGTGCCAGCACAGAAAACATCTCCCATCGTGTTCTAGAGGCTGCACGGAGGTCTGCCGAGTGTTTTGCAAGAAGAGAAAGAAAGTTGTCCAAAACAGCTTGCAATCGAATGTTCATGTGAATAGAAAAGGCAGGAGAGTGGTCAGGTACTGTTTTCTCTCAGTTGGCAAGCTGCGCACACAATCGCAGTGTTGTACAGCTTGTTTCATCACCTTTGCCAAGTTGCCGCTCTCTCCGGCTCCCGGAGACGAAGAAGCGGCTTCTTCGCGCAAAGACGATTCTGCCGCTCACAGTGCTCTGCGGTGTGCGCCTTCTGCCGAAAGAGGTCCGGGAGCGGTGCTTAGCTCTGCAGAGCACCGTACCTTCGTCTTTAGCCTCTCTTCTCGTCTACATCTTAGCAAAAAGCTTTTCCACTCTGTCTGGCAAGGAGAAACTGTGCCAGCACAGAAAACATCTCCCATCGTGTTCTAGAGGCTGCACGGAGGTCTGCCGAGTGTTTTGCAAGAAGAGAAACAAAGTTGTCCAAAACAGCTTCCAATCCAATGTTCATGTGAATAGAAAAGGCAGGAGAGTGCTCAGGTACTGTTTTCTCTCAGTTGGCAAGCTGCGCACACAATCGCAGTGTTGTACAGCTTGTTTCATCACCTTTGCCAAGTTGCCGCTCTCTCCGGCTCCCGGAGACGAAGAAGCGGCTTCTTCGCGCAAAGACGATTCTGCCGCTCACAGTGCTCTGCAGTGTGCGCCTTCTGCCGAAAGAGGTCCGGGAGCGGTGCTTAGCTCTGCAGAGCACCGTACCTTCGTCTTTAGCCTCTCTTCTCGTCTACATCTTAGCAAAAAGCTTTTCCACTCTGTCTGGCAAGGAGAAACTGTGCCAGCACAGAAAACATCTCCCATCGTGTTCTAGAGGCTGCACGGAGGTCTGCCGAGTGTTTTGCAAGAAGAGAAAGAAAGTTGTCCAAAACAGCTTGCAATCGAATGTTCATGTGAATAGAAAAGGCAGGAGAGTGGTCAGGTACTGTTTTCTCTCACTTGGCAAGCTGCGCACACAATCGCAGTGTTGTACAGCTTGTTTCATCACCTTTGCGAAGTTGCCGCTCTCTCCGGCTCCCGGAGACGAAGAAGCTGCTTCTTCGCGCAAAGACGATTCTGCCGCTCACAGTGCTCTGCGGTGTGCGCCTTCTGCCGAAAGAGCCCCGGGAGCGGTGCTTAGCTCTGAGAAGCACCATACGTGCTTCTTTAGCCTCTCTTCTCGTCTACATATTAGCAAAAATCTTTTCCACTCTGTCTGGCAAGGAGAAACTGTGCCAGCACAGAAAACATCTCCCATGGTGTTCTAGAGGCTGCACGGAGGTCTGCCGAGTGTTTTGCAAGAAGAGAAAGAAAGTTGTCCAAAACAGCTTGCAATCGAATGTTCATGTGAATAGAAAAGGCAGGAGAGTGGTCAGGTACTGTTTTCTCTCAGTTGGCAAGCTGCGCACACAATCGCAGTGTTGTACAGCTTGTTTCATCACCTTTGCGAAGTTGCCGCTCTCTCCGGCTCCCGGAGACGAAGAAGCTGCTTCTTCGCGCAAAGACGATTCTGCCGCTCACAGTGCTCTGCGGTGTGCGCCTTCTGCCGAAGGACGCCCGGGAGCGGTGCTTAGCTCTGAGAAGCACCATACGTGCTTCTTTAGCCTTTCTTCTCGTCTACATCTTAGCAAAAAGCTTTACCACTCTGTCTGGCAAGGAGAAACTGTGCCAGCACAGAAAACATCTCCCATCGTGTTCTAGAGGCTGCACGCAGGTCTGCCGAGTGTTTTGCAAGAAGAGAAAGAAAGTTGTCCAAAACAGCTTGCAATCGAATGTTCACGTGAATAGAAAAGGCAGGAGAGTGGTCAGGTACTGTTTTCTCTCAGTTGGCAAGCTGCGCACACAATCGCAGTGTTGTACAGCTTGTTTCATCACCTTTGCGAAGTTGCCGCTCTCTCCGGCTCCCGGAGACGAAGAAGCTGCTTCTTCGCGCAAAGACGATTCTGCCGCTCACAGTGCTCTGCGGTGTGCGCCTTCTGCCGAAAGAGGCCCGGGAGCGGTGCTTAGCTCTGCAGAGCACCGTACCTTCGTCTTTAGCCTCTCTTCTCGTCTACATCTTAGCAAAAAGCTTTTCCACTCTGTCTGGCAAGGAGAAACTGTGCCAGCCCAGAAAACATCTCCCATCGTGTTCTAGAGGCTGCACGGAGGTCTGCCGAGTGTTTTGCAAGAAGAGAAAGAAAGTTGTCCAAAACAGCTTGCAATCGAATGTTCATGTGAATAGAAAAGGCAGGAGAGTGGTCAGGTACTGTTTTCTCTCAGTTGGCAAGCTGCGCACACAATCGCAGTGTTGTACAGCTTGTTTCATCACCTTTGCGAAGTTGCCGCTCTCTCCGGCTCCCGGAGACGAAGAAGCTGCTTCTTCGCGCAAAGACGATTCTGCCGCTCACAGTGCTCTGCGGTGTGCGCCTTCTGCCGAAAGAGCCCCGGGAGCTGTGCTTAGCTCTGAGAAGCACCATACGTGCTTCTTTAGCCTCTCTTCTCGTCTACATCTTAGCAAAAAGCTTTTCCACTCTGTCTGGCAAGGAGAAACTGTGCCAGCACAGAAAACATCTCCCATCGTGTTCTAGAGGCTGCACGGAGGTCTGCCGAGTGTTTTGCAAGAAGAGAAAGAAAGTTGTCCAAAACAGCTTGCAATCGAATGTTCATGTGAATAGAAAAGGCAGGAGAGTGGTCAGGTACTGTTTTCTCTCAGTTGGCAAGCTGCGAACACAATCGCAGTGTTGTACAGCTTGTTTCATCACCTTTGCCAAGTTGCCGCTCTCTCCGGCTCCCGGAGACGAAGAAGCTGCTTCTTTGCGCAAAGACGATTCTGCCGCTCACAGTGCTCTGCGGTGTGCGCCTTCTGCCGAAAGAGGTCCGGGAGCGGTGCTTAGCTCTGAGAAGCACCATACGTGCTTCTTTAGCCTTTCTTCTCGTCTACATCTTAGCAAAAAGCTTTTCCACTCTCTCTGGCAAGGAGAAACTGTGCCAGCACAGAAAACATCTCCCATCGTGTTCTAGAGGCTGCACGGAGGTCTGCCGAGTGTTTTGCAAGAAGAGAAAGAAAGTTGTCCAAAACAGCTTGCAATCGAATGTTCATGTGAATAGAAAAGGCAGGAGAGTGGTCAGGTACTGTTTTCTCTCAGTTGGCAAGCTGCGCACACAATCGCAGTGTTGTACAGCTTGTTTCATCACCTTTGCGAAGTTGCCGCTCTCTCCGGCTCCCGGAGACGAAGAAGCTGCTTCTTCGCGCAAAGACGATTCTGCCGCTCACAGTGCTCTGCGGTGTGCGCCTTCTGCCGAAAGAGCCCCGGGAGCTGTGCTTAGATCTGAGAAGCACCATACGTGCTTCTTTAGCCTCTCTTCTCGTCTACATCTTAGCAAAAAGCTTTTCCACTCTGTCTGGCAAGGAGAAACTGTGCCAGCACAGAAAACATCTCCCATCGTGTTCTAGAGGCTGCACGGAGGTCTGCCGAGTGTTTTGCAAGAAGAGAAAGAAAGTTGTCCAAAACAGCTTGCAATCCAATGTTCATGTGAATAGAAAAGGCAGGAGAGTGGTCAGGTACTGTTTTCTCTCACTTGGCAAGCTGCGCACACAATCGCAGTGTTGTACAGCTTGTTTCATCACCTTTGCCAAGTTGCCGCTCTCTCCGGCTCCCGGAGACGAAGAAGCGGCTTCTTCGCGCAAAGACGATTCTGCCGCTCACAGTGCTCTGCTGTGTGCGCCTTCTGCCGAAAGAGGCCCGGGAGCGGTGCTTAGCTCTGCAGAGCACCGTACCTTCGTCTTTAGCCTCTCTTCTCGTCTACATCTTAGCAAAAAGCTTTTCCACTCTGTCTGGCAAGGAGAAACTGTGCCAGCACAGAAAACATCTCCCATCGTGTTCTAGAGGCTGCACGGAGGTCTGCCGAGTGTTTTGCAAGAAGAGAAAGAAAGTTGTCCAAAACAGCTTGCAATCGAATGTTCATGTGAATAGAAAAGGCAGGAGAGTGGTCAGGTACTGTTTTCTCTCACTTGGCAAGCTGCGCACACAATCGCAGTGTTGTACAGCTTGTTTCATCACCTTTGCCAAGTTGCCGCTCTCTCCGGCTCCCGGAGACGAAGAAGCTGCTTCTTCGCGCAAAGACGATTCTGCCGCTCACAGTGCTCTGCGGTGTGCGCCTTCTGCCGAAAGAGCCCCGGGAGCTGTGCTTAGCTCTGTGAAGCACCATACGTGCTTCTTTAGCCTCTCTTCTCGTCTACATCTTAGCAAAAAGCTTTTCCACTCTGTCTGGCAAGGAGAAACTGTGCCAGCACAGAAAACATCTCCCATCGTGTTCTAGAGGCTGCACGGAGGTCTGCCGAGTGTTTTGCAAGAAGAGAAAGAAAGTTGTCCAAAACAGCTTGCAATCGAATGTTCATGTGAATAGAAAACGCAGGAGAGTGGTCAGGTACTGTTTTCTCTCAGTTGGCAAGCTGCGCACACAATCGCAGTGTTGTACAGCTTGTTTCATCACCTTTGCCAAGTTGCCGCTCTCTCCGGCTCCCGGAGACGAAGAAGCTGCTTCTTCGCGCAAAGACGATTCTGCCGCTCACAGTGCTCTGCGGTGTGCGCCTTCTGCCGAAAGAGCCCCGGAAGCTGTGCTTAGCTCTGAGAAGCACCATACGTGCTTCTTTAGCCTCTCTTCTCGTCTACATCTTAGCAAAAAGCTTTTCCACTCTGTCTGGCAAGGAGAAACTGTGCCAGCACAGAAAACATCTCCCATCGTGTTCTAGAGGCTGCACGGAGGTCTGCCGAGTGTTTTGCAAGAAGAGAAAGAAAGTTGTCCAAAACAGCTTGCAATCCAATGTTCATGTGAATAGAAAAGGCAGGAGAGTGGTCAGGTACTGTTTTCTCTCAGTTGGCAAGCTGCGCACACAATCGCAGTGTTGTACAGCTTGTTTCATCACCTTTGCCAAGTTGCCGCTCTCTCCGGCTCCCGGAGACGAAGAAGCTGCTTCTTCGCGCAAAGACGATTCTGCCGCTCCCAGTGCTCTGCGGTGTGCGCCTTCTGCCGAAAGAGGTCCGGGAGCGGTGCTTAGCTCTGCAGAGCACCGTACCTTCGTCTTTAGCCTCTCTTCTCGTCTACATCTTAGCAAAAAGCTTTTCCACTCTGTCTGGCAAGGAGAAACTGTGCCAGCACAGAAAACATCTCCCATCGTGTTCTAGAGGCTGCACGGAGGTCTGCCGAGTGTTTTGCAAGAAGAGAAAGAAAGTTGTCCAAAACAGCTTCCAATCGAATGTTCATGTGAATAGAAAAGGCAGGAGAGTGGTCAGGTACTGTTTTCTCTCACTTGGCAAGCTGCGCACACAATCGCAGTGTTGTACAGCTTGTTTCATCACCTTTGCCAAGTTGCCGCTCTCTCCGGCTCCCGGAGACGAAGAAGCGGCTTCTTCGCGCAAAGACGATTCTGCCGCTCACAGTGCTCTGCGGTGTGCGCCTTCTGGCGAAAGAGATCCGGGAGCGGTGCTTAGCTCTGCAGAGCACCGTACCTTCGTCTTTAGCCTCTCTTCTCGTCTACATCTTAGCAAAAAGCTTTTCCACTCTGTCTGGCAAGGAGAAACTGTGCCAGCACAAAAAACATCTCCCATCGTGTTCTAGAGGCTGCACGCAGGTCTGCCGAGTGTTTTGCAAGAAGAGAAAGAAAGTTGTCCAAAACAGCTTGCAATCGAATGTTCATGTGAATAGAAAAGGCAGGAGAGTGGTCAGGTACTGTTTTCTCTCAGTTGGCAAGCTGCGCACACAATCGCAGTGTTGTACAGCTTGTTTCATCACCTTTGCCAAGTTGCCGCTCTCTCCGGCTCCCGGAGACGAAGAAGCTGCTTCTTCGCGCAAAGACGATTCTGCCGCTCACAGTGCTCTGCGGTGTGCGCCTTCTGCCGAAAGAGCCCCGGGAGCTGTGCTTAGCTCTGAGAAGCACCATACGTGCTTCTTTAGCCTCTCTTCTCGTCTACATCTTAGCAAAAAGCTTTTCCACTGTGTCTGGCAAGGAGAAACTGTGCCAGCACAGAAAACATCTCCCATCGTGTTCTAGAGGCTGCACGGAGGTCTGCCGAGTGTTTTGCAAGAAGAGAAAGAAAGTTGTCCAAAACAGCTTCCAATCGAATGTTCATGTGAATAGAAAAGGCAGGAGAGTGGTCAGGTACTGTTTTCTCTCACTTGGGAAGCTGCGCACACAATCGCAGTGTTGTACAGCTTGTTTCATCACCTTTGCGAAGTTGCCGCTCTCTCCGGCTCCCGGAGACGAAGAAGCTGCTTCTTCGCGCAAAGACGATTCTGCCGCTCACAGTGCTCTGCTGTGTGCGCCTTCTGCCGAAAGAGGCCCGGGAGCTGTGCTTAGCTCTGCAGAGCACCGTACCTTCGTCTTTAGCCTCTCTTCTCGTCTACATCTTAGCAAAAAGCTTTTCCACTCTGTCTGGCAAGGAGAAACTGTGCCAGCCCAGAAAACATCTCCCATCGTGTTCTAGAGGCTGCACGGAGGTCTGCCGAGTGTTTTGCAAGAAGAGAAAGAAAGTTGTCCAAAACAGCTTGCAATCGAATGTTCATGTGAATAGAAAAGGCAGGAGAGTGGTCAGGTACTGTTTTCTCTCAGTTGGCAAGCTGCGCACACAATCGCAGTGTTGTACAGCTTGTTTCATCACCTTTGCCAAGTTGCCGCTCTCTCCGGCTCCCGGAGACGAAGAAGCTGCTTCTTCGCGCAAAGACGATTCTGCCGCTCACAGTGCTCTGCGGTGTGCGCCTTCTGCCGAAAGAGCCCCGGGAGCTGTGCTTATCTCTGAGAAGCACCATACGTGCTTCTTTAGCCTCTCTTCTCGTCTACATCTTAGCAAAAAGCTTTTCCACTCTGTCTGGCAAGGAGAAACTGTGCCAGCCCAGAAAACATCTCCCATCGTGTTCTAGAGGCTGCACGGAGGTCTGCCGAGTGTTTTGCAAGAAGAGAAAGAAAGTTGTCCAAAACAGCTTGCAATCGAATGTTCATGTGAATAGAAAAGGCAGGAGAGTGGTCAGGTACTGTTTTCTCTCAGTTGGCAAGCTGCGCACACAATCGCAGTGTTGTACAGCTTGTTTCATCACCTTTGCCAAGTTGCCGCTCTCTCCGGCTCCCGGAGACGAAGAAGCTGCTTCTTCGCGCAAAGACGATTCTGCCGCTCACAGTGCTCTGCGGTGTGCGCCTTCTGCCGAAAGAGCCCCGGGAGCTGTGCTTAGCTCTGAGAAGCACCATACGTGCTTCTTTAGCCTCTCTTCTCGTCTACATCTTAGCAAAAAGCTTTTCCACTCTGTCTGGCAAGGAGAAACTGTGCCAGCACAGAAAACATCTCCCATCGTGTTCTAGAGGCTGCACGGAGGTCTGCCGAGTGTTTTGCAAGAAGAGAAAGAAAGTTGTCCAAAACAGCTTGCAATCGAATGTTCATGTGAATAGAAAAGGCAGGAGAGTGGTCAGGTACTGTTTTCTCTCAGTTGGCAAGCTGCGCACACAATCGCAGTGTTGTACAGCTTGTTTCATCACCTTTGCCAAGTTGCCGCTCTCTCCGGCTCCCGGAGACGAAGAAGCTGCTTCTTCGCGCAAAGACGATTCTGCCGCTCACAGTGCTCTGCGGTGTGCGCCTTCTGCCGAAAGAGCCCCGGGAGCGGTGCTTAGCTCTGCAGAGCACCGTACCTTCGTCTTTAGCCTCTCTTCTCGTCTACATCTTAGCAAAAAGCTTTTCCACTCTGTCTGGCAAGGAGAAACTGTGCCAGCACAGAAAACATCTCCCATCGTGTTCTAGAGGCTGCACGGAGGTCTGCCGAGTGTTTTGCAAGAAGAGAAAGAAAGTTGTCCAAAACAGCTTCCAATCCAATGTTCATGTGAATAGAAAAGGCAGGAGAGTGGTCAGGTACTGTTTTCTCTCACTTGGCAAGCTGCGCACACAATCGCAGTGTTGTACAGCTTGTTTCATCACCTTTGCCAAGTTGCCGCTCTCTCCGGCTCCCGGAGACGAAGAAGCTGCTTCTTCGCGCAAAGACGATTCTGCCGCTCACAGTGCTCTGCGGTGTGCGCCTTCTGCCGAAAGAGGTCCGGGAGCGGTGCTTAGCTCTGCAGAGCACCGTACCTTCGTCTTTAGCCTCTCTTCTCGTCTACATCTTAGCAAAAAGCTTTTCCACTCTGTCTGGCAAGGAGAAACTGTGCCAGCACAGAAAACATCTCCCATCGTGTTCTAGAGGCTGCACGGAGGTCTGCCGAGTGTTTTGCAAGAAGAGAAAGAAAGTTGTCCAAAACAGCTTGCAATCGAATGTTCATGTGAATAGAAAAGGCAGGAGAGTGGTCAGGTACTGTTTTCTCTCAGTTGCCAAGCTGCGCACACAATCGCGGTGTTGTACAGCTTGTTTCATCACCTTTGCCAAGTTGCCGCTCTCTCCGGCTCCCGGAGACGAAGAAGCGGCTTCTTCGCGCAAAGACGATTCTGCCGCTCACAGTGCTCTGCGGTGTGCGCCTTCTGCCGAAAGAGGTCCGGGAGCGGTGCTTAGCTCTGCAGAGCACCGTACCTTCGTCTTTAGCCTCTCTTCTCGTCTACATCTTAGCAAAAAGCTTTTCCACTCTGTCTGGCAAGGAGAAACTGTGCCAGCACAGAAAACATCTCCCATCGTGTTCTAGAGGCTGCACGGAGGTCTGCCGAGTGTTTTGCAAGAAGAGAAAGAAAGTTGTCCAAAACAGCTTGCAATCGAATGTTCATGTGAATAGAAAAGGCAGGAGAGTGGTCAGGTACTGTTTTCTCTCAGTTGGCAAGATGCGCACACAATCGCGGTGTTGTACAGCTTGTTTCATCACCTTTGCGAAGTTGCCGCTCTCTCCGGCTCCCGGAGACGAAGAAGCTGCTTCTTCGCGCAAAGACGATTCTGCCGCTCACAGTGCTCTGCGGTGTGCGCCTTCTGCCGAAAGAGCCCCGGGAGCGGTGCTTAGCTCTGAGAAGCACCATACGTGCTTCTTTAGCCTCTCTTCTCGTCTACATATTAGCAAAAATCTTTTCCACTCTGTCTGGCAAGGAGAAACTGTGCCAGCACAGAAAACATCTCCCATCGTGTTCTAGAGGCTGCACGGAGGTCTGCCGAGTGTTTTGCAAGAAGAGAAAGAAAGTTGTCCAAAACAGCTTGCAATCGAATGTTCATGTGATTACATAAGGCAGGAGAGCGGTCAGGTACTGTTTTCTCTAATTTGGCATGCTGCGCACACAATCGCAGTGTTGTACAGCTTGTTTCATCACCTTTGCGAAGTTGCCGCTCTCTCCGGCTCCCGGAGACGAAGAAGCTGCTTCTTCGCGCAAAGACGATTCTGCCGCTCACAGTGCTCTGCGGTGTGCGCCTTCTGCCGAAAGACGCCCGGGAGCGGTGCTTAGCTCTGCAGAGCACCGTACCTTCGTCTTTAGCCTCTCTTCTCGTCTACATCTTAGCAAAAAGCTTTTCCACACTGTCTGGCAAGGAGAAACTGTGCCAGCACAGAAAACATCTCCCATCGTGTTCTAGAGGCTGCACGGAGGTCTGCCGAGTGTTTTGCAAGAAGAGAAAGAAAGTTGTCCAAAACAGCTTCCAATCGAATGTTCATGTGAATAGAAAAGGCAGGAGAGTGGTCAGGTACTGTTTTCTCTCAGTTGGCAAGCTGCGCACACAATCGCAGTGTTGTACAGCTTGTTTCATCACCTTTGCCAAGTTGCCGCTCTCTCCGGCTCCCGGAGACGAAGAAGCTGCTTCTTCGCGCAAAGACGATTCTGCCGCTCACAGTGCTCTGCGGTGTGCGCCTTCTGCCGAAAGAGGCCCGGGAGCGGTGCTTAGCTCTGCAGAGCACCGTACCTTCGTCTTTAGCCTCTCTTCTCGTCTACATCTTTGCAAAAAGCTTTTCCACTCTGTCTGGCAAGGAGAAACTGTGCCAGCACAGAAAACATCTCCCATCGTGTTCTAGAGGCTGCACGGAGGTCTGCCGAGTGTTTTGCAAGAAGAGAAAGAAAGTTGTCCAAAACAGCTTGCAATCGAATGTTCATGTGAATAGAAAAGGCAGGAGAGTGGTCAGGTACTGTTTTCTCTCACTTGGCAAGCTGCGCACACAATCGCAGTGTTGTACAGCTTGTTTCATCACCTTTGCGAAGTTGCCGCTCTCTCCGGCTCCCGGAGACGAAGAAGCTGCTTCTTCGCGCAAAGACGATTCTGCCGCTCACAGTGCTCTGCGGTGTGCGCCTTCTGCCGAAAGACTGCCGGGAGCGGTGCTTAGCTCTGCAGAGCACCGTACCTTCGTCTTTAGCCTCTCTTCTCGTCTACATCTTAGCAAAAAGCTTTTCCACTCTGTCTGGCAAGGAGAAACTGTGCCAGCACAGAAAACATCTCCAATCGTGTTCTAGAGGCTGCACGGAGGTCTGTCGAGTGTTTTGCAAGAAGAGAAAGAAAGTTGTCCAAAACAGCTTGCAATCGAATGTTCATGTGAATAGAAAAGGCAGGAGAGTGGTCAGGTACTGTTTTCTCTCAGTTGGCAAGCTGCGCACACAATCGCAGTGTTGTACAGCTTGTTTCATCACCTTTGCCAAGTTGCCGCTCTCTCCGGCTCCCGGAGACGAAGAAGCTGCTTCTTCGCGCAAAGACGATTCTGCCGCTCACAGTGCTCTGCGGTGTGCGCCTTCTGCCGAAAGACGCCCGGGAGCGGTGCTTAGCTCTGCAGAGCACCGTACCTTCGTCTTTAGCCTCTCTTCTCGTCTACATCTTAGCAAAAAGCTTTTCCACTCTGTCTGGCAAGGAGAAACTGTGCCAGCACAGAAAACATCTCCCTGCGTGTTCTAGAGGCTGCACGGAGGTCTGCCGAGTGTTTTGCAAGAAGAGAAAGAAAGTTGTCCAAAACAGCTTGCAATCGAATGTTCATGTGAATAGAAAAGGCAGGAGAGTGGTCAGGTACTGTTTTCTCTCACTTGGGAAGCTGCGCACACAATCGCAGTGTTGTACAGCTTGTTTCATCACCTTTGCGAAGTTGCCGCTCTCTCCGGCTCCCGGAGACGAAGAAGCTGCTTCTTCGCGCAAAGACGATTCTGCCGCTCACAGTGCTCTGCTGTGTGCGCCTTCTGCCGAAAGAGGTCCGGGAGCGGTGCTTAGCTCTGCAGAGCACCGTACCTTTGTCTTTAGCCTCTCTTCTCGTCTACATCTTAGCAAAAAGCTTTTCCACTCTGTCTGGCAAGGAGAAACTGTGCCAGCACAGAAAACATCTCCCATCGTGTTCTAGAGGCTGCACGGAGGTCTGCCGAGTGTTTTGCAAGAAGAGAAAGAAAGTTGTCCAAAACAGCTTGCAATCGAATGTTCATATGATTAGAAAAGGCAGGAGAGTGGTCAGGTACTGTTTTCTCTCAGTTGGCACGCTGCGCACACAATCGCAGTGTTGTACAGCTTGTTTCATCACCTTTGCGAAGTTGCCGCTCTCTCCGGCTCCCGGAGACGAAGAAGCTGCTTCTTCGCGCAAAGACGATTCTGCCGCTCACAGTGCTCTGCGGTGTGCGCCTTCTGCCGAAAGAGCCCCGGGAGCTGTGCTTAGCTCTGAGAAGCACCATACGTGCTTCTTTAGCCTCTCTTCTCGTCTACATCTTAGCAAAAAGCTTTTCCACTCTGTCTGGCAAGGAGAAACTGTGCCAGCACAGAAAACATCTCCCATCGTGTTCTAGAGGCTGCACGGAGGTCTGCCGAGTGTTTTGCAAGAAGAGAAAGAAAGTTGTCCAAAACAGCTTGCAATCGAATGTTCATGTGAATAGAAAAGGCAGGAGAGTGGTCAGGTACTGTTTTCTCTCAGTTGGCAAGCTGCGCACACAATCGCAGTGTTGTACAGCTTGTTTCATCACCTTTGCGAAGTTGCCGCTCTCTCCGGCTCCCGGAGACGAAGAAGCTGCTTCTTCGCGCAAAGACGATTCTGCCGCTCACAGTGCTCTGCTGTGTGCGCCTTCTGCCGAAAGAGGCCCGGGAGCGGTGCTTAGCTCTGCAGAGCACCGTACCTTCGTCTTTAGCCTCTCTTCTCGTCTACATCTTAGCAAAAAGCTTTTCCACTCTGTCTGGCAAGGAGAAACTGTGCCAGCCCAGAAAACATCTCCCATCGTGTTCTAGAGGCTGCACGGAGGTCTGCCGAGTGTTTTGCAAGAAGAGAAAGAAAGTTGTCCAAAACAGCTTGCAATCGAATGTTCATGTGAATAGAAAAGGCAGGAGAGTGGTCAGGTACTGTTTTCTCTCAGTTGGCAAGCTGCGCACACAATCGCAGTGTTGTACAGCTTGTTTCATCACCTTTGCCAAGTTGCCGCTCTCTCCGGCTCCCGGAGACGAAGAAGCTGCTTCTTCGCGCAAAGACGATTCTGCCGCTCACAGTGCTCTGCGGTGTGCGCCTTCTGCCGAAAGAGCCCCGGGAGCTGTGCTTAGCTCTGAGAAGCACCATACGTGCTTCTTTAGCCTCTCTTCTCGTCTACATCTTAGCAAAAAGCTTTTCCACTCTGTCTGGCAAGGAGAAACTGTGCCAGCACAGAAAACATCTCCCATCGTGTTCTAGAGGCTGCACGGAGGTCTGCCGAGTGTTTTGCAAGAAGAGAAAGCAAGTTGTCCAAAACAGCTTGCAATCGAATGTTCATGTGAATAGAAAAGGCAGGAGAGTGGTCAGGTACTGTTTTCTCTCAGTTGGCAAGCTGCGCACACAATCGCAGTGTTGTACAGCTTGTTTCATCACCTTTGCCAAGTTGCCGCTCTCTCCGGCTCCCGGAGACGAAGAAGCTGCTTCTTCGCGCAAAGACGATTCTGCCGCTCACAGTGCTCTGCGGTGTGCGCCTTCTGCCGAAAGAGGTCCGGGAGCGGTGCTTAGCTCTGCAGAGCACCGTACCTTCGTCTTTAGCCTCTCTTCTCGTCTACATCTTAGCAAAAAGCTTTTCCACTCTGTCTGGCAAGGAGAAACTGTGCCAGCACAGAAAACATCTCCCATCGTGTTCTAGAGGCTGCACGGAGGTCTGCCGAGTGTTTTGCAAGAAGAGAAAGAAAGTTGTCCAAAACAGCTTGCAATCGAATGTTCATGTGAATAGAAAAGGCAGGAGAGTGGTCAGGTACTGTTTTCTCTCACTTGGCAAGCTGCGCACACAATCGCAGTGTTGTACAGCTTGTTTCATCACCTTTGCCAAGTTGCCGCTCTCTCCGGCTCCCGGAGACGAAGAAGCTGCTTCTTCGCGCAAAGACGATTCTGCCGCTCACAGTGCTCTGCGGTGTGCGCCTTCTGCCGAAAGAGGTCCGGGAGCGGTGCTTAGCTCTGCAGAGCACCGTACCTTCGTCTTTAGCCTCTCTTCTCGTCTACATCTTAGCAAAAAGCTTTTCCACTCTGTCTGGCAAGGAGAAACTGTGCCAGCACAGAAAACATCTCCCATCGTGTTCTAGAGGCTGCACGGAGGTCTGCCGAGTGTTTTGCAAGAAGAGAAAGAAAGTTGTCCAAAACAGCTTGCAATCGAATGTTCATGTGAATAGAAAAGGCAGGAGAGTGGTCAGGTACTGTTTTCTCTCAGTTGGCAAGCTGCGCACACAATCGCAGTGTTGTACAGCTTGTTTCATCACCTTTGCCAAGTTGCCGCTCTCTCCGGCTCCCGGAGACGAAGAAGCGGCTTCTTCGCGCAAAGACGATTCTGCCGCTCACAGTGCTCTGCAGTGTGCGCCTTCTGCCGAAAGAGGTCCGGGAGCGGTGCTTAGCTCTGCAGAGCACCGTACCTTTGTCTTTAGCCTCTCTTCTCGTCTACATCTTAGCAAAAAGCTTTTCCACTCTGTCTGGCAAGGAGAAACTGTGCCAGCACAGAAAACATCTCCCATCGTGTTCTAGAGGCTGCACGGAGGTCTGCCGAGTGTTTTGCAAGAAGAGAAAGAAAGTTGTCCAAAACAGCTTGCAATCGAATGTTCATGTGAATAGAAAAGGCAGGAGAGTGGTCAGGTACTGTTTTCTCTCAGTTGGCAAGATGCGCACACAATCGCGGTGTTGTACAGCTTGTTTCATCACCTTTGCGAAGTTGCCGCTCTCTCCGGCTCCCGGAGACGAAGAAGCTGCTTCTTCGCGCAAAGACGATTCTGCCGCTCACAGTGCTCTGCGGTGTGCGCCTTCTGCCGAAAGAGCCCCGGGAGCGGTGCTTAGCTCTGAGCAGCACCATACGTGCTTCTTTAGCCTCTCTTCTCGTCTACATATTAGCAAAAATCTTTTCCACTCTGTCTGGCAAGGAGAAACTGTGCCAGCACAGAAAACATCTCCCATCGTGTTCTAGAGGCTGCACGGAGGTCTGCCGAGTGTTTTGCAAGAAGAGAAAGAAAGTTGTCCAAAACAGCTTGCAATCGAATGTTCATGTGATTACATAAGGCAGGAGAGTGGTCAGGTACTGTTTTCTCTAATTTGGCATGCTGCGCACACAATCGCAGTGTTGTACAGCTTGTTTCATCACCTTTGCGAAGTTGCCGCTCTCTCCGGCTCCCGGAGACGAAGAAGCTGCTTCTTCGCGCAAAGACGATTCTGCCGCTCACAGTGCTCTGCGGTGTGCGCCTTCTGCCGAAAGTGGCCCGGGAGCGGTGCTTAGCTCTGCAGAGCACCGTACCTTCGTCTTTAGCCTCTCTTCTCGTCTACATCTTAGCAAAAAGCTTTTCCACACTGTCTGGCAAGGAGAAACTGTGCCAGCACAGAAAACATCTCCCATCGTGTTCTAGAGGCTGCACGGAGGTCTGCCGAGTGTTTTGCAAGAAGAGAAAGAAAGTTGTCCAAAACAGCTTCCAATCGAATGTTCATGTGAATAGAAAAGGCAGGAGAGTGGTCAGGTACTGTTTTCTCTCAGTTGGCAAGCTGCGCACACAATCGCAGTGTTGTACAGCTTGTTTCATCACCTTTGCCAAGTTGCCGCTCTCTCCGGCTCCCGGAGACGAAGAAGCGGCTTCTTCGCGCAAAGACGATTCTGCCGCTCACAGTGCTCTGCGGTGTGCGCCTTCTGCCGAAAGAGGTCCGGGAGCGGTGCTTAGCTCTGCAGAGCACCGTACCTTCGTCTTTAGCCTCTCTTCTCGTCTACATCTTAGCAAAAAGCTTTTCCACTCTGTCTGGCAAGGAGAAACTGTGCCAGCACAGAAAACATCTCCCATCGTGTTCTAGAGGCTGCACGGAGGTCTGCCGAGTGTTTTGCAAGAAGAGAAAGAAAGTTGTCCAAAACAGCTTGCAATCGAATGTTCATGTGAATAGAAAAGGCAGGAGAGTGGTCAGGTACTGTTTTCTCTCAGTTGGCAAGATGCGCACACAATCGCGGTGTTGTACAGCTTGTTTCATCACCTTTGCGAAGTTGCCGCTCTCTCCGGCTCCCGGAGACGAAGAAGCTGCTTCTTCGCGCAAAGACGATTCTGCCGCTCACAGTGCTCTGCGGTGTGCGCCTTCTGCCGAAAGAGCCCCGGGAGCGGTGCTTAGCTCTGAGAAGCACCATACGTGCTTCTTTAGCCTCTCTTCTCGTCTACATATTAGCAAAAAATCTTTTCCACTCTGTCTGGCAAGGAGAAACTGTGCCAGCACAGAAAACATCTCCCATCGTGTTCTAGAGGCTGCACGGAGGTCTGCCGAGTGTTTTGCAAGAAGAGAAAGAAAGTTGTCCAAAACAGCTTGCAATCGAATGTTCATGTGATTACATAAGGCAGGAGAGCGGTCAGGTACTGTTTTCTCTAATTTGGCATGCTGCGCACACAATCGCAGTGTTGTACAGCTTGTTTCATCACCTTTGCGAAGTTGCCGCTCTCTCCGGCTCCCGGAGACGAAGAAGCTGCTTCTTCGCGCAAAGACGATTCTGCCGCTCACAGTGCTCTGCGGTGTGCGCCTTCTGCCGAAAGACGCCCGGGAGCGGTGCTTAGCTCTGCAGAGCACCGTACCTTCGTCTTTAGCCTCTCTTCTCGTCTACATCTTAGCAAAAAGCTTTTCCACACTGTCTGGCAAGGAGAAACTGTGCCAGCACAGAAAACATCTCCCATCGTGTTCTAGAGGCTGCACGGAGGTCTGCCGAGTGTTTTGCAAGAAGAGAAAGAAAGTTGTCCAAAACAGCTTCCAATCGAATGTTCATGTGAATAGAAAAGGCAGGAGAGTGGTCAGGTACTGTTTTCTCTCAGTTGGCAAGCTGCGCACACAATCGCAGTGTTGTACAGCTTGTTTCATCACCTTTGCCAAGTTGCCGCTCTCTCCGGCTCCCGGAGACGAAGAAGCTGCTTCTTCGCGCAAAGACGATTCTGCCGCTCACAGTGCTCTGCGGTGTGCGCCTTCTGCCGAAAGAGGTCTGGGAGCTGTGCTTAGCTCTGCAGAGCACCGTACCTTCGTCTTTAGCCTCTCTTCTCGTCTACATCTTAGCAAAAAGCTTTTCCACTCTGTCTGGCAAGGAGAAACTGTGCCAGCACAAAAAACATCGCCCATCGTGTTCTAGAGGCTGCACGCAGGTCTGCCGAGTGTTTTGCAAGAAGAGAAAGAAAGTTGTCCAAAACAGCTTGCAATCGAATGTTCATGTGAATAGAAAAGGCAGGAGAGTGGTCAGGTACTGTTTTCTCTCAGTTGGCAAGCTGCGCACACAATCGCAGTGTTGTACAGCTTGTTTCATCACCTTTGCGAAGTTGCCGCTCTCTCCGGCTCCCGGAGACGAAGAAGCTGCTTCTTCGCGCAAAGACGATTCTGCCGCTCACAGTGCTCTGCACTGTGCGCCTTCTGCCGAAAGACGCCCGGGAGCGGTGCTTAGCTCTGCAGAGCACCGTACCTTCGTCTTTAGCCTCTCTTCTCGTCTACATCTTAGCAAAAAGCTTTTCCACTCTGTCTGGCAAGGAGAAACTGTGCCAGCACAGAAAACATCTCCCATCGTGTTCTAGAGGCTGCACGGAGGTCTGCCGAGTGTTTTGCAAGAAGAGAAAGAAAGTTGTCCAAAACAGCTTCCAATCGAATGTTCATGTGAATAGAAAAGGCAGGAGAGTGGTCAGGTACTGTTTTCTCTCACTTGGCAAGCTGCGCACACAATCGCAGTGTTGTACAGCTTGTTTCATCACCTTTGCCAAGTTGCCGCTCTCTCCGGCTCCCGGAGACGAAGAAGCTGCTTCTTCGCGCAAAGACGATTCTGCCGCTCACAGTGCTCTGCTGTGTGCGCCTTCTGCCGAAAGAGGTCCGGGAGCGGTGCTTAGCTCTGAGAAGCACCATACGTGCTTCTTTAGCCTCTCTTCTCGTCTACATCTTAGCAAAAAGCTTTTCCACTCTGTCTGGCAAGGAGAAACTGTGCCAGCACAGAAAACATCTCCAATCGTGTTCTAGAGGCTGCACGGAGGTCTGCCGAGTGTTTTGCAAGAAGAGAAAGAAAGTTGTCCAAAACAGCTTGCAATCGAATGTTCATGTGAATAGAAAAGGCAGGAGAGTGGTCAGGTACTGTTTTCTCTCACTTGGCAAGCTGCGCACACAATCGCAGTGTTGTACAGCTTGTTTCATCACCTTTGCGAAGTTGCCGCTCTCTCCGGCTCCCGGAGACGAAGAAGCTGCTTCTTCGCGCAAAGACGATTCTGCCGCTCACAGTGCTCTGCGGTGTGCGCCTTCTGCCGAAAGACGCCCGGGAGCGGTGCTTAGCTCTGCAGAGCACCGTACCTTCGTCTTTAGCCTCTCTTCTCGTCTACATCTTAGCAAAAAGCTTTTCCACTCTGTCTGGCAAGGAGAAACTGTGCCAGCACAAAAAACATCTCCCATCGTGTTCTAGAGGCTGCACGGAGGTCTGCCGAGTGTTTTGCAAGAAGAGAAAGAAAGTTGTCCAAAACAGCTTGCAATCGAATGTTCATGTGAATAGAAAAGGCAGGAGAGTGGTCAGGTACTGTTTTCTCTCAGTTGGCAAGCTGCGAACACAATCGCAGTGTTGTACAGCTTGTTTCATCACCTTTGCCAAGTTGCCGCTCTCTCCGGCTCCCGGAGACGAAGAAGCTGCTTCTTCGCGCAAAGACGATTCTGCCGCTCACAGTGCTCTGCGGTGTGCGCCTTCTGCCGAAAGAGGTCCGGGAGCGGTGCTTAGCTCTGAGAAGCACCATACGTGCTTCTTTAGCCTCTCTTCTCGTCTACATCTTAGCAAAAAGCTTTTCCGCTCTGTCTGGCAAGGAGAAACTGTGCCAGCACAGAAAACATCTCCCATCGTGTTCTAGAGGCTGCACGGAGGTCTGCCGAGTGTTTTGCAAGAAGAGAAAGAAAGTTGTCCAAAACAGCTTGCAATCGAATGTTCATGTGAATAGAAAAGGCAGGAGAGTGGTCAGGTACTGTTTTCTCTCAGTTGGCAAGCTGCGCACACAATCGCAGTGTTGTACAGCTTGTTTCATCACCTTTGCGAAGTTGCCGCTCTCTCCGGCTCCCGGAGACGAAGAAGCTGCTTCTTCGCGCAAAGACGATTCTGCCGCTCACAGTGCTCTGCGGTGTGCGCCTTCTGCCGAAAGAGCCCCGGGAGCTGTGCTTAGCTCTGAGAAGCACCATACGTGCTTCTTTAGCCTCTCTTCTCGTCTACATCTTAGCAAAAAGCTTTTCCACTCTGTCTGGCAAGGAGAAACTGTGCCAGCACAGAAAACATCTCCCATCGTGTTCTAGAGGCTGCACGGAGGTCTGCCGAGTGTTTTGCAAGAAGAGAAAGAAAGTTGTCCAAAACAGCTTGCAATCGAATGTTCATGTGAATAGAAAAGGCAGGAGAGTGGTCAGGTACTGTTTTCTCTCAGTTGGCAAGCTGCGCACACAATCGCAGTGTTGTACAGCTTGTTTCATCACCTTTGCCAAGTTGCCGCTCTCTCCGGCTCCCGGAGACGAAGAAGCTGCTTCTTCGCGCAAAGACGATTCTGCCGCTCACAGTGCTCTGCGGTGTGCGCCTTCTGCCGAAAGAGCCCCGGGAGCTGTGCTTAGCTCTGAGAAGCACCATACGTGCTTCTTTAGCCTCTCTTCTCGTCTACATCTTAGCAAAAAGCTTTTCCACTCTGTCTGGCAAGGAGAAACTGTGCCAGCACAGAAAACATCTCCCATCGTGTTCTAGAGGCTGCACGGAGGTCTGCCGAGTGTTTTGCAAGAAGAGAAAGAAAGTTGTCCAAAACAGCTTCCAATCCAATGTTCATGTGAATAGAAAAGGCAGGAGAGTGGTCAGGTACTGTTTTCTCTCACTTGGCAAGCTGCGCACACAATCGCAGTGTTGTACAGCTTGTTTCATCACCTTTGCCAAGTTGCCGCTCTCTCCGGCTCCCGGAGACGAAGAAGCTGCTTCTTCCCGCAAAGACGATTCTGCCGCTCACAGTGCTCTGCGGTGTGCGCCTTCTGCCGAAAGAGGTCCGGGAGCGGTGCTTAGCTCTGCAGAGCACCGTACCTTCGTCTTTAGCCTCTCTTCTCGTCTACATCTTAGCAAAAAGCTTTTCCACTCTGTCTGGCAAGGAGAAACTGTGCCAGCACAGAAAACATCTCCCATCGTGTTCTAGAGGCTGCACGGAGGTCTGCCGAGTGTTTTGCAAGAAGAGAAAGAAAGTTGTCCAAAACAGCTTCCAATCCAATGTTCATGTGAATAGAAAAGGCAGGAGAGTGGTCAGGTACTGTTTTCTCTCACTTGGCAAGCTGCGCACACAATCGCAGTGTTGTACAGCTTGTTTCATCACCTTTGCCAAGTTGCCGCTCTCTCCGGCTCCCGGAGACGAAGAAGCGGCTTCTTCGCGCAAAGACGATTCTGCCGCTCACAGTGCTCTGCAGTGTGCGCCTTCTGCCGAAAGAGGTCCGGGAGCGGTGCTTAGCTCTGCAGAGCACCGTACCTTCGTCTTTAGCCTCTCTTCTCGTCTACATCTTAGCAAAAAGCTTTTCCACTCTGTCTGGCAAGGAGAAACTGTGCCAGCACAGAAAACATCTCCCATCGTGTTCTAGAGGCTGCACGGAGGTCTGCCGAGTGTTTTGCAAGAAGAGAAAGAAAGTTGTCCAAAACAGCTTGCAATCGAATGTTCATGTGAATAGAAAAGGCAGGAGAGTGGTCAGGTACTGTTTTCTCTCAGTTGGCAAGCTGCGCACACAATCGCGGTGTTGTACAGCTTGTTTCATCACCTTTGCGAAGTTGCCGCTCTCTCCGGCTCCCGGAGACGAAGAAGCCGCTTCTTCGCGCAAAGACGATTCTGCCGCTCACAGTGCTCTGCGGTGTGCGCCTTCTGCCGAAAGAGCCCCGGGAGCGGTGCTTAGCTCTGAGCAGCACCATACGTGCTTCTTTAGCCTCTCTTCTCGTCTACATATTAGCAAAAATCTTTTCCACTCTGTCTGGCAAGGAGAAACTGTGCCAGCACAGAAAACATCTCCCATCGTGTTCTAGAGGCTGCACGGAGGTCTGCCGAGTGTTTTGCAAGAAGAGAAAGAAAGTTGTCCAAAACAGCTTGCAATCGAATGTTCATGTGATTACATAAGGCAGGAGAGTGGTCAGGTACTGTTTTCTCTAATTTGGCATGCTGCGCACACAATCGCAGTGTTGTACAGCTTGTTTCATCACCTTTGCGAAGTTGCCGCTCTCTCCGGCTCCCGGAGACGAAGAAGCTGCTTCTTCGCGCAAAGACGATTCTGCCGCTCACAGTGCTCTGCGGTGTGCGCCTTCTGCCGAAAGTGGCCCGGGAGCGGTGCTTAGCTCTGCAGAGCACCGTACCTTCGTCTTTAGCCTCTCTTCTCGTCTACATCTTAGCAAAAAGCTTTTCCACACTGTCTGGCAAGGAGAAACTGTGCCAGCACAGAAAACATCTCCCATCGTGTTCTAGAGGCTGCACGGAGGTCTGCCGAGTGTTTTGCAAGAAGAGAAAGAAAGTTGTCCAAAACAGCTTCCAATCGAATGTTCATGTGAATAGAAAAGGCAGGAGAGTGGTCAGGTACTGTTTTCTCTCACTTGGCAAGCTGCGCACACAATCGCAGTGTTGTACAGCTTGTTTCATCACCTTTGCCAAGTTGCCGCTCTCTCCGGCTCCCGGAGACGAAGAAGCTGCTTCTTCGCGCAAAGACGATTCTGCCGCTCACAGTGCTCTGCGGTGTGCGCCTTCTGCCGAAAGAGGTCCGGGAGCGGTGCTTAGCTCTGCAGAGCACCGTACCTTCGTCTTTAGCCTCTCTTCTCGTCTACATCTTAGCAAAAAGCTTTTCCACTCTGTCTGGCAAGGAGAAACTGTGCCAGCACAGAAAACATCTCCCATCGTGTTCTAGAGGCTGCACGGAGGTCTGCCGAGTGTTTTGCAAGAAGAGAAAGAAAGTTGTCCAAAACAGCTTGCAATCGAATGTTCATGTGAATAGAAAAGGCAGGAGAGTGGTCAGGTACTGTTTTCTCTCAGTTGGCAAGCTGCGCACACAATCGCAGTGTTGTACAGCTTGTTTCATCACCTTTGCCAAGTTGCCGCTCTCTCCGGCTCCCGGAGACGAAGAAGCTGCTTCTTCGCGCAAAGACGATTCTGCCGCTCACAGTGCTCTGCGGTGTGCGCCTTCTGCCGAAAGAGCCCCGGGAGCTGTGCTTAGCTCTGAGAAGCACCATACGTGCTTCTTTAGCCTCTCTTCTCGTCTACATCTTAGCAAAAAGCTTTTCCACTCTGTCTGGCAAGGAGAAACTGTGCCAGCACAGAAAACATCTCCCATCGTGTTCTAGAGGCTGCACGGAGGTCTGCCGAGTGTTTTGCAAGAAGAGAAAGAAAGTTGTCCAAAACAGCTTCCAATCCAATGTTCATGTGAATAGAAAAGGCAGGAGAGTGGTCAGGTACTGTTTTCTCTCACTTGGCAAGCTGCGCACACAATCGCAGTGTTGTACAGCTTGTTTCATCACCTTTGCCAAGTTGCCGCTCTCTCCGGCTCCCGGAGACGAAGAAGCTGCTTCTTCGCGCAAAGACGATTCTGCCGCTCACAGTGCTCTGCGGTGTGCGCCTTCTGCCGAAAGAGGTCCGGGAGCGGTGCTTAGCTCTGCAGAGCACCGTACCTTCGTCTTTAGCCTCTCTTCTCGTCTACATCTTAGCAAAAAGCTTTTCCACTCTGTCTGGCAAGGAGAAACTGTGCCAGCACAGAAAACATCTCCCATCGTGTTCTAGAGGCTGCACGGAGGTCTGCCGAGTGTTTTGCAAGAAGAGAAAGAAAGTTGTCCAAAACAGCTTCCAATCCAATGTTCATGTGAATAGAAAAGGCAGGAGAGTGGTCAGGTACTGTTTTCTCTCACTTGGCAAGCTGCGCACACAATCGCAGTGTTGTACAGCTTGTTTCATCACCTTTGCCAAGTTGCCGCTCTCTCCGGCTCCCGGAGACGAAGAAGCGGCTTCTTCGCGCAAAGACGATTCTGCCGCTCACAGTGCTCTGCAGTGTGCGCCTTCTGCCGAAAGACGCCCGGGAGCGGTGCTTAGCTCTGCAGAGCACCGTACCTTCGTCTTTAGCCTCTCTTCTCGTCTACATCTTAGCAAAAAGCTTTTCCACTCTGTCTGGCAAGGAGAAACTGTGCCAGCACAGAAAACATCTCCCATCGTGTTCTAGAGGCTGCACGGAGGTCTGCCGAGTGTTTTGCAAGAAGAGAAAGAAAGTTGTCCAAAACAGCTTGCAATCGAATGTTCATGTGAATAGAAAAGGCAGGAGAGTGGTCAGGTACTGTTTTCTCTCAGTTGGCAAGATGCGCACACAATCGCGGTGTTGTACAGCTTGTTTCATCACCTTTGCGAAGTTGCCGCTCTCTCCGGCTCCCGGAGACGAAGAAGCTGCTTCTTCGCGCAAAGACGATTCTGCCGCTCACAGTGCTCTGCGGTGTGCGCCTTCTGCCGAAAGAGCCCCGGGAGCGGTGCTTAGCTCTGAGCAGCACCATACGTGCTTCTTTAGCCTCTCTTCTCGTCTACATATTAGCAAAAATCTTTTCCACTCTGTCTGGCAAGGAGAAACTGTGCCAGCACAGAAAACATCTCCCATCGTGTTCTAGAGGCTGCACGGAGGTCTGCCGAGTGTTTTGCAAGAAGAGAAAGAAAGTTGTCCAAAACAGCTTGCAATCGAATGTTCATGTGATTACATAAGGCAGGAGAGTGGTCAGGTACTGTTTTCTCTAATTTGGCATGCTGCGAACACAATCGCAGTGTTGTACAGCTTGTTTCATCACCTTTGCGAAGTTGCCGCTCTCTCCGGCTCCCGGAGACGAAGAAGCTGCTTCTTCGCGCAAAGACGATTCTGCCGCTCACAGTGCTCTGCGGTGTGCGCCTTCTGCCGAAAGTGGCCCGGGAGCGGTGCTTACCTCTGCAGAGCACCGTACCTTCGTCTTTAGCCTCTCTTCTCGTCTACATCTTAGCAAAAAGCTTTTCCACACTGTCTGGCAAGGAGAAACTGTGCCAGCACAGAAAACATCTCCCATCGTGTTCTAGAGGCTGCACGGAGGTCTGCCGAGTGTTTTGCAAGAAGAGAAAGAAAGTTGTCCAAAACAGCTTCCAATCGAATGTTCATGTGAATAGAAAAGGCAGGAGAGTGGTCAGGTACTGTTTTCTCTCACTTGGCAAGCTGCGCACACAATCGCAGTGTTGTACAGCTTGTTTCATCACCTTTGCGAAGTTGCCGCTCTCTCCGGCTCCCGGAGACGAAGAAGCTGCTTCTTCGCGCAAAGACGATTCTGCCGCTCACAGTGCTCTGCGGTGTGCGCCTTCTGCCGAAAGAGGTCCGGGAGCGGTGCTTAGCTCTGCAGAGCACCGTACCTTCGTCTTTAGCCTCTCTTCTCGTCTACATCTTAGCAAAAAGCTTTTCCACTCTGTCTGGCAAGGAGAAACTGTGCCAGCACAGAAAACATCTCCCATCGTGTTCTAGAGGCTGCACGGAGGTCTGCCGAGTGTTTTGCAAGAAGAGAAAGAAAGTTGTCGAAAACAGCTTGCAATCGAATGTTCATGTGAATAGAAAAGGCAGGAGAGTGATCAGGTACAGTTTGCTCTCAGTTGGCAAGCTGCGCACACAATCGCAGTGTTGTACAGCTTGTTTCATCACCTTTGCGAAGTTGCCGCTCTCTCCGGCTCCCGGAGACGAAGAAGCTGCTTCTTCGCGCAAAGACGATTCTGCCGCTCACAGTGCTCTGCGGTGTGCGCCTTCTGCCGAAAGAGGTCCGGGAGCGGTGCTTAGCTCTGAGAAGCACCATACGTGCTTCTTTAGCCTCTCTTCTCGTCTACATCTTAGCAAAAAGCTTTTCCACTCTGTCTGGCAAGGAGAAACTGTGCCAGCACAGAAAACATCTCCCATCGTGTTCTAGAGGCTGCACGCAGGTCTGCCAAGTGTTTTGCAAGAAGAGAAAGAAAGTTGTCCAAAACAGCTTGCAATCGAATGTTCACGTGGATAGAAAAGGCAGGAGAGTGGTCAGGTACTGTTTTCTCTCAGTTGGCAAGCTGCGCACACAATCGCAGTGTTGTACAGCTTGTTTCATCACCTTTGCGAAGTTGCCGCTCTCTCCGGCTCCCGGAGACGAAGAAGCTGCTTCTTCGCGCAAAGACGATTCTGCCGCTCACAGTGCTCTGCGGTGTGCGCCTTCTGCCGAAAGAGGCCCGGGAGCGGTGCTTAGCTCTGCAGAGCACCGTTCCTTCGTCTTTAGCCTCTCTTCTCTTTTACATCTTAGCAAAAAGCTTTTCCACTCTGTCTGGCAAGGAGAAACTGTGCCAGCCCAGAAAACATCTCCCATCGTGTTCTAGAGGCTGCACGCAGGTCTGCCGAGTGTTTTGCAAGAAGAGAAAGAAAGTTGTCCAAAACAGCTTGCAATCGAATGTTCATGTGAATAGAAAAGGCAGGAGAGTGATCAGGTACAGTTTGCTCTCAGTTGGCAAGCTGCGCACACAATCGCAGTGTTGTACAGCTTGTTTCATCACCTTTGCGAAGTTGCCGCTCTCTGCGCCTCCCGGAGACGAAGAAGCTGCTTCTTCGCGCAAAGACGATTCTGCCGCTCACAGTGCTCTGCGGTGTGCGCCTTCTGCCGAAAGACGCCCGGGAGCGGTGCTTAGCTCTGAGAAGCACCATACGTGCTTCTTTAGCCTCTCTTCTCGTCTACATCTTAGCAAAAAGCTTTTCCACTCTGTCTGGCAAGGAGAAACTGTGCCAGCACAAAAAACATCTCCCATCGTGTTCTAGAGGCTGCACGCAGGTCTGCCGAGTGTTTTGCAAGAAGAGAAAGAAAGTTGTCCAAAACAGCTTGCAATCGAATGTTCATGTGAATAGAAAAGGCAGGAGAGTGGTCAGGTACTGTTTTCTCTCAGTTGGCAAGATGCGCACACAATCGCAGTGTTGTACAGCTTGTTTCATCACCTTTGCGAAGTTGCCGCTCTCTCCGGCTCCCGGAGACGAAGAAGCTGCTTCTTCGCGCAAAGACGATTCTGCCGCTCACAGTGCTCTGCGGTGTGCGCCTTCTGCCGAAAGACGCCCGGGAGCGGTGCTTAGCTCTGCAGAGCACCGTATCTTCGTCTTTAGCCTCTCTTCTCGTCTACATCTTAGCAAAAAGCTTTTCCACTCTGTCTGGCAAGGAGAAACTGTGCCAGCAAAAAAACATCTCCCATCGTGTTCTAGAGGCTGCACGCAGGTCTGCCGAGTGTTTTGCAAGAAGAGAAAGAAAGTTGTCCAAAACAGCTTGCAATCGAATGTTCATGTGAATAGAAAAGGCAGGAGAGTGGTCAGGTACTGTTTTCTCTCAGTTGGCAAGCTGCGCACACAATCGCAGTGTTGTACAGCTTGTTTCATCACCTTTGCGAAGTTGCCGCTCTCTCCGGCTCCCGGAGACGAAGAAGCTGCTTCTTCGCGCAAAGACGATTCTGCCGCTCACAGTGCTCTGCGGTGTGCGCCTTCTGCCGAAAGACGCCCGGGAGCGGTGCTTAGCTCTGCAGAGCACCGTACCTTCGTCTTTAGCCTCTCTTCTCGTCTACATCTTAGCAAAAAGCTTTTCCACTCTGTCTGGCAAGGAGAAACTGTGCCAGCACAAAAAACATCTCCCATCGTGTTCTAGAGGCTGCACGGAGGTCTGCCGAGTGTTTTGCAAGAAGAGAAATAAAGTTGTCCAAAACAGCTTGCAATCGAATGTTCATGTGAATAGAAAAGGCAGGAGAGTGGTCAGGTACTGTTTTCTCTCAGTTGGCAAGCTGCGCACACAATCGCAGTGTTGTACAGCTTGTTTCATCACCTTTGCGAAGTTGCCGCTCTCTCCGGCTCCCGGAGACGAAGAAGCTGCTTCTTCGCGCAAAGACGATTCTGCCGCTCACAGTGCTCTGCGGTGTGCGCCTTCTGCCGAAAGACGCCCGGGAGCGGTGCTTAGCTCTGCAGAGCACCGTACCTTCGTCTTTAGCCTCTCTTCTCGTCTACATCTTAGCAAAAAGCTTTTCCACTCTGTCTGGCAAGGAGAAACTGTGCCAGCACAGAAAACATCTCCCATCGTGTTCTAGAGGCTGCACGGAGGTCTGCCGAGTGTTTTGCAAGAAGAGAAAGAAAGTTGTCCAAAACAGCTTGCAATCAAATGTTCATGTGAATAGAAAAGGCAGGAGAGTGGTCAGGTACTGTTTTCTCTCAGTTGGCACGCTACGCACACAATCGCAGTGTTGTACAGCTTGTTTCATCACCTTTGCGAAGTTGCCGCTCTCTCCGGCTCCCGGAGACGAAGAAGCTGCTTCTTCGCGCAAAGACGATTCTGCCGCTCACAGCGCTCTACGATGTGCGCCTTCTGCCGAAAGAGCCCCGGGAGCTGTGCTTAGCTCTGAGAAGCACCATACGTGCTTCTTTAGCCTCTCTTCTCGTCTACATCTTAGCAAAAAGCTTTTCCACTCTGTCTGGCAAGGAGAAACTGTGCCAGCACAGAAAACATCTCCCATCGTGTTCTAGAGGCTGCACGGAGGTCTGCCGAGTGTTTTGCAAGAAGAGAAAGAAAGTTGTCCAAAACAGCTTGCAATCGAATGTTCATGTGAATAGAAAAGGCAGGAGAGTGGTCAGGTACTGTTTTCTCTCACTTGGCAAGCTGCGCACACAATCGCAGTGTTGTACAGCTTGTTTCATCACCTTTGCCAAGTTGCCGCTCTCTCCGGCTCCCGGAGACGAAGAAGCTGCTTCTTCGCGCAAAGACGATTCTGCCGCTCACAGTGCTCTGCGGTGTGCGCCTTCTGCCGAAAGAGGTCCGGGAGCGGTGCTTAGCTCTGCAGAGCACCGTACCTTCGTCTTTAGCCTCTCTTCTCGTCTACATCTTAGCAAAAAGCTTTTCCACTCTGTCTGGCAAGGAGAAACTGTGCCAGCACAGAAAACATCTCCCATCGTGTTCTAGAGGCTGCACGCAGGTCTGCCGAGTGTTTTGCAAGAAGAGAAAGAAAGTTGTCCAAAACAGCTTGCAATCGAATGTTCATGTGAATAGAAAAGGCAGGAGAGTGGTCAGGTACTGTTTTCTCTCAGTTGGCAAGCTGCGCACACAATCGCAGTGTTGTACAGCTTGTTTCATCACCTTTGCGAAGTTGCCGCTCTCTCCGGCTCCCGGAGACGAAGAAGCTGCTTCTTCGCGCAAAGACGATTCTGCCGCTCACAGTGCTCTGCGGTGTGCGCCTTCTGCCGAAAGACGCCCGGGAGCGGTGCTTAGCTCTGCAGAGCACCGTACCTTCGTCTTTAGCCTCTCTTCTCGTCTACATCTTAGCAAAAAGCTTTTCCACTCTGTCTGGCAAGGAGAAACTGTGCCAGCACAGAAAACATCTCCCATCGTGTTCTAGAGGCTGCACGGAGGTCTGCCGAGTGTTTTGCAAGAAGAGAAAGAAAGTTGTCCAAAACAGCTTGCAATCGAATGTTCATGTGAATAGAAAAGGCAGGAGAGTGGTCAGGTACTGTTTTCTCTCAGTTGGCAAGATGCGCACACAATCGCGGTGTTGTACAGCTTGTTTCATCACCTTTGCGAAGTTGCCGCTCTCTCCGGCTCCCGGAGACGAAGAAGCTGCTTCTTCGCGCAAAGACGATTCTGCCGCTCACAGTGCTCTGCGGTGTGCGCCTTCTGCCGAAAGAGCCCCGGGAGCGGTGCTTAGCTCTGAGCAGCACCATACGTGCTTCTTTAGCCTCTCTTCTCGTCTACATATTAGCAAAAATCTTTTCCACTCTGTCTGGCAAGGAGAAACTGTGCCAGCACAGAAAACATCTCCCATCGTGTTCTAGAGGCTGCACGGAGGTCTGCCGAGTGTTTTGCAAGAAGAGAAAGAAAGTTGTCCAAAACAGCTTGCAATCGAATGTTCATGTGATTACATAAGGCAGGAGAGTGGTCAGGTACTGTTTTCTCTAATTTGGCATGCTGCGAACACAATCGCAGTGTTGTACAGCTTGTTTCATCACCTTTGCGAAGTTGCCGCTCTCTCCGGCTCCCGGAGACGAAGAAGCTGCTTCTTCGCGCAAAGACGATTCTGCCGCTCACAGTGCTCTGCGGTGTGCGCCTTCTGCCGAAAGTGGCCCGGGAGCGGTGCTTACCTCTGCAGAGCACCGTACCTTCGTCTTTAGCCTCTCTTCTCGTCTACATCTTAGCAAAAAGCTTTTCCACACTGTCTGGCAAGGAGAAACTGTGCCAGCACAGAAAACATCTCCCATCGTGTTCTAGAGGCTGCACGGAGGTCTGCCGAGTGTTTTGCAAGAAGAGAAAGAAAGTTGTCCAAAACAGCTTCCAATCGAATGTTCATGTGAATAGAAAAGGCAGGAGAGTGGTCAGGTACTGTTTTCTCTCACTTGGCAAGCTGCGCACACAATCGCAGTGTTGTACAGCTTGTTTCATCACCTTTGCCAAGTTGCCGCTCTCTCCGGCTCCCGGAGACGAAGAAGCTGCTTCTTCGCGCAAAGACGATTCTGCCGCTCACAGTGCTCTGCGGTGTGCGCCTTCTGCCGAAAGAGGTCCGGGAGCGGTGCTTAGCTCTGCAGAGCACCGTACCTTCGTCTTTAGCCTCTCTTCTCGTCTACATCTTAGCAAAAAGCTTTTCCACTCTGTCTGGCAAGGAGAAACTGTGCCAGCACAGAAAACATCTCCCATCGTGTTCTAGAGGCTGCACGGAGGTCTGCCGAGTGTTTTGCAAGAAGAGAAAGAAAGTTGTCGAAAACAGCTTGCAATCGAATGTTCATGTGAATAGAAAAGGCAGGAGAGTGATCAGGTACAGTTTGCTCTCAGTTGGCAAGCTGCGCACACAATCGCAGTGTTGTACAGCTTGTTTCATCACCTTTGCGAAGTTGCCGCTCTCTCCGGCTCCCGGAGACGAAGAAGCTGCTTCTTCGCGCAAAGACGATTCTGCCGCTCACAGTGCTCTGCGGTGTGCGCCTTCTGCCGAAAGAGGTCCGGGAGCGGTGCTTAGCTCTGAGAAGCACCATACGTGCTTCTTTAGCCTCTCTTCTCGTCTACATCTTAGCAAAAAGCTTTTCCACTCTGTCTGGCAAGGAGAAACTGTGCCAGCACAGAAAACATCTCCCATCGTGTTCTAGAGGCTGCACGCAGGTCTGCCAAGTGTTTTGCAAGAAGAGAAAGAAAGTTGTCCAAAACAGCTTGCAATCGAATGTTCACGTGGATAGAAAAGGCAGGAGAGTGGTCAGGTACTGTTTTCTCTCAGTTGGCAAGCTGCGCACACAATCGCAGTGTTGTACAGCTTGTTTCATCACCTTTGCGAAGTTGCCGCTCTCTCCGGCTCCCGGAGACGAAGAAGCTGCTTCTTCGCGCAAAGACGATTCTGCCGCTCACAGTGCTCTGCGGTGTGCGCCTTCTGCCGAAAGAGGCCCGGGAGCGGTGCTTAGCTCTGCAGAGCACCGTTCCTTCGTCTTTAGCCTCTCTTCTCTTCTACATCTTAGCAAAAAGCTTTTCCACTCTGTCTGGCAAGGAGAAACTGTGCCAGCCCAGAAAACATCTCCCATCGTGTTCTAGAGGCTGCACGCAGGTCTGCCGAGTGTTTTGCAAGAAGAGAAAGAAAGTTGTCCAAAACAGCTTGCAATCGAATGTTCATGTGAATAGAAAAGGCAGGAGAGTGATCAGGTACAGTTTGCTCTCAGTTGGCAAGCTGCGCACACAATCGCAGTGTTGTACAGCTTGTTTCATCACCTTTGCGAAGTTGCCGCTCTCTCCGGCTCCCGGAGACGAAGAAGCTGCTTCTTCGCGCAAAGACGATTCTGCCGCTCACAGTGCTCTGCGGTGTGCGCCTTCTGCCGAAAGACGCCCGGGAGCGGTGCTTAGCTCTGAGAAGCACCATACGTGCTTCTTTAGCCTCTCTTCTCGTCTACATCTTAGCAAAAAGCTTTTCCACTCTGTCTGGCAAGGAGAAACTGTGCCAGCACAAAAAACATCTCCCATCGTGTTCTAGAGGCTGCACGCAGGTCTGCCGAGTGTTTTGCAAGAAGAGAAAGAAAGTTGTCCAAAACAGCTTGCAATCGAATGTTCATGTGAATAGAAAAGGCAGGAGAGTGGTCAGGTACTGTTTTCTCTCAGTTGGCAAGATGCGCACACAATCGCAGTGTTGTACAGCTTGTTTCATCACCTTTGCGAAGTTGCCGCTCTCTCCGGCTCCCGGAGACGAAGAAGCTGCTTCTTCGCGCAAAGACGATTCTGCCGCTCACAGTGCTCTGCGGTGTGCGCCTTCTGCCGAAAGACGCCCGGGAGCGGTGCTTAGCTCTGCAGAGCACCGTATCTTCGTCTTTAGCCTCTCTTCTCGTCTACATCTTAGCAAAAAGCTTTTCCACTCTGTCTGGCAAGGAGAAACTGTGCCAGCAAAAAAACATCTCCCATCGTGTTCTAGAGGCTGCACGCAGGTCTGCCGAGTGTTTTGCAAGAAGAGAAAGAAAGTTGTCCAAAACAGCTTGCAATCGAATGTTCATGTGAATAGAAAAGGCAGGAGAGTGGTCAGGTACTGTTTTCTCTCAGTTGGCAAGCTGCGCACACAATCGCAGTGTTGTACAGCTTGTTTCATCACCTTTGCGAAGTTGCCGCTCTCTCCGGCTCCCGGAGACGAAGAAGCTGCTTCTTCGCGCAAAGACGATTCTGCCGCTCACAGTGCTCTGCGGTGTGCGCCTTCTGCCGAAAGACGCCCGGGAGCGGTGCTTAGCTCTGCAGAGCACCGTACCTTCGTCTTTAGCCTCTCTTCTCGTCTACATCTTAGCAAAAAGCTTTTCCACTCTGTCTGGCAAGGAGAAACTGTGCCAGCACAAAAAACATCTCCCATCGTGTTCTAGAGGCTGCACGGAGGTCTGCCGAGTGTTTTGCAAGAAGAGAAATAAAGTTGTCCAAAACAGCTTGCAATCGAATGTTCATGTGAATAGAAAAGGCAGGAGAGTGGTCAGGTACTGTTTTCTCTCAGTTGGCAAGCTGCGCACACAATCGCAGTGTTGTACAGCTTGTTTCATCACCTTTGCGAAGTTGCCGCTCTCTCCGGCTCCCGGAGACGAAGAAGCTGCTTCTTCGCGCAAAGACGATTCTGCCGCTCACAGTGCTCTGCGGTGTGCGCCTTCTGCCGAAAGACGCCCGGGAGCGGTGCTTAGCTCTGCAGAGCACCGTACCTTCGTCTTTAGCCTCTCTTCTCGTCTACATCTTAGCAAAAAGCTTTTCCACTCTGTCTGGCAAGGAGAAACTGTGCCAGCACAGAAAACATCTCCCATCGTGTTCTAGAGGCTGCACGGAGGTCTGCCGAGTGTTTTGCAAGAAGAGAAAGAAAGTTGTCCAAAACAGCTTGCAATCAAATGTTCATGTGAATAGAAAAGGCAGGAGAGTGGTCAGGTACTGTTTTCTCTCAGTTGGCACGCTACGCACACAATCGCAGTGTTGTACAGCTTGTTTCATCACCTTTGCGAAGTTGCCGCTCTCTCCGGCTCCCGGAGACGAAGAAGCTGCTTCTTCGCGCAAAGACGATTCTGCCGCTCACAGCGCTCTACGATGTGCGCCTTCTGCCGAAAGAGCCCCGGGAGCTGTGCTTAGCTCTGAGAAGCACCATACGTGCTTCTTTAGCCTCTCTTCTCGTCTACATCTTAGCAAAAAGCTTTTCCACTCTGTCTGGCAAGGAGAAACTGTGCCAGCACAGAAAACATCTCCCATCGTGTTCTAGAGGCTGCACGGAGGTCTGCCGAGTGTTTTGCAAGAAGAGAAAGAAAGTTGTCCAAAACAGCTTGCAATCGAATGTTCATGTGAATAGAAAAGGCAGGAGAGTGGTCAGGTACTGTTTTCTCTCACTTGGCAAGCTGCGCACACAATCGCAGTGTTGTACAGCTTGTTTCATCACCTTTGCCAAGTTGCCGCTCTCTCCGGCTCCCGGAGACGAAGAAGCTGCTTCTTCGCGCAAAGACGATTCTGCCGCTCACAGTGCTCTGCGGTGTGCGCCTTCTGCCGAAAGAGGTCCGGGAGCGGTGCTTAGCTCTGCAGAGCACCGTACCTTCGTCTTTAGCCTCTCTTCTCGTCTACATCTTAGCAAAAAGCTTTTCCACTCTGTCTGGCAAGGAGAAACTGTGCCAGCACAGAAAACATCTCCCATCGTGTTCTAGAGGCTGCACGCAGGTCTGCCGAGTGTTTTGCAAGAAGAGAAAGAAAGTTGTCCAAAACAGCTTGCAATCGAATGTTCATGTGAATAGAAAAGGCAGGAGAGTGGTCAGGTACTGTTTTCTCTCAGTTGGCAAGCTGCGCACACAATCGCAGTGTTGTACAGCTTGTTTCATCACCTTTGCGAAGTTGCCGCTCTCTCCGGCTCCCGGAGACGAAGAAGCTGCTTCTTCGCGCAAAGACGATTCTGCCGCTCACAGTGCTCTGCGGTGTGCGCCTTCTGCCGAAAGACGCCCGGGAGCGGTGCTTAGCTCTGCAGAGCACCGTACCTTCGTCTTTAGCCTCTCTTCTCGTCTACATCTTAGCAAAAAGCTTTTCCACTCTGTCTGGCAAGGAGAAACTGTGCCAGCACAGAAAACATCTCCCATCGTGTTCTAGAGGCTGCACGGAGGTCTGCCGAGTGTTTTGCAAGAAGAGAAAGAAAGTTGTCCAAAACAGCTTGCAATCGAATGTTCATGTGAATAGAAAAGGCAGGAGAGTGGTCAGGTACTGTTTTCTCTCAGTTGGCAAGCTGCGCACACAATCGCAGTGTTGTACAGCTTGTTTCATCACCTTTGCGAAGTTGCCGCTCTCTCCGGCTCCCGGAGACGAAGAAGCTGCTTCTTCGCGCAAAGACGATTCTGCCGCTCACAGTGCTCTGCTGTGTGCGCCTTCTGCCGAAAGAGGTCCGGGAGCGGTGCTTAGCTCTGAGAAGCACCATACGTGCTTCTTTAGCCTCTCTTCTCGTCTACATCTTAGCAAAAAGCTTTTCCACTCTGTCTGGCAAGGAGAAACTGTGCCAGCACAGAAAAAATCTCCCATCGTGTTCTAGAGGCTGCACGCAGGACTGCCGAGTGTTTTGCAAGAAGAGAAAGAAAGTTGTCCAAAACAGCTTGCAATCGAATGTTCATGTGAATAGAAAAGGCAGGAGAGTGGTCAGGTACTGTTTTCTCTCAGTTGGCACGCTACGCACACAATCGCAGTGTTGTACAGCTTGTTTCATCACCTTTGCGAAGTTGCCGCTCTCTCCGGCTCCCGGAGACGAAGAAGCTGCTTCTTCGCGCAAAGACGATTCTGCCGCTCACAGTGCTCTGCGGTGTGCGCCTTCTGCCGAAAGAGCCCCGGGAGCTGTGCTTAGCTCTGAGAAGCACCTTACGTGCTTCTTTAGCCTCTCTTCTCGTCTACATCTTAGCAAAAAGCTTTTCCACTCTGTCTGGCAAGGAGAAACTCTGCCAGCACAGAAAACATCTCCCATCGTGTTCTAGAGGCTGCACGCAGGTCTGCCGAGTGTTTTGCAAGAAGAGAAAGAAAGTTGTCCAAAACAGCTTCCAATCGAATGTTCATCTGAATAGAAAAGGCAGGAGAGTGGTCAGGTACTGTTTTCTCTCACTTGGCAAGCTGCGCACACAATCGCAGTGTTGTACAGCTTGTTTCATCACCTTTGCCAAGTTGCCGCTCTCTCCGGCTCCCGGAGACGAAGAAGCTGCTTCTTCGCGCAAAGACGATTCTGCCGCTCACAGTGCTCTGCGGTGTGCGCCTTCTGCCGAAAGAGGCCCGGGAACGGTGCTTAGCTCTGCAGAGCACCGTACCTTCGTCTTTAGCCTCTCTTCTCGTCTACATCTTAGCAAAAAGCTTTTCCACTCTGTCTGGCAAGGAGAAACTGTGCCAGCACAGAAAACATCTCCCATCGTGTTCTAGAGGCTGCACGGAGGTCTGCCGAGTGTTTTGCAAGAAGAGAAAGAAAGTTGTCCAAAACAGCTTGCAATCGAATGTTCATGTGAATAGAAAAGGCAGGAGAGTGGTCAGGTACTGTTTTCTCTCAGTTGGCAAGCTGCGCACACAATCGCAGTGTTGTACAGCTTGTTTCATCACCTTTGCGAAGTTGCCGCTCTCTCCGGCTCCCGGAGACGAAGAAGCTGCTTCTTCGCGCAAAGACGATTCTGCCGCTCACAGTGCTCTGCTGTGTGCGCCTTCTGCCGAACGAGGTCCGGGAGCGGTGCTTAGCTCTGCAGAGCACCGTACCTTTGTCTTTAGCCTCTCTTCTCGTCTACATCTTAGCAAAAAGCTTTTCCACTCTGTCTGGCAAGGAGAAACTGTGCCAGCACAAAAAACATCTCCCATCGTGTTCTAGAGGCTGCACGGAGGTCTGCCGAGTGTTTTGCAAGAAGAGAAAGAAAGTTGTCCAAAACAGCTTGCAATCGAATGTTCATGTGAATAGAAAAGGCAGGAGAGTGGTCAGGTACTGTTTTCTCTCAGTTGGCACGCTGCGCACACAATCGCAGTGTTGCACAGCTTGTTTCATCACCTTTGCGAAGTTGCCGCTCTCTCCGGCTCCCGGAGACGAAGAAGCTGCTTCTTCGCGCAAAGACGATTCTGCCGCTCACAGTGCTCTGCGGTGTGCGCCTTCTGCCGAAAGAGGTCCGGGAGCGGTAATTAGCTCTGCAGAGCACCGTACCTTCGTCTTTAGCCTCTCTTCTCGTCTACATCTTAGCAAAAAGCTTTTCCACTCTGTCTGGCAAGGAGAAACTGTGCCAGCACAGAAAACATCTCCCATCGTGTTCTAGAGGCTGCACGGAGGTCTGCCGAGTGTTTTGCAAGAAGAGAAAGAAAGTTCTCCAAAACAGCTTGCAATCGAATGTTCATGTGAATAGAAAAGGCAGGAGAGTGGTCAGGTACTGTTTTCTCTCACTTGGCAAGCTGCGAACACAATCGCAGTGTTGTACAGCTTGTTTCATCACCTTTGCGAAGTTGCCGCTCTCTCCGGCTTTCGGAGACGAAGAAGCTGCTTCTTCGCGCAAAGACGATTCTGCCGCTCACAGTGCTCTGCGGTGTGCGCCTTTTGCCGAAAGAGGTCCGGGAGCGGTGCTTAGCTCTGAGAAGCACCATACGTGCTTCTTTAGCCTCTCTTCTCGTCTACATCTTAGCAAAAAGCTTTTCCACTCTGTCTGGCAAGGAGAAACTGTGCCAGCACAGAAAACATCTCCCATCGTGTTCTAGAGGCTGCACGGAGGTCTGCCGAGTGTTTTGCAAGAAGAGAAAGAAAGTTGTCCAAAACAGCTTGCAATCGAATGTTCACGTGAATAGAAAAGGCAGGAGAGTGGTCAGGTACTGTTTTCTCTCAGTTGGCAAGCTGCGCACACAATCGCAGTGTTGTACAGCTTGTTTCATCACCTTTGCGAAGTTGCCGCTCTCTCCGGCTCCCGGAGACGAAGAAGCTGCTTCTTCGCGCAAAGACGATTCTGCCGCTCACAGTGCTCTGCGGTGTGCGCCTTCTGCCGAAAGAGCCCCGGGAGCTGTGCTTAGCTCTGCAGAGCACCGTACCTTCGTCTTTAGCCTCTCTTCTCGTCTACATCTTAGCAAAAAGCTTTTCCACTCTGTCTGGCAAGGAGAAACTGTGCCAGCACAGAAAACATCTCCCATCGTGTTCTAGAGGCTGCACGGAGGTCTGCCGAGTGTTTTGCAAGAAGAGAAAGAAAGTTGTCCAAAACAGCTTGCAATCGAATGTTCATGTGAATAGAAAAGGCAGGAGAGTGGTCAGGTACTGTTTTCTCTCACTTGGCAAGCTGCGCACACAATCGCAGTGTTGTACAGCTTGTTTCATCACCTTTGCGAAGTTGCCGCTCTCTCCGGCTCCCGGAGACGAAGAAGCTGCTTCTTCGCGCAAAGACGATTCTGCCGCTCACAGTGCTCCGCGGTGTGCGCCTTCTGCCGAAAGAGGTCCGGGAGCGGTGCTTAGCTCTGCAGAGCACCGTACCTTCGTCTTTAGCCTCTCTTCTCGTCTACATCTTAGCAAAAAGCTTTTCCACTCTGTCTGGCAAGGAGAAACTGTGCCAGCACAGAAAACATCTCCCATCGTGTTCTAGAGGCTGCACGGAGGTCTGCCGAGTGTTTTGCAAGAAGAGAAAGAAAGTTGTCCAAAACAGCTTGCAATCGAATGTTCATGTGAATAGAAAAGGCAGGAGAGTGGTCAGGTACTGTTTTCTCTCAGTTGGCAAGCTGCGCACACAATCGCAGTGTTGTACAGCTTGTTTCATCACCTTTGCGAAGTTGCCGCTCTCTCCGGCTCCCGGAGACGAAGAAGCTGCTTCTTCGCGCAAAGACGATTCTGCCGCTCACAGTGCTCTGCGGTGTGCGCCTTCTGCCGAAAGACGCCCGGGAGCGGTGCTTAGCTCTGCAGAGCACCGTACCTTCGTCTTTAGCCTCTCTTCTCGTCTACATCTTAGCAAAAAGCTTTTCCACTCTGTCTGGCAAGGAGAAACTGTGCCAGCACAGAAAACATCTCCCATCGTGTTCTAGAGGCTGCACGGAGGTCTGCCGAGTGTTTTGCAAGAAGAGAAAGAAAGTTGTCCAAAACAGCTTGCAATCGAATGTTCATGTGAATAGAAAAGGCAGGAGAGTGGTCAGGTACTGTTTTCTCTCAGTTGGCAAGCTGCGCACACAATCGCAGTGTTGTACAGCTTGTTTCATCACCTTTGCGAAGTTGCCGCTCTCTCCGGCTCCCGGAGACGAAGAAGCTGCTTCTTCGCGCAAAGACGATTCTGCCGCTCACAGTGCTCTGCGGTGTGCGCCTTCTGCCGAAAGAGGTCCGGGAGCGGTGCTTAGCTCTGAGAAGCACCATACGTGCTTCTTTAGCCTCTCTTCTCGTCTACATCTTAGCAAAAAGCTTTTCCACTCTGTCTGGCAAGGAGAAACTGTGCCAGCACAGAAAACATCTCCCATCGTGTTCTAGAGGCTGCACGGAGGTCTGCCGAGTGTTTTGCAAGAAGAGAAAGAAAGTTGTCCAAAACAGCTTGCAATCGAATGTTCATGTGAATAGAAAAGGCAGGAGAGTGGTCAGGTACTGTTTTCTCTCAGTTGGCAAGCTGCGAACACAATCGCAGTGTTGTACAGCTTGTTTCATCACCTTTGCGAAGTTGCCGCTCTCTCCGGCTCCCGGAGACGAAGAAGCTGCTTCTTCGCGCAAAGACGATTCTGCCGCTCACAGTGCTCTGCGGTGTGCGCCTTCTGCCGAAATAGCCCCGGGAGCTGTGCTTAGCTCTGAGAAGCACCATACGTGCTTCTTTAGCCTCTCTTCTCGTCTACATCTTAGCAAAAAGCTTTTCCACTCTGTCTGGCAAGGAGAAACTGTGCCAGCACAGAAAACATCTCCCATCGTGTTCTAGAGGCTGCACGGAGGTCTGCCGAGTGTTTTGCAAGAAGAGAAAGAAAGTTGTCCAAAACAGCTTGCAATCGAATGTTCATGTGAATAGAAAAGGCAGGAGAGTGCTCAGGTACTGTTTTCTCTCAGTTGGCACGCTGCGCACACAATCGCAGTGTTGTACAGCTTGTTTCATCACCTTTGCGAAGTTGCCGCTCTCTCCGGCTCCCGGAGACGAAGAAGCTGCTTCTTCGCGCAAAGACGATTCTGCCGCTCACAGTGCTCTGCGGTGTGCGCCTTCTGCCGAAAGAGCCCCGGGAGCTGTGCTTAGCTCTGAGAAGCACCATACGTGCTTCTTTAGCCTCTCTTCTCGTCTACATCTTAGCAAAAAGCTTTTCCACTCTGTCTGGCAAGGAGAAACTGTGCCAGCACAGAAAACATCTCCCATCGTGTTCTAGAGGCTGCACGCAGGTCTGCCGAGTGTTTTGCAAGAAGAGAAAGAAAGTTGTCCAAAACAGCTTGCAATCGAATGTTCATGTGAATAGAAAAGGCAGCAGAGTGGTCAGGTACTGTTTTCTCTCACTTGGCAAGCTGCGCACACAATCGCAGTGTTGTACAGCTTGTTTCATCACCTTTGCGAAGTTGCCGCTCTCTCCGGCTCCCGGAGATGAAGAAGCTGCTTCTTCGCACAAAGACGATTCTGCCGCTCACAGTGCTCTGCGGTGTGCGCCTTCTGCCGAAAGAGCCCCGGGAGCTGTGCTTAGCTCTGAGAGGCACCGTACATGCTTCTTTAGCCTCTCTTCTCGTCTACATCTTAGCAAAAAGCTTTTCCACTCTGTCTGGCAAGGAGAAACTGTGCCAGCACAGAAAACATCTCCCATCGTGTTCTAGAGGCTGCACGGAGGTCTGCCGAGTGTTTTGCAAGAAGAGAAAGAAAGTTGTCCAAAACAGCTTGCAATCGAATGTTCATGTGAATAGAAAAGGCAGGAGAGTGGTCAGGTACTGTTTTCTCTCAGTTGGCAAGCTGCGCACACAATCGCAGTGTTGTACAGCTTGTTTCATCACCTTTGCGAAGTTGCCGCTCTCTCCGGCTCCCGGAGACGAAGAAGCTGCTTCTTCGCGCAAAGACGATTCTGCCGCTCACAGTGCTCTGCGGTGTGCGCCTTCTGCCGAAAGAGGCCCGGGAGCGCTGCTTAGCTCTGCAGAGCACCGTACCTTCGTCTTTAGCCTCTCTTCTCGTCTACATCTTAGCAAAAAGCTTTTCCACTCTGTCTGGCAAGGAGAAACTGTGCCAGCACAGAAAACATCTCCCATCGTGTTCTAGAGGCTGCACGCAGGTCTGCCGAGTGTTTTGCAAGAAGAGAAAGAAAGTTGTCCAAAACAGCTTGCAATCGAATGTTCATGTGAATAGAAAAGGCAGGAGAGTGCTCAGGTACTGTTTTCTCTCAGTTGGCAAGCGGCGCACACAATCGCAGTGTTGTACAGCTTGTTTCATCACCTTTGCGAAGTTGCCGCTCTCTCCGGCTCCCGGAGACGAAGAAGCTGCTTCTTCGCGCAAAGACGATTCTGCCGCTCACAGTGCTCTGCGGTGTGCGCCTTCTGCCGAAAGAGCCCCGGGAGCTGTGCTTAGCTCTGAGAAGCACCGTACGTGCTTCTTTAGCCTCTCTTCTCGTCTACATCTTAGCAAAAAGCTTTTCCACTCTGTCTGGCAAGGAGAAACTGTGCCAGCACAGAAAACATCTCCCATCGTGTTCTAGAGGCTGCACGGAGGTCTGCCGAGTGTTTTGCAAGAAGAGAAAGAAAGTTGTCCAAAACAGCTTGCAATCGAATGTTCACGTGAATAGAAAAGGCAGGAGAGTGGTCAGGTACTGTTTTCTCTCAGTTGGCAAGCTGCGCACACAATCGCAGTGTTGTACAGCTTGTTTCATCACCTTTGCCAAGTTGCCGCTCTCTCCGGCTTCCGGAGACGAAGAAGCTGCTTCTTCGCGCAAAGACGATTCTGCCGCTCACAGTGCTCTGCGGTGTGCGCCTTCTGCCGAAAGACGCCCGGGAGCGGTGCTTAGCTCTGCAGAGCACCGTACCTTCGTCTTTAGCCTCTCTTCTCGTCTACATCTTAGCAAAAAGCTTTTCCACTCTGTCTGGCAAGGAGAAACTGCGCCAACACAAAAAACATCTCCCATCGTGTTCTAGAGGCTGCACGGAGGTCTGCCGAGTGTTTTGCAAGAAGAGAAAGAAAGTTGTCCAAAACAGCTTGCAATCGAATGTTCATGTGATTAGAAAAGGCAGGAGAGTGGTCAGGTACTGTTTTCTCTCAGTTGGCACGCTGCGCACACAATCGCAGGGTTGTACAGCTTGTTTCATCACCTTTGCGAAGTTGCCGCTCTCTCCGGCTCCCGGAGACGAAGAAGCTGCTTCTTCGCGCAAAGACGATTCTGCCGCTCACAGTGCTCTGCGGTGTGCGCCTTCTGCCGAAAGAGGTCCGGGAGCGGTGCTTAGCTCTGCAGAGCACCGTACCTTCGTCTTTAGCCTCTCTTCTCGTCTACATCTTAGCAAAAAGCTTTTCCACTCTGTCTGGCAAGGAGAAACTGTGCCAGCACAAAAAACATCTCCCATCGTGTTCTAGAGGCTGCACGGAGGTCTGCCGAGTGTTTTGCAAGAAGAGAAAGAAAGTTGTCCAAAACAGCTTGCAATCGAATGTTCATGTCAATAGAAAAGGCAGGAGAGTGGTCAGGTACTGTTTTCTCTCAGTTGGCAAGCTGCGCACACAATCGCAGTGTTGTACAGCTTGTTTCATCACCTTTGCGAAGTTGCCGCTCTCTCCGGCTCCCGGAGACGAAGAAGCTGCTTCTTCGCGCAAAGACGATTCTGCCGCTCACAGTGCTCTGCGGTGTGCGCCTTCTGCCGAAAGACGCCCGGGAGCGGTGCTTAGCTCTGCAGAGCACCGTACATGCTTCTTTAGCCTCTCTTCTCGTCTACATCTTAGCAAAAAGCTTTTCCACTCTGTCTGGCAAGGAGAAACTGTGCCAGCACAGAAAACATCTCCCATCGTGTTCTAGAGGCTGCACGGAGGTCTGCCGAGTGTTTTGCAAGAAGAGAAAGAAAGTTGTCCAAAACAGCTTGCAATCCAATGTTCATGTGAATAGAAAAGGCAGGAGAGTGGTCAGGTACTGTTTTCTCTCAGTTGGCAAGCTGCGCACACAATCGCAGTGTTGTACAGCTTGTTTCATCACCTTTGCGAAGTTGCCGCTCTCTCCGGCTCCCGGAGACGAAGAAGCTGCTTCTTCGCGCAAAGACGATTCTGCCGCTCACAGTGCTCTGCGGTGTGCGCCTTCTGCCGAAAGAGCCCCGGGAGCTGTGCTTAGCTCTGAGAAGCACCATACGTGCTTCTTTAGCCTCTCTTCTCGTCTACATCTTAGCAAAAAGCTTTTCCACTCTGTCTGGCAAGGAGAAACTGTGCCAGCCCAGAAAACATCTCCCATCGTGTTCTAGAGGCTGCACGGAGGTCTGCCGAGTGTTTTGCAAGAAGAGAAAGAAAGTTGTCCAAAACAGCTTGCAATCGAATGTTCATGTGAATAGAAAAGGCAGGAGAGTGGTCAGGTACTGTTTTCTCTCAGTTGGCACGCTGCGCACACAATCGCAGTGTTATACAGCTTGTTTCATCATCTTTGCGAAGTTGCCGCTCTCTCCGGCTTCCGGAGACGAAGAAGCTGCTTCTTCGCGCAAAGACGATTCTGCCGCTCACAGTGATCTGCGGTGTGCGAATTCTGCCGAAAGAGGCCCGGGAGCGGTGCTTAGCACTGCAGAGCACCGTACCTTCGTCTTTAGCCTCTCTTCTCGTCTACATCTTAGCAAAAAGCTTTTCCACTCTGTCTGGCAAGGAGAAACTCTGCCAGCACAGAAAACATCTCCCATCGTGTTCTAGAGGCTGCACGGAGGTCTGCCGAGTGTTTTGCAAGAAGAGAAAGAAAGTTGTCCAAAACAGCTTGCAATCGAATGTTCATGTGAATAGAAAAGGCAGGAGAGTGGTCAGGTACTGTTTTCTCTCAGTTGGCAAGCTGCGCACACAATCGCAGTGTTGTACAGCTTGTTTCATCACCTTTGCGAAGTTGCCGCTCTCTCCGGCTCCCGGAGACGAAGAAGCTGCTTCTTCGCGCAAAGACGATTCTGCCGCTCACAGTGCTCTGCGGTGTGCGCCTTCTGCCGAAAGACGCCCGGGAGCGGTGCTTAGCTCTGCAGAGCACCGTACCTTCGTCTTTAGCCTCTCTTCTCGTCTACATCTTAGCAAAAAGCTTTTCCACTCTGTCTGGCAAGGAGAAACTGTGCCAGCACAGAAAACATCACCCATCGTGTTCTAGAGGCTGCACGGAGGTCTGCCGAGTGTTTTGCAAGAAGAGAAAGAAAGTTGTCCAAAACAGCTTGCAATCGAATGTTCATGTGAATAGAAAAGGCAGGAGAGTGGTCAGGTACTGTTTTCTCTCAGTTGGCAAGCTGCGCACACAATCGCAGTGTTGTACAGCTTGTTTCATCACCTTTGCGAAGTTGCCGCTCTCTCCGGCTCCCGGAGACGAAGAAGCTGCTTCTTCGCGCAAAGACGATTCTGCCGCTCACAGTGCTCTGCTGTGTGCGCCTTCTGCCGAAAGAGGTCCGGGAGCGGTGCTTAGCTCTGAGAAGCACCATAAGTGCTTCTTTAGCCTCTCTTCTCGTCTACATCTTAGCAAAAAGCTTTTCCACTCTGTCTGGCAAGGAGAAACTGTGCCAGCACAGAAAACATCTCCCATCGTGTTCTAGAGGCTGCACGGAGGTCTGCCGAGTGTTTTGCAAGAAGAGAAAGAAAGTTGTCCAAAACAGCTTGCAATCGTATGTTCATGTGATTACATAAGGCAGGAGAGAGGTCAGGTACTGTTTTCTCTAATTTGGCATGCTGCGCACACAATCGTAGTGTTGTACAGCTTGTTTCATCACCTTTGCGAAGTTGCCGCTCTCTCCGGCTCCCGGAGACGAAGAAGCTGCTTCTTCGCGCAAAGACGATTCTGCCGCTCACAGTGCTCTGCGGTGTGCGCCTTCTGCCGAAAGACGCCCGGGAGCGGTGCTTAGCTCTGAGAAGCACCATAAGTGCTTCTTTAGCCTCTCTTCTCGTCTACATCTTAGCAAAAAGCTTTTCCACTCTGTCTGCAAGGAGAAACTGTGCCAGCACAGAAAACATCTCCCATCGTGTTCTAGAGGCTGCACGCAGGTCTGCCGAGTGTTTTGCAAGAAGAGAAAGAAAGTTGTCCAAAACAGCTTGCAATCGAATGTTCATGTGAATAGAAAAGGCAGGAGAGTGGTCAGGTACTGTTTTCTCTCAGTTGGCAAGCTGCGCACACAATCGCAGTGTTGTACAGCTTGTTTCATCACCTTTGCGAAGTTGCCGCTCTCTCCGGCTCCCGGAGACGAAGAAGCTGCTTCTTCGCGCAAAGACGATTCTGCCGCTCACAGTGCTCTGCGGTGTGCGCCTTCTGCCGAAAGAGCCCCGGGAGCTGTGCTTAGCTCTGAGAAGCACCATACGTGCTTCTTTAGCCTCTCTTCTCGTCTACATCTTAGCAAAAAGCTTTTCCACTCTGTCTGGCAAGGAGAAACTGTGCCAGCACAGAAAACATCTCCCATCGTGTTCTAGAGGCTGCACGGAGGTCTGCCGAGTGTTTTGCAAGAAGAGAAAGAAAGTTGTCCAAAACAGCTTGCAATCGAATGTTCATGTGAATAGAAAAGGCAGGAGAGTGGTCAGGTACTGTTTTCTCTCAGTTGGCAAGCTGCGCACACAATCGCAGTGTTGTACAGCTTGTTTCATCACCTTTGCCAAGTTGCCGCTCTCTCCGGCTCCCGGAGACGAAGAAGCTGCTTCTTCGCGCAAAGACGATTCTGCCGCTCACAGTGCTCTGCTGTGTGCGCCTTCTGCCGAAAGAGGCCCGGGAGCGGTGCTTAGCTCTGCAGAGCACCGTACCTTCGTCTTTAGCCTCTCTTCTCGTCTACATCTTAGCAAAAAGCTTTTCCACTCTGTCTGGCAAGGAGAAACTGTGCCAGCACAGAAAACATCTCCCATCGTGTTCTAGAGGCTGCACGGAGGTCTGCCGAGTGTTTTGCAAGAAGAGAAAGAAAGTTGTCCAAAACAGCTTGCAATCGAATGTTCATGTGAATAGAAAAGGCAGGAGAGTGCTCAGGTACTGTTTTCTCTCAGTTGGCACGCTGCGCACACAATCGCAGTGTTGTACAGCTTGTTTCATCACCTTTGCGAAGTTGCCGCTCTCTCCGGCTCCCGGAGACGAAGAAGCTGCTTCTTCGCGCAAAGACGATTCTGCCGCTCACAGTGCTCTGCGGTGTGCGCCTTCTGCAAAAAGAGCCCCGGGAGCTGTGCTTAGCTCTGAGAAGCACCATACGTGCTTCTTTAGCCTCTCTTCTCGTCTACATCTTAGCAAAAAGCTTTTCCACTCTGTCTGGCAAGGAGAAACTGTGCCAGCACAGAAAACATCTCCCATCGTGTTCTAGAGGCTGCACGGAGGTCTGCCGAGTGTTTTGCAAGAAGAGAAAGAAAGTTGTCCAAAACAGCTTGCAATCGAATGTTCATGTGAATAGAAAAGGCAGGAGAGTGGTCAGGTACTGTTTTCTCTCACTTGGCAAGCTGCGCACACAATCGCAGTGTTGTACAGCTTGTTTCATCACCTTTGCGAAGTTGCCGCTCTCTCCGGCTCCCGGAGACGAAGAAGCTGCTTCTTCGCACAAAGACGATTCTGCCGCTCACAGTGCTCTGCGGTGTGCGCCTTCTGCCGAAAGAGCCCCGGGAGCTGTGCTTAGCTCTGAGAGGCACCGTACATGCTTCTTTAGCCTCTCTTCTCGTCTACATCTTAGCAAAAAGCTTTTCCACTCTGTCTGGCAAGGAGAAACTGTGCCAGCACAGAAAACATCTCCCATCGTGTTCTAGAGGCTGCACGGAGGTCTGCCGAGTGTTTTGCAAGAAGAGAAAGAAAGTTGTCCAAAACAGCTTGCAATCGAATGTTCATGTGAATAGAAAAGGCAGGAGAGTGGTCAGGTACTGTTTTCTCTCAGTTGGCAAGCTGCGCACACAATCGCAGTGTTGTACAGCTTGTTTCATCACCTTTGCGAAGTTGCCGCTCTCTCCGGCTCCCGGAGACGAAGAAGCTGCTTCTTCGCGCAAAGACGATTCTGCCGCTCACAGTGCTCTGCTGTGTGCGCCTTCTGCCGAAAGAGGCCCGGGAGCGGTGCTTAGCTCTGCAGAGCACCGTACCTTCGTCTTTAGCCTCTCTTCTCGTCTACATCTTAGCAAAAAGCTTTTCCACTCTGTCTGGCAAGGAGAAACTGTGCCAGCACAGAAAACATCTCCCATCGTGTTCTAGAGGCTGCACGGAGGTCTGCCGAGTGTTTTGCAAGAAGAGAAAGAAAGTTGTCCAAAACAGCTTGCAATCGAATGTTCATGTGAATAGAAAAGGCAGGAGAGTGGTCAGGTACTGTTTTCTCTCAGTTGGCAAGCTGCGCACACAATCGCAGTGTTGTACAGCTTGTTTCATCACCTTTGCCAAGTTGCCGCTCTCTCCGGCTCCCGGAGACGAAGAAGCTGCTTCTTCGCGCAAAGACGATTCTGCCGCTCACAGTGCTCTGCGGTGTGCGCCTTCTGCCGAAAGAGCCCCGGGAGCTGTGCTTAGCTCTGAGAAGCACCATACGTGCTTCTTTAGCCTCTCTTCTCGTCTACATCTTAGCAAAAAGCTTTTCCACTCTGTCTGGCAAGGAGAAACTGTGCCAGCACAGAAAACATCTCCCATCGTGTTCTAGAGGCTGCACGGAGGTCTGCCGAGTGTTTTGCAAGAAGAGAAAGAAAGTTGTCCAAAACAGCTTGCAATCGAATGTTCATGTGAATAGAAAAGGCAGGAGAGTGGTCAGGTACTGTTTTCTCTCACTTGGCAAGCTGCGCACACAATCGCAGTGTTGTACAGCTTGTTTCATCACCTTTGCCAAGTTGCCGCTCTCTCCGGCTCCCGGAGACGAAGAAGCGGCTTCTTCGCGCAAAGACGATTCTGCCTCTCACAGTGCTCTGCGGTGTGCGCCTTCTGCCGAAAGAGGTCCGGGAGCGGTGCTTAGCTCTGCAGAGCACCGTACCTTCGTCTTTAGCCTCTCTTCTCGTCTACATCTTAGCAAAAAGCTTTTCCACTCTGTCTGGCAAGGAGAAACTGTGCCAGCACAGAAAACATCTCCCATCGTGTTCTAGAGGCTGCACGGAGGTCTGCCGAGTGTTTTGCAAGAAGAGAAAGAAAGTTGTCCAAAACAGCTTGCAATCGAATGTTCATGTGAATAGAAAAGGCAGGAGAGTGGTCAGGTACTGTTTTCTCTCAGTTGGCAAGATGCGCACACAATCGCGGTGTTGTACAGCTTGTTTCATCACCTTTGCGAAGTTGCCGCTCTCTCCGGCTCCCGGAGACGAAGAAGCTGCTTCTTCGCGCAAAGACGATTCTGCCGCTCACAGTGCTCTGCGGTGTGCGCCTTCTGCCGAAAGAGCCCCGGGAGCGGTGCTTAGCTCTGAGAAGCACCATACGTGCTTCTTTAGCCTCTCTTCTCGTCTACATATTAGCAAAAATCTTTTCCACTCTGTCTGGCAAGGAGAAACTGTGCCAGCACAGAAAACATCTCCCATCGTGTTCTAGAGGCTGCACGGAGGTCTGCCGAGTGTTTTGCAAGAAGAGAAAGAAAGTTGTCCAAAACAGCTTGCAATCGAATGTTCATGTGATTACATAAGGCAGGAGAGTGGTCAGGTACTGTTTTCTCTAATTTGGCATGCTGCGCACACAATCGCAGTGTTGTACAGCTTGTTTCATCACCTTTGCGAAGTTGCCGCTCTCTCCGGCTCCCGGAGACGAAGAAGCTGCTTCTTCGCGCAAAGACGATTCTGCCGCTCACAGTGCTCTGCGGTGTGCGCCTTCTGCCGAAAGACGCCCGGGAGCGGTGCTTAGCTCTGCAGAGCACCGTACCTTCGTCTTTAGCCTCTCTTCTCGTCTACATCTTAGCAAAAAGCTTTTCCACACTGTCTGGCAAGGAGAAACTGTGCCAGCACAGAAAACATCTCCAATCGTGTTCTAGAGGCTGCACGGAGGTCTGCCGAGTGTTTTGCAAGAAGAGAAAGAAAGTTGTCCAAAACAGCTTGCAATCGAATGTTCATGTGAATAGAAAAGGCAGGAGAGTGGTCAGGTACTGTTTTCTCTCAGTTGGCAAGCTGCGCACACAATCGCAGTGTTGTACAGCTTGTTTCATCACCTTTGCGAAGTTGCCGCTCTCTCCGGCTCCCGGAGACGAAGAAGCTGCTTCTTCGCGCAAAGACGATTCTGCCGCTCCCAGTGCTCTGCGGTGTGCGCCTTCTGCCGAAAGAGGTCCGGGAGCGGTGCTTAGCTCTGAGAGGCACCGTACATGCTTCTTTAGCCTCTCTTCTCGTCTACATCTTAGCAAAAAGCTTTTCCACTCTGTCTGGCAAGGAGAAACTGTGCCAGCACAGAAAACATCTCCCATCGTGTTCTAGAGGCTGCACGGTGGTCTGCCGAGTGTTTTGCAAGAAGAGAAAGAAAGTTGTCCAAAACAGCTTGCAATCGAATGTTCATGTGAATAGAAAAGGCAGGAGAGTGGTCAGGTACTGTTTTCTCTCAGTTGGCAAGCTGCGCACACAATCGCAGTGTTGTACAGCTTGTTTCATCACCTTTGCCAAGTTGCCGCTCTCTCCGGCTCCCGGAGACGAAGAAGCTGCTTCTTCGCGCAAAGACGATTCTGCCGCTCACAGTGCTCTGCGGTGTGCGCCTTCTGCCGAAAGAGCCCCGGGAGCTGTGCTTAGCTCTGAGAAGCACCATACGTGCTTCTTTAGCCTCTCTTCTCGTCTACATCTTAGCAAAAAGCTTTTCCACTCTGTCTGGCAAGGAGAAACTGTGCCAGCACAGAAAACATCTCCCATCGTGTTCTAGAGGCTGCACGGAGGTCTGCCGAGTGTTTTGCAAGAAGAGAAAGAAAGTTGTCCAAAACAGCTTGCAATCGAATGTTCATGTGAATAGAAAAGGCAGGAGAGTGGTCAGGTACTGTTTTCTCTCAGTTGGAAAGCGGCGCACACAGTCGCAGTGTTGTACAGCTTGTTTCATCACCTTTGCGAAGTTGCCGCTGTCTCCGGCTCCCGGAGACGAAGAAGCTGCTTCTTCGCGCAAAGACGATTCTGCCGCTCACAGTGCTCTGCGGTGTGCGCCTTCTGCCGAAAGACGCCCGGGAGCGGTGCTTAGCTCTGCAGAGCACCGTACCTTCGTCTTTAGCCTCTCTTCTCGTCTACATCTTAGCAAAAAGCTTTTCCACTCTGTCTGGCAAGGAGAAACTGTGCCAGCACAAAAAACATCTCCCATCGTGTTCTAGAGGCTGTACGGAGGTCTGCCGAGTGTTTTGCAAGAAGAGAAAGAAAGTTGTCCAAAACAGCTTGCAATCGAATGTTCATGTGAATAGAAAAGGCAGGAGAGTGGTCAGGTACTGTTTTCTCTTAGTTGGCAAGCTGCGCACACAATCGCAGTGTTGTACAGCTTGTTTCATCACCTTTGCGAAGTTGCCGCTCTCTCCGGCTCCCGGAGACGAAGAAGCTGCTTCTTCGCGCAAAGACGATTCTGCCGCTCACAGTGCTCTGCGGTGTGCGCCTTCTGCCGAGAGACGCCCGGGAGCGGTGCTTAGCTCTGCAGAGCACCGTACCTTCGTCTTTAGCCTCTCTTCTCGTCTACATCTTAGCAAAAAGCTTTTCCACTCTGTCTGGCAAGGAGAAACTGTGCCAGCACAGAAAACATCTCCCATCGTGTTCTAGAGGCTGCACGCAGGTCTGCCGAGTGTTTTGCAAGAAGAGAAAGAAAGTTGTCCAAAACAGCTTGCAATCAAATGTTCATGTGAATAGAAAAGGCAGGAGAGTGGTCAGGTACTGTTTTCTCTCAGTTGGCACGCTACGCACACAATCGCAGTGTTGTACAGCTTGTTTCATCACCTTTGCGAAGTTGCCGCTCTCTCCGGCTCCCGGAGACGAAGAAGCTGCTTCTTCGCGCAAAGACGATTCTGCCGCTCACAGCGCTCTACGATGTGCGCCTTCTGCCGAAAGAGCCCCGGGAGCTGTGCTTAGCTCTGAGAAGCACCATACGTGCTTCTTTAGCCTCTCTTCTCGTCTACATCTTAGCAAAAAGCTTTTCCACTCTGTCTGGCAAGGAGAAACTGTGCCAGCACAGAAAACATCTCCCATCGTGTTCTAGAGGCTGCACGGAGGTCTGCCGAGTGTTTTGCAAGAAGAGAAAGAAAGTTGTCCAAAACAGCTTGCAATCGAATGTTCATGTGAATAGAAAAGGCAGGAGAGTGGTCAGGTACTGTTTTCTCTCAGTTGGCAAGCTGCGCACACAATCGCAGTGTTGTACAGCTTGTTTCATCACCTTTGCCAAGTTGCCGCTCTCTCCGGCTCCCGGAGACGAAGAAGCTGCTTCTTCGCGCAAAGACGATTCTGCCGCTCACAGTGCTCTGCGGTGTGCGCCTTCTGCCGAAAGAGGTCCGGGAGCGGTGCTTAGCTCTGCAGAGCACCGTACCTTCGTCTTTAGCCTCTCTTCTCGTCTACATCTTAGCAAAAAGCTTTTCCACTCTGTCTGGCAAGGAGAAACTGTGCCAGCACAAAAACATCTCCCATCGTGTTCTAGAGGCTGCACGCAGGTCTGCCGAGTGTTTTGCAAGAAGAGAAAGAAAGTTGTCCAAAACAGCTTCCAATCGAATGTTCATGTGAATAGAAAAGGCAGGAGAGTGGTCAGGTACTGTTTTCTCTCAGTTGGCAAGCTGCGCACACAATCGCAGTGTTGTACAGCTTGTTTCATCACCTTTGCGAAGTTGCCGCTCCCTCCGGCTCCCGGAGACGAAGAAGCTGCTTCTTCGCGCAAAGACGATTCTGCCGCTCACAGTGCTCTGCGGTGTGCGCCTTCTGCCGAAAGACGCCCGGGAGCGGTGCTTAGCTCTGCAGAGCACCGTACCTTCGTCTTTAGCCTCTCTTCTCGTCTACATCTTAGCAAAAAGCTTTTCCACTCTGTCTGGCAAGGAGAAACTGTGCTAGCCCAGAAAACATCTCCCATCGTGTTCTAGAGGCTGCACGGAGGTCTGCCGAGTGTTTTGCAAGAAGAGAAAGAAAGTTGTCCAAAACAGCTTGCAATCGAATGTTCATGTGAATAGAAAAGGCAGGAGAGTGGTCAGGTACTGTTTTCTCTCAGTTGGCAAGCTGCGCACACAATCGCAGTGTTGTACAGCTTGTTTCATCACCTTTGCGAAGTTGCCGCTCTCTCCGGCTCCCGGAGACGAAGAAGCTGCTTCTTCGCGCAAAGACGATTCTGCCGCTCACAGTGCTCTGCTGTGTGCGCCTTCTGCCGAAAGAGGTCCGGGAGCGGTGCTTAGCTCTGAGAAGCACCATAAGTGCTTCTTTAGCCTCTCTTCTCGTCTACATCTTAGCAAAAAGCTTTTCCACTCTGTCTGGCAAGGAGAAACTCTGCCAGCACAGAAAACATCTCCCATCGTGTTCTAGAGGCTGCACGCAGGTCTGCCGAGTGTTTTGCAAGAAGAGAAAGAAAGTTGTCCAAAACAGCTTGCAATCGAATGTTCATGTGAATAGAAAAGGCAGGAGAGTGGTCAGGTACTGTTTTCTCTCAGTTGGCAAGCTGCGCACACAATCGCAGTGTTGTACAGCTTGTTTCATCACCTTTGCCAAGTTGCCGCTCTCTCCGGCTCCCGGAGACGAAGAAGCTGCTTCTTCGCGCAAAGACGATTCTGCCGCTCACAGTGCTCTGCGGTGTGCGCCTTCTGCCGAAAGACGCCCGGGAGCGGTGCTTAGCTCTGCAGAGCACCGTACCTTCGTCTTTAGCCTCTCTTCTCGTCTACATCTTAGCAAAAAGCTTTTCCACTCTGTCTGGCAAGGAGAAACTGTGCCAGCACAGAAAACATCTCCCATCGTGTTCTAGAGGCTGCACGGAGGTCTGCCGAGTGTTTTGCAAGACGAGAAAGAAAGTTGTCCAAAACAGCTTGCAATCGAATGTTCATGTGAATAGAAAAGGCAGGAGAGTGGTCAGGTACTGTTTTCTCTCAGTTGGCAAGCTGCGCACACAATCGCAGTGTTGTACAGCTTGTTTCATCACCTTTGCGAAGTTGCCGCTCTCTCCGGCTCCCGGAGACGAAGAAGCTGCTTCTTCGCGCAAAGACGATTCTGCCGCTCACAGTGCTCTGCTGTGTGCGCCTTCTGCCGAAAGAGGCCCGGGAGCGGTGCTTAGCTCTGCAGAGCACCGTACCTTCGTCTTTAGCCTCTCTTCTCGTCTACATCTTAGCAAAAAGCTTTTCCACTCTGTCTGGCAAGGAGAAACTGTGCCAGCACAGAAAACATCTCCCATCGTGTTCTAGAGGCTGCACGGAGGTCTGCCGAGTGTTTTGCAAGAAGAGAAAGAAAGTTGTCCAAAACAGCTTGCAATCGAATGTTCATGTGAATAGAAAAGGCAGGAGAGTGGTCAGGTACTGTTTTCTCTCAGTTGGCAAGATGCGCACACAATCGCAGGGTTGTACAGCTTGTTTCATCACCTTTGCGAAGTTGCCGCTCTCTCCGGCTCCCGGAGACGAAGAAACTGCTTCTTCGCGCAAAGACGATTCTGCCGCTCACAGTGCTCTGCGGTGTGCGCCTTCTGCCGAAAGAGCCCCGGGAGCGGTGCTTAGCTCTGAGAAGCACCATACGTGCTTCTTTAGCCTCTCTTCTCGTCTACATATTAGCAAAAATCTTTTCCACTCTGTCTGGCAAGGAGAAACTGTGCCAGCACAGAAAACATCTCCCATCGTGTTCTAGAGGGTGCACGGAGGTCTGCCGAGTGTTTTGCAAGAAGAGAAAGAAAGTTGTCCAAAACAGCTTGCAATCGAATGTTCATGTGAATAGAAAAGGCAGGAGAGTGGTCAGGTACTGTTTTCTCTCAGTTGGCAAGCTGCGCACACAATCGCAGTGTTGTACAGCTTGTTTCATCACCTTTGCGAAGTTGCCGGTCTCTCCGGCTCCCGGAGACGAAGAAGCTGCTTCTTCGCGCAAAGACGATTCTGCCGCTCACAGTGCTCTGCGGTGTGCGCCTTCTGCCGAAAGAGGTCCGGGAGCGGTGCTTAGCTCTGTAGAGTACCGTACCTTCGTCTTTAGCCTCTCTTCTCGTCTACATCTTAGCAAAAAGCTTTTCCACTCTGTCTGGCAAGGAGAAACTGTGCCAGCACAAAAAACATCTCCCATCGTGTTCTAGAGGCTGCACGGAGGTCTGCCGAGTGTTTTGCAAGAAGAGAAAGAAAGTTGTCCAAAACAGCTTGCAATCGAATGTTCATGTGAATAGAAAACGCAGGAGAGTGGTCAGGTACTGTTTTCTCTCAGTTGGCAAGCTGCGCACACAATCGCAGTGTTGTACAGCTTGTTTCATCACCTTTGCGAAGTTGCCGCTCTCTCCGGCTCCCGGAGACGAAGAAGCTGCTTCTTCGCGCAAAGACGATTCTGCCGCTCACAGTGCTCTGCGGTGTGCGCCTTCTGCCGAAAGAGGCCCGGGAGCGGTGCTTAGCTCTGCAGAGCACCGTAGCTTCGTCTTTAGCCTCTCTTCTCGTCTACATCTTAGCAAAAAGCTTTTCCACTCTGTCTGGCAAGGAGAAACTGTGCCAGCACAGAAAACATCTCCCATCGTGTTCTAGAGGCTGCACGGAGGTCTGCCGAGTGTTTTGCAAGAAGAGAAAGAAAGTTGTCCAAAACAGCTTGCAATCGAATGTTCATGTGAATAGAAAAGGCAGGAGAGTGGTCAGGTACTGTTTTCTCTCAGTTGGCAAGATGCGCACACAATCGCGGTGTTGTACAGCTTGTTTCATCACCTTTGCGAAGTTGCCGCTCTCTCCGGCTCCCGGAGACGAAGAAGCTGCTTCTTCGCGCAAAGACGATTCTGCCGCTCACAGTGCTCTGCGGTGTGCGCCTTCTGCCGAAAGAGCCCCGGGAGCGGTGCTTAGCTCTGAGAAGCACCATACGTGCTTCTTTAGCCTCTCTTCTCGTCTACATATTAGCAAAAATCTTTTCCACTCTGTCTGGCAAGGAGAAACTGTGCCAGCACAGAAAACATCTCCCATCGTGTTCTAGAGGCTGCACGGAGGTCTGCCGAGTGTTTTGCAAGAAGAGAAAGAAAGTTGTCCAAAACAGCTTGCAATCGAATGTTCATGTGATTACATAAGGCAGGAGAGCGGTCAGGTACTGTTTTCTCTAATTTGGCATGCTGCGCACACAATCGCAGTGTTGTACAGCTTGTTTCATCACCTTTGCGAAGTTGCCGCTCTCTCCGGCTCCCGGAGACGAAGAAGCTGCTTCTTCGCGCAAAGACGATTCTGCCGCTCACAGTGTTCTGCGGTGTGCGCCTTCTGCCGAAAGACGCCCGGGAGCGGTGCTTAGCTCTGCAGAGCACCGTACCTTCGTCTTTAGCCTCTCTTCTCGTCTACATCTTAGCAAAAAGCTTTTCCACACTGTCTGGCAAGGAGAAACTGTGCCAGCACAGAAAACATCTCCCATCGTGTTCTAGAGGCTGCACGGAGGTCTGCCGAGTGTTTTGCAAGAAGAGAAAGAAAGTTGTCCAAAACAGCTTCCAATCCAATGTTCATGTGAATAGAAAAGGCAGGAGAGTGGTCAGGTACTGTTTTCTCTCACTTGGCAAGCTGCGCACACAATCGCAGTGTTGTACAGCTTGTTTCATCAGCTTTGCCAAGTTGCCGCTCTCTCCGGCTCCCGGAGACGAAGAAGCTGCTTCTTCGCGCAAAGACGATTCTGCCGCTCACAGTGCTCTGCGGTGTGCGCCTTCTGCCGAAAGAGGTCCGGGAGCGGTGCTTAGCTCTGCAGAGCACCGTACCTTCGTCTTTAGCCTCTCTTCTCGTCTACATCTTAGCAAAAAGCTTTTCCACTCTGTCTGGCAAGGAGAAACTGTGCCAGCACAAAAAACATCTCCCATCGTGTTCTAGAGGCTGCACGCAGGTCTGCCGAGTGTTTTGCAAGAAGAGAAAGAAAGTTGTCCAAAACAGCTTGCAATCGAATGTTCATGTGAATAGAAAAGGCAGGAGAGTGGTCAGGTACTGTTTTCTCTCAGTTGGCAAGCTGCGCACACAATCGCAGTGTTGTACAGCTTGTTTCATCACCTTTGCGAAGTTGCCGCTCTCTCCGGCTCCCGGAGACGAAGAAGCTGCTTCTTCGCGCAAAGACGATTCTGCCGCTCACAGTGCTCTGCGGTGTGCGCCTTCTGCCGAAAGAGGTCCGGGAGCGGTGCTTAGCTCTGAGAAGCACCATACGTGCTTCTTTAGCCTCTCTTCTCGTCTACATCTTAGCAAAAAGCTTTTCCACTCTGTCTGGCAAGGAGAAACTCTGCCAGCACAGAAAACATCTCCCATCGTGTTCTAGAGGCTGCACGCAGGTCTGCCGAGTGTTTTGCAAGAAGAGAAAGAAAGTTGTCCAAAACAGCTTGCAATCGAATGTTCATGTGAATAGAAAAGGCAGGAGAGTGGTCAGGTACTGTTTTCTCTCAGTTGGCACGCTGCGCACACAATCGCAGTGTTGTACAGCTTGTTTCATCACCTTTGCCAAGTTGCCGCTCTCTCCGGCTCCCGGAGACGAAGAAGCTGCTTCTTCGCGCAAAGACGATTCTGCCGCTCACAGTGCTCTGCGGTGTGCGCCTTCTGCCGAAAGAGCCCCGGGAGCTGTGCTTAGCTCTGAGAAGCACCATACGTGCTTCTTTAGCCTCTCTTCTCGTCTACATCTTAGCAAAAAGCTTTTCCACTCTGTCTGGCAAGGAGAAACTGTGCCAGCACAGAAAACATCTCCCATCGTGTTCTAGAGGCTGCACGGAGGTCTGCCGAGTGTTTTGCAAGAAGAGAAAGAAAGTTGTCCAAAACAGCTTGCAATCGAATGTTCATGTGAATAGAAAAGGCAGGAGAGTGGTCAGGTACTGTTTTCTCTCAGTTGGCAAGCTGCGCACACAATCGCAGTGTTGTACAGCTTGTTTCATCACCTTTGCGAAGTTGCCGCTCTCTCCGGCTCCCGGAGACGAAGAAGCTGCTTCTTCGCGCAAAGACGATTCTGCCGCTCACAGTGCTCTGCTGTGTGCGCCTTCTGCCGAAAGAGGCCCGGGAGCGGTGCTTAGCTCTGCAGAGCACCGTACCTTCGTCTTTAGCCTCTCTTCTCGTCTACATCTTAGCAAAAAGCTTTTCCACTCTGTCTGGCAAGGAGAAACTGTGCCAGCACAGAAAACATCTCCCATCGTGTTCTAGAGGCTGCACGGAGGTCTGCCGAGTGTTTTGCAAGAAGAGAAAGAAAGTTGTCCAAAACAGCTTGCAATCGAATGTTCATGTGAATAGAAAAGGCAGGAGAGTGGTCAGGTACTGTTTTCTCTCAGTTGGCAAGCTGCGCACACAATCGCAGTGTTGTACAGCTTGTTTCATCACCTTTGCCAAGTTGCCGCTCTCTCCGGCTCCCGGAGACGAAGAAGCTGCTTCTTCGCGCAAAGACGATTCTGCCGCTCACAGTGCTCTGCGGTGTGCGCCTTCTGCCGAAAGAGCCCCGGGAGCTGTGCTTAGCTCTGAGAAGCACCATACGTGCTTCTTTAGCCTCTCTTCTCGTCTACATCTTAGCAAAAAGCTTTTCCACTCTGTCTGGCAAGGAGAAACTGTGCCAGCCCAGAAAACATCTCCCATCGTGTTCTAGAGGCTGCACGGAGGTCTGCCGAGTGTTTTGCAAGAAGAGAAAGAAAGTTGTCCAAAACAGCTTGCAATCGAATGTTCATGTGAATAGAAAAGGCAGGAGAGTGGTCAGGTACTGTTTTCTCTCAGTTGGCAAGCTGCGCACACAATCGCAGTGTTGTACAGCTTGTTTCATCACCTTTGCCAAGTTGCCGCTCTCTCCGGCTCCCGGAGACGAAGAAGCTGCTTCTTCGCGCAAAGACGATTCTGCCGCTCACAGTGCTCTGCGGTGTGCGCCTTCTGCCGAAAGAGGTCCGGGAGCGGTGCTTAGCTCTGCAGAGCACCGTACCTTCGTCTTTAGCCTCTCTTCTCGTCTACATCTTAGCAAAAAGCTTTTCCACTCTGTCTGGCAAGGAGAAACTCTGCCAGCACAGAAAACATCTCCCATCGTGTTCTAGAGGCTGCACGGAGGTCTGCCGAGTGTTTTGCAAGAAGAGAAAGAAAGTTGTCCAAAACAGCTTGCAATCGAATGTTCATGTGAATAGAAAAGGCAGGAGAGTGGTCAGGTACTGTTTTCTCTCAGTTGGCAAGATGCGCACACAATCGCGGTGTTGTACAGCTTGTTTCATCACCTTTGCGAAGTTGCCGCTCTCTCCGGCTCCCGGAGACGAAGAAGCTGCTTCTTCGCGCAAAGACGATTCTGCCGCTCACAGTGCTCTGCTGTGTGCGCCTTCTGCCGAAAGAGCCCCGGGAGCGGTGCTTAGCTCTGAGAAGCACCATACGTGCTTCTTTAGCCTCTCTTCTCGTCTACATATTAGCAAAAATCTTTTCCACTCTGTCTGGCAAGGAGAAACTGTGCCAGCACAGAAAACATCTCCCATCGTGTTCTAGAGGCTGCACGGAGGTCTGCCGAGTGTTTTGCAAGAAGAGAAAGAAAGTTGTCCAAAACAGCTTGCAATCGAATGTTCATGTGATTACATAAGGCAGGAGAGTGGTCAGGTACTGTTTTCTCTAATTTGGCATGCTGCGCACACAATCGCAGTGTTGTACAGCTTGTTTCATCACCTTTGCGAAGTTGCCGCTCTCTCCGGCTCCCGGAGACGAAGAAGCTGCTTCTTCGCGCAAAGACGATTCTGCCGCTCACAGTGCTCTGCGGTGTGCGCCTTCTGCCGAAAGACGCCCGGGAGCGGTGCTTAGCTCTGCAGAGCACCGTACCTTCGTCTTTAGCCTCTCTTCTCGTCTACATCTTAGCAAAAAGCTTTTCCACACTGTCTGGCAAGGAGAAACTGTGCCAGCACAGAAAACATCTCCAATCGTGTTCTAGAGGCTGCACGGAGGTCTGCCGAGTGTTTTGCAAGAAGAGAAAGAAAGTTGTCCAAAACAGCTTGCAATCGAATGTTCATGTGAATAGAAAAGGCAGGAGAGTGGTCAGGTACTGTTTTCTCTCAGTTGGCAAGCTGCGCACACAATCGCAGTGTTGTACAGCTTGTTTCATCACCTTTGCGAAGTTGCCGCTCTCTCCGGCTCCCGGAGACGAAGAAGCTGCTTCTTCGCGCAAAGACGATTCTGCAGCTCCCAGTGCTCTGCGGTGTGCGCCTTCTGCCGAAAGAGGTCCGGGAGCGGTGCTTAGCTCTGAGAGGCACCGTACATGCTTCTTTAGCCTCTCTTCTCGTCTACATCTTAGCAAAAAGCTTTTCCACTCTGTCTGGCAAGGAGAAACTGTGCCAGCACAGAAAACATCTCCCATCGTGTTCTAGAGGCTGCACGGTGGTCTGCCGAGTGTTTTGCAAGAAGAGAAAGAAAGTTGTCCAAAACAGCTTGCAATCGAATGTTCATGTGAATAGAAAAGGCAGGAGAGTGGTCAGGTACTGTTTTCTCTCAGTTGGCAAGCTGCGCACACAATCGCAGTGTTGTACAGCTTGTTTCATCACCTTTGCGAAGTTGCCGCTCTCTCCGGCTCCCGGAGACGAAGAAGCTGCTTCTTCGCGCAAAGACGATTCTGCCGCTCACAGTGCTCTGCGGTGTGCGCCTTCTGCCGAAAGAGCCCCGGGAGCTGTGCTTAGCTCTGAGAAGCACCATACGTGCTTCTTTAGCCTCTCTTCTCGTCTACATCTTAGCAAAAAGCTTTTCCACTCTGTCTGGCAAGGAGAAACTGTGCCAGCACAGAAAACATCTCCCATCGTGTTCTAGAGGCTGCACGGAGGTCTGCCGAGTGTTTTGCAAGAAGAGAAAGAAAGTTGTCCAAAACAGCTTGCAATCGAATGTTCATGTGAATAGAAAAGGCAGGAGAGTGGTCAGGTACTGTTTTCTCTCAGTTGGCAAGCTGCGCACACAATCGCAATGTTGTACAGCTTGTTTCATCACCTTTGCGAAGTTGCCGCTCTCTCCGGCTCCCGGAGACGAAGAAGCTGCTTCTTCGCGCAAAGACGATTCTGCCGCTCACAGTGCTCTGCGGTGTGCGCCTTCTGCCGAAAGAGCCCCGGGAGCTGTGCTTAGCTCTGAGAAGCACCATACGTGCTTCTTTAGCCTCTCTTCTCGTCTACATCTTAGCAAAAAGCTTTTCCACTCTGTCTGGCAAGGAGAAACTGTGCCAGCACAGAAAACATCTCCCATCGTGTTCTAGAGGCTGCACGGAGGTCTGCCGAGTGTTTTGCAAGAAGAGAAAGAAAGTTGTCCAAAACAGCTTGCAATCGAATGTTCATGTGAATAGAAAAGGCAGGAGAGTGGTCAGGTACTGTTTTCTCTCAGTTGGCAAGCTGCGCACACAATCGCAGTGTTGTACAGCTTGTTTCATCACCTTTGCCAAGTTGCCGCTCTCTCCGGCTCCCGGAGACGAAGAAGCTGCTTCTTCGCGCAAAGACGATTCTGCCGCTCACAGTGCTCTGCGGTGTGCGCCTTCTGCCGAAAGAGGTCCGGGAGCGGTGCTTAGCTCTGCAGAGCACCGTACCTTCGTCTTTAGCCTCTCTTCTCGTCTACATCTTAGCAAAAAGCTTTTCCACTCTGTCTGGCAAGGAGAAACTGTGCCAGCACAGAAAACATCTCCCATCGTGTTCTAGAGGCTGCACGGAGGTCTGCCGAGTGTTTTGCAAGAAGAGAAAGAAAGTTGTCCAAAACAGCTTCCAATCCAATGTTCATGTGAATAGAAAAGGCAGGAGAGTGCTCAGGTACTGTTTTCTCTCAGTTGGCAAGCTGCGCACACAATCGCAGTGTTGTACAGCTTGTTTCATCACCTTTGCCAAGTTGCCGCTCTCTCCGGCTCCCGGAGACGAAGAAGCGGCTTCTTCGCGCAAAGACGATTCTGCCGCTCACAGTGCTCTGCAGTGTGCGCCTTCTGCCGAAAGAGGTCCGGGAGCGGTGCTTAGCTCTGCAGAGCACCGTACCTTCGTCTTTAGCCTCTCTTCTCGTCTACATCTTAGCAAAAAGCTTTTCCACTCTGTCTGGCAAGGAGAAACTGTGCCAGCACAGAAAACATCTCCCATCGTGTTCTAGAGGCTGCACGCAGGTCTGCCGAGTGTTTTGCAAGAAGAGAAAGAAAGTTGTCCAAAACAGCTTGCAATCAAATGTTCATGTGAATAGAAAAGGCAGGAGAGTGGTCAGGTACTGTTTTCTCTCAGTTGGCACGCTACGCACACAATCGCAGTGTTGTACAGCTTGTTTCATCACCTTTGCGAAGTTGCCGCTGTCTCCGGCTCCCGGAGACGAAGAAGCTGCTTCTTCGCGCAAAGACGATTCTGCCGCTCACAGCGCTCTACGATGTGCGCCTTCTGCCGAAAGAGCCCCGGGAGCTGTGCTTAGCTCTGAGAAGCACCATACGTGCTTCTTTAGCCTCTCTTCTCGTCTACATCTTAGCAAAAAGCTTTTCCACTCTGTCTGGCAAGGAGAAACTGTGCCAGCACAGAAAACATCTCCCATCGTGTTCTAGAGGCTGCACGGAGGTCTGCCGAGTGTTTTGCAAGAAGAGAAAGAAAGTTGTCCAAAACAGCTTGCAATCGAATGTTCATGTGAATAGAAAAGGCAGGAGAGTGGTCAGGTACTGTTTTCTCTCACTTGGCAAGCTGCGCACACAATCGCAGTGTTGTACAGCTTGTTTCATCACCTTTGCCAAGTTGCCGCTCTCTCCGGCTCCCGGAGACGAAGAAGCTGCTTCTTCGCGCAAAGACGATTCTGCCGCTCACAGTGCTCTGCGGTGTGCGCCTTCTGCCGAAAGAGGTCCGGGAGCGGTGCTTAGCTCTGCAGAGCACCGTACCTTCGTCTTTAGCCTCTCTTCTCGTCTACATCTTAGCAAAAAGCTTTTCCACTCTGTCTGGCAAGGAGAAACTGTGCCAGCACAAAAAACATCTCCCATCGTGTTCTAGAGGCTGCACGCAGGTCTGCCGAGTGTTTTGCAAGAAGAGAAAGAAAGTTGTCCAAAACAGCTTCCAATCGAATGTTCATGTGAATAGAAAAGGCAGGAGAGTGGTCAGGTACTGTTTTCTCTCAGTTGGCAAGCTGCGCACACAATCGCAGTGTTGTACAGCTTGTTTCATCACCTTTGCGAAGTTGCCGCTCTCTCCGGCTCCCGGAGACGAAGAAGCTGCTTCTTCGCGCAAAGACGATTCTGCCGCTCACAGTGCTCTGCGGTGTGCGCCTTCTGCCGAAAGAGGCCCGGGAGCGGTGCTTAGCTCTGCAGAGCACCGTACCTTCGTCTTTAGCCTCTCTTCTCGTCTACATCTTAGCAAAAAGCTTTTCCACTCTGTCTGGCAAGGAGAAACTGTGCCAGCCCAGAAAACATCTCCCATCGTGTTCTAGAGGCTGCACGGAGGTCTGCCGAGTGTTTTGCAAGAAGAGAAAGAAAGTTGTCCAAAACAGCTTGCAATCGAATGTTCATGTGAATAGAAAAGGCAGGAGAGTGGTCAGGTACTGTTTTCTCTCAGTTGGCAAGCTGCGCACACAATCGCAGTGTTGTACAGCTTGTTTCATCACCTTTGCGAAGTTGCCGCTCTCTCCGGCTCCCGGAGACGAAGAAGCTGCTTCTTCGCGCAAAGACGATTCTGCCGCTCACAGTGCTCTGCTGTGTGCGCCTTCTGCCGAAAGAGGTCCGGGAGCGGTGCTTAGCTCTGAGAAGCACCATAAGTGCTTCTTTAGCCTCTCTTCTCGTCTACATCTTAGCAAAAAGCTTTTCCACTCTGTCTGGCAAGGAGAAACTCTGCCAGCACAGAAAACATCTCCCATCGTGTTCTAGAGGCTGCACGCAGGTCTGCCGAGTGTTTTGCAAGAAGAGAAAGAAAGTTGTCCAAAACAGCTTGCAATCGAATGTTCATGTGAATAGAAAAGGCAGGAGAGTGGTCAGGTACTGTTTTCTCTCAGTTGGCAAGCTGCGCACACAATCGCAGTGTTGTACAGCTTGTTTCATCACCTTTGCCAAGTTGCCGCTCTCTCCGGCTCCCGGAGACGAAGAAGCTGCTTCTTCGCGCAAAGACGATTCTGCCGCTCACAGTGCTCTGCGGTGTGCGCCTTCTGCCGAAAGACGCCCGGGAGCGGTGCTTAGCTCTGCAGAGCACCGTACCTTCGTCTTTAGCCTCTCTTCTCGTCTACATCTTAGCAAAAAGCTTTTCCACTCTGTCTGGCAAGGAGAAACTGTGCCAGCACAGAAAACATCTCCCATCGTGTTCTAGAGGCTGCACGGAGGTCTGCCGAGTGTTTTGCAAGAAGAGAAAGAAAGTTGTCCAAAACAGCTTGCAATCGAATGTTCATGTGAATAGAAAAGGCAGGAGAGTGGTCAGGTACTGTTTTCTCTCAGTTGGCAAGCTGCGCACACAATCGCAGTGTTGTACAGCTTGTTTCATCACCTTTGCGAAGTTGCCGCTCTCTCCGGCTCCCGGAGACGAAGAAGCTGCTTCTTCGCGCAAAGACGATTCTGCCGCTCACAGTGCTCTGCTGTGTGCGCCTTCTGCCGAAAGAGGTCCGGGAGCGGTGCTTAGCTCTGCAGAGCACCGTACCTTTGTCTTTAGCCTCTCTTCTCGTCTACATCTTAGCAAAAAGCTTTTCCACTCTGTCTGGCAAGGAGAAACTGTGCCAGCACAGAAAACATCTCCCATGGTGTTCTAGAGGCTGCACGGAGGTCTGCCGAGTGTTTTGCAAGAAGAGAAAGAAAGTTGTCCAAAACAGCTTGCAATCGAATGTTCATGTGAATAGAAAAGGCAGGAGAGTGGTCAGGTACTGTTTTCTCTCAGTTGGCAAGATGCGCACACAATCGCAGGGTTGTACAGCTTGTTTCATCACCTTTGCGAAGTTGCCGCTCTCTCCGGCTCCCGGAGACGAAGAAACTGCTTCTTCGCGCAAAGACGATTCTGCCGCTCACAGTGCTCTGCGGTGTGCGCCTTCTGCCGAAAGAGCCCCGGGAGCGGTGCTTAGCTCTGAGAAGCACCATACGTGCTTCTTTAGCCTCTCTTCTCGTCTACATATTAGCAAAAATCTTTTCCACTCTGTCTGGCAAGGAGAAACTGTGCCAGCACAGAAAACATCTCCCATCGTGTTCTAGAGGCTGCACGGAGGTCTGCCGAGTGTTTTGCAAGAAGAGAAAGAAAGTTGTCCAAAACAGCTTGCAATCGAATGTTCATGTGAATAGAAAAGGCAGGAGAGTGGTCAGGTACTGTTTTCTCTCAGTTGGCAAGCTGCGCACACAATCGCAGTGTTGTACAGCTTGTTTCATCACCTTTGCGAAGTTGCCGGTCTCTCCGGCTCCCGGAGACGAAGAAGCTGCTTCTTCGCGCAAAGACGATTCTGCCGCTCACAGTGCTCTGCGGTGTGCGCCTTCTGCCGAAAGAGGTCCGGGAGCGGTGCTTAGCTCTGTAGAGTACCGTACCTTCGTCTTTAGCCTCTCTTCTCGTCTACATCTTAGCAAAAAGCTTTTCCACACTGTCTGGCAAGGAGAAACTGTGCCAGCACAAAAAACATCTCCCATCGTGTTCTAGAGGCTGCACGGAGGTCTGCCGAGTGTTTTGCAAGAAGAGAAAGAAAGTTGTCCAAAACAGCTTGCAATCGAATGTTCATGTGAATAGAAAACGCAGGAGAGTGGTCAGGTACTGTTTTCTCTCAGTTGGCAAGCTGCGCACACAATCGCAGTGTTGTACAGCTTGTTTCATCACCTTTGCGAAGTTGCCGCTCTCTCCGGCTCCCGGAGACGAAGAAGCTGCTTCTTCGCGCAAAGACGATTCTGCCGCTCACAGTGCTCTGCGGTGTGCGCCTTCTGCCGAAAGAGGCCCGGGAGCGGTGCTTAGCTCTGCAGAGCACCGTAGCTTCGTCTTTACCCTCTCTTCTCGTCTACATCTTAGCAAAAAGCTTTTCCACTCTGTCTGGCAAGGAGAAACTGTGCCAGCACAGAAAACATCTCCCATCGTGTTCTAGAGGGTGCACGGAGGTCTGCCGAGTGTTTTGCAAGAAGAGAAAGAAAGTTGTCCAAAACAGCTTGCAATCGAATGTTCATGTGAATAGAAAAGGCAGGAGAGTGGTCAGGTACTGTTTTCTCTCAGTTGGCAAGATGCGCACACAATCGCGGTGTTGTACAGCTTGTTTCATCACCTTTGCGAAGTTGCCGCTCTCTCCGGCTCCCGGAGACGAAGAAGCTGCTTCTTCGCGCAAAGACGATTCTGCCGCTCACAGTGCTCTGCGGTGTGCGCCTTCTGCCGAAAGAGCCCCGGGAGCGGTGCTTAGCTCTGAGAAGCACCATACGTGCTTCTTTAGCCTCTCTTCTCGTCTACATATTAGCAAAAATCTTTTCCACTCTGTCTGGCAAGGAGAAACTGTGCCAGCACAGAAAACATCTCCCATCGTGTTCTAGAGGCTGCACGGAGGTCTGCCGAGTGTTTTGCAAGAAGAGAAAGAAAGTTGTCCAAAACAGCTTGCAATCGAATGTTCATGTGATTACATAAGGCAGGAGAGCGGTCAGGTACTGTTTTCTCTAATTTGGCATGCTGCGCACACAATCGCAGTGTTGTACAGCTTGTTTCATCACCTTTGCGAAGTTGCCGCTCTCTCCGGCTCCCGGAGACGAAGAAGCTGCTTCTTCGCGCAAAGACGATTCTGCCGCTCACAGTGCTCTGCGGTGTGCGCCTTCTGCCGAAAGACGCCCGGGAGCGGTGCTTAGCTCTGCAGAGCACCGTACCTTCGTCTTTAGCCTCTCTTCTCGTCTACATCTTAGCAAAAAGCTTTTCCACACTGTCTGGCAAGGAGAAACTGTGCCAGCACAGAAAACATCTCCCATCGTGTTCTAGAGGCTGCACGGAGGTCTGCCGAGTGTTTTGCAAGAAGAGAAAGAAAGTTGTCCAAAACAGCTTCCAATCCAATGTTCATGTGAATAGAAAAGGCAGGAGAGTGGTCAGGTACTGTTTTCTCTCACTTGGCAAGCTGCGCACACAATCGCAGTGTTGTACAGCTTGTTTCATCACCTTTGCCAAGTTGCCGCTCTCTCCGGCTCCCGGAGACGAAGAAGCTGCTTCTTCGCGCAAAGACGATTCTGCCGCTCACAGTGCTCTGCGGTGTGCGCCTTCTGCCGAAAGAGGTCCGGGAGCGGTGCTTAGCTCTGCAGAGCACCGTACCTTCGTCTTTAGCCTCTCTTCTCGTCTACATCTTAGCAAAAAGCTTTTCCACTCTGTCTGGCAAGGAGAAACTGTGCCAGCACAAAAAACATCTCCCATCGTGTTCTAGAGGCTGCACGCAGGTCTGCCGAGTGTTTTGCAAGAAGAGAAAGAAAGTTGTCCAAAACAGCTTGCAATCGAATGTTCATGTGAATAGAAAAGGCAGGAGAGTGGTCAGGTACTGTTTTCTCTCAGTTGGCAAGCTGCGCACACAATCGCAGTGTTGTACAGCTTGTTTCATCACCTTTGCCAAGTTGCCGCTCTCTCCGGCTCCCGGAGACGAAGAAGCTGCTTCTTCGCGCAAAGACGATTCTGCCGCTCACAGTGCTCTGCGGTGTGCGCCTTCTGCCGAAAGACGCACGGGAGCGGTGCTTAGCTCTGCAGAGCACCGTAGCTTCGTCTTTAGCCTCTCTTCTCGTCTACATCTTAGCAAAAAGCTTTTCCACTCTGTCTGGCAAGGAGAAACTGTGCCAGCACAGAAAACATCTCCCATCGTGTTCTAGAGGCTGCACGGAGGTCTGCCGAGTGTTTTGCAAGAAGAGAAAGAAAGTTGTCCAAAACAGCTTGCAATCGAATGTTCATGTGAATAGAAAAGGCAGGAGAGTGGTCAGGTACTGTTTTCTCTCACTTGGGAAGCTGCGCACACAATCGCAGTGTTGTACAGCTTGTTTCATCACCTTTGCGAAGTTGCCGCTCTCTCCGGCTCCCGGAGACGAAGAAGCTGCTTCTTCGCGCAAAGACGATTCTGCCGCTCACAGTGCTCTGCTGTGTGCGCCTTCTGCCGAAAGAGGTCCGGGAGCGGTGCTTAGCTCTGCAGAGCACCGTACCTTTGTCTTTAGCCTCTCTTCTCGTCTACATCTTAGCAAAAAGCTTTTCCACTCTGTCTGGCAAGGAGAAACTGTGCCAGCACAGAAAACATCTCCCATCGTGTTCTAGAGGCTGCACGGAGGTCTGCCGAGTGTTTTGCAAGAAGAGAAAGAAAGTTGTCCAAAACAGCTTGCAATCGAATGTTCATGTGAATAGAAAAGGCAGGAGAGTGCTCAGGTACTGTTTTCTCTCAGTTGGCACGCTGCGCACACAATCGCAGTGTTGTACAGCTTGTTTCATCACCTTTGCGAAGTTGCCGCTCTCTCCGGCACCCGGAGACGAAGAAGCTGCTTCTTCGCGCAAAGACGATTCTGCCGCTCACAGTGCTCTGCGGTGTGCGCCTTCTGCCGAAAGAGCCCCGGGAGCTGTGCTTAGCTCTGAGAAGCACCATACGTGCTTCTTTAGCCTCTCTTCTCGTCTACATCTTAGCAAAAAGCTTTTCCACTGTGTCTGGCAAGGAGAAACTGTGCCAGCACAGAAAACATCTCCCATCGTGTTCTAGAGGCTGCACGGAGGTCTGCCGAGTGTTTTGCAAGAAGAGAAAGAAAGTTGTCCAAAACAGCTTGCAATCGAATGTTCATGTGAATAGAAAAGGCAGGAGAGTGGTCAGGTACTGTTTTCTCTCAGTTGGCAAGCTGCGCACACAATCGCAGTGTTGTACAGCTTGTTTCATCACCTTTGCCAAGTTGCCGCTCTCTCCGGCTCCCGGAGACGAAGAAGCTGCTTCTTCGCGCAAAGACGATTCTGCCGCTCACAGTGCTCTGCGGTGTGCGCCTTCTGCCGAAAGAGGTCCGGGAGCGGTGCTTAGCTCTGCAGAGCACCGTACCTTCGTCTTTAGCCTCTCTTCTCGTCTACATCTTAGCAAAAAGCTTTTCCACTCTGTCTGGCAAGGAGAAACTGTGCCAGCCCAGAAAACATCACCCATCGTGTTCTAGAGGCTGCACGGAGGTCTGCCGAGTGTTTTGCAAGAAGAGAAAGAAAGTTGTCCAAAACAGCTTGCAATCGAATGTTCATGTGAATAGAAAAGGCAGGAGAGTGGTCAGGTACTGTTTTCTCTCAGTTGGCAAGCTGCGCACACAATCGCAGTGTTGTACAGCTTGTTTCATCACCTTTGCGAAGTTGCCGCTCTCTCCGGCTCCCGGAGACGAAGAAGCTGCTTCTTCGCGCAAAGACGATTCTGCCGCTCACAGTGCTCTGCTGTGTGCGCCTTCTGCCGAAAGAGGTCCGGGAGCGGTGCTTAGCTCTGCAGAGCACCGTACCTTTGTCTTTAGCCTCTCTTCTCGTCTACATCTTAGCAAAAAGCTTTTCCACTCTGTCTGGCAAGGAGAAACTGTGCCAGCACAGAAAACATCTCCCATCGTGTTCTAGAGGCTGCACGGAGGTCTGCCGAGTGTTTTGCAAGAAGAGAAAGAAAGTTGTCCAAAACAGCTTGCAATCGAATGTTCACGTGAATAGAAAAGGCAGGAGAGTGGTCAGGTACTGTTTTCTCTCACTTGGCAAGCTGCGCACACAATCGCAGTGTTGTACAGCTTGTTTCATCACCTTTGCGAAGTTGCCGCTCTCTCCGGCTCCCGGAGACGAAGAAGCTGCTTCTTCGCGCAAAGACGATTCTGCCGCTCACAGTGCTCTGCGGTGTGCGCCTTCTGCCGAAAGAGGTCCGGGAGCGGTGCTTAGCTCTGCAGAGCACCGTACCTTCGTCTTTAGCCTCTCTTCTCGTCTACATCTTAGCAAAAAGCTTTTCCACTCTGTCTGGCAAGGAGAAACTGTGCCAGCACAAAAAACATCTCCCATCGTGTTCTAGAGGCTGCACGCAGGTCTGCCGAGTGTTTTGCAAGAAGAGAAAGAAAGTTGTCCAAAACAGCTTGCAATCGAATGTTCATGTGAATAGAAAAGGCAGGAGAGTGGTCAGGTACTGTTTTCTCTCACTTGGCAAGCTGCGCACACAATCGCAGTGTTGTACAGCTTGTTTCATCACCTTTGCGAAGTTGCCGCTCTCTCCGGCTCCCGGAGACGAAGAAGCTGCTTCTTCGCGCAAAGACGATTCTGCCGCTCACAGTGCTCTGCGGTGTGCGCCTTCTGCCGAAAGAGGCCCGGGAGCGGTGCTTAGCTCTGCAGAGCACCGTACCTTCGTCTTTAGCCTCTCTTCTCGTCTACATCTTAGCAAAAAGCTTTTCCACTCTGTCTGGCAAGGAGAAACTGTGCCAGCACAGAAAACATCTCCCATCGTGTTCTAGAGGCTGCACGGAGGTCTGCCGAGTGTTTTGCAAGAAGAGAAAGAAAGTTGTCCAAAACAGCTTGCAATCGAATGTTCATGTGAATAGAAAAGGCAGGAGAGTGGTCAGGTACTGTTTTCTCTCAGTTGGCAAGCTGCGCACGCAATCGCAGTGTTGTACAGCTTGTTTCATCACCTTTGCGAAGTTGCCGCTCTCTCCGGCTCCCGGAGACGAAGAAGCTGCTTCTTCGCGCAAAGACGATTCTGCCGCTCACAGTACTCTGCGGTGTGCGCCTTCTGCCGAAAGAGCCCCGGGAGCTGTGCTTAGCTCTGAGAAGCACCATACGTGCTTCTTTAGCCTCTCTTCTCGTCTACATCTTAGCAAAAAGCTTTTCCACTCTGTCTGGCAAGGAGAAACTGTGCCAGCACAGAAAACATCTCCCATCGTGTTCTAGAGGCTGCACGCAGGTCTGCCGAGTGTTTTGCAAGAAGAAAAAGAAAGTTGTCCAAAACAGCTTGCAATCGAATATTCATGTGAATAGAAAACGCAGGAGAGTGGTCAGGTACTGTTTTCTCTCAGTTGGCAAGCTGCGCACACAATCGCAGTGTTGTACAGCTTGTTTCATCACCTTTGCGAAGTTGCCGCTCTCTCCGGCTCCCGGAGACGAAGAAGCTGCTTCTTCGCGCAAAGACGATTCTGCCGCTCACAGTGCTCTGCGGTGTGCGCCTTCTGCCGAAAGAGGTCCGGGAGCGGTGCTTAGCTCTGCAGAGCACCGTACCTTCGTCTTTAGCCTCTCTTCTCGTCTACATCTTAGCAAAAAGCTTTTCCACTCTGTCTGGCAAGGAGAAACTGTGCCAGCACAGAAAACATCTCCCATCGTGTTCTAGAGGCTGCACGGAGGTCTGCCGAGTGTTTTGCAAGAAGAGAAAGAAAGTTGTCCAAAACAGCTTGCAATCGAATGTTCACGTGAATAGAAAAGGCAGGAGAGTGGTCAGGTACTGTTTTCTCTCAGTTGGCAAGCTGCGCACACAATCGCAGTGTTGTACAGCTTGTTTCATCACCTTTGCCAAGTTGCCGCTCTCTCCGGCTCCCGGAGACGAAGAAGCGGCTTCTTCGCGCAAAGACGATTCTGCCGCTCCCAGTGCTCTGCGGTGTGCGCCTTCTGCCGAAAGAGGTCCGGGAGCGGTGCTTAGCTCTGCAGAGCACCGTACCTTCGTCTTTAGCCTCTCTTCTCGTCTACATCTTAGCAAAAAGCTTTTCCACTCTGTCTGGCAAGGAGAAACTGTGCCAGCACAGAAAACATCTCCCATCGTGTTCTAGAGGCTGCACGGAGGTCTGCCGAGTGTTTTGCAAGAAGAGAAAGAAAGTTGTCCAAAACAGCTTGCAATCGAATGTTCATGTGAATAGAAAAGGCAGGAGAGTGGTCAGGTACTGTTTTCTCTCAGTTGGCAAGATGCGCACACAATCGCGGTGTTGTACAGCTTGTTTCATCACCTTTGCGAAGTTGCCGCTCTCTCCGGCTCCCGGAGACGAAGAAGCTGCTTCTTCGCGCAAAGACGATTCTGCCGCTCACAGTGCTCTGCGGTGTGCGCCTTCTGCCGAAAGAGCCCCGGGAGCGGTGCTTAGCTCTGAGAAGCACCATACGTGCTTCTTTAGCCTCTCTTCTCGTCTACATATTAGCAAAAATCTTTTCCACTCTGTCTGGCAAGGAGAAACTGTGCCAGCACAGAAAACATCTCCCATCGTGTTCTAGAGGCTGCACGGAGGTCTGCCGAGTGTTTTGCAAGAAGAGAAAGAAAGTTGTCCAAAACAGCTTGCAATCGAATGTTCATGTGATTACATAAGGCAGGAGAGCGGTCAGGTACTGTTTTCTCTAATTTGGCATGCTGCGCACACAATCGCAGTGTTGTACAGCTTGTTTCATCACCTTTGCGAAGTTGCCGCTCTCTCCGGCTCCCGGAGACGAAGAAGCTGCTTCTTCGCGCAAAGACGATTCTGCCGCTCACAGTGCTCTGCGGTGTGCGCCTTCTGCCGAAAGAGGTCCGGGAGCGGTGCTTAGCTCTGCAGAGCACCGTACCTTCGTCTTTAGCCTCTCTTCTCGTCTACATCTTAGCAAAAAGCTTTTCCACTCTGTCTGGCAAGGAGAAACTGTGCCAGCACAGAAAACATCTCCCATCGTGTTCTAGAGGCTGCACGCAGGTCTGCCGAGTGTTTTGCAAGAAGAGAAAGAAAGTTGTCCAAAACAGCTTGCAATCGAATGTTCATGTGAATAGAAAACGCAGGAGAGTGGTCAGGTACTGTTTTCTCTCAGTTGGCAAGCTGCGCACACAATCGCAGTGTTGTACAGCTTGTTTCATCACCTTTGCCAAGTTGCCGCTCTCTCCGGCTCCCGGAGACGAAGAAGCTGCTTCTTCGCGCAAAGACGATTCTGCCGCTCACAGTGCTCTGCGGTGTGCGCCTTCTGCCGAAAGAGCCCCGGGAGCTGTGCTTAGCTCTGAGAAGCACCATACGTGCTTCTTTAGCCTCTCTTCTCGTCTACATCTTAGCAAAAAGCTTTTCTACTCTGTCTGGCAAGGAGAAACTGTGCCAGCACAGAAAACATCTCCCATCGTGTTCTAGAGGCTGCACGGAGGTCTGCCGAGTGTTTTGCAAGAAGAGAAAGAAAGTTGTCCAAAACAGCTTCCAATCCAATGTTCATGTGAATAGAAAAGGCAGGAGAGTGGTCAGGTACTGTTTTCTCTCACTTGGCAAGCTGCGCACACAATCGCAGTGTTGTACAGCTTGTTTCATCACCTTTGCCAAGTTGCCGCTCTCTCCGGCTCCCGGAGACGAAGAAGCTGCTTCTTCGCGCAAAGACGATTCTGCCGCTCACAGTGCTCTGCGGTGTGCGCCTTCTGCCGAAAGAGGTCCGGGAGCGGTGCTTAGCTCTGCAGAGCACCGTACCTTCGTCTTTAGCCTCTCTTCTCGTCTACATCTTAGCAAAAAGCTTTTCCACTCTGTCTGGCAAGGAGAAACTGTGCCAGCACAGAAAACATCTCCCATCGTGTTCTAGAGGCTGCACGGAGGTCTGCCGAGTGTTTTGCAAGAAGAGAAAGAAAGTTGTCCAAAACAGCTTGCAATCGAATGTTCATGTGAATAGAAAAGGCAGGAGAGTGGTCAGGTACTGTTTTCTCTCACTTGGCAAGCTGCGCACACAATCGCAGTGTTGTACAGCTTGTTTCATCACCTTTGCCAAGTTGCCGCTCTCTCCGGCTCCCGGAGACGAAGAAGCTGCTTCTTCGCGCAAAGACGATTCTGCCGCTCACAGTGCTCTGCGGTGTGCGCCTTCTGCCGAAAGAGGTCCGGGAGCGGTGCTTAGCTCTGCAGAGCACCGTACCTTCGTCTTTAGCCTCTCTTCTCGTCTACATCTTAGCAAAAAGCTTTTCCACTCTGTCTGGCAAGGAGAAACTGTGCCAGCACAGAAAACATCTCCCATCGTGTTCTAGAGGCTGCACGGAGGTCTGCCGAGTGTTTTGCAAGAAGAGAAAGAAAGTTGTCCAAAACAGCTTGCAATCGAATGTTCATGTGAATAGAAAAGGCAGGAGAGTGGTCAGGTACTGTTTTCTCTCAGTTGGCAAGATGCGCACACAATCGCGGTGTTGTACAGCTTGTTTCATCACCTTTGCCAAGTTGCCGCTCTCTCCGGCTCCCGGAGACGAAGAAGCTGCTTCTTCGCGCAAAGACGATTCTGCCGCTCACAGTGCTCTGCGGTGTGCGCCTTCTGCCGAAAGAGCCCCGGGAGCGGTGCTTAGCTCTGAGAAGCACCATACGTGCTTCTTTAGCCTTTCTTCTCGTCTACATATTAGCAAAAATCTTTTCCACTCTGTCTGGCAAGGAGAAACTGTGCCAGCACAGAAAACATCTCCCATCGTGTTCTAGAGGCTGCACGGAGGTCTGCCGAGTGTTTTGCAAGAAGAGAAAGAAAGTTGTCCAAAACAGCTTGCAATCGAATGTTCATGTGATTACATAAGGCAGGAGAGTGGTCAGGTACTGTTTTCTCTAATTTGGCATGCTGCGCACACAATCGCAGTGTTGTACAGCTTGTTTCATCACCTTTGCCAAGTTGCCGCTCTCTCCGGCTCCCGGAGACGAAGAAGCTGCTTCTTCGCGCAAAGACGATTCTGCCGCTCACAGTGCTTTGCGGTGTGCGCCTTCTGCCGAAAGACGCCCGGGAGCGGTGCTTAGCTCTGCAGAGCACCGTACCTTCGTCTTTAGCCTCTCTTCTCGTCTACATCTTAGCAAAAAGCTTTTCCACACTGTCTGGCAAGGAGAAACTGTGCCAGCACAGAAAACATCTCCCATCGTGTTCTAGAGGCTGCACGGAGGTCTGCCGAGTGTTTTGCAAGAAGAGAAAGAAAGTTGTCCAAAACAGCTTCCAATCGAATGTTCATGTGAATAGAAAAGGCAGGAGAGTGGTCAGGTACTGTTTTCTCTCAGTTGGCAAGCTGCGCACACAATCGCAGTGTTGTACAGCTTGTTTCATCACCTTTGCCAAGTTGCCGCTCTCTCCGGCTCCCGGAGACGAAGAAGCTGCTTCTTCGCGCAAAGACGATTCTGCCGCTCACAGTGCTCTGCGGTGTGCGCCTTCTGCCGAAAGAGGTCCGGGAGCGGTGCTTAGCTCTGCAGAGCACCGTACCTTCGTCTTTAGCCTCTCTTCTCGTCTACATCTTAGCAAAAAGCTTTTCCACTCTGTCTGGCAAGGAGAAACTGTGCCAGCACAAAAAACATCTCCCATCGTGTTCTAGAGGATGCACGCAGGTCTGCCGAGTGTTTTGCAAGAAGAGAAAGAAAGTTGTCCAAAACAGCTTGCAATCGAATGTTCATGTGAATAGAAAAGGCAGGAGAGTGGTCAGGTACTGTTTTCTCTCAGTTGGCAAGCTGCGCACACAATCGCAGTGTTGTACAGCTTGTTTCATCACCTTTGCGAAGTTGCCGCTCTCTCCGGCTCCCGGAGACGAAGAAGCTGCTTCTTCGCGCAAAGACGATTCTGCCGCTCACAGTGCTCTGCGGTGTGCGCCTTCTGCCGAAAGAGGCCCGGGAGCGGTGCTTAGCTCTGCAGAGCACCGTACCTTCGTCTTTAGCCTCTCTTCTCGTCTACATCTTAGCAAAAAGCTTTTCCACTGTGTCTGGCAAGGAGAAACTGTGCCAGCACAGAAAACATCTCCCATCGTGTTCTAGAGGCTGCACGGAGGTCTGCCGAGTGTTTTGCAAGAAGAGAAAGAAAGTTGTCCAAAACAGCTTCCAATCGAATGTTCATGTGAATAGAAAAGGCAGGAGAGTGGTCAGGTACTGTTTTCTCTCACTTGGCAAGCTGCGCACACAATCGCAGTGTTGTACAGCTTGTTTCATCACCTTTGCGAAGTTGCCGCTCTCTCCGGCTCCCGGAGACGAAGAAGCTGCTTCTTCGCGCAAAGACGATTCTGCCGCTCACAGTGCTCTGCTGTGTGCGCCTTCTGCCGAAAGAGGTCCGGGAGCGGTGCTTAGCTCTGAGAAGCACCATACGTGCTTCTTTAGCCTCTCTTCTCGTCTACATCTTAGCAAAAAGCTTTTCCACTCTGTCTGGCAAGGAGAAACTGTGCCAGCACAGAAAACATCTCCAATCGTGTTCTAGAGGCTGCACGGAGGTCTGCCGAGTGTTTTGCAAGAAGAGAAAGAAAGTTGTCCAAAACAGCTTGCAATCGAATGTTCATGTGAATAGAAAAGGCAGGAGAGTGGTCAGGTACTGTTTTCTCTCAGTTGGCAAGCTGCGCACACAATCGCAGTGTTGTACAGCTTGTTTCATCACCTTTTTGAAGTTGCCGCTCTCTCCGGCTCCCGGAGACGAAGAAGCTGCTTCTTCGCGCAAAGATGATTCTGCCGCTCACAGTGCTCTGCGGTGTGCGCCTTCTGCCGAAAGAGGTCCGGGAGCGGTGCTTAGCTCTGCAGAGCACCGTACCTTCGTCTTTAGCCTCTCTTCTCGTCTACATCTTAGCAAAAAGCTTTTCCACTCTGTCTGGCAAGGAGAAACTGTGCCAGCCCAGAAAACATCTCCCATCGTGTTCTAGAGGCTGCACGGAGGTCTGCCGAGTGTTTTGCAAGAAGAGAAAGAAAGTTGTCCAAAACAGCTTGCAATCGAATGTTCATGTGAATAGAAAAGGCAGGAGACTGGTCAGGTACTGTTTTCTCTCACTTGGCAAGCTGCGCACACAATCGCAGTGTTGTACAGCTTGTTTCATCACCTTTGCCAAGTTGCCGCTCTCTCCGGCTCCCGGAGACGAAGAAGCTGCTTCTTCGCGCAAAGACGATTCTGCCGCTCACAGTGCTCTGCGGTGTGCGCCTTCTGCCGAAAGAGCCCCGGGAGCGGTGCTTAGCTCTGAGAAGCACCATACGTGCTTCTTTAGCCTCTCTTCTCGTCTACATCTTAGCAAAAAGCTTTTCCACTCTGTCTGGCAAGGAGAAACTGTGCCAGCACAGAAAACATCTCCCATCGTGTTCTAGAGGCTGCACGGAGGTCTGCCGAGTGTTTTGCAAGAAGAGAAAGAAAGTTGTCCAAAACAGCTTGCAATCGAATGTTCATGTGAATAGAAAACGCAGGAGAGTGGTCAGGTACTGTTTTCTCTCAGTTGGCAAGCTGCGCACACAATCGCAGTGTTGTACAGCTTGTTTCATCACCTTTGCCAAGTTGCCGCTCTCTCCGGCTCCCGGAGACGAAGAAGCTGCTTCTTCGCGCAAAGACGATTCTGCCGCTCACAGTGCTCTGCGGTGTGCGCCTTCTGCCGAAAGAGGTCCGGGAGCGGTGCTTAGCTCTGCAGAGCACCGTACCTTCGTCTTTAGCCTCTCTTCTCGTCTACATCTTAGCAAAAAGCTTTTCCACTCTGTCTGGCAAGGAGAAACTGTGCCAGCACAGAAAACATCTCCCATCGTGTTCTAGAGGCTGCACGGAGGTCTGCCGAGTGTTTTGCAAGAAGAGAAAGAAAGTTGTCCAAAACAGCTTGCAATCGAATGTTCATGTGAATAGAAAAGGCAGGAGAGTGGTCAGGTACTGTTTTCTCTCAGTTGGCAAGCTGCGCACACAATCGCAGTGTTGTACAGCTTGTTTCATCACCTTTGCCAAGTTGCCGCTCTCTCCGGCTCCCGGAGACGAAGAAGCGGCTTCTTCGCGCAAAGACGATTCTGCCGCTCACAGTGCTCTGCGGTGTGCGCCTTCTGCCGAAAGAGGTCCGGGAGCGGTGCTTAGCTCTGCAGAGCACCGTACCTTCGTCTTTAGCCTCTCTTCTCGTCTACATCTTAGCAAAAAGCTTTTCCACTCTGTCTGGCAAGGAGAAACTGTGCCAGCACAGAAAACATCTCCCATCGTGTTCTAGAGGCTGCACGGAGGTCTGCCGAGTGTTTTGCAAGAAGAGAAAGAAAGTTGTCCAAAACAGCTTGCAATCGAATGTTCATGTGAATAGAAAAGGCAGGAGAGTGGTCAGGTACTGTTTTCTCTCAGTTGGCAAGCTGCGCACACAATCGCGGTGTTGTACAGCTTGTTTCATCACCTTTGCGAAGTTGCCGCTCTCTCCGGCTCCCGGAGACGAAGAAGCTGCTTCTTCGCGCAAAGACGATTCTGCCGCTCACAGTGCTCTGCGGTGTGCGCCTTCTGCCGAAAGAGCCCCGGGAGCGGTGCTTAGCTCTGAGAAGCACCATACGTGCTTCTTTAGCCTCTCTTCTCGTCTACATATTAGCAAAAAGCTTTTCCACTCTGTCTGGCAAGGAGAAACTGTGCCAGCACAGAAAACATCTCCCATCGTGTTCTAGAGGCTGCACGGAGGTCTGCCGAGTGTTTTGCAAGAAGAGAAAGAAAGTTGTCCAAAACAGCTTGCAATCGAATGTTCATGTGATTACATAAGGCAGGAGAGCGGCCAGGTACTGTTTTCTCTAATTTGGCATGCTGCGCACACAATCGCAGTGTTGTACAGCTTGTTTCATCACCTTTGCCAAGTTGCCGCTCTCTCCGGCTCCCGGAGACGAAGAAGCTGCTTCTTCGCGCAAAGACGATTCTGCCGCTCACAGTGCTCTGCGGTGTGCGCCTTCTGCCGAAAGACGCCCGGGAGCGGTGCTTAGCTCTGCAGAGCACCGTACCTTCGTCTTTAGCCTCTCTTCTCGTCTACATCTTAGCAAAAAGCTTTTCCACTCTGTCTGGCAAGGAGAAACTGTGCCAGCACAAAAAACATCTCCCATCGTGTTCTAGAGGCTGCACGCAGGTCTGCCGAGTGTTTTGCAAGAAGAGAAAGAAAGTTGTCCAAAACAGCTTGCAATCGAATGTTCATGTGAATAGAAAAGGCAGGAGAGTGGTCAGGTACTGTTTTCTCTCAGTTGGCAAGCTGCGCACACAATCGCAGTGTTGTACAGCTTGTTTCATCACCTTTGCGAAGTTGCCGCTCTCTCCGGCTCCCGGAGACGAAGAAGCTGCTTCTTCGCGCAAAGACGATTCTGCCGCTCCCAGTGCTCTGCGGTGTGCGCCTTCTGCCGAAAGAGGTCCGGGAGCGGTGCTTAGCTCTGCAGAGCACCGTACCTTCGTCTTTAGCCTCTCTTCTCGTCTACATCTTAGCAAAAAGCTTTTCCACTCTGTCTGGCAAGGAGAAACTGTGCCAGCACAGAAAACATCTCCCATCGTGTTCTAGAGGCTGCACGGAGGTCTGCCGAGTGTTTTGCAAGAAGAGAAAGAAAGTTGTCCAAAACAGCTTCCAATCGAATGTTCATGTGAATAGAAAAGGCAGGAGAGTGGTCAGGTACTGTTTTCTCTCACTTGGCAAGCTGCGCACACAATCGCAGTGTTGTACAGCTTGTTTCATCACCTTTGCCAAGTTGCCGCTCTCTCCGGCTCCCGGAGACGAAGAAGCTGCTTCTTCGCGCAAAGACGATTCTGCCGCTCACAGTGCTCTGCTGTGTGCGCCTTCTGCCGAAAGAGGTCCGGGAGCGGTGCTTAGCTCTGAGAAGCACCATACGTGCTTCTTTAGCCTCTCTTCTCGTCTACATCTTAGCAAAAAGCTTTTCCACTCTGTCTGGCAAGGAGAAACTGTGCCAGCACAGAAAACATCTCCCATCGTGTTCTAGAGGCTGCACGGAGGTCTGCCGAGTGTTTTGCAAGAAGAGAAAGAAAGTTGTCCAAAACAGCTTGCAATCGAATGTTCATGTGAATAGAAAAGGCAGGAGAGTGGTCAGGTACTGTTTTCTCTCAGTTGGCAAGCTGCGCACACAATCGCAGTGTTGTACAGCTTGTTTCATCACCTTTGCCAAGTTGCCGCTCTCTCCGGCTCCCGGAGACGAAGAAGCTGCTTCTTCGCGCAAAGACGATTCTGCCGCTCCCAGTGCTCTGCGGTGTGCGCCTTCTGCCGAAAGAGGTCCGGGAGCGGTGCTTAGCTCTGAGAGGCACCGTACATGCTTCTTTAGCCTCTCTTCTCGTCTACATCTTAGCAAAAAGCTTTTCCACTCTGTCTGGCAAGGAGAAACTGTGCCAGCACAGAAAACATCTCCCATCGTGTTCTAGAGGCTGCACGCAGGTCTGCCGAGTGTTTTGCAAGAAGAGAAAGAAAGTTGTCCAAAACAGCTTGCAATCGAATGTTCATGTGAATAGAAAAGGCAGGAGAGTGGTCAGGTACTGTTTTCTCTCAGTTGGCACGCTGCGCACACAATCGCAGTGTTGTACAGCTTGTTTCATCACCTTTGCGAAGTTGCCGCTCTCTCCGGCTCCCGGAGACGAAGAAGCTGCTTCTTCGCGCAAAGACGATTCTGCCGCTCACAGTGCTCTGCGGTGTGCGCCTTCTGCCGAAAGAGCCCCGGGAGCTGTGCTTAGCTCTGAGAAGCACCATACGTGCTTCTTTAGCCTCTCTTCTCGTCTACATCTTAGCAAAAAGCTTTTCCACTCTGTCTGGCAAGGAGAAACTCTGCCAGCACAGAAAACATCTCCCATCGTGTTCTAGAGGCTGCACGGAGGTCTGCCGAGTGTTTTGCAAGAAGAGAAAGAAAGTTGTCCAAAACAGCTTGCAATCGAATGTTCATGTGAATAGAAAAGGCAGGAGAGTGGTCAGGTACTGTTTTCTCTCAGTTGGCAAGCTGCGCACACAATCGCAGTGTTGTACAGCTTGTTTCATCACCTTTGCGAAGTTGCCGCTCTCTCCGGCTCCCGGAGACGAAGAAGCTGCTTCTTCGCGCAAAGACGATTCTGCCGCTCACAGTGCTCTGCGGTGTGCGCCTTCTGCCGAAAGACGCCCGGGAGCGGTGCTTAGCTCTGCAGAGCACCGTACCTTCGTCTTTAGCCTCTCTTCTCGTCTACATCTTAGCAAAAAGCTTTTCCACTCTGTCTGGCAAGGAGAAACTGTGCCAGCACAAAAAACATCTCCCATCGTGTTCTAGAGGCTGCACGGAGGTCTGCCGAGTGTTTTGCAAGAAGAGAAAGAAAGTTGTCCAAAACAGCTTGCAATCGAATGTTCATGTGAATAGAAAAGGCAGGAGAGTGGTCAGGTACTGTTTTCTCTCAGTTGGCAAGCTGCGAACACAATCGCAGTGTTGTACAGCTTGTTTCATCACCTTTGCCAAGTTGCCGCTCTCTCCGGCTCCCGGAGACGAAGAAGCTGCTTCTTCGCGCAAAGACGATTCTGCCGCTCTCAGTGCTCTGCGGTGTGCGCCTTCTGCCGAAAGAGGTCCGGGAGCGGTGCTTAGCTCTGAGAAGCACCATACGTGCTTCTTTAGCCTTTCTTCTCGTCTACATCTTAGCAAAAAGCTTTTCCACTCTGTCTGGCAAGGAGAAACTCTGCCAGCACAGAAAACATCTCCCATCGTGTTCTAGAGGCTGCACGGAGGTCTGCCGAGTGTTTTGCAAGAAGAGAAAGAAAGTTGTCCAAAACAGCTTGCAATCGAATGTTCATGTGAATAGAAAAGGCAGGAGAGTGGTCAGGTACTGTTTTCTCTCACTTGGCAAGCTGCGCACACAATCGCAGTGTTGTACAGCTTGTTTCATCACCTTTGCCAAGTTGCCGCTCTCTCCGGCTCCCGGAGACGAAGAAGCTGCTTCTTCGCGCAAAGACGATTCTGCCGCTCACAGTGCTCTGCTGTGTGCGCCTTCTGCCGAAAGACGCCCGGGAGCGGTGCTTAGCTCTGCAGAGCACCGTACCTTCGTCTTTAGCCTCTCTTCTCGTCTACATCTTAGCAAAAAGCTTTTCCACTCTGTCTGGCAAGGAGAAACTGTGCCAGCACAGAAAACATCTCCCATCGTGTTCTAGAGGCTGCACGGAGGTCTGCCGAGTGTTTTGCAAGAAGAGAAAGAAAGTTGTCCAAAACAGCTTGCAATCGAATGTTCATGTGAATAGAAAAGGCAGGAGAGTGGTCAGGTACTGTTTTCTCTCAGTTGGCAAGCTGCGCACACAATCGCAGTGTTGTACAGCTTGTTTCATCACCTTTGCCAAGTTGCCGCTCTCTCCGGCTCCCGGAGACGAAGAAGCTGCTTCTTCGCGCAAAGACGATTCTGCCGCTCACAGTGCTCTGCGGTGTGCGCCTTCTGCCGAAAGACGCCCGGGAGCGGTGCTTAGCTCTGCAGAGCACCGTACCTTCGTCTTTAGCCTCTCTTCTCGTCTACATCTTAGCAAAAAGCTTTTCCACTCTGTCTGGCAAGGAGAAACTGTGCCAGCACAGAAAACATCTCCCATCGTGTTCTAGAGGCTGCACGGAGGTCTGCCGAGTGTTTTGCAAGAAGAGAAAGAAAGTTGTCCAAAACAGCTTCCAATCGAATGTTCATGTGAATAGAAAAGGCAGGAGAGTGGTCAGGTACTGTTTTCTCTCAGTTGGCAAGCTGCGCACACAATCGCAGTGTTGTACAGCTTGTTTCATCACCTTTGCGAAGTTGCTGCTCTCTCCGGCTCCCGGAGACGAAGAAGCTGCTTCTTCGCGCAAAGACGATTCTGCCGCTCACAGTGCTCTGCTGTGTGCGCCTTCTGCCGAAAGAGGTCCGGGAGCGGTGCTTAGCTCTGAGAAGCACCATAAGTGCTTCTTTAGCCTCTCTTCTCGTCTACATCTTAGCAAAAAGCTTTTCCACTCTGTCTGGCAAGGAGAAACTGTGCCAGCCCAGAAAACATCTCCCATCGTGTTCTAGAGGCTGCACGCAGGACTGCCGAGTGTTTTGCAAGAAGAGAAAGAAAGTTGTCCAAAACAGCTTGCAATCGAATGTTCATGTGAATAGAAAAGGCAGGAGAGTGGTCAGGTACTGTTTTCTCTCAGTTGGCACGCTACGCACACAATCGCAGTGTTGTACAGCTTGTTTCATCACCTTTGCCAAGTTGCCGCTCTCTCCGGCTCCCGGAGACGAAGAAGCTGCTTCTTCGCGCAAAGACGATTCTGCCGCTCACAGTGCTCTGCGGTGTGCGCCTTCTGCCTAAAGAGCCCCGGGAGCTGTGCTTAGCTCTGAGAAGCACCTTACGTGCTTCTTTAGCCTCTCTTCTTGTCTACATCTTAGCAAAAAGCTTTTCCACTCTGTCTGGCAAGGAGAAACTCTGCCAGCACAGAAAACATCTCCCATCGTGTTCTAGAGGCTGCACGCAGGTCTGCCGAGTGTTTTGCAAGAAGAGAAAGAAAGTTGTCCAAAACAGCTTCCAATCGAATGTTCATGTGAATAGAAAAGGCAGGAGAGTGGTCAGGTACTGTTTTCTCTCACTTGGCAAGCTGCGCACACAATCGCAGTGTTGTACAGCTTGTTTCATCACCTTTGCCAAGTTGCCGCTCTCTCCGGCTCCCGGAGACGAAGAAGCTGCTTCTTCGCGCAAAGACGATTCTGCCGCTCACAGTGCTCCGCGGTGTGCGCCTTCTGCCGAAAGACGTCCGGGAGCGGTGCTTAGCTCTGCAGAGCACCGTACCTTCGTCTTTAGCCTCTCTTCTCGTCTACATCTTAGCAAAAAGCTTTTCCACTCTGTCTGGCAAGGAGAAACTGTGCCAGCACAGAAAACATCTCCCATCGTGTTCTAGAGGCTGCACGGAGGTCTGCCGAGTGTTTGGCAAGAAGAGAAAGAAAGTTGTCCAAAACAGCTTGCAATCGAATGTTCATGTGATTACATAAGGCAGGAGAGTGGTCAGGTACTGTTTTCTCTCAGTTGGCAAGCTGCGCACACAATCGCAGTGTTGTACAGCTTGTTTCATCACCTTTGCCAAGTTGCCGCTCTCTCCGGCTCCCGGAGACGAAGAAGCTGCTTCTTCGCGCAAAGACGATTCTGCCGCTCACAGTGCTCTGCGGTGTGCGCCTTCTGCCGAAAGACGCCCGGGAGCGGTGCTTAGCTCTGCAGAGCACCGTACCTTCGTCTTTAGCCTCTCTTCTCGTCTACATCTTAGCAAAAAGCTTTTCCACTCTGTCTGGCAAGGAGAAACTGTGCCAGCACAGAAAACATCTCCCATCGTGTTCTAGAGGCTGCACGCAGGTCTGCCGAGTGTTTTGCAAGAAGAGAAAGAAAGTTGTCCAAAACAGCTTGCAATCGAATGTTCATGTGAATAGAAAAGGCAGGAGAGTGGTCAGGTACTGTTTTCTCTCAGTTGGCAAGCTGCGCACACAATCGCAGTGTTGTACAGCTTGTTTCATCACCTTTGCGAAGTTGCCGCTCTCTCCGGCTCCCGGAGACGAAGAAGCTGCTTCTTCGCGCAAAGACGATTCTGACGCTCACAGAGCTCTGCGGTGTGCGCCTTCTGCCGAAAGACGCCCGGGAGCGGTGCTTAGCTCTGCAGAGCACCGTACCTTCGTCTTTAGCCTCTCTTCTCGTCTACATCTTAGCAAAAAGCTTTTCCACTCTGTCTGGCAAGGAGAAACTGTGCCAGCACAGAAAACATCTCCCATCGTGTTCTAGAGGCTGCACGGAGGTCTGCCGAGTGTTTTGCAAGAAGAGAAAGAAAGTTGTCCAAAACAGCTTGCAATCGAATGTTCATGTGATTACATAAGGCAGGAGAGAGGTCAGGTACTGTTTTCTCTAATTTGGCATGCTGCGCACACAATCGCAGTGTTGTACAGCTTGTTTCATCACCTTTGCGAAGTTGCCGCTCTCTCCGGCTCCCGGAGACGAAGAAGCTGCTTCTTCGCGCAAAGACGATTCTGCCGCTCACAGTGCTCTGCGGTGTGCGCCTTCTGCCGAAAGAGGTCCGGGAGCGGTGCTTAGCTCTGAGAAGCACCATACGTGCTTCTTTAGCCTCTCTTCTCGTCTACATCTTAGCAAAAAGCTTTTCCACTCTGTCTGGCAAGGAGAAACTGTGCCAGCACAAAAAACATCTCCCATCGTGTTCTAGAGGCTGCACGGAGGTCTGCCGAGTGTTTTGCAAGAAGAGAAAGAAAGTTGTCCAAAACAGCTTGCAATCGAATGTTCATGTGAATAGAAAAGGCAGGAGAGTGGTCAGGTACTGTTTTCTCTCACTTGGCAAGCTGCGCACACAATCGCAGTGTTGTACAGCTTGTTTCATCACCTTTGCGAAGTTGCCGCTCTCTCCGGCTCCCGGAGACGAAGAAGCTGCTTCTTCGCGCAAAGACGATTCTGCCGCTCACAGTGCTCTGCGGTGTGCGCCTTCTGCCGAAAGACGCCCGGGAGCGGTGCTTAGCTCTGCAGAGCACCGTACCTTCGTCTTTAGCCTCTCTTCTCGTCTACATCTTAGCAAAAAGCTTTTCCACTCTGTCTGGCAAGGAGAAACTGTGCCAGCCCAGAAAACATCACCCATCGTGTTCTAGAGGCTGCACGGAGGTCTGCCGAGTGTTTTGCAAGAAGAGAAAGAAAGTTGTCCAAAACAGCTTCCAATCGAATGTTCATGTGAATAGAAAAGGCAGGAGAGTGGTCAGGTACTGTTTTCTCTCTGTTGGCAAGCTGCGCACACAATCGCAGTGTTGTACAGCTTGTTTCATCACCTTTGCGAAGTTGCCGCTCTCTCCGGCTCCCGGAGACGAAGAAGCTGCTTCTTCGCGCAAAGACGATTCTGCCGCTCACAGTGCTCTGCTGTGTGCGCCTTCTGCCGAAAGAGGTCCGGGAGCGGTGCTTAGCTCTGAGAAGCACCATAAGTGCTTCTTTAGCCTCTCTTCTCGTCTACATCTTAGCAAAAAGCTTTTCCACTCTGTCTGGCAAGGAGAAACTGTGCCAGCCCAGAAAACATCTCCCATCGTGTTCTAGAGGCTGCACGCAGGACTGCCGAGTGTTTTGCAAGAAGAGAAAGAAAGTTGTCCAAAACAGCTTGCAATCGAATGTTCATGTGAATAGAAAAGGCAGGAGAGTGGTCAGGTACTGTTTTCTCTCAGTTGGCACGCTACGCACACAATCGCAGTGTTGTACAGCTTGTTTCATCACCTTTGCCAAGTTGCCGCTCTCTCCGGCTCCCGGAGACGAAGAAGCTGCTTCTTCGCGCAAAGACGATTCTGCCGCTCACAGTGCTCTGCGGTGTGCGCCTTCTGCCGAAAGAGCCCCGGGAGCTGTGCTTAGCTCTGAGAAGCACCTTACGTGCTTCTTTAGCCTCTCTTCTCGTCTACATCTTAGCAAAAAGCTTTTCCACTCTGTCTGGCAAGGAGAAACTCTGCCAGCACAGAAAACATCTCCCATCGTGTTCTAGAGGCTGCACGCAGGTCTGCCGAGTGTTTTGCAAGAAGAGAAAGAAAGTTGTCCAAAACAGCTTCCAATCGAATGTTCATCTGAATAGAAAAGGCAGGAGAGTGGTCAGGTACTGTTTTCTCTCAGTTGGCAAGCGGCGCACACAATCGCAGTGTTGTACAGCTTGTTTCATCACCTTTGCCAAGTTGCCGCTCTCTCCGGCTCCCGGAGACGAAGAAGCTGCTTCTTCGCGCAAAGACGATTCTGCCGCTCACAGTGCTCTGCGGTGTGCGCCTTCTGCCGAAAGACGCCCGGGAGCGGTGCTTAGCTCTGCAGAGCACCGTACCTTCGTCTTTAGCCTCTCTTCTCGTCTACATCTTAGCAAAAAGCTTTTCCACTCTGTCTGGCTAGGAGAAACTGTGCCAGCACAGAAAACATCTCCCATCGTGTTCTAGAGGCTGCACGGAGGTCTGCCGAGTGTTTTGCAAGAAGAGAAAGAAAGTTGTCCAAAACAGCTTGCAATCGAATGTTCATGTGAATAGAAAAGGCAGGAGAGTGGTCAGGTACTGTTTTCTCTCAGTTGGCAAGCTGCGCACACAATCGCAGTGTTGTACAGCTTGTTTCATCACCTTTGCGAAGTTGCCGCTCTCTCCGGCTCCCGGAGACGAAGAAGCTGCTTCTTCGCGCAAAGACGATTCTGCCGCTCACAGTGCTCTGCTGTGTGCGCCTTCTGCCGAAAGAGGCCCGGGAGCGGTGCTTAGCTCTGCAGAGCACCGTACCTTCGTCTTTAGCCTCTCTTCTCGTCTACATCTTAGCAAAAAGCTTTTCCACTCTGTCTGGCAAGGAGAAACTGTGCCAGCACAGAAAACATCTCCCATCGTGTTCTAGAGGCTGCACGGAGGTCTGCCGAGTGTTTTGCAAGAAGAGAAAGAAAGTTGTCCAAAACAGCTTGCAATCGAATGTTCATGTGAATAGAAAAGGCAGGAGAGTGGTCAGGTACTGTTTTCTCTCAGTTGGCAAGCTGGGCACACAATCGCAGTGTTGTACAGCTTGTTTCATCACCTTTGCGAAGTTGCCGCTCTCTCCGGCTCCCGGAGACGAAGAAGCTGCTTCTTCGCGCAAAGACGATTCTGCCGCTCACAGTGCTCTGCGGTGTGCGCCTTCTGCCGAAAGAGCCCCGGGAGCTGTGCTTAGCTCTGAGAAGCACCATACGTGCTTCTTTAGCCTCTCTTCTCGTCTACATCTTAGCAAAAAGCTTTTCCACTCTGTCTGGCAAGGAGAAACTGTGCCAGCACAGAAAACATCTCCCATCGTGTTCTAGAGGCTGCACGGAGGTCTGCCGAGTGTTTTGCAAGAAGAGAAAGAAAGTTGTCCAAAACAGCTTGCAATCGAATGTTCATGTGAATAGAAAACGCAGGAGAGTGGTCAGGTACTGTTTTCTCTCAGTTGGCAAGCTGCGCACACAATCGCAGTGTTGTACAGCTTGTTTCATCACCTTTGCCAAGTTGCCGCTCTCTCCGGCTCCCGGAGACGAAGAAGCTGCTTCTTCGCGCAAAGACGATTCTGCCGCTCACAGTGCTCTGCGGTGTGCGCCTTCTGCCGAAAGAGCCCCGGGAGCTGTGCTTAGCTCTGAGAAGCACCATACGTGCTTCTTTAGCCTCTCTTCTCTTCTACATCTTAGCAAAAAGCTTTTCCACTCTGTCTGGCAAGGAGAAACTGTGCCAGCACAGAAAACATCTCCCATCGTGTTCTAGAGGCTGCACGGAGGTCTGCCGAGTGTTTTGCAAGAAGAGAAAGAAAGTTGTCCAAAACAGCTTGCAATCGAATGTTCATGTGATTACATAAGGCAGGAGAGTGGTCAGGTACTGTTTTCTCTCAGTTGGCAAGCTGCGCACACAATCGCAGTGTTGTACAGCTTGTTTCATCACCTTTGCCAAGTTGCCGCTCTCTCCGGCTCCCGGAGACGAAGAAGCTGCTTCTTCGCGCAAAGACGATTCTGCCGCTCACAGTGCTCTGCGGTGTGCGCCTTCTGCCGAAAGAGGTCCGGGAGCGGTGCTTAGCTCTGCAGAGCACCGTACCTTCGTCTTTAGCCTCTCTTCTCGTCTACATCTTAGCAAAAAGCTTTTCCACTCTGTCTGGCAAGGAGAAACTGTGCCAGCACAGAAAACATCTCCCATCGTGTTCTAGAGGGTGCACGGAGGTCTGCCGAGTGTTTTGCAAGAAGAGAAAGAAAGTTGTCCAAAACAGCTTGCAATCGAATGTTCATGTGAATAGAAAAGGCAGGAGAGTGGTCAGGTACTGTTTTCTCTCAGTTGGCAAGCTGCGCACACAATCGCAGTGTTGTACAGCTTGTTTCATCACCTTTGCCAAGTTGCCGCTCTCTCCGGCTCCCGGAGACGAAGAAGCTGCTTCTTCGCGCAAAGACGATTCTGCCGCTCACAGTGCTCTGCGGTGTGCGCCTTCTGCCGAAAGAGGTCCGGGAGCGGTGCTTAGCTCTGCAGAGCACCGTACCTTCGTCTTTAGCCTCTCTTCTCGTCTACATCTTAGCAAAAAGCTTTTCCACTCTGTCTGGCAAGGAGAAACTGTGCCAGCACAGAAAACATCTCCCATCGTGTTCTAGAGGCTGCACGGAGGTCTGCCGAGTGTTTTGCAAGAAGAGAAAGAAAGTTGTCCAAAACAGCTTGCAATCGAATGTTCATGTGAATAGAAAAGGCAGGAGAGTGGTCAGGTACTGTTTTCTCTCAGTTGGCAAGATGCGCACACAATCGCGGTGTTGTACAGCTTGTTTCATCACCTTTGCGAAGTTGCCGCTCTCTCCGGCTCCCGGAGACGAAGAAGCTGCTTCTTCGCGCAAAGACGATTCTGCCGCTCACAGTGCTCTGCGGTGTGCGCCTTCTGCCGAAAGAGCCCCGGGAGCGGTGCTTAGCTCTGAGAAGCACCATACGTGCTTCTTTAGCCTCTCTTCTCGTCTACATATTAGCAAAAATCTTTTCCACTCTGTCTGGCAAGGAGAAACTGTGCCAGCACAGAAAACATCTCCCATCGTGTTCTAGAGGCTGCACGGAGGTCTGCCGAGTGTTTTGCAAGAAGAGAAAGAAAGTTGTCCAAAACAGCTTGCAATCGAATGTTCATGTGAATAGAAAAGGCAGGAGAGTGGTCAGGTACTGTTTTCTCTAATTTGGCATGCTGCGCACACAATCGCAGTGTTGTACAGCTTGTTTCATCACCTTTGCCAAGTTGCCGCTCTCTCCGGCTCCCGGAGACGAAGAAGCTGCTTCTTCGCGCAAAGACGATTCTGCCGCTCACAGTGCTCTGCGGTGTGCGCCTTCTGCCGAAAGACGCCCGGGAGCGGTGCTTAGCTCTGCAGAGCACCGTACCTTCGTCTTTAGCCTCTCTTCTCGTCTACATCTTAGCAAAAAGCTTTTCCACTCTGTCTGGCAAGGAGAAACTGTGCCAGCACAGAAAACATCTCCCATCGTGTTCTAGAGGCTGCACGGAGGTCTGCCGAGTGTTTTGCAAGAAGAGAAAGAAAGTTGTCCAAAACAGCTTCCAATCGAATGTTCATGTGAATAGAAAAGGCAGGAGAGTGGTCAGGTACTGTTTTCTCTCACTTGGCAAGCTGCGCACACAATCGCAGTGTTGTACAGCTTGTTTCATCACCTTTGCCAAGTTGCCGCTCTCTCCGGCTCCCGGAGACGAAGAAGCTGCTTCTTCGCGCAAAGACGATTCTGCCGCTCACAGTGCTCTGCTGTGTGCGCCTTCTGCCGAAAGAGGTCCGGGAGCGGTGCTTAGCTCTGAGAAGCACCATACGTGCTTCTTTAGCCTCTCTTCTCGTCTACATCTTAGCAAAAAGCTTTTCCACTCTGTCTGGCAAGGAGAAACTGTGCCAGCACAGAAAACATCTCCAATCGTGTTCTAGAGGCTGCACGGAGGTCTGCCGAGTGTTTTGCAAGAAGAGAAAGAAAGTTGTCCAAAACAGCTTGCAATCGAATGTTCATGTGAATAGAAAAGGCAGGAGAGTGGTCAGGTACTGTTTTCTCTCAGTTGGCACGCTGCGCACACAATCGCAGTGTTGTACAGCTTGTTTCATCACCTTTGCGAAGTTGCCGCTCTCTCCGGCTCCCGGAGACGAAGAAGCTGCTTCTTCGCGCAAAGACGATTCTGCCGCTCACAGTGCTCTGCGGTGTGCGCCTTCTGCCGAAAGAGGTCCGGGAGCGGTGCTTAGCTCTGAGAGGCACCGTACATGCTTCTTTAGCCTCTCTTCTCGTCTACATCTTAGCAAAAAGCTTTTCCACTCTGTCTGGCAAGGAGAAACTGTGCCAGCACAGAAAACATCTCCCATCGTGTTCTAGAGGCTGCACGGAGGTCTGCCGAGTGTTTTGCAAGAAGAGAAAGAAAGTTTTCCAAAACAGCTTCCAATCGAATGTTCATGTGATTACATAAGGCAGGAGAGTGGTCAGGTACTGTTTTCTCTCAGTTGGCAAGCTGCGCACACAATCGCAGTGTTGTACAGCTTGTTTCATCACCTTTGCCAAGTTGCCGCTCTCTCCGGCTCCCGGAGACGAAGAAGCTGCTTCTTCGCGCAAAGACGATTCTGCCGCTCACAGTGCTCTGCGGTGTGCGCCTTCTGCCGAAAGAGCCCCGGGAGCTGTGCTTAGCTCTGAGAAGCACCATACGTGCTTCTTTAGCCTCTCTTCTCGTCTACATCTTAGCAAAAAGCTTTTCCACTCTGTCTGGCAAGGAGAAACTGTGCCAGCACAGAAAACATCTCCCATCGTGTTCTAGAGGCTGCACGGAGGTCTGCCGAGTGTTTTGCAAGAAGAGAAAGAAAGTTGTCCAAAACAGCTTGCAATCGAATGTTCATGTGAATAGAAAAGGCAGGAGAGTGGTCAGGTACTGTTTTCTCTCAGTTGGCACGCTGCGCACACAATCGCAGTGTTGTACAGCTTGTTTCATCATCGTTGCGAAGCTGCCGCTCTCTCCGGCTTCCGGAGACGAAGAAGCTGCTTCTTCGCGCAAAGACGATTCTGCCGCTCACAGTGATCTGCGGTGTGCGAATTCTGCCGAAAGAGGCCCGGGAGCGGTGCTTAGCACTGCAGAGCACCGTACCTTCGTCTTTAGCCTCTCTTCTAGTCTACATGTTAGCAAAAAGCTTTTCCACTCTGTCTGGCAAGGAGAAACTGTGCCAGCACAGAAAACATCTCCCATCGTGTTCTAGAGGCTGCACGGAGGTCTGCCGAGTGTTTTGCAAGAAGAGAAAGAAAGTTGTCCAAAACAGCTTGCAATCGAATGTTCATGTGAATAGAAAAGGCAGGAGAGTGGTCAGGTACTGTTTTCTCTCAGTTGGCAAGCTGCGCACACAATCGCAGTGTTGTACAGCTTGTTTCATCACCTTTGCCAAGTTGCCGCTCTCTCCGGCTCCCGGAGACGAAGAAGCTGCTTCTTCGCGCAAAGACGATTCTGCCGCTCACAGTGCTCTGCGGTGTGCGCCTTCTGCCGAAAGAGGTCCGGGAGCGGTGCTTAGCTCTGCAGAGCACCGTACCTTCGTCTTTAGCCTCTCTTCTCGTCTACATCTTAGCAAAAAGCTTTTCCACTCTGTCTGGCAAGGAGAAACTGTGCCAGCACAGAAAACATCACCCATCGTGTTCTAGAGGCTGCACGGAGGTCTGCCGAGTGTTTTGCAAGAAGAGAAAGAAAGTTGTCCAAAACAGCTTGCAATCGAATGTTCATGTGAATAGAAAAGGCAGGAGAGTGGTCAGGTACTGTTTTCTCTCAGTTGGCAAGCTGCGCACACAATCGCAGTGTTGTACAGCTTGTTTCATCACCTTTGCCAAGTTGCCGCTCTCTCCGGCTCCCGGAGACGAAGAAGCTGCTTCTTCGCGCAAAGACGATTCTGCCGCTCACAGTGCTCTGCGGTGTGCGCCTTCTGCCGAAAGACGCCCGGGAGCGGTGCTTAGCTCTGCAGAGCACCGTACCTTCGTCTTTAGCCTCTCTTCTCGTCTACATCTTAGCAAAAAGCTTTTCCACTCTGTCTGGCAAGGAGAAACTGTGCCAGCACAGAAAACATCTCCCATCGTGTTCTAGAGGCTGCACGGAGGTCTGCCGAGTGTTTTGCAAGAAGAGAAAGAAAGTTGTCCAAAACAGCTTGCAATCGAATGTTCATGTGAATAGAAAAGGCAGGAGAGTGCTCAGGTACTGTTTTCTCTCAGTTGGCACGCTGCGCACACAATCGCAGTGTTGTACAGCTTGTTTCATCACCTTTGCCAAGTTGCCGCTCTCTCCGGCTCCCGGAGACGAAGAAGCTGCTTCTTCGCGCAAAGACGATTCTGCCGCTCACAGTGCTCTGCGGTGTGCGCCTTCTGCCGAAAGAGCCCCGGGAGCTGTGCTTAGCTCTGAGAAGCACCATACGTGCTTCTTTAGCCTCTCTTCTCGTCTACATCTTAGCAAAAAGCTTTTCCACTCTGTCTGGCAAGGAGAAACTGTGCCAGCCCAGAAAACATCTCCCATCGTGTTCTAGAGGCTGCACGGAGGTCTGCCGAGTGTTTTGCAAGAAGAGAAAGAAAGTTGTCCAAAACAGCTTGCAATCGAATGTTCATGTGAATAGAAAACGCAGGAGAGTGGTCAGGTACTGTTTTCTCTCAGTTGGCAAGCTGCGCACACAATCGCAGTGTTGTACAGCTTGTTTCATCACCTTTGCCAAGTTGCCGCTCTCTCCGGCTCCCGGAGACGAAGAAGCTGCTTCTTCGCGCAAAGACGATTCTGCCGCTCACAGTGCTCTGCGGTGTGCGCCTTCTGCCGAAAGAGCCCCGGGAGCTGTGCTTAGCTCTGAGAAGCACCATACGTGCTTCTTTAGCCTCTCTTCTCGTCTACATCTTAGCAAAAAGCTTTTCCACTCTGTCTGGCAAGGAGAAACTGTGCCAGCACAGAAAACATCTCCCATCGTGTTCTAGAGGCTGCACGGAGGTCTGCCGAGTGTTTTGCAAGAAGAGAAAGAAAGTTGTCCAAAACAGCTTCCAATCCAATGTTCATGTGAATAGAAAAGGCAGGAGAGTGGTCAGGTACTGTTTTCTCTCAGTTGGCAAGCTGCGCACACAATCGCAGTGTTGTACAGCTTGTTTCATCACCTTTGCCAAGTTGCCGCTCTCTCCGGCTCCCGGAGACGAAGAAGCTGCTTCTTCGCGCAAAGACGATTCTGCCGCTCACAGTGCTCTGCGGTGTGCGCCTTCTGCCGAAAGAGGTCCGGGAGCGGTGCTTAGCTCTGCAGAGCACCGTACCTTCGTCTTTAGCCTCTCTTCTCGTCTACATCTTAGCAAAAAGCTTTTCCACTCTGTCTGGCAAGGAGAAACTGTGCCAGCACAGAAAACATCTCCCATCGTGTTCTAGAGGCTGCACGGAGGTCTGCCGAGTGTTTTGCAAGAAGAGAAAGAAAGTTGTCCAAAACAGCTTGCAATCGAATGTTCATGTGAATAGAAAAGGCAGGAGAGTGGTCAGGTACTGTTTTCTCTCAGTTGGCAAGCTGCGCACACAATCGCAGTGTTGTACAGCTTGTTTCATCACCTTTGCCAAGTTGCCGCTCTCTCCGGCTCCCGGAGACGAAGAAGCTGCTTCTTCGCGCAAAGACGATTCTGCCGCTCACAGTGCTCTGCGGTGTGCGCCTTCTGCCGAAAGAGCCCCGGGAGCTGTGCTTAGCTCTGAGAAGCACCATACGTGCTTCTTTAGCCTCTCTTCTCGTCTACATCTTAGCAAAAAGCTTTTCCACTCTGTCTGGCAAGGAGAAACTGTGCCAGCACAGAAAACATCTCCCATCGTGTTCTAGAGGCTGCACGGAGGTCTGCCGAGTGTTTTGCAAGAAGAGAAAGAAAGTTGTCCAAAACAGCTTGCAATCGAATGTTCATGTGATTACATAAGGCAGGAGAGTGGTCAGGTACTGTTTTCTCTCAGTTGGCAAGCTGCGCACACAATCGCAGTGTTGTACAGCTTGTTTCATCACCTTTGCCAAGTTGCCGCTCTCTCCGGCTCCCGGAGACGAAGAAGCTGCTTCTTCGCGCAAAGACGATTCTGCCGCTCACAGTGCTCTGCTGTGTGCGCCTTCTGCCGAAAGAGGCCCGGGAGCGGTGCTTAGCTCTGCAGAGCACCGTACCTTCGTCTTTAGCCTCTCTTCTCGTCTACATCTTAGCAAAAAGCTTTTCCACTCTGTCTGGCAAGGAGAAACTGTGCCAGCCCAGAAAACATCTCCCATCGTGTTCTAGAGGCTGCACGGAGGTCTGCCGAGTGTTTTGCAAGAAGAGAAAGAAAGTTGTCCAAAACAGCTTGCAATCGAATGTTCATGTGAATAGAAAAGGCAGGAGAGTGGTCAGGTACTGTTTTCTCTCAGTTGGCAAGCTGCGCACACAATCGCAGTGTTGTACAGCTTGTTTCATCACCTTTGCGAAGTTGCCGCTCTCTCCGGCTCCCGGAGACGAAGAAGCTGCTTCTTCGCGCAAAGACGATTCTGCCGCTCACAGTGCTCTGCGGTGTGCGCCTTCTGCCGAAAGAGCCCCGGGAGCTGTGCTTAGCTCTGAGAAGCACCATACGTGCTTCTTTAGCCTCTCTTCTCGTCTACATCTTAGCAAAAAGCTTTTCCACTCTGTCTGGCAAGGAGAAACTGTGCCAGCACAGAAAACATCTCCCATCGTGTTCTAGAGGCTGCACGGAGGTCTGCCGAGTGTTTTGCAAGAAGAGAAAGAAAGTTGTCCAAAACAGCTTGCAATCGAATGTTCATGTGAATAGAAAACGCAGGAGAGTGGTCAGGTACTGTTTTCTCTCAGTTGGCAAGCTGCGCACACAATCGCAGTGTTGTACAGCTTGTTTCATCACCTTTGCCAAGTTGCCGCTCTCTCCGGCTCCCGGAGACGAAGAAGCTGCTTCTTCGCGCAAAGACGATTCTGCCGCTCACAGTGCTCTGCGGTGTGCGCCTTCTGCCGAAAGAGCCCCGGGAGCTGTGCTTAGCTCTGAGAAGCACCATACGTGCTTCTTTAGCCTCTCTTCTCTTCTACATCTTAGCAAAAAGCTTTTCCACTCTGTCTGGCAAGGAGAAACTGTGCCAGCACAGAAAACATCTCCCATCGTGTTCTAGAGGCTGCACGGAGGTCTGCCGAGTGTTTTGCAAGAAGAGAAAGAAAGTTGTCCAAAACAGCTTGCAATCGAATGTTCATGTGATTACATAAGGCAGGAGAGTGGTCAGGTACTGTTTTCTCTCAGTTGGCAAGCTGCGCACACAATCGCAGTGTTGTACAGCTTGTTTCATCACCTTTGCCAAGTTGCCGCTCTCTCCGGCTCCCGGAGACGAAGAAGCTGCTTCTTCGCGCAAAGACGATTCTGCCGCTCCCAGTGCTCTGCGGTGTGCGCCTTCTGCCGAAAGAGGTCCGGGAGCGGTGCTTAGCTCTGCAGAGCACCGTACCTTCGTCTTTAGCCTCTCTTCTCGTCTACATCTTAGCAAAAAGCTTTTCCACTCTGTCTGGCAAGGAGAAACTGTGCCAGCACAGAAAACACCTCCCATCGTGTTCTAGAGGCTGCACGGAGGTCTGCCGAGTGTTTTGCAAGAAGAGAAAGAAAGTTGTCCAAAACAGCTTGCAATCGAATGTTCATGTGAATAGAAAAGGCAGGAGAGTGGTCAGGTACTGTTTTCTCTCAGTTGGCAAGCTGCGCACACAATCGCAGTGTTGTACAGCTTGTTTCATCACCTTTGCCAAGTTGCCGCTCTCTCCGGCTCCCGGAGACGAAGAAGCTGCTTCTTCGCGCAAAGACGATTCTGCCGCTCACAGTGCTCTGCGGTGTGCGCCTTCTGCTGAAAGAGGTCCGGGAGCGGTGCTTAGCTCTGCAGAGCACCGTACCTTCGTCTTTAGCCTCTCTTCTCGTCTACATCTTAGCAAAAAGCTTTTCCACTCTGTCTGGCAAGGAGAAACTGTGCCAGCACAGAAAACATCTCCCATCGTGTTCTAGAGGCTGCACGGAGGTCTGCCGAGTGTTTTGCAAGAAGAGAAAGAAAGTTGTCCAAAACAGCTTGCAATCGAATGTTCATGTGAATAGAAAAGGCAGGAGAGTGGTCAGGTACTGTTTTCTCTCAGTTGGCAAGATGCGCACACAATCGCGGTGTTGTACAGCTTGTTTCATCACCTTTGCCAAGTTGCCGCTCTCTCCGGCTCCCGGAGACGAAGAAGCTGCTTCTTCGCGCAAAGACGATTCTGCCGCTCACAGTGCTCTGCGGTGTGCGCCTTCTGCCGAAAGAGCCCCGGGAGCTGTGCTTAGCTCTGAGAAGCACCATATGTGCTTCTTTAGCCTCTCTTCTCGTCTACATATTAGCAAAAATCTTTTCCACTCTGTCTGGCAAGGAGAAACTGTGCCAGCACAGAAAACATCTCCCATCGTGTTCTAGAGGCTGCACGGAGGTCTGCCGAGTGTTTTGCAAGAAGAGAAAGAAAGTTGTCCAAAACAGCTTGCAATCGAATGTTCATGTGATTACATAAGGCAGGAGAGTGGTCAGGTACTGTTTTCTCTAATTTGGCATGCTGCGCACACAATCGCAGTGTTGTACAGCTTGTTTCATCACCTTTGCGAAGTTGCCGCTCTCTCCGGCTCCCGGAGACGAAGAAGCTGCTTCTTCGCGCAAAGACGATTCTGCCGCTCACAGTGCTCTGCGGTGTGCGCCTTCTGCCGAAAGACGCCCGGGAGCGGTGCTTAGCTCTGCAGAGCACCGTACCTTCGTCTTTAGCCTCTCTTCTCGTCTACATCTTAGCAAAAAGCTTTTCCACACTGTCTGGCAAGGAGAAACTGTGCCAGCACAGAAAACATCTCCCATCGTGTTCTAGAGGCTGCACGGAGGTCTGCCGAGTGTTTTGCAAGAAGAGAAAGAAAGTTGTCCAAAACAGCTTGCAATCGAATGTTCATGTGAATAGAAAAGGCAGGAGAGTGGTCAGGTACTGTTTTCTCTCACTTGGCAAGCTGCGCACACAATCGCAGTGTTGTACAGCTTGTTTCATCACCTTTGCCAAGTTGCCGCTCTCTCCGGCTCCCGGAGACGAAGAAGCTGCTTCTTCGCGCAAAGACGATTCTGCCGCTCACAGTGCTCTGCTGTGTGCGCCTTCTGCCGAAAGAGGTCCGGGAGCGGTGCTTAGCTCTGAGAAGCACCATACGTGCTTCTTTAGCCTCTCTTCTCGTCTACATCTTAGCAAAAAGCTTTTCCACTCTGTCTGGCAAGGAGAAACTGTGCCAGCACAGAAAACATCTCCCATCGTGTTCTAGAGGCTGCACGGAGGTCTGCCGAGTGTTTTGCAAGAAGAGAAAGAAAGTTGTCCAAAACAGCTTGCAATCGAATGTTCATGTGAATAGAAAAGGCAGGAGAGTGGTCAGGTACTGTTTTCTCTCAGTTGGCAAGCTGCGCACACAATCGCAGTGTTGTACAGCTTGTTTCATCACCTTTGCGAAGTTGCCGCTCTCTCCGGCTCCCGGAGACGAAGAAGCTGCTTCTTCGCGCAAAGACGATTCTGCCGCTCCCAGTGCTCTGCGGTGTGCGCCTTCTGCCGAAAGAGGTCCGGGAGCGGTGCTTAGCTCTGAGAGGCACCGTACATGCTTCTTTAGCCTCTCTTCTCGTCTACATCTTAGCAAAAAGCTTTTCCACTCTGTCTGGCAAGGAGAAACTGTGCCAGCACAGAAAACATCTCCCATCGTGTTCTAGAGGCTGCACGGAGGTCTGCCGAGTGTTTTGCAAGAAGAGAAAGAAAGTTGTCCAAAACAGCTTGCAATCCAATGTTCATGTGAATAGAAAAGGCAGGAGAGTGGTCAGGTACTGTTTTCTCTCAGTTGGCAAGCTGCGCACACAATCGCAGTGTTGTACAGCTTGTTTCATCACCTTTGCGAAGTTGCCGCTCTCTCCGGCTCCCGGAGACGAAGAAGCTGCTTCTTCGCGCAAAGACGATTCTGCCGCTCACAGTGCTCTGCGGTGTGCGCCTTCTGCCGAAAGAGCCCCGGGAGCTGTGCTTAGCTCTGAGAAGCACCATACGTGCTTCTTTAGCCTCTCTTCTCGTCTACATCTTAGCAAAAAGCTTTTCCACTCTGTCTGGCAAGGAGAAACTGTGCCAGCACAGAAAACATCTCCCATCGTGTTCTAGAGGCTGCACGGAGGTCTGCCGAGTGTTTTGCAAGAAGAGAAAGAAAGTTGTCCAAAACAGCTTGCAATCGAATGTTCATGTGAATAGAAAAGGCAGGAGAGTGGTCAGGTACTGTTTTCTCTCAGTTGGCACGCTGCGCACACAATCGCAGTGTTGTACAGCTTGTTTCATCATCTTTACGAAGTTGCCGCTCTCTCCGGCTTCCGGAGACGAAGAAGCTGCTTCTTCGCGCAAAGACGATTCTGCCGCTCACAGTGATCTGCGGTGTGCGAATTCTGCCGAAAGAGGCCCGGGAGCGGTGCTTAGCTCTGCAGAGCACCGTACCTTCGTCTTTAGCCTCTCTTCTCGTCTACATGTTAGCAAAAAGCTTTTCCACTCTGTCTGGCAAGGAGAAACTGTGCCAGCACAGAAAACATCTCCCATCGTGTTCTAGAGGCTGCACGGAGGTCTGCCGAGTGTTTTGCAAGAAGAGAAAGAAAGTTGTCCAAAACAGCTTGCAATCGAATGTTCATGTGAATAGAAAAGGCAGGAGAGTGGTCAGGTACTGTTTTCTCTCAGTTGGCAAGCTGCGCACACAATCGCAGTGTTGTACAGCTTGTTTCATCACCTTTGCGAAGTTGCCGCTCTCTCCGGCTCCCGGAGACGAAGAAGCTGCTTCTTCGCGCAAAGACGATTCTGCCGCTCACAGTGCTCTGCGGTGTGCGCCTTCTGCCGAAAGAGGTCCGGGAGCGGTGCTTAGCTCTGCAGAGCACCGTACCTTCGTCTTTAGCCTCTCTTCTCGTCTACATCTTAGCAAAAAGCTTTTCCACTCTGTCTGGCAAGGAGAAACTGTGCCAGCACAGAAAACATCACCCATTGTGTTCTAGAGGCTGCACGGAGGTCTGCCGAGTGTTTTGCAAGAAGAGAAAGAAAGTTGTCCAAAACAGCTTGCAATCGAATGTTCATGTGAATAGAAAAGGCAGGAGAGTGGTCAGGTACTGTTTTCTCTCAGTTGGCAAGCTGCGCACACAATCGCAGTGTTGTACAGCTTGTTTCATCACCTTTGCCAAGTTGCCGCTCTCTCCGGCTCCCGGAGACGAAGAAGCTGCTTCTTCGCGCAAAGACGATTCTGCCGCTCACAGTGCTCTGCGGTGTGCGCCTTCTGCCGAAAGACGCCCGGGAGCGGTGCTTAGCTCTGCAGAGCACCGTACCTTCGTCTTTAGCCTCTCTTCTCGTCTACATCTTAGCAAAAAGCTTTTCCACTCTGTCTGGCAAGGAGAAACTCTGCCAGCACAGAAAACATCTCCCATCGTGTTCTAGAGGCTGCACGGAGGTCTGCCGAGTGTTTTGAAAGAAGAGAAAGAAAGTTGTCCAAAACAGCTTGCAATCGAATGTTCATGTGAATAGAAAAGGCAGGAGAGTGCTCAGGTACTGTTTTCTCTCAGTTGGCACGCTGCGCACACAATCGCAGTGTTGTACAGCTTGTTTCATCACCTTTGCCAAGTTGCCGCTCTCTCCGGCTCCCGGAGACGAAGAAGCTGCTTCTTCGCGCAAAGACGATTCTGCCGCTCACAGTGCTCTGCGGTGTGCGCCTTCTGCCGAAAGAGCCCCGGGAGCTGTGCTTAGCTCTGAGAAGCACCATACGTGCTTCTTTAGCCTCTCTTCTCGTCTACATCTTAGCAAAAAGCTTTTCCACTCTGTCTGGCAAGGAGAAACTGTGCCAGCACAGAAAACATCTCCCATCGTGTTCTAGAGGCTGCACGGAGGTCTGCCGAGTGTTTTGCAAGAAGAGAAAGAAAGTTGTCCAAAACAGCTTGCAATCGAATGTTCATGTGCATAGAAAACGCAGGAGAGTGGTCAGGTACTGTTTTCTCTCAGTTGGCAAGCTGCGCACACAATCGCAGTGTTGTACAGCTTGTTTCATCACCTTTGCCAAGTTGCCGCTCTCTCCGGCTCCCGGAGACGAAGAAGCTGCTTCTTCGCGCAAAGACGATTCTGCCGCTCACAGTGCTCTGCGGTGTGCGCCTTCTGCCGAAAGAGCCCCGGGAGCTGTGCTTAGCTCTGAGAAGCACCATACGTGCTTCTTTAGCCTCTCTTCTCGTCTACATCTTAGCAAAAAGCTTTTCCACTCTGTCTGGCAAGGAGAAACTGTGCCAGCACAGAAAACATCTCCCATCGTGTTCTAGAGGCTGCACGGAGGTCTGCCGAGTGTTTTGCAAGAAGAGAAAGAAAGTTGTCCAAAACAGCTTCCAATCCAATGTTCATGTGAATAGAAAAGGCAGGAGAGTGGTCAGGTACTGTTTTCTCTCACTTGGCAAGCTGCGCACACAATCGCAGTGTTGTACAGCTTGTTTCATCACCTTTGCCAAGTTGCCGCTCTCTCCGGCTCCCGGAGACGAAGAAGCTGCTTCTTCGCGCAAAGACGATTCTGCCGCTCACAGTGCTCTGCGGTGTGCGCCTTCTGCCGAAAGAGGTCCGGGAGCGGTGCTTAGCTCTGCAGAGCACCGTACCTTCGTCTTTAGCCTCTCTTCTCGTCTACATCTTAGCAAAAAGCTTTTCCACTCTGTCTGGCAAGGAGAAACTGTGCCAGCACAGAAAACATCTCCCATCGTGTTCTAGAGGCTGCACGGAGGTCTGCCGAGTGTTTTGCAAGAAGAGAAAGAAAGTTGTCCAAAACAGCTTGCAATCGAATGTTCATGTGAATAGAAAAGGCAGGAGAGTGGTCAGGTACTGTTTTCTCTCAGTTGGCAAGCTGCGCACACAATCGCAGTGTTGTACAGCTTGTTTCATCACCTTTGCCAAGTTGCCGCTCTCTCCGGCTCCCGGAGACGAAGAAGCTGCTTCTTCGCGCAAAGACGATTCTGCCGCTCACAGTGCTCTGCGGTGTGCGCCTTCTGCCGAAAGAGCCCCGGGAGCGGTGCTTAGCTCTGAGAAGCACCATACGTGCTTCTTTAGCCTCTCTTCTCGTCTACATATTAGCAAAAATCTTTTCCACTCTGTCTGGCAAGGAGAAACTGTGCCAGCATAGAAAACATCTCCCATCGTGTTCTAGAGGCTGCACGGAGGTCTGCCGAGTGTTTTGCAAGAAGAGAAAGAAAGTTGTCCAAAACAGCTTGCAATCGAATGTTCATGTGATTACATAAGGCAGGAGAGTGGTCAGGTACTGTTTTCTCTAATTTGGCATGCTGCGCACACAATCGCAGTGTTGTACAGCTTGTTTCATCACCTTTGCGAAGTTGCCGCTCTCTCCGGCTCCCGGAGACGAAGAAGCTGCTTCTTCGCGCAAAGACGATTCTGCCGCTCACAGTGCTCTGCGGTGTGCGCCTTCTGCCGAAAGACGCCCGGGAGCGGTGCTTAGCTCTGCAGAGCACCGTACCTTCGTCTTTAGCCTCTCTTCTCGTCTACATCTTAGCAAAAAGCTTTTCCACACTGTCTGGCAAGGAGAAACTGTGCCAGCACAGAAAACATCTCCCATCGTGTTCTAGAGGCTGCACGGAGGTCTGCCGAGTGTTTTGCAAGAAGAGAAAGAAAGTTGTCCAAAACAGCTTGCAATCGAATGTTCATGTGAATAGAAAAGGCAGGAGAGTGGTCAGGTACTGTTTTCTCTCACTTGGCAAGCTGCGCACACAATCGCAGTGTTGTACAGCTTGTTTCATCACCTTTGCCAAGTTGCCGCTCTCTCCGGCTCCCGGAGACGAAGAAGCTGCTTCTTCGCGCAAAGACGATTCTGCCGCTCACAGTGCTCTGCTGTGTGCGCCTTCTGCCGAAAGAGGTCCGGGAGCGGTGCTTAGCTCTGAGAAGCACCATACGTGCTTCTTTAGCCTCTCTTCTCGTCTACATCTTAGCAAAAAGCTTTTCCACTCTGTCTGGCAAGGAGAAACTGTGCCAGCACAGAAAACATCTCCCATCGTGTTCTAGAGGCTGCACGGAGGTCTGCCGAGTGTTTTGCAAGAAGAGAAAGAAAGTTGTCCAAAACAGCTTGCAATCGAATGTTCATGTGAATAGAAAAGGCAGGAGAGTGGTCAGGTACTGTTTTCTCTCAGTTGGCAAGCTGCGCACACAATCGCAGTGTTGTACAGCTTGTTTCATCACCTTTGCGAAGTTGCCGCTCTCTCCGGCTCCCGGAGACGAAGAAGCTGCTTCTTCGCGCAAAGACGATTCTGCCGCTCACAGTGCTCTGCGGTGTGCGCCTTCTGCCGAAGGAGGTCCGGGAGCGGTGCTTAGCTCTGAGAGGCACCGTACATGCTTCTTTAGCCTCTCTTCTCGTCTACATCTTAGCAAAAAGCTTTTCCACTCTGTCTGGCAAGGAGAAACTGTGCCAGCACAGAAAACATCTCCCATCGTGTTCTAGAGGCTGCACGGAGGTCTGCCGAGTGTTTTGCAAGAAGAGAAAGAAAGTTGTCCAAAACAGCTTGCAATCGAATGTTCATGTGAATAGAAAAGGCAGGAGAGTGGTCAGGTACTGTTTTCTCTCAGTTGGCAAGCTGCGCACACAATCGCAGTGTTGTACAGCTTGTTTCATCACCTTTGCCAAGTTGCCGCTCTCTCCGGCTCCCGGAGACGAAGAAGCTGCTTCTTCGCGCAAAGACGATTCTGCCGCTCACAGTGCTCTGCGGTGTGCGCCTTCTGCCGAAAGAGCCCCGGGAGCTGTGCTTAGCTCTGAGAAGCACCATACGTGCTTCTTTAGCCTTTCTTCTCGTCTACATCTTAGCAAAAAGCTTTTCCACTCTGTCTGGCAAGGAGAAACTGTGCCAGCACAGAAAACATCTCCCATCGTGTTCTAGAGGCTGCACGGAGGTCTGCCGAGTGTTTTGCAAGAAGAGAAAGAAAGTTGTCCAAAACAGCTTGCAATCGAATGTTCATGTGAATAGAAAAGGCAGGAGAGTGGTCAGGTACTGTTTTCTCTCAGTTGGCAAGCTGCGCACACAATCGCAGTGTTGTACAGCTTGTTTCATCACCTTTGCCAAGTTGCCGCTCTCTCCGGCTCCCGGAGACGAAGAAGCTGCTTCTTCGCGCAAAGACGATTCTGCCGCTCACAGTGCTCTGCGGTGTGCGCCTTCTGCCGAAAGACGCCCGGGAGCGGTGCTTAGCTCTGCAGAGCACCGTACCTTCGTCTTTAGCCTCTCTTCTCGTCTACATCTTAGCAAAAAGCTTTTCCACACTGTCTGGCAAGGAGAAACTGTGCCAGCACAGAAAACATCTCCCATCGTGTTCTAGAGGCTGCACGGAGGTCTGCCGAGTGTTTTGCAAGAAGAGAAAGAAAGTTGTCCAAAACAGCTTCCAATCGAATGTTCATGTGAATAGAAAAGGCAGGAGAGTGGTCAGGTACTGTTTTCTCTCAGTTGGCAAGCTGCGCACACAATCGCAGTGTTGTACAGCTTGTTTCATCACCTTTGCCAAGTTGCCGCTCTCTCCGGCTCCCGGAGACGAAGAAGCTGCTTCTTCGCGCAAAGACGATTCTGCCGCTCACAGTGCTCTGCGGTGTGCGCCTTCTGCCGAAAGAGGTCCGGGAGCGGTGCTTAGCTCTGCAGAGCACCGTACCTTCGTCTTTAGCCTCTCTTCTCGTCTACATCTTAGCAAAAAGCTTTTCCACTCTGTCTGGCAAGGAGAAACTGTGCCAGCACAGAAAACATCTCCCATCGTGTTCTAGAGGGTGCACGGAGGTCTGCCGAGTGTTTTGCAAGAAGAGAAAGAAAGTTGTCCAAAACAGCTTGCAATCGAATGTTCATGTGAATAGAAAAGGCAGGAGAGTGATCAGGTACAGTTTGCTCTCAGTTGGCAAGCTGCGCACACAATCGCAGTGTTGTACAGCTTGTTTCATCACCTTTGCGAAGTTGCCGCTCTCTCCGGCTCCCGGAGACGAAGAAGCTGCTTCTTCGCGCAAAGACGATTCTGCCGCTCACAGTGCTCTGCGGTGTGCGCCTTCTGCCGAAAGAGGTCCGGGAGCGGTGCTTAGCTCTGAGAAGCACCATACGTGCTTCTTTAGCCTCTCTTCTCGTCTACATCTGAGCAAAAAGCTTTTCCACTCTGTCTGGCAAGGAGAAACTGTGCCAGCACAGAAAACATCTCCCATCGTGTTCTAGAGGCTGCACGGAGGTCTGCCGAGTGTTTTGCAAGAAGAGAAAGAAAGTTGTCCAAAACAGCTTGCAATCGAATGTTCATGTGAATAGAAAAGGCAGGAGAGTGGTCAGGTACTGTTTTCTCTCAGTTGGCAAGCTGCGCACACAATCGCAGTGTTGTACAGCTTGTTTCATCACCTTTGCCAAGTTGCCGCTCTCTCCGGCTCCCGGAGACGAAGAAGCTGCTTCTTCGCGCAAAGACGATTCTGCCGCTCACAGTGCTCTGCGGTGTGCGCCTTCTGCCGAAGGACGCCCGGGAGCGGTGCTTAGCTCTGAGAAGCACCATACGTGCTTCTTTAGCCTTTCTTCTCGTCTACATCTTAGCAAAAAGCTTTTCCACTCTGTCTGGCAAGGAGAAACTGTGCCAGCACAGAAAACATCTCCCATCGTGTTCTAGAGGCTGCACGCAGGTCTGCCGAGTGTTTTGCAAGAAGAGAAAGAAAGTTGTCCAAAACAGCTTGCAATCGAATGTTCACGTGAATAGAAAAGGCAGGAGAGTGGTCAGGTACTGTTTTCTCTCAGTTGGCAAGCTGCGCACACAATCGCAGTGTTGTACAGCTTGTTTCATCACCTTTGCGAAGTTGCCGCTCTCTCCGGCTCCCGGAGACGAAGAAGCTGCTTCTTCGCGCAAAGACGATTCTGCCGCTCACAGTGCTCTGCGGTGTGCGCCTTCTGCCGAAAGAGGCCCGGGAGCGGTGCTTAGCTCTGCAGAGCACCGTACCTTCGTCTTTAGCCTCTCTTCTCGTCTACATCTTAGCAAAAAGCTTTTCCACTCTGTCTGGCAAGGAGAAACTGTGCCAGCCCAGAAAACATCTCCCATCGTGTTCTAGAGGCTGCACGGAGGTCTGCCGAGTGTTTTGCAAGAAGAGAAAGAAAGTTGTCCAAAACAGCTTGCAATCGAATGTTCATGTGAATAGAAAAGGCAGGAGAGTGGTCAGGTACTGTTTTCTCTCAGTTGGAAAGCGGCGCACACAATCGCAGTGTTGTACAGCTTGTTTCATCACCTTTGCGAAGTTGCCGCTCTCTCCGGCTCCCGGAGACGAAGAAGCTGCTTCTTCGCGCAAAGACGATTCTGCCGCTCACAGTGCTCTGCGGTGTGCGCCTTCTGCCGAAAGACGCCCGGGAGCGGTGCTTAGCTCTGCAGAGCACCGTACCTTCGTCTTTAGCCTCTCTTCTCGTCTACATCTTAGCAAAAAGCTTTTCCACTCTGTCTGGCAAGGAGAAACTGTGCCAGCACAGAAAACATCTCCCATCGTGTTCTAGAGGCTGCACGGAGGTCTGCCGAGTGTTTTGCAAGAAGAGAAAGAAAGTTGTCCAAAACAGCTTGCAATCAAATGTTCATGTGAATAGAAAAGGCAGGAGAGTGGTCAGGTACTGTTTTCTCTCAGTTGGCACGCTACGCACACAATCGCAGTGTTGTACAGCTTGTTTCATCACCTTTGCGAAGTTGCCGCTCTCTCCGGCTCCCGGAGACGAAGAAGCTGCTTCTTCGCGCAAAGACGATTCTGCCGCTCACAGTGCTCTGCGGTGTGCGCCTTCTGCCGAAAGAGCCCCGGGAGCTGTGCTTAGCTCTGAGAAGCACCATACGTGCTTCTTTAGCCTCTCTTCTCGTCTACATCTTAGCAAAAAGCTTTTCCACTCTGTCTGGCAAGGAGAAACTGTGCCAGCACAGAAAACATCTCCCATCGTGTTCTAGAGGCTGCACGGAGGTCTGCCGAGTGTTTTGCAAGAAGAGAAAGAAAGTTGTCCAAAACAGCTTGCAATCGAATGTTCATGTGAATAGAAAAGGCAGGAGAGTGGTCAGGTACTGTTTTCTCTCACTTGGCAAGCTGCGCACACAATCGCAGTGTTGTACAGCTTGTTTCATCACCTTTGCCAAGTTGCCGCTCTCTCCGGCTCCCGGAGACGAAGAAGCTGCTTCTTCGCGCAAAGACGATTCTGCCGCTCACAGTGCTCTGCGGTGTGCGCCTTCTGCCGAAAGAGGTCTGGGAGCGGTGCTTAGCTCTGTAGAGCACCGTACCTTCGTCTTTAGCCTCTCTTCTCGTCTACATCTTAGCAAAAAGCTTTTCCACTCTGTCTGGCAAGGAGAAACTGTGCCAGCACAAAAAACATCTCCCATCGTGTTCTAGAGGCTGCACGCAGGTCTGCCGAGTGTTTTGCAAGAAGAGAAAGAAAGTTGTCCAAAACAGCTTGCAATCGAATGTTCATGTGAATAGAAAAGGCAGGAGAGTGGTCAGGTACTGTTTTCTCTCAGTTGGCAAGCTGCGCACACAATCGCAGTGTTGTACAGCTTGTTTCATCACCTTTGCGAAGTTGCCGCTCTCTCCGGCTCCCGGAGACGAAGAAGCTGCTTCTTCGCGCAAAGACGATTCTGCCGCTCACAGTGCTCTGCGGTGTGCGCCTTCTGCCGAAAGACGCCCGGGAGCGGTGCTTAGCTCTGCAGAGCACCGTACCTTCGTCTTTAGCCTCTCTTCTCGTCTACATCTTAGCAAAAAGCTTTTCCACTCTGTCTGGCAAGGAGAAACTGTGCCAGCCCAGAAAACATCACCCATCGTGTTCTAGAGGCTGCACGGAGGTCTGCCGAGTGTTTTGCAAGAAGAGAAAGAAAGTTGTCCAAAACAGCTTGCAATCGAATGTTCATGTGAATAGAAAAGGCAGGAGAGTGGTCAGGTACTGTTTTCTCTCAGTTGGCAAGCTGCGCACACAATCGCAGTGTTGTACAGCTTGTTTCATCACCTTTGCCAAGTTGCCGCTCTCTCCGGCTCCCGGAGACGAAGAAGCTGCTTCTTCGCGCAAAGACGATTCTGCCGCTCACAGTGCTCTGCTGTGTGCGCCTTCTGCCGAAAGAGGTCCGGGAGCGGTGCTTAGCTCTGAGAAGCACCATAAGTGCTTCTTTAGCCTCTCTTCTCGTCTACATCTTAGCAAAAAGCTTTTCCACTCTGTCTGGCAAGGAGAAACTGTGCCAGCCCAGAAAACATCTCCCATCGTGTTCTAGAGGCTGCACGCAGGACTGCCGAGTGTTTTGCAAGAAGAGAAAGAAAGTTGTCCAAAACAGCTTGCAATCGAATGTTCATGTGAATAGAAAAGGCAGGAGAGTGGTCAGGTACTGTTTTCTCTCAGTTGGCAAGCTACGCACACAATCGCAGTGTTGTACAGCTTGTTTCATCACCTTTGCGAAGTTGCCGCTCTCTCCGGCTCCCGGAGACGAAGAAGCTGCTTCTTCGCGCAAAGACGATTCTGCCGCTCACAGTGCTCTGCGGTGTGCGCCTTCTGCCGAAAGAGCCCCGGGAGCTGTGCTTAGCTCTGAGAAGCACCATACGTGCTTCTTTAGCCTCTCGTCTCGTCTACATCTTAGCAAAAAGCTTTTCCACTCTGTCTGGCAAGGAGAAACTGTGCCAGCACAGAAAACATCTCCCATCGTGTTCTAGAGGCTGCACGCAGGTCTGCCGAGTGTTTTGCAAGAAGAGAAAGAAAGTTGTCCAAAACAGCTTCCAATCGAATGTTCATCTGAATAGAAAAGGCAGGAGAGTGGTCAGGTACTGTTTTCTCTCAGTTGGCAAGCTGCGCACACAATCGCAGTGTTGTACAGCTTGTTTCATCACCTTTGCCAAGTTGCCGCTCTCTCCGGCTCCCGGAGACGAAGAAGCTGCTTCTTCGCGCAAAGACGATTCTGCCGCTCACAGTGCTCTGCGGTGTGCGCCTTCTGCCGAAAGAGCCCCGGGAGCTGTGCTTAGCTCTGAGAAGCACCTTACGTGCTTCTTTAGCCTCTCTTCTCGTCTACATCTTAGCAAAAAGCTTTTCCACTCTGTCTGGCAAGGAGAAACTGTGCCAGCACAGAAAACATCTCCCATCGTGTTCTAGAGGGTGCACGGAGGTCTGCCGAGTGTTTTGCAAGAAGAGAAAGAAAGTTGTCCAAAACAGCTTGCAATCGAATGTTCATGTGAATAGAAAAGGCAGGAGAGTGGTCAGGTACTGTTTTCTCTCAGTTGGCAAGCTGCGCACACAATCGCAGTGTTGTACAGCTTGTTTCATCACCTTTGCGAAGTTGCCGCTCTCTCCGGCTCCCGGAGACGAAGAAGCTGCTTCTTCGCGCAAAGACGATTCTGCCGCTCACAGTGCTCTGCGGTGTGCGCCTTCTGCCGAAAGACGCCCGGGAGCGGTGCTTAGCTCTGCAGAGCACCGTACCTTCGTCTTTAGCCTCTCTTCTCGTCTACATCTTAGCAAAAAGCTTTTCCACTCTGTCTGGCAAGGAGAAACTGTGCCAGCACAGAAAACATCTCCCATCGTGTTCTAGAGGCTGCACGGAGGTCTGCCGAGTGTTTTGCAAGAAGAGAAAGAAAGTTGTCCAAAACAGCTTGCAATCGAATGTTCATGTGAATAGAAAAGGCAGGAGAGTGGTCAGGTACTGTTTTCTCTCACTTGGCAAGCTGCGCACACAATCGCAGTGTTGTACAGCTTGTTTCATCACCTTTGCCAAGTTGCCGCTCTCTCCGGCTCCCGGAGACGAAGAAGCTGCTTCTTCGCGCAAAGACGATTCTGCCGCTCACAGTGCTCTGCGGTGTGCGCCTTCTGCCGAAAGAGGTCCGGGAGCGGTGCTTAGCTCTGCAGAGCACCGTACCTTCGTCTTTAGCCTCTCTTCTCGTCTACATCTTAGCAAAAAGCTTTTCCACTCTGTCTGGCAAGGAGAAACTGTGCCAGCACAGAAAACATCTCCCATCGTGTTCTAGAGGCTGCACGCAGGTCTGCCGAGTGTTTTGCAAGAAGAGAAAGAAAGTTGTCCAAAACAGCTTGCAATCGAATGTTCATGTGAATAGAAAAGGCAGGAGAGTGGTCAGGTACTGTTTTCTCTCAGTTGGCAAGATGCGCACACAATCGCAGGGTTGTACAGCTTGTTTCATCACCTTTGCGAAGTTGCCGCTCTCTCCGGCTCCCGGAGACGAAGAAACTGCTTCTTCGCGCAAAGACGATTCTGCCGCTCACAGTGCTCGGAGGAGTGCGCCTTCTGCCGAAAGAGCCCCGGGAGCGGTGCTTAGCTCTGAGAAGCACCATACGTGCTTCTTTAGCCTCTCTTCTCGTCTACATCTTAGCAAAAATCTTTTCCACTCTGTCTGGCAAGGAGAAACTGTGCCAGCACAGAAAACATCTCCCATCGTGTTCTAGAGGCTGCACGGAGGTCTGCCGAGTGTTTTGCAAGAAGAGAAAGAAAGTTGCCCAAAACAGCTTGCAATCGAATTTTCATGTGATTACATAAGGCAGGAGAGTGGTCAGGTACTGTTTTCTCTAATTTGGCATGCTGCGCACACAATCGCAGTGTTGTACAGCTTGTTTCATCACCTTTGCGAAGTTGCCGCTCTCTCCGGCTCCCGGAGACGAAGAAGCTGCTTCTTCGCGCAAAGACGATTCTGCCGCTCACAGTGCTCTGCGGTGTGCGCCTTCTGCCGAAAGACGCCCGGGAGCGGTGCTTAGCTCTGCAGAGCACCGTACCTTCGTCTTTAGCCTCTCTTCTCGTCTACATCTTAGCAAAAAGCTTTTCCACTCTGTCTGGCAAGGAGAAACTGTGCCAGCACAGAAAACATCTCCCATCGTGTTCTAGAGGCTGCACGGAGGTCTGCCGAGTGTTTTGCAAGAAGAGAAAGAAAGTTGTCCAAAACAGCTTGCAATCGAATGTTCATGTGAATAGAAAAGGCAGGAGAGTGGTCAGGTACTGTTTTCTCTCAGTTGGCAAGCTGCGCACACAATCGCAGTGTTGTACAGCTTGTTTCATCACCTTTGCCAAGTTGCCGCTCTCTCCGGCTCCCGGAGACGAAGAAGCTGCTTCTTCGCGCAAAGACGATTCTGCCGCTCACAGTGCTCTGCGGTGTGCGCCTTCTGCCGAAAGAGGTCCGGGAGCTGTGCTTAGCTCTGTAGAGTACCGTACCTTCGTCTTTAGCCTCTCTTCTCGTCTACATCTTAGCTAAAAGCTTTTCCACTCTGTCTGGCAAGGAGAAACTGTGCCAGCACAAAAAACATCTCCCATCGTGTTCTAGAGGGTGCACGGAGGTCTGCCGAGTGTTTTGCAAGAAGAGAAAGAAAGTTGTCCAAAACAGCTTGCAATCGAAGGTTCATGTGAATAGAAAACGCAGGAGAGTGGTCAGGTACTGTTTTCTCTCAGTTGGCAAGCTGCGCACACAATCGCAGTGTTGTACAGCTTGTTTCATCACCTTTGCGAAGTTGCCGCTCTCTCCGGCTCCCGGAGACGAAGAAGCTGCTTCTTCGCGCAAAGACGATTCTGCCGCTCACAGTGCTCTGCGGTGTGCGCCTTCTGCCGAAAGACGCCCGGGAGCGGTGCTTAGCTCTGCAGAGCACCGTAGCTTCGTCTTTACCCTCTCTTCTCGTCTACATCTTAGCAAAAAGCTTTTCCACTCTGTCTGGCAAGGAGAAACTGTGCCAGCACAGAAAACATCTCCCATCGTGTTCTAGAGGGTGCACGGAGGTCTGCCGAGTGTTTTGCAAGAAGAGAAAGAAAGTTGTCCAAAACAGCTTGCAATCGAATGTTCATGTGAATAGAAAAGGCAGGAGAGTGGTCAGGTACTGTTTTCTCTCAGTTGGCAAGCTGCGCACACAATCGCAGTGTTGTACAGCTTGTTTCATCACCTTTGCGAAGTTGCCGCTCTCTCCGGCTCCCGGAGACGAAGAAGCTGCTTCTTCGCGCAAAGACGATTCTGCCGCTCACAGTGCTCTGCTGTGTGCGCCTTCTGCCGAAAGAGGTCCGGGAGCGGTGCTTAGCTCTGAGAAGCACCATACGTGCTTCTTTAGCCTCTCTTCTCGTCTACATCTTAGCAAAAAGCTTTTCCACTCTGTCTGGCAAGGAGAAACTGTGCCAGCACAGAAAACATCTCCCATCGTGTTCTAGAGGCTGCACGGAGGTCTGCCGAGTGTTTTGCAAGAAGAGAAAGAAAGTTGCCCAAAACAGCTTGCAATCGAATGTTCATGTGATTACATAAGGCAGGAGAGTGGTCAGGTACTGTTTTCTCTAATTTGGCATGCTGCGCACACAATCGCAGTGTTGTACAGCTTGTTTCATCACCTTTGCGAAGTTGCCGCTCTCTCCGGCTCCCGGAGACGAAGAAGCTGCTTCTTCGCGCAAAGACGATTCTGCCGCTCACAGTGCTCTGCGGTGTGCGCCTTCTGCCGAAAGACGCCCGGGAGCGGTGCTTAGCTCTGCAGAGCACCGTACCTTCGTCTTTAGCCTCTCTTCTCGTCTACATCTTAGCAAAAAGCTTTTCCACTCTGTCTGGCAAGGAGAAACTGTGCCAGCACAGAAAACATCTCCCATCGTGTTCTAGAGGCTGCACGGAGGTCTGCCGAGTGTTTTGCAAGAAGAGAAAGAAAGTTGACCAGAACAGCTTGCAATCGAATGTTCATGTGAATAGAAAAGGCAGGAGAGTGGTCAGGTACTGTTTTCTCTCAGTTGGCAAGCTGCGCACACAATCGCAGTGTTGTACAGCTTGTTTCATCACCTTTGCCAAGTTGCCGCTCTCTCCGGCTCCCGGAGACGAAGAAGCTGCTTCTTCGCGCAAAGACGATTCTGCCGCTCACAGTGCTCTGCGGTGTGCGCCTTCTGCCGAAAGAGGTCCGGGAGCTGTGCTTAGCTCTGTAGAGTACCGTACCTTCGTCTTTAGCCTCTCTTCTCGTCTACATCTTAGCTAAAAGCTTTTCCACTCTGTCTGGCAAGGAGAAACTGTGCCAGCACAAAAAACATCTCCCATCGTGTTCTAGAGGCTGCACGGAGGTCTGCCGAGTGTTTTGCAAGAAGAGAAAGAAAGTTGTCCAAAACAGCTTGCAATCGAAGGTTCATGTGAATAGAAAAGGCAGGAGAGTGGTCAGGTACTGTTTTCTCTCAGTTGGCAAGCTGCGCACACAATCGCAGTGTTGTACAGCTTGTTTCATCACCTTTGCGAAGTTGCCGCTCTCTCCGGCTCCCGGAGACGAAGAAGCTGCTTCTTCGCGCAAAGACGATTCTGCCGCTCACAGTGCTCTGCGGTGTGCGCCTTCTGCCGAAAGACGCCCGGGAGCGGTGCTTAGCTCTGCAGAGCACCGTAGCTTCGTCTTTACCCTCTCTTCTCGTCTACATCTTAGCAAAAAGCTTTTCCACTCTGTCTGGCAAGGAGAAACTGTGCCAGCACAGAAAACATCTCCCATCGTGTTCTAGAGGGTGCACGGAGGTCTGCCGAGTGTTTTGCAAGAAGAGAAAGAAAGTTGTCCAAAACAGCTTGCAATCGAATGTTCATGTGAATAGAAAAGGCAGGAGAGTGGTCAGGTACTGTTTTCTCTCACTTGGCAAGCTGCGCACACAATCGCAGTGTTGTACAGCTTGTTTCATCACCTTTGCGAAGTTGCCGCTCTCTCCGGCTCCCGGAGACGAAGAAGCTGCTTCTTCGCGCAAAGACGATTCTGCCGCTCACAGTGCTCTGCTGTGTGCGCCTTCTGCCGAAAGAGGTCCGGGAGCGGTGCTTAGCTCTGAGAAGCACCATACGTGCTTCTTTAGCCTCTCTTCTCGTCTACATCTTAGCAAAAAGCTTTTCCACTCTGTCTGGCAAGGAGAAACTGTGCCAGCACAGAAAACATCTCCCATCGTGTTCTAGAGGCTGCACGGAGGTCTGCCGAGTGTTTTGCAAGAAGAGAAAGAAAGTTGTCCAAAACAGCTTGCAATCGAATGTTCATGTGAATAGAAAAGGCAGGAGAGTGGTCAGGTACTGTTTTCTCTCAGTTGGCAAGCTGCGCACACAATCGCAGTGTTGTACAGCTTGTTTCATCACCTTTGCCAAGTTGCCGCTCTCTCCGGCTCCCGGAGACGAAGAAGCTGCTTCTTCGCGCAAAGACGATTCTGCCGCTCACAGTGCTCTGCGGTGTGCGCCTTCTGCCGAAAGAGGTCCGGGAGCGGTGCTTAGCTCTGTAGAGCACCGTACCTTCGTCTTTAGCCTCTCTTCTCGTCTACATCTTAGCAAAAAGCTTTTCCACTCTGTCTGGCAAGGAGAAACTGTGCCAGCACAGAAAACATCTCCCATCGTGTTCTAGAGGCTGCACGGAGGTCTGCCGAGTGTTTTGCAAGAAGAGAAAGAAAGTTGTCCAAAACAGCTTGCAATCGAATGTTCATGTGATTACATAAGGCAGGAGAGAGGTCAGGTACTGTTTTCTCTCTGTTGGCAGGCTGCGCACACAATCGCAGTGTTGTACAGCTTGTTTCATCACCTTTGCCAAGTTGCCGCTCTCTCCGGCTCCCGGAGACGAAGAAGCTGCTTCTTCGCGCAAAGACGATTCTGCCGCTCACAGTGCTCTGCGGTGTGCGCCTTCTGCCGAAAGAGCCCCGGGAGCTGTGCTTAGCTCTGAGAAGCACCTTACGTGCTTCTTTAGCCTCTCTTCTCGTCTACATCTTAGCAAAAAGTTTTTCCACTCTGTCTGGCAAGGAGAAACTGTGCCAGCACAGAAAACATCTCCCATCGTGTTCTAGAGGCTGCACGGAGGTCTGCCGAGTGTTTTGCAAGAAGAGAAAGAAAGTTGTCCAAAACAGCTTGCAATCGAATGTTCATGTGAATAGAAAAGGCAGCAGAGTGGTCAGGTACTGTTTTCTCTCAGTTGGCAAGCTGCGCACACAATCGCAGTGTTGTACAGCTTGTTTCATCACCTTTGCGAAGTTGCCGCTCTCTCCGGCTCCCGGAGACGAAGAAGCTGCTTCTTCGCGCAAAGACGATTCTGCCGCTCACAGTGCTCTGCGGTGTGCGCCTTCTGCCGAAAGAGGTCCGGGAGCGGTGCTTAGCTCTGTAGAGCACCGTACCTTCGTCTTTAGCCTCTCTTCTCGTCTACATCTTAGCAAAAAGCTTTTCCACTCTGTCTGGCAAGGAGAAACTGTGCCAGCACAGAAAACATCTCCCATCGTGTTCTAGAGGCTGCACGGAGGTCTGCCGAGTGTTTTGCAAGAAGAGAAAGAAAGTTGTCCAAAACAGCTTCCAATCCAATGTTCATGTGAATAGAAAAGGCAGGAGAGTGGTCAGGTACTGTTTTCTCTCACTTGGGAAGCTGCGCACACAATCGCAGTGTTGTACAGCTTGTTTCATCACCTTTGCGAAGTTGCCGCTCTCTCCGGCTCCCGGAGACGAAGAAGCTGCTTCTTCGCGCAAAGACGATTCTGCCGCTCACAGTGCTCTGCGGTGTGCGCCTTCTGCCGAAAGAGGTCCGGGAGCGGTGCTTAGCTCTGAGAAGCACCATACGTGCTTCTTTAGCCTCTCTTCTCGTCTACATCTTAGCAAAAAGCTTTTCCACTCTGTCTGGCAAGGAGAAACTGTGCCAGCACAGAAAACATCTCCCATCGTGTTCTAGAGGCTGCACGGAGGTCTGCCGAGTGTTTTGCAAGAAGAGAAAGAAAGTTGTCCAAAACAGCTTGCAATCGAATGTTCATGTGAATAGAAAAGGCAGGAGAGTGGTCAGGTACTGTTTTCTCTCAGTTGGCAAGCTGCGCACACAATCGCAGTGTTGTACAGCTTGTTTCATCACCTTTGCGAAGTTGCCGCTCTCTCCGGCTCCCGGAGACGAAGAAGCTGCTTCTTCGCGCAAAGACGATTCTGCCGCTCACAGTGCTCTGCTGTGTGCGCCTTCGGCCGAAAGAGGCCCGGGAGCGGTGCTTAGCTCTGCAGAGCACCGTACCTTCGTCTTTAGCCTCTCTTCTCGTCTACATCTTAGCAAAAAGCTTTTCCACTCTGTCTGGCAAGGAGAAACTGTGCCAGCACAAAAAACATCTCCCATCGTGTTCTAGAGGCTGCACGGAGGTCTGCCGAGTGTTTTGCAAGAAGAGAAAGAAAGTTGTCCAAAACAGCTTGCAATCGAATGTTCATGTGAATAGAAAAGGCAGGAGAGTGGTCAGGTACTGTTTTCTCTCAGTTGGCACGCTGCGCACACAATCGCAGTGTTGCACAGCTTGTTTCATCACCTTTGCGAAGTTGCCGCTCTCTCCGGCTCCCGGAGACGAAGAAGCTGCTTCTTCGCGCAAAGACGATTCTGCCGCTCACAGTGCTCTGCGGTGTGCGCCTTCTGCCGAAAGACGCCCGGGAGCGGTGCTTAGCTCTGCAGAGCACCGTACCTTCGTCTTTAGCCTCTCTTCTCGTCTACATCTTAGCAAAAAGCTTTTCCACTCTGTCTGGCAAGGAGAAACTGTGCCAGCACAGAAAACATCTCCCATCGTGTTCTAGAGGCTGCACGGAGGTCTGCCGAGTGTTTTGCAAGAAGAGAAAGAAAGTTGTCCAAAACAGCTTGCAATCGAATGTTCATGTCAATAGAAAAGGCAGGAGAGTGGTCAGGTACTGTTTTCTCTCACTTGGCAAGCTGCGAACACAATCGCAGTGTTGTACAGCTTGTTTCATCACCTTTGCCAAGTTGCCGCTCTCTCCGGCTCCCGGAGACGAAGAAGCTGCTTCTTCGCGCAAAGACGATTCTGCCGCTCACAGTGCTCTGCGGTGTGCGCCTTTTGCCGAAAGAGGTCCGGGAGCGGTGCTTCGCTCTGAGAAGCACCATACGTGCTTCTTTAGCCTTTCTTCTCGTCTACATCTTAGCAAAAAGCTTTTCCACTCTGTCTGGCAAGGAGAAACTCTGCCAGCACAGAAAACATCTCCCATCGTGTTCTAGAGGCTGCACGCAGGTCTGCCGAGTGTTTTGCAAGAAGAGAAAGAAAGTTGTCCAAAACAGCTTGCAATCGAATGTTCACGTGAATAGAAAAGGCAGGAGAGTGGTCAGGTACTGTTTTCTCTCAGTTGGCAAGCTGCGCACACAATCGCAGTGTTGTACAGCTTGTTTCATCACCTTTGCCAAGTTGCCGCTCTCTCCGGCTCCCGGAGACGAAGAAGCTGCTTCTTCGCGCAAAGACGATTCTGCCGCTCACAGTGCTCTGCGGTGTGCGCCTTCTGCCGAAAGAGGTCCGGGAGCGGTGCTTAGCTCTGCAGAGCACCGTACCTTCGTCTTTAGCCTCTCTTCTCGTCTACATCTTAGCAAAAAGCTTTTCCACTCTGTCTGGCAAGGAGAAACTGTGCCAGCACAAAAAACATCTCCCATCGTGTTCTAGAGGCTGCACGGAGGTCTGCCGAGTGTTTTGCAAGAAGAGAAAGAAAGTTGTCCAAAACAGCTTGCAATCGAATGTTCATGTGAATAGAAAAGGCAGGAGAGTGGTCAGGTACTGTTTTCTCTCAGTTGGCACGCTGCGCACACAATCGCAGGGTTGTACAGCTTGTTTCATCACCTTTGCGAAGTTGCCGCTCTCTCCGGCTCCCGGAGACGAAGAAGCTGCTTCTTCGCGCAAAGACGATTCTGCCGCTCACAGTGCTCTGCTGTGTGCGCCTTCTGCCGAAAGAGGCCCGGGAGCGGTGCTTAGCTCTGCAGAGCACCGTACCTTCGTCTTTAGCCTCTCTTCTCGTCTACATCTTAGCAAAAAGCTTTTCCACTCTGTCTGGCAAGGAGAAACTGTGCCAGCACAGAAAACATCTCCCATCGTGTTCTAGAGGCTGCACGGAGGTCTGCCGAGTGTTTTGCAAGAAGAGAAAGAAAGTTGTCCAAAACAGCTTGCAATCGAATGTTCATGTGAATAGAAAAGGCAGGAGAGTGGTCAGGTACTGTTTTCTCTCACTTGGCAAGCTGCGCACACAATCGCAGTGTTGTACAGCTTGTTTCATCACCTTTGCGAAGTTGCCGCTCTCTCCGGCTCCCGGAGACGAAGAAGCTGCTTCTTCGCGCAAAGACGATTCTGCCGCTCACAGTGCTCCGCGGTGTGCGCCTTCTGCCGAAAGACGTCCGGGAGCGGTGCTTAGCTCTGCAGAGCACCGTACCTTCGTCTTTAGCCTCTCTTCTCGTCTACATCTTAGCAAAAAGCTTTTCCACTCTGTCTGGCAAGGAGAAACTGTGCCAGCACAGAAAACATCTCCCATCGTGTTCTAGAGGCTGCACGGAGGTCTGCCGAGTGTTTTGCAAGAAGAGAAAGAAAGTTGTCCAAAACAGCTTGCAATCGAATGTTCATGTGAATAGAAAAGGCAGGAGAGTGGTCAGGTACTGTTTTCTCTCAGTTGGCAAGCTGCGCACACAATCGCAGTGTTGTACAGCTTGTTTCATCACCTTTGCCAAGTTGCCGCTCTCTCCGGCTCCCGGAGACGAAGAAGCTGCTTCTTCGCGCAAAGACGATTCTGCCGCTCACAGTGCTCTGCGGTGTGCGCCTTCTGCCGAAAGACGCCCGGGAGCGGTGCTTAGCTCTGCAGAGCACCGTACCTTCGTCTTTAGCCTCTCTTCTCGTCTACATCTTAGCAAAAAGCTTTTCCACTCTGTCTGGCAAGGAGAAACTGTGCCAGCACAGAAAACATCTCCCATCGTGTTCTAGAGGCTGCACGGAGGTCTGCCGAGTGTTTTGCAAGAAGAGAAAGAAAGTTGTCCAAAACAGCTTGCAATCGAATGTTCATGTGAATAGAAAAGGCAGGAGAGTGGTCAGGTACTGTTTTCTCTCAGTTGGCAAGCTGCGCACACAATCGCAGTGTTGTACAGCTTGTTTCATCACCTTTGCGAAGTTGCCGCTCTCTCCGGCTCCCGGAGACGAAGAAGCTGCTTCTTCGCGCAAAGACGATTCTGCCGCTCACAGTGCTCTGCTGTGTGCGCCTTCTGCCGAAAGAGGCCCGGGAGCGGTGCTTAGCTCTGCAGAGCACCGTACCTTCGTCTTTAGCCTCTCTTCTCGTCTACATCTTAGCAAAAAGCTTTTCCACTCTGTCTGGCAAGGAGAAACTGTGCCAGCACAGAAAACATCTCCCATCGTGTTCTAGAGGCTGCACGGAGGTCTGCCGAGTGTTTTGCAAGAAGAGAAAGAAAGTTGTCCAAAACAGCTTGCAATCGAATGTTCATGTGAATAGAAAAGGCAGGAGAGTGGTCAGGTACTGTTTTCTCTCAGTTGGCAAGCTGCGCACACAATCGCAGTGTTGTACAGCTTGTTTCATCACCTTTGCCAAGTTGCCGCTCTCTCCGGCTCCCGGAGACGAAGAAGCTGCTTCTTCGCGCAAAGACGATTCTGCCGCTCACAGTGCTCTGCGGTGTGCGCCTTCTGCCGAAAGAGCCCCGGGAGCTGTGCTTAGCTCTGAGAAGCACCATACGTGCTTCTTTAGCCTCTCTTCTCGTCTACATCTTAGCAAAAAGCTTTTCCACTCTGTCTGGCAAGGAGAAACTGTGCCAGCACAGAAAACATCTCCCATCGTGTTCTAGAGGCTGCACGGAGGTCTGCCGAGTGTTTTGCAAGAAGAGAAAGAAAGTTGTCCAAAACAGCTTGCAATCGAATGTTCATGTGAATAGAAAAGGCAGGAGAGTGGTCAGGTACTGTTTTCTCTCAGTTGGCAAGCTGCGCACACAATCGCAGTGTTGTACAGCTTGTTTCATCACCTTTGCCAAGTTGCCGCTCTCTCCGGCTCCCGGAGACGAAGAAGCTGCTTCTTCGCGCAAAGACGATTCTGCCGCTCACAGTGCTCTGCGGTGTGCGCCTTCTGCCGAAAGAGCCCCGGGAGCTGTGCTTAGCTCTGAGAAGCACCATACGTGCTTCTTTAGCCTCTCTTCTCGTCTACATCTTAGCAAAAAGCTTTTCCACTCTGTCTGGCAAGGAGAAACTGTGCCAGCACAGAAAACATCTCCCATCGTGTTCTAGAGGCTGCACGGAGGTCTGCCGAGTGTTTTGCAAGAAGAGAAAGAAAGTTGTCCAAAACAGCTTCCAATCCAATGTTCATGTGAATAGAAAAGGCAGGAGAGTGGTCAGGTACTGTTTTCTCTCACTTGGCAAGCTGCGCACACAATCGCAGTGTTGTACAGCTTGTTTCATCACCTTTGCCAAGTTGCCGCTCTCTCCGGCTCCCGGAGACGAAGAAGCTGCTTCTTCGCGCAAAGACGATTCTGCCGCTCACAGTGCTCTGCGGTGTGCGCCTTCTGCCGAAAGAGGTCCGGGAGCGGTGCTTAGCTCTGCAGAGCACCGTACCTTCGTCTTTAGCCTCTCTTCTCGTCTACATCTTAGCAAAAAGCTTTTCCACTCTGTCTGGCAAGGAGAAACTGTGCCAGCACAGAAAACATCTCCCATCGTGTTCTAGAGGCTGCACGGAGGTCTGCCGAGTGTTTTGCAAGAAGAGAAAGAAAGTTGTCCAAAACAGCTTGCAATCGAATGTTCATGTGAATAGAAAAGGCAGGAGAGTGGTCAGGTACTGTTTTCTCTCAGTTGGCAAGCTGCGCACACAATCGCAGTGTTGTACAGCTTGTTTCATCACCTTTGCCAAGTTGCCGCTCTCTCCGGCTCCCGGAGACGAAGAAGCGGCTTCTTCGCGCAAAGACGATTCTGCCGCTCACAGTGCTCTGCGGTGTGCGCCTTCTGCCGAAAGAGGTCCGGGAGCGGTGCTTAGCTCTGCAGAGCACCGTACCTTCGTCTTTAGCCTCTCTTCTCGTCTACATCTTAGCAAAAAGCTTTTCCACTCTGTCTGGCAAGGAGAAACTGTGCCAGCACAGAAAACATCTCCCATCGTGTTCTAGAGGCTGCACGGAGGTCTGCCGAGTGTTTTGCAAGAAGAGAAAGAAAGTTGTCCAAAACAGCTTGCAATCGAATGTTCATGTGATTACATAAGGCAGGAGAGTGGTCAGGTACTGTTTTCTCAAATTTGGCATGCTGCGCACACAATCGCAGTGTTGTACAGCTTGTTTCATCACCTTTGCGAAGTTGCCGCTCTCTCCGGCTCCCGGAGACGAAGAAGCTGCTTCTTCGCGCAAAGACGATTCTGCCGCTCACAGTGCTCTGCGGTGTGCGCCTTCTGCCGAAAGACGCCCGGGAGCGGTGCTTAGCTCTGCAGAGCACCGTACCTTCGTCTTTAGCCTCTCTTCTCGTCTACATCTTAGCAAAAAGCTTTTCCACACTGTCTGGCAAGGAGAAACTGTGCCAGCACAGAAAACATCTCCCATCGTGTTCTAGAGGCTGCACGGAGGTCTGCCGAGTGTTTTGCAAGAAGAGAAAGAAAGTTGTCCAAAACAGCTTGCAATCGAATGTTCATGTGAATAGAAAAGGCAGGAGAGTGGTCAGGTACTGTTTTCTCTCACTTGGCAAGCTGCGCACACAATCGCAGTGTTGTACAGCTTGTTTCATCACCTTTGCCAAGTTGCCGCTCTCTCCGGCTCCCGGAGACGAAGAAGCTGCTTCTTCGCGCAAAGACGATTCTGCCGCTCACAGTGCTCTGCGGTGTGCGCCTTCTGCCGAAAGAGGTCCGGGAGCGGTGCTTAGCTCTGCAGAGCACCGTACCTTCGTCTTTAGCCTCTCTTCTCGTCTACATCTTAGCAAAAAGCTTTTCCACTCTGTCTGGCAAGGAGAAACTGTGCCAGCACAAAAAACATCTCCCATCGTGTTCTAGAGGCTGCACGCAGGTCTGCCGAGTGTTTTGCAAGAAGAGAAAGAAAGTTGTCCAAAACAGCTTGCAATCGAATGTTCATGTGAATAGAAAAGGCAGGAGAGTGGTCAGGTACTGTTTTCTCTCAGTTGGCAAGCTGCGCACACAATCGCAGTGTTGTACAGCTTGTTTCATCACCTTTGCGAAGTTGCCGCTCTCTCCGGCTCCCGGAGACGAAGAAGCTGCTTCTTCGCGCAAAGACGATTCTGCCGCTCACAGTGCTCTGCGGTGTGCGCCTTCTGCCGAAAGAGGCCCGGGAGCGGTGCTTAGCTCTGCAGAGCACCGTACCTTCGTCTTTAGCCTCTCTTCTCGTCTACATCTTAGCAAAAAGCTTTTCCACTCTGTCTGGCAAGGAGAAACTGTGCCAGCACAGAAAACATCTCCCATCGTGTTCTAGAGGCTGCACGGAGGTCTGCCGAGTGTTTTGCAAGAAGAGAAAGAAAGTTGTCCAAAACAGCTTCCAATCGAATGTTCATGTGAATAGAAAAGGCAGGAGAGTGGTCAGGTACTGTTTTCTCTCACTTGGCAAGCTGCGCACACAATCGCAGTGTTGTACAGCTTGTTTCATCACCTTTGCGAAGTTGCCGCTCTCTCCGGCTCCCGGAGACGAAGAAGCTGCTTCTTCGCGCAAAGACGATTCTGCCGCTCACAGTGCTCTGCTGTGTGCGCCTTCTGCCGAAAGAGGTCCGGGAGCGGTGCTTAGCTCTGAGAAGCACCATACGTGCTTCTTTAGCCTCTCTTCTCGTCTACATCTTAGCAAAAAGCTTTTCCACTCTGTCTGGCAAGGAGAAACTGTGCCAGCACAGAAAACATCTCCCATCGTGTTCTAGAGGCTGCACGGAGGTCTGCCGAGTGTTTTGCAAGAAGAGAAAGAAAGTTGTCCAAAACAGCTTGCAATCGAATGTTCATGTGAATAGAAAAGGCAGGAGAGTGGTCAGGTACTGTTTTCTCTCAGTTGGCAAGCTGCGCACACAATCGCAGTGTTGTACAGCTTGTTTCATCACCTTTGCGAAGTTGCCGCTCTCTCCGGCTCCCGGAGACGAAGAAGCTGCTTCTTCGCGCAAAGACGATTCTGCCGCTCCCAGTGCTCTGCGGTGTGCGCCTTCTGCCGAAAGAGGTCCGGGAGCGGTGCTTAGCTCTGAGAGGCACCGTACATGCTTCTTTAGCCTCTCTTCTCGTCTACATCTTAGCAAAAAGCTTTTCCACTCTGTCTGGCAAGGAGAAACTGTGCCAGCACAGAAAACATCTCCCATCGTGTTCTAGAGGCTGCACGGAGGTCTGCCGAGTGTTTTGCAAGAAGAGAAAGAAAGTTGTCCAAAACAGCTTGCAATCGAATGTTCATGTGAATAGAAAAGGCAGGAGAGTGGTCAGGTACTGTTTTCTCTCAGTTGGCACGCTGCGCACACAATCGCAGTGTTGTACAGCTTGTTTCATCACCTTTGCGAAGTTGCCGCTCTCTCCGGCTCCCGGAGACGAAGAAGCTGCTTCTTCGCGCAAAGACGATTCTGCCGCTCACAGTGCTCTGCGGTGTGCGCCTTCTGCCGAAAGAGCCCCGGGAGCTGTGCTTAGCTCTGAGAAGCACCATACGTGCTTCTTTAGCCTCTCTTCTCGTCTACATCTTAGCAAAAAGCTTTTCCACTCTGTCTGGCAAGGAGAAACTGTGCCAGCACAGAAAACATCTCCCATCGTGTTCTAGAGGCTGCACGGAGGTCTGCCGAGTGTTTTGCAAGAAGAGAAAGAAAGTTGTCCAAAACAGCTTGCAATCGAATGTTCATGTGAATAGAAAAGGCAGGAGAGTGGTCAGGTACTGTTTTCTCTCAGTTGGCAAGCTGCGCACACAATCGCAGTGTTGTACAGCTTGTTTCATCACCTTTGCGAAGTTGCCGCTCTCTCCGGCTCCCGGAGACGAAGAAGCTGCTTCTTCGCGCAAAGACGATTCTGCCGCTCACAGTGCTCTGCGGTGTGCGCCTTCTGCCGAAAGACGCCCGGGAGCGGTGCTTAGCTCTGCAGAGCACCGTACCTTCGTCTTTAGCCTCTCTTCTCGTCTACATCTTAGCAAAAAGCTTTTCCACACTGTCTGGCAAGGAGAAACTGTGCCAGCACAGAAAACATCTCCCATCGTGTTCTAGAGGCTGCACGGAGGTCTGCCGAGTGTTTTGCAAGAAGAGAAAGAAAGTTGTCCAAAACAGCTTGCAATCGAATGTTCATGTGAATAGAAAAGGCAGGAGAGTGGTCAGGTACTGTTTTCTCTCACTTGGCAAGCTGCGCACACAATCGCAGTGTTGTACAGCTTGTTTCATCACCTTTGCCAAGTTGCCGCTCTCTCCGGCTCCCGGAGACGAAGAAGCTGCTTCTTCGCGCAAAGACGATTCTGCCGCTCACAGTGCTCTGCGGTGTGCGCCTTCTGCCGAAAGAGGTCCGGGAGCGGTGCTTAGCTCTGCAGAGCACCGTACCTTCGTCTTTAGCCTCTCTTCTCGTCTACATCTTAGCAAAAAGCTTTTCCACTCTGTCTGGCAAGGAGAAACTGTGCCAGCACAAAAAACATCTCCCATCGTGTTCTAGAGGCTGCACGCAGGTCTGCCGAGTGTTTTGCAAGAAGAGAAAGAAAGTTGTCCAAAACAGCTTGCAATCGAATGTTCATGTGAATAGAAAAGGCAGGAGAGTGGTCAGGTACTGTTTTCTCTCAGTTGGCAAGCTGCGCACACAATCGCAGTGTTGTACAGCTTGTTTCATCACCTTTGCGAAGTTGCCGCTCTCTCCGGCTCCCGGAGACGAAGAAGCTGCTTCTTCGCGCAAAGACGATTCTGCCGCTCACAGTGCTCTGCGGTGTGCGCCTTCTGCCGAAAGAGGCCCGGGAGCGGTGCTTAGCTCTGCAGAGCACCGTACCTTCGTCTTTAGCCTCTCTTCTCGTCTACATCTTAGCAAAAAGCTTTTCCACTCTGTCTGGCAAGGAGAAACTGTGCCAGCACAGAAAACATCTCCCATCGTGTTCTAGAGGCTGCACGGAGGTCTGCCGAGTGTTTTGCAAGAAGAGAAAGAAAGTTGTCCAAAACAGCTTCCAATCGAATGTTCATGTGAATAGAAAAGGCAGGAGAGTGGTCAGGTACTGTTTTCTCTCACTTGGCAAGCTGCGCACACAATCGCAGTGTTGTACAGCTTGTTTCATCACCTTTGCCAAGTTGCCGCTCTCTCCGGCTCCCGGAGACGAAGAAGCTGCTTCTTCGCGCAAAGACGATTCTGCCGCTCACAGTGCTCTGCGGTGTGCGCCTTCTGCCGGAAGAGCCCCGGGAGCTGTGCTTAGCTCTGAGAAGCACCATACGTGCTTCTTTAGCCTCTCTTCTCGTCTACATCTTAGCAAAAAGCTTTTCCACTCTGTCTGGCAAGGAGAAACTGTGCCAGCACAGAAAACATCTCCCATCGTGTTCTAGAGGCTGCACGGAGGTCTGCCGAGTGTTTTGCAAGAAGAGAAAGAAAGTTGTCCAAAACAGCTTGCAATCGAATGTTCATGTGAATAGAAAAGGCAGGAGAGTGGTCAGGTACTGTTTTCTCTCAGTTGGCAAGCTGCGCACACAATCGCAGTGTTGTACAGCTTGTTTCATCACCTTTGCCAAGTTGCCGCTCTCTCCGGCTCCCGGAGACGAAGAAGCTGCTTCTTCGCGCAAAGACGATTCTGCCGCTCACAGTGCTCTGCGGTGTGCGCCTTCTGCCGAAAGAGCCCCGGGAGCTGTGCTTAGCTCTGAGAAGCACCATACGTGCTTCTTTAGCCTCTCTTCTCGTCTACATCTTAGCAAAAAGCTTTTCCACTCTGTCTGGCAAGGAGAAACTGTGCCAGCACAGAAAACATCTCCCATCGTGTTCTAGAGGCTGCACGGAGGTCTGCCGAGTGTTTTGCAAGAAGAGAAAGAAAGTTGTCCAAAACAGCTTCCAATCCAATGTTCATGTGAATAGAAAAGGCAGGAGAGTGGTCAGGTACTGTTTTCTCTCACTTGGCAAGCTGCGCACACAATCGCAGTGTTGTACAGCTTGTTTCATCACCTTTGCCAAGTTGCCGCTCTCTCCGGCTCCCGGAGACGAAGAAGCTGCTTCTTCGCGCAAAGACGATTCTGCCGCTCACAGTGCTCTGCGGTGTGCGCCTTCTGCCGAAAGAGCCCCGGGAGCTGTGCTTAGCTCTGAGAAGCACCATACGTGCTTCTTTAGCCTCTCTTCTCGTCTACATCTTAGCAAAAAGCTTTTCCACTCTGTCTGGCAAGGAGAAACTGTGCCAGCACAGAAAACATCTCCCATCGTGTTCTAGAGGCTGCACGGAGGTCTGCCGAGTGTTTTGCAAGAAGAGAAAGAAAGTTTTCCAAAACAGCTTCCAATCCAATGTTCATGTGAATAGAAAAGGCAGGAGAGTGGTCAGGTACTGTTTTCTCTCACTTGGCAAGCTGCGCACACAATCGCAGTGTTGTACAGCTTGTTTCATCACCTTTGCCAAGTTGCCGCTCTCTCCGGCTCCCGGAGACGAAGAAGCTGCTTCTTCGCGCAAAGACGATTCTGCCGCTCACAGTGCTCTGCGGTGTGCGCCTTCTGCCGAAAGAGGTCCGGGAGCGGTGCTTAGCTCTGCAGAGCACCGTACCTTCGTCTTTAGCCTCTCTTCTCGTCTACATCTTAGCAAAAAGCTTTTCCACTCTGTCTGGCAAGGAGAAACTGTGCCAGCACAGAAAACATCTCCCATCGTGTTCTAGAGGCTGCACGGAGGTCTGCCGAGTGTTTTGCAAGAAGAGAAAGAAAGTTGTCCAAAACAGCTTGCAATCGAATGTTCATGTGAATAGAAAAGGCAGGAGAGTGGTCAGGTACTGTTTTCTCTCAGTTGGCAAGCTGCGCACACAATCGCAGTGTTGTACAGCTTGTTTCATCACCTTTGCCAAGTTGCCGCTCTCTCCGGCTCCCGGAGACGAAGAAGCGGCTTCTTCGCGCAAAGACGATTCTGCCGCTCACAGTGCTCTGCGGTGTGCGCCTTCTGCCGAAAGAGGTCCGGGAGCGGTGCTTAGCTCTGCAGAGCACCGTACCTTCGTCTTTAGCCTCTCTTCTCGTCTACATCTTAGCAAAAAGCTTTTCCACTCTGTCTGGCAAGGAGAAACTGTGCCAGCACAGAAAACATCTCCCATCGTGTTCTAGAGGCTGCACGGAGGTCTGCCGAGTGTTTTGCAAGAAGAGAAAGAAAGTTGTCCAAAACAGCTTGCAATCGAATGTTCATGTGATTACATAAGGCAGGAGAGTGGTCAGGTACTGTTTTCTCTAATTTGGCATGCTGCGCACACAATCGCAGTGTTGTACAGCTTGTTTCATCACCTTTGCGAAGTTGCCGCTCTCTCCGGCTCCCGGAGACGAAGAAGCTGCTTCTTCGCGCAAAGACGATTCTGCCGCTCACAGTGCTCTGCGGTGTGCGCCTTCTGCCGAAAGACGCCCGGGAGCGGTGCTTAGCTCTGCAGAGCACCGTACCTTCGTCTTTAGCCTCTCTTCTCGTCTACATCTTAGCAAAAAGCTTTTCCACACTGTCTGGCAAGGAGAAACTGTGCCAGCACAGAAAACATCTCCCATCGTGTTCTAGAGGCTGCACGGAGGTCTGCCGAGTGTTTTGCAAGAAGAGAAAGAAAGTTGTCCAAAACAGCTTGCAATCGAATGTTCATGTGAATAGAAAAGGCAGGAGAGTGGTCAGGTACTGTTTTCTCTCACTTGGCAAGCTGCGCACACAATCGCAGTGTTGTACAGCTTGTTTCATCACCTTTGCCAAGTTGCCGCTCTCTCCGGCTCCCGGAGACGAAGAAGCTGCTTCTTCGCGCAAAGACGATTCTGCCGCTCACAGTGCTCTGCGGTGTGCGCCTTCTGCCGAAAGAGGCCCGGGAGCGGTGCTTAGCTCTGCAGAGCACCGTACCTTCGTCTTTAGCCTCTCTTCTCGTCTACATCTTAGCAAAAAGCTTTTCCACTCTGTCTGGCAAGGAGAAACTGTGCCAGCACAGAAAACATCTCCCATCGTGTTCTAGAGGCTGCACGGAGGTCTGCCGAGTGTTTTGCAAGAAGAGAAAGAAAGTTGTCCAAAACAGCTTCCAATCGAATGTTCATGTGAATAGAAAAGGCAGGAGAGTGGTCAGGTACTGTTTTCTCTCACTTGGCAAGCTGCGCACACAATCGCAGTGTTGTACAGCTTGTTTCATCACCTTTGCGAAGTTGCCGCTCTCTCCGGCTCCCGGAGACGAAGAAGCTGCTTCTTCGCGCAAAGACGATTCTGCCGCTCACAGTGCTCTGCTGTGTGCGCCTTCTGCCGAAAGAGGTCCGGGAGCGGTGCTTAGCTCTGAGAAGCACCATACGTGCTTCTTTAGCCTCTCTTCTCGTCTACATCTTAGCAAAAAGCTTTTCCACTCTGTCTGGCAAGGAGAAACTGTGCCAGCACAGAAAACATCTCCCATCGTGTTCTAGAGGCTGCACGGAGGTCTGCCGAGTGTTTTGCAAGAAGAGAAAGAAAGTTGTCCAAAACAGCTTGCAATCGAATGTTCATGTGAATAGAAAAGGCAGGAGAGTGGTCAGGTACTGTTTTCTCTCAGTTGGCAAGCTGCGCACACAATCGCAGTGTTGTACAGCTTGTTTCATCACCTTTGCGAAGTTGCCGCTCTCTCCGGCTCCCGGAGACGAAGAAGCTGCTTCTTCGCGCAAAGACGATTCTGCCGCTCCCAGTGCTCTGCGGTGTGCGCCTTCTGCCGAAAGAGGTCCGGGAGCGGTGCTTAGCTCTGAGAGGCACCGTACATGCTTCTTTAGCCTCTCTTCTCGTCTACATCTTAGCAAAAAGCTTTTCCACTCTGTCTGGCAAGGAGAAACTGTGCCAGCACAGAAAACATCTCCCATCGTGTTCTAGAGGCTGCACGGAGGTCTGCCGAGTGTTTTGCAAGAAGAGAAAGAAAGTTGTCCAAAACAGCTTGCAATCGAATGTTCATGTGAATAGAAAAGGCAGGAGAGTGGTCAGGTACTGTTTTCTCTCAGTTGGCACGCTGCGCACACAATCGCAGTGTTGTACAGCTTGTTTCATCACCTTTGCGAAGTTGCCGCTCTCTCCGGCTCCCGGAGACGAAGAAGCTGCTTCTTCGCGCAAAGACGATTCTGCCGCTCACAGTGCTCTGCGGTGTGCGCCTTCTGCCGAAAGAGCCCCGGGAGCTGTGCTTAGCTCTGAGAAGCACCATACGTGCTTCTTTAGCCTCTCTTCTCGTCTACATCTTAGCAAAAAGCTTTTCCACTCTGTCTGGCAAGGAGAAACTGTGCCAGCACAGAAAACATCTCCCATCGTGTTCTAGAGGCTGCACGGAGGTCTGCCGAGTGTTTTGCAAGAAGAGAAAGAAAGTTGTCCAAAACAGCTTGCAATCGAATGTTCATGTGAATAGAAAAGGCAGGAGAGTGGTCAGGTACTGTTTTCTCTCAGTTGGCAAGCTGCGCACACAATCGCAGTGTTGTACAGCTTGTTTCATCACCTTTGCCAAGTTGCCGCTCTCTCCGGCTCCCGGAGACGAAGAAGCTGCTTCTTCGCGCAAAGACGATTCTGCCGCTCACAGTGCTCTGCGGTGTGCGCCTTCTGCCGAAAGACGCCCGGGAGCGGTGCTTAGCTCTGCAGAGCACCGTACCTTCGTCTTTAGCCTCTCTTCTCGTCTACATCTTAGCAAAAAGCTTTTCCACACTGTCTGGCAAGGAGAAACTGTGCCAGCACAGAAAACATCTCCCATCGTGTTCTAGAGGCTGCACGGAGGTCTGCCGAGTGTTTTGCAAGAAGAGAAAGAAAGTTGTCCAAAACAGCTTGCAATCGAATGTTCATGTGAATAGAAAAGGCAGGAGAGTGGTCAGGTACTGTTTTCTCTCACTTGGCAAGCTGCGCACACAATCGCAGTGTTGTACAGCTTGTTTCATCACCTTTGCCAAGTTGCCGCTCTCTCCGGCTCCCGGAGACGAAGAAGCTGCTTCTTCGCGCAAAGACGATTCTGCCGCTCACAGTGCTCTGCGGTGTGCGCCTTCTGCCGAAAGAGGTCCGGGAGCGGTGCTTAGCTCTGCAGAGCACCGTACCTTCGTCTTTAGCCTCTCTTCTCGTCTACATCTTAGCAAAAAGCTTTTCCACTCTGTCTGGCAAGGAGAAACTGTGCCAGCACAAAAAACATCTCCCATCGTGTTCTAGAGGCTGCACGCAGGTCTGCCGAGTGTTTTGCAAGAAGAGAAAGAAAGTTGTCCAAAACAGCTTGCAATCGAATGTTCATGTGAATAGAAAAGGCAGGAGAGTGGTCAGGTACTGTTTTCTCTCAGTTGGCAAGCTGCGCACACAATCGCAGTGTTGTACAGCTTGTTTCATCACCTTTGCGAAGTTGCCGCTCTCTCCGGCTCCCGGAGACGAAGAAGCTGCTTCTTCGCGCAAAGACGATTCTGCCGCTCACAGTGCTCTGCGGTGTGCGCCTTCTGCCGAAAGAGGCCCGGGAGCGGTGCTTAGCTCTGCAGAGCACCGTACCTTCGTCTTTAGCCTCTCTTCTCGTCTACATCTTAGCAAAAAGCTTTTCCACTCTGTCTGGCAAGGAGAAACTGTGCCAGCACAGAAAACATCTCCCATCGTGTTCTAGAGGCTGCACGGAGGTCTGCCGAGTGTTTTGCAAGAAGAGAAAGAAAGTTGTCCAAAACAGCTTCCAATCGAATGTTCATGTGAATAGAAAAGGCAGGAGAGTGGTCAGGTACTGTTTTCTCTCACTTGGCAAGCTGCGCACACAATCGCAGTGTTGTACAGCTTGTTTCATCACCTTTGCGAAGTTGCCGCTCTCTCCGGCTCCCGGAGACGAAGAAGCTGCTTCTTCGCGCAAAGACGATTCTGCCGCTCACAGTGCTCTGCTGTGTGCGCCTTCTGCCGAAAGAGGTCCGGGAGCGGTGCTTAGCTCTGAGAAGCACCATACGTGCTTCTTTAGCCTCTCTTCTCGTCTACATCTTAGCAAAAAGCTTTTCCACTCTGTCTGGCAAGGAGAAACTGTGCCAGCACAGAAAACATCTCCCATCGTGTTCTAGAGGCTGCACGGAGGTCTGCCGAGTGTTTTGCAAGAAGAGAAAGAAAGTTGTCCAAAACAGCTTGCAATCGAATGTTCATGTGAATAGAAAAGGCAGGAGAGTGGTCAGGTACTGTTTTCTCTCAGTTGGCAAGCTGCGCACACAATCGCAGTGTTGTACAGCTTGTTTCATCACCTTTGCGAAGTTGCCGCTCTCTCCGGCTCCCGGAGACGAAGAAGCTGCTTCTTCGCGCAAAGACGATTCTGCCGCTCCCAGTGCTCTGCGGTGTGCGCCTTCTGCCGAAAGAGGTCCGGGAGCGGTGCTTAGCTCTGAGAGGCACCGTACATGCTTCTTTAGCCTCTCTTCTCGTCTACATCTTAGCAAAAAGCTTTTCCACTCTGTCTGGCAAGGAGAAACTGTGCCAGCACAGAAAACATCTCCCATCGTGTTCTAGAGGCTGCACGGAGGTCTGCCGAGTGTTTTGCAAGAAGAGAAAGAAAGTTGTCCAAAACAGCTTGCAATCGAATGTTCATGTGAATAGAAAAGGCAGGAGAGTGGTCAGGTACTGTTTTCTCTCAGTTGGCACGCTGCGCACACAATCGCAGTGTTGTACAGCTTGTTTCATCACCTTTGCGAAGTTGCCGCTCTCTCCGGCTCCCGGAGACGAAGAAGCTGCTTCTTCGCGCAAAGACGATTCTGCCGCTCACAGTGCTCTGCGGTGTGCGCCTTCTGCCGAAAGAGCCCCGGGAGCTGTGCTTAGCTCTGAGAAGCACCATACGTGCTTCTTTAGCCTCTCTTCTCGTCTACATCTTAGCAAAAAGCTTTTCCACTCTGTCTGGCAAGGAGAAACTGTGCCAGCACAGAAAACATCTCCCATCGTGTTCTAGAGGCTGCACGGAGGTCTGCCGAGTGTTTTGCAAGAAGAGAAAGAAAGTTGTCCAAAACAGCTTGCAATCGAATGTTCATGTGAATAGAAAAGGCAGGAGAGTGGTCAGGTACTGTTTTCTCTCAGTTGGCAAGCTGCGCACACAATCGCAGTGTTGTACAGCTTGTTTCATCACCTTTGCGAAGTTGCCGCTCTCTCCGGCTCCCGGAGACGAAGAAGCTGCTTCTTCGCGCAAAGACGATTCTGCCGCTCACAGTGCTCTGCGGTGTGCGCCTTCTGCCGAAAGACGCCCGGGAGCGGTGCTTAGCTCTGCAGAGCACCGTACCTTCGTCTTTAGCCTCTCTTCTCGTCTACATCTTAGCAAAAAGCTTTTCCACTCTGTCTGGCAAGGAGAAACTGTGCCAGCACAAAAAACATCTCCCATCGTGTTCTAGAGGCTGCACGGAGGACTACCGAGTGTTTTGCAAGAAGAGAAAGAAAGTTGTCCAAAACAGCTTGCAATCGAATGTTCATGTGAATAGAAAAGGCAGGAGAGTGGTCAGGTACTGTTTTCTCTCAGTTGGCAAGCTGCGAACACAATCGCAGTGTTGTACAGCTTGTTTCATCACCTTTGCCAAGTTGCCGCTCTCTCCGGCTCCCGGAGACGAAGAAGCTGCTTCTTCGCGCAAAGACGATTCTGCCGCTCACAGTGCTCTGCGGTGTGCGCCTTCTGCCGAAAGAGGTCCGGGAGCGGTGCTTAGCTCTGAGAAGCACCATACGTGCTTCTTTAGCCTTTCTTCTCGTCTACATCTTAGCAAAAAGCTTTTCCACTCTGTCTGGCAAGGAGAAACTCTGCCAGCACAGAAAACATCTCCCATCGTGTTCTAGAGGCTGCACGGAGGTCTGCCGAGTGTTTTGCAAGAAGAGAAAGAAAGTTGTCCAAAACAGCTTGCAATCGAATGTTCATGTGAATAGAAAAGGCAGGAGAGTGGTCAGGTACTGTTTTCTCTCACTTGGCACGCTGCGCATACAATCGCAGTGTTGTACAGCTTGTTTCATCACCTTTGCGAAGTTGCCGCTCTCTCCGGCTCCCGGAGACGAAGAAGCTGCTTCTTCGCGCAAAGACGATTCTGCCGCTCACAGTGCTCTGCGGTGTGCGCCTTCTGCCGAAAGAGCCCCGGGAGCTGTGCTTAGTTCTGAGAAGCACCATACGTGCTTCTTTAGCCTCTCTTCTCGTCTACATCTTAGCAAAAAGCTTTTCCACTCTGTCTGGCAAGGAGAAACTGTGCCAGCACAGAAAACATCTCCCATCGTGTTCTAGAGGCTGCACGGAGGTCTGCCGAGTGTTTTGCAAGAAGAGAAAGAAAGTTGTCCAAAACAGCTTGCAATCGAATGTTCATGTGAATAGAAAAGGCAGGAGAGTGGTCAGGTACTGTTTTCTCTCAGTTGGCAAGCTGCGCACACAATCGCAGTGTTGTACAGCTTGTTTCATCACCTTTGCGAAGTTGCCGCTCTCTCCGGCTCCCGGAGACGAAGAAGCTGCTTCTTCGCGCAAAGACGATTCTGCCGCTCACAGTGCTCTGCTGTGTGCGCCTTCTGCCGAAAGAGGCCCGGGAGCGGTGCTTAGCTCTGCAGAGCACCGTACCTTCGTCTTTAGCCTCTCTTCTCGTCTACATCTTAGCAAAAAGCTTTTCCACTCTGTCTGGCAAGGAGAAACTGTGCCAGCCCAGAAAACATCTCCCATCGTGTTCTAGAGGCTGCACGGAGGTCTGCCGAGTGTTTTGCAAGAAGAGAAAGAAAGTTGTCCAAAACAGCTTGCAATCGAATGTTCATGTGAATAGAAAAGGCAGGAGAGTGGTCAGGTACTGTTTTCTCTCAGTTGGCAAGCTGCGCACACAATCGCAGTGTTGTACAGCTTGTTTCATCACCTTTGCCAAGTTGCCGCTCTCTCCGGCTCCCGGAGACGAAGAAGCTGCTTCTTCGCGCAAAGACGATTCTGCCGCTCACAGTGCTCTGCGGTGTGCGCCTTCTGCCGAAAGAGCCCCGGGAGCTGTGCTTAGCTCTGAGAAGCACCATACGTGCTTCTTTAGCCTCTCTTCTCGTCTACAACTTAGCAAAACGCTTTTCCACTCTGTCTGGCAAGGAGAAACTGTGCCAGCACAGAAAACATCTCCCATCGTGTTCTAGAGGCTGCACGGAGGTCTGCCGAGTGTTTTGCAAGAAGAGAAAGAAAGTTGTCCAAAACAGCTTGCAATCGAATGTTCATGTGAATAGTAAACGCAGGAGAGTGGTCAGGTACTGTTTTCTCTCAGTTGGCAAGCTGCGCACACAATCGCAGTGTTGTACAGCTTGTTTCATCACCTTTGCCAAGTTGCCGCTCTCTCCGGCTCCCGGAGACGAAGAAGCTGCTTCTTCGCGCAAAGACGATTCTGCCGCTCACAGTGCTCTGCGGTGTGCGCCTTCTGCCGAAAGAGCCCCGGGAGCTGTGCTTAGCTCTGAGAAGCACCATACGTGCTTCTTTAGCCTCTCTTCTCGTCTACATCTTAGCAAAAAGCTTTTCCACTCTGTCTGGCAAGGAGAAACTGTGCCAGCACAGAAAACATCTCCCATCGTGTTCTAGAGGCTGCACGGAGGTCTGCCGAGTGTTTTGCAAGAAGAGAAAGAAAGTTGTCCAAAACAGCTTGCAATCGAATGTTCATGTGAATAGAAAAGGCAGGAGAGTGGTCAGGTACTGTTTTCTCTCACTTGGCAAGCTGCGCACACAATCGCAGTGTTGTACAGCTTGTTTCATCACCTTTGCCAAGTTGCCGCTCTCTCCGGCTCCCGGAGACGAAGAAGCTGCTTCTTCGCGCAAAGACGATTCTGCCGCTCACAGTGCTCTGCGGTGTGCGCCTTCTGCCGAAAGAGGTCCGGGAGCGGTGCTTAGCTCTGCAGAGCACCGTACCTTCGTCTTTAGCCTCTCTTCTCGTCTACATCTTAGCAAAAAGCTTTTCCACTCTGTCTGGCAAGGAGAAACTCTGCCAGCACAGAAAACATCTCCCATCGTGTTCTAGAGGCTGCACGGAGGTCTGCCGAGTGTTTTGCAAGAAGAGAAAGAAAGTTGTCCAAAACAGCTTGCAATCGAATGTTCATGTGAATAGAAAAGGCAGGAGAGTGGTCAGGTACTGTTTTCTCTCAGTTGGCAAGCTGCGCACACAATCGCAGTGTTGTACAGCTTGTTTCATCACCTTTGCCAAGTTGCCGCTCTCTCCGGCTCCCGGAGACGAAGAAGCGGCTTCTTCGCGCAAAGACGATTCTGCCGCTCACAGTGCTCTGCGGTGTGCGCCTTCTGCCGAAAGAGGTCCGGGAGCGGTGCTTAGCTCTGCAGAGCACCGTACCTTCGTCTTTAGCCTCTCTTCTCGTCTACATCTTAGCAAAAAGCTTTTCCACTCTGTCTGGCAAGGAGAAACTGTGCCAGCACAGAAAACATCTCCCATCGTGTTCTAGAGGCTGCACGGAGGTCTGCCGAGTGTTTTGCAAGAAGAGAAAGAAAGTTGTCCAAAACAGCTTGCAATCGAATGTTCATGTGATTACATAAGGCAGGAGAGTGGTCAGGTACTGTTTTCTCTAATTTGGCATGCTGCGCACACAATCGCAGTGTTGTACAGCTTGTTTCATCACCTTTGCGAAGTTGCCGCTCTCTCCGGCTCCCGGAGACGAAGAAGCTGCTTCTTCGCGCAAAGACGATTCTGCCGCTCACAGTGCTCTGCGGTGTGCGCCTTCTGCCGAAAGACGCCCGGGAGCGGTGCTTAGCTCTGCAGAGCACCGTACCTTCGTCTTTAGCCTCTCTTCTCGTCTACATCTTAGCAAAAAGCTTTTCCACACTGTCTGGCAAGGAGAAACTGTGCCAGCACAGAAAACATCTCCCATCGTGTTCTAGAGGCTGCACGGAGGTCTGCCGAGTGTTTTGCAAGAAGAGAAAGAAAGTTGTCCAAAACAGCTTGCAATCGAATGTTCATGTGAATAGAAAAGGCAGGAGAGTGGTCAGGTACTGTTTTCTCTCACTTGGCAAGCTGCGCACACAATCGCAGTGTTGTACAGCTTGTTTCATCACCTTTGCCAAGTTGCCGCTCTCTCCGGCTCCCGGAGACGAAGAAGCTGCTTCTTCGCGCAAAGACGATTCTGCCGCTCACAGTGCTCTGCGGTGTGCGCCTTCTGCCGAAAGAGGTCCGGGAGCGGTGCTTAGCTCTGCAGAGCACCGTACCTTCGTCTTTAGCCTCTCTTCTCGTCTACATCTTAGCAAAAAGCTTTTCCACTCTGTCTGGCAAGGAGAAACTGTGCCAGCACAAAAAACATCTCCCATCGTGTTCTAGAGGCTGCACGCAGGTCTGCCGAGTGTTTTGCAAGAAGAGAAAGAAAGTTGTCCAAAACAGCTTGCAATCGAATGTTCATGTGAATAGAAAAGGCAGGAGAGTGGTCAGGTACTGTTTTCTCTCAGTTGGCAAGCTGCGCACACAATCGCAGTGTTGTACAGCTTGTTTCATCACCTTTGCGAAGTTGCCGCTCTCTCCGGCTCCCGGAGACGAAGAAGCTGCTTCTTCGCGCAAAGACGATTCTGCCGCTCACAGTGCTCTGCGGTGTGCGCCTTCTGCCGAAAGAGGCCCGGGAGCGGTGCTTAGCTCTGCAGAGCACCGTACCTTCGTCTTTAGCCTCTCTTCTTGTCTACATCTTAGCAAAAAGCTTTTCCACTCTGTCTGGCAAGGAGAAACTGTGCCAGCACAGAAAACATCTCCCATCGTGTTCTAGAGGCTGCACGGAGGTCTGCCGAGTGTTTTGCAAGAAGAGAAAGAAAGTTGTCCAAAACAGCTTGCAATCGAATATTCATGTGAATAGAAAAGGCAGGAGAGTGGTCAGGTACTGTTTTCTCTCACTTGGCAAGCTGCGCACACAATCGCAGTGTTGTACAGCTTGTTTCATCACCTTTGCGAAGTTGCCGCTCTCTCCGGCTCCCGGAGACGAAGAAGCTGCTTCTTCGCGCAAAGACGATTCTGCCGCTCACAGTGCTCTGCTGTGTGCGCCTTCTGCCGAAAGAGGTCCGGGAGCGGTGCTTAGCTCTGAGAAGCACCATACGTGCTTCTTTAGCCTCTCTTCTCGTCTACATCTTAGCAAAAAGCTTTTCCACTCTGTCTGGCAAGGAGAAACTGTGCCAGCACAGAAAACATCTCCCATCGTGTTCTAGAGGCTGCACGGAGGTCTGCCGAGTGTTTTGCAAGAAGAGAAAGAAAGTTGTCCAAAACAGCTTGCAATCGAATGTTCATGTGAATAGAAAAGGCAGGAGAGTGGTCAGGTACTGTTTTCTCTCACTTGGCAAGCTGCGCACACAATCGCAGTGTTGTACAGCTTGTTTCATCACCTTTGCCAAGTTGCCGCTCTCTCCGGCTCCCGGAGACGAAGAAGCTGCTTCTTCGCGCAAAGACGATTCTGCCGCTCACAGTGCTCTGCGGTGTGCGCCTTCTGCCGAAAGAGGTCCGGGAGCGGTGCTTAGCTCTGCAGAGCACCGTACCTTCGTCTTTAGCCTCTCTTCTCGTCTACATCTTAGCAAAAAGCTTTTCCACTCTGTCTGGCAAGGAGAAACTCTGCCAGCACAGAAAACATCTCCCATCGTGTTCTAGAGGCTGCACGGAGGTCTGCCGAGTGTTTTGCAAGAAGAGAAAGAAAGTTGTCCAAAACAGCTTGCAATCGAATGTTCATGTGAATAGAAAAGGCAGGAGAGTGGTCAGGTACTGTTTTCTCTCAGTTGGCAAGCTGCGCACACAATCGCAGTGTTGTACAGCTTGTTTCATCACCTTTGCCAAGTTGCCGCTCTCTCCGGCTCCCGGAGACGAAGAAGCGGCTTCTTCGCGCAAAGACGATTCTGCCGCTCACAGTGCTCTGCGGTGTGCGCCTTCTGCCGAAAGAGGTCCGGGAGCGGTGCTTAGCTCTGCAGAGCACCGTACCTTCGTCTTTAGCCTCTCTTCTCGTCTACATCTTAGCAAAAAGCTTTTCCACTCTGTCTGGCAAGGAGAAACTGTGCCAGCACAGAAAACATCTCCCATCGTGTTCTAGAGGCTGCACGGAGGTCTGCCGAGTGTTTTGCAAGAAGAGAAAGAAAGTTGTCCAAAACAGCTTGCAATCGAATGTTCATGTGATTACATAAGGCAGGAGAGTGGTCAGGTACTGTTTTCTCTAATTTGGCATGCTGCGCACACAATCGCAGTGTTGTACAGCTTGTTTCATCACCTTTGCGAAGTTGCCGCTCTCTCCGGCTCCCGGAGACGAAGAAGCTGCTTCTTCGCGCAAAGACGATTCTGCCGCTCACAGTGCTCTGCGGTGTGCGCCTTCTGCCGAAAGACGCCCGGGAGCGGTGCTTAGCTCTGCAGAGCACCGTACCTTCGTCTTTAGCCTCTCTTCTCGTCTACATCTTAGCAAAAAGCTTTTCCACACTGTCTGGCAAGGAGAAACTGTGCCAGCACAGAAAACATCTCCCATCGTGTTCTAGAGGCTGCACGGAGGTCTGCCGAGTGTTTTGCAAGAAGAGAAAGAAAGTTGTCCAAAACAGCTTGCAATCGAATGTTCATGTGAATAGAAAAGGCAGGAGAGTGGTCAGGTACTGTTTTCTCTCACTTGGCAAGCTGCGCACACAATCGCAGTGTTGTACAGCTTGTTTCATCACCTTTGCCAAGTTGCCGCTCTCTCCGGCTCCCGGAGACGAAGAAGCTGCTTCTTCGCGCAAAGACGATTCTGCCGCTCACAGTGCTCTGCGGTGTGCGCCTTCTGCCGAAAGAGCCCCGGGAGCTGTGCTTAGTTCTGAGAAGCACCATACGTGCTTCTTTAGCCTCTCTTCTCGTCTACATCTTAGCAAAAAGCTTTTCCACTCTGTCTGGCAAGGAGAAACTGTGCCAGCACAGAAAACATCTCCCATCGTGTTCTAGAGGCTGCACGGAGGTCTGCCGAGTGTTTTGCAAGAAGAGAAAGAAAGTTGTCCAAAACAGCTTGCAATCGAATGTTCATGTGAATAGAAAAGGCAGGAGAGTGGTCAGGTACTGTTTTCTCTCAGTTGGCAAGCTGCGCACACAATCGCAGTGTTGTACAGCTTGTTTCATCACCTTTGCGAAGTTGCCGCTCTCTCCGGCTCCCGGAGACGAAGAAGCTGCTTCTTCGCGCAAAGACGATTCTGCCGCTCACAGTGCTCTGCTGTGTGCGCCTTCTGCCGAAAGAGGCCCGGGAGCGGTGCTTAGCTCTGCAGAGCACCGTACCTTCGTCTTTAGCCTCTCTTCTCGTCTACATCTTAGCAAAAACTTTTCCACTCTGTCTGGCAAGGAGAAACTGTGCCAGCCCAGAAAACATCTCCCATCGTGTTCTAGAGGCTGCACGGAGGTCTGCCGAGTGTTTTGCAAGAAGAGAAAGAAAGTTGTCCAAAACAGCTTGCAATCGAATGTTCATGTGAATAGAAAAGGCAGGAGAGTGGTCAGGTACTGTTTTCTCTCAGTTGGCAAGCTGCGCACACAATCGCAGTGTTGTACAGCTTGTTTCATCACCTTTGCCAAGTTGCCGCTCTCTCCGGCTCCCGGAGACGAAGAAGCTGCTTCTTCGCGCAAAGACGATTCTGCCGCTCACAGTGCTCTGCGGTGTGCGCCTTCTGCCGAAAGAGCCCCGGGAGCTGTGCTTAGCTCTGAGAAGCACCATACGTGCTTCTTTAGCCTCTCTTCTCGTCTACAACTTAGCAAAACGCTTTTCCACTCTGTCTGGCAAGGAGAAACTGTGCCAGCACAGAAAACATCTCCCATCGTGTTCTAGAGGCTGCACGGAGGTCTGCCGAGTGTTTTGCAAGAAGAGAAAGAAAGTTGTCCAAAACAGCTTGCAATCGAATGTTCATGTGAATAGTAAACGCAGGAGAGTGGTCAGGTACTGTTTTCTCTCAGTTGGCAAGCTGCGCACACAATCGCAGTGTTGTACAGCTTGTTTCATCACCTTTGCCAAGTTGCCGCTCTCTCCGGCTCCCGGAGACGAAGAAGCTGCTTCTTCGCGCAAAGACGATTCTGCCGCTCACAGTGCTCTGCGGTGTGCGCCTTCTGCCGAAAGAGCCCCGGGAGCTGTGCTTAGCTCTGAGAAGCACCATACGTGCTTCTTTAGCCTCTCTTCTCGTCTACATCTTAGCAAAAAGCTTTTCCACTCTGTCTGGCAAGGAGAAACTGTGCCAGCACAGAAAACATCTCCCATCGTGTTCTAGAGGCTGCACGGAGGTCTGCCGAGTGTTTTGCAAGAAGAGAAAGAAAGTTGTCCAAAACAGCTTGCAATCGAATGTTCATGTGAATAGAAAAGGCAGGAGAGTGGTCAGGTACTGTTTTCTCTCAGTTGGCAAGCTGCGCACACAATCGCAGTGTTGTACAGCTTGTTTCATCACCTTTGCCAAGTTGCCGCTCTCTCCGGCTCCCGGAGACGAAGAAGCTGCTTCTTCGCGCAAAGACGATTCTGCCGCTCACAGTGCTCTGCGGTGTGCGCCTTCTGCCGAAAGAGGTCCGGGAGCGGTGCTTAGCTCTGCAGAGCACCGTACCTTCGTCTTTAGCCTCTCTTCTCGTCTACATCTTAGCAAAAAGCTTTTCCACTCTGTCTGGCAAGGAGAAACTCTGCCAGCACAGAAAACATCTCCCATCGTGTTCTAGAGGCTGCACGGAGGTCTGCCGAGTGTTTTGCAAGAAGAGAAAGAAAGTTGTCCAAAACAGCTTGCAATCGAATGTTCATGTGAATAGAAAAGGCAGGAGAGTGGTCAGGTACTGTTTTCTCTCAGTTGGCAAGATGCGCACACAATCGCGGTGTTGTACAGCTTGTTTCATCACCTTTGCGAAGTTGCCGCTCTCTCCGGCTCCCGGAGACGAAGAAGCTGCTTCTTCGCGCAAAGACGATTCTGCCGCTCACAGTGCTCTGCGGTGTGCGCCTTCTGCCGAAAGAGCCCCGGGAGCGGTGCTTAGCTCTGAGAAGCACCATACGTGCTTCTTTAGCCTCTCTTCTCGTCTACATCTTAGCAAAAATCTTTTCCACTCTGTCTGGCAAGGAGAAACTGTGCCAGCACAGAAAACATCTCCCATCGTGTTCTAGAGGCTGCACGGAGGTCTGCCGAGTGTTTTGCAAGAAGAGAAAGAAAGTTGTCCAAAACAGCTTGCAATCGAATGTTCATGTGATTACATAAGGCAGGAGAGTGGTCAGGTACTGTTTTCTCTCAGTTGGCAAGCTGCGCACACAATCGCAGTGTTGTACAGCTTGTTTCATCACCTTTGCGAAGTTGCCGCTCTCTCCGGCTCCCGGAGACGAAGAAGCTGCTTCTTCGCGCAAAGACGATTCTGCCGCTCACAGTGCTCTGCGGTGTGCGCCTTCTGCCGAAAGAGCCCCGGGAGCGGTGCTTAGCTCTGAGAGGCACCGTACATGCTTCTTTAGCCTCTCTTCTCGTCTACATCTTAGCAAAAAGCTTTTCCACTCTGTCTGGCAAGGAGAAACTGTGCCAGCACAGAAAACATCTCCCATCGTGTTCTAGAGGCTGCACGCAGGTCTGCCGAGTGTTTTGCAAGAAGAGAAAGAAAGTTGTCCAAAACAGCTTGCAATCGAATGTTCATGTGAATAGAAAAGGCAGGAGAGTGGTCAGGTACTGTTTTCTCTCAGTTGGCAAGATGCGCACACAATCGCGGTGTTGTACAGCTTGTTTCATCACCTTTGCGAAGTTGCCGCTCTCTCCGGCTCCCGGAGACGAAGAAGCTGCTTCTTCGCGCAAAGACGATTCTGCCGCTCACAGTGCTCTGCGGTGTGCGCCTTCTGCCGAAAGAGCCCCGGGAGCGGTGCTTAGCTCTGAGAAGCACCATACGTGCTTCTTTAGCCTCTCTTCTCGTCTACATCTTAGCAAAAATCTTTTCCACTCTGTCTGGCAAGGAGAAACTGTGCCAGCACAGAAAACATCTCCCATCGTGTTCTAGAGGCTGCACGGAGGTCTGCCGAGTGTTTTGCAAGAAGAGAAAGAAAGTTGTCCAAAACAGCTTGCAATCGAATGTTCATGTGATTACATAAGGCAGGAGAGTGGTCAGGTACTGTTTTCTCTAATTTGGCATGCTGCGCACACAATCGCAGTGTTGTACAGCTTGTTTCATCACCTTTGCGAAGTTGCCGCTCTCTCCGGCTCCCGGAGACGAAGAAGCTGCTTCTTCGCGCAAAGACGATTCTGCCGCTCACAGTGCTCTGCGGTGTGCGCCTTCTGCCGAAAGACGCCCGGGAGCGGTGCTTAGCTCTGCAGAGCACCGTACCTTCGTCTTTAGCCTCTCTTCTCGTCTACATCTTAGCAAAAAGCTTTTCCACACTGTCTGGCAAGGAGAAACTGTGCCAGCACAGAAAACATCTCCCATCGTGTTCTAGAGGCTGCACGGAGGTCTGCCGAGTGTTTTGCAAGAAGAGAAAGAAAGTTGTCCAAAACAGCTTCCAATCGAATGTTCATGTGAATAGAAAAGGCAGGAGAGTGGTCAGGTACTGTTTTCTCTCACTTGGCAAGCTGCGCACACAATCGCAGTGTTGTACAGCTTGTTTCATCACCTTTGCCAAGTTGCCGCTCTCTCCGGCTCCCGGAGACGAAGAAGCTGCTTCTTCGCGCAAAGACGATTCTGCCGCTCACAGTGCTCTGCGGTGTGCGCCTTCTGCCGAAAGAGGTCCGGGAGCGGTGCTTAGCTCTGAGAGGCACCGTACATGCTTCTTTAGCCTCTCTTCTCGTCTACATCTTAGCAAAAAGCTTTTCCACTCTGTCTGGCAAGGAGAAACTCTGCCAGCACAGAAAACATCTCCCATCGTGTTCTAGAGGCTGCACGGAGGTCTGCCGAGTGTTTTGCAAGAAGAGAAAGAAAGTTGTCCAAAACAGCTTGCAATCGAATGTTCATGTGAATAGAAAAGGCAGGAGAGTGGTCAGGTACTGTTTTCTCTCAGTTGGCACGCTGCGCACACAATCGCAGTGTTGTACAGCTTGTTTCATCACCTTTGCGAAGTTGCCGCTCTCTCCGGCTCCCGGAGACGAAGAAGCTGCTTCTTCGCGCAAAGACGATTCTGCCGCTCACAGTGCTCTGCGGTGTGCGCCTTCTGCCGAAAGAGCCCCGGGAGCTGTGCTTAGATCTGAGAAGCACCATACGTGCTTCTTTAGCCTCTCTTCTCGTCTACATCTTAGCAAAAAGCTTTTCCACTCTGTCTGGCAAGGAGAAACTGTGCCAGCACAGAAAACATCTCCCATCGTGTTCTAGAGGCTGCACGGAGGTCTGCCGAGTGTTTTGCAAGAAGAGAAAGAAAGTTGTCCAAAACAGCTTGCAATCGAATGTTCATGTGAATAGAAAAGGCAGGAGAGTGGTCAGGTACTGTTTTCTCTCAGTTGGCAAGCTGCGCACACAATCGCAGTGTTGTACAGCTTGTTTCATCACCTTTGCGAAGTTGCCGCTCTCTCCGGCTCCCGGAGACGAAGAAGCTGCTTCTTCGCGCAAAGACGATTCTGCCGCTCACAGTGCTCTGCTGTGTGCGCCTTCTGCCGAAAGAGGCCCGGGAGCGGTGCTTAGCTCTGCAGAGCACCGTACCTTCGTCTTTAGCCTCTCTTCTCGTCTACATCTTAGCAAAAAGCTTTTCCACTCTGTCTGGCAAGGAGAAACTGTGCCAGCCCAGAAAACATCTCCCATCGTGTTCTAGAGGCTGCACGGAGGTCTGCCGAGTGTTTTGCAAGAAGAGAAAGAAAGTTGTCCAAAACAGCTTCCAATCGAATGTTCATGTGAATAGAAAAGGCAGGAGAGTGGTCAGGTACTGTTTTCTCTCAGTTGGCAAGCTGCGCACACAATCGCAGTGTTGTACAGCTTGTTTCATCACCTTTGCGAAGTTGCCGCTCTCTCCGGCTCCCGGAGACGAAGAAGCTGCTTCTTCGCGCAAAGACGATTCTGCCGCTCACAGTGCTCTGCGGTGTGCGCCTTCTGCCGAAAGAGCCCCGGGAGCGGTGCTTAGCTCTGAGAAGCACCATACGTGCTTCTTTAGCCTCTCTTCTCGTCTACATCTTAGCAAAAAGCTTTTCCACTCTGTCTGGCAAGGAGAAACTGTGCCAGCACAGAAAACATCTCCCATCGTGTTCTAGAGGCTGCACGGAGGTCTGCCGAGTGTTTTGCAAGAAGAGAAAGAAAGTTGTCCAAAACAGCTTGCAATCGAATGTTCATGTGAATAGTAAACGCAGGAGAGTGGTCAGGTACTGTTTTCTCTCAGTTGGCAAGCTGCGCACACAATCGCAGTGTTGTACAGCTTGTTTCATCACCTTTGCGAAGTTGCCGCTCTCTCCGGCTCCCGGAGACGAAGAAGCTGCTTCTTCGCGCAAAGACGATTCTGCCGCTCACAGTGCTCTGCGGTGTGCGCCTTCTGCCGAAAGAGCCCCGGGAGCTGTGCTTAGCTCTGAGAAGCACCATACGTGCTTCTTTAGCCTCTCTTCTCGTCTACATCTTAGCAAAAAGCTTTTCCACTCTGTCTGGCAAGGAGAAACTGTGCCAGCACAGAAAACATCTCCCATCGTGTTCTAGAGGCTGCACGGAGGTCTGCCGAGTGTTTTGCAAGAAGAGAAAGAAAGTTGTCCAAAACAGCTTCCAATCCAATGTTCATGTGAATAGAAAAGGCAGGAGAGTGGTCAGGTACTGTTTTCTCTCACTTGGCAAGCTGCGCACACAATCGCAGTGTTGTACAGCTTGTTTCATCACCTTTGCCAAGTTGCCGCTCTCTCCGGCTCCCGGAGACGAAGAAGCTGCTTCTTCGCGCAAAGACGATTCTGCCGCTCACAGTGCTCTGCGGTGTGCGCCTTCTGCCGAAAGAGGTCCGGGAGCGGTGCTTAGCTCTGCAGAGCACCGTACCTTCGTCTTTAGCCTCTCTTCTCGTCTACATCTTAGCAAAAAGCTTTTCCACTCTGTCTGGCAAGGAGAAACTGTGCCAGCACAGAAAACATCTCCCATCGTGTTCTAGAGGCTGCACGGAGGTCTGCCGAGTGTTTTGCAAGAAGAGAAAGAAAGTTGTCCAAAACAGCTTCCAATCCAATGTTCATGTGAATAGAAAAGGCAGGAGAGTGGTCAGGTACTGTTTTCTCTCAGTTGGCAAGCTGCGCACACAATCGCAGTGTTGTACAGCTTGTTTCATCACCTTTGCCAAGTTGCCGCTCTCTCCGGCTCCCGGAGACGAAGAAGCGGCTTCTTCGCGCAAAGACGATTCTGCCGCTCACAGTGCTCTGCAGTGTGCGTCTTCTGCCGAAAGAGGTCCGGGAGCGGTGCTTAGCTCTGCAGAGCACCGTACCTTCGTCTTTAGCCTCTCTTCTCGTCTACATCTTAGCAAAAAGCTTTTCCACTCTGTCTGGCAAGGAGAAACTGTGCCAGCACAGAAAACATCTCCCATCGTGTTCTAGAGGCTGCACGGAGGTCTGCCGAGTGTTTTGCAAGAAGAGAAAGAAAGTTGTCCAAAACAGCTTGCAATCGAATGTTCATGTGAATAGAAAAGGCAGGAGAGTGGTCAGGTACTGTTTTCTCTCAGTTGGCAAGATGCGCACACAATCGCGGTGTTGTACAGCTTGTTTCATCACCTTTGCGAAGTTGCCGCTCTCTCCGGCTCCCGGAGACGAAGAAGCTGCTTCTTCGCGCAAAGACGATTCTGCCGCTCACAGTGCTCTGCGGTGTGCGCCTTCTGCCGAAAGAGCCCCGGGAGCGGTGCTTAGCTCTGAGAAGCACCATACGTGCTTCTTTAGCCTCTCTTCTCGTCTACATCTTAGCAAAAATCTTTTCCACTCTGTCTGGCAAGGAGAAACTGTGCCAGCACAGAAAACATCTCCCATCGTGTTCTAGAGGCTGCACGGAGGTCTGCCGAGTGTTTTGCAAGAAGAGAAAGAAAGTTGTCCAAAACAGCTTGCAATCGAATGTTCATGTGATTACATAAGGCAGGAGAGTGGTCAGGTACTGTTTTCTCTAATTTGGCATGCTGCGCACACAATCGCAGTGTTGTACAGCTTGTTTCATCACCTTTGCGAAGTTGCCGCTCTCTCCGGCTCCCGGAGACGAAGAAGCTGCTTCTTCGCGCAAAGACGATTCTGCCGCTCACAGTGCTCTGCGGTGTGCGCCTTCTGCCGAAAGACGCCCGGGAGCGGTGCTTAGCTCTGCAGAGCACCGTACCTTCGTCTTTAGCCTCTCTTCTCGTCTACATCTTAGCAAAAAGCTTTTCCACACTGTCTGGCAAGGAGAAACTGTGCCAGCACAGAAAACATCTCCCATCGTGTTCTAGAGGCTGCACGGAGGTCTGCCGAGTGTTTTGCAAGAAGAGAAAGAAAGTTGTCCAAAACAGCTTCCAATCGAATGTTCATGTGAATAGAAAAGGCAGGAGAGTGGTCAGGTACTGTTTTCTCTCACTTGGCAAGCTGCGCACACAATCGCAGTGTTGTACAGCTTGTTTCATCACCTTTGCCAAGTTGCCGCTCTCTCCGGCTCCCGGAGACGAAGAAGCTGCTTCTTCGCGCAAAGACGATTCTGCCGCTCACAGTGCTCTGCGGTGTGCGCCTTCTGCCGAAAGAGGTCCGGGAGCGGTGCTTAGCTCTGAGAGGCACCGTACATGCTTCTTTAGCCTCTCTTCTCGTCTACATCTTAGCAAAAAGCTTTTCCACTCTGTCTGGCAAGGAGAAACTGTGCCAGCACAGAAAACATCTCCCATCGTGTTCTAGAGGCTGCACGGAGGTCTGCCGAGTGTTTTGCAAGAAGAGAAAGAAAGTTGTCCCAAACAGCTTGCAATCGAATGTTCATGTGAATAGAAAAGGCAGGAGAGTGGTCAGGTACTGTTTTCTCTCAGTTGGCACGCTGCGCACACAATCGCAGTGTTGTACAGCTTGTTTCATCACCTTTGCCAAGTTGCCGCTCTCTCCGGCTCCCGGAGACGAAGAAGCTGCTTCTTCGCGCAAAGACGATTCTGCCGCTCACAGTGCTCTGCGGTGTGCGCCTTCTGCCGAAAGACGCCCGGGAGCGGTGCTTAGCTCTGCAGAGCACCGTACCTTCGTCTTTAGCCTCTCTTCTCGTCTACATCTTAGCAAAAAGCTTTTCCACTCTGTCTGGCAAGGAGAAACTGTGCCAGCACAAAAAACATCTCCCATCATGTTCTAGAGGCTGCACGGAGGTCTGCCGAGTGTTTTGCAAGAAGAGAAAGAAAGTTGTCCAAAACAGCTTGCAATCGAATGTTCATGTGAATAGAAAAGGCAGGAGAGTGGTCAGGTACTGTTTTCTCTCAGTTGGCACGCTGCGCACACAATCGCAGTGTTGTACAGCTTGTTTCATCACCTTTGCGAAGTTGCCGCTCTCTCCGGCTCCCGGAGACGAAGAAGCTGCTTCTTCGCGCAAAGACGATTCTGCCGCTCACAGTGCTCTGCGGTGTGCGCCTTCTGCCGAAAGAGGTCCGGGAGCGGTGCTTAGCTCTGAGAAGCACCATACGTGCTTCTTTAGCCTCTCTTCTCGTCTACATCTTAGCAAAAAGCTTTTCCACTCTGTCTGGCAAGGAGAAACTGTGCCAGCACAGAAAACATCTCCAATCGTGTTCTAGAGGCTGCACGGAGGTCTGCCGAGTGTTTTGCAAGAAGAGAAAGAAAGTTGTCCAAAACAGCTTGCAATCGAATGTTCATGTGAATAGAAAAGGCAGGAGAGTGGTCAGGTACTGTTTTCTCTCAGTTGGCAAGCTGCGCACACAATCGCAGTGTTGTACAGCTTGTTTCATCACCTTTGCGAAGTTGCCGCTCTCTCCGGCTCCCGGAGACGAAGAAGCTGCTTCTTCGCACAAAGACGATTCTGCCGCTCACAGTGCTCTGCGGTGTGCGCCTTCTGCCGAAAGAGCCCCGGGAGCGGTGCTTAGCTCTGAGAGGCACCGTACATGCTTCTTTAGCCTCTCTTCTCGTCTACATCTTAGCAAAAAGCTTTTCCACTCTGTCTGGCAAGGAGAAACTGTGCCAGCACAGAAAACATCTCCCATCGTGTTCTAGAGGCTGCACGCAGGTCTGCCGAGTGTTTTGCAAGAAGAGAAAGAAAGTTGTCCAAAACAGCTTCCAATCGAATGTTCATGTGAATAGAAAAGGCAGGAGAGTGGTCAGGTACTGTTTTCTCTCACTTGGCAAGCTGCGCACACAATCGCAGTGTTGTACAGCTTGTTTCATCACCTTTGCCAAGTTGCCGCTCTCTCCGGCTCCCGGAGACGAAGAAGCTGCTTCTTCGCGCAAAGACGATTCTGCCGCTCACAGTGCTCTGCGGTGTGCGCCTTCTGCCGAAAGAGGTCCGGGAGCGGTGCTTAGCTCTGAGAGGCACCGTACATGCTTCTTTAGCCTCTCTTCTCGTCTACATCTTAGCAAAAAGCTTTTCCACTCTGTCTGGCAAGGAGAAACTGTGCCAGCACAGAAAACATCTCCCATCGTGTTCTAGAGGCTGCACGGAGGTCTGCCGAGTGTTTTGCAAGAAGAGAAAGAAAGTTGTCCAAACAGCTTGCAATCGAATGTTCATGTGAATAGAAAAGGCAGGAGAGTGGTCAGGTACTGTTTTCTCTCAGTTGGCACGCTGCGCACACAATCGCAGTGTTGTACAGCTTGTTTCATCACCTTTGCGAAGTTGCCGCTCTCTCCGGCTCCCGGAGACGAAGAAGCTGCTTCTTCGCGCAAAGACGATTCTGCCGCTCACAGTGCTCTGCGGTGTGCGCCTTCTGCCGAAAGACGCCCGGGAGCGGTGCTTAGCTCTGCAGAGCACCGTACCTTCGTCTTTAGCCTCTCTTCTCGTCTACATCTTAGCAAAAAGCTTTTCCACTCTGTCTGGCAAGGAGAAACTGTGCCAGCACAAAAAACATCTCCCATCGTGTTCTAGAGGCTGCACGGAGGTCTGCCGAGTGTTTTGCAAGAAGAGAAAGAAAGTTGTCCAAAACAGCTTGCAATCGAATGTTCATGTGAATAGAAAGGCAGGAGAGTGGTCAGGTACTGTTTTCTCTCAGTTGGCACGCTGCGCACACAATCGCAGTGTTGTACAGCTTGTTTCATCACCTTTGCGAAGTTGCCGCTCTCTCCGGCTCCCGGAGACGAAGAAGCTGCTTCTTCGCGCAAAGACGATTCTGCCGCTCACAGTGCTCTGCGGTGTGCGCCTTCTGCCGAAAGAGGTCCGGGAGCGGTGTTTAGCTCTGAGAAGCACCATACGTGCTTCTTTAGCCTCTCTTCTCGTCTACATCTTAGCAAAAAGCTTTTCCACTCTGTCTGGCAAGGAGAAACTGTGCCAGCACAGAAAACATCTCCAATCGTGTTCTAGAGGCTGCACGGAGGTCTGCCGAGTGTTTTGCAAGAAGAGAAAGAAAGTTGTCCAAAACAGCTTGCAATCGAATGTTCATGTGAATAGAAAAGGCAGGAGAGTGGTCAGGTACTGTTTTCTCTCAGTTGGCAAGCTGCGCACACAATCGCAGTGTTGTACAGCTTGTTTCATCACCTTTGCGAAGTTGCCGCTCTCTCCGGCTCCCGGAGACGAAGAAGCTGCTTCTTCGCACAAAGACGATTCTGCCGCTCACAGTGCTCTGCGGTGTGCGCCTTCTGCCGAAAGAGCCCCGGGAGCGGTGCTTAGCTCTGAGAGGCACCGTACATGCTTCTTTAGCCTCTCTTCTCGTCTACATCTTAGCAAAAAGCTTTTCCACTCTGTCTGGCAAGGAGAAACTGTGCCAGCACAGAAAACATCTCCCATCGTGTTCTAGAGGCTGCACGGAGGTCTGCCGAGTGTTTTGCAAGAAGAGAAAGAAAGTTGTCCAAAACAGCTTGCAATTGAATGTTCATGTGAATAGAAAAGGCAGGAGAGTGGTCAGGTACTGTTTTCTCTCAGTTGGCAAGCTGCGCACACAATCGCAGTGTTGTACAGCTTGTTTCATCACCTTTGCGAAGTTGCCGCTCTCTCCGGCTCCCGGAGACGAAGAAGCTGCTTCTTCGCGCAAAGACGATTCTGCCGCTCACAGTGCTCTGCTGTGTGCGCCTTCTGCCGAAAGAGGCCCGGGAGCGGTGCTTAGCTCTGCAGAGCACCGTACCTTCGTCTTTAGCCTCTCTTCTCGTCTACATCTTAGCAAAAAGCTTTTCCACTCTGTCTGGCAAGGAGAAACTGTGCCAGCACAGAAAACATCTCCCATCGTGTTCTAGAGGCTGCACGGAGGTCTGCCGAGTGTTTTCCAAGAAGAGAAAGAAAGTTGTCCAAAACAGCTTGCAATCGAATGTTCATGTGAATAGAAAAGGCAGGAGAGTGGTCAGGTACTGTTTTCTCTCACTTGGCAAGCTGCGCACACAATCGCAGTGTTGTACAGCTTGTTTCATCACCTTTGCCAAGTTGCCGCTCTCTCCGGCTCCCGGAGACGAAGAAGCTGCTTCTTCGCGCAAAGACGATTCTGCCGCTCACAGTGCTCTGCGGTGTGCGCCTTCTGCCGAAAGAGCCCCGGGAGCTGTGCTTAACTCTGAGAAGCACCATACGTGCTTCTTTAGCCTCTCTTCTCGTCTACATCTTAGCAAAAAGCTTTTCCACTCTGTCTGGCAAGGAGAAACTGTGCCAGCACAGAAAACATCTCCCATCGTGTTCTAGAGGCTGCACGGAGGTCTGCCGAGTGTTTTGCAAGAAGAGAAAGAAAGTTGTCCAAAACAGCTTGCAATCGAATGTTCACGTGAATAGAAAAGGCAGGAGAGTGGTCAGGTACTGTTTTCTCTCAGTTGGCAAGCTGCGCACACAATCGCAGTGTTGTACAGCTTGTTTCATCACCTTTGCCAAGTTGCCGCTCTCTCCGGCTCCCGGAGACGAAGAAGCTGCTTCTTCGCGCAAAGACGATTCTGCCGCTCACAGTGCTCTGCTGTGTGCGCCTTCTGCCGAAAGAGGCCCGGGAGCGGTGCTTAGCTCTGCAGAGCACCGTACCTTCGTCTTTAGCCTCTCTTCTCGTCTACATCTTAGCAAAAAGCTTTTCCACTCTGTCTGGCAAGGAGAAACTGTGCCAGCACAGAAAACATCTCCCATCGTGTTCTAGAGGCTGCACGGAGGTCTGCCGAGTGTTTTCCAAGAAGAGAAAGAAAGTTGCCCAAAACAGCTTGCAATCGAATGTTCATGTGAATAGAAAAGGCAGGAGAGTGCTCAGGTACTGTTTTCATACAGTTGGCAAGCGGCGCACACAATCGCAGTGTTGTACAGCTTGTTTCATCACCTTTGCGAAGTTGCCGCTCTCTCCGGCTCCCGGAGACGAAGAAGCTGCTTCTTCGCGCAAAGACGATTCTGCCGCTCACAGTGCTCTGCGGTGTGCGCCTTCTGCCGAAAGAGCCCCGGGAGCTGTGCTTAGCTCTGAGAAGCACCATACGTGCTTCTTTAGCCTCTCTTCTCGTCTACATCTTAGCAAAAAGCTTTTCCACTCTGTCTGGCAAGGAGAAACTGTGCCAGCACAGAAAACATCTCCCATCGTGTTCTAGAGGCTGCACGGAGGTCTGCCGAGTGTTTTGCAAGAAGAGAAAGAAAGTTGTCCAAAACAGCTTGCAATCGAATGTTCACGTGAATAGAAAAGGCAGGAGAGTGGTCAGGTACTGTTTTCTCTCAGTTGGCAAGCTGCGCACACAATCGCAGTGTTGTACAGCTTGTTTCATCACCTTGCCAAGTTGCCGCTCTCTCCGGCTCCCGGAGACGAAGAAGCTGCTTCTTCGCGCAAAGACGATTCTGCCGCTCACAGTGCTCTGCGGTGTGCGCCTTCTGCCGAAAGAGCCCCGGGAGCGGTGCTTAGCTCTGAGAAGCACCATACGTGCTTCTTTAGCCTCTCTTCTCGTCTACATCTTAGCAAAAAGCTTTTCCACTCTGTCTGGCAAGGAGAAACTGTGCCAGCACAGAAAACATCTCCCATCGTGTTCTAGAGGCTGCACGGAGGTCTGCCGAGTGTTTTGCAAGAAGAGAAAGAAAGTTGTCCAAAACAGCTTGCAATCGAATGTTCACGTGAATAGAAAAGGCAGGAGAGTGGTCAGGTACTGTTTTCTCTCAGTTGGCAAGCTGCGCACACAATCGCAGTGTTGTACAGCTTGTTTCATCACCTTTGCGAAGTTGCCGCTCTCTCCGGCTCCCGGAGACGAAGAAGCTGCTTCTTCGCGCAAAGACGATTCTGCCGCTCACAGTGCTCTGCGGTGTGCGCCTTCTGCCGAAAGACGCCGGGAGCGGTGCTTAGCTCTGCAGAGCACCGTACCTTCGTCTTTAGCCTCTCTTCTCGTCTACATCTTAGCAAAAAGCTTTTCACTCTGTCTGGCAAGGAGAAACTGTGCCAGCACAAAAAACATCTCCCATCGTGTTCTAGAGGCTGCACGGAGGTCTGCCGAGTGTTTTGCAAGAAGAGAAAGAAAGTTGTCCAAAACAGCTTGCAATCGAATGTTCATGTGAATAGAAAAGGCAGGAGAGTGGTCAGGTACTGTTTTCTCTCAGTTGGCACGCTGCGCACACAATCGCAGTGTTGTACAGCTTGTTTCATCACCTTTGCGAAGTTGCCGCTCTCTCCGGCTCCCGGAGACGAAGAAGCTGCTTCTTCGCGCAAAGACGATTCTGCCGCTCACAGTGCTCTGCGGTGTGCGCCTTCTGCCGAAAGAGGTCCGGGAGCGGTGCTTAGCTCTGAGAAGCACCATACGTGCTTCTTTAGCCTCTCTTCTCGTCTACATCTTAGCAAAAAGCTTTTCCACTCTGTCTGGCAAGGAGAAACTGTGCCAGCACAGAAAACATCTCCCATCGTGTTCTAGAGGCTGCACGGAGGTCTGCCGAGTGTTTTGCAAGAAGAGAAAGAAAGTTGTCCAAAACAGCTTGGAATCGAATGTTCATGTGAATAGAAAAGGCAGGAGAGTGGTCAGGTACTGTTTTCTCTCAGTTGGCAAGCTGCGCACACAATCGCAGGGTTGTACAGCTTGTTTCATCACCTTTGCGAAGTTGCCGCTCTCTCCGGCTCCCGGAGACGAAGAAGCTGCTTCTTCGCGCAAAGACGATTCTGCCGCTCACAGTGCTCTGCGGTGTGCGCCTTCTGCCGAAAGAGCCCCGGGAGCTGTGCTTAGCTCTGAGAGGCACCGTACATGCTTCTTTAGCCTCTCTTCTCGTCTACATCTTAGCAAAAAGCTTTTCCACTCTGTCTGGCAAGGAGAAACTGTGCCAGCACAGAAAACATCTCCCATCGTGTTCTAGAGGCTGCACGGAGGTCTGCCGAGTGTTTTCCAAGAAGAGAAAGAAAGTTGTCCAAACAGCTTGCAATCGAATGTTCATGTGAATAGAAAAGGCAGGAGAGTGCTCAGGTACTGTTTTCATACAGTTGGCAAGCGGCGCACACAATCGCAGTGTTGTACAGCTTGTTTCATCACCTTTGCGAAGTTGCCGCTCTCTCCGGCTCCCGGAGACGAAGAAGCTGCTTCTTCGCGCAAAGACGATTCTGCCGCTCACAGTGCTCTGCGGTGTGCGCCTTCTGCCGAAAGAGCCCCGGGAGCTGTGCTTAGCTCTGAGAAGCACCATACGTGCTTCTTTAGCCTCTCTTCTCGTCTACATCTTAGCAAAAAGCTTTTCCACTCTGTCTGGCAAGGAGAAACTGTGCCAGCACAGAAAACATCTCCCATCGTGTTCTAGAGGCTGCACGGAGGTCTGCCGAGTGTTTTGCAAGAAGAGAAAGAAAGTTGTCCAAAACAGCTTGCAATCGAATGTTCACGTGAATAGAAAAGGCAGGAGAGTGGTCAGGTACTGTTTTCTCTCAGTTGGCAAGCTGCGCACACAATCGCAGTGTTGTACAGCTTGTTTCATCACCTTTGCCAAGTTGCCGCTCTCTCCGGCTCCCGGAGACGAAGAAGCTGCTTCTTCGCGCAAAGACGATTCTGCCGCTCACAGTGCTCTGCGGTGTGCGCCTTCTGCCGAAAGACGCCCGGGAGCGGTGCTTAGCTCTGCAGAGCACCGTACCTTCGTCTTTAGCCTCTCTTCTCGTCTACATCTTAGCAAAAAGCTTTTCCACTCTGTCTGGCAAGGAGAAACTGCGCCAACACAAAAAACATCTCCCATCGTGTTCTAGAGGCTGCACGCAGGTCTGCCGAGTGTTTTGCAAGAAGAGAAAGAAAGTTGTCCAAAACAGCTTGCAATCGAATGTTCACGTGAATAGAAAAGGCAGGAGAGTGGTCAGGTACTGTTTTCTCTCAGTTGGCAAGCTGCGCACACAATCGCAGTGTTGTACAGCTTGTTTCATCACCTTTGCGAAGTTGCCGCTCTCTCCGGCTCCCGGAGACGAAGAAGCTGCTTCTTCGCGCAAAGACGATTCTGCCGCTCACAGTGCTCTGCGGTGTGCGCCTTCTGCCGAAAGACGACCGGGAGCGGTGCTTAGCTCTGCAGAGCACCGTACCTTCGTCTTTAGCCTCTCTTCTCGTCTACATCTTAGCAAAAAGCTTTTCCACTCTGTCTGGCAAGGAGAAACTGTGCCAGCACAAAAAACATCTCCCATCGTGTTCTAGAGGCTGCACGGAGGTCTGCCGAGTGTTTTGCAAGAAGAGAAAGAAAGTTGTCCAAAACAGCTTGCAATCGAATGTTCATGTGAATAGAAAAGGCAGGAGAGTGGTCAGGTACTGTTTTCTCTCAGTTGGCACGCTGCGCACACAATCGCAGTGTTGTACAGCTTGTTTCATCACCTTTGCCAAGTTGCCGCTCTCTCCGGCTCCCGGAGACGAAGAAGCTGCTTCTTCGCACAAAGACGATTCTGCCGCTCACAGTGCTCTGCGGTGTGCGCCTTCTGCCGAAAGAGCCCCGGGAGCTGTGCTTAGCTCTGAGAGGCACCGTACATGCTTCTTTAGCCTCTCTTCTCGTCTACATCTTAGCAAAAAGCTTTTCCACTCTGTCTGGCAAGGAGAAACTGTGCCAGCACAGAAAACATCTCCCATCGTGTTCTAGAGGCTGCACGGAGGTCTGCCGAGTGTTTTGCAAGAAGAGAAAGAAAGTTGTCCAAAACAGCTTGCAATCGAATGTTCATGTGAATAGAAAAGGCAGGAGAGTGGTCAGGTACTGTTTTCTCTCAGTTGGCAAGCTGCGCACACAATCGCAGTGTTGTACAGCTTGTTTCATCACCTTTGCGAAGTTGCCGCTCTCTCCGGCTCCCGGAGACGAAGAAGCTGCTTCTTCGCGCAAAGACGATTCTGCCGCTCACAGTGCTCTGCTGTGTGCGCCTTCTGCCGAAAGAGGCCCGGGAGCGGTGCTTAGCTCTGCAGAGCACCGTACCTTCGTCTTTAGCCTCTCTTCTCGTCTACATCTTAGCAAAAAGCTTTTCCACTCTGTCTGGCAAGGAGAAACTGTGCCAGCACAGAAAACATCTCCCATCGTGTTCTAGAGGCTGCACGGAGGTCTGCCGAGTGTTTTCCAAGAAGAGAAAGAAAGTTGTCCAAAACAGCTTGCAATCGAATGTTCATGTGAATAGAAAAGGCAGGAGAGTGCTCAGGTACTGTTTTCATACAGTTGGCAAGCGGCGCACACAATCGCAGTGTTGTACAGCTTGTTTCATCACCTTTGCCAAGTTGCCGCTCTCTCCGGCTCCCGGAGACGAAGAAGCTGCTTCTTCGCGCAAAGACGATTCTGCCGCTCACAGTGCTCTGCGGTGTGCGCCTTCTGCCGAAAGAGGCCCGGGAGCGGTGCTTAGCTCTGCAGAGCACCGTACCTTCGTCTTTAGCCTCTCTTCTCGTCTACATCTTAGCAAAAAGCTTTTCCACTCTGTCTGGCAAGGAGAAACTGTGCCAGCACAAAAAACATCTCCCATCGTGTTCTAGAGGCTGCACGGAGGTCTGCCGAGTGTTTTGCAAGAAGAGAAAGAAAGTTGTCCAAAACAGCTTGCAATCGAATGTTCATGTCAATAGAAAAGGCAGGAGAGTGGTCAGGTACTGTTTTCTCTCAGTTGGCAAGCTGCGCACACAATCGCAGTGTTGTACAGCTTGTTTCATCACCTTTGCGAAGTTGCCGCTCTCTCCGGCTCCCGGAGACGAAGAAGCTGCTTCTTCGCACAAAGACGATTCTGCCGCTCACAGTGCTCTGCGGTGTGCGCCTTCTGCCGAAAGACGCCCGGGAGCGGTGCTTAGCTCTGCAGAGCACCGTACATGCTTCTTTAGCCTCTCTTCTCGTCTACATCTTAGCAAAAAGCTTTTCCACTCTGTCTGGCAAGGAGAAACTGTGCCAGCACAGAAAACATCTCCCATCGTGTTCTAGAGGCTGCACGCAGGTCTGCCGAGTGTTTTGCACGAAGAGAAAGAAAGTTGTCCAAAACAGCTTGCAATCGAATGTTCATGTGAATAGAAAAGGCAGGAGAGTGATCAGGTACAGTTTGCTCTCCGTTGGCAAGCTGCGCACACAATCGCAGTGTTGTACAGCTTGTTTCATCACCTTTGCGAAGTTGCCGCTCTCTCCGGCTCCCGGAGACGAAGAAGCTGCTTCTTCGCGCAAAGACGATTCTGCCGCTCACAGTGCTCTGCGGTGTGCGCCTTCTGCCGAAAGAGCCCCGGGAGCGGTGCTTAGCTCTGAGAAGCACCATACGTGCTTCTTTAGCCTCTCTTCTCGTCTACATCTTAGCAAAAAGCTTTTCCACTCTGTCTGGCAAGGAGAAACTGTGCCAGCACAAAAAACATCTCCCATCGTGTTCTAGAGGCTGCACGGAGGTCTGCCGAGTGTTTTGCAAGAAGAGAAAGAAAGTTGTCCAAAACAGCTTGCAATCGAATGTTCATGTGAATAGAAAAGGCAGGTGAGGGGTCAGGTACTGTTTTCTCTCAGTTGGCAAGCTGCGCACACAATCGCAGTGTTGTACAGCTTGTTTCATCACCTTTGCGAAGCTGCCGCTCTCTCCGGCTCCCGGAGACGAAGAAGCTGCTTCTTCGCGCAAAGACGATTCTGCCGCTCCCAGTGCTCTGCGGTGTGCGCCTTCTGCCGAAAGAGGTCCGGGAGCGGTGCTTTGCTCTGCAGAGCACCGTACCTTCGTCTTTAGCCTCTCTTCTCGTCTACATCTTAGCAAAAAGCTTTTCCACTCTGTCTGGCAAGGAGAAACTGTGCCAGCACAGAAAACATCTCCCATCGTGTTCTAGAGGCTGCACGGAGGTCTGCCGAGTGTTTTGCAAGAAGAGAAAGAAAGTTGTCCAAAACAGCTTGCAATCGAATGTTCATGTGAATAGAAAAGGCAGGAGAGTGGTCAGGTACTGTTTTCTCTCAGTTGGCAAGCTGCGCACACAATCGCAGTGTTGTACAGCTTGTTTCATCACCTTTGCGAAGTTGCCGCTCTCTCCGGCTCCCGGAGACGAAGAAGCTGCTTCTTCGCGCAAAGACGATTCTGCCGCTCACAGTGCTCTGCGGTGTGCGCCTTCTGCCGAAAGAGCCCCGGGAGCTGTGCTTAGCTCTGAAAAGCACCATGCGTGCTTCTTTAGCCTCTCTTCTCGTCTACATCTTAGCAAAAAGCTTTTCCACTCTGTCTGGCAAGGAGAAACTGTGCCAGCACAGAAAACATCTCCCATCGTGTTCTAGAGGCTGCACGGAGGTCTGCCGAGTGTTTTGCAAGAAGAGAAAGAAAGTTGTCCAAAACAGCTTGCAATCGAATGTTCATGTGAATAGAAAAGGCAGGAGAGTGGTCAGGTACTGTTTTCTCTCAGTTGGCAAGCTGCGCACACAATCGCAGTGTTGTACAGCTTGTTTCATCACTTTGCGAAGTTGCCACTCTCTCCGGCTCCTGGAGACGAAGAAGCTGCTTCTTCGCGCAAAGACGATTTTGCCGCTCACAGTGCTCTGCGGTGTGCGCCTTCTGCTGAAAGAGGCCCGGGAGCGGTGCTTAGCTCTGCAGAGCACCGTACCTTCGTCTTTAGCCTCTCTTCTCGTCTACATCTTAGCAAAAAGCTTTTCCACTCTGTCTGGCAAGGAGAAACTGTGCCAGCACAAAAAACATCTCCCATCGTGTTCTAGAGGCTGCACGCAGGTCTGCCGAGTGTTTTGCAAGAAGAGAAAGAACGTTGTCCAAAACAGCTTGCAATCGAATGTTCATGTGAATAGAAAAGGCAGGAGAGTGGTCAGGTACGGTTTTCTCTCACTTGGCAAGCTGGGCACACAATCGCAGTGTTGTACAGCTTGTTTCATCACCTTTGCGAAGTTGCCGCTCTCTCCGGCTTCCGGAGGCGAAGAAGCTGCTTCTTCGCGCAAAGACGATTCTGCCGCTTACAGTGTTCTGCTGTGTGCGCCTTCTGCCGAAAAAGGCCCGGGAGCGGTGCTTAGCACTGCAGAGCACCGTACCTTCGTCTTTAGCCTCTCTTCTCGTCTACATCTTAGCAAAAAGCTTTTCCACTCTGTCTGGCAAGGAGAAACTGTGCCAGCACAAAAAACATCTCCCATCGTGTTCTAGAGGCTGCACGCAGGTCTGCCGAGTGTTTTGCAAGAAGAGAAAGAAAGTTGTCCAAAACAGCTTGCAATCGAATGTTCATGTGAATAGAAAAGGCAGGAGAGTGGTCAGGTACTGTTTTCTCTCACTTGGCAAGCAGCGCACACAATCGCACTGTTGTACAGCTTGTTTCATCACCTTTGCGAAGTTGCCGCTCTCTCCGGCTCCCGGAGACGAAGAAGCTGCTTCTTCGCGCAAAGATGATTCTGCCGCTCACAGTGCTCTGCGGTGTGCGGCTTCTGCCGAATGAGGTCCGGGAGCGGTGCTTAGCTCTGCAGAGCACCGTACCTTCGTCTTTAGCCTCTCTTCTCGTCTACATCTTAGCAAAAAGCTTTTCCACTCTGTCTGGCAAGGAGAAACTGTGCCAGCACAGAAAACATCTCCCATCGTGTTCTAGAGGCTGCACGGAGGTCTGCCGAGTGTTTTGCAAGAAGAGAAAGAAAGTTGTCCAAAACAGCTTGCAATCGAATGTTCATGTGAATAGAAAAGGCAGGAGAGTGGTCAGGTACTGTTTTCTCTCACTTGGCAAGAAGCGCACACAATCGCAGTGTTGTACAGCTTGTTTCATCACCTTTGCGAAGTTGCCGCTCTCTCCGGCTCCCGGAGACGAAGAAGCTGCTTCTTCGCGCAAAGACGATTCTGCCGCTCACAGTGCTCTGCGGTGTGCGCCTTCTGCCGAAAGAGCCCCGGGAGCTGTGCTTAGCTCTGCAGAGCACCGTACCTTCGTCTTTAGCCTCTCTTCTCGTCTACATCTTAGCAAAAAGCTTTTCCACTCTGTCTGGCAAGGAGAAACTGTGCCAGCACAGAAAACATCTCCCATCGTGTTCTAGAGGCTGCACGCAGGTCTGCCGAGTGTTTTGCAAGAAGAGAAAGAAAGTTGTCCAAAACAGCTTCCAATCGAATGTTCAAGTGAATAGAAAAGGCAGGAGAGTGGTCAGGTACGGTTTTCTCTCAGTTGGCAAGCTGCGCACACAATCGCAGTGTTGTACAGCTTGTTTCATCACCTTTGCGAAGTTGCCGCTCTCTCCGGCTCCCGGAGACGAAGAAGCTGCTTCTTCGCGCAAAGACGATTCTGCCGCTCACAGTGCTCTGCGGTGTGCGCCTTCTGCCGAAAGCGGCCCGGGAGCTGTGCTTAGCTCTGCAGAGCACCGTACCTTCGTCTTTAGCCTCTCTTCTCGTCTACATCTTAGCAAAAAGCTTTTCCACTCTGTCAGGCAAGGAGAAACTGTGCCAGCACAAAAAACATCTCCCATCGTGTTCTAGAGGCTGCACGGAGGTCTGCCGAGTGTTTTGCAAGAAGAGAAAGAAAGTTGTCCAAAACAGCTTGCAATCGAATGTTCATGTGAATAGAAAAGGCAGGAGAGTGGTCAGGTACTGTTTTCTCTCACTTGGCAAGCTGCGCACACAATCGCACTGTTGTACAGCTTGTTTCATCACCTTTGCGAAGTTGCCGCTGTCTCCGGCTCCCGGAGACGAAGAAGCTGCTTCTTCGCGCAAAGACGATTCTGCCGCTCACAGTGCTCTGCGGTGTGCGCCTTCTGCCGAAAGAGCCCCGGGAGCGGTGCTTAGCTCTGAGAAGCACCATACGTGCTTCTTTAGCCTCTCTTCTCGTCTACATCTTAGCAAAAAGCTTTTCCACTCTGTCTGGCAAGGAGAAACTGTGCCAGCACAGAAAACATCTCCCATCGTGTTCTAGAGGCTGCACGCAGGTCTGCCGAGTGTTTTGCAAGAAGAGAAAGAAAGTTGTCCAAAACAGCTTGCAATCGAATGTTCATGTGAATAGAAAAGGCAGGAGAGTGGTCAGGTACTGTTTTCTCTCAGTTGGCAAGCTGCGCACACAATCGCAGTGTTGTACAGCTTGTTTCATCACCTTTGCGAAGTTGCCGCTCTCTCCGGCTCCCGGAGACGAAGAAGCTGCTTCTTCGCGCAAAGACGATTCTGCCGCTCACAGTGCTCTGCGGTATGCGCCTTCTGCCGAAAGACGCCCGGGAGCGGTGCTTAGCTCTGCAGAGCACCGTACCTTCGTCTTTAGCCTCTCTTCTCGACTACATCTTAGCAAAAAGCTTTTCCACTCTGTCTGGCAAGGAGAAACTGTGCCAGCACAGAAAACATCTCCCATCGTCTTCTAGAGGCTGCACGGAGGTCTGCCGAGTGTTTTGCAAGAAGAGAAAGAAAGTTGTCCAAAACAGCTTGCAATCGAATGTTCAGGTGAATAGAAAACGCAGGAGAGTGGTCAGGTACTGTTTTCTCTCAGTTGGCAAGCGGCGCACACAATCGCAGTGTTGTACAGCTTGTTTCATCACCTTTGCGAAGTTGCCGCTCTCTCCGGCTCCCGGAGACGAAGAAGCTGCTTCTTCGCGCAAAGACGATTCTGCCGCTCACAGTGCTCTGCGGTGTGCGCCTTCTGCCGAAAGAGCCCCGGGAGCTGTGCTTAGCTCTGAGAAGCACCATACGTGCTTCTTTAGCCTCTCTTCTCGTCTACATCTTAGCAAAAAGCTTTTCCACTCTGTCTGGCAAGGAGAAACTGTGCCAGCACAGAAAACATCTCCCATCGTGTTCTAGAGGCTGCACGGAGGTCTGCCGAGTGTTTTCCAAGAAGAGAAAGAAAGTTGTCCAAAACAGCTTGCAATCGAATGTTCATGTGAATAGAAAAGGCAGGAGAGTGGTCAGGTACTGTTTTCTCTCAGTTGGCAAGCTGCGCACACAATCGCAGTGTTGTACAGCTTGTTTCATCACCTTTGCGAAGTTGCCGCTCTCTCCGGCTCCCGGAGACGAAGAAGCTGCTTCTTCGCGCAAAGACGATTCTGCCGCTCACAGTGCTCTGCGGTGTGCGCCTTCTGCCGAAAGAGGTCCGGGAGCGGTGCTTAGCTCTGAGAAGCACCATACGTGCTTCTTTAGCCTTTCTTCTCGTCTACATCTTAGCAAAAAGCTTTTCCACTCTGTCTGGCAAGGAGAAACTGTGCCAGCACAGAAAACATCTCCCATCGTGTTCTAGAGGCTGCACGCAGGTCTGCCGAGTGTTTTGCAAGAAGAGAAAGAAAGTTGTCCAAAACAGCTTGCAATCGAATGTTCATGTGAATAGAAAAGGCAGGAGAGTGGTCAGGTACTGTTTTCTCTCAGTTGGCAAGCTGCGCACACAATCGCAGTGTTGTACAGCTTGTTTCATCACCTTTGCGAAGTTGCCGCTCTCTCCGGCTCCCGGAGACGAAGAAGCTGCTTCTTCGCGCAAAGACGATTCTGCCGCTCACAGTGCTCTGCGGTGCGCGCCTTCTGCCGAAAGAGGCCCGGGAGCGGTGCTTAGCGCTGCAGAGCACCGTACCTTCGTCTTTAGCCTCTCTTCTCGTCTACATCTTAGCAAAAAGCTTTTCCACTCTGTCTGGCAAGGAGAAACTGTGCCAGCACAGAAAACATCTCCCATCGTGTTCTAGAGGCTGCACGCAGGTCTGCCGAGTGTTTTGCAAGAAGAGAAAGAAAGTTGTCCAAAACAGCTTGCAATCGAATGTTCATGTGAATAGAAAAGGCAGGAGAGTGGTCAGGTACTGTTTTCTCTCAGTTGGCAAGCGGCGCACACAATCGCAGTGTTGTTCAGCTTGTTTCATCACCTTTGCGAAGTTGCCGCTCTCTCCGGCTCCCGGAGACGAAGAAGCTGCTTCTTCGCGCAAAGACGATTCTGCCGCTCACAGTGCTCTGCGGTGTGCGCCTTCTGCCGAAAGAGCCCCGGGAGCTGTGCTTAGCTCTGAGAAGCACCATACGTGCTTCTTTAGCCTCTCTTCTCGTCTACATCTTAGCAAAAAGCTTTTCCACTCTGTCTGGCAAGGAGAAACTGTGCCAGCACAGAAAACATCTCCCATCGTGTTCTAGAGGCTGCACGGAGGTCTGCCGAGTGTTTTGCAAGAAGAGAAAGAAAGTTGTCCAAAACAGCTTGCAATCGAATGTTCATGTGAATAGAAAAGGCAGGAGAGTGGTCAGGTACTGTTTTCTCTCAGTTGGCAAGCTGCGCACACAATCGCAGTGTTGTACAGCTTGTTTCATCACCTTTGCCAAGTTGCCGCTCTCTCCGGCTCCCGGAGACGAAGAAGCTGCTTCTTCGCGCAAAGACGATTCTGCCGCTCACAGTGCTCTGCGGTGTGCGCCTTCTGCCGAAAGAGGTCCGGGAGCGGTGCTTAGCTCTGAGAAGCACCATACGTGCTTCTTTAGCCTTTCTTCTCGTCTACATCTTAGCAAAAAGCTTTTCCACTCTGTCTGGCAAGGAGAAACTGTGCCAGCACAGAAAACATCTCCCATCGTGTTCTAGAGGCTGCACGGAGGTCTGCCGAGTGTTTTGCAAGAAGAGAAAGAAAGTTGTCCAAAACAGCTTGCAATCGAATGTTCATGTGAATAGAAAAGGCAGGAGAGTGGTCAGGTACTGTTTTCTCTCAGTTGGCAAGCTGCGCACACAATCGCAGTGTTGTACAGCTTGTTTCATCACCTTTGCGCAGTTGCCGCTCTCTCCGGCTCCCGGAGACGAAGAAGCTGCTTCTTCGCGCAAAGACGATTCTGCCGCTCACAGTGCTCTGCGGTGTGCGCCTTCTGCCGAAAGAGGCCCGGGAGCGGTGCTTAGCTCTGCAGAGCACCGTACCTTCGTCTTTAGCCTCTCTTCTCGTCTACATCTTAGCAAAAAGCTTTTCCACTCTGTCTGGCAAGGAGAAACTGTGCCAGCACAGAAAACATCTCCCATCGTGTTCTAGAGGCTGCACGGAGGTCTGCCGAGTGTTTTGCAAGAAGAGAAAGAAAGTTGTCCAAAACAGCTTGCAATCGAATGTTCATGTGAATAGAAAAGGCAGGAGAGTGGTCAGGTACTGTTTTCTCTCAGTTGGCAAGCTGCGCACACAATCGCAGTGTTGTACAGCTTGTTTCATCACCTTTGCGAAGTTGCCGCTCTCTCCGGCTCCCGGAGACGAAGAAGCTGCTTCTTCGCGCAAAGACGATTCTGCCGCTCACAGTGCTCTGCGGTGTGCGCCTTCTGCCGAAAGACGCCCGGGAGCGGTGCTTAGCTCTGCAGAGCACCGTACCTTCGTCTTTAGCCTCTCTTCTCGTCTACATCTTAGCAAAAAGCTTTTCCACTCTGTCTGGCAAGGAGAAACTGTGCCAGCACAGAAAACATCTCCCATCGTGTTCTAGAGGCTGCACGGAGGTCTGCCGAGTGTTTTGCAAGAAGAGAAAGAAAGTTGTCCAAAACAGCTTGCAATCGAATGTTCATGTGAATAGAAAAGGCAGGAGAGTGGTCAGGTACTGTTTTCTCTCAGTTGGAAAGCTGGGCACACAATCGCAAGGCTGTACAGCTTGTTTCATCACCTTTGCGAAGTTGCCGCTCTCTCCGGCTCCCGGAGACGAAGAAGCTGCTTCTTCGCGCAAAGACGATTCTGCCGCTCACAGTGCTCTGCGGTGTGCGCCTTCTGCCGAAAGAGGTCCGGGAGCGGTGCTTAGCTCTGAGAAGCACCATACGTGCTTCTTTAGCCTCTCTTCTCGTCTACATCTTAGCAAAAAGCTTTTCCACTCTGTCTGGCAAGGAGAAACTGTGCCAGCACAGAAAACATCTCCCATCGTGTTCTAGAGGCTGCACGGAGGTCTGCCGAGTGTTTTGCAAGAAGAGAAAGAAAGTTGTCCAAAACAGCTTGCAATCGAATGTTCATGTGAATAGAAAAGGCAGGAGAGTGGTCAGGTACTGTTTTCTCTCAGTTGGCAAGCTGCGCACACAATCGCAGTGTTGTACAGCTTGTTTCATCACCTTTGCGAAGTTGCCGCTCTCTCCGGCTCCCGGAGACGAAGAAGCTGCTTCTTCGCGCAAAGACGATTCTGCCGCTCACAGTGCTCTGCGGTGTGCGCCTTCTGCCGAAAGACGCCCGGGAGCGGTGCTTAGCTCTGCAGAGCACCGTACCTTCGTCTTTAGCCTCTCTTCTCGTCTACATCTTAGCAAAAAGCTTTTCCACTCTGTCTGGCAAGGAGAAACTGTGCCAGCACAGAAAACATCTCCCATCGTGTTCTAGAGGCTGCACGGAGGTCTGCCGAGTGTTTTGCAAGAAGAGAAAGAAAGTTGTCCAAAACAGCTTGCAATCGAATGTTCATGTGAATAGAAAAGGCAGGAGAGTGGTCAGGTACTGTTTTCTCTCAGTTGGAAAGCTGGGCACACAATCGCAAGGCTGTACAGCTTGTTTCATCACCTTTGCGAAGTTGCCGCTCTCTCCGGCTCCCGGAGACGAAGAAGCTGCTTCTTCGCGCAAAGACGATTCTGCCGCTCACAGTGCTCTGCGGTGTGCGCCTTCTGCCGAAAGAGGTCCGGGAGCGGTGCTTAGCTCTGAGAAGCACCATACGTGCTTCTTTAGCCTCTCTTCTCGTCTACATCTTAGCAAAAAGCTTTTCCACTCTGTCTGGCAAGGAGAAACTGTGCCAGCACAGAAAACATCTCCCATCGTGTTCTAGAGGCTGCACGGAGGTCTGCCGAGTGTTTTGCAAGAAGAGAAAGAAAGTTGTCCAAAACAGCTTGCAATCGAATGTTCATGTGAATAGAAAAGGCAGGAGAGTGGTCAGGTACTGTTTTCTCTCAGTTGGCAAGCTGCGCACACAATCGCAGTGTTGTACAGCTTGTTTCATCACCTTTGCCAAGTTGCCGCTCTCTCCGGCTCCCGGAGACGAAGAAGCTGCTTCTTCGCGCAAAGATGATTCTGCCGCTCACAGTGCTCTGCGGTGTGCGCCTTCTGCCGAAAGAGGTCCGGGAGCGGTGCTTAGCTCTGAGAAGCACCATACGTGCTTCTTTAGCCTTTCTTCTCGTCTACATCTTAGCAAAAAGCTTTTCCACTCTGTCTGGCAAGGAGAAACTGTGCCAGCACAGAAAACATCTCCCATCGTGTTCTAGAGGCTGCACGGAGGTCTGCCGAGTGTTTTGCAAGAAGAGAAAGAAAGTTGTCCAAAACAGCTTGCAATCGAATGTTCATGTGAATAGAAAAGGCAGGAGAGTGGTCAGGTACTGTTTTCTCTCAGTTGGCAAGCTGCGCACACAATCGCAGTGTTGTACAGCTTGTTTCATCACCTTTGCCAAGTTGCCGCTCTCTCCGGCTCCCGGAGACGAAGAAGCTGCTTCTTCGCGCAAAGACGATTCTGCCGCTCACAGTGCTCTGCGGTGTGCGCCTTCTGCCGAAAGAGGCCCGGGAGCGGTGCTTAGCTCTGCAGAGCACCGTACCTTCGTCTTTAGCCTCTCTTCTCGTCTACATCTTAGCAAAAAGCTTTTCCACTCTGTCTGGCAAGGAGAAACTGTGCCAGCACAGAAAACATCTCCCATCGTGTTCTAGAGGCTGCACGGAGGTCTGCCGAGTGTTTTGCAAGAAGAGAAAGAAAGTTGTCCAAAACAGCTTGCAATCGAATGTTCATGTGAATAGAAAAGGCAGGAGAGTGGTCAGGTACTGTTTTCTCTCAGTTGGCAAGCTGCGCACACAATCGCAGTGTTGTACAGCTTGTTTCATCACCTTTGCGAAGTTGCCGCTCTCTCCGGCTCCCGGAGACGAAGAAGCTGCTTCTTCGCGCAAAGACGATTCTGCCGCTCACAGTGCTCTGCGGTGTGCGCCTTCTGCCGAAAGACGCCCGGGAGCGGTGCTTAGCTCTGCAGAGCACCGTACCTTCGTCTTTAGCCTCTCTTCTCGTCTACATCTTAGCAAAAAGCTTTTCCACTCTGTCTGGCAAGGAGAAACTGTGCCAGCACAGAAAACATCTCCCATCGTGTTCTAGAGGCTGCACGGAGGTCTGCCGAGTGTTTTCCAAGAAGAGAAAGAAAGTTGTCCAAAACAGCTTGCAATCGAATGTTCATGTGAATAGAAAAGGCAGGAGAGTGGTCAGGTACTGTTTTCTCTCAGTTGGCAAGCTGCGCACACAATCGCAGTGTTGTACAGCTTGTTTCATCACCTTTGCGAAGTTGCCGCTCTCTCCGGCTCCCGGAGACGAAGAAGCTGCTTCTTCGCGCAAAGACGATTCTGCCGCTCACAGTGCTCTGCGGTGTGCGCCTTCTGCCGAAAGACGCCCGGGAGCGGTGCTTAGCTCTGCAGAGCACCGTACCTTCGTCTTTAGCCTCTCTTCTCGTCTACATCTTAGCAAAAAGCTTTTCCACTCTGTCTGGCAAGGAGAAACTGTGCCAGCACAGAAAACATCTCCCATCGTGTTCTAGAGGCTGCACGGAGGTCTGCCGAGTGTTTTGCAAGAAGAGAAAGAAAGTTGTCCAAAACAGCTTGCAATCGAATGTTCATGTGAATAGAAAAGGCAGGAGAGTGGTCAGGTACTGTTTTCTCTCAGTTGGCAAGCTGCGCACACAATCGCAGTGTTGTACAGCTTGTTTCATCACCTTTGCGAAGTTGCCGCTCTCTCCGGCTCCCGGAGACGAAGAAGCTGCTTCTTCGCGCAAAGACGATTCTGCCGCTCACAGTGCTCTGCGGTGTGCGCCTTCTGCCGAAAGACGCCCGGGAGCGGTGCTTAGCTCTGCAGAGCACCGTACCTTCGTCTTTAGCCTCTCTTCTCGTCTACATCTTAGCAAAAAGCTTTTCCACTCTGTCTGGCAAGGAGAAACTGTGCCAGCACAGAAAACATCTCCCATCGTGTTCTAGAGGCTGCACGGAGGTCTGCCGAGTGTTTTGCAAGAAGAGAAAGAAAGTTGTCCAAAACAGCTTGCAATCGAATGTTCATGTGAATAGAAAAGGCAGGAGAGTGGTCAGGTACTGTTTTCTCTCAGTTGGAAAGCTGGGCACACAATCGCAAGGCTGTACAGCTTGTTTCATCACCTTTGCGAAGTTGCCGCTCTCTCCGGCTCCCGGAGACGAAGAAGCTGCTTCTTCGCGCAAAGACGATTCTGCCGCTCACAGTGCTCTGCGGTGTGCGCCTTCTGCCGAAAGAGGTCCGGGAGCGGTGCTTAGCTCTGAGAAGCACCATACGTGCTTCTTTAGCCTCTCTTCTCGTCTACATCTTAGCAAAAAGCTTTTCCACTCTGTCTGGCAAGGAGAAACTGTGCCAGCACAGAAAACATCTCCCATCGTGTTCTAGAGGCTGCACGGAGGTCTGCCGAGTGTTTTGCAAGAAGAGAAAGAAAGTTGTCCAAAACAGCTTGCAATCGAATGTTCATGTGAATAGAAAAGGCAGGAGAGTGGTCAGGTACTGTTTTCTCTCAGTTGGCAAGCTGCGCACACAATCGCAGTGTTGTACAGCTTGTTTCATCACCTTTGCCAAGTTGCCGCTCTCTCCGGCTCCCGGAGACGAAGAAGCTGCTTCTTCGCGCAAAGATGATTCTGCCGCTCACAGTGCTCTGCGGTGTGCGCCTTCTGCCGAAAGACGCCCGGGAGCGGTGCTTAGCTCTGAGAAGCACCATACGTGCTTCTTTAGCCTTTCTTCTCGTCTACATCTTAGCAAAAAGCTTTTCCACTCTGTCTGGCAAGGAGAAACTGTGCCAGCACAGAAAACATCTCCCATCGTGTTCTAGAGGCTGCACGCAGGTCTGCCGAGTGTTTTGCAAGAAGAGAAAGAAAGTTGTCCAAAACAGCTTGCAATCGAATGTTCATGTGAATAGAAAAGGCAGGAGAGTGGTCAGGTACTGTTTTCTCTCAGTTGGCAAGCTGCGCACACAATCGCAGTGTTGTACAGCTTGTTTCATCACCTTTGCGAAGTTGCCGCTCTCTCCGGCTCCCGGAGACGAAGAAGCTGCTTCTTCGCGCAAAGACGATTCTGCCGCTCACAGTGCTCTGCGGTGCGCGCCTTCTGCCGAAAGACGCCCGGGAGCGGTGCTTAGCTCTGCAGAGCACCGTACCTTCGTCTTTAGCCTCTCTTCTCGTCTACATCTTAGCAAAAAGCTTTTCCACTCTGTCTGGCAAGGAGAAACTGTGCCAGCACAGAAAACATCTCCCATCGTGTTCTAGAGGCTGCACGGAGGTCTGCCGAGTGTTTTGCAAGAAGAGAAAGAAAGTTGTCCAAAACAGCTTGCAATCGAATGTTCATGTGAATAGAAAAGGCAGGAGAGTGGTCAGGTACTGTTTTCTCTCAGTTGGCAAGCTGCGCACACAATCGCAGTGTTGTACAGCTTGTTTCATCACCTTTGCGAAGTTGCCGCTCTCTCCGGCTCCCGGAGACGAAGAAGCTGCTTCTTCGCGCAAAGACGATTCTGCCGCTCACAGTGCTCTGCTGTGTGCGCCTTCTGCCGAAAGAGGCCCGGGAGAGGTGCTTAGCTCAGCAGAGCACCGTACCTTCGTCTTTAGCCTCTCTTCTCGTCTACATCTTAGCAAAAAGCTTTTCCACTCTGTCTGGCAAGGAGAAACTGTGCCAGCACAGAAAACATCTCCCATCGTGTTCTAGAGGCTGCACGGAGGTCTGCCGAGTGTTTTGCAAGAAGAGAAAGAAAGTTGTCCAAAACAGCTTGCAATCGAATGTTCATGTGAATAGAAAAGGCAGGAGAGTGGTCAGGTACTGTTTTCTCTCAGTTGGCAAGCGGCGCACACAATCGCAGTGTTGTTCAGCTTGTTTCATCACCTTTGCGAAGTTGCCGCTCTCTCCGGCTGCCGGAGACGAAGAAGCTGCTTCTTCGCGCAAAGACGATTCTGCCGCTCACAGTGCTCTGCGGTGTGCGCCTTCTGCCGAAAGAGCCCCGGGAGCTGTGCTTAGCTCTGAGAAGCACCATACGTGCTTCTTTAGCCTCTCTTCTCGTCTACATCTTAGCAAAAAGCTTTTCCACTCTGTCTGGCAAGGAGAAACTGTGCCAGCACAGAAAACATCTCCCATCGTGTTCTAGAGGCTGCACGGAGGTCTGCCGAGTGTTTTGCAAGAAGAGAAAGAAAGTTGTCCAAAACAGCTTGCAATCGAATGTTCATGTGAATAGAAAAGGCAGGAGAGTGGTCAGGTACTGTTTTCTCTCAGTTGGCAAGCTGCGCACACAATCGCAGTGTTGTACAGCTTGTTTCATCACCTTTGCGAAGTTGCCGCTCTCTCCGGCTCCCGGAGACGAAGAAGCTGCTTCTTCGCGCAAAGACGATTCTGCCGCTCACAGTGCTCTGCGGTGTGCGCCTTCTGCCGAAAGAGGTCCGGGAGCGGTGCTTAGCTCTGAGAAGCACCATACGTGCTTCTTTAGCCTTTCTTCTCGTCTACATCTTAGCAAAAAGCTTTTCCACTCTGTCTGGCAAGGAGAAACTGTGCCAGCACAGAAAACATCTCCCATCGTATTCTAGAGGCTGCACGGAGGTCTGCCGAGTGTTTTGCAAGAAGAGAAAGAAAGTTGTCCAAAACAGCTTGCAATCGAATGTTCATGTGAATAGAAAAGGCAGGAGAGTGGTCAGGTACTGTTTTCTCTCAGTTGGCAAGCTGCGCACACAATCGCAGTGTTGTACAGCTTGTTTCATCACCTTTGCCAAGTTGCCGCTCTCTCCGGCTCCCGGAGACGAAGAAGCTGCTTCTTCGCGCAAAGACGATTCTGCCGCTCACAGTGCTCTGCGGTGTGCGCCTTCTGCCGAAAGAGGCCCGGGAGCGGTGCTTAGCTCTGCAGAGCACCGTACCTTCGTCTTTAGCCTCTCTTCTCGTCTACATCTTAGCAAAAAGCTTTTCCACTCTGTCTGGCAAGGAGAAACTGTGCCAGCACAGAAAACATCTCCCATCGTGTTCTAGAGGCTGCACGGAGGTCTGCCGAGTGTTTTGCAAGAAGAGAAAGAAAGTTGTCCAAAACAGCTTGCAATCGAATGTTCATGTGAATAGAAAAGGCAGGAGAGTGGTCAGGTACTGTTTTCTCTCAGTTGGCAAGCTGCGCACACAATCGCAGTGTTGTACAGCTTGTTTCATCACCTTTGCGAAGTTGCCGCTCTCTCCGGCTCCCGGAGACGAAGAAGCTGCTTCTTCGCGCAAAGACGATTCTGCCGCTCACAGTGCTCTGCGGTGTGCGCCTTCTGCCGAAAGACGCCCGGGAGCGGTGCTTAGCTCTGCAGAGCACCGTACCTTCGTCTTTAGCCTCTCTTCTCGTCTACATCTTAGCAAAAAGCTTTTCCACTCTGTCTGGCAAGGAGAAACTGTGCCAGCACAGAAAACATCTCCCATCGTGTTCTAGAGTCTGCACGGAGGTCTGCCGAGTGTTTTGCAAGAAGAGAAAGAAAGTTGTCCAAAACAGCTTGCAATCGAATGTTCATGTGAATAGAAAAGGCAGGAGAGTGGTCAGGTACTGTTTTCTCTCAGTTGGAAAGCTGGGCACACAATCGCAAGGCTGTACAGCTTGTTTCATCACCTTTGCGAAGTTGCCGCTCTCTCCGGCTCCCGGAGACGAAGAAGCTGCTTCTTCGCGCAAAGACGATTCTGCCGCTCACAGTGCTCTGCGGTGTGCGCCTTCTGCCGAAAGAGGTCCGGGAGCGGTGCTTAGCACTGCAGAGCACCGTACCTTCGTCTTTAGCCTCTCTTCTCCTCTACATCTTAGCAAAAAGCTTTTCCACTCATTCTGGCAGGGAGAAACTGTGCCAGCACAGAAAACATCTCCCATCGTGTTCTAGAGGCTGCACGCAGGTCTGCCGAGTGTTTTGCACGAAGAGAAAGAAAGTTGTCCAAAACAGCTTGCAATCGAATGTTCATGTGAATAGAAAAGGCAGGAGAGTGGTCAGGTACTGTTTTCTCTCAGTTGGCAAGCTGCACACACAATCGCAGTGTTGTACAGCTTGTTTCATCACCTTTGCGAAGTTGCCGCTCTCTCCGGCTCCCGGAGACGAAGAAGCTGCTTCTTCGCGCAAAGACGATTCTGCCGCTCACAGTGCTCTGCGGTGTGCGCCTTCTGCCGAAAGAGCCCCGGGAGCGGTGCTTAGCTCTGAGAAGCACCATACGTGCTTCTTTAGCCTCTCTTCTCGTCTACATCTTAGCAAAAAGCTTTTCCACTCTGTCTGGCAAGGAGAAACTGTGCCAGCACAAAAAACATCTCCCATCGTGTTCTAGAGGCTGCACGGAGGTCTGCCGAGTGTTTTGCAAGAAGAGAAAGAAAGTTGTCCAAAACAGCTTGCAATCGAATGTTCATGTGAATAGAAAAGGCAGGTGAGGGGTCAGGTACTGTTTTCTCTCAGTTGGCAAGCTGCGCACACAATCGCAGTGTTGTACAGCTTGTTTCATCACCTTTGCGAAGCTGCCGCTCTCTCCGGCTCCCGGAGACGAAGAAGCTGCTTCTTCGCGCAAAGACGATTCTGCCGCTCACAGTGCTCTGCGGTGTGCGCCTTCTGCCGAAAGAGGTCCGGGAGCGGTGCTTTGCTCTGCAGAGCACCGTACCTTCGTCTTTAGCCTCTCTTCTCGTCTACATCTTAGCAAAAAGCTTTTCCACTCTGTCTGGCAAGGAGAAACTGTGCCAGCACAGAAAACATCTCCCATCGTGTTCTAGAGGCTGCACGGAGGTCTGCCGAGTATTTTGCAAGAAGAGAAAGAAAGTTGTCCAAAACAACTTGCAATCGAATGTTCATGTGAATAGAAAAGGCAGGAGAGTGGTCAGGTACTGTTTTCTCTCAGTTGGCAAGCTGCGCACACAATCGCAGTGTTGTACAGCTTGTTTCATCACCTTTGCGAAGTTGCCGCTCTCTCCGGCTCCCGGAGACGAAGAAGCTGCTTCTTCGCGCAAAGACGATTCTGCCGCTCACAGTGCTCTGCGGTGTGCGCCTTCTGCCGAAAGAGGTCCGGGAGCGGTGCTTAGCTCTGCAGAGCACCGTACCTTCGTCTTTAGCCTCTCTTCTCGTCTACATCTTAGCAAAAAGCTTTTCCACTCTGTCTGGCAAGGAGAAACTGTGCCAGCACAGAAAACATCTCCCATCGTGTTCTAGAGGCTGCACGGAGGTCTGCCGAGTGTTTTGCAAGAAGAGAAAGAAAGTTGTCCAAAACAGCTTCCAATCGAATGTTCATGTGAATAGAAAAGGCAGGAGAGTGGTCAGGTACTGTTTTCTCTCACTTGGCAAGCTGCGCACACAATCGCAGTGTTGTACAGCTTGTTTCATCACCTTTGCGAAGTTGCCGCTCTCTCCGGCTCCCGGAGACGAAGAAGCTGCTTCTTCGCGCAAAGACGATTCTGCCGCTCACAGTGCTCTGCGGTGTGCGCCTTCTGCCGAAAGAGCCCCGGGAGCTGTGCTTAGCTCTGCAGAGCACCGTACCTTCGTCTTTAGCCTCTCTTCTCGTCTACATCTTAGCAAAAAGCTTTTCCACTCTGTCTGGCAAGGAGAAACTGTGCCAGCACAAAAAACATCTCCCATCGTGTTCTAGAGGCTGCACGGAGGTCTGCCGAGTGTTTTGCAAGAAGAGAAAGAAAGTTGTCCAAAACAGCTTGCAATCGAATGTTCATGTGATTACATAAGGCAGGAGAGTGGTCAGGTACTGTTTTCTCTCATTTGGCAAGCTGCGCACACAATCGCAGTGTTGTACAGCTTGTTTCATCACCTTTGCGAAGTTGCCGCTCTCTCCGGCTCCCGGAGACGAAGAAGCTGCTTCTTCGCGCAAAGATGATTCTGCCGCTCACAGTGCTCTGCGGTGTGCGTCTTCTGCCGAATGAGGTCCGGGAGCGGTGCTTAGCTCTGCAGAGCACCGTACCTTCGTCTTTAGCCTCTCTTCTCGTCTACATCTTAGCAAAAAGCTTTTCCACTCTGTCTGGCAAGGAGAAACTGTGCCAGCACAGAAAACATCTCCCATCGTGTTCTAGAGGCTGCACGGAGGTCTGCCGAGTGTTTTGCAAGAAGAGAAAGAAAGTTGTCCAAAACAGCTTGCAATCGAATGTTCATGTGAATAGAAAAGGCAGGAGAGTGGTCAGGTACTGTTTTCTCTCAGTTGGCATGCTGCGCACACAATCGCAGTGTTGTACAGCTTGTTTCATCACCTTTGCGAAGTTGCCGCTCTCTCCGGCTCCCGGAGACGAAGAAGCTGCTTCTTCGCGCAAAGACGATTCTGCCGCTCACAGTGCTCTGCGGTGTGCGCCTTCTGCCGAAAGAGCCCCGGGAGCTGTGCTTATCTCTGCAGAGCACCGTACCTTCGTCTTTAGCCTCTCTTCTCGTCTACATCTTAGCAAAAAGCTTTTCCACTCTGTCTGGCAAGGAGAAACTGTGCCAGCACAGAAAACATCTCCCATCGTGTTCTAGAGGCTGCACGCAGGTCTGCCGAGTGTTTTGCAAGAAGAGAAAGAAAGTTGTCCAAAACAGCTTCCAATCGAATGTTCAAGTGAATAGAAAAGGCAGGAGAGTGGTCAGGTACGGTTTTCTCTCACTTGGCAAGCTGCGCACACAATCGCAGTGTTGTACAGCTTGTTTCATCACCTTTGCGAAGTTGCCGCTCTCTCCGGCTCCCGGAGACGAAGAAGCTGCTTCTTCGCGCAAAGACGATTCTGCCGCTCACAGTGCTCTGCGGTGTGCGCCTTCTGCCGAAAGAGGCCCGGGAGCTGTGCTTAGCTCTGCAGAGCACCGTACCTTCGTCTTTAGCCTCTCTTCTCGTCTACATCTTAGCAAAAAGCTTTTCCACTCTGTCTGGCAAGGAGAAACTGTGCCAGCACAAAAAACATCTCCCATCGTGTTCTAGAGGCTGCACGGAGGTCTGCCGAGTGTTTTGCAAGAAGAGAAAGAAAGTTGTCCAAAACAGCTTGCAATCGAATGTTCATGTGAATAGAAAAGGCAGGAGAGTGGTCAGGTACTGTTTTCTCTCAGTTGGCAAGCTGCGCACACAATCGCACTGTTGTACAGCTTGTTTCATCACCTTTGCGAAGTTGCCGCTCTCTCCGGCTCCCGGAGACGAAGAAGCTGCTTCTTCGCGCAAAGACGATTCTGCCGCTCACAGTGCTCTGCGGTGTGCGCCTTCTGCCGAAAGAGCCCCGGGAGCGGTGCTTAGCTCTGAGAAGCACCATACGTGCTTCTTTAGCCTCTCTTCTCGTCTACATCTTAGCAAAAAGCTTTTCCACTCTGTCTGGCAAGGAGAAACTGTGCCAGCACAGAAAACATCTCCCATCGTGTTCTAGAGGCTGCACGCAGGTCTGCCGAGTGTTTTGCAAGAAGAGAAAGAAAGTTGTCCAAAACAGCTTGCAATCGAATGTTCATGTGAATAGAAAAGGCAGGAGAGTGGTCAGGTACTGTTTTCTCTCAGTTGGCATGCTGCGCACACAATCGCAGTGTTGTACAGCTTGTTTCATCACCTTTGCGAAGTTGCCGCTCTCTCCGGCTCCCGGAGACGAAGAAGCTGCTTCTTCGCGCAAAGACGATTCTGCCGCTCACAGTGCTCTGCGGTGTGCGCCTTCTGCCGAAAGAGCCCCGGGAGCTGTGCTTAGCTCTGCAGAGCACCGTACCTTCGTCTTTAGCCTCTCTTCTCGTCTACATCTTAGCAAAAAGCTTTTCCACTCTGTCTGGCAAGGAGAAACTGTGCCAGCACAGAAAACATCTCCCATCGTGTTCTAGAGGCTGCACGCAGGTCTGCCGAGTGTTTTGCAAGAAGAGAAAGAAAGTTGTCCAAAACAGCTTCCAATCGAATGTTCAAGTGAATAGAAAAGGCAGGAGAGTGGTCAGGTACTGTTTTCTCTCACTTGGCAAGCTGCGCACACAATCGCAGTGTTGTACAGCTTGTTTCATCACCTTTGCGAAGTTGCCGCTCTCTCCGGCTCCCGGAGACGAAGAAGCTGCTTCTTCGCGCAAAGACGATTCTGCCGCTCACAGTGCTCTGCGGTGTGCGCCTTCTGCCGAAAGAGGCCCGGGAGCTGTGCTTAGCTCTGCAGAGCACCGTACCTTCGTCTTTAGCCTCTCTTCTCGTCTACATCTTAGCAAAAAGCTTTTCCACTCTGTCTGGCAAGGAGAAACTGTGCCAGCACAGAAAACATCTCCCATCGTGTTCTAGAGGCTGCACGGAGGTCTGCCGAGTGTTTTGCAAGAAGAGAAAGAAAGTTGTCCAAAACAGCTTGCAATCGAATGTTCATGTGAATAGAAAAGGCAGGAGAGTGGTCAGGTACTGTTTTCTCTCAGTTGGCAAGCTGCGCACACAATCGCAGTGTTGTACAGCTTGTTTCATCACCTTTGCGAAGTTGCCGCTCTCTCCGGCTCCCGGAGACGAAGAAGCTGCTTCTTCGCGCAAAGACGATTCTGCCGCTCACAGTGCTCTGCGGTGTGCGCCTTCTGCCGAAAGAGCCCCGGGATCGGTGCTTAGCTCTGAGAAGCACCATACGTGCTTCTTTAGCCTCTCTTCTCGTCTACATCTTAGCAAAAAGCTTTTCCACTCTGTCTGGCAAGGAGAAACTGTGCCAGCACAGAAAACATCTCCCATCGTGTTCTAGAGGCTGCACGCAGGTCTGCCGAGTGTTTTGCAAGAAGAGAAAGAAAGTTGTCCAAAACAGCTTGCAATCGAATGTTCATGTGAATAGAAAAGGCAGGAGAGTGGTCAGGTACTGTTTTCTCTCAGTTGGCAAGCTGCGCACACAATCGCAGTGTTGTACAGCTTGTTTCATCACCTTTGCGAAGTTGCCGCTCTCTCCGGCTCCCGGAGACGAAGAAGCTGCTTCTTCGCGCAAAGACGATTCTGCCGCTCACAGTGCTCTGCGGTGCGCGCCTTCTGCCGAAAGACGCCCGGGAGCGGTGCTTAGCTCTGCAGAGCACCGTACCTTCGTCTTTAGCCTCTCTTCTCGTCTACATCTTAGCAAAAAGCTTTTCCACTCTGTCTGGCAAGGAGAAACTGTGCCAGCACAGAAAACATCTCCCATCGTGTTCTAGAGGCTGCACGCAGGTCTGCCGAGTGTTTTGCAAGAAGAGAAAGAAAGTTGTCCAAAACAGCTTGCAATCGAATGTTCATGTGAATAGAAAAGGCAGGAGAGTGGTCAGGTACTGTTTTCTCTCAGTTGGCAAGCTGCACACACAATCGCAGTGTTGTACAGCTTGTTTCATCACCTTTGCGAAGTTGCCGCTCTCTCCGGCTCCCGGAGACGAAGAAGCTGCTTCTTCGCGCAAAGACGATTCTGCCGCTCACAGTGCTCTGCGGTGTGCGCCTTCTGCCGAAAGAGCCCCGGGAGCTGTGCTTAGCTCTGCAGAGCACCGTACCTTCGTCTTTAGCCTCTCTTCTCGTCTACATCTTAGCAAAAAGCTTTTCCACTCTGTCTGGCAAGGAGAAACTGTGCCAGCACAGAAAACATCTCCCATCGTGTTCTAGAGGCTGCACGGAGGTCTGCCGAGTGTTTTGCAAGAAGAGAAAGAAAGTTGTCCAAAACAGCTTGCAATCGAATGTTCATGTGAATAGAAAAGGCAGGAGAGTGGTCAGGTACTGTTTTCTCTCAGTTGGCAAGCTGCGCACACAATCGCAGGGTTGTACAGCTTGTTTCATCACCTTTGCGAAGTTGCCGCTCTCTCCGGCTCCCGGAGACGAAGAAGCTGCTTCTTCGCGCAAAGACGATTCTGCCGCTCACAGTGCTCTGCGGTGTGCGCCTTCTGCCGAAAGAGCCCCGGGAGCTGTGCTTAGCTCTGAAAAGCACCATGCGTGCTTCTTTAGCCTCTCTTCTCGTCTACATCTTAGCAAAAAGCTTTTCCACTCTGTCTGGCAAGGAGAAACTGTGCCAGCACAGAAAACATCTCCCATCGTGTTCTAGAGGCTGCACGGAGGTCTGCCGAGTGTTTTGCAAGAAGAGAAAGAAAGTTGTCCAAAACAGCTTGCAATCGAATGTTCATGTGAATAGAAAAGGCAGGAGAGTGGTCAGGTACTGTTTTCTCTCAGTTGGCAAGCTGCGCACACAATCGCAGTGTTGTACAGCTTGTTTCATCACCTTTGCGAAGTTGCCGCTCTCTCCGGCTCCCGGAGACGAAGAAGCTGCTTCTTCGCGCAAAGACGATTCTGCCGCTCACAGTGCTCTGCGGTGTGCGCCTTCTGCCGAAAGAGGTCCAGGAGCGGTGCTTAGCTCTGAGAAGCACCATACGTGCTTCTTTAGCCTTTCTTCTCGTCTACATCTTAGCAAAAAGCTTTTCCACTCTGTCTGGCAAGGAGAAACTGTGCCAGCACAGAAAACATCTCCCATCGTGTTCTAGAGGCTGCACGCAGGTCTGCCGAGTGTTTTGCAAGAAGAGAAAGAAAGTTGTCCAAAACAGCTTCCAATCGAATGTTCAAGTGAATAGAAAAGGCAGGAGAGTGGTCAGGTACTGTTTTCTCTCACTTGGCAAGCTGCGCACACAATCGCAGTGTTGTACAGCTTGTTTCATCACCTTTGCGAAGTTGCCGCTCTCTCCGGCTCCCGGAGACGAAGAAGCTGCTTCTTCGCGCAAAGACGATTCTGCCGCTCACAGTGCTCTGCGGTGTGCGCCTTCTGCCGAAAGAGGCCCGGGAGCTGTGCTTAGCTCTGCAGAGCACCGTACCTTCGTCTTTAGCCTCTCTTCTCGTCTACATCTTAGCAAAAAGCTTTTCCACTCTGTCTGGCAAGGAGAAACTGTGCCAGCACAAAAAACATCTCCCATCGTGTTCTAGAGGCTGCACGGAGGTCTGCCGAGTGTTTTGCAAGAAGAGAAAGAAAGTTGTCCAAAACAGCTTGCAATCGAATGTTCATGTGAATAGAAAAGGCAGGAGAGTGGTCAGGTACTGTTTTCTCTCAGTTGGCAAGCTGCGCACACAATCGCACTGTTGTACAGCTTGTTTCATCACCTTTGCGAAGTTGCCGCTCTCTCCGGCTCCCGGAGACGAAGAAGCTGCTTCTTCGCGCAAAGACGATTCTGCCGCTCACAGTGCTCTGCGGTGTGCGCCTTCTGCCGAAAGAGCCCCGGGATCGGTGCTTAGCTCTGAGAAGCACCATACGTGCTTCTTTAGCCTCTCTTCTCGTCTACATCTTAGCAAAAAGCTTTTCCACTCTGTCTGGCAAGGAGAAACTGTGCCAGCACAGAAAACATCTCCCATCGTGTTCTAGAGGCTGCACGCAGGTCTGCCGAGTGTTTTGCAAGAAGAGAAAGAAAGTTGTCCAAAACAGCTTGCAATCGAATGTTCATGTGAATAGAAAAGGCAGGAGAGTGGTCAGGTACTGTTTTCTCTCACTTGGCAAGCTGCGCACACAATCGCAGTGTTGTACAGCTTGTTTCATCACCTTTGCGAAGTTGCCGCTCTCTCCGGCTCCCGGAGACGAAGAAGCTGCTTCTTCGCGCAAAGACGATTCTGCCGCTCACAGTGCTCTGCGGTGCGCGCCTTCTGCCGAAAGAGGCCCGGGAGAGGTGCTTAGCTCTGCAGAGCACCGTACCTTCGTCTTTAGCCTCTCTTCTCGTCTACATCTTAGCAAAAAGCTTTTCCACTCTGTCTGGCAAGGAGAAACTGTGCCAGCACAGAAAACATCTCCCATCGTGTTCTAGAGGCTGCACGCAGGTCTGCCGAGTGTTTTGCAAGAAGAGAAAGAAAGTTGTCCAAAACAGCTTGCAATCGAATGTTCATGTGAATAGAAAAGGCAGGAGAGTGGTCAGGTACTGTTTTCTCTCAGTTGGCAAGCGGCGCACACAATCGCAGTGTTGTTCAGCTTGTTTCATCACCTTTGCGAAGTTGCCGCTCTCTCCGGCTCCCGGAGACGAAGAAGCTGCTTCTTCGCGCAAAGACGATTCTGCCGCTCACAGTGCTCTGCGGTGTGCGCCTTCTGCCGAAAGAGCCCCGGGAGCTGTGCTTAGCTCTGAGAAGCACCATACGTGCTTCTTTAGCCTCTCTTCTCGTCTACATCTTAGCAAAAAGCTTTTCCACTCTGTCTGGCAAGGAGAAACTGTGCCAGCACAGAAAACATCTCCCATCGTGTTCTAGAGGCTGCACGGAGGTCTGCCGAGTGTTTTGCAAGAAGAGAAAGAAAGTTGTCCAAAACAGCTTGCAATCGAATGTTCATGTGAATAGAAAAGGCAGGAGAGTGGTCAGGTACTGTTTTCTCTCAGTTGGCAAGCGGCGCACACAATCGCAGTGTTGTTCAGCTTGTTTCATCACCTTTGCCAAGTTGCCGCTCTCTCCGGCTCCCGGAGACGAAGAAGCTGCTTCTTCGCGCAAAGACGATTCTGCCGCTCACAGTGCTCTGCGGTGCGCGCCTTCTGCCGAAAGAGGCCCGGGAGAGGTGCTTAGCTCTGCAGAGCACCGTACCTTCGTCTTTAGCCTCTCTTCTCGTCTACATCTTAGCAAAAAGCTTTTCCACTCTGTCTGGCAAGGAGAAACTGTGCCAGCACAGAAAACATCTCCCATCGTGTTCTAGAGGCTGCACGCAGGTCTGCCGAGTGTTTTGCAAGAAGAGAAAGAAAGTTGTCCAAAACAGCTTGCAATCGAATGTTCATGTGAATAGAAAAGGCAGGAGAGTGGTCAGGTACTGTTTTCTCTCAGTTGGCAAGCGGCGCACACAATCGCAGTGTTGTTCAGCTTGTTTCATCACCTTTGCGAAGTTGCCGCTCTCTCCGGCTCCCGGAGACGAAGAAGCTGCTTCTTCGCGCAAAGACGATTCTGCCGCTCACAGTGCTCTGCGGTGTGCGCCTTCTGCCGAAAGAGCCCCGGGAGCTGTGCTTAGCTCTGAGAAGCACCATACGTGCTTCTTTAGCCTCTCTTCTCGTCTACATCTTAGCAAAAAGCTTTTCCACTCTGTCTGGCAAGGAGAAACTGTGCCAGCACAGAAAACATCTCCCATCGTGTTCTAGAGGCTGCACGCAGGTCTGCCGAGTGTTTTGCAAGAAGAGAAAGAAAGTTGTCCAAAACAGCTTGCAATCGAATGTTCATGTGAATAGAAAAGGCAGGAGAGTGGTCAGGTACTGTTTTCTCTCAGTTGGCAAGCGGCGCACACAATCGCAGTGTTGTTCAGCTTGTTTCATCACCTTTGCGAAGTTGCCGCTCTCTCCGGCTCCCGGAGACGAAGAAGCTGCTTCTTCGCGCAAAGACGATTCTGCCGCTCACAGTGCTCTGCGGTGTGCGCCTTCTGCCGAAAGAGGTCCGGGAGCGGTGCTTAGCTCTGAGAAGCACCATACGTGCTTCTTTAGCCTTTCTTCTCGTCTACATCTTAGCAAAAAGCTTTTCCACTCTGTCTGGCAAGGAGAAACTGTGCCAGCACAGAAAACATCTCCCATCGTGTTCTAGAGGCTGCACGGAGGTCTGCCGAGTGTTTTGCAAGAAGAGAAAGAAAGTTGTCCAAAACAGCTTGCAATCGAATGTTCATGTGAATAGAAAAGGCAGGAGAGTGGTCAGGTACTGTTTTCTCTCAGTTGGCAAGCTGCGCACACAATCGCAGTGTTGTACAGCTTGTTTCATCACCTTTGCGAAGTTGCCGCTCTCTCCGGCTCCCGGAGACGAAGAAGCTGCTTCTTCGCGCAAAGACGATTCTGCCGCTCACAGTGCTCTGCGGTGTGCGCCTTCTGCCGAAAGAGGTCCGGGAGCGGTGCTTAGCTCTGAGAAGCACCATACGTGCTTCTTTAGCCTTTCTTCTCGTCTACATCTTAGCAAAAAGCTTTTCCACTCTGTCTGGCAAGGAGAAACTGTGCCAGCACAGAAAACATCTCCCATCGTGTTCTAGAGGCTGCACGCAGGTCTGCCGAGTGTTTTGCAAGAAGAGAAAGAAAGTTGTCCAAAACAGCTTCCAATCGAATGTTCAAGTGAATAGAAAAGGCAGGAGAGTGGTCAGGTACTGTTTTCTCTCACTTGGCAAGCTGCGCACACAATCGCAGTGTTGTACAGCTTGTTTCATCACCTTTGCGAAGTTGCCGCTCTCTCCGGCTCCCGGAGACGAAGAAGCTGCTTCTTCGCGCAAAGACGATTCTGCCGCTCACAGTGCTCTGCGGTGTGCGCCTTCTGCCGAAAGAGGCCCGGGAGCTGTGCTTAGCTCTGCAGAGCACCGTACCTTCGTCTTTAGCCTCTCTTCTCGTCTACATCTTAGCAAAAAGCTTTTCCACTCTGTCTGGCAAGGAGAAACTGTGCCAGCACAAAAAACATCTCCCATCGTGTTCTAGAGGCTGCACGGAGGTCTGCCGAGTGTTTTGCAAGAAGAGAAAGAAAGTTGTCCAAAACAGCTTGCAATCGAATGTTCATGTGAATAGAAAAGGCAGGAGAGTGGTCAGGTACTGTTTTCTCTCAGTTGGCAAGCTGCGCACACAATCGCACTGTTGTACAGCTTGTTTCATCACCTTTGCGAAGTTGCCGCTCTCTCCGGCTCCCGGAGACGAAGAAGCTGCTTCTTCGCGCAAAGACGATTCTGCCGCTCACAGTGCTCTGCGGTGTGCGCCTTCTGCCGAAAGAGCCCCGGGATCGGTGCTTAGCTCTGAGAAGCACCATACGTGCTTCTTTAGCCTCTCTTCTCGTCTACATCTTAGCAAAAAGCTTTTCCACTCTGTCTGGCAAGGAGAAACTGTGCCAGCACAGAAAACATCTCCCATCGTGTTCTAGAGGCTGCACGCAGGTCTGCCGAGTGTTTTGCAAGAAGAGAAAGAAAGTTGTCCAAAACAGCTTGCAATCGAATGTTCATGTGAATAGAAAAGGCAGGAGAGTGGTCAGGTACTGTTTTCTCTCACTTGGCAAGCTGCGCACACAATCGCAGTGTTGTACAGCTTGTTTCATCACCTTTGCGAAGTTGCCGCTCTCTCCGGCTCCCGGAGACGAAGAAGCTGCTTCTTCGCGCAAAGACGATTCTGCCGCTCACAGTGCTCTGCGGTGCGCGCCTTCTGCCGAAAGAGGCCCGGGAGAGGTGCTTAGCTCTGCAGAGCACCGTACCTTCGTCTTTAGCCTCTCTTCTCGTCTACATCTTAGCAAAAAGCTTTTCCACTCTGTCTGGCAAGGAGAAACTGTGCCAGCACAGAAAACATCTCCCATCGTGTTCTAGAGGCTGCACGCAGGTCTGCCGAGTGTTTTGCAAGAAGAGAAAGAAAGTTGTCCAAAACAGCTTGCAATCGAATGTTCATGTGAATAGAAAAGGCAGGAGAGTGGTCAGGTACTGTTTTCTCTCAGTTGGCAAGCGGCGCACACAATCGCAGTGTTGTTCAGCTTGTTTCATCACCTTTGCGAAGTTGCCGCTCTCTCCGGCTCCCGGAGACGAAGAAGCTGCTTCTTCGCGCAAAGACGATTCTGCCGCTCACAGTGCTCTGCGGTGTGCGCCTTCTGCCGAAAGAGCCCCGGGAGCTGTGCTTAGCTCTGAGAAGCACCATACGTGCTTCTTTAGCCTCTCTTCTCGTCTACATCTTAGCAAAAAGCTTTTCCACTCTGTCTGGCAAGGAGAAACTGTGCCAGCACAGAAAACATCTCCCATCGTGTTCTAGAGGCTGCACGCAGGTCTGCCGAGTGTTTTGCAAGAAGAGAAAGAAAGTTGTCCAAAACAGCTTGCAATCGAATGTTCATGTGAATAGAAAAGGCAGGAGAGTGGTCAGGTACTGTTTTCTCTCTGTTGGCAAGCGGCGCACACAATCGCAGTGTTGTTCAGCTTGTTTCATCACCTTTGCCAAGTTGCCGCTCTCTCCGGCTCCCGGAGACGAAGAAGCTGCTTCTTCGCGCAAAGACGATTCTGCCGCTCACAGTGCTCTGCGGTGTGCGCCTTCTGCCGAAAGAGCCCCGGGAGCTGTGCTTAGCTCTGCAGAGCACCGTACCTTCGTCTTTAGCCTCTCTTCTCGTCTACATCTTAGCAAAAAGCTTTTCCACTCTGTCTGGCAAGGAGAAACTGTGCCAGCACAGAAAACATCTCCCATCGTGTTCTAGAGGCTGCACGCAGGTCTGCCGAGTGTTTTGCAAGAAGAGAAAGAAAGTTGTCCAAAACAGCTTCCAATCGAATGTTCAAGTGAATAGAAAAGGCAGGAGAGTGGTCAGGTACGGTTTTCTCTCACTTGGCAAGCTGCGCACACAATCGCAGTGTTGTACAGCTTGTTTCATCACCTTTGCGAAGTTGCCGCTCTCTCCGGCTCCCGGAGACGAAGAAGCTGCTTCTTCGCGCAAAGACGATTCTGCCGCTCACAGTGCTCTGCGGTGTGCGCCTTCTGCCGAAAGAGCCCCGGGAGCTGTGCTTAGCTCTGCAGAGCACCGTACCTTCGTCTTTAGCCTCTCTTCTCGTCTACATCTTAGCAAAAAGCTTTTCCACTCTGTCTGGCAAGGAGAAACTGTGCCAGCACAGAAAACATCTCCCATCGTGTTCTAGAGGCTGCACGCAGGTCTGCCGAGTGTTTTGCAAGAAGAGAAAGAAAGTTGTCCAAAACAGCTTGCAATCGAATGTTCATGTGAATAGAAAAGGCAGGAGAGTGGTCAGGTACTGTTTTCTCTCAGTTGGCAAGCTGCGCACACAATCGCACTGTTGTACAGCTTGTTTCATCACCTTTGCGAAGTTGCCGCTCTCTCCGGCTCCCGGAGACGAAGAAGCTGCTTCTTCGCGCAAAGACGATTCTGCCGCTCACAGTGCTCTGCGGTGTGCGCCTTCTGCCGAAAGAGCCCCGGGAGCGGTGCTTAGCTCTGAGAAGCACCATACGTGCTTCTTTAGCCTCTCTTCTCGTCTACATCTTAGCAAAAAGCTTTTCCACTCTGTCTGGCAAGGAGAAACTGTGCCAGCACAGAAAACATCTCCCATCGTGTTCTAGAGGCTGCACGCAGGTCTGCCGAGTGTTTTGCAAGAAGAGAAAGAAAGTTGTCCAAAACAGCTTGCAATCAAATGTTCATGTGAATAGAAAAGGCAGGAGAGTGGTCAGGTACTGTTTTCTCTCAGTTGGCATGCTGCGCACACAATCGCAGTGTTGTACAGCTTGTTTCATCACCTTTGCGAAGTTGCCGCTCTCTCCGGCTCCCGGAGACGAAGAAGCTGCTTCTTCGCGCAAAGACGATTCTGCCGCTCACAGTGCTCTGCGGTGTGCGCCTTCTGCCGAAAGAGCCCCGGGAGCTGTGCTTAGCTCTGCAGAGCACCGTACCTTCGTCTTTAGCCTCTCTTCTCGTCTACATCTTAGCAAAAAGCTTTTCCACTCTGTCTGGCAAGGAGAAACTGTGCCAGCACAGAAAACATCTCCCATCGTGTTCTAGAGGCTGCACGCAGGTCTGCCGAGTGTTTTGCAAGAAGAGAAAGAAAGTTGTCCAAAACAGCTTCCAATCGAATGTTCAAGTGAATAGAAAAGGCAGGAGAGTGGTCAGGTACTGTTTTCTCTCAGTTGGCAAGCTGCGCACACAATCGCAGTGTTGTACAGCTTGTTTCATCACCTTTGCGAAGTTGCCGCTCTCTCCGGCTCCCGGAGACGAAGAAGCTGCTTCTTCGCGCAAAGACGATTCTGCCGCTCACAGTGCTCTGCGGTGTGCGCCTTCTGCCGAAAGAGGCCCGGGAGCTGTGCTTAGCTCTGCAGAGCACCGTACCTTCGTCTTTAGCCTCTCTTCTCGTCTACATCTTAGCAAAAAGCTTTTCCACTCTGTCTGGCAAGGAGAAACTGTGCCAGCACAAAAAACATCTCCCATCGTGTTCTAGAGGCTGCACGGAGGTCTGCCGAGTGTTTTGCAAGAAGAGAAAGAAAGTTGTCCAAAACAGCTTGCAATCGAATGTTCATGTGAATAGAAAAGGCAGGAGAGTGGTCAGGTACTGTTTTCTCTCAGTTGGCAAGCTGCGCACACAATCGCACTGTTGTACAGCTTGTTTCATCACCTTTGCGAAGTTGCCGCTCTCTCCGGCTCCCGGAGACGAAGAAGCTGCTTCTTCGCGCAAAGACGATTCTGCCGCTCACAGTGCTCTGCGGTGTGCGCCTTCTGCCGAAAGAGCCCCGGGAGCGGTGCTTAGCTCTGAGAAGCACCATACGTGCTTCTTTAGCCTCTCTTCTCGTCTACATCTTAGCAAAAAGCTTTTCCACTCTGTCTGGCAAGGAGAAACTGTGCCAGCACAGAAAACATCTCCCATCGTGTTCTAGAGGCTGCACGCAGGTCTGCCGAGTGTTTTGCAAGAAGAGAAAGAAAGTTGTCCAAAACAGCTTGCAATCGAATGTTCATGTGAATAGAAAAGGCAGGAGAGTGGTCAGGTACTGTTTTCTCTCAGTTGGCAAGCTGCGCACACAATCGCAGTGTTGTACAGCTTGTTTCATCACCTTTGCGAAGTTGCCGCTCTCTCCGGCTCCCGGAGACGAAGAAGCTGCTTCTTCGCGCAAAGACGATTCTGCCGCTCACAGTGCTCTGCGGTGCGCGCCTTCTGCCGAAAGACGCCCGGGAGCGGTGCTTAGCTCTGCAGAGCACCGTACCTTCGTCTTTAGCCTCTCTTCTCGTCTACATCTTAGCAAAAAGCTTTTCCACTCTGTCTGGCAAGGAGAAACTGTGCCAGCACAGAAAACATCTCCCATCGTGTTCTAGAGGCTGCACGGAGGTCTGCCGAGTGTTTTGCAAGAAGAGAAAGAAAGTTGTCCAAAACAGCTTGCAATCGAATGTTCATGTGAATAGAAAAGGCAGGAGAGTGGTCAGGTACTGTTTTCTCTCAGTTGGCAAGCTGCACACACAATCGCACTGTTGTACAGCTTGTTTCATCACCTTTGCGAAGTTGCCGCTCTCTCCGGCTCCCGGAGACGAAGAAGCTGCTTCTTCGCGCAAAGACGATTCTGCCGCTCACAGTGCTCTGCGGTGTGCGCCTTCTGCCGAAAGAGCCCCGGGAGCTGTGCTTAGCTCTGCAGAGCACCGTACCTTCGTCTTTAGCCTCTCTTCTCGTCTACATCTTAGCAAAAAGCTTTTCCACTCTGTCTGGCAAGGAGAAACTGTGCCAGCACAGAAAACATCTCCCATCGTGTTCTAGAGGCTGCACGGAGGTCTGCCGAGTGTTTTGCAAGAAGAGAAAGAAAGTTGTCCAAAACAGCTTGCAATCGAATGTTCATGTGAATAGAAAAGGCAGGAGAGTGGTCAGGTACTGTTTTCTCTCAGTTGGCAAGCTGCGCACACAATCGCAGGGTTGTACAGCTTGTTTCATCACCTTTGCGAAGTTGCCGCTCTCTCCGGCTCCCGGAGACGAAGAAGCTGCTTCTTCGCGCAAAGACGATTCTGCCGCTCACAGTGCTCTGCGGTGTGCGCCTTCTGCCGAAAGAGCCCCGGGAGCTGTGCTTAGCTCTGAAAAGCACCATGCGTGCTTCTTTAGCCTCTCTTCTCGTCTACATCTTAGCAAAAAGCTTTTCCACTCTGTCTGGCAAGGAGAAACTGTGCCAGCACAGAAAACATCTCCCATCGTGTTCTAGAGGCTGCACGGAGGTCTGCCGAGTGTTTTGCAAGAAGAGAAAGAAAGTTGTCCAAAACAGCTTGCAATCGAATGTTCATGTGAATAGAAAAGGCAGGAGAGTGGTCAGGTACTGTTTTCTCTCAGTTGGCAAGCTGCGCACACAATCGCAGTGTTGTACAGCTTGTTTCATCACTTTGCGAAGTTGCCGCTCTCTCCGGCTCCTGGAGACGAAGAAGCTGCTTCTTCGCGCAAAGACGATTTTGCCGCTCACAGTGCTCTGCGGTGTGCGCCTTCTGCCGAAAGAGGCCCGGGAGCGGTGCTTAGCTCTGCAGAGCACCGTACCTTCGTCTTTAGCCTCTCTTCTCGTCTACATCTTAGCAAAAAGCTTTTCCACTCTGTCTGGCAAGGAGAAACTGTGCCAGCACAAAAAACATCTCCCATCGTGTTCTAGAGGCTGCACGCAGGTCTGCCGAGTGTTTTGCAAGAAGAGAAAGAACGTTGTCCAAAACAGCTTCCAATCGAATGTTCAAGTGAATAGAAAAGGCAGGAGAGTGGTCAGGTACGGTTTTCTCTCAGTTGGCAAGCTGCGCACACAATCGCAGTGTTGTACAGCTTGTTTCATCACCTTTGCGAAGTTGCCGCTCTCTCCGGCTTCCGGAGACGAAGAAGCTGCTTCTTCGTGCAAAGACGATTCTGCCGCTTACAGTGTTCTGCTGTGTGCGCCTTCTGCCGAAAAAGGCCCGGGAGCGGTGCTTAGCACTGCAGAGCACCGTACCTTCGTCTTTAGCCTCTCTTCTCGTCTACATCTTAGCAAAAAGCTTTTCCACTCTGTCTGGCAAGGAGAAACTGTGCCAGCACAAAAAACATCTCCCATCGTGTTCTAGAGGCTGCACGGAGGTCTGCCGAGTGTTTTGCAAGAAGAGAAAGAAAGTTGTCCAAAACAGCTTGCAATCGAATGTTCATGTGAATAGAAAAGGCAGGAGAGTGGTCAGGTACTGTTTTCTCTCAGTTGGCAAGCTGCGCACACAATCGCAGTGTTGTACAGCTTGTTTCATCACCTTTGCGAAGTTGCCGCTCTCTCCGGCTCCCGGAGACGAAGAAGCTGCTTCTTCGCGCAAAGATGATTCTGCCGCTCACAGTGCTCTGCGGTGTGCGGCTTCTGCCGAATGAGGTCCGGGAGCGGTGCTTAGCTCTGCAGAGCACCGTACCTTCGTCTTTAGCCTCTCTTCTCGTCTACATCTTAGCAAAAAGCTTTTCCACTCTGTCTGGCAAGGAGAAACTGTGCCAGCACAGAAAACATCTCCCATCGTGTTCTAGAGGCTGCACAGAGGTCTGCCGAGTGTTTTGCAAGAAGAGAAAGAAAGTTGTCCAAAACAGCTTGCAATCGAATGTTCATGTGAATAGAAAAGGCAGGAGAGTGGTCAGGTACTGTTTTCTCTCAGTTGGCAAGCTGCGCACACAATCGCACTGTTGTACAGCTTGTTTCATCACCTTTGCGAAGTTGCCGCTCTCTCCGGCTCCCGGAGACGAAGAAGCTGCTTCTTCGCGCAAAGACGATTCTGCCGCTCACAGTGCTCTGCGGTGTGCGCCTTCTGCCGAAAGAGCCCCGGGATCGGTGCTTAGCTCTGAGAAGCACCATACGTGCTTCTTTAGCCTCTCTTCTCGTCTACATCTTAGCAAAAACCTTTTCCACTCTGTCTGGCAAGGAGAAACTGTGCCAGCACAGAAAACATCTCCCATCGTGTTCTAGAGGCTGCACGCAGGTCTGCCGAGTGTTTTGCAAGAAGAGAAAGAAAGTTGTCCAAAACAGCTTGCAATCGAATGTTCATGTGAATAGAAAAGGCAGGAGAGTGGTCAGGTACTGTTTTCTCTCACTTGGCAAGCTGCGCACACAATCGCAGTGTTGTACAGCTTGTTTCATCACCTTTGCGAAGTTGCCGCTCTCTCCGGCTCCCGGAGACGAAGAAGCTGCTTCTTCGCGCAAAGACGATTCTGCCGCTCACAGTGCTCTGCGGTGCGCGCCTTCTGCCGAAAGAGGCCCGGGAGAGGTGCTTAGCTCTGCAGAGCACCGTACCTTCGTCTTTAGCCTCTCTTCTCGTCTACATCTTAGCAAAAAGCTTTTCCACTCTGTCTGGCAAGGAGAAACTGTGCCAGCACAGAAAACATCTCCCATCGTGTTCTAGAGGCTGCACGCAGGTCTGCCGAGTGTTTTGCAAGAAGAGAAAGAAAGTTGTCCAAAACAGCTTGCAATCGAATGTTCATGTGAATAGAAAAGGCAGGAGAGTGGTCAGGTACTGTTTTCTCTCAGTTGGCAAGCGGCGCACACAATCGCAGTGTTGTTCAGCTTGTTTCATCACCTTTGCGAAGTTGCCGCTCTCTCCGGCTCCCGGAGACGAAGAAGCTGCTTCTTCGCGCAAAGACGATTCTGCCGCTCACAGTGCTCTGCGGTGTGCGCCTTCTGCCGAAAGAGCCCCGGGAGCTGTGCTTAGCTCTGAGAAGCACCATACGTGCTTCTTTAGCCTCTCTTCTCGTCTACATCTTAGCAAAAAGCTTTTCCACTCTGTCTGGCAAGGAGAAACTGTGCCAGCACAGAAAACATCTCCCATCGTGTTCTAGAGGCTGCACGCAGGTCTGCCGAGTGTTTTGCAAGAAGAGAAAGAAAGTTGTCCAAAACAGCTTGCAATCGAATGTTCATGTGAATAGAAAAGGCAGGAGAGTGGTCAGGTACTGTTTTCTCTCAGTTGGCAAGCGGCGCACACAATCGCAGTGTTGTTCAGCTTGTTTCATCACCTTTGCGAAGTTGCCGCTCTCTCCGGCTCCCGGAGACGAAGAAGCTGCTTCTTCGCGCAAAGACGATTCTGCCGCTCACAGTGCTCTGCGGTGTGCGCCTTCTGCCGAAAGAGGTCCGGGAGCGGTGCTTAGCTCTGAGAAGCACCATACGTGCTTCTTTAGCCTTTCTTCTCGTCTACATCTTAGCAAAAAGCTTTTCCACTCTGTCTGGCAAGGAGAAACTGTGCCAGCACAGAAAACATCTCCCATCGTGTTCTAGAGGCTGCACGGAGGTCTGCCGAGTGTTTTGCAAGAAGAGAAAGAAAGTTGTCCAAAACAGCTTGCAATCGAATGTTCATGTGAATAGAAAAGGCAGGAGAGTGGTCAGGTACTGTTTTCTCTCAGTTGGCAAGCTGCGCACACAATCGCACTGTTGTACAGCTTGTTTCATCACCTTTGCGAAGTTGCCGCTCTCTCCGGCTCCCGGAGACGAAGAAGCTGCTTCTTCGCGCAAAGACGATTCTGCCGCTCACAGTGCTCTGCGGTGTGCGCCTTCTGCCGAAAGAGGTCCGGGAGCGGTGCTTAGCTCTGAGAAGCACCATACGTGCTTCTTTAGCCTTTCTTCTCGTCTACATCTTAGCAAAAAGCTTTTCCACTCTGTCTGGCAAGGAGAAACTGTGCCAGCACAGAAAACATCTCCCATCGTGTTCTAGAGGCTGCACGGAGGTCTGCCGAGTGTTTTGCAAGAAGAGAAAGAAAGTTGTCCAAAACAGCTTGCAATCGAATGTTCATGTGAATAGAAAAGGCAGGAGAGTGGTCAGGTACTGTTTTCTCTCAGTTGGCAAGCTGCGCACACAATCGCACTGTTGTACAGCTTGTTTCATCACCTTTGCGAAGTTGCCGCTCTCTCCGGCTCCCGGAGACGAAGAAGCTGCTTCTTCGCGCAAAGACGATTCTGCCGCTCACAGTGCTCTGCGGTGTGCGCCTTCTGCCGAAAGACGCCCGGGAGCGGTGCTTAGCTCTGCAGAGCACCGTACCTTCGTCTTTAGCCTCTCTTCTCGTCTACATCTTAGCAAAAAGCTTTTCCACTCTGTCTGGCAAGGAGAAACTGTGCCAGCACAGAAAACATCTCCCATCGTGTTCTAGAGGCTGCACGGAGGTCTGCCGAGTGTTTTGCAAGAAGAGAAAGAAAGTTGTCCAAAACAGCTTGCAATCGAATGTTCATGTGAATAGAAAAGGCAGGAGAGTGGTCAGGTACTGTTTTCTCTCAGTTGGCAAGCTGCGCACACAATCGCAGTGTTGTACAGCTTGTTTCATCACCTTTGCCAAGTTGCCGCTCTCTCCGGCTCCCGGAGACGAAGAAGCTGCTTCTTCGCGCAAAGACGATTCTGCCGCTCACAGTGCTCTGCGGTGTGCGCCTTCTGCCGAAAGAGGTCCGGGAGCGGTGCTTAGCTCTGAGAAGCACCATACGTGCTTCTTTAGCCTTTCTTCTCGTCTACATCTTAGCAAAAAGCTTTTCCACTCTGTCTGGCAAGGAGAAACTGTGCCAGCACAGAAAACATCTCCCATCGTGTTCTAGAGGCTGCACGGAGGTCTGCCGAGTGTTTTGCAAGAAGAGAAAGAAAGTTGTCCAAAACAGCTTCCAATCGAATGTTCATGTGAATAGAAAAGGCAGGAGAGTGGTCAGGTACTGTTTTCTCTCAGTTGGCAAGCTGCGCACACAATCGCACTGTTGTACAGCTTGTTTCATCACCTTTGCGAAGTTGCCGCTCTCTCCGGCTCCCGGAGACGAAGAAGCTGCTTCTTCGCGCAAAGACGATTCTGCCGCTCACAGTGCTCTGCGGTGTGCGCCTTCTGCCGAAAGACGCCCGGGAGCGGTGCTTAGCTCTGCAGAGCACCGTACCTTCGTCTTTAGCCTCTCTTCTCGTCTACATCTTAGCAAAAAGCTTTTCCACTCTGTCTGGCAAGGAGAAACTGTGCCAGCACAGAAAACATCTCCCATCGTGTTCTAGAGTCTGCACGGAGGTCTGCCGAGTGTTTTGCAAGAAGAGAAAGAAAGTTGTCCAAAACAGCTTGCAATCGAATGTTCATGTGAATAGAAAAGGCAGGAGAGTGGTCAGGTACTGTTTTCTCTCAGTTGGCACGCTGCGCACACAATCGCAGTGTTGTACAGCTTGTTTCATCACCTTTGCGAAGTTGCCGCTCTCTCCGGCTCCCGGAGACGAAGAAGCTGCTTCTTCGCGCAAAGACGATTCTGCCGCTCACAGTGCTCTGCGGTGTGCGCCTTCTGCCGAAAGAGCCCCGGGAGCGGTGCTTAGCTCTGCAGAGCACCGTACCTTCGTCTTTAGCCTCTCTTCTCGTCTACATCTTAGCAAAAAGCTTTTCCACTCTGTCTGGCAAGGAGAAACTGTGCCAGCACAGAAAACATCTCCCATCGTGTTCTAGAGGCTGCACGCAGGTCTGCCGAGTGTTTTGCAAGAAGAGAAAGAAAGTTGTCCAAAACAGCTTCCAATCGAATGTTCAAGTGAATAGAAAAGGCAGGAGAGTGGTCAGGTACTGTTTTCTCTCACTTGGCAAGCTGCGCACACAATCGCAGTGTTGTACAGCTTGTTTCATCACCTTTGCGAAGTTGCCGCTCTCTCCGGCTCCCGGAGACGAAGAAGCTGCTTCTTCGCGCAAAGACGATTCTGCCGCTCACAGTGCTCTGCGGTGTGCGCCTTCTGCCGAAAGAGGCCCGGGAGCTGTGCTTAGCTCTGCAGAGCACCGTACCTTCGTCTTTAGCCTCTCTTCTCGTCTACATCTTAGCAAAAAGCTTTTCCACTCTGTCTGGCAAGGAGAAACTGTGCCAGCACAAAAAACATCTCCCATCGTGTTCTAGAGGCTGCACGGAGGTCTGCCGAGTGTTTTGCAAGAAGAGAAAGAAAGTTGTCCAAAACAGCTTGCAATCGAATGTTCATGTGAATAGAAAAGGCAGGAGAGTGGTCAGGTACTGTTTTCTCTCAGTTGGCAAGCTGCGCACACAATCGCAGTGTTGTACAGCTTGTTTCATCACCTTTGCGAAGTTGCCGCTCTCTCCGGCTCCCGGAGACGAAGAAGCTGCTTCTTCGCGCAAAGATGATTCTGCCGCTCACAGTGCTCTGCGGTGTGCGGCTTCTGCCGAATGAGGTCCGGGAGCGGTGCTTAGCTCTGCAGAGCACCGTACCTTCGTCTTTAGCCTCTCTTCTCGTCTACATCTTAGCAAAAAGCTTTTCCACTCTGTCTGGCAAGGAGAAACTGTGCCAGCACAGAAAACATCTCCCATCGTGTTCTAGAGGCTGCACGGAGGTCTGCCGAGTGTTTTGCAAGAAGAGAAAGAAAGTTGTCCAAAAGAGCTTGCAATCGAATGTTCATGTGAATAGAAAACGCAGGAGAGTGGTCAGGTACTGTTTTCTCTCAGTTGGCAAGCTGCGCACACAATCGCAGTGTTGTACAGCTTGTTTCATCACCTTTGCGAAGTTGCCGCTCTCTCCGGCTCCCGGAGACGAAGAAGGTGCTTCTTCGCGCAAAGACGATTCTGCCGCTCACAGTGCTCTGCGGTGTGCGCCTTCTGCCGAAAGAGCCCCGGGATCGGTGCTTAGCTCTGAGAAGCACCATACGTGCTTCTTTAGCCTCTCTTCTCGTCTACATCTTAGCAAAAAGCTTTTCCACTCTGTCTGGCAAGGAGAAACTGTGCCAGCACAGAAAACATCTCCCATCGTGTTCTAGAGGCTGCACGCAGGTCTGCCGAGTGTTTTGCAAGAAGAGAAAGAAAGTTGTCCAAAACAGCTTGCAATCGAATGTTCATGTGAATAGAAAAGGCAGGAGAGTGGTCAGGTACTGTTTTCTCTCACTTGGCAAGCTGCGCACACAATCGCAGTGTTGTACAGCTTGTTTCATCACCTTTGCGAAGTTGCCGCTCTCTCCGGCTCCCGGAGACGAAGAAGCTGCTTCTTCGCGCAAAGACGATTCTGCCGCTCACAGTGCTCTGCGGTGCGCGCCTTCTGCCGAAAGAGGCCCGGGAGAGGTGCTTAGCTCTGCAGAGCACCGTACCTTCGTCTTTAGCCTCTCTTCTCGTCTACATCTTAGCAAAAAGCTTTTCCACTCTGTCTGGCAAGGAGAAACTGTGCCAGCACAGAAAACATCTCCCATCGTGTTCTAGAGGCTGCACGCAGGTCTGCCGAGTGTTTTGCAAGAAGAGAAAGAAAGTTGTCCAAAACAGCTTGCAATCGAATGTTCATGTGAATAGAAAAGGCAGGAGAGTGGTCAGGTACTGTTTTCTCTCAGTTGGCAAGCGGCGCACACAATCGCAGTGTTGTTCAGCTTGTTTCATCACCTTTGCGAAGTTGCCGCTCTCTCCGGCTCCCGGAGACGAAGAAGCTGCTTCTTCGCGCAAAGACGATTCTGCCGCTCACAGTGCTCTGCGGTGTGCGCCTTCTGCCGAAAGAGCCCCGGGAGCTGTGCTTAGCTCTGAGAAGCACCATACGTGCTTCTTTAGCCTCTCTTCTCGTCTACATCTTAGCAAAAAGCTTTTCCACTCTGTCTGGCAAGGAGAAACTGTGCCAGCACAGAAAACATCTCCCATCGTGTTCTAGAGGCTGCACGCAGGTCTGCCGAGTGTTTTGCAAGAAGAGAAAGAAAGTTGTCCAAAACAGCTTGCAATCGAATGTTCATGTGAATAGAAAAGGCAGGAGAGTGGTCAGGTACTGTTTTCTCTCAGTTGGCAAGCGGCGCACACAATCGCAGTGTTGTTCAGCTTGTTTCATCACCTTTGCGAAGTTGCCGCTCTCTCCGGCTCCCGGAGACGAAGAAGCTGCTTCTTCGCGCAAAGACGATTCTGCCGCTCACAGTGCTCTGCGGTGTGCGCCTTCTGCCGAAAGAGGTCCGGGAGCGGTGCTTAGCTCTGAGAAGCACCATACGTGCTTCTTTAGCCTTTCTTCTCGTCTACATCTTAGCAAAAAGCTTTTCCACTCTGTCTGGCAAGGAGAAACTGTGCCAGCACAGAAAACATCTCCCATCGTGTTCTAGAGGCTGCACGGAGGTCTGCCGAGTGTTTTGCAAGAAGAGAAAGAAAGTTGTCCAAAACAGCTTGCAATCGAATGTTCATGTGAATAGAAAAGGCAGGAGAGTGGTCAGGTACTGTTTTCTCTCAGTTGGCAAGCTGCGCACACAATCGCACTGTTGTACAGCTTGTTTCATCACCTTTGCGAAGTTGCCGCTCTCTCCGGCTCCCGGAGACGAAGAAGCTGCTTCTTCGCGCAAAGACGATTCTGCCGCTCACAGTGCTCTGCGGTGTGCGCCTTCTGCCGAAAGAGGTCCGGGAGCGGTGCTTAGCTCTGAGAAGCACCATACGTGCTTCTTTAGCCTTTCTTCTCGTCTACATCTTAGCAAAAAGCTTTTCCACTCTGTCTGGCAAGGAGAAACTGTGCCAGCACAGAAAACATCTCCCATCGTGTTCTAGAGGCTGCACGGAGGTCTGCCGAGTGTTTTGCAAGAAGAGAAAGAAAGTTGTCCAAAACAGCTTGCAATCGAATGTTCATGTGAATAGAAAAGGCAGGAGAGTGGTCAGGTACTGTTTTCTCTCAGTTGGCAAGCTGCGCACACAATCGCACTGTTGTACAGCTTGTTTCATCACCTTTGCGAAGTTGCCGCTCTCTCCGGCTCCCGGAGACGAAGAAGCTGCTTCTTCGCGCAAAGACGATTCTGCCGCTCACAGTGCTCTGCGGTGTGCGCCTTCTGCCGAAAGACGCCCGGGAGCGGTGCTTAGCTCTGCAGAGCACCGTACCTTCGTCTTTAGCCTCTCTTCTCGTCTACATCTTAGCAAAAAGCTTTTCCACTCTGTCTGGCAAGGAGAAACTGTGCCAGCACAGAAAACATCTCCCATCGTGTTCTAGAGGCTGCACGGAGGTCTGCCGAGTGTTTTGCAAGAAGAGAAAGAAAGTTGTCCAAAACAGCTTGCAATCGAATGTTCATGTGAATAGAAAAGGCAGGAGAGTGGTCAGGTACTGTTTTCTCTCAGTTGGCAAGCTGCGCACACAATCGCAGTGTTGTACAGCTTGTTTCATCACCTTTGCGAAGTTGCCGCTCTCTCCGGCTCCCGGAGACGAAGAAGCTGCTTCTTCGCGCAAAGACGATTCTGCCGCTCACAGTGCTCTGCGGTGTGCGCCTTCTGCCGAAAGAGGTCCGGGAGCGGTGCTTAGCTCTGAGAAGCACCATACGTGCTTCTTTAGCCTTTCTTCTCGTCTACATCTTAGCAAAAAGCTTTTCCACTCTGTCTGGCAAGGAGAAACTGTGCCAGCACAGAAAACATCTCCCATCGTGTTCTAGAGGCTGCACGGAGGTCTGCCGAGTGTTTTGCAAGAAGAGAAAGAAAGTTGTCCAAAACAGCTTGCAATCGAATGTTCATGTGAATAGAAAAGGCAGGAGAGTGGTCAGGTACTGTTTTCTCTCAGTTGGCAAGCTGCGCACACAATCGCACTGTTGTACAGCTTGTTTCATCACCTTTGCGAAGTTGCCGCTCTCTCCGGCTCCCGGAGACGAAGAAGCTGCTTCTTCGCGCAAAGACGATTCTGCCGCTCACAGTGCTCTGCGGTGTGCGCCTTCTGCCGAAAGACGCCCGGGAGCGGTGCTTAGCTCTGCAGAGCACCGTACCTTCGTCTTTAGCCTCTCTTCTCGTCTACATCTTAGCAAAAAGCTTTTCCACTCTGTCTGGCAAGGAGAAACTGTGCCAGCACAGAAAACATCTCCCATCGTGTTCTAGAGTCTGCACGGAGGTCTGCCGAGTGTTTTGCAAGAAGAGAAAGAAAGTTGTCCAAAACAGCTTGCAATCGAATGTTCATGTGAATAGAAAAGGCAGGAGAGTGGTCAGGTACTGTTTTCTCTCAGTTGGCACGCTGCGCACACAATCGCAGTGTTGTACAGCTTGTTTCATCACCTTTGCGAAGTTGCCGCTCTCTCCGGCTCCCGGAGACGAAGAAGCTGCTTCTTCGCGCAAAGACGATTCTGCCGCTCACAGTGCTCTGCGGTGTGCGCCTTCTGCCGAAAGAGGTCCGGGAGCGGTGCTTAGCTCTGAAAAGCACCATACGTGCTTCTTTAGCCTCTCTTCTCGTCTACATCTTAGCAAAAAGCTTTTCCACTCTGTCTGGCAAGGAGAAACTGTGCCAGCACAGAAAATATCTCCCATCGTGTTCTAGAGGCTGCACGGAGGTCTGCCGAGTGTTTTGCAAGAAGAGAAAGAAAGTTGTCCAAAACAGCTTGCAATCGAATGTTCATGTGAATAGAAAAGGCAGGAGAGTGGTCAGGTACTGTTTTCTCTCAGTTGGCAAGCTGCGCACACAATCGCAGTGTTGTACAGCTTGTTTCATCACCTTTGCGAAGTTGCCGCTCTCTCCGGCTCCCGGAGACGAAGAAGCTGCTTCTTCGCGCAAAGATGATTCTGCCGCTCACAGTGCTCTGCGGTGTGCGGCTTCTGCCGAATGAGGTCCGGGAGCGGTGCTTAGCTCTGCAGAGCACCGTACCTTCGTCTTTAGCCTCTCTTCTCGTCTACATCTTAGCAAAAAGCTTTTCCACTCTGTCTGGCAAGGAGAAACTGTGCCAGCACAGAAAACATCTCCCATCGTGTTCTAGAGGCTGCACGGAGGTCTGCCGAGTGTTTTGCAAGAAGAGAAAGAAAGTTGTCCAAAAGAGCTTGCAATCGAATGTTCATGTGAATAGAAAACGCAGGAGAGTGGTCAGGTACTGTTTTCTCTCAGTTGGCAAGCTGCGCACACAATCGCAGTGTTGTACAGCTTGTTTCATCACCTTTGCGAAGTTGCCGCTCTCTCCGGCTCCCGGAGACGAAGAAGGTGCTTCTTCGCGCAAAGACGATTCTGCCGCTCACAGTGCTCTGCGGTGTGCGCCTTCTGCCGAAAGAGCCCCGGGATCGGTGCTTAGCTCTGAGAAGCACCATACGTGCTTCTTTAGCCTCTCTTCTCGTCTACATCTTAGCAAAAAGCTTTTCCACTCTGTCTGGCAAGGAGAAACTGTGCCAGCACAGAAAACATCTCCCATCGTGTTCTAGAGGCTGCACGCAGGTCTGCCGAGTGTTTTGCAAGAAGAGAAAGAAAGTTGTCCAAAACAGCTTGCAATCGAATGTTCATGTGAATAGAAAAGGCAGGAGAGTGGTCAGGTACTGTTTTCTCTCACTTGGCAAGCTGCGCACACAATCGCAGTGTTGTACAGCTTGTTTCATCACCTTTGCGAAGTTGCCGCTCTCTCCGGCTCCCGGAGACGAAGAAGCTGCTTCTTCGCGCAAAGACGATTCTGCCGCTCACAGTGCTCTGCGGTGCGCGCCTTCTGCCGAAAGAGGCCCGGGAGAGGTGCTTAGCTCTGCAGAGCACCGTACCTTCGTCTTTAGCCTCTCTTCTCGTCTACATCTTAGCAAAAAGCTTTTCCACTCTGTCTGGCAAGGAGAAACTGTGCCAGCACAGAAAACATCTCCCATCGTGTTCTAGAGGCTGCACGCAGGTCTGCCGAGTGTTTTGCAAGAAGAGAAAGAAAGTTGTCCAAAACAGCTTGCAATCGAATGTTCATGTGAATAGAAAAGGCAGGAGAGTGGTCAGGTACTGTTTTCTCTCAGTTGGCAAGCGGCGCACACAATCGCAGTGTTGTTCAGCTTGTTTCATCACCTTTGCGAAGTTGCCGCTCTCTCCGGCTCCCGGAGACGAAGAAGCTGCTTCTTCGCGCAAAGACGATTCTGCCGCTCACAGTGCTCTGCGGTGTGCGCCTTCTGCCGAAAGAGCCCCGGGAGCTGTGCTTAGCTCTGAGAAGCACCATACGTGCTTCTTTAGCCTCTCTTCTCGTCTACATCTTAGCAAAAAGCTTTTCCACTCTGTCTGGCAAGGAGAAACTGTGCCAGCACAGAAAACATCTCCCATCGTGTTCTAGAGGCTGCACGCAGGTCTGCCGAGTGTTTTGCAAGAAGAGAAAGAAAGTTGTCCAAAACAGCTTGCAATCGAATGTTCATGTGAATAGAAAAGGCAGGAGAGTGGTCAGGTACTGTTTTCTCTCAGTTGGCAAGCGGCGCACACAATCGCAGTGTTGTTCAGCTTGTTTCATCACCTTTGCGAAGTTGCCGCTCTCTCCGGCTCCCGGAGACGAAGAAGCTGCTTCTTCGCGCAAAGACGATTCTGCCGCTCACAGTGCTCTGCGGTGTGCGCCTTCTGCCGAAAGAGGTCCGGGAGCGGTGCTTAGCTCTGAGAAGCACCATACGTGCTTCTTTAGCCTTTCTTCTCGTCTACATCTTAGCAAAAAGCTTTTCCACTCTGTCTGGCAAGGAGAAACTGTGCCAGCACAGAAAACATCTCCCATCGTGTTCTAGAGGCTGCACGGAGGTCTGCCGAGTGTTTTGCAAGAAGAGAAAGAAAGTTGTCCAAAACAGCTTGCAATCGAATGTTCATGTGAATAGAAAAGGCAGGAGAGTGGTCAGGTACTGTTTTCTCTCAGTTGGCAAGCTGCGCACACAATCGCACTGTTGTACAGCTTGTTTCATCACCTTTGCGAAGTTGCCGCTCTCTCCGGCTCCCGGAGACGAAGAAGCTGCTTCTTCGCGCAAAGACGATTCTGCCGCTCACAGTGCTCTGCGGTGTGCGCCTTCTGCCGAAAGAGGTCCGGGAGCGGTGCTTAGCTCTGAGAAGCACCATACGTGCTTCTTTAGCCTTTCTTCTCGTCTACATCTTAGCAAAAAGCTTTTCCACTCTGTCTGGCAAGGAGAAACTGTGCCAGCACAGAAAACATCTCCCATCGTGTTCTAGAGGCTGCACGGAGGTCTGCCGAGTGTTTTGCAAGAAGAGAAAGAAAGTTGTCCAAAACAGCTTGCAATCGAATGTTCATGTGAATAGAAAAGGCAGGAGAGTGGTCAGGTACTGTTTTCTCTCAGTTGGCAAGCTGCGCACACAATCGCACTGTTGTACAGCTTGTTTCATCACCTTTGCGAAGTTGCCGCTCTCTCCGGCTCCCGGAGACGAAGAAGCTGCTTCTTCGCGCAAAGACGATTCTGCCGCTCACAGTGCTCTGCGGTGTGCGCCTTCTGCCGAAAGACGCCCGGGAGCGGTGCTTAGCTCTGCAGAGCACCGTACCTTCGTCTTTAGCCTCTCTTCTCGTCTACATCTTAGCAAAAAGCTTTTCCACTCTGTCTGGCAAGGAGAAACTGTGCCAGCACAGAAAACATCTCCCATCGTGTTCTAGAGGCTGCACGGAGGTCTGCCGAGTGTTTTGCAAGAAGAGAAAGAAAGTTGTCCAAAACAGCTTGCAATCGAATGTTCATGTGAATAGAAAAGGCAGGAGAGTGGTCAGGTACTGTTTTCTCTCAGTTGGCAAGCTGCGCACACAATCGCAGTGTTGTACAGCTTGTTTCATCACCTTTGCGAAGTTGCCGCTCTCTCCGGCTCCCGGAGACGAAGAAGCTGCTTCTTCGCGCAAAGACGATTCTGCCGCTCACAGTGCTCTGCGGTGTGCGCCTTCTGCCGAAAGACGCCCGGGAGCGGTGCTTAGCTCTGCAGAGCACCGTACCTTCGTCTTTAGCCTCTCTTCTCGTCTACATCTTAGCAAAAAGCTTTTCCACTCTGTCTGGCAAGGAGAAACTGTGCCAGCACAGAAAACATCTCCCATCGTGTTCTAGAGTCTGCACGGAGGTCTGCCGAGTGTTTTGCAAGAAGAGAAAGAAAGTTGTCCAAAACAGCTTGCAATCGAATGTTCATGTGAATAGAAAAGGCAGGAGAGTGGTCAGGTACTGTTTTCTCTCAGTTGGCACGCTGCGCACACAATCGCAGTGTTGTACAGCTTGTTTCATCACCTTTGCGAAGTTGCCGCTCTCTCCGGCTCCCGGAGACGAAGAAGCTGCTTCTTCGCGCAAAGACGATTCTGCCGCTCACAGTGCTCTGCGGTGTGCGCCTTCTGCCGAAAGAGGTCCGGGAGCGGTGCTTAGCTCTGAAAAGCACCATACGTTCTTCTTTAGCCTCTCTTCTCGTCTACATCTTAGCAAAAAGCTTTTCCACTCTGTCTGGCAAGGAGAAACTGTGCCAGCACAGAAAATATCTCCCATCGTGTTCTAGAGGCTGCACGGAGGTCTGCCGAGTGTTTTGCAAGAAGAGAAAGAAAGTTGTCCAAAACAGCTTGCAATCGAATGTTCATGTGAATAGAAAAGGCAGGAGAGTGGTCAGGTACTGTTTTCTCTCAGTTGGCAAGCTGCGCACACAATCGCAGTGTTGTACAGCTTGTTTCATCACCTTTGCGAAGTTGCCGCTCTCTCCGGCTCCCGGAGACGAAGAAGCTGCTTCTTCGCGCAAAGACGATTCTGCCGCTCACAGTGCTCTGCGGTGTGCGCCTTCTGCCGAAAGACGCCCGGGAGCGGTGCTTAGCTCTGCAGAGCACCGTACCTTCGTCTTTAGCCTCTCTTCTCGTCTACATCTTAGCAAAAAGCTTTTCCACTCTGTCTGGCAAGGAGAAACTGTGCCAGCACAAAAAACATCTCCCATCGTGTTCTAGAGGCTGCACGGAGGTCTGCCGAGTGTTTTGCAAGAAGAGAAAGAAAGTTGTCCAAAACAGCTTGCAATCGAATGTTCATGTGAATAGAAAAGGCAGGAGAGTGGTCAGGTACTGTTTTCTCTCAGTTGGCACGCTGCGCACACAATCGCAGTGTTGTACAGCTTTTTTTATCATCTTTGCGAAGTTGCCGCTCTCTCCGGCTTCCGGAGACGAAGAAGCTGCTTCTTCGCGCAAAGACGATTCTGCCGCTCACAGTGATCTGCGGTGTGCGAATTCTGCCGAAAGACGCCCGGGAGCGGTGCTTAGCACTGCAGAGCACCGTACCTTCGTCTTTAGCCTCTCTTCTCCTCTACATCTTAGCAAAAAGCTTTTCCACTCTTTCTGGCAGGGAGAAACTGTGCCAGCACAGAAAACATCTCCCATCGTGTTCTAGAGGCTGCACGCAGGTCTGCCGAGTGTTTTGCACGAAGAGAAAGAAAGTTGTCCAAAACAGCTTGCAATCGAATGTTCATGTGAATAGAAAAGGCAGGAGAGTGGTCAGGTACTGTTTTCTCTCAGTTGGCAAGCTGCGCACACAATCGCAGTGTTGTACAGCTTGTTTCATCACCTTTGCGAAGTTGCCGCTCTCTCCGGCTCCCGGAGACGAAGAAGCTGCTTCTTCGCGCAAAGACGATTCTGCCGCTCACAGTGCTCTGCGGTGTGCGCCTTCTGCCGAAAGAGGTCCGGGAGCGGTGCTTTGCTCTGCAGAGCACCGTACCTTCGTCTTTAGCCTCTCTTCTCGTCTACATCTTAGCAAAAAGCTTTTCCACTCTGTCTGGCAAGGAGAAACTGTGCCAGCACAGAAAACATCTCCAATCGTGTTCTAGAGGCTGCACGCAGGTCTGCCGAGTATTTTGCAAGAAGAGAAAGAAAGTTGTCCAAAACAACTTGCAATCGAATGTTCATGTGAATAGAAAAGGCAGGAGAGTGGTCAGGTACTGTTTTCTCTCAGTTGGCAAGCTGCGCACACAATCGCAGTGTTGTACAGCTTGTTTCATCACCTTTGCGAAGTTGCCGCTCTCTCCGGCTCCCGGAGACGAAGAAGCTGCTTCTTCGCGCAAAGACGATTCTGCCGCTCACAGTGCTCTGCGGTGTGCGCCTTCTGCCGAAAGAGGTCCGGGAGCGGTGGTTAGCTCTGCAGAGCACCGTACCTTCGTCTTTAGCCTCTCTTCTCGTCTACATCTTAGCAAAAAGCTTTTCCACTCTGTCTGGCAAGGAGAAACTGTGCCAGCACAGAAAACATCTCCCATCGTGTTCTAGAGGCTGCACGGAGGTCTGCCGAGTGTTTTGCAAGAAGAGAAAGAAAGTTGTCCAAAACAGCTTGCAATCGAATGTTCATGTGAATAGAAAAGGCAGGAGAGTGGTCAGGTACTGTTTTCTCTCACTTGGCAAGCTGCGCACACAATCGCAGTGTTGTACAGCTTGTTTCATCACCTTTGCGAAGTTGCCGCTCTCTCCGGCTCCCGGAGACGAAGAAGCTGCTTCTTCGCGCAAAGACGATTCTGCCGCTCACAGTGCTCTGCGGTGTGCGCCTTCTGCCGAAAGAGCCCGGGGAGCTGTGCTTAGCTCTGCAGAGCACCGTACCTTCGTCTTTAGCCTCTCTTCTCGTCTACATCTTAGCAAAAAGCTTTTCCACTCTGTCTGGCAAGGAGAAACTGTGCCAGCACAGAAAACATCTCCCATCGTGTTCTAGAGGCTGCACGCAGGTCTGCCGAGTGTTTTGCAAGAAGAGAAAGAAAGTTGTCCAAAACAGCTTGCAATCGAATGTTCATGTGAATAGAAAAGGCAGGAGAGTGGTCAGGTACTGTTTTCTCTCAGTTGGCAAGCTGCGCACACAATCGCAGTGTTGTACAGCTTGTTTCATCACTTTGCGAAGTTGCCGCTCTCTCCGGCTCCTGGAGACGAAGAAGCTGCTTCTTCGCGCAAAGACGATTTTGCCGCTCACAGTGCTCTGCGGTGTGCGCCTTCTGCCGAAAGAGGCCCGGGAGCGGTGCTTAGCTCTGAGAAGCACCATACGTGCTTCTTTAGCCTCTCTTCTCGTCTACATCTTAGCAAAAAGCTTTTCCACTCTGTCTGGCAAGGAGAAACTGTGCCAGCACAGAAAACATCTCCCATCGTGTTCTAGAGGCTGCACGCAGGTCTGCCGAGTGTTTTGCAAGAAGAGAAAGAAAGTTGTCCAAAACAGCTTGCAATCGAATGTTCATGTGAATAGAAAAGGCAGGAGAGTGGTCAGGTACTGTTTTCTCTCAGTTGGCAAGCTGCGCACACAATCGCAGTGTTGTACAGCTTGTTTCATCACCTTTGCGAAGTTGCCGCTCTCTCCGGCTCCTGGAGACGAAGAAGCTGCTTCTTCGCGCAAAGACGATTCTGCCGCTCACAGTGCTCTGCGGTGTGCGCCTTCTGCCGAAAGACGCCCGGGAGCGGTGCTTAGCTCTGCAGAGCACCGTACCTTCGTCTTTAGCCTCTCTTCTCGTCTACATCTTAGCAAAAAGCTTTTCCACTCTGTCTGGCAAGGAGAAACTGTGCCAGCACAGAAAACATCTCCCATCGTGTTCTAGAGGCTGCACGGAGGTCTGCCGAGTGTTTTGCAAGAAGAGAAAGAAAGTTGTCCAAAACAGCTTGCAATCGAATGTTCATGTGAATAGAAAAGGCAGGAGAGTGGTCAGGTACTGTTTTCTCTCAGTTGGCAAGCTGCGCACACAATCGCAGTGTTGTACAGCTTGTTTCATCACCTTTGCGAAGTTGCCGCTCTCTCCGGCTCCCGGAGACGAAGAAGCTGCTTCTTCGCGCAAAGACGATTCTGCCGCTCACAGTGCTCTGCTGTGTGCGCCTTCTGCCGAAAGAGGCCCGGGAGCGGTGCTTAGCTCTGCAGAGCACCGTACCTTCGTCTGTAGCCTCTATTCTCGTCTACATCTTAGCAAAAAGATTTTCCACTCTGTCTGGCAAGGAGAAACTGTGCCAGCACAGAAAACATCTCCCATCGTGTTCTAGAGGCTGCACGGAGGTCTGCCGAGTGTTTTGCAAGAAGAGAAAGAAAGTTGTCCAAAACAGCTTGCAATCGAATGTTCAAGTGAATAGAAAAGGCAGGAGAGTGGTCAGGTACGGTTTTCTCTCACTTGGCAAGCTGCGCACACAATCGCAGTGTTGTACAGCTTGTTTCATCACCTTTGCGAAGTTGCCGCTCTCTCCGGCTCCCGGAGACGAAGAAGCTGCTTCTTCGCGCAAAGACGATTCTGCCGCTCACAGTGCTCTGCGGTGTGCGCCTTCTGCCGAAAGAGCCCCGGGAGCGGTGCTTAGCTCTGAGAAGCACCATACGTGCTTCTTTAGCCTCTCTTCTCGTCTACATCTTAGCAAAAAGCTTTTCCACTCTGTCTGGCAAGGAGAAAGTGTGCCAGCACAGAAAACATCTCCCATCGTGTTCTAGAGGCTGCACGCAGGTCTGCCGAGTGTTTTGCAAGAAGAGAAAGAAAGTTGTCCAAAACAGCTTGCAATCGAATGTTCATGTGAATAGAAAAGGCAGGAGAGTGGTCAGGTACTGTTTTCTCTCAGTTGGCAAGCTGCGCACACAATCGCAGTGTTGTACAGCTTGTTTCATCACCTTTGCGAAGTTGCCGCTCTCTCCGGCTCCCGGAGACGAAGAAGCTGCTTCTTCGCGCAAAGACGATTCTGCCGCTCACAGTGCTCTGCGGTGCGCGCCTTCTGCCGAAAGACGCCCGGGAGCGGTGCTTAGCTCTGCAGAGCACCGTACCTTCGTCTTTAGCCTCTCTTCTCGTCTACATCTTAGCAAAAAGCTTTTCCACTCTGTCTGGCAAGGAGAAACTGTGCCAGCACAGAAAACATCTCCCATCGTGTTCTAGAGGCTGCACGCAGGTCTGCCGAGTGTTTTGCAAGAAGAGAAAGAAAGTTGTCCAAAACAGCTTGCAATCGAATGTTCATGTGAATAGAAAAGGCAGGAGAGTGGTCAGGTACTGTTTTCTCTCAGTTGGCAAGCTGCGCACACAATCGCAGTGTTGTACAGCTTGTTTCATCACCTTTGCGAAGTTGCCGCTCTCTCCGGCTCCCGGAGACGAAGAAGCTGCTTCTTCGCGCAAAGACGATTCTGCCGCTCACAGTGCTCTGCTGTGTGCGCCTTCTGCCGAAAGAGGTCCGGGAGCGGTGCTTAGCTCTGAGAAGCACCATACGTGCTTCTTTAGCCTCTCTTCTCGTCTACATCTTAGCAAAAAGCTTTTCCACTCTGTCTGGCAAGGAGAAACTGTGCCAGCACAGAAAACATCTCCCATCGTGTTCTAGAGGCTGCACGCAGGTCTGCCGAGTGTTTTGCAAGAAGAGAAAGAAAGTTGTCCAAAACAGCTTCCAATCGAATGTTCAAGTGAATAGAAAAGGCAGGAGAGTGGTCAGGTACTGTTTTCTCTCACTTGGCAAGCTGCGCACACAATCGCAGTGTTGTACAGCTTGTTTCATCACCTTTGCGAAGTTGCCGCTCTCTCCGGCTCCCGGAGACGAAGAAGCTGCTTCTTCGCGCAAAGACGATTCTGCCGCTCACAGTGCTCTGCGGTGTGCGCCTTCTGCCGAAAGAGGCCCGGGAGCTGTGCTTAGCTCTGCAGAGCACCGTACCTTCGTCTTTAGCCTCTCTTCTCGTCTACATCTTAGCAAAAAGCTTTTCCACTCTGTCTGGCAAGGAGAAACTGTGCCAGCACAAAAAACATCTCCCATCGTGTTCTAGAGGCTGCACGGAGGTCTGCCGAGTGTTTTGCAAGAAGAGAAAGAAAGTTGTCCAAAACAGCTTGCAATCGAATGTTCATGTGAATAGAAAAGGCAGGAGAGTGGTCAGGTACTGTTTTCTCTCAGTTGGCAAGCTGCGCACACAATCGCAGTGTTGTACAGCTTGTTTCATCACCTTTGCGAAGTTGCCGCTCTCTCCGGCTCCCGGAGACGAAGAAGCTGCTTCTTCGCGCAAAGATGATTCTGCCGCTCACAGTGCTCTGCGGTGTGCGGCTTCTGCCGAATGAGGTCCGGGAGCGGTGCTTAGCTCTGCAGAGCACCGTACCTTCGTCTTTAGCCTCTCTTCTCGTCTACATCTTAGCAAAAAGCTTTTCCACTCTCTCTGGCAAGGAGAAACTGTGCCAGCACAGAAAACATCTCCCATCGTGTTCTAGAGGCTGCACGGAGGTCTGCCGAGTGTTTTGCAAGAAGAGAAAGAAAGTTGTCCAAAACAGCTTGCAATCGAATGTTCATGTGAATAGAAAAGGCAGGAGAGTGGTCAGGTACTGTTTTCTCTCAGTTGGCAAGCTGCGCACACAATCGCAGTGTTGTACAGCTTGTTTCATCACCTTTGCGAAGTTGCCGCTCTCTCCGGCTCCCGGAGACGAAGAAGCTGCTTCTTCGCGCAAAGACGATTCTGCCGCTCACAGTGCTCTGCGGTGTGCGCCTTCTGCCGAAAGAGCCCCGGGATCGGTGCTTAGCTCTGAGAAGCACCATACGTGCTTCTTTAGCCTCTCTTCTCGTCTACATCTTAGCAAAAAGCTTTTCCACTCTGTCTGGCAAGGAGAAACTGTGCCAGCACAGAAAACATCTCCCATCGTGTTCTAGAGGCTGCACGCAGGTCTGCCGAGTGTTTTGCAAGAAGAGAAAGAAAGTTGTCCAAAACAGCTTGCAATCGAATGTTCATGTGAATAGAAAAGGCAGGAGAGTGGTCAGGTACTGTTTTCTCTCACTTGGCAAGCTGCGCACACAATCGCAGTGTTGTACAGCTTGTTTCATCACCTTTGCGAAGTTGCCGCTCTCTCCGGCTCCCGGAGACGAAGAAGCTGCTTCTTCGCGCAAAGACGATTCTGCCGCTCACAGTGCTCTGCGGTGCGCGCCTTCTGCCGAAAGAGGCCCGGGAGAGGTGCTTAGCTCTGCAGAGCACCGTACCTTCGTCTTTAGCCTCTCTTCTCGTCTACATCTTAGCAAAAAGCTTTTCCACTCTGTCTGGCAAGGAGAAACTGTGCCAGCACAGAAAACATCTCCCATCGTGTTCTAGAGGCTGCACGCAGGTCTGCCGAGTGTTTTGCAAGAAGAGAAAGAAAGTTGTCCAAAACAGCTTGCAATCGAATGTTCATGTGAATAGAAAAGGCAGGAGAGTGGTCAGGTACTGTTTTCTCTCAGTTGGCAAGCGGCGCACACAATCGCAGTGTTGTTCAGCTTGTTTCATCACCTTTGCGAAGTTGCCGCTCTCTCCGGCTCCCGGAGACGAAGAAGCTGCTTCTTCGCGCAAAGACGATTCTGCCGCTCACAGTGCTCTGCGGTGTGCGCCTTCTGCCGAAAGAGCCCCGGGAGCTGTGCTTAGCTCTGAGAAGCACCATACGTGCTTCTTTAGCCTCTCTTCTCGTCTACATCTTAGCAAAAAGCTTTTCCACTCTGTCTGGCAAGGAGAAACTGTGCCAGCACAGAAAACATCTCCCATCGTGTTCTAGAGGCTGCACGCAGGTCTGCCGAGTGTTTTGCAAGAAGAGAAAGAAAGTTGTCCAAAACAGCTTGCAATCGAATGTTCATGTGAATAGAAAAGGCAGGAGAGTGGTCAGGTACTGTTTTCTCTCAGTTGGCAAGCGGCGCACACAATCGCAGTGTTGTTCAGCTTGTTTCATCACCTTTGCGAAGTTGCCGCTCTCTCCGGCTCCCGGAGACGAAGAAGCTGCTTCTTCGCGCAAAGACGATTCTGCCGCTCACAGTGCTCTGCGGTGTGCGCCTTCTGCCGAAAGAGGTCCGGGAGCGGTGCTTAGCTCTGAGAAGCACCATACGTGCTTCTTTAGCCTTTCTTCTCGTCTACATCTTAGCAAAAAGCTTTTCCACTCTGTCTGGCAAGGAGAAACTGTGCCAGCACAGAAAACATCTCCCATCGTGTTCTAGAGGCTGCACGGAGGTCTGCCGAGTGTTTTGCAAGAAGAGAAAGAAAGTTGTCCAAAACAGCTTGCAATCGAATGTTCATGTGAATAGAAAAGGCAGGAGAGTGGTCAGGTACTGTTTTCTCTCAGTTGGCAAGCTGCGCACACAATCGCACTGTTGTACAGCTTGTTTCATCACCTTTGCGAAGTTGCCGCTCTCTCCGGCTCCCGGAGACGAAGAAGCTGCTTCTTCGCGCAAAGACGATTCTGCCGCTCACAGTGCTCTGCGGTGTGCGCCTTCTGCCGAAAGAGGTCCGGGAGCGGTGCTTAGCTCTGAGAAGCACCATACGTGCTTCTTTAGCCTTTCTTCTCGTCTACATCTTAGCAAAAAGCTTTTCCACTCTGTCTGGCAAGGAGAAACTGTGCCAGCACAGAAAACATCTCCCATCGTGTTCTAGAGGCTGCACGGAGGTCTGCCGAGTGTTTTGCAAGAAGAGAAAGAAAGTTGTCCAAAACAGCTTGCAATCGAATGTTCATGTGAATAGAAAAGGCAGGAGAGTGGTCAGGTACTGTTTTCTCTCAGTTGGCAAGCTGCGCACACAATCGCACTGTTGTACAGCTTGTTTCATCACCTTTGCGAAGTTGCCGCTCTCTCCGGCTCCCGGAGACGAAGAAGCTGCTTCTTCGCGCAAAGACGATTCTGCCGCTCACAGTGCTCTGCGGTGTGCGCCTTCTGCCGAAAGAGGCCCGGCAGCGGTGCTTAGCTCTGCAGAGCACCGTACCTTCGTCTTTAGCCTCTCTTCTCGTCTACATCTTAGCAAAAAGCTTTTCCACTCTCTCTGGCAAGGAGAAACTGTGCCAGCACAGAAAACATCTCCCATCGTGTTCTAGAGGCTGCACGGAGGTCTGCCGAGTGTTTTGCAAGAAGAGAAAGAAAGTTGTCCAAAACAGCTTGCAATCGAATGTTCATGTGAATAGAAAAGGCAGGAGAGTGGTCAGGTACTGTTTTCTCTCAGTTGGCAAGCTGCGCACACAATCGCAGTGTTGTACAGCTTGTTTCATCACCTTTGCGAAGTTGCCGCTCTCTCCGGCTCCCGGAGACGAAGAAGCTGCTTCTTCGCGCAAAGACGATTCTGCCGCTCACAGTGCTCTGCGGTGTGCGCCTTCTGCCGAAAGAGCCCCGGGATCGGTGCTTAGCTCTGAGAAGCACCATACGTGCTTCTTTAGCCTCTCTTCTCGTCTACATCTTAGCAAAAAGCTTTTCCACTCTGTCTGGCAAGGAGAAACTGTGCCAGCACAGAAAACATCTCCCATCGTGTTCTAGAGGCTGCACGCAGGTCTGCCGAGTGTTTTGCAAGAAGAGAAAGAAAGTTGTCCAAAACAGCTTGCAATCGAATGTTCATGTGAATAGAAAAGGCAGGAGAGTGGTCAGATACTGTTTTCTCTCAGTTGGCAAGCTGCGCACACAATCGCAGTGTTGTACAGCTTGTTTCATCACCTTTGCGAAGTTGCCGCTCTCTCCGGCTCCCGGAGACGAAGAAGCTGCTTCTTCGCGCAAAGACGATTCTGCCGCTCACAGTGCTCTGCGGTGCGCGCCTTCTGCCGAAAGAGGCCCGGGAGAGGTGCTTAGCTCTGCAGAGCACCGTACCTTCGTCTTTAGCCTCTCTTCTCGTCTACATCTTAGCAAAAAGCTTTTCCACTCTGTCTGGCAAGGAGAAACTGTGCCAGCACAGAAAACATCTCCCATCGTGTTCTAGAGGCTGCACGCAGGTCTGCCGAGTGTTTTGCAAGAAGAGAAAGAAAGTTGTCCAAAACAGCTTGCAATCGAATGTTCATGTGAATAGAAAAGGCAGGAGAGTGGTCAGGTACTGTTTTCTCTCAGTTGGCAAGCGGCGCACACAATCGCAGTGTTGTTCAGCTTGTTTCATCACCTTTGCGAAGTTGCCGCTCTCTCCGGCTCCCGGAGACGAAGAAGCTGCTTCTTCGCGCAAAGACGATTCTGCCGCTCACAGTGCTCTGCGGTGTGCGCCTTCTGCCGAAAGAGCCCCGGGAGCTGTGCTTAGCTCTGAGAAGCACCATACGTGCTTCTTTAGCCTCTCTTCTCGTCTACATCTTAGCAAAAAGCTTTTCCACTCTGTCTGGCAAGGAGAAACTGTGCCAGCACAGAAAACATCTCCCATCGTGTTCTAGAGGCTGCACGCAGGTCTGCCGAGTGTTTTGCAAGAAGAGAAAGAAAGTTGTCCAAAACAGCTTGCAATCGAATGTTCATGTGAATAGAAAAGGCAGGAGAGTGGTCAGGTACTGTTTTCTCTCAGTTGGCAAGCGGCGCACACAATCGCAGTGTTGTTCAGCTTGTTTCATCACCTTTGCCAAGTTGCCGCTCTCTCCGGCTCCCGGAGACGAAGAAGCTGCTTCTTCGCGCAAAGACGATTCTGCCGCTCACAGTGCTCTGCGGTGTGCGCCTTCTGCCGAAAGTGGTCCGGGAGCGGTGCTTAGCTCTGAGAAGCACCATACGTGCTTCTTTAGCCTTTCTTCTCGTCTACATCTTAGCAAAAAGCTTTTCCACTCTGTCTGGCAAGGAGAAACTGTGCCAGCACAGAAAACATCTCCCATCGTGTTCTAGAGGCTGCACGGAGGTCTGCCGAGTGTTTTGCAAGAAGAGAAAGAAAGTTGTCCAAAACAGCTTGCAATCGAATGTTCATGTGAATAGAAAAGGCAGGAGAGTGGTCAGGTACTGTTTTCTCTCAGTTGGCAAGCTGCGCACACAATCGCACTGTTGTACAGCTTGTTTCATCACCTTTGCGAAGTTGCCGCTCTCTCCGGCTCCCGGAGACGAAGAAGCTGCTTCTTCGCGCAAAGACGATTCTGCCGCTCACAGTGCTCTGCGGTGTGCGCCTTCTGCCGAAAGAGGTCCGGGAGCGGTGCTTAGCTCTGAGAAGCACCATACGTGCTTCTTTAGCCTTTCTTCTCGTCTACATCTTAGCAAAAAGCTTTTCCACTCTGTCTGGCAAGGAGAAACTGTGCCAGCACAGAAAACATCTCCCATCGTGTTCTAGAGGCTGCACGGAGGTCTGCCGAGTGTTTTGCAAGAAGAGAAAGAAAGTTGTCCAAAACAGCTTGCAATCGAATGTTCATGTGAATAGAAAAGGCAGGAGAGTGGTCAGGTACTGTTTTCTCTCAGTTGGCAAGCTGCGCACACAATCGCACTGTTGTACAGCTTGTTTCATCACCTTTGCGAAGTTGCCGCTCTCTCCGGCTCCCGGAGACGAAGAAGCTGCTTCTTCGCGCAAAGACGATTCTGCCGCTCACAGTGCTCTGCGGTGTGCGCCTTCTGCCGAAAGAGGCCCGGGAGCGGTGCTTAGCTCTGCAGAGCACCGTACCTTCGTCTTTAGCCTCTCTTCTCGTCTACATCTTAGCAAAAAGCTTTTCCACTCTGTCTGGCAAGGAGAAACTGTGCCAGCACAGAAAACATCTCCCATCGTGTTCTAGAGGCTGCACGGAGGTCTGCCGAGTGTTTTGCAAGAAGAGAAAGAAAGTTGTCCAAAACAGCTTGCAATCGAATGTTCATGTGAATAGAAAAGGCAGGAGAGTGGTCAGGTACTGTTTTCTCTCAGTTGGCAAGCTGCGCACACAATCGCAGTGTTGTACAGCTTGTTTCATCACCTTTGCGAAGTTGCCGCTCTCTCCGGCTCCCGGAGACGAAGAAGCTGCTTCTTCGCGCAAAGACGATTCTGCCGCTCACAGTGCTCTGCGGTGTGCGCCTTCTGCCGAAAGAGGTCCGGGAGCGGTGCTTAGCTCTGAGAAGCACCATACGTGCTTCTTTAGCCTTTCTTCTCGTCTACATCTTAGCAAAAAGCTTTTCCACTCTGTCTGGCAAGGAGAAACTGTGCCAGCACAGAAAACATCTCCCATCGTGTTCTAGAGGCTGCACGGAGGTCTGCCGAGTGTTTTGCAAGAAGAGAAAGAAAGTTGTCCAAAACAGCTTGCAATCGAATGTTCATGTGAATAGAAAAGGCAGGAGAGTGGTCAGGTACTGTTTTCTCTCAGTTGGCAAGCTGCGCACACAATCGCACTGTTGTACAGCTTGTTTCATCACCTTTGCGAAGTTGCCGCTCTCTCCGGCTCCCGGAGACGAAGAAGCTGCTTCTTCGCGCAAAGACGATTCTGCCGCTCACAGTGCTCTGCGGTGTGCGCCTTCTGCCGAAAGACGCCCGGGAGCGGTGCTTAGCTCTGCAGAGCACCGTACCTTCGTCTTTAGCCTCTCTTCTCGTCTACATCTTAGCAAAAAGCTTTTCCACTCTGTCTGGCAAGGAGAAACTGTGCCAGCACAGAAAACATCTCCCATCGTGTTCTAGAGTCTGCACGGAGGTCTGCCGAGTGTTTTGCAAGAAGAGAAAGAAAGTTGTCCAAAACAGCTTGCAATCGAATGTTCATGTGAATAGAAAAGGCAGGAGAGTGGTCAGGTACTGTTTTCTCTCAGTTGGCAAGCTGCGCACACAATCGCAGTGTTGTACAGCTTGTTTCATCACCTTTGCGAAGTTGCCGCTCTCTCCGGCTCCCGGAGACGAAGAAGCTGCTTCTTCGCGCAAAGACGATTCTGCCGCTCACAGTGCTCTGCGGTGTGCGCCTTCTGCCGAAAGAGGTCCGGGAGCGGTGCTTAGCTCTGAAAAGCACCATACGTGCTTCTTTAGCCTCTCTTCTCGTCTACATCTTAGCAAAAAGCTTTTCCACTCTGTCTGGCAAGGAGAAACTGTGCCAGCACAGAAAATATCTCCCATCGTGTTCTAGAGGCTGCACGGAGGTCTGCCGAGTGTTTTGCAAAAAGAGAAAGAAAGTTGTCCAAAACAGCTTGCAATCGAATGTTCATGTGAATAGAAAAGGCAGGAGAGTGGTCAGGTACTGTTTTCTCTCAGTTGGCAAGCTGCGCACACAATCGCAGTGTTGTACAGCTTGTTTCATCACCTTTGCGAAGTTGCCGCTCTCTCCGGCTCCCGGAGACGAAGAAGCTGCTTCTTCGCGCAAAGACGATTCTGCCGCTCACAGTGCTCTGCGGTGCGCGCCTTCTGCCGAAAGACGCCCGGGAGCGGTGCTTAGCTCTGCAGAGCACCGTACCTTCGTCTTTAGCCTCTCTTCTCGTCTACATCTTAGCAAAAAGCTTTTCCACTCTGTCTGGCAAGGAGAAACTGTGCCAGCACAAAAAACATCTCCCATCGTGTTCTAGAGGCTGCACGGAGGTCTGCCGAGTGTTTTGCAAGAAGAGAAAGAAAGTTGTCCAAAACAGCTTGCAATCGAATGTTCATGTGAATAGAAAAGGCAGGAGAGTGGTCAGGTACTGTTTTCTCTCAGTTGGCACGCTGCGCACACAATCGCAGTGTTGTACAGCTTGTTTTATCATCTTTGCGAAGTTGCCGCTCTCTCCGGCTTCCGGAGACGAAGAAGCTGCTTCTTCGCGCAAAGACGATTCTGCCGCTCACAGTGATCTGCGGTGTGCGAATTCTGCCGAAAGACGCCCGGGAGCGGTGCTTAGCACTGCAGAGCACCGTACCTTCGTCTTTAGCCTCTCTTCTCCTCTACATCTTAGCAAAAAGCTTTTCCACTCTTTCTGGCAGGGAGAAACTGTGCCAGCACAGAAAACATCTCCCATCGTGTTCTAGAGGCTGCACGCAGGTCTGCCGAGTGTTTTGCACGAAGAGAAAGAAAGTTGTCCAAAACAGCTTGCAATCGAATGTTCATGTGAATAGAAAAGGCAGGAGAGTGGTCAGGTACTGTTTTCTCTCAGTTGGCAAGCTGCGCACACAATCGCAGTGTTGTACAGCTTGTTTCATCACCTTTGCGAAGTTGCCGCTCTCTCCGGCTCCCGGAGACGAAGAAGCTGCTTCTTCGCGCAAAGACGATTCTGCCGCTCACAGTGCTCTGCGGTGTGCGCCTTCTGCCGAAAGAGGTCCGGGAGCGGTGCTTTGCTCTGCAGAGCACCGTACCTTCGTCTTTAGCCTCTCTTCTCGTCTACATCTTAGCAAAAAGCTTTTCCACTCTGTCTGGCAAGGAGAAACTGTGCCAGCACAGAAAACATCTCCAATCGTGTTCTAGAGGCTGCACGCAGGTCTGCCGAGTATTTTGCAAGAAGAGAAAGAAAGTTGTCCAAAACAACTTGCAATCGAATGTTCATGTGAATAGAAAAGGCAGGAGAGTGGTCAGGTACTGTTTTCTCTCAGTTGGCAAGCTGCGCACACAATCGCAGTGTTGTACAGCTTGTTTCATCACCTTTGCGAAGTTGCCGCTCTCTCCGGCTCCCGGAGACGAAGAAGCTGCTTCTTCGCGCAAAGACGATTCTGCCGCTCACAGTGCTCTGCGGTGTGCGCCTTCTGCCGAAAGAGGTCCGGGAGCGGTGCTTAGCTCTGCAGAGCACCGTACCTTCGTCTTTAGCCTCTCTTCTCGTCTACATCTTAGCAAAAAGCTTTTCCACTCTGTCTGGCAAGGAGAAACTGTGCCAGCACAGAAAACATCTCCCATCGTGTTCTAGAGGCTGCACGCAGGTCTGCCGAGTGTTTTGCAAGAAGAGAAAGAAAGTTGTCCAAAACAGCTTGCAATCGAATGTTCATGTGAATAGAAAAGGCAGGAGAGTGGTCAGGTACTGTTTTCTCTCACTTGGCAAGCTGCGCACACAATCGCAGTGTTGTACAGCTTGTTTCATCACCTTTGCGAAGTTGCCGCTCTCTCCGGCTCCCGGAGACGAAGAAGCTGCTTCTTCGCGCAAAGACGATTCTGCCGCTCACAGTGCTCTGCGGTGTGCGCCTTCTGCCGAAAGAGCCCGGGGAGCTGTGCTTAGCTCTGCAGAGCACCGTACCTTCGTCTTTAGCCTCTCTTCTCGTCTACATCTTAGCAAAAAGCTTTTCCACTCTGTCTGGCAAGGAGAAACTGTGCCAGCACAGAAAACATCTCCCATCGTGTTCTAGAGGCTGCACGCAGGTCTGCCGAGTGTTTTGCAAGAAGAGAAAGAAAGTTGTCCAAAACAGCTTGCAATCGAATGTTCATGTGAATAGAAAAGGCAGGAGAGTGGTCAGGTACTGTTTTCTCTCAGTTGGCAAGCTGCGCACACAATCGCAGTGTTGTACAGCTTGTTTCATCACTTTGCGAAGTTGCCGCTCTCTCCGGCTCCTGGAGACGAAGAAGCTGCTTCTTCGCGCAAAGACGATTTTGCCGCTCACAGTGCTCTGCGGTGTGCGCCTTCTGCCGAAAGAGGCCCGGGAGCGGTGCTTAGCTCTGAGAAGCACCATACGTGCTTCTTTAGCCTCTCTTCTCGTCTACATCTTAGCAAAAAGCTTTTCCACTCTGTCTGGCAAGGAGAAACTGTGCCAGCACAGAAAACATCTCCCATCGTGTTCTAGAGGCTGCACGCAGGTCTGCCGAGTGTTTTGCAAGAAGAGAAAGAAAGTTGTCGAAAACAGCTTGCAATCGAATGTTCATGTGAATAGAAAAGGCAGGAGAGTGGTCAGGTACTGTTTTCTCTCAGTTGGCAAGCTGCGCACACAATCGCAGTGTTGTACAGCTTGTTTCATCACCTTTGCGAAGTTGCCGCTCTCTCCGGCTCCTGGAGACGAAGAAGCTGCTTCTTCGCGCAAAGACGATTCTGCCGCTCACAGTGCTCTGCGGTGTGCGCCTTCTGCCGAAAGACGCCCGGGAGCGGTGCTTAGCTCTGCAGAGCACCGTACCTTCGTCTTTAGCCTCTCTTCTCGTCTACATCTTAGCAAAAAGCTTTTCCACTCTGTCTGGCAAGGAGAAACTGTGCCAGCACAGAAAACATCTCCCATCGTGTTCTAGAGGCTGCACGGAGGTCTGCCGAGTGTTTTGCAAGAAGAGAAAGAAAGTTGTCCAAAACAGCTTGCAATCGAATGTTCATGTGAATAGAAAAGGCAGGAGAGTGGTCAGGTACTGTTTTCTCTCAGTTGGCAAGCTGCGCACACAATCGCAGTGTTGTACAGCTTGTTTCATCACCTTTGCGAAGTTGCCGCTCTCTCCGGCTCCCGGAGACGAAGAAGCTGCTTCTTCGCGCAAAGACGATTCTGCCGCTCACAGTGCTCTGCTGTGTGCGCCTTCTGCCGAAAGAGGCCCGGGAGCGGTGCTTAGCTCTGCAGAGCACCGTACCTTCGTCTGTAGCCTCTATTCTCGTCTACATCTTAGCAAAAAGATTTTCCACTCTGTCTGGCAAGGAGAAACTGTGCCAGCACAGAAAACATCTCCCATCGTGTTCTAGAGGCTGCACGGAGGTCTGCCGAGTGTTTTGCAAGAAGAGAAAGAAAGTTGTCCAAAACAGCTTGCAATCGAATGTTCAAGTGAATAGAAAAGGCAGGAGAGTGGTCAGGTACGGTTTTCTCTCACTTGGCAAGCTGCGCACACAATCGCAGTGTTGTACAGCTTGTTTCATCACCTTTGCGAAGTTGCCGCTCTCTCCGGCTCCCGGAGACGAAGAAGCTGCTTCTTCGCGCAAAGACGATTCTGCCGCTCACAGTGCTCTGCGGTGCGCGCCTTCTGCCGAAAGACGCCCGGGAGCGGTGCTTAGCTCTGCAGAGCACCGTACCTTCGTCTTTAGCCTCTCTTCTCGTCTACATCTTAGCAAAAAGCTTTTCCACTCTGTCTGGCAAGGAGAAACTGTGCCAGCACAGAAAACATCTCCCATCGTGTTCTAGAGGCTGCACGGAGGTCTGCCGAGTGTTTTGCAAGAAGAGAAAGAAAGTTGTCCAAAACAGCTTGCAATCGAATGTTCATGTGAATAGAAAAGGCAGGAGAGTGGTCAGGTACTGTTTTCTCTCAGTTGGCAAGCTGCGCACACAATCGCAGTGTTGTACAGCTTGTTTCATCACCTTTGCGAAGTTGCCGCTCTCTCCGGCTCCCGGAGACGAAGAAGCTGCTTCTTCGCGCAAAGACGATTCTGCCGCTCACAGTGCTCTGCTGTGTGCGCCTTCTGCCGAAAGAGGTCCGGGAGCTGTGCTTAGCTCTGAGAAGCACCATACGTGCTTCTTTAGCCTCTCTTCTCGTCTACATCTTAGCAAAAAGCTTTTCCACTCTGTCTGGCAAGGAGAAACTGTGCCAGCACAGAAAACATCTCCCATCGTGTTCTAGAGGCTGCACGGAGGTCTGCCGAGTGTTTTGCAAGAAGAGAAAGAAAGTTGTCCAAAACAGCTTGCAATCGAATGTTCACGTGAATAGAAAAGGCAGGAGAGTGGTCAGGTACTGTTTTCTCTCAGTTGGCAAGCTGCGCACACAATCGCAGTGTTGTACAGCTTGTTTCATCACCTTTGCGAAGTTGCCGCTCTCTCCGGCTCCCGGAGACGAAGAAGCTGCTTCTTCGCGCAAAGACGATTCTGCCGCTCACAGTGCTCTGCGGTGTGCGCCTTCTGCCGAAAGAGGCCCGGGAGCGGTGCTTAGCTCTGCAGAGCACCGTACCTTCGTCTTTAGCCTCTCTTCTCGTCTACATCTTAGCAAAAAGCTTTTCCACTCTGTCTGGCAAGGAGAAACTGTGCCAGCACAGAAAACATCTCCCATCGTGTTCTAGAGGCTGCACGGAGGTCTGCCGAGTGTTTTGCAAGAAGAGAAAGAAAGTTGTCCAAAACAGCTTGCAATCGAATGTTCATGTGAATAGAAAAGGCAGGAGAGTGGTCAGGTACTGTTTTCTCTCAGTTGGCAAGCTGCGCACACAATCGCAGTGTTGTACAGCTTGTTTCATCACCTTTGCGAAGTTGCCGCTCTCTCCGGCTCCCGGAGACGAAGAAGCTGCTTCTTCGCGCAAAGACGATTCTGCCGCTCACAGTGCTCTGCGGTGCGCGCCTTCTGCCGAAAGACGCCCGGGAGCGGTGCTTAGCTCTGCAGAGCACCGTACCTTCGTCTTTAGCCTCTCTTCTCGTCTACATCTTAGCAAAAAGCTTTTCCACTCTGTCTGGCAAGGAGAAACTGTGCCAGCACAGAAAACATCTCCCATCGTGTTCTAGAGGCTGCACGGAGGTCTGCCGAGTGTTTTGCAAGAAGAGAAAGAAAGTTGTCCAAAACAGCTTGCAATCGAATGTTCATGTGAATAGAAAAGGCAGGAGAGTTGTCAGGTACTGTTTTCTCTCAGTTGGCACGCTGCGCACACAATCGCAGTGTTGTACAGCTTGTTTCATCATCTTTGCGAAGTTGCCGCTCTCTCCGGCTTCCGGAGACGAAGAAGCTGCTTCTTCGCGCAAAGACGATTCTGCCGCTCACAGTGATCTGCGGTGTGCCAATTCTGCCGAAAGACGCCCGGGAGCGGTGCTTAGTACTGCAGAGCACCGTACCTTCGTCTTTAGCCTCTCTTCTCCTCTACATCTTAGCAAAAAGCTTTTCCACTCTTTCTGGCAGGGAGAAACTGTGCCAGCACAGAAAACATCTCCCATCGTGTTCTAGAGGCTGCACGCAGGTCTGCCGAGTGTTTTGCACGAAGAGAAAGAAAGTTGTCCAAAACAGCTTGCAATCGAATGTTCATGTGAATAGAAAAGGCAGGAGAGTGGTCAGGTACAGTTTGCTCTCAGTTGGCAAGCTGCGCACACAATCGCAGTGTTGTACAGCTTGTTTCATCACCTTTGCGAAGTTGCCGCTCTCTCCGGCTCCCGGAGACGAAGAAGCTGCTTCTTCGCGCAAAGACGATTCTGCCGCTCACAGTGCTCTGCGGTGTGCGCCTTCTGCCGAAAGAGCCCCGGGAGCGGTGCTTAGCTCTGAGAAGCACCATACGTGCTTCTTTAGCCTCTCTTCTCGTCTACATCTTAGCAAAAAGCTTTTCCACTCTGTCTGGCAAGGAGAAACTGTGCCAGCACAGAAAACATCTCCAATCGTGTTCTAGAGGCTGCACGGAGGTCTGCCGAGTGTTTTGCAAGAAGAGAAAGAAAGTTGTCCAAAACAGCTTGCAATCGAATGTTCATGTGAATAGAAAAGGCAGGTGAGGGGTCAGGTACTGTTTTCTCTCAGTTGGCAAGCTGCGCACACAATCGCAGTGTTGTACAGCTTGTTTCATCACCTTTGCGAAGTTGCCGCTCTCTCCGGCTCCCGGAGACGAAGAAGCTGCTTCTTCGCGCAAAGACGATTCTGCCGCTCACAGTGCTCTGCGGTGTGCGCCTTCTGCCGAAAGAGCCCCGGGAGCGGTGCTTAGCTCTGAGAAGCACCATACGTGCTTCTTTAGCCTCTCTTCTCGTCTACATCTTAGCAAAAAGCTTTTCCACTCTGTCTGGCAAGGAGAAACTGTGCCAGCACAGAAAACATCTCCCATCGTGTTCTAGAGGCTGCACGCAGGTCTGCCGAGTGTTTTGCAAGAAGAGAAAGAAAGTTGTCCAAAACAGCTTGCAATCGAATGTTCATGTGAATAGAAAAGGCAGGAGAGTGGTCAGGTACTGTTTTCTCTCAGTTGGCAAGCTGCGCACACAATCGCAGTGTTGTACAGCTTGTTTCATCACCTTTGCGAAGTTGCCGCTCTCTCCGGCTCCCGGAGACGAAGAAGCTGCTTCTTCGCGCAAAGACGATTCTGCCGCTCACAGTGCTCTGCGGTGCGCGCCTTCTGCCGAAAGACGCCCGGGAGCGGTGCTTAGCTCTGCAGAGCACCGTACCTTCGTCTTTAGCCTCTCTTCTCGTCTACATCTTAGCAAAAAGCTTTTCCACTCTGTCTGGCAAGGAGAAACTGTGCCAGCACAGAAAACATCTCCCATCGTGTTCTAGAGGCTGCACGGAGGTCTGCCGAGTGTTTTGCAAGAAGAGAAAGAAAGTTGTCCAAAACAGCTTGCAATCGAATGTTCATGTGAATAGAAAAGGCAGGAGAGTGGTCAGGTACTGTTTTCTCTCAGTTGGCAAGCTGCGCACACAATCGCACTGTTGTACAGCTTGTTTCATCACCTTTGCGAAGTTGCCGCTCTCTCCGGCTCCCGGAGACGAAGAAGCTGCTTCTTCGCGCAAAGACGATTCTGCCGCTCACAGTGCTCTGCTGTGTGCGCCTTCTGCCGAAAGAGGTCCGGGAGCTGTGCTTAGCTCTGAGAAGCACCATACGTGCTTCTTTAGCCTCTCTTCTCGTCTACATCTTAGCAAAAAGCTTTTCCACTCTGTCTGGCAAGGAGAAACTGTGCCAGCACAGAAAACATCTCCCATCGTGTTCTAGAGGCTGCACGGAGGTCTGCCGAGTGTTTTGCAAGAAGAGAAAGAAAGTTGTCCAAAACAGCTTGCAATCGAATGTTCACGTGAATAGAAAAGGCAGGAGAGTGGTCAGGTACTGTTTTCTCTCAGTTGGCAAGCTGCGCACACAATCGCAGTGTTGTACAGCTTGTTTCATCACCTTTGCGAAGTTGCCGCTCTCTCCGGCTCCCGGAGACGAAGAAGCTGCTTCTTCGCGCAAAGACGATTCTGCCGCTCACAGTGCTCTGCGGTGTGCGCCTTCTGCCGAAAGAGGCCCGGGAGCGGTGCTTAGCTCTGCAGAGCACCGTACCTTCGTCTTTAGCCTCTCTTCTCGTCTACATCTTAGCAAAAAGCTTTTCCACTCTGTCTGGCAAGGAGAAACTGTGCCAGCACAGAAAACATCTCCCATCGTGTTCTAGAGGCTGCACGGAGGTCTGCCGAGTGTTTTGCAAGAAGAGAAAGAAAGTTGTCCAAAACAGCTTGCAATCGAATGTTCATGTGAATAGAAAAGGCAGGAGAGTGGTCAGGTACTGTTTTCTCTCAGTTGGCAAGCTGCGCACACAATCGCAGTGTTGTACAGCTTGTTTCATCACCTTTGCGAAGTTGCCGCTCTCTCCGGCTCCCGGAGACGAAGAAGCTGCTTCTTCGCGCAAAGACGATTCTGCCGCTCACAGTGCTCTGCGGTGCGCGCCTTCTGCCGAAAGACGCCCGGGAGCGGTGCTTAGCTCTGCAGAGCACCGTACCTTCGTCTTTAGCCTCTCTTCTCGTCTACATCTTAGCAAAAAGCTTTTCCACTCTGTCTGGCAAGGAGAAACTGTGCCAGCACAGAAAACATCTCCCATCGTGTTCTAGAGGCTGCACGGAGGTCTGCCGAGTGTTTTGCAAGAAGAGAAAGAAAGTTGTCCAAAACAGCTTGCAATCGAATGTTCATGTGAATAGAAAAGGCAGGAGAGTTGTCAGGTACTGTTTTCTCTCAGTTGGCACGCTGCGCACAGAATCGCAGTGTTGTACAGCTTGTTTCATCATCTTTGCGAAGTTGCCGCTCTCTCCGGCTTCCGGAGACGAAGAAGCTGCTTCTTCGCGCAAAGACGATTCTGCCGCTCACAGTGATCTGCGGTGTGCGAATTCTGCCGAAAGACGCCCGGGAGCGGTGCTTAGCACTGCAGAGCACCGTACCTTCGTCTTTAGCCTCTCTTCTCCTCTACATCTTAGCAAAAAGCTTTTCCACTCTGTCTGGCAAGGAGAAACTGTGCCAGCACAGAAAACATCTCCCATCGTGTTCTAGAGGCTGCACGCAGGTCTGCCGAGTGTTTTGCACGAAGAGAAAGAAAGTTGTCCAAAACAGCTTGCAATCGAATGTTCATGTGAATAGAAAAGGCAGGAGAGTGGTCAGGTACAGTTTGCTCTCAGTTGGCAAGCTGCGCACACAATCGCAGTGTTGTACAGCTTGTTTCATCACCTTTGCGAAGTTGCCGCTCTCTCCGGCTCCCGGAGACGAAGAAGCTGCTTCTTCGCGCAAAGACGATTCTGCCGCTCACAGTGCTCTGCGGTGTGCGCCTTCTGCCGAAAGAGCCCCGGGAGCGGTGCTTAGCTCTGAGAAGCACCATACGTGCTTCTTTAGCCTCTCTTCTCGTCTACATCTTAGCAAAAAGCTTTTCCACTCTGTCTGGCAAGGAGAAACTGTGCCAGCACAGAAAACATCTCCAATCGTGTTCTAGAGGCTGCACGGAGGTCTGCCGAGTGTTTTGCAAGAAGAGAAAGAAAGTTGTCCAAAACAGCTTGCAATCGAATGTTCATGTGAATAGAAAAGGCAGGTGAGGGGTCAGGTACTGTTTTCTCTCAGTTGGCAAGCTGCGCACACAATCGCAGTGTTGTACAGCTTGTTTCATCACCTTTGCGAAGCTGCCGCTCTCTCCGGCTCCCGGAGACGAAGAAGCTGCTTCTTCGCGCAAAGACGATTCTGCCGCTCACAGTGCTCTGCGGTGTGCGCCTTCTGCCGAAAGAGCCCCGGGAGCGGTGCTTTGCTCTGCAGAGCACCGTACCTTCGTCTTTAGCCTCTCTTCTCGTCTACATCTTAGCAAAAAGATTTTCCACTCTGTCTGGGAAGGAGAAACTGTGCCAGCACAGAAAACATCTCCAATCGTGTTCTAGAGGCTGCACGGAGGTCTGCCGAGTATTTTGCAAGAAGAGAAAGAAAGTTGTCCAAAACAACTTGCAATCGAATGTTCATGTGAATAGAAAAGGCAGGAGAGTGGTCAGGTACTGTTTTCTCTCAGTTGGCAAGCTGCGCACACAATCGCAGTGTTGTACAGCTTGTTTCATCACCTTTGCCAAGTTGCCGCTCTCTCCGGCTCCCGGAGACGAAGAAGCTGCTTCTTCGCGCAAAGACGATTCTGCCGCTCACAGTGCTCTGCGGTGTGCGCCTTCTGCCGAAAGAGGCCCGGGAGCGGTGCTTAGCTCTGAGAAGCACCATACGTGCTTCTTTAGCCTCTCTTCTCGTCTACATCTTAGCAAAAAGCTTTTCCACTCTGTCTGGCAAGGAGAAACTGTGCCAGCACAGAAAACATCTCCCATCGTGTTCTAGAGGCTGCACGGAGGTCTGCCGAGTGTTTTGCAAGAAGAGAAAGAAAGTTGTCCAAAACAGCTTGCAATCGAATGTTCATATGAATAGAAAAGGCAGGAGAGTGGTCAGGTACTGTTTTCTCTCAGTTGGCAAGCTGCGCACACAATCGCAGTGTTGTACAGCTTGTTTCATCACCTTTGCGAAGTTGCCGCTCTCTCCGGCTCCCGGAGACGAAGAAGCTGCTTCTTCGCGCAAAGACGATTCTGCCGCTCACAGTGCTCTGCGGTGTGCGCCTTCTGCCGAAAGAGCCCTGGGAGCTGTGCTTAGCTCTGCAGAGCACCGTACCTTCGTCTTTAGCCTCTCTTCTCGTCTACATCTTAGCAAAAAGCTTTTCCACTCTGTCTGGCAAGGAGAAACTGTGCCAGCACAAAAAACATCTCCCATCGTGTTCTAGAGGCTGCACGGAGGTCTGCCGAGTGTTTTGCAAGAAGAGAAAGAAAGTTGTCCAAAACAGCTTGCAATCGAATGTTCATGTGAATAGAAAAGGCAGGAGAGTGGTCAGGTACTGTTTTCTCTCAGTTGGCAAGCTGCGCACACAATCGCAGTGTTGTACAGCTTGTTTCATCACCTTTGCCAAGTTGCCGCTCTCTCCGCCTCCCGGAGACGAAGAAGCTGCTTCTTCGCGCAAAGACGATTCTGCCGCTCACAGTGCTCTGCGGTGTGCGCCTTCTGCCGAAAGAGGCCCGGGAGCTGTGCTTAGCTCTGAGAAGCACCATACGTGCTTCTTTAGCCTCTCTTCTCGTCTACATCTTAGCAAAAAGCTTTTCCACTCTGTCTGGCAAGGAGAAACTGTGCCAGCACAGAAAACATCTCCCATCGTGTTCTAGAGGCTGCACGCAGGTCTGCCGAGTGTTTTGCAAGAAGAGAAAGAAAGTTGTCCAAAACAGCTTGCAATCGAATGTTCATGTGAATAGAAAAGGCAGGAGAGTGGTCAGGTACTGTTTTCTCTCAGTTGGCAAGCTGCGCACACAATCGCAGTGTTGTACAGCTTGTTTCATCACTTTGCGAAGTTGCCGCTCTCTCCGGCTCCTGGAGACGAAGAAGCTGCTTCTTCGCGCAAAGACGATTTTGCCGCTCACAGTGCTCTGCGGTGTGCGCCTTCTGCCGAAAGAGGCCCGGGAGCGGTGCTTAGCTCTGAGAAGCACCATACGTGCTTCTTTAGCCTCTCTTCTCGTCTACATCTTAGCAAAAAGCTTTTCCACTCTGTCTGGCAAGGAGAAACTGTGCCAGCACAGAAAACATCTCCCATCGTGTTCTAGAGGCTGCACGGAGGTCTGCCGAGTGTTTTGCAAGAAGAGAAAGAAAGTTGTCCAAAACAGCTTGCAATCGAATGTTCATATGAATAGAAAAGGCAGGAGAGTGGTCAGGTACTGTTTTCTCTCAGTTGGCAAGCTGCGCACACAATCGCAGTGTTGTACAGCTTGTTTCATCACCTTTGCGAAGTTGCCGCTCTCTCCGGCTCCCGGAGACGAAGAAGCTGCTTCTTCGCGCAAAGACGATTCTGCCGCTCACAGTGCTCTGCGGTGCGCGCCTTCTGCCGAAAGACGCCCGGGAGCGGTGCTTAGCTCTGCAGAGCACCGTACCTTCGTCTTTAGCCTCTCTTCTCGTCTACATCTTAGCAAAAAGCTTTTCCACTCTGTCTGGCAAGGAGAAACTGTGCCAGCACAGAAAACATCTCCCATCGTGTTCTAGAGGCTGCACGGAGGTCTGCCGAGTGTTTTGCAAGAAGAGAAAGAAAGTTGTCCAAAACAGCTTGCAATCGAATGTTCATGTGAATAGAAAAGGCAGGAGAGTGGTCAGGTACTGTTTTCTCTCAGTTGGCAAGCTGCGCACACAATCGCAGTGTTGTACAGCTTGTTTCATCACCTTTGTGAAGTTGCCGCTCTCTCCGGCTCCCGGAGACGAAGAAGCTGCTTCTTCGCGCAAAGACGATTCTGCCGCTCACAGTGCTCTGCTGTGTGCGCCTTCTGCCGAAAGAGGCCCGGGAGCGGTGCTTAGCTCTGCAGAGCACCGTACCTTCGTCTTTAGCCTCTCTTCTCGTCTACATCTTAGCAAAAAGATTTTCCACTCTGTCTGGCAAGGAGAAACTGTGCCAGCACAGAAAACATCTCCCATCGTGTTCTAGAGGCTGCACGGAGGTCTGCCGAGTGTTTTGCAAGAAGAGAAAGAAAGTTGTCCAAAACAGCTTGCAATCGAATGTTCATGTGAATAGAAAAGGCAGGAGAGTGGTCAGGTACTGTTTTCTCTCAGTTGGCAAGCGGCGCACACAATCGCAGTGTTGTACAGCTTGTTTCATCACCTTTGCGAAGTTGCCGCTCTCTCCGGCTCCCGGAGACGAAGATGCTGCTTGTTCGCGCAAAGACGATTCTGCCGCTCACAGTGCTCTGCGGTGTGCGCCTTCTGCCGAAAGAGCCCCGGGAGCTGTGCTTAGCTCTGAGAAGCACCATACGTGCTTCTTTAGCCTCTCTTCTCGTCTACATCTTAGCAAAAAGCTTTTCCACTCTGTCTGGCAAGGAGAAACTGTGCCAGCACAGAAAACATCTCCCATCGTGTTCTAGAGGCTGCACGCAGGTCTGCCGAGTGTTTTGCAAGAAGAGAAAGAAAGTTGTCCAAAACAGCTTGCAATCGAATGTTCATGTGAATAGAAAAGGCAGGAGAGTGGTCAGGTACTGTTTTCTCTCAGTTGGCAAGCTGCGCACACAATCGCAGTGTTGTACAGCTTGTTTCATCACCTTTGCCAAGTTGCCGCTCTCTCCGGCTCCCGGAGACGAAGAAGCTGCTTCTTCGCGCAAAGATGATTCTGCCGCTCACAGTGCTCTGCGGTGTGCGGCTTCTGCCGAATGAGGTCCGGGAGCGGTGCTTAGCTCTGCAGAGCACCGTACCTTCGTCTTTAGCCTCTCTTCTCGTCTACATCTTAGCAAAAAGCTTTTCCACTCTGTCTGGCAAGGAGAAACTGTGCCAGCACAGAAAACATCTCCCATCGTGTTCTAGAGGCTGCACGGAGGTCTGCCGAGTGTTTTGCAAGAAGAGAAAGAAAGTTGTCCAAAACAGCTTGCAATCGAATGTTCATGTGAATAGAAAAGGCAGGAGAGTGGTCAGGTACTGTTTTCTCTCAGTTGGCAAGCTGCGCACACAATCGCAGTGTTGTACAGCTTGTTTCATCACCTTTGCGAAGTTGCCGCTCTCTCCGGCTCCCGGAGACGAAGAAGCTGCTTCTTCGCGCAAAGACGATTCTGCCGCTCACAGTGCTCTGCGGTGTGCGCCTTCTGCCGAAAGAGCCCCGGGAGCTGTGCTTAGCTCTGCAGAGCACCGTACCTTCGTCTTTAGCCTCTCTTCTCGTCTACATCTTAGCAAAAAGCTTTTCTACTCTGTCTGGCAAGGAGAAACTGTGCCAGCACAGAAAACATCTCCCATCGTGTTCTAGAGGCTGCACGCAGGTCTGCCGAGTGTTTTGCAAGAAGAGAAAGAAAGTTGTCCAAAACAGCTTCCAATCGAATGTTCAAGTGAATAGAAAAGGCAGGAGAGTGGTCAGGTACGGTTTTCTCTCAGTTGGCAAGCTGCGCACACAATCGCAGTGTTGTACAGCTTGTTTCATCACCTTTGCGAAGTTGCCGCTCTCTCCGGCTCCCGGAGACGAAGAAGCTGCTTCTTCGCCCAAAGACGATTCTGCCGCTCACAGTGCTCTGCGGTGTGCGCCTTCTGCCGAAAGAGGCCCGGGAGCTGTGCTTAGCTCTGCAGAGCACCGTACCTTCGTCTTTAGCCTCTCTTCTCGTCTACATCTTAGCAAAAAGCTTTTCCACTCTGTCTGGCAAGGAGAAACTGTGCCAGCACAGAAAACATCTCCCATCGTGTTCTAGAGGCTGCACGGAGGTCTGCCGAGTGTTTTGCAAGAAGAGAAAGAAAGTTGTCCAAAACAGCTTGCAATCGAATGTTCATGTGAATAGAAAAGGCAGGAGAGTGGTCAGGTACTGTTTTCTCTCAGTTGGCAAGCTGCGCACACAATCGCAGTGTTGTACAGCTTGTTTCATCACCTTTGCGAAGTTGCCGCTCTCTCCGGCTCCCGGAGACGAAGAAGCTGCTTCTTCGCGCAAAGACGATTCTGCCGCTCACAGTGCTCTGCGGTGTGCGCCTTCTGCCGAAAGAGCCCCGGGAGCGGTGCTTAGCTCTGAGAAGCACCATACGTGCTTCTTTAGCCTCTCTTCTCGTCTACATCTTAGCAAAAAGCTTTTCCACTCTGTCTGGCAAGGAGAAACTGTGCCAGCACAGAAAACATCTCCCATCGTGTTCTAGAGGCTGCACGCAGGTCTGCCGAGTGTTTTGCAAGAAGAGAAAGAAAGTTGTCCAAAACAGCTTGCAATCGAATGTTCATGTGAATAGAAAAGGCAGGAGAGTGGTCAGGTACTGTTTTCTCTCAGTTGGCAAGCTGCGCACACAATCGCAGTGTTGTACAGCTTGTTTCATCACCTTTGCGAAGTTGCCGCTCTCTCCGGCTCCCGGAGACGAAGAAACTGCTTCTTCGCGCAAAGACGATTCTGCCGCTCACAGTGCTCTGCTGTGTGCGCCTTCTGCCGAAAGAGGCCCGGGAGAGGTGCTTAGCTCTGCAGAGCACCGTACCTTCGTCTTTAGCCTCTCTTCTCGTCTACATCTTAGCAAAAAGCTTTTCCACTCTGTCTGGCAAGGAGAAACTGTGCCAGCACAGAAAACATCTCCCATCGTGTTCTAGAGGCTGCACGCAGGTCTGCCGAGTGTTTTGCAAGAAGAGAAAGAAAGTTGTCCAAAACAGCTTGCAATCGAATGTTCATGTGAATAGAAAAGGCAGGAGAGTGGTCAGGTACTGTTTTCTCTCAGTTGGCAAGCGGCGCACACAATCGCAGTGTTGTACAGCTTGTTTCATCACCTTTGCGAAGTTGCCGCTCTCTCCGGCTCCCGGAGACGAAGAAGCTGCTTCTTCGCGCAAAGACGATTCTGCCGCTCACAGTGCTCTGCGGTGTGCGCCTTCTGCCGAAAGAGCCCCGGGAGCTGTGCTTAGCTCTGAGAAGCACCATACGTGCTTCTTTAGCCTCTCTTCTCGTCTACATCTTAGCAAAAAGCTTTTCCACTCTGTCTGGCAAGGAGAAACTGTGCCAGCACAGAAAACATCTCCCATCGTGTTCTAGAGGCTGCACGGAGGTCTGCCGAGTGTTTTGCAAGAAGAGAAAGAAAGTTGTCCAAAACAGCTTGCAATCGAATGTTCATGTGAATAGAAAAGGCAGGAGAGTGGTCAGGTACTGTTTTCTCTCAGTTGGCAAGCTGCGCACACAATCGCAGTGTTGTACAGCTTGTTTCATCACCTTTGCGAAGTTGCCGCTCTCTCCGGCTCCCGGAGACGAAGAAGCTGCTTCTTCGCGCAAAGACGATTCTGCCGCTCACAGTGCTCTGCGGTGTGCGCCTTCTGCCGAAAGAGGTCCGGGAGCGGTGCTTAGCTCTGAGAAGCACCATACGTGCTTCTTTAGCCTTTCTTCTCGTCTACATCTTAGCAAAAAGCTTTTCCACTCTGTCTGGCAAGGAGAAACTGTGCCAGCACAGAAAACATCTCCCATCGTGTTCTAGAGGCTGCACGGAGGTCTGCCGAGTGTTTTGCAAGAAGAGAAAGAAAGTTGTCCAAAACAGCTTGCAATCGAATGTTCATGTGAATAGAAAAGGCAGGAGAGTGGTCAGGTACTGTTTTCTCTCAGTTGGCAAGCTGCGCACACAATCGCAGTGTTGTACAGCTTGTTTCATCACCTTTGCCAAGTTGCCGCTCTCTCCGGCTCCCGGAGACGAAGAAGCTGCTTCTTCGCGCAAAGACGATTCTGCCGCTCACAGTGCTCTGCGGTGTGCGCCTTCTGCCGAAAGACGCCCGGGAGCGGTGCTTAGCTCTGCAGAGCACCGTACCTTCGTCTTTAGCCTCTCTTCTCGTCTACATCTTAGCAAAAAGCTTTTCCACTCTGTCTGGCAAGGAGAAACTGTGCCAGCACAGAAAACATCTCCAATCGTTTTCTAGAGGCTGCACGGAGGTCTGCCGAGTGTTTTGCAAGAAGAGAAAGAAAGTTGTCCAAAACAGCTTGCAATCGAATGTTCATGTGAATAGAAAAGGCAGGAGAGTGGTCAGGTACTGTTTTCTCTCAGTTGGCAAGCTGCGCACACAATCGCAGTGTTGTACAGCTTGTTTCATCACCTTTGCGAAGTTGCCGCTCTCTCCGGCTCCCGGAGACGAAGAAGCTGCTTCTTCGCGCAAAGACGATTCTGCCGCTCACAGTGCTCTGCGGTGTGCGCCTTCTGCCGAAAGACGCCCGGGAGCGGTGCTTAGCTCTGCAGAGCACCGTACCTTCGTCTTTAGCCTCTCTTCTCGTCTACATCTTAGCAAAAAGCTTTTCCACTCTGTCTGGCAAGGAGAAACTGTGCCAGCACAGAAAACATCTCCCATCGTGTTCTAGAGTCTGCACGGAGGTCTGCCGAGTGTTTTGCAAGAAGAGAAAGAAAGTTGTCCAAAACAGCTTGCAATCGAATGTTCATGTGAATAGAAAAGGCAGGAGAGTGGTCAGGTACTGTTTTCTCTCAGTTGGAAAGCTGGGCACACAATCGCAGGGTTGTACAGCTTGTTTCATCACCTTTGCGAAGTTGCCGCTCTCTCCGGCTCCCGGAGACGAAGAAGCTGCTTCTTCGCGCAAAGACGATTCTGCCGCTCACAGTGCTCTGCGGTGTGCGCCTTCTGCCGAAAGAGGTCCGGGAGCGGTGCTTAGCTCTGAGAAGCACCATACGTGCTTCTTTAGCCTCTCTTCTCGTCTACATCTTAGCAAAAAGCTTTTCCACTCTGTCTGGCAAGGAGAAACTGTGCCAGCACAGAAAACATCTCCCATCGTGTTCTAGAGGCTGCACGGAGGTCTGCCGAGTGTTTTGCAAGAAGAGAAAGAAAGTTGTCCAAAACAGCTTGCAATCGAATGTTCACGTGAATAGAAAAGGCAGGAGAGTGGTCAGGTACTGTTTTCTCTCAGTTGGCAAGCTGCGCACACAATCGCACTGTTGTACAGCTTGTTTCATCACCTTTGCGAAGTTGCCGCTCTCTCCGGCTCCCGGAGACGAAGAAGCTGCTTCTTCGCGCAAAGACGATTCTGCCGCTCACAGTGCTCTGCGGTGTGCGCCTTCTGCCGAATGAGGTCCGGGAGCGGTGCTTAGCTCTGCAGAGCACCGTACCTTCGTCTTTAGCCTCTCTTCTCGTCTACATCTTAGCAAAAAGCTTTTCCACTCTGTCTGGCAAGGAGAAACTGTGCCAGCACAGAAAACATCTCCCATCGTGTTCTAGAGGCTGCACGGAGGTCTGCCGAGTGTTTTGCAAGAAGAGAAAGAAAGTTGTCCAAAACAGCTTGCAATCGAATGTTCATGTGAATAGAAAAGGCAGGAGAGTGGTCAGGTACTGTTTTCTCTCAGTTGGCAAGCTGCGTACACAATCGCAGTGTTGTACAGCTTGTTTCATCACCTTTGCGAAGTTGCCGCTCTCTCCGGCTCCCGGAGACGAAGAAGCTGCTTCTTCGCGCAAAGACGATTCTGCCGCTCACAGTGCTCTGCGGTGTGCGCCTTCTGCCGAAAGAGCCCCGGGAGCTGTGCTTAGCTCTGCAGAGCACCGTACCTTCGTCTTTAGCCTCTCTTCTCGTCTACATCTTAGCAAAAAGCTTTTCCACTCTGTCTGGCAAGGAGAAACTGTGCCAGCACAGAAAACATCTCCCATCGTGTTCTAGAGGCTGCACGCAGGTCTGCCGAGTGTTTTGCAAGAAGAGAAAGAAAGTTGTCCAAAACAGCTTCCAATCGAATGTTCAAGTGAATAGAAAAGGCAGGAGAGTGGTCAGGTACGGTTTTCTCTCACTTGGCAAGCTGCGCACACAATCGCAGTGTTGTACAGCTTGTTTCATCACCTTTGCGAAGTTGCCGCTCTCTCCGGCTCCCGGAGACGAAGAAGCTGCTTCTTCGCGCAAAGACGATTCTGCCGCTCACAGTGCTCTGCGGTGTGCGCCTTCTGCCGAAAGAGGCCCGGGAGCTGTGCTTAGCTCTGCAGAGCACCGTACCTTCGTCTTTAGCCTCTCTTCTCGTCTACATCTTAGCAAAAAGCTTTTCCACTCTGTCTGGCAAGGAGAAACTGTGCCAGCACAAAAAACATCTCCCATCGTGTTCTAGAGGCTGCACGGAGGTCTGCCGAGTGTTTTGCAAGAAGAGAAAGAAAGTTGTCCAAAACAGCTTGCAATCGAATGTTCATGTGAATAGAAAAGGCAGGAGAGTGGTCAGGTACTGTTTTCTCTCAGTTGGCAAGCTGCGCACACAATCGCAGTGTTGTACAGCTTGTTTCATCACCTTTGCGAAGTTGCCGCTCTCTCCGGCTCCCGGAGACGAAGAAGCTGCTTCTTCGCGCAAAGACGATTCTGCCGCTCACAGTGCTCTGCGGTGTGCACCTTCTGCCGAAAGAGCCCCGGGAGCGGTGCTTAGCTCTGAGAAGCACCATACGTGCTTCTTTAGCCTCTCTTCTCGTCTACATCTTAGCAAAAAGCTTTTCCACTCTGTCTGGCAAGGAGAAACTGTGCCAGCACAGAAAACATCTCCCATCGTGTTCTAGAGGCTGCACGCAGGTCTGCCGAGTGTTTTGCAAGAAGAGAAAGAAAGTTGTCCAAAACAGCTTGCAATCGAATGTTCATGTGAATAGAAAAGGCAGGAGAGTGGTCAGGTACTGTTTTCTCTCACTTGGCAAGCTGCGCACACAATCGCAGTGTTGTACAGCTTGTTTCATCACCTTTGCGAAGTTGCCGCTCTCTCCGGCTCCCGGAGACGAAGAAGCTGCTTCTTCGCGCAAAGACGATTCTGCCGCTCACAGTGCTCTGCTGTGTGCGCCTTCTGCCGAAAGAGCCCCGGGAGAGGTGCTTAGCTCTGCAGAGCACCGTACCTTCGTCTTTAGCCTCTCTTCTCGTCTACATCTTAGCAAAAAGCTTTTCCACTCTGTCTGGCAAGGAGAAACTGTGCCAGCACAGAAAACATCTCCCATCGTGTTCTAGAGGCTGCACGGAGGTCTGCCGAGTGTTTTGCAAGAAGAGAAAGAAAGTTGTCCAAAACAGCTTGCAATCGAATGTTCATGTGAATAGAAAAGGCAGGAGAGTGGTCAGGTACTGTTTTCTCTCAGTTGGCAAGCGGCGCACACAATCGCAGTGTTGTTCAGCTTGTTTCATCACCTTTGCGAAGTTGCCGCTCTCTCCGGCTCCCGGAGACGAAGAAGCTGCTTCTTCGCGCAAAGACGATTCTGCCGCTCACAGTGCTCTGCGGTGTGCGCCTTCTGCCGAAAGAGCCCCGGGAGCTGTGCTTAGCTCTGAGAAGCACCATACGTGCTTCTTTAGCCTCTCTTCTCGTCTACATCTTAGCAAAAAGCTTTTCCACTCTGTCTGGCAAGGAGAAACTGTGCCAGCACAGAAAACATCTCCCATCGTGTTCTAGAGGCTGCACGGAGGTCTGCCGAGTGTTTCGCAAGAAGAGAAAGAAAGTTGTCCAAAACAGCTTGCAATCGAATGTTCATGTGAATAGAAAAGGCAGGAGAGTGGTCAGGTACTGTTTTCTCTCAGTTGGCAAGCTGCGCACACAATCGCAGTGTTGTACAGCTTGTTTCATCACCTTTGCGAAGTTGCCGCTCTCTCCGGCTCCCGGAGACGAAGAAGCTGCTTCTTCGCGCAAAGACGATTCTGCCGCTCACAGTGCTCTGCGGTGTGCGCCTTCTGCCGAAAGAGGTCCGGGAGCGGTGCTTAGCTCTGAGAAGCACCATACGTGCTTCTTTAGCCTTTCTTCTCGTCTACATCTTAGCAAAAAGCTTTTCCACTCTGTCTGGCAAGGAGAAACTGTGCCAGCACAGAAAACATCTCCCATCGTGTTCTAGAGGCTGCACGGAGGTCTGCCGAGTGTTTTGCAAGAAGAGAAAGAAAGTTGTCCAAAACAGCTTGCAATCGAATGTTCATGTGAATAGAAAAGGCAGGAGAGTGGTCAGGTACTGTTTTCTCTCAGTTGGCAAGCTGCGCACACAATCGCAGTGTTGTACAGCTTGTTTCATCACCTTTGCCAAGTTGCCGCTCTCTCCGGCTCCCGGAGACGAAGAAGCTGCTTCTTCGCGCAAAGACGATTCTGCCGCTCACAGTGCTCTGCGGTGTGCGCCTTCTGCCGAAAGAGGGCCGGGAGCTGTGCTTAGCTCTGCAGAGCACCGTACCTTCGTCTTTAGCCTCTCTTCTCGTCTACATCTTAGCAAAAAGCTTTTCCACTCTGTCTGGCAAGGAGAAACTGTGCCAGCACAAAAAACATCTCCCATCGTGTTCTAGAGGCTGCACGGAGGTCTGCCGAGTGTTTTGCAAGAAGAGAAAGAAAGTTGTCCAAAACAGCTTGCAATCGAATGTTCATGTGAATAGAAAAGGCAGGAGAGTGGTCAGGTACTGTTTTCTCTCAGTTGGCAAGCTGCGCACACAATCGCACTGTTGTACAGCTTGTTTCATCACCTTTGCGAAGTTGCCGCTCTCTCCGGCTCCCGGAGACGAAGAAGCTGCTTCTTCGCGCAAAGACGATTCTGCCGCTCACAGTGCTCTGCGGTGTGCGCCTTCTGCCGAAAGAGCCCCGGGAGCGGTGCTTAGCTCTGAGAAGCACCATACGTGCTTCTTTAGCCTCTCTTCTCGTCTACATCTTAGCAAAAAGCTTTTCCACTCTGTCTGGCAAGGAGAAACTGTGCCAGCACAGAAAACATCTCCCATCGTGTTCTAGAGGCTGCACGCAGGTCTGCCGAGTGTTTTGCAAGAAGAGAAAGAAAGTTGTCCAAAACAGCTTGCAATCGAATGTTCATGTGAATAGAAAAGGCAGGAGAGTGGTCAGGTACTGTTTTCTCTCAGTTGGCAAGCTGCGCACACAATCGCAGTGTTGTACAGCTTGTTTCATCACCTTTGCGAAGTTGCCGCTCTCTCCGGCTCCCGGAGACGAAGAAGCTGCTTCTTCGCGCAAAGACGATTCTGCCGCTCACAGTGCTCTGCGGTGCGCGCCTTCTGCCGAAAGACGCCCGGGAGCGGTGCTTAGCTCTGCAGAGCACCGTACCTTCGTCTTTAGCCTCTCTTCTCGTCTACATCTTAGCAAAAAGCTTTTCCACTCTGTCTGGCAAGGAGAAACTGTGCCAGCACAGAAAACATCTCCCATCGTGTTCTAGAGTCTGCACGGAGGTCTGCCGAGTGTTTTGCAAGAAGAGAAAGAAAGTTGTCCAAAACAGCTTGCAATCGAATGTTCATGTGAATAGAAAAGGCAGGAGAGTGGTCAGGTACTGTTTTCTCTCAGTTGGAAAGCTGGGCACACAATCGCAGGGTTGTACAGCTTGTTTCATCACCTTTGCGAAGTTGCCGCTCTCTCCGGCTCCCGGAGACGAAGAAGCTGCTTCTTCGCGCAAAGACGATTCTGCCGCTCACAGTGCTCTGCGGTGTGCGCCTTCTGCCGAAAGAGGTCCGGGAGCGGTGCTTAGCTCTGAGAAGCACCATACGTGCTTCTTTAGCCTCTCTTCTCGTCTACATCTTAGCAAAAAGCTTTTCCACTCTGTCTGGCAAGGAGAAACTGTGCCAGCACAGAAAACATCTCCCATCGTGTTCTAGAGGCTGCACGGAGGTCTGCCGAGTGTTTTGCAAGAAGAGAAAGAAAGTTGTCCAAAACAGCTTGCAATCGAATGTTCACGTGAATAGAAAAGGCAGGAGAGTGGTCAGGTACTGTTTTCTCTCAGTTGGCAAGCTGCGCACACAATCGCAGTGTTGTACAGCTTGTTTCATCACCTTTGCGAAGTTGCCGCTCTCTCCGGCTCCCGGAGACGAAGAAGCTGCTTCTTCGCGCAAAGACGATTCTGCCGCTCACAGTGCTCTGCGGTGTGCGCCTTCTGCCGAATGAGGTCCGGGAGCGGTGCTTAGCTCTGCAGAGCACCGTACCTTCGTCTTTAGCCTCTCTTCTCGTCTACATCTTAGCAAAAAGCTTTTCCACTCTGTCTGGCAAGGAGAAACTGTGCCAGCACAGAAAACATCTCCCATCGTGTTCTAGAGGCTGCACGGAGGTCTGCCGAGTGTTTTGCAAGAAGAGAAAGAAAGTTGTCCAAAACAGCTTGCAATCGAATGTTCATGTGAATAGAAAAGGTAGGAGAGTGGTCAGGTACTGTTTTCTCTCAGTTGGCAAGCTGCGCACACAATCGCAGTGTTGTACAGCTTGTTTCATCACCTTTGCGAAGTTGCCGCTCTCTCCGGCTCCCGGAGACGAAGAAGCTGCTTCTTCGCGCAAAGACGATTCTGCCGCTCACAGTGCTCTGCGGTGTGCGCCTTCTGCCGAAAGAGCCCCGGGAGCTGTGCTTAGCTCTGCAGAGCACCGTACCTTCGTCTTTAGCCTCTCTTCTCGTCTACATGTTAGCAAAAAGCTTTTCCACTCTGTCTGGCAAGGAGAAACTGTGCCAGCACAGAAAACATCTCCCATCGTGTTCTAGAGGCTGCACGCAGGTCTGCCGAGTGTTTTGCAAGAAGAGAAAGAAAGTTGTCCAAAACAGCTTCCAATCGAATGTTCAAGTGAATAGAAAAGGCAGGAGAGTGGTCAGGTAGGGTTTTCTCTCACTTGGCAAGCTGCGCACACAATCGCAGTGTTGTACAGCTTGTTTCATCACCTTTGCGAAGTTGCCGCTCTCTCCGGCTCCCGGAGACGAAGAAGCTGCTTCTTCGCGCAAAGACGATTCTGCCGCTCACAGTGCTCTGCGGTGTGCGCCTTCTGCCGAAAGAGGCCCGGGAGCTGTGCTTAGCTCTGCAGAGCACCGTACCTTCGTCTTTAGCCTCTCTTCTCGTCTACATCTTAGCAAAAAGCTTTTCCACTCTGTCTGGCAAGGAGAAACTGTGCCAGCACAAAAAACATCTCCCATCGTGTTCTAGAGGCTGCACGGAGGTCTGCCGAGTGTTTTGCAAGAAGAGAAAGAAAGTTGTCCAAAACAGCTTGCAATCGAATGTTCATGTGAATAGAAAAGGCAGGAGAGTGGTCAGGTACTGTTTTCTCTCAGTTGGCAAGCTGCGCACACAATCGCAGTGTTGTACAGCTTGTTTCATCACCTTTGCGAAGTTGCCGCTCTCTCCGGCTCCCGGAGACGAAGAAGCTGCTTCTTCGCGCAAAGACGATTCTGCCGCTCACAGTGCTCTGCGGTGTGCGCCTTCTGCCGAAAGAGGTCCGGGAGCGGTGCTTAGCTCTGAGAAGCACCATACGTGCTTCTTTAGCCTTTCTTCTCGTCTACATCTTAGCAAAAAGCTTTTCCACTCTGTCTGGCAAGGAGAAACTGTGCCAGCACAGAAAACATCTCCCATCGTGTTCTAGAGGCTGCACGGAGGTCTGCCGAGTGTTTTGCAAGAAGAGAAAGAAAGTTGTCCAAAACAGCTTGCAATCGAATGTTCATGTGAATAGAAAAGGCAGGAGAGTGGTCAGGTACTGTTTTCTCTCAGTTGGCAAGCTGCGCACACAATCGCAGTGTTGTACAGCTTGTTTCATCACCTTTGCCAAGTTGCCGCTCTCTCCGGCTCCCGGAGACGAAGAAGCTGCTTCTTCGCGCAAAGACGATTCTGCCGCTCACAGTGCTCTGCAGTGTGCGCCTTCTGCTGAAAGACGCCCGGGAGCGGTGCTTAGCTCTGCAGAGCACCGTACCTTCGTCTTTAGCCTCTCTTCTCGTCTACATCTTAGCAAAAAGCTTTTCCACTCTGTCTGGCAAGGAGAAACTGTGCCAGCACAGAAAACATCTCCAATCGTTTTCTAGAGGCTGCACGGAGGTCTGCCGAGTGTTTTGCAAGAAGAGAAAGAAAGTTGTCCAAAACAGCTTCCAATCGAATGTTCATGTGAATAGAAAAGGCAGGAGAGTGGTCAGGTACTGTTTTCTCTCAGTTGGCAAGCTGCGCACACAATCGCAGTGTTGTACAGCTTGTTTCATCACCTTTGCGAAGTTGCCGCTCTCTCCGGCTCCCGGAGACGAAGAAGCTGCTTCTTCGCGCAAAGACGATTCTGCCGCTCACAGTGCTCTGCGGTGTGCGCCTTCTGCCGAAAGAGGTCCGGGAGCGGTGCTTAGCTCTGCAGAGCACCGTACCTTCGTCTTTAGCCTCTCTTCTCGTCTACATCTTAGCAAAAAGCTTTTCCACTCTGTCTGGCAAGGAGAAACTGTGCCAGCACAGAAAACATCTCCCATCGTGTTCTAGAGGCTGCACGGAGGTCTGCCGAGTGTTTTGCAAGAAGAGAAAGAAAGTTGTCCAAAACAGCTTGCAATCGAATGTTCACGTGAATAGAAAAGGCAGGAGAGTGGTCAGGTACTGTTTTCTCTCAGTTGGCAAGCTGCGCACACAATCGCAGTGTTGTACAGCTTGTTTCATCACCTTTGCGAAGTTGCCGCTCTCTCCGGCTCCCGGAGACGAAGAAGCTGCTTCTTCGCGCAAAGACGATTCTGCCGCTCACAGTGCTCTGCGGTGTGCGCCTTCTGCCGAATGAGGTCCGGGAGCGGTGCTTAGCTCTGCAGAGCACCGTACCTTCGTCTTTAGCCTCTCTTCTCGTCTACATCTTAGCAAAAAGCTTTTCCACTCTGTCTGGCAAGGAGAAACTGTGCCAGCACAGAAAACATCTCCCATCGTGTTCTAGAGGCTGCACGCAGGTCTGCCGAGTGTTTTGCAAGAAGAGAAAGAAAGTTGTCCAAAACAGCTTGCAATCGAATGTTCATGTGAATAGAAAAGGCAGGAGAGTGGTCAGGTACTGTTTTCTCTCAGTTGGCAAGCTGCGCACACAATCGCAGTGTTGTACAGCTTGTTTCATCACCTTTGCGAAGTTGCCGCTCTCTCCGGCTCCCGGAGACGAAGAAGCTGCTTCTTCGCGCAAAGACGATTCTGCCGCTCACAGTGCTCTGCGGTGTGCGCCTTCTGCCGAAAGAGGCCCGGGAGAGGTGCTTAGCTCTGCAGAGCACCGTACCTTCGTCTTTAGCCTCTCTTCTCGTCTACATCTTAGCAAAAAGCTTTTCCACTCTGTCTGGCAAGGAGAAACTGTGCCAGCACAGAAAACATCTCCCATCGTGTTCTAGAGGCTGCACGGAGGTCTGCCGAGTGTTTTGCAAGAAGAGAAAGAAAGTTGTCCAAAACAGCTTGCAATCGAATGTTCATGTGAATAGAAAAGGCAGGAGAGTGGTCAGGTACTGTTTTCTCTCAGTTGGCAAGCGGCGCACACAATCGCAGTGTTGTTCAGCTTGTTTCATCACCTTTGCGAAGTTGCCGCTCTCTCCGGCTCCCGGAGACGAAGAAGCTGCTTCTTCGCGCAAAGACGATTCTGCCGCTCACAGTGCTCTGCGGTGTGCGCCTTCTGCCGAAAGAGCCCCGGGAGCTGTGCTTAGCTCTGAGAAGCACCATACGTGCTTCTTTAGCCTCTCTTCTCGTCTACATCTTAGCAAAAAGCTTTTCCACTCTGTCTGGCAAGGAGAAACTGTGCCAGCACAGAAAACATCTCCCATCGTGTTCTAGAGGCTGCACGGAGGTCTGCCGAGTGTTTTGCAAGAAGAGAAAGAAAGTTGTCCAAAACAGCTTGCAATCGAATGTTCATGTGAATAGAAAAGGCAGGAGAGTGGTCAGGTACTGTTTTCTCTCAGTTGGCAAGCTGCGCACACAATCGCAGTGTTGTACAGCTTGTTTCATCACCTTTGCGAAGTTGCCGCTCTCTCCGGCTCCCGGAGACGAAGAAGCTGCTTCTTCGCGCAAAGACGATTCTGCCGCTCACAGTGCTCTGCGGTGTGCGCCTTCTGCCGAAAGAGGTCCGGGAGCGGTGCTTAGCTCTGAGAAGCACCATACGTGCTTCTTTAGCCTTTCTTCTCGTCTACATCTTAGCAAAAAGCTTTTCCACTCTGTCTGGCAAGGAGAAACTGTGCCAGCACAGAAAACATCTCCCATCGTGTTCTAGAGGCTGCACGGAGGTCTGCCGAGTGTTTTGCAAGAAGAGAAAGAAAGTTGTCCAAAACAGCTTGCAATCGAATGTTCATGTGAATAGAAAAGGCAGGAGAGTGGTCAGGTACTGTTTTCTCTCAGTTGGCAAGCTGCGCACACAATCGCAGTGTTGTACAGCTTGTTTCATCACCTTTGCCAAGTTGCCCCTCTCTCCGGCTCCCGGAGACGAAGAAGCTGCTTCTTCGCGCAAAGACGATTCTGCCGCTCACAGTGCTCTGCGGTGTGCGCCTTCTGCCGAAAGAGCCCCGGGAGCGGTGCTTAGCTCTGCAGAGCACCGTACCTTCGTCTTTAGCCTCTCTTCTCGTCTACATCTTAGCAAAAAGCTTTTCCACTCTGTCTGGCAAGGAGAAACTGTGCCAGCACAGAAAACATCTCCCATCGTGTTCTAGAGGCTGCACGGAGGTCTGCCGAGTGTTTTGCAAGAAGAGAAAGAAAGTTGTCCAAAACAGCTTGCAATCGAATGTTCATGTGAATAGAAAAGGCAGGAGAGTGGTCAGGTACTGTTTTCTCTCAGTTGGCAAGCTGCGCACACAATCGCAGTGTTGTACAGCTTGTTTCATCACCTTTGCGAAGTTGCCGCTCTCTCCGGCTCCCGGAGACGAAGAAGCTGCTTCTTCGCGCAAAGACGATTCTGCCGCTCACAGTGCTCTGCGGTGTGCGCCTTCTGCCGAAAGAGGGCCGGGAGCTGTGCTTAGCTCTGCAGAGCACCGTACCTTCGTCTTTAGCCTCTCTTCTCGTCTACATCTTAGCAAAAAGCTTTTCCACTCTGTCTGGCAAGGAGAAACTGTGCCAGCACAAAAAACATCTCCCATCGTGTTCTAGAGGCTGCACGGAGGACTGCCGAGTGTTTTGCAAGAAGAGAAAGAAAGTTGTCCAAAACAGCTTGCAATCGAATGTTCATGTGAATAGAAAAGGCAGGAGAGTGGTCAGGTACTGTTTTCTCTCAGTTGGCAAGCTGCGCACACAATCGCAGGGTTGTACAGCTTGTTTCATCACCTTTGCGAAGTTGCCGCTCTCTCCGGCTCCCGGAGACGAAGAAGCTGCTTCTTCGCGCAAAGACGATTCTGCCGCTCACAGTGCTCTGCGGTGCGCGCCTTCTGCCGAAAGACGCCCGGGAGCGGTGCTTAGCTCTGCAGAGCACCGTACCTTCGTCTTTAGCCTCTCTTCTCGTCTACATCTTAGCAAAAAGCTTTTCCACTCTGTCTGGCAAGGAGAAACTGTGCCAGCACAGAAAACATCTCCCATCGTGTTCTAGAGGCTGCACGGAGGTCTGCCGAGTGTTTTGCAAGAAGAGAAAGAAAGTTGTCCAAAACAGCTTGCAATCGAATGTTCACGTGAATAGAAAAGGCAGGAGAGTGGTCAGGTACTGTTTTCTCTCAGTTGGCAAGCTGCGCACACAATCGCAGTGTTGTACAGCTTGTTTCATCACCTTTGCGAAGTTGCCGCTCTCTCCGGCTCCCGGAGACGAAGAAGCTGCTTCTTCGCGCAAAGACGATTCTGCCGCTCACAGTGCTCTGCGGTGTGCGCCTTCTGCCGAATGAGGTCCGGGAGCGGTGCTTAGCTCTGCAGAGCACCGTACCTTCGTCTTTAGCCTCTCTTCTCGTCTACATCTTAGCAAAAAGCTTTTCCACTCTGTCTGGCAAGGAGAAACTGTGCCAGCACAGAAAACATCTCCCATCGTGTTCTAGAGGCTGCACGCAGGTCTGCCGAGTGTTTTGCAAGAAGAGAAAGAAAGTTGTCCAAAACAGCTTGCAATCGAATGTTCATGTGAATAGAAAAGGCAGGAGAGTGGTCAGGTACTGTTTTCTCTCAGTTGGCAAGCTGCGCACACAATCGCAGTGTTGTACAGCTTGTTTCATCACCTTTGCGAAGTTGCCGCTCTCTCCGGCTCCCGGAGACGAAGAAGCTGCTTCTTCGCGCAAAGACGATTCTGCCGCTCACAGTGCTCTGCTGTGTGCGCCTTCTGCCGAAAGAGGCCCGGGAGAGGTGCTTAGCTCTGCAGAGCACCGTACCTTCGTCTTTAGCCTCTCTTCTCGTCTACATCTTAGCAAAAAGCTTTTCCACTCTGTCTGGCAAGGAGAAACTGTGCCAGCACAGAAAACATCTCCCATCGTGTTCTAGAGGCTGCACGGAGGGCTGCCGAGTGTTTTGCAAGAAGAGAAAGAAAGTTGTCCAAAACAGCTTGCAATCGAATGTTCATGTGAATAGAAAAGGCAGGAGAGTGGTCAGGTACTGTTTTCTCTCAGTTGGCAAGCGGCGCACACAATCGCAGTGTTGTTCAGCTTGTTTCATCACCTTTGCGAAGTTGCCGCTCTCTCCGGCTCCCGGAGACGAAGAAGCTGCTTCTTCGCGCAAAGACGATTCTGCCGCTCACAGTGCTCTGCGGTGTGCGCCTTCTGCCGAAAGAGCCCCGGGAGCTGTGCTTAGCTCTGAGAAGCACCATACGTGCTTCTTTAGCCTCTCTTCTCGTCTACATCTTAGCAAAAAGCTTTTCCACTCTGTCTGGCAAGGAGAAACTGTGCCAGCACAGAAAACATCTCCCATCGTGTTCTAGAGGCTGCACGGAGGTCTGCCGAGTGTTTTGCAAGAAGAGAAAGAAAGTTGTCCAAAACAGCTTGCAATCGAATGTTCATGTGAATAGAAAAGGCAGGAGAGTGGTCAGGTACTGTTTTCTCTCACTTGGCAAGCTGCGCACACAATCGCAGTGTTGTACAGCTTGTTTCATCACCTTTGCGAAGTTGCCGCTCTCTCCGGCTCCCGGAGACGAAGAAGCTGCTTCTTCGCGCAAAGACGATTCTGCCGCTCACAGTGCTCTGCGGTGTGCGCCTTCTGCCGAAAGAGGGCCGGGAGCTGTGCTTAGCTCTGCAGAGCACCGTACCTTCGTCTTTAGCCTCTCTTCTCGTCTACATCTTAGCAAAAAGCTTTTCCACTCTGTCTGGCAAGGAGAAACTGTGCCAGCACAAAAAACATCTCCCATCGTGTTCTAGAGGCTGCACGGAGGACTGCCGAGTGTTTTGCAAGAAGAGAAAGAAAGTTGTCCAAAACAGCTTGCAATCGAATGTTCATGTGAATAGAAAAGGCAGGAGAGTGGTCAGGTACTGTTTTCTCTCAGTTGGCAAGCTGCGCACACAATCGCAGGGTTGTACAGCTTGTTTCATCACCTTTGCCAAGTTGCCGCTCTCTCCGGCTCCCGGAGACGAAGAAGCTGCTTCTTCGCGCAAAGACGATTCTGCCGCTCACAGTGCTCTGCGGTGCGCGCCTTCTGCCGAAAGACGCCCGGGAGCGGTGCTTAGCTCTGCAGAGCACCGTACCTTCGTCTTTAGCCTCTCTTCTCGTCTACATCTTAGCAAAAAGCTTTTCCACTCTGTCTGGCAAGGAGAAACTGTGCCAGCACAGAAAACATCTCCCATCGTGTTCTAGAGGCTGCACGCAGGTCTGCCGAGTGTTTTGCAAGAAGAGAAAGAAAGTTGTCCAAAACAGCTTGCAATCGAATGTTCATGTGAATAGAAAAGGCAGGAGAGTGGTCAGGTACTGTTTTCTCTCAGTTGGCAAGCTGCGCACACAATCGCAGTGTTGTACAGCTTGTTTCATCACCTTTGCGAAGTTGCCGCTCTCTCCGGCTCCCGGAGACGAAGAAGCTGCTTCTTCGCGCAAAGACGATTCTGCCGCTCACAGTGCTCTGCGGTGTGCGCCTTCTGCCGAAAGAGGCCCGGGAGCTGTGCTTAGCTCTGCAGAGCACCGTACCTTCGTCTTTAGCCTCTCTTCTCGTCTACATCTTAGCAAAAAGCTTTTCCACTCTGTCTGGCAAGGAGAAACTGTGCCAGCACAAAAAACATCTCCCATCGTGTTCTAGAGGCTGCACGGAGGTCTGCCGAGTGTTTTGCAAGAAGAGAAAGAAAGTTGTCCAAAACAGCTTGCAATCGAATGTTCATGTCAATAGAAAAGGCAGGAGAGTGGTCAGGTACTGTTTTCTCTCAGTTGGCAAGCTGCGCACACAATCGCACTGTTGTACAGCTTGTTTCATCACCTTTGCGAAGTTGCCGCTCTCTCCGGCTCCCGGAGACGAAGAAGCTGCTTCTTCGCGCAAAGACGATTCTGCCGCTCACAGTGCTCTGCGGTGTGCGCCTTCTGCCGAAAGAGGTCCGGGAGCGGTGCTTAGCTCTGAGAAGCACCATACGTGCTTCTTTAGCCTCTCTTCTCGTCTACATCTTAGCAAAAAGCTTTTCCACTCTGTCTGGCAAGGAGAAACTGTGCCAGCACAGAAAACATCTCCCATCGTGTTCTAGAGGCTGCACGCAGGTCTGCCGAGTGTTTTGCAAGAAGAGAAAGAAAGTTGTCCAAAACAGCTTGCAATCGAATGTTCATGTGAATAGAAAAGGCAGGAGAGTGGTCAGGTACTGTTTTCTCTCAGTTGGCAAGCTGCGCACACAATCGCAGTGTTGTACAGCTTGTTTCATCACCTTTGCGAAGTTGCCGCTCTCTCCGGCTCCCGGAGACGAAGAAGCTGCTTCTTCGCGCAAAGACGATTCTGCCGCTCACAGTGCTCTGCGGTGCGCGCCTTCTGCCGAAAGACGCCCGGGAGCGGTGCTTAGCTCTGCAGAGCACCGTACCTTCGTCTTTAGCCTCTCTTCTCGTCTACATCTTAGCAAAAAGCTTTTCCACTCTGTCTGGCAAGGAGAAACTGTGCCAGCACAGAAAACATCTCCCATCGTGTTCTAGAGGCTGCACGCAGGTCTGCCGAGTGTTTTGCAAGAAGAGAAAGAAAGTTGTCCAAAACAGCTTGCAATCGAATGTTCATGTGAATAGAAAAGGCAGGAGAGTGGTCAGGTACTGTTTTCTCTCAGTTGGCAAGCGGCGCACACAATCGCAGTGTTGTTCAGCTTGTTTCATCACCTTTGCGAAGTTGCCGCTCTCTCCGGCTCCCGGAGACGAAGAAGCTGCTTCTTCGCGCAAAGACGATTCTGCCGCTCACAGTGCTCTGCGGTGTGCGCCTTCTGCCGAAAGAGCCCCGGGAGCTGTGCTTAGCTCTGAGAAGCACCATACGTGCTTCTTTAGCCTCTCTTCTCGTCTACATCTTAGCAAAAAGCTTTTCCACTCTGTCTGGCAAGGAGAAACTGTGCCAGCACAGAAAACATCTCCCATCGTGTTCTAGAGGCTGCACGGAGGTCTGCCGAGTGTTTTGCAAGAAGAGAAAGAAAGTTGTCCAAAACAGCTTGCAATCGAATGTTCATGTGAATAGAAAAGGCAGGAGAGTGGTCAGGTACTGTTTTCTCTCAGTTGGCAAGCTGCGCACACAATCGCAGTGTTGTACAGCTTGTTTCATCACCTTTGCGAAGTTGCCGCTCTCTCCGGCTCCCGGAGACGAAGAAGCTGCTTCTTCGCGCAAAGACGATTCTGCCGCTCACAGTGCTCTGCGGTGTGCGCCTTCTGCCGAAAGAGGTCCGGGAGCGGTGCTTAGCTCTGAGAAGCACCATACGTGCTTCTTTAGCCTTTCTTCTCGTCTACATCTTAGCAAAAAGCTTTTCCACTCTGTCTGGCAAGGAGAAACTGTGCCAGCACAGAAAACATCTCCCATCGTGTTCTAGAGGCTGCACGGAGGTCTGCCGAGTGTTTTGCAAGAAGAGAAAGAAAGTTGTCCAAAACAGCTTGCAATCGAATGTTCACGTGAATAGAAAAGGCAGGAGAGTGGTCAGGTACTGTTTTCTCTCAGTTGGCAAGCTGCGCACACAATCGCAGTGTTGTACAGCTTGTTTCATCACCTTTGCCAAGTTGCCGCTCTCTCCGGCTCCCGGAGACGAAGAAGCTGCTTCTTCGCGCAAAGACGATTCTGCCGCTCACAGTGCTCTGCGGTGTGCGCCTTCTGCCGAAAGACGCCCGGGAGCGGTGCTTAGCTCTGCAGAGCACCGTACCTTCGTCTTTAGCCTCTCTTCTCGTCTACATCTTAGCAAAAAGCTTTTCCACTCTGTCTGGCAAGGAGAAACTGTGCCAGCACAGAAAACATCTCCAATCGTTTTCTAGAGGCTGCACGGAGGTCTGCCGAGTGTTTTGCAAGAAGAGAAAGAAAGTTGTCCAAAACAGCTTCCAATCGAATGTTCATGTGAATAGAAAAGGCAGGAGAGTGGTCAGGTACTGTTTTCTCTCAGTTGGCAAGCTGCGCACACAATCGCAGGGTTGTACAGCTTGTTTCATCACCTTTGCGAAGTTGCCGCTCTCTCCGGCTCCCGGAGACGAAGAAGCTGCTTCTTCGCGCAAAGACGATTCTGCCGCTCACAGTGCTCTGCGGTGTGCGCCTTCTGCCGAAAGACGCCCGGGAGCGGTGCTTAGCTCTGCAGAGCACCGTACCTTCGTCTTTAGCCTCTCTTCTCGTCTACATCTTAGCAAAAAGCTTTTCCACTCTGTCTGGCAAGGAGAAACTGTGCCAGCACAGAAAACATCTCCCATCGTGTTCTAGAGGCTGCACGGAGGTCTGCCGAGTGTTTTGCAAGAAGAGAAAGAAAGTTGTCCAAAACAGCTTGCAATCGAATGTTCATGTGAATAGAAAAGGCAGGAGAGTGGTCAGGTACTGTTTTCTCTCAGTTGGAAAGCTGGGCACACAATCGCAGTGTTGTACAGCTTGTTTCATCACCTTTGCGAAGTTGCCGCTCTCTCCGGCTCCCGGAGACGAAGAAGCTGCTTCTTCGCGCAAAGACGATTCTGCCGCTCACAGTGCTCTGCGGTGTGCGCCTTCTGCCGAAAGAGGTCCGGGAGCGGTGCTTAGCTCTGAGAAGCACCATACGTGCTTCTTTAGCCTCTCTTCTCGTCTACATCTTAGCAAAAAGCTTTTCCACTCTGTCTGGCAAGGAGAAACTGTGCCAGCACAGAAAACATCTCCCATCGTGTTCTAGAGGCTGCACGGAGGTCTGCCGAGTGTTTTGCAAGAAGAGAAAGAAAGTTGTCCAAAACAGCTTGCAATCGAATGTTCATGTGAATAGAAAAGGCAGGAGAGTGGTCAGGTACTGTTTTCTCTCAGTTGGCAAGCTGCGCACACAATCGCAGTGTTGTACAGCTTGTTTCATCACCTTTGCGAAGTTGCCGCTCTCTCCGGCTCCCGGAGACGAAGAAGCTGCTTCTTCGCGCAAAGACGATTCTGCCGCTCACAGTGCTCTGCGGTGTGCGCCTTCTGCCGAAAGAGGCCCGGGAGCGGTGCTTAGCTCTGCAGAGCACCGTACCTTCGTCTTTAGCCTCTCTTCTCGTCTACATCTTAGCAAAAAGCTTTTCCACTCTGTCTGGCAAGGAGAATGTGTGCCAACACAAAAAACATCTCCCATCGTGTTCTAGAGGCTGCACGCAGGTCTGCCGAGTGTTTTGCAAGAAGAGAAAGAAAGTTGTCCAAAACAGCTTGCAATCGAATGTTCATGTCAATAGAAAAGGCAGGAGAGTGGTCAGGTACTGTTTTCTCTCAGTTGGCAAGCTGCGCACACAATCGCAGGGTTGTACAGCTTGTTTCATCACCTTTGCGAAGTTGCCGCTCTCTCCGGCTCCCGGAGACGAAGAAGCTGCTTCTTCGCGCAAAGACGATTCTGCCGCTCACAGTGCTCTGCGGTGTGCGCCTTCTGCCGAAAGACGCCCGGGAGCGGTGCTTAGCTCTGCAGAGCACCGTACCTTCGTCTTTAGCCTCTCTTCTCGTCTACATCTTAGCAAAAAGCTTTTCCACTCTGTCTGGCAAGGAGAAACTGTGCCAGCACAAAAAACATCTCCCATCGTGTTCTAGAGGCTGCACGGAGGACTGCCGAGTGTTTTGCAAGAAGAGAAAGAAAGTTGTCCAAAACAGCTTGCAATCGAATGTTCATGTGAATAGAAAAGGCAGGAGAGTGGTCAGGTACTGTTTTCTCTCACTTGGCAAGCTGCGCACACAATCGCAGGGTTGTACAGCTTGTTTCATCACCTTTGCGAAGTTGCCGCTCTCTCCGGCTCCCGGAGACGAAGAAGCTGCTTCTTCGCGCAAAGACGATTCTGCCGCTCACAGTGCTCTGCGGTGCGCGCCTTCTGCCGAAAGACGCCCGGGAGCGGTGCTTAGCTCTGCAGAGCACCGTACCTTCGTCTTTAGCCTCTCTTCTCGTCTACATCTTAGCAAAAAGCTTTTCCACTCTGTCTGGCAAGGAGAAACTGTGCCAGCACAGAAAACATCTCCCATCGTGTTCTAGAGGCTGCACGGAGGTCTGCCGAGTGTTTTGCAAGAAGAGAAAGAAAGTTGTCCAAAACAGCTTGCAATCGAATGTTCATGTCAATAGAAAAGGCAGGAGAGTGGTCAGGTACTGTTTTCTCTCAGTTGGCAAGCTGCGCACACAATCGCAGTGTTGTACAGCTTGTTTCATCACCTTTGCGAAGTTGCCGCTCTCTCCGGCTCCCGGAGACGAAGAAGCTGCTTCTTCGCGCAAAGACGATTCTGCCGCTCACAGTGCTCTGCTGTGTGCGCCTTCTGCCGAAAGAGGCCCGGGAGAGGTGCTTAGCTCTGCAGAGCACCGTACCTTCGTCTTTAGCCTCTCTTCTCGTCTACATCTTAGCAAAAAGCTTTTCCACTCTGTCTGGCAAGGAGAAACTGTGCCAGCACAGAAAACATCTCCCATCGTGTTCTAGAGGCTGCACGCAGGTCTGCCGAGTGTTTTGCAAGAAGAGAAAGAAAGTTGTCCAAAACAGCTTGCAATCGAATGTTCATGTGAATAGAAAAGGCAGGAGAGTGGTCAGGTACTGTTTTCTCTCAGTTGGCAAGCTGCGCACACAATCGCAGTGTTGTACAGCTTGTTTCATCACCTTTGCGAAGTTGCCGCTCTCTCCGGCTCCCGGAGACGAAGAAGCTGCTTCTTCGCGCAAAGACGATTCTGCCGCTCACAGTGCTCTGCGGTGTGCGCCTTCTGCCGAAAGAGGCCCGGGAGCTGTGCTTAGCTCTGCAGAGCACCGTACCTTCGTCTTTAGCCTCTCTTCTCGTCTACATCTTAGCAAAAAGCTTTTCCACTCTGTCTGGCAAGGAGAAACTGTGCCAGCACAAAAAACATCTCCCATCGTGTTCTAGAGGCTGCACGGAGGTCTGCCGAGTGTTTTGCAAGAAGAGAAAGAAAGTTGTCCAAAACAGCTTGCAATCGAATGTTCATGTCAATAGAAAAGGCAGGAGAGTGGTCAGGTACTGTTTTCTCTCAGTTGGCAAGCTGCGCACACAATCGCACTGTTGTACAGCTTGTTTCATCACCTTTGCGAAGTTGCCGCTCTCTCCGGCTCCCGGAGACGAAGAAGCTGCTTCTTCGCGCAAAGACGATTCTGCCGCTCACAGTGCTCTGCGGTGTGCGCCTTCTGCCGAAAGAGGTCCGGGAGCGGTGCTTAGCTCTGAGAAGCACCATACGTGCTTCTTTAGCCTCTCTTCTCGTCTACATCTTAGCAAAAAGCTTTTCCACTCTGTCTGGCAAGGAGAAACTGTGCCAGCACAGAAAACATCTCCCATCGTGTTCTAGAGGCTGCACGGAGGTCTGCCGAGTGTTTTGCAAGAAGAGAAAGAAAGTTGTCCAAAACAGCTTGCAATCGAATGTTCATGTGAATAGAAAAGGCAGGAGAGTGGTCAGGTACTGTTTTCTCTCAGTTGGCAAGCTGCGCACACAATCGCAGTGTTGTACAGCTTGTTTCATCACCTTTGCGAAGTTGCCGCTCTCTCCGGCTCCCGGAGACGAAGAAGCTGCTTCTTCGCGCAAAGACGATTCTGCCGCTCACAGTGCTCTGCGGTGCGCGCCTTCTGCCGAAAGACGCCCGGGAGCGGTGCTTAGCTCTGCAGAGCACCGTACCTTCGTCTTTAGCCTCTCTTCTCGTCTACATCTTAGCAAAAAGCTTTTCCACTCTGTCTGGCAAGGAGAAACTGTGCCAGCACAGAAAACATCTCCCATCGTGTTCTAGAGGCTGCACGGAGGTCTGCCGAGTGTTTTGCAAGAAGAGAAAGAAAGTTGTCCAAAACAGCTTGCAATCGAATGTTCATGTGAATAGAAAAGGCAGGAGAGTGGTCAGGTACTGTTTTCTCTCAGTTGGCAAGCTGCGCACACAATCGCAGTGTTGTACAGCTTGTTTCATCACCTTTGCGAAGTTGCCGCTCTCTCCGGCTCCCGGAGACGAAGAAGCTGCTTCTTCGCGCAAAGACGATTCTGCCGCTCACAGTGCTCTGCTGTGTGCGCCTTCTGCCGAAAGAGGCCCGGGAGAGGTGCTTAGCTCTGCAGAGCACCGTACCTTCGTCTTTAGCCTCTCTTCTCGTCTACATCTTAGCAAAAAGCTTTTCCACTCTGTCTGGCAAGGAGAAACTGTGCCAGCACAGAAAACATCTCCCATCGTGTTCTAGAGGCTGCACGCAGGTCTGCCGAGTGTTTTGCAAGAAGAGAAAGAAAGTTGTCCAAAACAGCTTGCAATCGAATGTTCATGTGAATAGAAAAGGCAGGAGAGTGGTCAGGTACTGTTTTCTCTCAGTTGGCAAGCGGCGCACACAATCGCAGTGTTGTTCAGCTTGTTTCATCACCTTTGCGAAGTTGCCGCTCTCTCCGGCTCCCGGAGACGAAGAAGCTGCTTCTTCGCGCAAAGACGATTCTGCCGCTCACAGTGCTCTGCGGTGTGCGCCTTCTGCCGAAAGAGCCCCGGGAGCTGTGCTTAGCTCTGAGAAGCACCATACGTGCTTCTTTAGCCTCTCTTCTCGTCTACATCTTAGCAAAAAGCTTTTCCACTCTGTCTGGCAAGGAGAAACTGTGCCAGCACAGAAAACATCTCCCATCGTGTTCTAGAGGCTGCACGGAGGTCTGCCGAGTGTTTTGCAAGAAGAGAAAGAAAGTTGTCCAAAACAGCTTGCAATCGAATGTTCATGTGAATAGAAAAGGCAGAAGAGTGGTCAGGTACTGTTTTCTCTCAGTTGGCAAGCTGCGCACACAATCGCAGTGTTGTACAGCTTGTTTCATCACCTTTGCGAAGTTGCCGCTCTCTCCGGCTCCCGGAGACGAAGAAGCTGCTTCTTCGCGCAAAGACGATTCTGCCGCTCACAGTGCTCTGCGGTGTGCGCCTTCTGCCGAAAGAGGTCCGGGAGCGGTGCTTAGCTCTGAGAAGCACCATACGTGCTTCTTTAGCCTTTCTTCTCGTCTACATCTTAGCAAAAAGCTTTTCCACTCTGTCTGGCAAGGAGAAACTGTGCCAGCACAGAAAACATCTCCCATCGTGTTCTAGAGGCTGCACGGAGGTCTGCCGAGTGTTTTGCAAGAAGAGAAAGAAAGTTGTCCAAAACAGCTTGCAATCGAATGTTCATGTGAATAGAAAAGGCAGGAGAGTGGTCAGGTACTGTTTTCTCTCAGTTGGCAAGCTGCGCACACAATCGCAGTGTTGTACAGCTTGTTTCATCACCTTTGCCAAGTTGCCGCTCTCTCCGGCTCCCGGAGACGAAGAAGCTGCTTCTTCGCGCAAAGACGATTCTGCCGCTCACAGTGCTCTGCGGTGTGCGCCTTCTGCCGAAAGACGCCCGGGAGCGGTGCTTAGCTCTGCAGAGCACCGTACCTTCGTCTTTAGCCTCTCTTCTCGTCTACATCTTAGCAAAAAGCTTTTCCACTCTGTCTGGCAAGGAGAAACTGTGCCAGCACAGAAAACATCTCCAATCGTTTTCTAGAGGCTGCACGGAGGTCTGCCGAGTGTTTTGCAAGAAGAGAAAGAAAGTTGTCCAAAACAGCTTCCAATCGAATGTTCATGTGAATAGAAAAGGCAGGAGAGTGGTCAGGTACTGTTTTCTCTCAGTTGGCAAGCTGCGCACACAATCGCAGTGTTGTACAGCTTGTTTCATCACCTTTGCGAAGTTGCCGCTCTCTCCGGCTCCCGGAGACGAAGAAGCTGCTTCTTCGCGCAAAGACGATTCTGCCGCTCACAGTGCTCTGCGGTGTGCGCCTTCTGCCGAAAGACGCCCGGGAGCGGTGCTTAGCTCTGCAGAGCACCGTACCTTCGTCTTTAGCCTCTCTTCTCGTCTACATCTTAGCAAAAAGCTTTTCCACTCTGTCTGGCAAGGAGAAACTGTGCCAGCACAGAAAACATCTCCCATCGTGTTCTAGAGGCTGCACGGAGGTCTGCCGAGTGTTTTGCAAGAAGAGAAAGAAAGTTGTCCAAAAGAGCTTGCAATCGAATGTTCATGTGAATAGAAAAGGCAGGAGAGTGGTCAGGTACTGTTTTCTCTCAGTTGGAAAGCTGGGCACACAATCGCAGTGTTGTACAGCTTGTTTCATCACCTTTGCGAAGTTGCCGCTCTCTCCGGCTCCCGGAGACGAAGAAGCTGCTTCTTCGCGCAAAGACGATTCTGCCGCTCACAGTGCTCTGCGGTGTGCGCCTTCTGCCGAAAGAGGTCCGGGAGCGGTGCTTAGCTCTGAGAAGCACCATACGTGCTTCTTTAGCCTCTCTTCTCGTCTACATCTTAGCAAAAAGCTTTTCCACTCTGTCTGGCAAGGAGAAACTGTGCCAGCACAGAAAACATCTCCCATCGTGTTCTAGAGGCTGCACGGAGGTCTGCCGAGTGTTTTGCAAGAAGAGAAAGAAAGTTGTCCAAAACAGCTTGCAATCGAATGTTCATGTGAATAGAAAAGGCAGGAGAGTGGTCAGGTACTGTTTTCTCTCAGTTGGCAAGCTGCGCACACAATCGCAGTGTTGTACAGCTTGTTTCATCACCTTTGCGAAGTTGCCGCTCTCTCCGGCTCCCGGAGACGAAGAAGCTGCTTCTTCGCGCAAAGACGATTCTGCCGCTCACAGTGCTCTGCGGTGTGCGCCTTCTGCCGAAAGAGGCCCGGGAGCGGTGCTTAGCTCTGCAGAGCACCGTACCTTCGTCTTTAGCCTCTCTTCTCGTCTACATCTTAGCAAAAAGCTTTTCCACTCTGTCTGGCAAGGAGAAACTGTGCCAACACAAAAAACATCTCCCATCGTGTTCTAGAGGCTGCACGCAGGTCTGCCGAGTGTTTTGCAAGAAGAGAAAGAAAGTTGTCCAAAACAGCTTGCAATCGAATGTTCATGTCAATAGAAAAGGCAGGAGAGTGGTCAGGTACTGTTTTCTCTCAGTTGGCAAGCTGCGCACACAATCGCAGGGTTGTACAGCTTGTTTCATCACCTTTGCGAAGTTGCCGCTCTCTCCGGCTCCCGGAGACGAAGAAGCTGCTTCTTCGCGCAAAGACGATTCTGCCGCTCACAGTGCTCTGCGGTGTGCGCCTTCTGCCGAAAGACGCCCGGGAGCGGTGCTTAGCTCTGCAGAGCACCGTACCTTCGTCTTTAGCCTCTCTTCTCATCTACATCTTAGCAAAAAGCTTTTCCACTCTGTCTGGCAAGGAGAAACTGTGCCAGCACAAAAAACATCTCCCATCGTGTTCTAGAGGCTGCACGAAGGTCTGCCGAGTGTTTTGCAAGAAGAGAAAGAAAGTTGTCCAAAACAGCTTGCAATCGAATGTTCATGTCAATAGAAAAGGCAGGAGAGTGGTCAGGTACTGTTTTCTCTCACTTGGCAAGCTGCGCACACAATCGCAGTGTTGTACAGCTTGTTTCATCACCTTTGCGAAGTTGCCGCTCTCTCCGGCTCCCGGAGACGAAGAAGCTGCTTCTTCGCGCAAAGACGATTCTGCCGCTCACAGTGCTCTGCGGTGTGCGCCTTCTGCCGAAAGACGCCCGGGAGCGGTGCTTAGCTCTGCAGAGCACCGTACATGCTTCTTTAGCCTCTCTTCTCGTCTACATCTTAGCAAAAAGCTTTTCCACTCTGTCTGGCAAGGAGAAACTGTGCCAGCACAGAAAACATCTCCCATCGTGTTCTAGAGGCTGCACGGAGGTCTGCCGAGTGTTTTGCAAGAAGAGAAAGAAAGTTGTCCAAAACAGCTTGCAATCGAATGTTCACGTGAATAGAAAAGGCAGGAGAGTGGTCAGGTACTGTTTTCTCTCAGTTGGCAAGCTGCGCACACAATCGCAGTGTTGTACAGCTTGTTTCATCACCTTTGCGAAGTTGCCGCTCTCTCCGGCTCCCGGAGACGAAGAAGCTGCTTCTTCGCGCAAAGACGATTCTGCCGCTCACAGTGCTCTGCGGTGTGCGCCTTCTGCCGAAAGACGCCCGGGAGCGGTGCTTAGCTCTGCAGAGCACCGTACCTTCGTCTTTAGCCTCTCTTCTCGTCTACATCTTAGCAAAAAGCTTTTCCACTCTGTCTGGCAAGGAGAAACTGTGCCAGCACAGAAAACATCTCCCATCGTGTTCTAGAGGCTGCACGCAGGTCTGCCGAGTGTTTTGCAAGAAGAGAAAGAAAGTTGTCCAAAACAGCTTGCAATCGAATGTTCATGTCAATAGAAAAGGCAGGAGAGTGGTCAGGTACTGTTTTCTCTCAGTTGGCAAGCTGCGCACACAATCGCAGGGTTGTACAGCTTGTTTCATCACCTTTGCGAAGTTGCCGCTCCCTCCGGCTCCCAGAGACGAAGAAGCTGCTTCTTCGCGCAAAGACGATTCTGCCGCTCACAGTGCTCTGCGGTGTGCGCCTTCTGCCGAAAGAGCCCCGGGAGCTGTGCTTAGCTCTGAGAAGCACCATACGTGCTTCTTTAGCCTCTCTTCTCGTCTACATCTTAGCAAAAAGCTTTTCCACTCTGTCTGGCAAGGAGAAACTGTGCCAGCACAGAAAACATCTCCCATCGTGTTCTAGAGGCTGCACGGAGGTCTGCCGAGTGTTTTGCAAGAAGAGAAAGAAAGTTGTCCAAAACAGCTTGCAATCGAATGTTCATGTGAATAGAAAAGGCAGGAGAGTGGTCAGGTACTGTTTTCTCTCAGTTGGCAAGCTGCGCACACAATCGCAGTGTTGTACAGCTTGTTTCATCACCTTTGCGAAGTTGCCGCTCTCTCCGGCTCCCGGAGACGAAGAAGCTGCTTCTTCGCGCAAAGACGATTCTGCCGCTCACAGTGCTCTGCGGTGCGCGCCTTCTGCCGAAAGACGCCCGGGAGCGGTGCTTAGCTCTGCAGAGCACCGTACCTTCGTCTTTAGCCTCTCTTCTCGTCTACATCTTAGCAAAAAGCTTTTCCACTCTGTCTGGCAAGGAGAAACTGTGCCAGCACAGAAAACATCTCCCATCGTGTTCTAGAGGCTGCACGGAGGTCTGCCGAGTGTTTTGCAAGAAGAGAAAGAAAGTTGTCCAAAACAGCTTGCAATCGAATGTTCATGTGAATAGAAAAGGCAGGAGAGTGGTCAGGTACTGTTTTCTCTCAGTTGGCACGCTGCGCACACAATCGCAGTGTTGTACAGCTTGTTTCATCATCTTTGCGAAGTTGCCGCTCTCTCCGGCTTCCGGAGACGAAGAAGCTGCTTCTTCGCGCAAAGACGATTCTGCCGCTCACAGTGATCTGCGGTGTGCGAATTCTGCCGAAAGACGCCCGGGAGCGGTGCTTAGCACTGCAGAGCACCGTACCTTCGTCTTTAGCCTCTCTTCTCCTCTACATCTTAGCAAAAAGCTTTTCCACTCTTTCTGGCAGGGAGAAACTGTGCCAGCACAGAAAACATCTCCCATCGTGTTCTAGAGGCTGCACGCAGGTCTGCCGAGTGTTTTGCACGAAGAGAAAGAAAGTTGTCCAAAACAGCTTGCAATCGAATGTTCATGTGAATAGAAAAGGCAGGAGAGTGGTCAGGTACAGTTTGCTCTCAGTTGGCAAGCTGCGCACACAATCGCAGTGTTGTACAGCTTGTTTCATCACCTTTGCGAAGTTGCCGCTCTCTCCGGCTCCCGGAGACGAAGAAGCTGCTTCTTCGCGCAAAGACGATTCTGCCGCTCACAGTGCTCTGCTGTGTGCGCCTTCTGCCGAAAGACGCCCGGGAGCGGTGCTTAGCTCTGCAGAGCACCGTACCTTCGTCTTTAGCCTCTCTTCTCGTCTACATCTTAGCAAAAAGCTTTTCCACTCTGTCTGGCAAGGAGAAACTGTGCCAGCACAGAAAACATCTCCCATCGTGTTCTAGAGGCTGCACGGAGGTCTGCCGAGTGTTTTGCAAGAAGAGAAAGAAAGTTGTCCAAAACAGCTTGCAATCGAATGTTCATGTGAATAGAAAAGGCAGGAGAGTGGTCAGGTACTGTTTTCTCTCAGTTGGCAAGCGGCGCACACAATCGCAGTGTTGTACAGCTTGTTTCATCACCTTTGCGAAGTTGCCGCTCTCTCCGGCTCCCGGAGACGAAGAAGCTGCTTCTTCGCGCAAAGACGATTCTGCCGCTCACAGTGCTCTGCGGTGTGCGCCTTCTGCCGAAAGAGCCCCGGGAGCTGTGCTTAGCTCTGAGAAGCACCATACGTGCTTCTTTAGCCTCTCTTCTCGTCTACATCTTAGCAAAAAGCTTTTCCACTCTGTCTGGCAAGGAGAAACTGTGCCAGCACAGAAAACATCTCCCATCGTGTTCTAGAGGCTGCACGCAGGTCTGCCGAGTGTTTTGCAAGAAGAGAAAGAAAGTTGTCCAAAACAGCTTGCAATCGAATGTTCATGTGAATAGAAAAGGCAGGAGAGTGGTCAGGTACTGTTTTCTCTCAGTTGGCAAGCTGCGCACACAATCGCAGTGTTGTACAGCTTGTTTCATCACCTTTGCGAAGTTGCCGCTCTCTCCGGCTCCCGGAGACGAAGAAGCTGCTTCTTCGCGCAAAGACGATTCTGCCGCTCACAGTGCTCTGCGGTGTGCGCCTTCTGCCGAAAGAGGTCCGGAAGCGGTGCTTAGCTCTGAGAAGCACCATACGTGCTTCTTTAGCCTTTCTTCTCGTCTACATCTTAGCAAAAAGCTTTTCCACTCTGTCTGGCAAGGAGAAACTGTGCCAGCACAGAAAACATCTCCCATCGTGTTCTAGAGGCTGCACGGAGGTCTGCCGAGTGTTTTGCAAGAAGAGAAAGAAAGTTGTCCAAAACAGCTTGCAATCGAATGTTCATGTGAATAGAAAAGGCAGGAGAGTGGTCAGGTACTGTTTTCTCTCAGTTGGCAAGCTGCGCACACAATCGCAGTGTTGTACAGCTTGTTTCATCACCTTTGCCAAGTTGCCGCCCTCTCCGGCTCCCGGAGACGAAGAAGCTGCTTCTTCGCGCAAAGACGATTCTGCCGCTCACAGTGCTCTGCGGTGTGCGCCTTCTGCCGAAAGACGCCCGGGAGCGGTGCTTAGCTCTGCAGAGCACCGTACCTTCGTCTTTAGCCTCTCTTCTCGTCTACATCTTAGCAAAAAGCTTTTCCACTCTGTCTGGCAAGGAGAAACTGTGCCAACACAGAAAACATCTCCAATCGTTTTCTAGAGGCTGCACGGAGGTCTGCCGAGTGTTTTGCAAGAAGAGAAAGAAAGTTGTCCAAAACAGCTTCCAATCGAATGTTCATGTGAATAGAAAAGGCAGGAGAGTGGTCAGGTACTGTTTTCTCTCAGTTGGCAAGCTGCGCACACAATCGCAGTGTTGTACAGCTTGTTTCATCACCTTTGCGAAGTTGCCGCTCTCTCCGGCTCCCGGAGACGAAGAAGCTGCTTCTTCGCGCAAAGACGATTCTGCCGCTCACAGTGCTCTGCGGTGTGCGCCTTCTGCCGAAAGACGCCCGGGAGCGGTGCTTAGCTCTGCAGAGCACCGTACCTTCGTCTTTAGCCTCTCTTCTCGTCTACATCTTAGCAAAAAGCTTTTCCACTCTGTCTGGCAAGGAGAAACTGTGCCAGCACAGAAAACATCTCCCATCGTGTTCTAGAGTCTGCACGGAGGTCTGCCGAGTGTTTTGCAAGAAGAGAAAGAAAGTTGTCCAAAACAGCTTGCAATCGAATATTCATGTGAATAGAAAAGGCAGGAGAGTGGTCAGGTACTGTTTTCTCTCAGTTGGAAAGCTGGGCACACAATCGCAGGGTTGTACAGCTTGTTTCATCACCTTTGCGAAGTTGCCGCTCTCTCCGGCTCCCGGAGACGAAGAAGCTGCTTCTTCGCGCAAAGACGATTCTGCCGCTCACAGTGCTCTGCGGTGTGCGCCTTCTGCCGAAAGAGGTCCGGGAGCGGTGCTTAGCTCTGAGAAGCACCATACGTGCTTCTTTAGCCTCTCTTCTCGTCTACATCTTAGCAAAAAGCTTTTCCACTCTGTCTGGCAAGGAGAAACTGTGCCAGCACAGAAAACATCTCCCATCGTCTTCTAGAGGCTGCACGGAGGTCTGCCGAGTGTTTTGCAAGAAGAGAAAGAAAGTTGTCCAAAACAGCTTGCAATCGAATGTTCACGTGAATAGAAAAGGCAGGAGAGTGGTCAGGTACTCTTTTCTCTCAGTTGGCAAGCTGCGCACACAATCGCAGTGTTGTACAGCTTGTTTCATCACCTTTGCGAAGTTGCCGCTCTCTCCGGCTCCCGGAGACGAAGAAGCTGCTTCTTCGCGCAAAGACGATTCTGCCGCTCACAGTGCTCTGCGGTGTGCCCCTTCTGCCGAAAGAGGCCCGGGAGCTGTGCTTAGCTCTGCAGAGCACCGTACCTTCGTCTTTAGCCTCTCTTCTCGTCTACATCTTAGCAAAAAGCTTTTCCACTCTGTCTGGCAAGGAGAAACTGTGCCAACACAAAAAACATCTCCCATCGTGTTCTAGAGGCTGCACGGAGGTCTGCCGAGTGTTTTGCAAGAAGAGAAAGAAAGTTGTCCAAAACAGCTTGCAATCGAACGTTCATGTCAATAGAAAAGGCAGGAGAGTGGTCAGGTACTGTTTTCTCTCAGTTGGCAAGCTGCGCACACAATCGCAGGGTTGTACAGCTTGTTTCATCACCTTTGCGAAGTTGCCGCTCTCTCCGGCTCCCGGAGACGAAGAAGCTGCTTCTTCGCGCAAAGACGATTCTGCCGCTCACAGTGCTCTGCGGTGTGCGCCTTCTGCCGAAAGACGCCCGGGAGCGGTGCTTAGCTCTGCAGAGCACCGTACCTTCGTCTTTAGCCTCTCTTCTCGTCTACATCTTAGCAAAAAGCTTTTCCACTCTGTCTGGCAAGGAGAAACTGTGCCAGCACAAAAAACATCTCCCATCGTGTTCTAGAGGCTGCACGAAGGTCTGCCGAGTGTTTTGCAAGAAGAGAAAGAAAGTTGTCCAAAACAGCTTGCAATCGAATGTTCATGTGAATAGAAAAGGCAGGAGAGTGGTCAGGTACTGTTTTCTCTCAGTTGGCAAGCTGCGCACACAATCGCAGTGTTGTACAGCTTGTTTCATCACCTTTGCCAAGTTGCCGCTCTCTCCGGCTCCCGGAGACGAAGAAGCTGCTTCTTCGCGCAAAGACGATTCTGCCGCTCACAGTGCTCTGCGGTGTGCGCCTTCTGCCGAAAGACGCCCGGGAGCGGTGCTTAGCTCTGCAGAGCACCGTACCTTCGTCTTTAGCCTCTCTTCTCGTCTACATCTTAGCAAAAAGCTTTTCCACTCTGTCTGGCAAGGAGAAACTGTGCCAGCACAGAAAACATCTCCCATCGTGTTCTAGAGGCTGCACGGAGGTCTGCCGAGTGTTTTGCAAGAAGAGAAAGAAAGTTGTCCAAAACAGCTTGCAATCCAATGTTCATGTGAATAGAAAAGGCAGGAGAGTGGTCAGGTACTGTTTTCTCTCACTTGGCAAGCTGCGCACACAATCGCAGTGTTGTACAGCTTGTTTCATCACCTTTGCGAAGTTGCCGCTCTCTCCGGCTCCCGGAGACGAAGAAGCTGCTTCTTCGCGCAAAGACGATTCTGCCGCTCACAGTGCTCTGCGGTGTGCGCCTTCTGCCGAATGAGCCCCGGGAGCTGTGCTTAGCTCTGAGAAGCACCATACGTGCTTCTTTAGCCTCTCTTCTCGTCTACATCTTAGCAAAAAGCTTTTCCACTCTGTCTGGCAAGGAGAAACTGTGCCAGCACAGAAAACATCTCCCATCGTGTTCTAGAGGCTGCACGGAGGTCTGCCGAGTGTTTTGCAAGAAGAGAAAGAAAGTTGTCCAAAACAGCTTGCAATCGAATGTTCATGTGAATAGAAAAGGCAGGAGAGTGGTCAGGTACTGTTTTCTCTCAGTTGGCACGCTGCGCACACAATCGCAGTGTTGTACAGCTTGTTTCATCACCTTTGCGAAGTTGCCGCTCTCTCCGGCTCCCGGAGACGAAGAAGCTGCTTCTTCGCGCAAAGACGATTCTGCCGCTCACAGTGATCTGCGGTGTGCGAATTCTGCCGAAAGACGCCCGGGAGCGGTGCTTAGCACTGCAGAGCACCGTACCTTCGTCTTTAGCCTCTCTTCTCCTCTACATCTTAGCAAAAAGCTTTTCCACTCTTTCTGGCAGGGAGAAACTGTGCCAGCACAGAAAACATCTCCCATCGTGTTCTAGAGGCTGCACGGAGGTCTGCCGAGTGTTTTGCACGAAGAGAAAGAAAGTTGTCCAAAACAGCTTGCAATCGAATGTTCATGTGAATAGAAAAGGCAGGAGAGTGATCAGGTACAGTTTGCTCTCAGTTGGCAAGCTGCGCACACAATCGCAGTGTTGTACAGCTTGTTTCATCACCTTTGCGAAGTTGCCGCTCTCTCCGGCTCCCGGAGACAAAGAAGCTGCTTCTTCGCGCAAAGACGATTCTGCCGGTCACAGTGCTCTGCGGTGTGCGCCTTCTGCCGAAAGAGCCCCGGGAGCGGTGCTTAGCTCTGAGAAGCACCATACGTGCTTCTTTAGCCTCTCTTCTCGTCTACATCTTAGCAAAAAGCTTTTCCACTCTTTCTGGCAAGGAGAAACTGTGCCAGCACAAAAAACATCTCCCATCGTGTTCTAGAGGCTGCACGGAGGTCTGCCGAGTGTTTGGCTAGAAGAGAAATAAAGTTCTCCAAAACAGCTTGCAATCGAATGTTCATGTGAATAGAAAAGGCAGGTGAGGGGTCAGGTACTGTTTTCTCTCAGTTGGCAAGCTGCGCACACAATCGCAGTGTTGTACAGCTTGTTTCATCACCTTTGCGAAGTTGCCGCTCTCTCCGGCTCCCGGAGACGAAGAAGCTGCTTCTTCGCGCAAAGACGATTCTGCCGCTCACAGTGCTCTGCGGTGTGCGCCTTCTGCCGAAAGACGCCCGGGAGCGGTGCTTAGCTCTGCAGAGCACCGTACCATCGTCTTTAGCCTCTCTTCTCGTCTACATCTTAGCAAAAAGCTTTTCCACTCTGTCTGGCAAGGAGAAACTGTGCCAGCACAGAAAACATCTCCAATCGTTTTCTAGAGGCTGCACGCAGGTCTGCCGAGTGTTTTGCAAGAAGAGAAAGAAAGTTGTCCAAAACAGCTTGCAATCGAATGTTCATGTGAATAGAAAAGGCAGGAGAGTGGTCAGGTACTGTTTTCTCTCAGTTGGCAAGCTGCGCACACAATCGCACTGTTGTACAGCTTGTTTCATCACCTTTGCGAAGTTGCCGCTCTCTCCGGCTCCCGGAGACTAAGAAGCTGCTTCTTCGCGCAAAGACGATTCTGCCGCTCACAGTGCTCTGCGGTGTGCGCCTTCTGCCGAAAGACGCCCGGGAGCGGTGCTTAGCTCTGCAGAGCACCGTACCTTCGTCTTTAGCCTCTCTTCTCGTCTACATCTTAGCAAAAAGCTTTTCCACTCTGTCTGGCAAGGAGAAACTGTGCCAGCACAGAAAAAATCTCCCATCGTGTTCTAGAGGCTGCACGTAGGTCTGCCGAGTGTTTTGCAAGAAGAGAAAGAAAGTTGTCCAAAACAGCTTGCAATCGAATGTTCATGTGAATAGAAAAGGCAGGAGAGTGGTCAGGTACTGTTTTCTCTCAGTTGGAAAGCTGGGCACACAATCGCAGGGTTGTACAGCTTGTTTCATCACCTTTGCGAAGTTGCCGCTCTCTCCGGCTCCCGGAGACGAAGAAGCTGCTTCTTCGCGCAAAGACGATTCTGCCGCTCACAGTGCTCTGCGGTGTGCGCCTTCTGCCGAAAGAGGTCCGGGAGCGGTGCTTAGCTCTGAGAAGCACCATACGTGCTTCTTTAGCCTCTCTTCTCGTCTACATCTTAGCAAAAATCTTTTCCACTCTGTCTGGCAAGGAGAAACTGTGCCAGCACAGAAAATATCTCCCATCGTGTTCTAGAGGCTGCACGGAGGTCTGCCGAGTGTTTTGCAAGAAGAGAAAGAAAGTTGTCCAAAACAGCTTGCAATCGAATGTTCACGTGAATAGAAAAGGCAGGAGAGTGGTCAGGTACTGTTTTCTCTCAGTTGGCAAGCTGCGCACACAATCGCAGTGTTGTACAGCTTGTTTCATCACCTTTGCGAAGTTGCCGCTCTCTCCGGCTCCCGGAGACGAAGAAGCTGCTTCTTCGCGCAAAGACGATTCTGCCGCTCACAGTGCTCTGCGGTGTGCGCCTTCTGCCGAAAGAGGCCCGGGAGCGGTGCTTAGCTCTGCAGAGCACCGTACCTTCGTCTTTAGCCTCTCTTCTCGTCTACATCTTAGCAAAAAGCTTTTCCACTCTGTCTGGCAAGGAGAAACTGTGCCAACACAAAAAACATCTCCCATCGTGTTCTAGAGGCTGCACGGAGGTCTGCCGAGTGTTTTGCAAGAAGAGAAAGAAAGTTGTCCAAAACAGCTTGCAATCGAATGTTCATGTCAATAGAAAAGGCAGGAGAGTGGTCAGGTACTGTTTTCTCTCAGTTGGCAAGCTGCGCTCACAATCGCAGGGTTGTACAGCTTGTTTCATCACCTTTGCGAAGTTGCCGCTCTCTCCGGCTCCCGGAGACGAAGAAGCTGCTTCTTCGCGCAAAGACGATTCTGCCGCTCACAGTGCTCTGCGGTGTGCGCCTTCTGCCGAAAGACGCCCGGGAGCGGTGCTTAGCTCTGCAGAGCACCGTACCTTCGTCTTTAGCCTCTCTTCTCGTCTACATCTTAGCAAAAAGCTTTTCCACTCTGTCTGGCAAGGAGAAACTGTGCCAGCACAGAAAACATCTCCCATCGTGTTCTAGAGGCTGCACGGAGGTCTGCCGAGTGTTTTGCAAGAAGAGAAAGAAAGTTGTCCAAAACAGCTTGCAATCGAATGTTCACGTGAATAGAAAAGGCAGGAGAGTGGTCAGGTACTGTTTTCTCTCAGTTGGCAAGCTGCGCACACAATCGCAGTGTTGTACAGCTTGTTTCATCACCTTTGCGAAGTTGCCGCTCTCTCCGGCTCCCGGAGACGAAGAAGCTGCTTCTTCGCGCAAAGACGATTCTGCCGCTCACAGTGCTCTGCGGTGTGCGCCTTCTGCCGAAAGAGCCCCGGGAGCGGTGCTTAGCTCTGCAGAGCACCGTACCTTCGTCTTTAGCCTCTCTTCTCGTCTACATCTTAGCAAAAAGCTTTTCCACTCCGTCTGGCAAGGATAAACTGTGCCAACACAAAAAACATCTCCCATCGTGTTCTAGAGGCTGCACGCAGGTCTGCCGAGTGTTTTGCAAGAAGAGAAAGAAAGTTGTCCAAAACAGCTTGCAATCGAATGTTCATGTCAATAGAAAAGGCAGGAGAGTGGTCAGGTACTGTTATCTCTCAGTTGGCAAGCTGCGCACACAATCGCAGTGTTGTACAGCTTGTTTCATCACCTTTGCGAAGTTGCCGCTCTCTCCGGCTCCCGGAGACGAAGAAGCTGCTTCTTCGCGCAAAGACGATTCTGCCGCTCACAGTGCTCTGCGGTGTGCGCCTTCTGCCGAAAGACGCCCGGGAGCGGTGCTTAGCTCTGCAGAGCACCGTACCTTCGTCTTTAGCCTCTCTTCTCGTCTACATCTTAGCAAAAAGCTTTTCCACTCTGTCTGGCAAGGAGAAACTGTGCCAGCACAAAAAACATCTCCCATCGTGTTCTAGAGGCTGCACGGAGGTCTGCCGAGTGTTTTGCAAGAAGAGAAAGAAAGTTGTCCAAAACAGCTTGCAATCGAATGTTCATGTGAATAGAAAAGGCAGGAGAGTGGTCAGGTACTGTTTTCTCTCAGTTGGCAAGCTGCGCACACAATCGCAGTGTTGTACAGCTTGTTTCATCACCTTTGCGAAGTTGCCGCTCTCTCCGGCTCCCGGAGACGAAGAAGCTGCTTCTTCGCGCAAAGACGATTCTGCCGCTCACAGTGCTCTGCGGTGTGCGCCTTCTGCCGAAAGAGCCCCGGGAGCTGTGCTTAGCTCTGAGAAGCACCATACGTGCTTCTTTAGCCTCTCTTCTCGTCTACATCTTAGCAAAAAGCTTTTCCACTCTGTCTGGCAAGGAGAAACTGTGCCAGCACAGAAAACATCTCCCATCGTGTTCTAGAGGCTGCACGGAGGTCTGCCGAGTGTTTTGCAAGAAGAGAAAGAAAGTTGTCCAAAACAGCTTGCAATCGAATGTTCATGTGAATAGAAAAGGCAGGAGAGTGGTCAGGTACTGTTTTCTCTCAGTTGGCAAGCTGCGCACACAATCGCAGTGTTGTACAGCTTGTTTCATCACCTTTGCGAAGTTGCCGCTCTCTCCGGCTCCCGGAGACGAAGAAGCTGCTTCTTCGCGCAAAGACGATTCTGCCGCTCACAGTGCTCTGCGGTGCGCGCCTTCTGCCGAAAGAGGTCCGGGAGCGGTGCTTAGCTCTGCAGAGCACCGTACCTTCGTCTTTAGCCTCTCTTCTCGTCTACATCTTAGCAAAAAGCTTTTCCACTCTCTCTGGCAAGGAGAAACTGTGCCAGCACAGAAAACATCTCCCATCGTGTTCTAGAGGCTGCACGGAGGTCTGCCGAGTGTTTTGCAAGAAGAGAAAGAAAGTTGTCCAAAACAGCTTGCAATCGAATGTTCATGTGAATAGAAAAGGCAGGAGAGTGGTCAGGTACTGTTTTCTCTCAGTTGGCACGCTGCGCACACAATCGCAGTGTTGTACAGCTTGTTTCATCATCTTTGCGAAGTTGCCGCTCTCTCCGGCTTCCGGAGACGAAGAAGCTGCTTCTTCGCGCAAAGACGATTCTGCCGCTCACAGTGATCTGCGGTGTGCGAATTCTGCCGAAAGACGCCCGGGAGCGGTGCTTAGCACTGCAGAGCACCGTACCTTCGTCTTTAGCCTCTCTTCTCCTCTACATCTTAGCAAAAAGCTTTTCAACTCTTTCTGGCAGGGAGAAACTCTGCCAGCACAGAAAACATCTCCCATCGTGTTCTAGAGGCTGCACGCAGGTCTGCCGAGTGTTTTGCACGAAGAGAAAGAAAGTTGTCCAAAACAGCTTGCAATCGAATGTTCATGTGAATAGAAAAGGCAGGAGAGTGATCAGGTACAGTTTGCTCTCAGTTGGCAAGCTGCGCACACAATCGCAGTGTTGTATAGCTTGTTTCATCACCTTTGCGAAGTTGCCGCTCTCTCCGGCTCCCGGAGACGAAGAAGCTGCTTCTTCGCGCAAAGACGATTCTGCCGCTCACAGTGCTCTGCGGTGTGCGCCTTCTGCCGAAAGAGCCCCGGGAGCGGTGCTTAGCTCTGAGAAGCACCATTGGTGCTTCTTTAGCCTCTCTTCTCGTCTACATCTTAGCAAAAAGCTTTTCCACTCTTTCTGGCAAGGAGAAACTGTGCCAGCACAAAAAACATCTCCCATCGTGTTCTAGAGGCTGCACGGAGGTCTGCCGAGTGTTTTGCAAGAAGAGAAATAAAGTTCTCCAAAACAGCTTGCAATCGAATGTTCATGTGAATAGAAAAGGCAGGTGAGGGGTCAGGTACTGTTTTATCTCAGTTGGCAAGCTGCGCACACAATCGCAGTGTTGTACAGCTTGTTTCATCACCTTTGCGAAGCTGCCGCTCTCTCCGGCTCCCGGAGACGAAGAAGCTGCTTCTTCGCGCAAAGACGATTCTGCCGCTCACAGTGCTCTGCGGTGTGCGCCTTCTGCCGAAAGAGGTCCGGGAGCGGTGCTTTGCTCTGCAGAGCACTGTACCTTCGTCTTTAGCCTCTCTTCTCGTCTACATCTTAGCAAAAAGCTTTTCCACTCTGTCTGGCAAGGAGAAACTGTGCCAGCACAGAAAACATCTCCAATCGTGTTCTAGAGGCTGCACGCAGGTCTGCCGAGTATTTTGCAAGAAGAGAAAGAAAGTTGTCCAAAACAACTTGCAATCGAATGTTCATGTGAATAGAAAAGGCAGGAGAGTGGTCAGGTACTGTTTTCTCTCAGTTGGCAAGCTGCGCACACAATCGCAGTGTTGTACAGCTTGTTTCATCACCTTTGCGAAGTTGCCGCTCTCTCCGGCTCCCGGAGACGAAGAAGCTGCTTCTTCGCGCAAAGACGATTCTGCCGCTCACAGTGCTCTGCGGTGTGCGCCTTCTGCCGAAAGAGGTCCGGGAGCGGTGGTTAGCTCTGCAGAGCACCGTACCTTCGTCTTTAGCCTCTCTTCTCGTCTACATCTTAGCAAAAAGCTTTTCCACTCTGTCTGGCAAGGAGAAACTGTGCCAGCACAGAAAACATCTCCCATCGTGTTCTAGAGGCTGCACGGAGGTCTGCCGAGTGTTTTGCAAGAAGAGAAAGAAAGTTGTCCAAAACAGCTTGCAATCGAATGTTCATGTGAATAGAAAAGGCAGGAGAGTGGTCAGGTACTGTTTTCTCTCAGTTGGCAAGCTGCGCATACAATCGCAGTGTTGTACAGCTTGTTTCATCACCTTTGCGAAGTTGCCGCTCTCTCCGGCTCCCGGAGACGAAGAAGCTGCTTCTTCGCGCAAAGACGATTCTGCCGCTCACAGTGCTCTGCGGTGTGCGCCTCCTGCCGAAAGAGCCCCGGGAGCTGTGCTTAGCTCTGCAGAGCACCGTACCTTCGTCTTTAGCCTCTCTTCTCGTCTACATCTTAGCAAAAAGCTTTTCCACTCTGTCTGGCAAGGAGAAACTGTGCCAGCACAAAAATATCTCCCATCGTGTTCTAGAGGCTGCACGGAGGTCTGCCGAGTGTTTTGCAAGAAGAGAAAGAAAGTTGTCCAAAACAGCTTGCAATCGAATGTTCATGTGAATAGAAAAGGCAGGAGAGTGGTCAGGTACTGTTTTCTCTCAGTTGGCAAGCTGCGCACACAATCGCAGGGTTGTACAGCTTGTTTCATCACCTTTGCCAAGTTGCCGCTCTCTCCGGCTCCCGGAGACGAAGAAGCTGCTTCTTCGCGCAAAGACGATTCTGCCGCTCACAGTGGTCTGCGGTGTGCGCCTTCTGCCGAAAGAGCCCCGGGAGCTGTGCTTAGCTCTGAAAAGCACCATACGTGCTTCTTTAGCCTCTCTTCTCGTCTACATCTTAGCAAAAAGCTTTTCCACTCTGTCTGGCAAGGAGAAACTGTGCCAGCACAGAAAACATCTCCCATCGTGTTCTAGAGGCTGCACGCAGGTCTGCCGAGTGTTTTGCAAGAAGAGAAAGAAAGTTGTCCAAAACAGCTTGCAATCGAATGTTCATGTCAATAGAAAAGGCAGGAGAGTGGTCAGGTACTGTTTTCTCTCAGTTGGCAAGCTGCGCACACAATCGCAGTGTTGTACAGCTTGTTTCATCACTTTGCGAAGTTGCCGCTCTCTCCGGCTCCTGGAGACGAAGAAGCTGCTTCTTCGCGCAAAGACGATTTTGCCGCTCACAGTGCTCTGCGGTGTGCGCCTTCTGCCGAAAGACGCCCGGGAGCGGTGCTTAGCTCTGCAGAGCACCGTACCTTCGTCTTTAGCCTCTCTTCTCGTCTACATCTTAGCAAAAAGCTTTTCCACTCTGTCTGGCAAGGAGAAACTGTGCCAGCACAGAAAACATCTCCCATCGTGTTCTAGAGGCTGCACGCAGGTCTGCCGAGTGTTTTGCAAGAAGAGAAAGAAAGTTGTCCAAAACAGCTTGCAATCCAATGTTCATGTGAATAGAAAAGGCAGGAGAGTGGTCAGGTACTGTTTTCTCTCAGTTGGCAAGCTGCGCACACAATCGCAGTGTTGTACAGCTTGTTTCTTCACCTTTGCGAAGCTGCCGCTCTCTCCGGCTCCCGGAGACGAAGAAGCTGCTTCTTCGCGCAAAGACGATTCTGCTGCCCCCAGTGCTCTGCGGTGTGCGCCTTCTGCCGAAAGAGGTCCGGGAGCTGTGCTTAGCTCTGCAGAGCACCGTACCTTCGTCTTTAGCCTCTCTTCTCGTCTACATCTTAGCAAAAAGCTTTTCCACTCTGTCTGGCAAGGAGAAACTGTGCCAGCACAAAAAACATCTCCCATCGTGTTCTAGAGGCTGCACGGAGGTCTGCCGAGTGTTTTGCAAGAAGAGAAAGAAAGTTGACCAAAACAGCTTGCAATCGACTGTTCATGTGATTACATAAGGCAGGAGAGTGGTCAGGTACTGTTTTCTCTAATTTGGCATGCTGCGCACACAATCGCAGTGTTGTACAGCTTGTTTCATCACCTTTGCCAAGTTGCCGCTCTCTCCGGCTCCCGGAGACGAAGAAGCTGCTTCTTCGCGCAAAGACGATTCTGCCGCTCACAGTGCTCTGCGGTGTGCGCCTTCTGCCGAAAGAGCCCCGGGAGCTGTGCTTAGCTCTGCAGAGCACCGTACCTTCGTCTTTAGCCTCTCTTCTCGTCTACATCTTAGCAAAAAGCTTTTCCACTCTGTCTGGCAAGGAGAAACTGTGCCAGCACAAAAAACATCTCCCATCGTGTTCTAGAGGCTGCACGCAGGTCTGCCGAGTGTTTTGCAAGAAGAGAAAGAACGTTGTCCAAAACAGCTTCCAATCGAATGTTCAAGTGAATAGAAAAGGCAGGAGAGTGGTCAGGTACGGTTTTCTCTCAGTTGGCAAGCTGCGCACACAATCGCAGTGTTGTACAGCTTGTTTCATCACCTTTGCGAAGTTGCCGCTCTCTCCGGCTTCCGGAGACGAAGAAGCTGCTTCTTCGCGCAAAGACGATTCTGCCGCTTACAGTGTTCTGCTGTGTGCGCCTTCTGCCGAAAAAGGCCCGGGAGCGGTGCTTAGCTCTGCAGAGCACCGTACCTTCGTCTTTAGCCTCTCTTCTCGTCTACATTTTAGCAAAAAGCTTTTCCACTCTGTCTGGCAAGGAGAAACTGTGCCAGCACAGAAAACATCTCCCATCGTGTTCTAGAGGCTGCACGGAGGTCTGCCGAGTGTTTTGCAAGAAGAGAAAGAAAGTTGTCCAAAACAGCTTGCAATCGAATGTTCATGTGAATAGAAAAGGCAGGAGAGTGGTCAGGTACTGTTTTCTCTCAGTTGGCAAGCTGCGCACACAATCGCAGTGTTGTACAGCTTGTTTCATCACCTTGGCGAAGTTGCCGCTCTCTCCGGCTCCCGGAGACGAAGAAGCTGCTTCTTCGCGCAAAGATGATTCTGCCGCTCACAGTGCTCTGCGGTGTGCGGCTTCTGCCGAATGAGGTCCGGGAGCGGTGCTTAGCTCTGCAGAGCACCGTACCTTCGTCTTTAGCCTCTCTTCTCGTCTACATCTTAGCAAAAAGCTTTTCCACTCTGTCTGGCAAGGAGAAACTGTGCCAGCACAGAAAACATCTCCCATCGTGTTCTAGAGGCTGCACGCAGGTCTGCCGAGTGTTTTGCAAGAAGAGAAAGAAAGTTGTCCAAAACAGCTTGCAATCGAATGTTCATGTCAATAGAAAACGCAGGAGAGTGGTCAGGTACTGTTTTCTCTCAGTTGGCAAGCTGCGCACACAATCGCAGTGTTGTACAGCTTGTTTCATCACCTTTGCGAAGTTGCCGCTCTCTCCGGCTCCCGGAGACGAAGAAGCTGCTTCTTCGCGCAAAGACGATTCTGCCGCTCACAGTGCTCTGCGGTGTGCGCCTTCTGCCGAAAGAGCCCCGGGAACTGTGCTTAGCTCTGCAGAGCACCGTACCTTCGTCTTTAGCCTCTCTTCTCGTCTACATCTTAGCAAAAAGCTTTTCCACTCTGTCTGGCAAGGAGAAACTGTGCCAGCACAGAAAACATCTCCCATCGTGTTCTAGAGGCTGCACGCAGGTCTGCCGAGTGTTTTGCAAGAAGAGAAAGAAAGTTGTCCAAAACAGCTTCCAATCGAATGTTCAAGTGAATAGAAAAGGCAGGAGAGTGGTCAGGTACGGTTTTCTCTCACTTGGCAAGCTGCGCACACAATCGCAGTGTTGTACAGCTTGTTTCATCACCTTTGCGAAGTTGCCGCTCTCTCCGGCTCCCGGAGACGAAGAAGCTGCTTCTTCGCGCAAAGACGATTCTGCCGCTCACAGTGCTCTGCGGAGTGCGCCTTCTGACGAAAGAGGCCCGGGAGCTGTGCTTAGCTCTGCAGAGCACCGTACCTTCGTCTTTAGCCTCTCTTCTCGTCTACATCTTAGCAAAAAGCTTTTCCACTCTGTCCGGCAAGGAGAAACTGTGCCAGCACAAAAAACATCTCCCATCGTGTTCTAGAGGCTGCACGCAGGTCTGCCGAGTGTTTTGCAAGAAGAGAAAGAACGTTGTCCAAAACAGCTTCCAATCGAATGTTCAAGTGAATAGAAAAGGCAGGAGAGTGGTCAGGTACGGTTTTCTCTCAGTTGGCAAGCTGCGCACACAATCGCAGTGTTGTACAGCTTGTTTCATCACCTTTGCGAAGTTGCCGCTCTCTCCGGCTTCCGGAGACGAAGAAGCTGCTTCTTCGCGCAAAGACGATTCTGCCGCTTACAGTGTTCTGCTGTGTGCGCCTTCTGCCGAAAAAGGCCCGGGAGCGGTGCTTAGCTCTGCAGAGCACCGTACCTTCGTCTTTAGCCTCTCTTCTCGTCTACATCTTAGCAAAAAGCTTTTCCACTCTGTCTGGCAAGGAGAAACTGTGCCAGCACAGAAAACATCTCCCATCGTGTTCTAGAGGCTGCACGCAGGTCTGCCGAGTGTTTTGCAAGAAGAGAAAGAAAGTTGTCCAAAACAGCTTCCAATCGAATGTTCAAGTGAATAGAAAAGGCAGGAGAGTGGTCAGGTACGGTTTTCTCTCACTTGGCAAGCTGCGCACACAATCGCAGGGTTGTACAGCTTGTTTCATCACCTTTGCGAAGTTGCCGCTCTCTCCGGCTCCCGGAGACGAAGAAGCTGCTTCTTCGGGCAAAGATGATTCTGCCGCTCACAGTGCTCTGCGGTGTGCGCCTTCTGCCGAATGAGGTCCGGGAGCGGTGCTTAGCTCTGCAGAGCACCGTACCTTCGTCTTTAGCCTCTCTTCTCGTCTACATCTTAGCAAAAAGCTTTTCCACTCTGTCTGGCAAGGAGAAACTGTGCCAGCACAGAAAACATCTCCCATCGTGTTCTAGAGGCTGTACGGAGGTCTGCCGAGTGTTTTGCAAGAAGAGAAAGAAAGTTGTCCAAAACAGCTTGCAATCGAATGTTCATGTGAATAGAAAAGGCAGGAGAGTGGTCAGGTACTGTTTTCTCTCAGTTGGCAAGCTGCGCACACAATCGCAGTGTTGTACAGCTTGTTTCATCACCTTTGCGAAGTTGCCGCTCTCTCCGGCTCCCGGAGACGAAGAAGCTGCTTCTTCGCGCAAAGACGATTCTGCCGCTCACTGTGCTCTGCGGTGTGCGCCTTCTGCCGAAAGAGCCCCGGGAGCTGTGCTTAGCTCTGCAGAGCACCGTACCTTCGTCTTTAGCCTCTCTTCTCGTCTACATCTTAGCAAAAAGCTTTTCCACTCTGTCTGGCAAGGAGAAACTGTGCCAGCACAGAAAACATCTCCCATCGTGTTCTAGAGGCTGCACGCAGGTCTGCCGAGTGTTTTGCAAGAAGAGAAAGAAAGTTGATCAAAACAGCTTCCAATCCAATGTTCAAGTGAATAGAAAAGGCAGGAGAGTGGTCAGGTACGGTTTTCTCTCACTTGGCAAGCTGCGCACACAATCGCAGTGTTGTACAGCTTGTTTCATCACCTTTGCGAAGTTGCCGCTCTCTCCGGCTCCTGGAGACGAAGAAGCTGCTTCTTCGCGCAAAGACGATTCTGCCGCTCACAGTGCTCTGCGGAGTGCGCCTTCTGACGAAAGAGGCCCGGGAGCTGTGCTTAGCTCTGCAGAGCACCGTACCTTCGTCTTTAGCCTCTCTTCTCATCTACATCTTAGCAAAAAGCTTTTCCACTCTGTCTGGCAAGGAGAAACTGTGCCAGCACAAAAAACATCTCCCATCGTGTTCTAGAGGCTGCACGGAGGTCTGCCGAGTGTTTTGCAAGAAGAGAAAGAAAGTTGTCCAAAACAGCTTGCAATCGAATGTTCATGTGAATAGAAAAGGCAGGAGAGTGGTCAGGTACTGTTTTCTCTCAGTTGGCAAGCTGCGCACACAATCGCAGTGTTGTACAGCTTGTTTCATCACCTTTGCCAAGTTGCCGCTCTCTCCGGCTCCCGGAGACGAAGAAGCTGCTTCTTCGCGCAAAGACGATTCTGCCGCTCCCAGTGCTCTGCGGTGTGCGCCTTCTGCCGAAAGAGGTCCGGGAGCGGTGCTTAGCTCTGCAGAGCACCGTACCTTCGTCTTTAGCCTCTCTTCTCGTCTACATCTTAGCAAAAAGCTTTTCCACTCTGTCTGGCAAGGAGAAACTGTGCCAGCACAGAAAACATCTCCCATCGTGTTCTAGAGGCTGCACGCAGGTCTGCCGAGTGTTTTGCAAGAAGAGAAAGAAAGTTGTCCAAAACAGCTTGCAATCGAATGTTCATGTGAATAGAAAAGGCAGGAGAGTGGTCAGGTACTGTTTTCTCTCAGTTGGCAAGCTGCGCACACAATCGCAGTGTTGTACAGCTTGTTTCATCACCTTTGCGAAGTTGCCGCTCTCTCCGGCTCCCGGAGACGAAGAAGCTGCTTCTTCGCGCAAAGACGATTCTGCCGCTCACAGTGCTCTGCGGTGCGCGCCTTCTGCCGAAAGACGCCCGGGAGCGGTGCTTAGCTCTGCAGAGCAGCGTACCTTCGTCTTTAGCCTCTCTTCTCGTCTACATCTTAGCAAAAAGCTTTTCCACTCTGTCTGGCAAGGAGAAACTGTGCCAGCACAGAAAACATCTCCCATCGTGTTCTAGAGGCTGCACGGAGGTCTGCCGAGTGTTTTGCAAGAAGAGAAAGAAAGTTGTCCAAAACAGCTTGCAATCGAATGTTCATGTGAATAGAAAATGCAGGAGAGTGGTCAGGTACTGTTTTCCCTCAGTTGGCAAGCTGCGCACACAATCGCAGTGTTGTACAGCTTGTTTCTTCACCTTTGCGAAGTTGCCGCTCTCTCCGGCTCCCGGAGACGAAGAAGCTGCTTCTTCGCGCAAAGACGATTCTGCTGCTCCCAGTGCTCTGCGGTGTGCGCCTTCTGCCGAAAGAGGTCCGGGAGCGGTGCTTAGCTCTGCAGAGCACTGTACCTTCGTCTTTAGCCTCTCTTCTCGTCTACATCTTAGCAAAAAGCTTTTCCACTCTGTCTGGCAAGGAGAAACTGTGCCAGCACAGAAAACATCTCCCATCGTGTTCTAGAGGCTGCACGGAGGTCTGCCGAGTGTTTTGCAAGAAGAGAAAGAAAGTTGTCCAAAACAGCTTGCAATCGAATGTTCATGTGAATAGAAAAGGCAGGAGAGTGGTCAGGTACTGTTTTCTCTCAGTTGGCAAGCTGCGCACACAATCGCAGTGTTGTACAGCTTGTTTCATCACCTTTGCGAAGTTGCCGCTCTCTCCGGCTCCCGGAGACGAAGAAGCTGCTTCTTCGCGCAAAGACGATTCTGCCGCTCACAGTGCTCTGCGGTGTGCGCCTTCTGCCGAAAGAGCCCCGGGAGCGGTGCTTAGCTCTGAGAAGCACCATACGTGCTTCTTTAGCCTCTCTTCTCGTCTACATCTTAGCAAAAAGCTTTTCCACTCTGTCTGGCAAGGAGAAACTGTGCCAGCACAGAAAACATCTCCCATCGTGTTCTAGAGGCTGCACGGATGTCTGCCGAGTGTTTTGCAAGAAGAGAAAGAAAGTTGTCCAAAACAGCTTGCAATCGAATGTTCATGTGAATAGAAAAGGCAGGAGAGTGGTCAGGTACTGTTTTCTCTCAGTTGGCAAGCTGCGCACACAATCGCAGTGTTGTACAGCTTGTTTCATCACCTTTGCGAAGTTGCCGCTCTCTCCGGCTCCCGGAGACGAAGAAGCTGCTTCTTCGCGCAAAGACGATTCTGCCGCTCACAGTGCTCTGCGGTGTGCGCCTTCTGCCGAAAGCGCCCCGGGAGCTGTGCTTAGCTCTGAGAAGCACCATACGTGCTTCTTTAGCCTCTCTTCTCGTCTACATCTTAGCAAAAAGCTTTTCCACTCTGTCTGGCAAGGAGAAACTGTGCCAGCACAGAAAACATCTCCCATCGTGTTCTAGAGGCTGCACGCAGGTCTGCCGAGTGTTTTGCAAGAAGAGAAAGAAAGTTGTCCAAAACAGCTTGCAATCGAATGTTCATGTGAATAGAAAAGGCAGGAGAGTGGTCAGGTACTGTTTTCTCTCAGTTGGCAAGCTGCGCACACAATCGCAGTGTTGTACAGCTTGTTTCATCACCTTTGCCAAGTTGCCGCTCTCTCCGGCTCCCGGAGACGAAGAAGCTGCTTCTTCGCGCAAAGACGATTCTGCCGCTCACAGTGCTCTGCGGTGTGCGCCTTCTGCCGAAAGAGGTCCGGGAGCGGTGCTTAGCTCTGCAGAGCACCGTACCTTCGTCTTTAGCCTCTCTTCTCGTCTACATCTTAGCAAAAAGCTTTTCCACTCTGTCTGGCAAGGAGAAACTGTGCCAGCACAAAAAACATCTCCCATCGTGTTCTAGAGGCTGCACGGAGGTCTGCCGAGTGTTTTGCAAGAAGAGAAAGAAAGTTGTCCAAAACAGCTTGCAATCGAATGTTCATGTGAATAGAAAAGGCAGGAGAGTGGTCAGGTACTGTTTTCTCTAATTTGGCATGCTGCGCACACAATCGCAGTGTTGTACAGCTTGTTTCATCACCTTTGCGAAGTTGCCGCTCTCTCCGGCTCCCGGAGACGAAGAAGCTGCTTCTTCGCGCAAAGACGATTCTGCCGCTCACAGTGCTCTGCTGTGTGCGCCTTCTGCCGAAAAAGGCCCGGGAGCGGTGCTTAGCTCTGCAGAGCACCGTACCTTCGTCTTTAGCCTCTCTTCTCGTCTACATCTTAGCAAAAAGCTTTTCCACTCTGTCTGGCAAGGAGAAACTGTGCCAGCACAAAAAACATCTCCCATCGTGTTCTAGAGGCTGCACGGAGGTCTGCCGAGTGTTTTGCAAGAAGAGAAAGAAAGTTGTCCAAAACAGCTTGCAATCGAATTTTCAAGTGAATAGAATAGGCAGTGGAGTGGTCAGGTACTGTTTTCTCTCAGTTGGCAAGCTGCGCACACAATCGCAGTGTTGTACAGCTTGTTTCATCACCTTTGCGAAGTTGCCGCTCTCTCCGGCTCCCGGAGACGAAGAAGCTGCTTCTTCGCGCAAAGATGATTCTGCCGCTCACAGTGCTCTGCGGTGTGCGGCTTCTGCCGAATGAGGTCCGGGAGCGGTGCTTAGCTCTGCAGAGCACCGTACCTTCGTCTTTAGCCTCTCTTCTCGTCTACATCTTAGCAAAAAGCTTTTCCACTCTGTCTGGCAAGGAGAACCTGTGCCAGCACAGAAAACATCTCCCATCGTGTTCTAGAGGCTGCACGGAGGTCTGCCGAGTGTTTTGCAAGAAGAGAAAGAAAGTTGTCCAAAACAGCTTGCAATCGAATGTTCATGTGAATAGAAAAGGCAGGAGAGTGGTCAGGTACTGTTTTCTCTCAGTTGGCAAGCTGCGCACACAATCGCAGTGTTGTACAGCTTGTTTCATCACCTTTGCGAAGTTGCCGCTCTCTCCGGCTCCCGGAGACGAAGAAGCTGCTTCTTCGCGCAAAGACGATTCTGCCGCTCACAGTGCTCTGCGGTGTGCGCCTTCTGCCGAAAGAGCCCCGGGAGCTGTGCTTAGCTCTGCAGAGCACCGTACCTTCGTCTTTAGCCTCTCTTCTCGTCTACATCTTAGCAAAAAGCTTTTCCACTCTGTCTGGCAAGGAGAAACTGTGCCAGCACAGAAAACATCTCCCATCGTGTTCTAGAGGCTGCACGCAGGTCTGCCGAGTGTTTTGCAAGAAGAGAAAGAAAGTTGATCAAAACAGCTTCCAATCGAATGTTCAAGTGAATAGAAAAGGCAGGAGAGTGGTCAGGTACGGTTTTCTCTCACTTGGCAAGCTGCGCACACAATCGCAGTGTTGTACAGCTTGTTTCATCACCTTTGCGAAGTTGCCGCTCTCTCCGGCTCCTGGAGACGAAGAAGCTGCTTCTTCGCGCAAAGACGATTCTGCCGCTCACAGTGCTCTGCGGAGTGCGCCTTCTGACGAAAGAGGCCCGGGAGCTGTGCTTAGCTCTGCAGAGCACCGTACCTTCGTCTTTAGCCTCTCTTCTCGTCTACATCTTAGCAAAAAGCTTTTCCACTCTGTCTGGCAAGGAGAAACTGTGCCAGCACAAAAAACATCTCCCATCGTGTTCTAGAGGCTGCACGGAGGTCTGCCGAGTGTTTTGCAAGAAGAGAAAGAAAGTTGTCCAAAACAGCTTGCAATCGAATGTTCATGTGAATAGAAAAGGCAGGAGAGTGGTCAGGTACTGTTTTCTCTCAGTTGGCAAGCTGCGCACACAATCGCAGTGTTGTACAGCTTGTTTCATCACCTTTGCGAAGTTGCCGCTCTCTCCGGCTCCCGGAGACGAAGAAGCTGCTTCTTCGCGCAAAGACGATTCTGCCGCTCACAGTGCTCTGCGGTGTGCGCCTTCTGCCGAAAGAGCCCCGGGAGCGGTGCTTAGCTCTGAGAAGCACCATACGTGCTTCTTTAGCCTCTCTTCTCGTCTACATCTTAGCAAAAAGCTTTTCCACTCTGTCTGGCAAGGAGAAACTGTGCCAGCACAGAAAACATCTCCCATCGTGTTCTAGAGGCTGCACGCAGGTCTGCCGAGTGTTTTGCAAGAAGAGAAAGAAAGTTGTCCAAAACAGCTTGCAATCGAATGTTCATGTGAATAGAAAAGGCAGGAGAGTGGTCAGGTACTGTTTTCTCTCAGTTGGCAAGCTGCGCACACAATCGCAGTGTTGTACAGCTTGTTTCATCACCTTTGCGAAGTTGCCGCTCTCTCCGGCTCCCGGAGACGAAGAAGCTGCTTCTTCGCGCAAAGACGATTCTGCCGCTCACAGTGCTCTGCGGTGCGCGCCTTCTGCCGAAAGACGCCCGGGAGCGGTGCTTAGCTCTGCAGAGCAGCGTACCTTCGTCTTTAGCCTCTCTTCTCGTCTACATCTTAGCAAAAAGCTTTTCCACTCTGTCTGGCAAGGAGAAACTGTGCCAGCACAGAAAACATCTCCCATCGTGTTCTAGAGGCTGCACGGAGGTCTGCCGAGTGTTTTGCAAGAAGAGAAAGAAAGTTGTCCAAAACAGCTTGCAATCGAATGTTCATGTGAATAGAAAATGCAGGAGAGTGGTCAGGTACTGTTTTCCCTCAGTTGGCAAGCTGCGCACACAATCGCAGTGTTGTACAGCTTGTTTCTTCACCTTTGCGAAGTTGCCGCTCTCTCCGGCTCCCGGAGACGAAGAAGCTGCTTCTTCGCGCAAAGACGATTCTGCTGCTCCCAGTGCTCTGCGGTGTGCGCCTTCTGCCGAAAGAGGTCCGGGAGCGGTGCTTAGCTCTGCAGAGCACCGTACCTTCGTCTTTAGCCTCTCTTCTCGTCTACATCTTAGCAAAAAGCTTTTCCACTCTGTCTGGCAAGGAGAAACTGTGCCAGCACAGAAAACATCTCCCATCGTGTTCTAGAGGCTGCACGCAGGTCTGCCGAGTGTTTTGCAAGAAGAGAAAGAAAGTTGTCCAAAACAGCTTGCAATCGAATGTTCATGTGAATAGAAAAGGCAGGAGAGTGGTCAGGTACTGTTTTCTCTCAGTTGGCAAGCTGCGCACACAATCGCAGTGTTGTACAGCTTGTTTCATCACCTTTGCGAAGTTGCCGCTCTCTCCGGCTCCCGGAGACGAAGAAGCTGCTTCTTCGCGCAAAGACGATTCTGCCGCTCACAGTGCTCTGCGGTGTGCGCCTTCTGCCGAAAGAGCCCCGGGAGCGGTGCTTAGCTCTGAGAAGCACCATACGTGCTTCTTTAGCCTCTCTTCTCGTCTACATCTTAGCAAAAAGCTTTTCCACTCTGTCTGGCAAGGAGAAACTGTGCCAGCACAGAAAACATCTCCCATCGTGTTCTAGAGGCTGCACGGATGTCTGCCGAGTGTTTTGCAAGAAGAGAAAGAAAGTTGTCCAAAACAGCTTGCAATCGAATGTTCATGTGAATAGAAAAGGCAGGAGAGTGGTCAGGTACTGTTTTCTCTCAGTTGGCAAGCTGCGCACACAATCGCAGTGTTGTACAGCTTGTTTCATCACCTTTGCGAAGTTGCCGCTCTCTCCGGCTCCCGGAGACGAAGAAGCTGCTTCTTCGCGCAAAGACGATTCTGCCGCTCACAGTGCTCTGCGGTGTGCGCCTTCTGCCGAAAGCGCCCCGGGAGCTGTGCTTAGCTCTGAGAAGCACCATACGTGCTTCTTTAGCCTCTCTTCTCGTCTACATCTTAGCAAAAAGCTTTTCCACTCTGTCTGGCAAGGAGAAACTGTGCCAGCACAGAAAACATCTCCCATCGTGTTCTAGAGGCTGCACGGAGGTCTGCCGAGTGTTTTGCAAGAAGAGAAAGAAAGTTGTCCAAAACAGCTTGCAATCGAATGTTCATGTGAATAGAAAAGGCAGGAGAGTGGTCAGGTACTGTTTTCTCTCAGTTGGCAAGCTGCGCACACAATCGCAGTGTTGTACAGCTTGTTTCATCACCTTTGCGAAGTTGCCGCTCTCTCCGGCTCCCGGAGACGAAGAAGCTGCTTCTTCGCGCAAAGACGATTCTGCCGCTCACAGTGCTCTGCGGTGTGCGCCTTCTGCCGAAAGAGCCCCGGGAGCGGTGCTTAGCTCTGCAGAGCACCGTACCTTCGTCTTTAGCCTCTCTTCTCGTCTACATCTTAGCAAAAAGCTTTTCCACTCTGTCTGGCAAGGAGAAACTGTGCCATCACAAAAAACATCTCCCATCGTGTTCTAGAGGCTGCACGGAGGTCTGCCGAGTGTTTTGCAAGAAGAGAAAGAAAGTTGTCCAAAACAGCTTGCAATCGAATGTTCATGTGAATAGAAAAGGCAGGAGAGTGGTCAGGTACTGTTTTCTCTAATTTGGCATGCTGCGCACACAATCGCAGTGTTGTACAGCTTGTTTCATCACCTTTGCGAAGTTGCCGCTCTCTCCGGCTCCCGGAGACGAAGAAGCTGCTTCTTCGCGCAAAGACGATTCTGCCGCTCACAGTGCTCTGCTGTGTGCGCCTTCTGCCGAAAAAGGCCCGGGAGCGGTGCTTAGCTCTGCAGAGCACCGTACCTTCGTCTTTAGCCTCTCTTCTCGTCTACATCTTAGCAAAAAGCTTTTCCACTCTGTCTGGCAAGGAGAAACTGTGCCAGCACAAAAAACATCTCCCATCGTGTTCTAGAGGCTGCACGGAGGTCTGCCGAGTGTTTTGCAAGAAGAGAAAGAAAGTTGTCCAAAACAGCTTGCAATCGAATTTTCATGTGAATAGAATAGGCAGTGGAGTGGTCAGGTACTGTTTTCTCTCAGTTGGCAAGCTGCGCACACAATCGCAGTGTTGTACAGCTTGTTTCATCACCTTTGCCAAGTTGCCGCTCTCTCCGGCTCCCGGAGACGAAGAAGCTGCTTCTTCGCGCAAAGATGATTCTGCCGCTCACAGTGCTCTGCGGTGTGCGGCTTCTGCCGAAAGAGGTCCGGGAGCGGTGCTTAGCTCTGCAGAGCACCGTACCTTCGTCTTTAGCCTCTCTTCTCGTCTACATCTTAGCAAAAAGCTTTTCCACTCTGTCTGGCAAGGAGAAACTGTGCCAGCACAGAAAACATCTCCCATCGTGTTCTAGAGGCTGCACGCAGGTCTGCCGAGTGTTTTGCAAGAAGAGAAAGAAAGTTGTCCAAAACAGCTTGCAATCGAATGTTCATGTGAATAGAAAAGGCAGGAGAGTGGTCAGGTACTGTTTTCTCTCAGTTGGCAAGCTGCGCACACAATCGCAGTGTTGTACAGCTTGTTTCATCACCTTTGCGAAGTTGCCGCTCTCTCCGGCTCCCGGAGACGAAGAAGCTGCTTCTTCGCGCAAAGACGATTCTGCCGCTCACAGTGCTCTGCGGTGTGCGCCTTCTGCCGAAAGAGCCCCGGGAGCGGTGCTTAGCTCTGAGAAGCACCATACGTGCTTCTTTAGCCTCTCTTCTCGTCTACATCTTAGCAAAAAGCTTTTCCACTCTGTCTGGCAAGGAGAAACTGTGCCAGCACAAAAAACATCTCCCATCGTGTTCTAGAGGCTGCACGCAGGTCTGCCGAATGTTTTGCAAGAAGAGAAAGAAAGTTGTCCAAAACAGCTTGCAATCGAATGTTCATGTGAATAGAAAAGGCAGGAGAGTGGTCAGGTACTGTTTTCTCTAATTTGGCATGCTGCGCACACAATCGCAGTGTTGTACAGCTTGTTTCATCACCTTTGCCAAGTTGCCGCTCTCTCCGGCTCCCGGAGACGAAGAAGCTGCTTCTTCGCGCAAAGACGATTCTGCCGCTCACAGTGCTCTGCGGTGTGCGCCTTCTGCCGAAAGAGGTCCGGGAGCTGTGCTTAGCTCTGCAGAGCACCGTACCTTCGTCTTTAGCCTCTCTTCTCGTCTACATCTTAGCAAAAAGCTTTTCCACTCTGTCTGGCAAGGAGAAACTGTGCCAGCACAGAAAACATCTCCCATCGTGTTCTAGAGGCTGCACGGAGGTCTGCCGAGTGTTTTGCAAGAAGAGAAAGAAAGTTGTCCAAAACAGCTTGCAATCGAATGTTCATGTGAATAGAAAAGGCAGGAGAGTGGTCAGGTACTGTTTTCTCTCAGTTGGCAAGCTGCGCACACAATCGCAGTGTTGTACAGCTTGTTTCATCACTTTGCGAAGTTGCCGCTCTCTCCGGCTCCCGGAGACGAAGAAGCTGCTTCTTCGCGCAAAGACGATTCTGCCGCTCACAGTGCTCTGCGGTGTGCGCCTTCTGCCGAAAGAGGTCCGGGAGCGGTGCTTAGCTCTGCAGAGCACCGTACCTTCGTCTTTAGCCTCTCTTCTCGTCTACATCTTAGCAAAAAGCTTTTCCACTCTGTCTGGCAAGGAGAAACTGTGCCAGCACAGAAAACATCTCCCATCGTGTTCTAGAGGCTGCACGCAGGTCTGCCGAGTGTTTTGCAAGAAGAGAAAGAAAGTTGTCCAAAACAGCTTGCAATCGAATGTTCATGTGAATAGAAAAGGCAGGAGAGTGGTCAGGTACGGTTTTCTCTCACTTGGCAAGCTGCGCACACAATCGCAGTGTTGTACAGCTTGTTTCATCACCTTTGCGAAGTTGCCGCTCTCTCCGGCTCCCGGAGACGAAGAAGCTGCTTCTTCGCGCAAAGACGATTCTGCCGCTCACAGTGCTCTGCGGTGCGCGCCTTCTGCCGAAAGACGCCCGGGAGCGGTGCTTAGCTCTGCAGAGCACCGTACCTTCGTCTTTAGCCTCTCTTCTCGTCTACATCTTAGCAAAAAGCTTTTCCACTCTGTCTGGCAAGGAGAAACTGTGCCAGCACAGAAAACATCTCCCATCGTGTTCTAGAGGCTGCACGGAGGTCTGCCGAGTGTTTTGCAAGAAGAGAAAGAAAGTTGTCCAAAACAGCTTGCAATCCAATGTTCATGTGAATAGAAAAGGCAGGAGAGTGGTCAGGTACTGTTTTCTCTCAGTTGGCAAGCTGCGCACACAATCGCAGTGTTGTACAGCTTGTTTCTTCACCTTTGCGAAGTTGCCGCTCTCTCCGGCTCCCGGAGACGAAGAAGCTGCTTCTTCGCGCAAAGACGATTCTGCTGCTCCCAGTGCTCTGCGGTGTGCGCCTTCTGCCGAAAGAGGTCCGGGAGCGGTGCTTAGCTCTGCAGAGCACCGTACCTTCGTCTTTAGCCTCTTTTCTCGTCTACATCTTAGCAAAAAGCTTTTCCACTCTGTCTGGCAAGGAGAAACTGTGCCAGCACAGAAAACACCTCCCATCGTGTTCTAGAGGCTGCACGGAGGTCTGCCGAGTGTTTTGCAAGAAGAGAAAGAAAGTTGTCCAAAACAGCTTGCAATCGAATGTTCATGTGATTACATAAGTCAGGAGAGTGGTCAGGTACTGTTTTCTCTAATTTGGATTGCTGCGCACACAATCGCAGTGTTGTACAGCTTGTTTCATCACCTTTGCCAAGTTGCCGCTCTCTCCGGCTCCCGGAGACGAAGAAGCTGCTTCTTCGCGCAAAGACGATTCTGCCGCTCACAGTGCTCTGCGGTGTGCGCCTTCTGCCGAAAGAGGTCCGGGAGCTGTGCTGAGCTCTGCAGAGCACCGTACCTTCGTCTTTAGCCTCTCTTCTCGTCTACATCTTAGCAAAAAGCTTTTCCACTCTGTCTGGCAAGGAGAAACTGTGCCAGCACAGAAAACATCTCCCATCGTGTTCTAGAGGCTGCACGCAGGTCTGCCGAGTGTTTTGCAAGAAGAGAAAGAACGTTGTCCAAAACAGCTTCCAATCGAATGTTCAAGTGAATAGAAAAGGCAGGAGAGTGGTCAGGTACGGTTTTCTCTCACTTGGCAAGCTGCGCACACAATCGCAGTGTTGTACAGCTTGTTTCATCACCTTTGCGAAGTTGCCGCTCTCTCCGGCTTCCGGAGACGAAGAAGCTGCTTCTTCGCGCAAAGACGATTCTGCCGCTTACAGTGTTCTGCTGTGTGCGCCTTCTGCCGAAAAAGGCCCGGGAGCGGTGCTTAGCTCTGCAGAGCACCGTACCTTCGTCTTTAGCCTCTCTTCTCGTCTACATCTTAGCAAAAAGCTTTTCCACTCTGTCTGGCAAGGAGAAACTGTGCCAGCACAAAAAACATCTCCCATCGTGTTCTAGAGGCTGCACGGAGGTCTGCCGAGTGTTTTGCAAGAAGGGAAAGAAAGTTGTCCAAAACAGCTTGCAATCGAATGTTCATGTGAATAGAAAAGGCAGGAGAGTGGTCAGGTACTGTTTTCTCTCAGTTGGCAAGCTGCGCACACAATCGCAGTGTTGTACAGCTTGTTTCATCACCTTTGCGAAGTTGCCGCTCTCTCCGGCTCCCGGAGACGAAGAAGCTGCTTCTTCGCGCAAAGATGATTCTGCCGCTCACAGTGCTCTGCGGTGTGCGGCTTCTGCCGAATGAGGTCCGGGAGCGGTGCTTAGCTCTGCAGAGCACCGTACCTTCGTCTTTAGCCTCTCTTCTCGTCTACATCTTAGCAAAAAGCTTTTCCACTCTGTCTGGCAAGGAGAAACTGTGCCAGCACAGAAAACATCTCCCATCGTGTTCTAGAGGCTGCACGGAGGTCTGCCGAGTGTTTTGCAAGAAGAGAAAGAAAGTTGTCCAAAACAGCTTCCAATCGAATGTTCATGTGAATAGAAAAGGCAGGAGAGTGGTCAGGTACGGTTTTCTCTCAGTTGGCAAGCTGCGCACACAATCGCAGTGTTGTACAGCTTGTTTCATCACCTTTGCGAAGTTGCCGCTCTCTCCGGCTCCCGGAGACGAAGAAGCTGCTTCTTCGCGCAAAGACGATTCTGCCGCTCACAGTGCTCTGCGGTGTGCGCCTTCTGCCGAAAGAGCCCCGGGAGCTGTGCTTAGCTCTGCAGAGCACCGTACCTTCGTCTTTAGCCTCTCTTCTCGTCTACATCTTAGCAAAAAGCTTTTCCACTCTGTCTGGCAAGGAGAAACTGTGCCAGCACAAAAAACATCTCCCATCGTGTTCTAGAGGCTGCACGGAGGTCTGCCGAGTGTTTTGCAAGAAGAGAAAGAAAGTTGTCCAAAACAGCTTCCAATCCAATGTTCAAGTGAATAGAAAAGGCAGGAGAGTGGTCAGGTACGGTTTTCTCTCACTTGGCAAGCTGCGCACACAATCGCAGTGTTGTACAGCTTGTTTCATCACCTTTGCGAAGTTGCCGCTCTCTCCGGCTCCTGGAGACGAAGAAGCTGCTTCTTCGCGCAAAGACGATTCTGCCGCTCACAGTGCTCTGCGGAGTGCGCCTTCTGACGAAAGAGGCCCGGGAGCTGTGCTTAGCTCTGCAGAGCACCGTACCTTCGTCTTTAGCCTCTCTTCTAGTCTACATCTTAGCAAAAAGCTTTTCCACTCTGTCTGGCAAGGAGAAACTGTGCCAGCACAAAAAACATCTCCCATCGTGTTCTAGAGGCTGCACGGAGGTCTGCCGAGTGTTTTGCAAGAAGAGAAAGAAAGTTGTCCAAAACAGCTTGCAATCGAATGTTCATGTGAATAGAAAAGGCAGGAGAGTGGTCAGGTACTGTTTTCTCTCAGTTGGCAAGCTGCGCACACAATCGCAGTGTTGTACAGCTTGTTTCATCACCTTTGCGAAGTTGCCGCTCTCTCCGGCTCCCGGAGACGAAGAAGCTGCTTCTTCGCGCAAAGACGATTCTGCCGCTCACAGTGCTCTGCGGTGTGCGCCTTCTGCCGAAAGAGCCCCGGGAGCGGTGCTTAGCTCTGAGAAGCACCATACGTGCTTCTTTAGCCTCTCTTCTCGTCTACATCTTAGCAAAAAGCTTTTCCACTCTGTCTGGCAAGGAGAAACTGTGCCAGCACAGAAAACATCTCCCATCGTGTTCTAGAGGCTGCACGCAGGTCTGCCGAGTGTTTTGCAAGAAGAGAAAGAAAGTTGTCCAAAACAGCTTGCAATCGAATGTTCATGTGAATAGAAAAGGCAGGAGAGTGGTCAGGTACTGTTTTCTCTCAGTTGGCAAGCTGCGCACACAATCGCAGTGTTGTACAGCTTGTTTCATCACCTTTGCGAAGTTGCCGCTCTCTCCGGCTCCCGGAGACGAAGAAGCTGCTTCTTCGCGCAAAGACGATTCTGCCGCTCACAGTGCTCTGCGGTGCGCGCCTTCTGCCGAAAGACGCCCGGGAGCGGTGCTTAGCTCTGCAGAGCACCGTACCTTCGTCTTTAGCCTCTCTTCTCGTCTACATCTTAGCAAAAAGCTTTTCCACTCTGTCTGGCAAGGAGAAACTGTGCCAGCACAGAAAACATCTCCCATCGTGTTCTAGAGGCTGCACGGAGGTCTGCCGAGTGTTTTGCAAGAAGAGAAAGAAAGTTGTCCAAAACAGCTTGCAATCGAATGTTCATGTGAATAGAAAATGCAGGAGAGTGGTCAGGTACTGTTTTCCCTCAGTTGGCAAGCTGCGCACACAATCGCAGTGTTGTACAGCTTGTTTCTTCACCTTTGCGAAGTTGCCGCTCTCTCCGGCTCCCGGAGACGAAGAAGCTGCTTCTTCGCGCAAAGACGATTCTGCTGCTCCCAGTGCTCTGCTGTGTGCGCCTTCTGCCGAAAGAGGTCCGGGAGCGGTGCTTAGCTCTGCAGAGCACCGTACCTTCGTCTTTAGCCTCTTTTCTCGTCTACATCTTAGCAAAAAGCTTTTCCACTCTGTCTGGCAAGGAGAAACTGTGCCAGCACAGAAAACATCTCCCATCGTGTTCTAGAGGCTGCACGGAGGTCTGCCGAGTGTTTTGCAAGAAGAGAAAGAAAGTTGTCCAAAACAGCTTGCAATCGAATGTTCATGTGATTACATAAGGCAGGAGAGTGGTCAGGTACTGTTTTCTCTAATTTGGCATGCTGCGCACACAATCGCAGTGTTGTACAGCTTGTTTCATCACCTTTGCGAAGTTGCCGCTCTCTCCGGCTCCCGGAGACGAAGAAGCTGCTTCTTCGCGCAAAGACGATTCTGCCGCTCACAGTGCTCTGCGGAGTGCGCCTTCTGCCGAAAAAGGCCCGGGAGCGGTGCTTAGCTCTGCAGAGCACCGTACCTTCGTCTTTAGCCTCTCTTCTCGTCTACATCTTAGCAAAAAGCTTTTCCACTCTGTCTGGCAAGGAGAAACTGTGCCAGCACGAAAAACATCTCCCATCGTGTTCTAGAGGCTGCACGGAGGTCTGCCGAGTGTTTTGCAAGAAGAGAAAGAAAGTTGTCCAAAACAGCTTGCAATCGAATTTTCATGTGAATAGAATAGGCAGGAGAGTGGTCAGGTACTGTTTTCTCTCAGTTGGCAAGCTGCGCACACAATCGCAGTGTTGTACAGCTTGTTTCATCACCTTTGCGAAGTTGCCGCTCTCTCCGGCTCCCGGAGACGAAGAAGCTGCTTCTTCGCGCAAAGACGATTCTGCCGCTCACAGTGCTCTGCGGTGTGCGCCTTCTGCCGAAAGAGCCCCGGGAGCTGTGCTTAGCTCTGCAGAGCACCGTAACTTCGTCTTTAGCCTCTCTTCTCGTCTACATCTTAGCAAAAAGCTTTTCCACTCTGTCTGGCAAGGAGAAACTGTGCCAGCAAAAAACATCTCCCATCGTGTTCTAGAGGCTGCACGGAGGTCTGCCGAGTGTTTTGCAAGAAGAGAAAGAAAGTTGTCCAAAACAGCTTGCAATCGAATGTTCATGTGAATAGAAAAGGCAGGAGAGTGGTCAGGTACTGTTTTCTCTCAGTTGGCAAGCTGCGCACACAATCGCAGGGTTGTACAGCTTGTTTCATCACCTTTGCGAAGTTGCCGCTCTCTCCGGCTCCCGGAGACGAAGAAGCTGCTTCTTCGCGCAAAGACGATTCTGCCGCTCACAGTGCTCTGCGGTGTGCGCCTTCTGCCGAAAGAGCCCCGGGAGCTGTGCTTAGCTCTGAGAAGCACCATACGTGCTTCTTTAGCCTCTCTTCTCGTCTACATCTTAGCAAAAAGCTTTTCCACTCTGTCTGGCAAGGAGAAACTGTGCCAGCACAGAAAACATCTCCCATCGTGTTCTAGAGGCTGCACGCAGGTCTGCCGAGTGTTTTGCAAGAAGAGAAAGAAAGTTGTCCAAAACAGCTTGCAATCGAATGTTCATGTGAATAGAAAAGGCAGGAGAGTGGTCAGGTACTGTTTTCTCTCAGTTGGCAAGCTGCGCACACAATCGCAGTGTTGTACAGCTTGTTTCATCACTTTGCGAAGTTGCCGCTCTCTCCGGCTCCCGGAGACGAAGAAGCTGCTTCTTCGCGCAAAGACGATTCTGCCGCTCACAGTGCTCTGCGGTGCGCGCCTTCTGCCGAAAGACGCCCGGGAGCGGTGCTTAGCTCTGCAGAGCACCGTACCTTCGTCTTTAGCCTCTCTTCTCGTCTACATCTTAGCAAAAAGCTTTTCCACTCTGTCTGGCAAGGAGAAACTGTGCCAGCACAGAAAACATCTCCCATCGTGTTCTAGAGGCTGCACGGAGGTCTGCCGAGTGTTTTGCAAGAAGAGAAAGAAAGTTGTCCAAAACAGCTTGCAATCGAATGTTCATGTGAATAGAAAAGGCAGGAGAGTGGTCAGGTACTGTTTTCTCTCACTTGGCAAGCTGCGCACACAATCGCAGTGTTGTACAGCTTGTTTCTTCACCTTTGCGAAGCTGCCGCTCTCTCCGGCTCCCGGAGACGAAGAAGCTGCTTCTTCGCGCAAAGACGATTCTGCTGCTCCCAGTGCTCTGCGGTGTGCGCCTTCTGCCGAAAGAGGTCCGGGAGCTGTGCTTAGCTCTGCAGAGCACCGTACCTTCGTCTTTAGCCTCTTTTCTCGTCTACATCTTAGCAAAAAGCTTTTCCACTCTGTCTGGCAAGGAGAAACTGTGCCAGCACAAAAAACATCTCCCATCGTGTTCTAGAGGCTGCACGGAGGTCTGCCGAGTGTTTTGCAAGAAGAGAAAGAAAGTTGTCCAAAACAGCTTGCAATCGAATGTTCATGTGAATAGAAAAGGCAGGAGAGTGGTCAGGTACTGTTTTCTCTCAGTTGGCAAGCTGCGCACACAATCGCAGTGTTGTACAGCTTGTTTCATCACCTTTGCGAAGTTGCCGCTCTCTCCGGCTCCCGGAGACGAAGAAGCTGCTTCTTCGCGCAAAGACGATTCTGCCGCTCACAGTGCTCTGCGGTGTGCGCCTTCTGCCGAAAGAGGTCCGGGAGCTGTGCTTAGCTCTGCAGAGCACCGTACCTTCGTCTTTAGCCTCTCTTCTCGTCTACATCTTAGCAAAAAGCTTTTCCACTCTGTCTGGCAAGGAGAAACTGTGCCAGCACAAAAAACATCTCCCATCGTGTTCTAGAGGCTGCACGGAGGTCTGCCGAGTGTTTTGCAAGAAGAGAAAGAAAGTTGTCCAAAACAGCTTGCAATCGAATGTTCATGTGAATAGAAAAGGCAGGAGAGTGGTCAGGTACTGTTTTCTCTCAGTTGGCAAGCTGCGCACACAATCGCAGTGTTGTACAGCTTGTTTCATCACCTTTGCGAAGTTGCCGCTCTCTCCGGCTCCCGGAGACGAAGAAGCTGCTTCTTCGCGCAAAGATGATTCTGCCGCTCACAGTGCTCTGCGGTGTGTGGCTTCTGCCGAATGAGGTCCGGGAGCGGTGCTTAGCTCTGCAGAGCACCGTACCTTCGTCTTTAGCCTCTCTTCTCGTCTACATCTTAGCAAAAAGCTTTTCCACTCTGTCTGGCAAGGAGAAACTGTGCCAGCACAGAAAACATCTCCCATCGTGTTCTAGAGGCTGCACGCAGGTCTGCCGAGTGTTTTGCAAGAAGAGAAAGAAAGTTGTCCAAAACAGCTTGCAATCGAATGTTCATGTGAATAGAAAAGGCAGGAGAGTGGTCAGGTACTGTTTTCTCTCAGTTGGCAAGCTGCGCACACAATCGCAGTGTTGTACAGCTTGTTTCATCACCTTTGCCAAGTTGCCGCTCTCTCCGGCTCCCGGAGACGAAGAAGCTGCTTCTTCGCGCAAAGACGATTCTGCCGCTCACAGTGCTCTGCGGTGTGCGCCTTCTGCCGAAAGAGCCCCGGGAGCGGTGCTTAGCTCTGCAGAGCACCGTACCTTCGTCTTTAGCCTCTCTTCTCGTCTACATCTTAGCAAAAAGCTTTTCCACTCTGTCTGGCAAGGAGAAACTGTGCCAGCACAGAAAACATCTCCCATCGTGTTCTAGAGGCTGCACGCAGGTCTGCCGAGTGTTTTGCAAGAAGAGAAAGAAAGTTGTCCAAAACAGCTTCCAATCGAATGTTCAAGTGAATAGAAAAGGCAGGAGAGTGGTCAGGTACGGTTTTCTCTCACTTGGCAAGCTGCGCACACAATCGCAGTGTTGTACAGCTTGTTTCATCACCTTTGCGAAGTTGCCGCTCTCTCCGGCTCCCGGAGACGAAGAAGCTGCTTCTTCGCGCAAAGACGATTCTGCCGCTCACAGTGCTCTGCGGAGTGCGCCTTCTGCCGAAAGAGGCCCGGGAGCTGTGCTTAGCTCTGCAGAGCACCGTACCTTCGTCTTTAGCCTCTCTTCTCGTCTACATCTTAGCAAAAAGCTTTTCCACTCTGTCTGGCAAGGAGAAACTGTGCCAGCACAAAAAACATCTCCCATCGTGTTCTAGAGGCTGCACGCAGGTCTGCCGAGTGTTTTGCAAGAAGAGAAAGAAAGTTGTCCAAAACAGCTTCCAATCGAATGTTCAAGTGAATAGAAAAGGCAGGAGAGTGGTCAGGTACGGTTTTCTCTCACTTGGCAAGCTGCGCACACAATCGCAGTGTTGTACAGCTTGTTTCATCACCTTTGCGAAGTTGCCGCTCTCTCCGGCTCCTGGAGACGAAGAAGCTGCTTCTTCGCGCAAAGACGATTCTGCCGCTCACAGTGCTCTGCGGAGTGCGCCTTCTGACGAAAGAGGCCCGGGAGCTGTGCTTAGCTCTGCAGAGCACCGTACCTTCGTCTTTAGCCTCTCTTCTCGTCTACATCTTAGCAAAAAGCTTTTCCACTCTGTCTGGCAAGGAGAAACTGTGCCAGCACAAAAAACATCTCCCATCGTGTTCTAGAGGCTGCACGGAGGTCTGCCGAGTGTTTTGCAAGAAGAGAAAGAAAGTTGTCCAAAACAGCTTGCAATCGAATGTTCATGTGAATAGAAAAGGCAGGAGAGTGGTCAGGTACTGTTTTCTCTCAGTTGGCAAGCTGCGCACACAATCGCAGTGTTGTACAGCTTGTTTCATCACCTTTGCGAAGTTGCCGCTCTCTCCGGCTCCCGGAGACGAAGAAGCTGCTTCTTCGCGCAAAGATGATTCTGCCGCTCACAGTGCTCTGCGGTGTGTGGCTTCTGCCGAATGAGGTCCGGGAGCGGTGCTTAGCTCTGCAGAGCACCGTACCTTCGTCTTTAGCCTCTCTTCTCGTCTACATCTTAGCAAAAAGCTTTTCCACTCTGTCTGGCAAGGAGAAACTGTGCCAGCACAGAAAACATCTCCCATCGTGTTCTAGAGGCTGCACGGAGGTCTGCCGAGTGTTTTGCAAGAAGAGAAAGAAAGTTGTCCAAAACAGCTTGCAATCGAATGTTCATGTGAATAGAAAAGGCAGGAGAGTGGTCAGGTACTGTTTTCTCTCAGTTGGCAAGCTGCGCACACAATCGCAGTGTTGTACAGCTTGTTTCATCACCTTTGCGAAGTTGCCGCTCTCTCCGGCTCCCGGAGACGAAGAAGCTGCTTCTTCGCGCAAAGATGATTCTGCCGCTCACAGTGCTCTGCGGTGTGTGGCTTCTGCCGAATGAGGTCCGGGAGCGGTGCTTAGCTCTGCAGAGCACCGTACCTTCGTCTTTAGCCTCTCTTCTCGTCTACATCTTAGCAAAAAGCTTTTCCACTCTGTCTGGCAAGGAGAAACTGTGCCAGCACAGAAAACATCTCCCATCGTGTTCTAGAGGCTGCACGGAGGTCTGCCGAGTGTTTTGCAAGAAGAGAAAGAAAGTTGTCCAAAACAGCTTGCAATCGAATGTTCATGTGAATAGAAAAGGCAGGAGAGTGGTCAGGTACTGTTTTCTCTCAGTTGGCAAGCTGCGCACACAATCGCAGTGTTGTACAGCTTGTTTCATCACCTTTGCCAAGTTGCCGCTCTCTCCGGCTCCCGGAGACGAAGAAGCTGCTTCTTCGCGCAAAGACGATTCTGCCGCTCACAGTGCTCTGCGGTGTGCGCCTTCTGCCGAAAGAGCCCCGGGAGCGGTGCTTAGCTCTGCAGAGCACCGTACCTTCGTCTTTAGCCTCTCTTCTCGTCTACATCTTAGCAAAAAGCTTTTCCACTCTGTCTGGCAAGGAGAAACTGTGCCAGCACAGAAAACATCTCCCATCGTGTTCTAGAGGCTGCACGCAGGTCTGCCGAGTGTTTTGCAAGAAGAGAAAGAAAGTTGTCCAAAACAGCTTCCAATCGAATGTTCAAGTGAATAGAAAAGGCAGGAGAGTGGTCAGGTACTGTTTTCTCTCACTTGGCAAGCTGCGCACACAATCGCAGTGTTGTACAGCTTGTTTCATCACCTTTGCGAAGTTGCCGCTCTCTCCGGCTCCCGGAGACGAAGAAGCTGCTTCTTCGCGCAAAGACGATTCTGCCGCTCACAGTGCTCTGCGGAGTGCGCCTTCTGCCGAAAGAGGCCCGGGAGCTGTGCTTAGCTCTGCAGAGCACCGTACCTTCGTCTTTAGCCTCTCTTCTCGTCTACATCTTAGCAAAAAGCTTTTCCACTCTGTCTGGCAAGGAGAAACTGTGCCAGCACAAAAAACATCTCCCATCGTGTTCTAGAGGCTGCACGCAGGTCTGCCGAGTGTTTTGCAAGAAGAGAAAGAAAGTTGTCCAAAACAGCTTCCAATCGAATGTTCAAGTGAATAGAAAAGGCAGGAGAGTGGTCAGGTACGGTTTTCTCTCACTTGGCAAGCTGCGCACACAATCGCAGTGTTGTACAGCTTGTTTCATCACCTTTGCGAAGTTGCCGCTCTCTCCGGCTCCTGGAGACGAAGAAGCTGCTTCTTCGCGCAAAGACGATTCTGCCGCTCACAGTGCTCTGCGGAGTGCGCCTTCTGACGAAAGAGGCCCGGGAGCTGTGCTTAGCTCTGCAGAGCACCGTACCTTCGTCTTTAGCCTCTCTTCTCGTCTACATCTTAGCAAAAAGCTTTTCCACTCTGTCTGGCAAGGAGAAACTGTGCCAGCACAAAAAACATCTCCCATCGTGTTCTAGAGGCTGCACGGAGGTCTGCCGAGTGTTTTGCAAGAAGAGAAAGAAAGTTGTCCAAAACAGCTTGCAATCGAATGTTCATGTGAATAGAAAAGGCAGGAGAGTGGTCAGGTACTGTTTTCTCTCAGTTGGCAAGCTGCGCACACAATCGCACTGTTGTACAGCTTGTTTCATCACCTTTGCGAAGTTGCCGCTCTCTCCGGCTCCCGGAGACGAAGAAGCTGCTTCTTCGCGCAAAGACGATTCTGCCGCTCACAGTGCTCTGCGGTGTGCGCCTTCTGCCGAAAGAGCCCCGGGAGCGGTGCTTAGCTCTGAGAAGCACCATACGTGCTTCTTTAGCCTCTCTTCTCGTCTACATCTTAGCAAAAAGCTTTTCCACTCTGTCTGGCAAGGAGAAACTGTGCCAGCACAGAAAACATCTCCCATCGTGTTCTAGAGGCTGCACGCAGGTCTGCCGAGTGTTTTGCAAGAAGAGAAAGAAAGTTGTCCAAAACAGCTTGCAATCGAATGTTCATGTGAATAGAAAAGGCAGGAGAGTGGTCAGGTACTGTTTTCTCTCAGTTGGCAAGCTGCGCACACAATCGCAGTGTTGTACAGCTTGTTTCATCACCTTTGCGAAGTTGCCGCTCTCTCCGGCTCCCGGAGACGAAGAAGCTGCTTCTTCGCGCAAAGACGATTCTGCCGCTCACAGTGCTCTGCGGTGCGCGCCTTCTGCCGAAAGACGCCCGGGAGCGGTGCTTAGCTCTGCAGAGCACCGTACCTTTGTCTTTAGCCTCTCTTCTCGTCTACATCTTAGCAAAAAGCTTTTCCACTCTGTCTGGCAAGGAGAAACTGTGCCAGCACAGAAAACATCTCCCATCGTGTTCTAGAGGCTGCACGGAGGTCTGCCGAGTGTTTTGCAAGAAGAGAAAGAAAGTTGTCCAAAACAGCTTGCAATCGAATGTTCATGTGAATAGAAAATGCAGGAGAGTGGTCAGGTACTGTTTTCCCTCAGTTGGCAAGCTGCGCACACAATCGCAGTGTTGTACAGCTTGTTTCTTCACCTTTGCGAAGTTGCCGCTCTCTCCGGCTCCCGGAGACGAAGAAGCTGCTTCTTCGCGCAAAGACGATTCTGCTGCTCCCAGTGCTCTGCTGTGTGCGCCTTCCGCCGAAAGAGGTCCGGGAGCGGTGCTTAGCTCTGAAGAGCACCGTACCTTCGTCTTTAGCCTCTTTTCTCGTCTACATCTTAGCAAAAAGCTTTTCCACTCTGTCTGGCAAGGAGAAACTGTGCCAGCACAGAAAACATCTCCCATCGTGTTCTAGAGGCTGCACGGAGGTCTGCCGAGTGTTTTGCAAGAAGAGAAAGAAAGTTGTCCAAAACAGCTTGCAATCGAAAGTTCATGTGATTACATAAGGCAGGAGAGTGGTCAGGTACTGTTTTCTCTAATTTGGCATGCTGCGCACACAATCGCAGTGTTGTACAGCTTGTTTCATCACCTTTGCGAAGTTGCCGCTCTCTCCGGCTCCCGGAGACGAAGAAGCTGCTTCTTCGCGCAAAGACGATTCTGCCGCTCACAGTGCTCTGCGGAGTGCGCCTTCTGCCGAAAAAGGCCCGGGAGCGGTGCTTAGCTCTGCAGAGCACCGTACCTTCGTCTTTAGCCTCTCTTCTCGTCTACATCTTAGCAAAAAGCTTTTCCACTCTGTCTGGCAAGGAGAAACTGTGCCAGCACAAAAAACATCTCCCATCGTGTTCTAGAGGCTGCACGCAGGTCTGCCGAGTGTTTTGCAAGAAGAGAAAGAAAGTTGTCCAAAACAGCTTGCAATCGAATTTTCATGTGAATAGAATAGGCAGGAGAGTGGTCAGGTACTGTTTTCTCTCAGTTGGCAAGCTGCGCACACAATCGCAGTGTTGTACAGCTTGTTTCATCACCTTTGCGAAGTTGCCGCTCTCTCCGGCTCCCGGAGACGAAGAAGCTGCTTCTTCGCGCAAAGATGATTCTGCCGCTCACAGTGCTCTGCGGTGTGCGCCTTCTGCCGAATTTGGTCCGGGAGCGGTGCTTAGCTCTGCAGAGCACCGTACCTTCGTCTTTAGCCTCTCTTCTCGTCTACATCTTAGCAAAAAGCTTTTCCACTCTGTCTGGCAAGGAGAAACTGTGCCAGCACAGAAAACATCTCCCATCGTGTTCTAGAGGCTGCACGGAGGTCTGCCGAGTGTTTTGCAAGAAGAGAAAGAAAGTTGTCCAAAACAGCTTGCAATCGAATGTTCATGTGAATAGAAAAGGCAGGAGAGTGGTCAGGTACTGTTTTCTCTCAGTTGGCAAGCTGCGCACACAATCGCAGTGTTGTACAGCTTGTTTCATCACCTTTGCCAAGTTGCCGCTCTCTCCGGCTCCCGGAGACGAAGAAGCTGCTTCTTCGCGCAAAGACGATTCTGCCGCTCACAGTGCTCTGCGGTGTGCGCCTTCTGCCGAAAGAGCCCCGGGAGCTGTGCTTAGCTCTGCAGAGCACCGTAACTTCGTCTTTAGCCTCTCTTCTCGTCTACATCTTAGCAAAAAGCTTTTCCACTCTGTCTGGCAAGGAGAAACTGTGCCAGCACAAAAAACATCTCCCATCGTGTTCTAGAGGCTGCACGGAGGTCTGCCGAGTGTTTTGCAAGAAGAGAAAGAAAGTTGTCCAAAACAGCTTGCAATCGAATGTTCATGTGAATAGAAAAGGCAGGAGAGTGGTCAGGTACTGTTTTCTCTCAGTTGGCAAGCTGCGCACACAATCGCAGGGTTGTACAGCTTGTTTCATCACCTTTGCGAAGTTGCCGCTCTCTCCGGCTCCCGGAGACGAAGAAGCTGCTTCTTCGCGCAAAGACGATTCTGCCGCTCACAGTGCTCTGCGGTGTGCGCCTTCTGCCGAAAGAGCCCCGGGAGCTGTGCTTAGCTCTGAGAAGCACCATACGTGCTTCTTTAGCCTCTCTTCTCGTCTACATCTTAGCAAAAAGCTTTTCCACTCTGTCTGGCAAGGAGAAACTGTGCCAGCACAGAAAACATCTCCCATCGTGTTCTAGAGGCTGCACGCAGGTCTGCCGAGTGTTTTGCAAGAAGAGAAAGAAAGTTGTCCAAAACAGCTTGCAATCGAATGTTCATGTGAATAGAAAAGGCAGGAGAGTGGTCAGGTACTGTTTTCTCTCAGTTGGCAAGCTGCGCACACAATCGCAGTGTTGTACAGCTTGTTTCATCACTTTGCGAAGTTGCCGCTCTCTCCGGCTCCCGGAGACGAAGAAGCTGCTTCTTCGCGCAAAGACGATTCTGCCGCTCACAGTGCTCTGCGGTGCGCGCCTTCTGCCGAAAGACGCCCGGGAGCGGTGCTTAGCTCTGCAGAGCACCGTACCTTCGTCTTTAGCCTCTCTTCTCGTCTACATCTTAGCAAAAAGCTTTTCCACTCTGTCTGGCAAGGAGAAACTGTGCCAGCACAGAAAACATCTCCCATCGTGTTCTAGAGGCTGCACGGAGGTCTGCCGAGTGTTTTGCAAGAAGAGAAAGAAAGTTGTCCAAAACAGCTTGCAATCGAATGTTCATGTGAATAGAAAAGGCAGGAGAGTGGTCAGGTACTGTTTTCTCTCACTTGGCAAGCTGCGCACACAATCGCAGTGTTGTACAGCTTGTTTCTTCACCTTTGCGAAGCTGCCGCTCTCTCCGGCTCCCGGAGACGAAGAAGCTGCTTCTTCGCGCAAAGACGATTCTGCTGCTCCCAGTGCTCTGCGGTGTGCGCCTTCTGCCGAAAGAGGTCCGGGAGCTGTGCTTAGCTCTGCAGAGCACCGTACCTTCGTCTTTAGCCTCTTTTCTCGTCTACATCTTAGCAAAAAGCTTTTCCACTCTGTCTGGCAAGGAGAAACTGTGCCAGCACAAAAAACATCTCCCATCGTGTTCTAGAGGCTGCACGGAGGTCTGCCGAGTGTTTTGCAAGAAGAGAAAGAAAGTTGTCCAAAACAGCTTGCAATCGAATGTTCATGTGAATAGAAAAGGCAGGAGAGTGGTCAGGTACTGTTTTCTCTCAGTTGGCAAGCTGCGCACACAATCGCAGTGTTGTACAGCTTGTTTCATCACCTTTGCGAAGTTGCCGCTCTCTCCGGCTCCCGGAGACGAAGAAGCTGCTTCTTCGCGCAAAGACGATTCTGCCGCTCACAGTGCTCTGCGGTGTGCGCCTTCTGCCGAAAGAGGTCCGGGAGCTGTGCTTAGCTCTGCAGAGCACCGTACCTTCGTCTTTAGCCTCTCTTCTCGTCTACATCTTAGCAAAAAGCTTTTCCACTCTGTCTGGCAAGGAGAAACTGTGCCAGCACAGAAAACATCTCCCATCGTGTTCTAGAGGCTGCACGCAGGTCTGCCGAGTGTTTTGCAAGAAGAGAAAGAAAGTTGTCCAAAACAGCTTGCAATCGAATGTTCATGTGAATAGAAAAGGCAGGAGAGTGGTCAGGTACTGTTTTCTCTCAGTTGGCAAGCTGCGCACACAATCGCAGTGTTGTACAGCTTGTTTCATCACCTTTGCCAAGTTGCCGCTCTCTCCGGCTCCCGGAGACGAAGAAGCTGCTTCTTCGCGCAAAGACGATTCTGCCGCTCACAGTGCTCTGCGGTGTGCGCCTTCTGCCGAAAGAGCCCCGGGAGCGGTGCTTAGCTCTGCAGAGCACCGTACCTTCGTCTTTAGCCTCTCTTCTCGTCTACATCTTAGCAAAAAGCTTTTCCACTCTGTCTGGCAAGGAGAAACTGTGCCAGCACAGAAAACATCTCCCATCGTGTTCTAGAGGCTGCACGGAGGTCTGCCGAGTGTTTTGCAAGAAGAGAAAGAAAGTTGTCCAAAACAGCTTCCAATCGAATGTTCAAGTGAATAGAAAAGGCAGGAGAGTGGTCAGGTACGGTTTTCTCTCACTTGGCAAGCTGCGCACACAATCGCAGTGTTGTACAGCTTGTTTCATCACCTTTGCGAAGTTGCCGCTCTCTCCGGCTCCCGGAGACGAAGAAGCTGCTTCTTCGCGCAAAGACCATTCTGCCGCTCACAGTGCTCTGCGGAGTGCGCCTTCTGCCGAAAGAGGCCCGGGAGCTGTGCTTAGCTCTGCAGAGCACCGTACCTTCGTCTTTAGCCTCTCTTCTCGTCTACATCTTAGCAAAAAGCTTTTCCACTCTGTCTGGCAAGGAGAAACTGTGCCAGCACAAAAAACATCTCCCATCGTGTTCTAGAGGCTGCATGGAGGTCTGCCGAGTGTTTTGCAAGAAGAGAAAGAAAGTTGTCCAAAACAGCTTGCAATCGAATGTTCATGTGAATAGAAAAGGCAGGAGAGTGGTCAGGTACTGTTTTCTCTCAGTTGGCAAGCTGCGCACACAATCGCAGTGTTGTACAGCTTGTTTCATCACCTTTGCGAAGTTGCCGCTCTCTCCGGCTCCCGGAGACGAAGAAGCTGCTTCTTCGCGCAAAGACGATTCTGCCGCTCACAGTGCTCTGCGGTGTGCGCCTTCTGCCGAAAGAGGTCCGGGAGCGGTGCTTAGCTCTGAGAAGCACCATACGTGCTTCTTTAGCCTCTCTTCTCGTCTACATCTTAGCAAAAAGCTTTTCCACTCTGTCTGGCAAGGAGAAAGTGTGCCAGCACAGAAAACATCTCCCATCGTGTTCTAGAGGCTGCACGCAGGTCTGCCGAGTGTTTTGCAAGAAGAGAAAGAAAGTTGTCCAAAACAGCTTGCAATCGAATGTTCATGTGAATAGAAAAGGCAGGAGAGTGGTCAGGTACTGTTTTCTCTCAGTTGGCAAGCTGCGCACACAATCGCAGTGTTGTACAGCTTGTTTCATCACCTTTGCGAAGTTGCCGCTCTCTCCGGCTCCCGGAGACGAAGAAGCTGCTTCTTCGCGCAAAGACGATTCTGCCGCTCACAGTGCTCTGCGGTGTGCGCCTTCTGCCGAAAGAGGTCCGGGAGCGGTGCTTAGCTCTGCAGAGCACCGTACCTTCGTCTTTAGCCTCTCTTCTCGTCTACATCTTAGCAAAAAGCTTTTCCACTCTGTCTGGCAAGGAGAAACTGTGCCAGCACAGAAAACATCTCCCATCGTGTTCTAGAGGCTGCACGGAGGTCTGCCGAGTGTTTTGCAAGAAGAGAAAGAAAGTTGTCCAAAACAGCTTGCAATCGAATGTTCATGTGATTACATAAGGCAGGAGAGTGGTCAGGTACTGTTTTCTCTAATTTGGCATGCTGCGCACACAATCGCAGTGTTGTACAGCTTGTTTCATCACCTTTGCGAAGTTGCCGCTCTCTCCGGCTCCCGGAGACGAAGAAGCTGCTTCTTCGCGCAAAGACGATTCTGCCGCTCACAGTGCTCTGCTGTGTGCGCCTTCCGCCGAAAAAGGCCCGGGAGCGGTGCTTAGCTCTGCAGAGCACCGTACCTTCGTCTTTAGCCTCTCTTCTCGTCTACATCTTAGCAAAAAGCTTTTCCACTCTGTCTGGCAAGGAGAAACTGTGCCAGCACAAAAAACATCTCCCATCGTGTTCTAGAGGCTGCACGGAGGTCTGCCGAGTGTTTTGCAAGAAGAGAAAGAAAGTTGTCCAAAACAGCTTGCAATCGAATGTTCATGTGAATAGAAAAGGCAGGAGAGTGGTCAGGTACTGTTTTCTCTCAGTTGGCAAGCTGCGCACACAATCGCAGTGTTGTACAGCTTGTTTCATCACCTTTGCGAAGTTGCCGCTCTCTCCGGCTCCCGGAGACGAAGAAGCTGCTTCTTCGCGCAAAGATGATTCTGCCGCTCACAGTGCTCTGCGGTGTGCGGCTTCTGCCGAATGAGGTCCGGGAGCGGTGCTTAGCTCTGCAGAGCACCGTACCTTCGTCTTTAGCCTCTCTTCTCGTCTACATCTTAGCAAAAAGCTTTTCCACTCTGTCTGGCAAGGAGAAACTGTGCCAGCACAGAAAACATCTCCCATCGTGTTCTAGAGGCTGCACGGAGGTCTGCCGAGTGTTTTGCAAGAAGAGAAAGAAAGTTGTCCAAAACAGCTTGCAATCGAATGTTCATGTGAATAGAAAAGGCAGGAGAGTGGTCAGGTACTGTTTTCTCTCACTTGGCAAGCTGCGCACACAATCGCAGTGTTGTACAGCTTGTTTCATCACCTTTGCCAAGTTGCCGCTCTCTCCGGCTCCCGGAGACGAAGAAGCTGCTTCTTCGCGCAAAGACGATTCTGCCGCTCACAGTGCTCTGCGGTGTGCGCCTTCTGCCGAAAGAGCCCCGGGAGCTGTGCTTAGCTCTGCAGAGCACCGTACCTTCGTCTTTAGCCTCTCTTCTCGTCTACATCTTAGCAAAAAGCTTTTCCACTCTGTCTGGCAAGGAGAAACGGTGCCAGCACAAAAAACATCTCCCATCGTGTTCTAGAGGCTGCACGGAGGTCTGCCGAGTGTTTTGCAAGAAGAGAAAGAAAGTTGTCCAAAACAGCTTGCAATCGAATGTTCATGTGAATAGAAAAGGCAGGAGAGTGGTCAGGTACTGTTTTCTCTCAGTTGGCAAGCTGCGCACACAATCGCAGTGTTGTACAGCTTGTTTCATCACCTTTGCCAAGTTGCCGCTCTCTCCGGCTCCCGGAGACGAAGAAGCTGCTTCTTCGCGCAAAGACGATTCTGCCACTCACAGTGCTCTGCGGTGTGCGCCTTCTGCCGAAAGAGCCCCGGGAGCTGTGCTTAGCTCTGAGAAGCACCATACGTGCTTCTTTAGCCTCTCTTCTCGTCTACATCTTAGCAAAAAGCTTTTCCACTCTGTCTGGCAAGGAGAAACTGTGCCAGCACAGAAAACATCTCCCATCGTGTTCTAGAGGCTGCACGCAGGTCTGCCGAGTGTTTTGCAAGAAGAGAAAGAAAGTTGTCCAAAACAGCTTGCAATCGAATGTTCATGTGAATAGAAAAGGCAGGAGAGTGGTCAGGTACTGTTTTCTCTAATTTGGCATGCTGCGCACACAATCGCAGTGTTGTACAGCTTGTTTCATCACTTTGCGAAGTTGCCGCTCTCTCCGGCTCCCGGAGACGAAGAAGCTGTTTCTTCGCGCAAAGACGATTCTGCCGCTCACAGTGCTCTGCGGTGTGCGCCTTCTGCCGAAAGAGGTCCGGGAGCGGTGCTTAGCTCTGCAGAGCACCGTACCTTCGTCTTTAGCCTCTCTTCTCGTCTACATCTTAGCAAAAAGCTTTTCCACTCTGTCTGGCAAGGAGAAACTGTGCCAGCACAAAAAACATCTCCCATCGTGTTCTAGAGGCTGCACGCAGGTCTGCCGAGTGTTTTGCAAGAAGAGAAAGAACGTTGTCCAAAACAGCTTCCAATCGAATGTTCAAGTGAATAGAAAAGGCAGGAGAGTGGTCAGGTACGGTTTTCTCTCACTTGGCAAGCTGCGCACACAATCGCAGTGTTGTACAGCTTGTTTCATCACCTTTGCGAAGTTGCCGCTCTCTCCGGCTTCCGGAGACGAAGAAGCTGCTTCTTCGCGCAAAGACGATTCTGCCGCTTACAGTGTTCTGCTGTGTGCGCCTTCTGCCGAAAAAGGCCCGGGAGCGGTGCTTAGCTCTGCAGAGCACCGTACCTTCGTCTTTAGCCTCTCTTCTCGTCTACATCTTAGCAAAAAGCTTTTCCACTCTGTCTGGCAAGGAGAAACTGTGCCAGCACAAAAAACATCTCCCATCGTGTTCTAGAGGCTGCACGCAGGTCTGCCGAGTGTTTTGCAAGAAGAGAAAGAAAGTTGTCCAAAACAGCTTGCAATCGAATGTTCATGTGAATAGAAAAGGCAGGAGAGTGGTCAGGTACTGTTTTCTCTCAGTTGGCAAGCTGCGCACACAATCGCAGTGTTGTACAGCTTGTTTCATCACCTTTGCGAAGTTGCCGCTCTCTCCGGCTCCCGGAGACGAAGAAGCTGCTTCTTCGCGCAAAGACGATTCTGCCGCTCACAGTGCTCTGCGGTGTGCGCCTTCTGCCGAAAGAGCCCCGGGAGCTGTGCTTAGCTCTGCAGAGCACCGTACCTTCGTCTTTAGCCTCTCTTCTCGTCTACATCTTAGCAAAAAGCTTTTCCACTCTGTCTGGCAAGGAGAAACTGTGCCAGCACAGAAAACATCTCCCATCGTGTTCTAGAGGCTGCACGCAGGTCTGCCGAGTGTTTTGCAAGAAGAGAAAGAAAGTTGTCCAAAACAGCTTGCAATCGAATGTTCAAGTGAATAGAAAAGGCAGGAGAGTGGTCAGGTACGGTTTTCTCTCACTTGGCAAGCTGCGCACACAATCGCAGTGTTGTACAGCTTGTTTCATCACCTTTGCGAAGTTGCCGCTCTCTCCGGCTCCTGGAGACGAAGAAGCTGCTTCTTCGCGCAAAGACGATTCTGCCGCTCACAGTGCTCTGCGGAGTGCGCCTTCTGACGAAAGAGGCCCGGGAGCTGTGCTTAGCTCTGCAGAGCACCGTACCTTCGTCTTTAGCCTCTCTTCTCGTCTACATCTTAGCAAAAAGCTTTTCCACTCTGTCTGGCAAGGAGAAACTGTGCCAGCACAAAAAACATCTCCCATCGTGTTCTAGAGGCTGCACGGAGGTCTGCCGAGTGTTTTGCAAGAAGAGAAAGAAAGTTGTCCAAAACAGCTTGCAATCGAATGTTCATGAGAATAGAAAAGGCAGGAGAGTGGTCAGGTACTGTTTTCTCTCAGTTGGCAAGCTGCGCACACAATCGCAGTGTTGTACAGCTTGTTTCATCACCTTTGCGAAGTTGCCGCTCTCTCCGGCTTCCGGAGACGAAGAAGCTGCTTCTTCGCGCAAAGACGACTCTGCCGCTCACAGTGCTCTGCGGTGTGCGCCTTCTGCCGAAAGAGCCCCGGGAGCGGTGCTTAGCTCTGAGAAGCACCATACGTGCTTCTTTAGCCTCTCTTCTCGTCTACATCTTAGCAAAAAGCTTTTCCACTCTGTCTGGCAAGGAGAAACTGTGCCAGCACAGAAAACATCTCCCATCGTGTTCTAGAGGCTGCACGGAGGTCTGCCGAGTGTTTTGCAAGAAGAGAAAGAAAGTTGTCCAAAACAGCTTGCAATCGAATGTTCATGTGAATAGAAAAGGCAGGAGAGTGGTCAGGTACTGTTTTCTCTCAGTTGGCAAGCTGCGCACACAATCGCAGTGTTGTACAGCTTGTTTCATCACCTTTGCGAAGTTGCCGCTCTCTCCGGCTCCCGGAGACGAAGAAGCTGCTTCTTCGCGCAAAGACGATTCTGCCGCTCACAGTGCTCTGCGGTGCGCGCCTTCTGCCGAAAGACGCCCGGGAGCGGTGCTTAGCTCTGCAGAGCACCGTACCTTCGTCTTTAGCCTCTCTTCTCGTCTACATCTTAGCAAAAAGCTTTTCCACTCTGTCTGGCAAGGAGAAACTGTGCCAGCACAGAAAACATCTCCCATCGTGTTCTAGAGGCTGCACGGAGGTCTGCCGAGTGTTTTGCAAGAAGAGAAAGAAAGTTGTCCAAAACAGCTTGCAATCGAATGTTCATGTGAATAGAAAAGGCAGGAGAGTGGTCAGGTACTGTTTTCTCTCACTTGGCAAGCTGCGCACACAATCGCAGTGTTGTACAGCTTGTTTCTTCACCTTTGCGAAGTTGCCGCTCTCTCCGGCTCCCGGAGACGAAGAAGCTGCTTCTTCGCGCAAAGACGATTCTGCCGCTCACAGTGCTCTGCTGTGAGCGCCTTCTGCCGAAAAAGGCCCGGGAGCGGTGCTTAGCTCTGCAGAGCACCGTACCTTCGTCTTTAGCCTCTCTTCTCGTCTACATCTTAGCAAAAAGCTTTTCCACTCTGTCTGGCAAGGAGAAACTGTGCCAGCACAAAAAACATCTCCCATCGTGTTCTAGAGGCTGCACGGAGGTCTGCCGAGTGTTTTGCAAGAAGAGAAAGAAAGTTGTCCAAAACAGCTTGCAATCGAATTTTCATGTGAATAGAATAGGCAGGAGAGTGGTCAGGTACTGTTTTCTCTCAGTTGGAAAGCTGCGCACACAATCGCAGTGTTGTACAGCTTGTTTCATCACCTTTGCGAAGTTGCCGCTCTCTCCGGCTCCCGGAGACGAAGAAGCTGCTTCTTCGCGCAAAGACGATTCTGCCGCTCACAGTGCTCTGCGGTGTGCGCCTTCTGCCGAAAGAGCCCCGGGAGCTGTGCTTAGCTCTGAGAAGCACCATACGTGCTTCTTTAGCCTCTCTTCTCGTCTACATCTTAGCAAAAAGCTTTTCCACTCTGTCTGGCAAGGAGAAACTGTGCCAGCACAGAAAACATCTCCCATCGTGTTCTAGAGGCTGCACGCAGGTCTGCCGAGTGTTTTGCAAGAAGAGAAAGAAAGTTGTCCAAAACAGCTTGCAATCGAATGTTCATGTGAATAGAAAAGGCAGGAGAGTGGTCAGGTACTGTTTTCTCTCAGTTGGCAAGCTGCGCACACAATCGCAGTGTTGTACAGCTTGTTTCATCACCTTTGCGAAGTTGCCGCTCTCTCCGGCTCCCGGAGACGAAGAAGCTGCTTCTTCGCGCAAAGACGATTCTGCCGCTCACAGTGCTCTGCGGTGTGCGCCTTCTGCCGAAAGAGCCCCGGGAGCGGTGCTTAGCTCTGCAGAGCACCATACGTGCTTCTTTAGCCACTCTTCTCGTCTACATCTTAGCAAAAAGCTTTTCCACTCTGTCTGGCAAGGAGAAACTGTGCCAGCACAGAAAACATCTCCCATCGTGTTCTAGAGGCTGCACGGAGGTCTGCCGAGTGTTTTGCAAGAAGAGAAAGAAAGTTGTCCAAAACAGCTTGCAATCGAATGTTCATGTGATTACATAAGGCAGGAGAGTGGTCAGGTACTGTTTTCTCTAATTTGGCATGCTGCGCACACAATCGCAGTGTTGTACAGCTTGTTTCATCACCTTTGCGAAGTTGCCGCTCTCTCCGGCTCCCGGAGACGAAGAAGCTGCTTCTTCGCGCAAAGACGATTCTGCCGCTCACAGTGCTCTGCTGTGTGCGCCTTCTGCCGAAAAAGGCCCGGGAGCGGTGCTTAGCTCTGCAGAGCACCGTACCTTCGTCTTTAGCCTCTCTTCTCGTCTACATCTTAGCAAAAAGCTTTTCCACTCTGTCTGGCAAGGAGAAACTGTGCCAGCACAAAAAACATCTCCCATCGTGTTCTAGAGGCTGCACGGAGGTCTGCCGAGTGTTTTGCAAGAAGAGAAAGAAAGTTGTCCAAAACAGCTTGCAATCGAATGTTCATGTGAATAGAATAGGCAGGAGAGTGGTCAGGTACTGTTTTCTCTCAGTTGGCAAGCTGCGCACACAATCGCAGTGTTGTACAGCTTGTTTCATCACCTTTGCGAAGTTTCCGCTCTCTCCGGCTCCCGGAGACGAAGAAGCTGCTTCTTCGCGCAAAGATGATTCTGCCGCTCACAGTGCTCTGCGGTGTGCGGCTTCTGAAGAATGAGGTCCGGGAGCGGTGCTTAGCTCTGCAGAGCACCGTACCTTCGTCTTTAGCCTCTCTTCTCGTCTACATCTTAGCAAAAAGCTTTTCCACTCTGTCTGGCAAGGAGAAACTGTGCCAGCACAGAAAACATCTCCCATCGTGTTCTAGAGGCTGCACGGAGGTCTGCCGAGTGTTTTGCAAGAAGAGAAAGAAAGTTGTCCAAAACAGCTACAATCCAATGTTCATGTGAATAGAAAAGGCAGGAGAGTGGTCAGGTACTGTTTTCTCTCAGTTGGCAAGCTGCGCACACAATCGCAGTGTTGTACAGCTTGTTTCATCACCTTTGCGAAGTTGCCGCTCTCTCCGGCTCCCGGAGACGAAGAAGCTGCTTCTTCGCGCAAAGATGATTCTGCCGCTCACAGTGCTCTGCGGTGTGCGCCTTCTGCCGAAAGAGCCCCGGGAGCTGTGCTTAGCTCTGCAGAGCACCGTACCTTCGTCTTTAGCCTCTCTTCTCGTCTACATCTTAGCAAAAAGCTTTTCCACTCTGTCTGGCAAGGAGAAACTGTGCCAGCACAAAAAACATCTCCCATCGTGTTCTAGAGGCTGCACGCAGGTCTGCCGAGTGTTTTGCAAGAAGAGAAAGAAAGTTGTCCAAAACAGCTTCCAATCGAATGTTCAAGTGAATAGAAAAGGCAGGAGAGTGGTCAGGTACGGTTTTCTCTCACTTGGCAAGCTGCGCACACAATCGCAGTGTTGTACAGCTTGTTTCATCACCTTTGCGAAGTTGCCGCTCTCTCCGGCTTCCGGAGACGAAGAAGCTGCTTCTTCGCGCAAAGACGATTCTGCCGCTCACAGTGCTCTGCGGAGTGCGCCTTCTGCCGAAAGAGGCCCGGGAGCTGTGCTTAGCTCTGCAGAGCACCGTACCTTCGTCTTTAGCCTCTCTTCTCGTCTACATCTTAGCAAAAAGCTTTTCCACTCTGTCTGGCAAGGAGAAACTGTGCCAGCACAAAAAACATCTCCCATCGTGTTCTAGAGGCTGCACGGAGGTCTGCCGAGTGTTTTGCAAGAAGAGAAAGAATGTTGTCCAAAACAGCTTGCAATCGAATGTTCATGTGAATAGAAAAGGCAGGAGAGTGGTCAGGTACTGTTTTCTCTCAGTTGGCAAGCTGCGCACACAATCGCAGTGTTGTACAGCTTGTTTCATCACCTTTGCGAAGTTGCCGCTCTCTCCGGCTCCCGGAGACGAAGAAGCTGCTTCTTCGCGCAAAGACGATTCTGCCGCTCACAGTGCTCTGCGGTGTGCGCCTTCTGCCGAAAGCGCCCCGGGAGCTGTGCTTAGCTCTGAGAAGCACCATACGTGCTTCTTTAGCCTCTCTTCTCGTCTACATCTTAGCAAAAAGCTTTTCCACTCTGTCTGGCAAGGAGAAACTGTGCCAGCACAGAAAACATCTCCCATCGTGTTCTAGAGGCTGCACGCAGGTCTGCCGAGTGTTTTGCAAGAAGAGAAAGAAAGTTGTCCAAAACAGCTTGCAATCGAATGTTCATGTGAATAGAAAAGGCAGGAGAGTGGTCAGGTACTGTTTTCTCTCAGTTGGCAAGCTGCGCACACAATCGCAGTGTTGTACAGCTTGTTTCATCACCTTTGCGAAGTTGCCGCTCTCTCCGGCTCCCGGAGACGAAGAAGCTGCTTCTTCGCGCAAAGACGATTCTGCCGCTCACAGTGCTCTGCGGTGTGCGCCTTCTGCCGAAAGAGGTCCGGGAGCGGTGCTTAGCTCTGCAGAGCACCGTACCTTCGTCTTTAGCCTCTCTTCTCGTCTACATCTTAGCAAAAAGCTTTTCCACTCTGTCTGGCAAGGAGAAACTGTGCCAGCACAGAAAACATCTCCCATCGTGTTCTAGAGGCTGCACGGAGGTCTGCCGAGTGTTTTGCAAGAAGAGAAAGAAAGTTGTCCAAAACAGCTTGCAATCGAATGTTCATGTGAATAGAAAAGGCAGGAGAGTGGTCAGGTACTGTTTTCTCTCAGTTGGCATGCTGCGCACACAATCGCAGTGTTGTACAGCTTGTTTCATCACCTTTGCGAAGTTGCCGCTCTCTCCGGCTCCCGGAGACGAAGAAGCTGCTTCTTCGCGCAAAGACGATTCTGCCGCTCACAGTGCTCTGCTGTGTGCGCCTTCTGCCGAAAAAGGCCCGGGAGCGGTGCTTAGCTCTGCAGAGCACCGTACCTTCGTCTTTAGCCTCTCTTCTCGTCTACATCTTAGCAAAAAGCTTTTCCACTCTGTCTGGCAAGGAGAAACTGTGCCAGCACAAAAAACATCTCCCATCGTGTTCAAGAGGCTGCACGGAGGTCTGCCGAGTGTTTTGCAAGAAGAGAAAGAAAGTTGTCCAAAACAGCTTGCAATCGAATGTTCATGTGAATAGAATAGGCAGGAGAGTGGTCAGGTACTGTTTTCTCTCAGTTGGCAAGCTGCGCACACAATCGCAGTGTTGTACAGCTTGTTTCATCACCTTTGCGAAGTTGCCGCTCTCTCCGGCTCCCGGAGACGAAGAAGCTGCTTCTTCGCGCAAAGATGATTCTGCCGCTCACAGTGCTCTGCGGTGTGCGGCTTCTGCCGAATGAGGTCCGGGAGCGGTGCTTAGCTCTGCAGAGCACCGTACCTTCGTCTTTAGCCTCTCTTCTCGTCTACATCTTAGCAAAAAGCTTTTCCACTCTGTCTGGCAAGGAGAAACTGTGCCAGCACAAAAAACATCTCCCATCGTGTTCTAGAGGCTGCACGCAGGTCTGCCGAGTGTTTTGCAAGAAGAGAAAGAAAGTTGTCCAAAACAGCTTCCAATCGAATGTTCAAGTGAATAGAAAAGGCAGGAGAGTGGTCAGGTACGGTTTTCTCTCACTTGGCAAGCTGCGCACACAATCGCAGTGTTGTACAGCTTGTTTCATCACCTTTGCGAAGTTGCCGCTCTCTCCGGCTCCTGGAGACGAAGAAGCTGCTTCTTCGCGCAAAGACGATTCTGCCGCTCACAGTGCTCTGCGGAGTGCGCCTTCTGACGAAAGAGGCCCGGGAGCTGTGCTTAGCTCTGCAGAGCACCGTACCTTCGTCTTTAGCCTCTCTTCTCGTCTACATCTTAGCAAAAAGCTTTTCCACTCTGTCTGGCAAGGAGAAACTGTGCCAGCACAAAAAACATCTCCCATCGTGTTCTAGAGGCTGCACGGAGGTCTGCCGAGTGTTTTGCAAGAAGAGAAAGAAAGTTGTCCAAAACAGCTTGCAATCGAATGTTCATGTGAATAGAAAAGGCAGGAGAGTGGTCAGGTACTGTTTTCTCTCAGTTGGCAAGCTGCGCACACAATCGCAGTGTTGTACAGCTTGTTTCATCACCTTTGCGAAGTTGCCGCTCTCTCCGGCTCCCGGAGACGAAGAAGCTGCTTCTTCGCGCAAAGACGATTCTGCCGCTCACAGTGCTCTGCGGTGTGCGCCTTCTGCCGAAAGAGCCCCGGGAGCGGTGCTTAGCTCTGAGAAGCACCATACGTGCTTCTTTAGCCTCTCTTCTCGTCTACATCTTAGCAAAAAGCTTTTCCACTCTGTCTGGCAAGGAGAAACTGTGCCAGCACAGAAAACATCTCCCATCGTGTTCTAGAGGCTGCACGCAGGTCTGCCGAGTGTTTTGCAAGAAGAGAAAGAAAGTTGTCCAAAACAGCTTGCAATCGAATGTTCATGTGAATCGAAAAGGCAGGAGAGTGGTCAGGTACTGTTTTCTCTCAGTTGGCAAGCTGCGCACACAATCGCAGTGTTGTACAGCTTGTTTCATCACCTTTGCGAAGTTGCCGCTCTCTCCGGCTCCCGGAGACGAAGAAGCTGCTTCTTCGCGCAAAGACGATTCTGCCGCTCACAGTGCTCTGCGGTGCGCGCCTTCTGCCGAAAGACACCCGGGAGCGGTGCTTAGCTCTGCAGAGCACCGTACCTTTGTCTTTAGCCTCTCTTCTCGTCTACATCTTAGCAAAAAGCTTTTCCACTCTGTCTGGCAAGGAGAAACTGTGCCAGCACAGAAAACATCTCCCATCGTGTTCTAGAGGCTGCACGGAGGTCTGCCGAGTGTTTTGCAAGAAGAGAAAGAAAGTTGTCCAAAACAGCTTGCAATCGAATGTTCATGTGAATAGAAAATGCAGGAGAGTGGTCAGGTACTGTTTTCCCTCAGTTGGCAAGCTGCGCACACAATCGCAGTGTTGTACAGCTTGTTTCTTCACCTTTGCGAAGTTGCCGCTCTCTCCGGCTCCCGGAGACGAAGAAGCTGCTTCTTCGCGCAAAGACGATTCTGCTGCACCCAGTGCTCTGCTGTGTGCGCCTTCCGCCGAAAGAGGTCCGGGAGCGGTGCTTAGCTCTGAAGAGCACCGTACCTTCGTCTTTAGCCTCTTTTCTCGTCTACATCTTAGCAAAAAGCTTTTCCACTCTGTCTGGCAAGGAGAAACTGTGCCAGCACAGAAAACATCTCCCATCGTGTTCTAGAGGCTGCACGGAGGTCTGCCGAGTGTTTTGCAAGAAGAGAAAGAAAGTTGTCCAAAACAGCTTGCAATCGAATGTTCATGTGATTACATAAGGCAGGAGAGTGGTCAGGTACTGTTTTCTCTAATTTGGCAAGCTGCGCACACAATCGCAGTGTTGTACAGCTTGTTTCATCACCTTTGCGAAGTTGCCGCTCTCTCCGGCTCCCGGAGACGAAGAAGCTGCTTCTTCGCGCAAAGACGATTCTGCCGCTCACAGTGCTCTGCGGAGTGCGCCTTCTGCCGAAAAAGGCCCGGGAGCGGTGCTTAGCTCTGCAGAGCACCGTACCTTCGTCTTTAGCCTCTCTTCTCGTCTACATCTTAGCAAAAAGCTTTTCCACTCTGTCTGGCAAGGAGAAACTGTGCCAGCACAAAAAACATCTCCCATCGTGTTCTAGAGGCTGCACGGAGGTCTGCCGAGTGTTTTGCAAGAAGAGAAAGAAAGTTGTCCAAAACAGCTTGCAATCGAATTTTCATGTGAATAGAATAGGCAGGAGAGTGGTCAGGTACTGTTTTCTCTCAGTTGGCAAGCTGCGCACACAATCGCAGTGTTGTACAGCTTGTTTCATCACCTTTGCGAAGTTGCCACTCTCTCCGGCTCCCGGAGACGAAGAAGCTGCTTCTTCGCGCAAAGAGGATTCTGCCGCTCACAGTGCTCTGCGGTGTGCGCCTTCTGCCGAAAAAGGCCCGGGAGCGGTGCTTAGCTCTGCAGAGCACCGTACCTTCGTCTTTAGCCTCTCTTCTCGTCTACATCTTAGCAAAAAGCTTTTCCACTCTGTCTGGCAAGGAGAAACTGTGCCAGCACAGAAAACATCTCCCATCGTGTTCTAGAGGCTGCACGGAGGTCTGCCGAGTGTTTTGCAAGAAGAGAAAGAAAGTTGTCCAAAACAGCTTGCAATCGAATGTTCATGTGAATAGAAAAGGCAGGAGAGTGGTCAGGTACTGTTTTCTCTCAGTTGGCAAGCTGCGCACACAATCGCAGTGTTGTACAGCTTGTTTCATCACCTTTGCCAAGTTGCCGCTCTCTCCGGCTCCCGGAGACGAAGAAGCTGCTTCTTCGCGCAAAGACGATTCTGCCGCTCACAGTGCTCTGCGGTGTGCGCCTTCTGCCGAAAGAGCCCTGGGAGCTGTGCTTAGCTCTGCAGAGCACCGTAACTTCGTCTTTAGCCTCTCTTCTCGTCTACATCTTAGCAAAAAGCTTTTCCACTCTGTCTGGCAAGGAGAAACTGTGCCAGCACAAAAAACATCTCCCATCGTGTTCTAGAGGCTGCACGGAGGTCTGCCGAGTGTTTTGCAAGAAGAGAAAGAAAGTTGTCCAAAACAGCTTGCAATCGAATGTTCATGTGAATAGAAAAGGCAGGAGAGTGGTCAGGTACTGTTTTCTCTCAGTTGGCAAGCTGCGCACACAATCGCAGGGTTGTACAGCTTGTTTCATCACCTTTGCGAAGTTGCCGCTCTCTCCGGCTCCCGGAGACGAAGAAGCTGCTTCTTCGCGCAAAGACGATTCTGCCGCTCACAGTGCTCTGCGGTGTGCGCCTTCTGCCGAAAGAGCCCCGGGAGCTGTGCTTAGCTCTGAGAAGCACCATACGTGCTTCTTTAGCCTCTCTTCTCGTCTACATCTTAGCAAAAAGCTTTTCCACTCTGTCTGGCAAGGAGAAACTGTGCCAGCACAGAAAACATCTCCCATCGTGTTCTAGAGGCTGCACGCAGGTCTGCCGAGTGTTTTGCAAGAAGAGAAAGAAAGTTGTCCAAAACAGCTTGCAATCGAATGTTCATGTGAATAGAAAAGGCAGGAGAGTGGTCAGGTACTGTTTTCTCTCAGTTGGCAAGCTGCGCACACAATCGCAGTGTTGTACAGCTTGTTTCATCACTTTGCGAAGTTGCCGCTCTCTCCGGCTCCCGGAGACGAAGAAGCTGCTTCTTCGCGCAAAGACGATTCTGCCGCTCACAGTGCTCTGCGGTGCGCGCCTTCTGCCGAAAGACGCCCGGGAGCGGTGCTTAGCTCTGCAGAGCACCGTACCTTCGTCTTTAGCCTCTCTTCTCGTCTACATCTTAGCAAAAAGCTTTTCCACTCTGTCTGGCAAGGAGAAACTGTGCCAGCACAGAAAACATCTCCCATCGTGTTCTAGAGGCTGCACGGAGGTCTGCCGAGTGTTTTGCAAGAAGAGAAAGAAAGTTGTCCAAAACAGCTTGCAATCGAATGTTCATGTGAATAGAAAAGGCAGGAGAGTGGTCAGGTACTGTTTTCTCTCACTTGGCAAGCTGCGCACACAATCGCAGTGTTGTACAGCTTGTTTCTTCACCTTTGCGAAGCTGCCGCTCTCTCCGGCTCCCGGAGACGAAGAAGCTGCTTCTTCGCGCAAAGACGATTCTGCTGCTCCCAGTGCTCTGCGGTGTGCGCCTTATGCCGAAAGAGGTCCGGGAGCTGTGCTTAGCTCTGCAGAGCACCGTACCTTCGTCTTTAGCCTCTTTTCTCGTCTACATCTTAGCAAAAAGCTTTTCCACTCTGTCTGGCAAGGAGAAACTGTGCCAGCACAAAAAACATCTCCCATCGTGTTCTAGAGGCTGCACGGAGGTCTGCCGAGTGTTTTGCAAGAAGAGAAAGAAAGTTGTCCAAAACAGCTTGCAATCGAATGTTCATGTGAATAGAAAAGGCAGGAGAGTGGTCAGGTACTGTTTTCTCTCAGTTGGCAAGCTGCGCACACAATCGCAGTGTTGTACAGCTTGTTTCATCACCTTTGCGAAGTTGCCGCTCTCTCCGGCTCCCGGAGACGAAGAAGCTGCTTCTTCGCGCAAAGACGATTCTGCCGCTCACAGTGCTCTGCGGTGTGCGCCTTCTGCCGAAAGAGGTCCGGGAGCTGTGCTTAGCTCTGCAGAGCACCGTACCTTCGTCTTTAGCCTCTCTTCTCGTCTACATCTTAGCAAAAAGCTTTTCCACTCTGTCTGGCAAGGAGAAACTGTGCCAGCACAAAAAACATCTCCCATCGTGTTCTAGAGGCTGCACGGAGGTCTGCCGAGTGTTTTGCAAGAAGAGAAAGAAAGTTGTCCAAAACAGCTTGCAATCGAATGTTCATGTGAATAGAAAAGGCAGGAGAGTGGTCAGGTACTGTTTTCTCTCAGTTGGCAAGCTGCGCACACAATCGCAGTGTTGTACAGCTTGTTTCATCACCTTTGCGAAGTTGCCGCTCTCTCCGGCTCCCGGAGACGAAGAAGCTGCTTCTTCGCGCAAAGATGATTCTGCCGCTCACAGTGCTCTGCGGTGTGTGGCTTCTGCCGAATGAGGTCCGGGAGCGGTGCTTAGCTCTGCAGAGCACCGTACCTTCGTCTTTAGCCTCTCTTCTCGTCTACATCTTAGCAAAAAGCTTTTCCACTCTGTCTGGCAAGGAGAAACTGTGCCAGCACAGAAAACATCTCCCATCGTGTTCTAGAGGCTGCACGGAGGTCTGCCGAGTGTTTTGCAAGAAGAGAAAGAAAGTTGTCCAAAACAGCTTGCAATCGAATGTTCATGTGAATAGAAAAGGCAGGAGAGTGGTCAGGTACTGTTTTCTCTCAGTTGGCAAGCTGCGCACACAATCGCAGTGTTGTACAGCTTGTTTCATCACCTTTGCGAAGTTGCCGCTCTCTCCGGCTCCCGGAGACGAAGAAGCTGCTTCTTCGCGCAAAGACGATTCTGCCACTCACAGTGCTCTGCGGTGTGCGCCTTCTGCCGAAAGAGCCCCGGGAGCGGTGCTTAGCTCTGCAGAGCACCGTACCTTCGTCTTTAGCCTCTCTTCTCGTCTACATCTTAGCAAAAAGCTTTTCCACTCTGTCTGGCAAGGAGAAACTGTGCCAGCACAGAAAACATCTCCCATCGTGTTCTAGAGGCTGCACGCAGGTCCGCCGAGTGTTTTGCAAGAAGAGAAAGAAAGTTGTCCAAAACAGCTTCCAATCGAATGTTCAAGTGAATAGAAAAGGCAGGAGAGTGGTCAGGTACGGTTTTCTCTCACTTGGCAAGCTGCGCACACAATCGCAGTGTTGTACAGCTTGTTTCATCACCTTTGCGAAGTTGCCGCTCTCTCCGGCTCCCGGAGACGAAGAAGCTGCTTCTTCGCGCAAAGACCATTCTGCCGCTCACAGTGCTCTGCGGAGTGCGCCTTCTGCCGAAAGAGGCCCGGGAGCTGTGCTTAGCTCTGCAGAGCACCGTACCTTCGTCTTTAGCCTCTCTTCTCGTCTACATCTTAGCAAAAAGCTTTTCCACTCTGTCTGGCAAGGAGAAACTGTGCCAGCACAAAAAACATCTCCCATCGTGTTCTAGAGGCTGCACGGAGGTCTGCCGAGTGTTTTGCAAGAAGAGAAAGAAAGTTGTCCAAAACAGCTTGCAATCGAATGTTCATGTGAATAGAAAAGGCAGGAGAGTGGTCAGGTACTCTTTTCTCTCAGTTGGCAAGCTGCGCACACAATCGCAGTGTTGTACAGCTTGTTTCATCACCTTTGCGAAGTTGCCGCTCTCTCCGGCTCCCGGAGACGAAGAAGCTGCTTCTTCGCGCAAAGACGATTCTGCCGCTCACAGTGCTCTGCGGTGTGCGCCTTCTGCCGAAAGAGGTCCGGGAGCGGTGCTTAGCTCTGAGAAGCACCATACGTGCTTCTTTAGCCTCTCTTCTCGTCTACATCTTAGCAAAAAGCTTTTCCACTCTGTCTGGCAAGGAGAAAGTGTGCCAGCACAGAAAACATCTCCCATCGTGTTCTAGAGGCTGCACGCAGGTCTGCCGAGTGTTTTGCAAGAAGAGAAAGAAAGTTGTCCAAAACAGCTTGCAATCGAATGTTCATGTGAATAGAAAAGGCAGGAGAGTGGTCAGGTACTGTTTTCTCTCAGTTGGCAAGCTGCGCACACAATCGCAGTGTTGTACAGCTTGTTTCATCACCTTTGCGAAGTTGCCGCTCTCTCCGGCTCCCGGAGACGAAGAAGCTGCTTCTTCGCGCAAAGACGATTCTGCCGCTCACAGTGCTCTGCGGTGTGCGCCTTCTGCCGAAAGAGGTCCGGGAGCTGTGCTTAGCTCTGCAGAGCACCGTACCTTCGTCTTTAGCCTCTCTTCTCGTCTACATCTTAGCAAAAAGCTTTTCCACTCTGTCTGGCAAGGAGAAACTGTGCCAGCACAGAAAACATCTCCCATCGTGTTCTAGAGGCTGCACGGAGGTCTGCCGAGTGTTTTGCAAGAAGAGAAAGAAAGTTGTCCAAAACAGCTTGCAATCGAATGTTCATGTGATTACATAAGGCAGGAGAGTGGTCAGGTACTGTTTTCTCTAATTTGGCATGCTGCGCACACAATCGCAGTGTTGTACAGCTTGTTTCATCACCTTTGCGAAGTTGCCGCTCTCTCCGGCTCCCGGAGACGAAGAAGCTGCTTCTTCGCGCAAAGACGATTCTGCCGCTCACAGTGCTCTGCTGTGTGCGCCTTCCGCCGAAAAAGGCCCGGGAGCGGTGCTTAGCTCTGCAGAGCACCGTACCTTCGTCTTTAGCCTCTCTTCTCGTCTACATCTTAGCAAAAAGCTTTTCCACTCTGTCTGGCAAGGAGAAACTGTGCCAGCACAGAAAACATCTCCCATCGTGTTCTAGAGGCTGCACGGAGGTCTGCCGAGTGTTTTGCAAGAAGAGAAAGAAAGTTGTCCAAAACAGCTTGCAATCGAATGTTCATGTGAATAGAAAAGGCAGGAGAGTGGTCAGGTACTGTTTTCTCTCAGTTGGCAAGCTGCGCACACAATCGCAGTGTTGTACAGCTTGTTTCATCACCTTTGCGAAGTTGCCGCTCTCTCCGGCTCCCGGAGACGAAGAAGCTGCTTCTTCGCGCAAAGACGATTCTGCCGCTCACAGTGCTCTGCGGTGTGCGCCTTCTGCCGAAAGAGCCCCGGGAGCTGTGCTTAGCTCTGCAGAGCACCGTACCTTCGTCTTTAGCCTCTCTTCTCGTCTACATCTTAGCAAAAAGCTTTTCCACTCTGTCTGGCAAGGAGAAACTGTGCCAGCACAGAAAACATCTCCCATCGTGTTCTAGAGGCTGCACGCAGGTCTGCCGAGTGTTTTGCAAGAAGAGAAAGAAAGTTGTCCAAAACAGCTTGCAATCGAATGTTCAAGTGAATAGAAAAGGCAGGAGAGTGGTCAGGTACGGTTTTCTCTCACTTGGCAAGCTGCGCACACAATCGCAGTGTTGTACAGCTTGTTTCATCACCTTTGCGAAGTTGCCGCTCTCTCCGGCTCCTGGAGACGAAGAAGCTGCTTCTTCGCGCAAAGACGATTCTGCCGCTCACAGTGCTCTGCGGAGTGCGCCTTCTGATGAAAGAGGCCCGGGAGCTGTGCTTAGCTCTGCAGAGCACCGTACCTTCGTCTTTAGCCTCTCTTCTCGTCTACATCTTAGCAAAAAGCTTTTCCACTCTGTCTGGCAAGGAGAAACTGTGCCAGCACAAAAAACATCTCCCATCGTGTTCTAGAGGCTGCACGGAGGTCTGCCGAGTGTTTTGCAAGAAGAGAAAGAAAGTTGTCCAAAACAGCTTGCAATCGAATGTTCATGAGAATAGAAAAGGCAGGAGAGTGGTCAGGTACTGTTTTCTCTCAGTTGGCAAGCTGCGCACACAATCGCACTGTTGTACAGCTTGTTTCATCACCTTTGCGAAGTTGCCGCTCTCTCCGGCTTCCGGAGACGAAGAAGCTGCTTCTTCGCGCAAAGACGATTCTGCCGCTCACAGTGCTCTGCGGTGTGCGCCTTCTGCCGAAAGAGCCCCGGGAGCGGTGCTTAGCTCTGAGAAGCACCATACGTGCTTCTTTAGCCTCTCTTCTCGTCTACATCTTAGCAAAAAGCTTTTCCACTCTGTCTGGCAAGGAGAAACTGTGCCAGCACAGAAAACATCTCCCATCGTGTTCTAGAGGCTGCACGCAGGTCTGCCGAGTGTTTTGCAAGAAGAGAAAGAAAGTTGTCCAAAACAGCTTGCAATCGAATGTTCATGTGAATAGAAAAGGCAGGAGAGTGGTCAGGTACTGTTTTCTCTCAGTTGGCAAGCTGCGCACACAATCGCAGTGTTGTACAGCTTGTTTCATCACCTTTGCGAAGTTGCCGCTCTCTCCGGCTCCCGGAGACGAAGAAGCTGCTTCTTCGCGCAAAGACGATTCTGCCGCTCACAGTGCTCTGCGGTGCGCGCCTTCTGCCGAAAGACGCCCGGGAGCGGTGCTTAGCTCTGCAGAGCACCGTACCTTCGTCTTTAGCCTCTCTTCTCGTCTACATCTTAGCAAAAAGCTTTTCCACTCTGTCTGGCAAGGAGAAACTGTGCCAGCACAGAAAACATCTCCCATCGTGTTCTAGAGGCTGCACGGAGGTCTGCCGAGTGTTTTGCAAGAAGAGAAAGAAAGTTGTCCAAAACAGCTTGCAATCGAATGTTCATGTGAATAGAAAAGGCAGGAGAGTGGTCAGGTACTGTTTTCTCTCACTTGGCAAGCTGCGCACACAATCGCAGTGTTGTACAGCTTGTTTCTTCACCTTTGCGAAGTTGCCGCTCTCTCCGGCTCCCGGAGACGAAGAAGCTGCTTCTTCGCGCAAAGACGATTCTGCTGCTCCCAGTGCTCTGCGGTGTGCGCCTTCTGCCGAAAGAGGTCCGGGAGCGGTGCTTAGCTCTGCAGAGCACCGTACCTTCGTCTTTAGCCTCTTTTCTCGTCTACATCTTAGCAAAAAGCTTTTCCACTCTGTCTGGCAAGGAGAAACTGTGCCAGCACAGAAAACATCTCCCATCGTGTTCTAGAGGCTGCACGGAGGTCTGCCGAGTGTTTTGCAAGAAGAGAAAGAAAGTTGTCCAAAACAGCTTGCAATCGAATGTTCATGTGAATAGAAAAGGCAGGAGAGTGGTCAGGTACTGTTTTCTCTAATTTGGCATGCTGCGCACACAATCGCAGTGTTGTACAGCTTGTTTCATCACCTTTGCGAAGTTGCCGCTCTCTCCGGCTCCCGGAGACGAAGAAGCTGCTTCTTCGCGCAAAGACGATTCTGCCGCTCACAGTGCTCTGCTGTGTGCGCCTTCTGCCGAAAAAGGCCCGGGAGCGGTGCTTAGCTCTGCAGAGCACCGTACCTTCGTCTTTAGCCTCTCTTCTCGTCTACATCTTAGCAAAAAGCTTTTCCACTCTGTCTGGCAAGGAGAAACTGTGCCAGCACAAAAAACATCTCCCATCGTGTTCTAGAGGCTGCACGGAGGTCTGCCGAGTGTTTTGCAAGAAGTGAAAGAAAGTTGTCCAAAACAGCTTGCAATCGAATTTTCATGTGAATAGAATAGGCAGGAGAGTGGTCAGGTACTGTTTTCTCTCAGTTGGAAAGCTGCGCACACAATCGCAGTGTTGTACAGCTTGTTTCATCACCTTTGCGAAGTTGCCGCTCTCTCCGGCTCCCGGAGACGAAGAAGCTGCTTCTTCGCGCAAAGACGATTCTGCCGCTCACAGTGCTCTGCGGTGTGCGCCTTCTGCCGAAAGAGCCCCGGGAGCTGTGCTTAGCTCTGAGAAGCACCATACGTGCTTCTTTAGCCTCTCTTCTCGTCTACATCTTAGCAAAAAGCTTTTCCACTCTGTCTGGCAAGGAGAAACTGTGCCAGCACAGAAAACATCTCCCATCGTGTTCTAGAGGCTGCACGCAGGTCTGCCGAGTGTTTTGCAAGAAGAGAAAGAAAGTTGTCCAAAACAGCTTGCAATCGAATGTTCATGTGAATAGAAAAGGCAGGAGAGTGGTCAGGTACTGTTTTCTCTCAGTTGGCAAGCTGCGCACACAATCGCAGTGTCGTACAGCTTGTTTCATCACCTTTGCGAAGCTGCCGCTCTCTCCGGCTCCCGGAGACGAAGAAGCTGCTTCTTCGCGCAAAGACGATTCTGCCGCTCACAGTGCTCTGCGGTGTGCGCCTTCTGCCGAAAGAGCCCCGGGAGCTGTGCTTAGCTCTGCAGAGCACCGTACCTTCGTCTTTAGCCTCTCTTCTCCTCTACATCTTAGCAAAAAGCTTTTCCACTCTGTCTGGCAAGGAGAAACTGTGCCAGCACAAAAAACATCTCCCATTGTGTTCTAGAGGCTGCACGCAGGTCTGCCGAGTGTTTTGCAAGAAGAGAAAGAAAGTTGTCCAAAACAGCTTGCAATCGAATGTTCATGTGAATAGAAAAGGCAGGAGAGTGGTCAGGTACTGTTTTCTCTCAGTTGGCAAGCTGCGCACACAATCGCAGTGTTGTACAGCTTGTTTCATCACCTTTGCGAAGTTGCCGCTCTCTCCGGCTCCCGGAGACGAAGAAGCTGCTTCTTCGCGCAAAGACGATTCTGCCGCTCACAGTGCTCTGCGGTGTGCGCCTTCTGCCGAAAGAGCCCCGGGAGCTGTGCTTAGCTCTGAGAAGCACCATACGTGCTTCTTTAGCCTCTCTTCTCGTCTACATCTTAGCAAAAAGCTTTTCCACTCTGTCTGGCAAGGAGAAACTGTGCCAGCACAGAAAACATCTCCCATCGTGTTCTAGAGGCTGCACGCAGGTCTGCCGAGTGTTTTGCAAGAAGAGAAAGAAAGTTGTCCAAAACAGCTTGCAATCGAATGTTCATGTGAATAGAAAAGGCAGGAGAGTGGTCAGGTACTGTTTTCTCTCAGTTGGCAAGCTGCGCACACAATCGCAGTGTTGTACAGCTTGTTTCATCACTTTGCGAAGTTGCCGCTCTCTCCGGCTCCCGGAGACGAAGAAGCTGCTTCTTCGCGCAAAGACGATTCTGCCGCTCACAGTGCTCTGCGGTGTGCGCCTTCTGCCGAAAGAGGTCCGGGAGCGGTGCTTAGCTCTGCAGAGCACCGTACCTTCGTCTTTAGCCTCTCTTCTCGTCTACATCTTAGCAAAAAGCTTTTCCACTCTGTCTGGCAAGGAGAAACTGTGCCAGCACAGAAAACATCTCCCATCGTGTTCTAGAGGCTGCACGGAGGTCTGCCGAGTGTTTTGCAAGAAGAGAAAGAAAGTTGTCCAAAACAGCTTGCAATCGAATGTTCATGTGAATAGAAAAGGCAGGAGAGTGGTCAGGTACGGTTTTCTCTCACTTGGCAAGCTGCGCACACAATCGCAGTGTTGTACAGCTTGTTTCATCACCTTTGCCAAGTTGCCGCTCTCTCCGGCTCCCGGAGACGAAGAAGCTGCTTCTTCGCGCAAAGACGATTCTGCCGCTCACAGTGCTCTGCGGTGCGCGCCTTCTGCCGAAAGACGCCCGGGAGCGGTGCTTAGCTCTGCAGAGCACCGTACCTTCGTCTTTAGCCTCTCTTCTCGTCTACATCTTAGCAAAAAGCTTTTCCACTCTGTCTGGCAAGGAGAAACTGTGCCAGCACAGAAAACATCTCCCATCGTGTTCTAGAGGCTGCACGGAGGTCTGCCGAGTGTTTTGCAAGAAGAGAAAGAAAGTTGTCCAAAACAGCTTGCAATCGAATGTTCATGTGAATAGAAAAGGCAGGAGAGTGGTCAGGTACTGTTTTCTCTCACTTGGCAAGCTGCGCACACAATCGCAGTGTTGTACAGCTTGTTTCATCACCTTTGCGAAGTTGCCGCTCTCTCCGGCTCCCGGAGACGAAGAAGCTGCTTCTTCGCGCAAAGATGATTCTGCCGCTCACAGTGCTCTGCGGTGTGCGGCTTCTGCCGAATGAGGTCCGGGAGCGGTGCTTAGCTCTGCAGAGCACCGTACCTTCGTCTTTAGCCTCTCTTCTCGTCTACATCTTAGCAAAAAGCTTTTCCACTCTGTCTGGCAAGGAGAAACTGTGCCAGCACAGAAAACATCTCCCATCGTGTTCTAGAGGCTGCACGGAGGTCTGCCGAGTGTTTTGCAAGAAGAGAAAGAAAGTTGTCCAAAACAGCTTGCAATCGAATGTTCATGTGAATAGAAAAGGCAGGAGAGTGGTCAGGTACTGTTTTCTCTCAGTTGGCAAGCTGCGCACACAATCGCAGTGTTGTACAGCTTGTTTCATCACCTTTGCGAAGTTGCCGCTCTCTCCGGCTCCCGGAGACGAAGAAGCTGCTTCTTCGCGCAAAGACGATTCTGCCGCTCACAGTGCTCTGCGGTGTGCGCCTTCTGCCGAAAGAGCCCCGGGAGCTGTGCTTAGCTCTGCAGAGCACCGTACCTTCGTCTTTAGCCTCTCTTCTCCTCTACATCTTAGCAAAAAGCTTTTCCACTCTGTCTGGCAAGGAGAAACTGTGCCAGCACAAAAAACATCTCCCATTGTGTTCTAGAGGCTGCACGCAGGTCTGCCGAGTGTTTTGCAAGAAGAGAAAGAAAGTTGTCCAAAACAGCTTGCAATCGAATGTTCATGTGAATAGAAAAGGCAGGAGAGTGGTCAGGTACTGTTTTCTCTCAGTTGGCAAGCTGCGCACACAATCGCAGTGTTGTACAGCTTGTTTCATCACCTTTGCGAAGTTGCCGCTCTCTCCGGCTCCCGGAGACGAAGAAGCTGCTTCTTCGCGCAAAGACGATTCTGCCGCTCACAGTGCTCTGCGGTGTGCGCCTTCTGCCGAAAGAGCCCCGGGAGCTGTGCTTAGCTCTGAGAAGCACCATACGTGCTTCTTTAGCCTCTCTTCTCGTCTACATCTTAGCAAAAAGCTTTTCCACTCTGTCTGGCAAGGAGAAACTGTGCCAGCACAGAAAACATCTCCCATCGTGTTCTAGAGGCTGCACGCAGGTCTGCCGAGTGTTTTGCAAGAAGAGAAAGAAAGTTGTCCAAAACAGCTTGCAATCGAATGTTCATGTGAATAGAAAAGGCAGGAGAGTGGTCAGGTACTGTTTTCTCTCAGTTGGCAAGCTGCGCACACAATCGCAGTGTTGTACAGCTTGTTTCATCACTTTGCGAAGTTGCCGCTCTCTCCGGCTCCCGGAGACGAAGAAGCTGCTTCTTCGCGCAAAGACGATTCTGCCGCTCACAGTGCTCTGCGGTGTGCGCCTTCTGCCGAAAGAGGTCCGGGAGCGGTGCTTAGCTCTGCAGAGCACCGTACCTTCGTCTTTAGCCTCTCTTCTCGTCTACATCTTAGCAAAAAGCTTTTCCACTCTGTCTGGCAAGGAGAAACTGTGCCAGCACAGAAAACATCTCCCATCGTGTTCTAGAGGCTGCACGGAGGTCTGCCGAGTGTTTTGCAAGAAGAGAAAGAAAGTTGTCCAAAACAGCTTGCAATCGAATGTTCATGTGAATAGAAAAGGCAGGAGAGTGGTCAGGTACTGTTTTCTCTCACTTGGCAAGCTGCGCACACAATCGCAGTGTTGTACAGCTTGTTTCATCACCTTTGCGAAGTTGCCGCTCTCTCCGGCTCCCGGAGACGAAGAAGCTGCTTCTTCGCGCAAAGACGATTCTGCCGCTCACAGTGCTCTGCGGTGTGCGCCTTCTGCCGAAAGAGCCCCGGGAGCTGTGCTTAGCTCTGCAGAGCACCGTACCTTCGTCTTTAGCCTCCCTTCTCCTCTACATCTTAGCAAAAAGCTTTTCCACTCTGTCTGGCAAGGAGAAACTGTGCCAGCACAAAAAACATCTCCCATTGTGTTCTAGAGGCTGCACGCAGGTCTGCCGAGTGTTTTGCAAGAAGAGAAAGAAAGTTGTCCAAAACAGCTTGCAATCGAATGTTCATGTGAATAGAAAAGGCAGGAGAGTGGTCAGGTACTGTTTTCTCTCAGTTGGCAAGCTGCGCACACAATCGCAGTGTTGTACAGCTTGTTTCATCACCTTTGCGAAGTTGCCGCTCTCTCCGGCTCCCGGAGACGAAGAAGCTGCTTCTTCGCGCAAAGACGATTCTGCCGCTCACAGTGCTCTGCGGTGTGCGCCTTCTGCCGAAAGAGCCCCGGGAGCTGTGCTTAGCTCTGAGAAGCACCATACGTGCTTCTTTAGCCTCTCTTCTCGTCTACATCTTAGCAAAAAGCTTTTCCACTCTGTCTGGCAAGGAGAAACTGTGCCAGCACAGAAAACATCTCCCATCGTGTTCTAGAGGCTGCACGCAGGTCTGCCGAGTGTTTTGCAAGAAGAGAAAGAAAGTTGTCCAAAACAGCTTGCAATCGAATGTTCATGTGAATAGAAAAGGCAGGAGAGTGGTCAGGTACTGTTTTCTCTCAGTTGGCAAGCTGCGCACACAATCGCAGTGTTGTACAGCTTGTTTCATCACTTTGCGAAGTTGCCGCTCTCTCCGGCTCCCGGAGACGAAGAAGCTGCTTCTTCGCGCAAAGACGATTCTGCCGCTCACAGTGCTCTGCGGTGTGCGCCTTCTGCCGAAAGAGGTCCGGGAGCGGTGCTTAGCTCTGCAGAGCACCGTACCTTCGTCTTTAGCCTCTCTTCTCGTCTACATCTTAGCAAAAAGCTTTTCCACTCTGTCTGGCAAGGAGAAACTGTGCCAGCACAGAAAACATCTCCCATCGTGTTCTAGAGGCTGCACGGAGGTCTGCCGAGTGTTTTGCAAGAAGAGAAAGAAAGTTGTCCAAAACAGCTTGCAATCGAATGTTCATGTGAATAGAAAAGGCAGGAGAGTGGTCAGGTACGGTTTTCTCTCACTTGGCAAGCTGCGCACACAATCGCAGTGTTGTACAGCTTGTTTCATCACCTTTGCGAAGTTGCCGCTCTCTCCGGCTCCCGGAGACGAAGAAGCTGCTTCTTCGCGCAAAGACGATTCTGCCGCTCACAGTGCTCTGCGGTGCGCGCCTTCTGCCGAAAGACGCCCGGGAGCGGTGCTTAGCTCTGCAGAGCACCGTACCTTCGTCTTTAGCCTCTCTTCTCGTCTACATCTTAGCAAAAAGCTTTTCCACTCTGTCTGGCAAGGAGAAACTGTGCCAGCACAGAAAACATCTCCCATCGTGTTCTAGAGGCTGCACGGAGGTCTGCCGAGTGTTTTGCAAGAAGAGAAAGAAAGTTGTCCAAAACAGCTTGCAATCGAATGTTCATGTGAATAGAAAAGGCAGGAGAGTGGTCAGGTACTGTTTTCTCTCACTTGGCAAGCTGCGCACACAATCGCAGTGTTGTACAGCTTGTTTCATCACCTTTGCGAAGTTGCCGCTCTCTCCGGCTCCCGGAGACGAAGAAGCTGCTTCTTCGCGCAAAGATGATTCTGCCGCTCACAGTGCTCTGCGGTGTGCGGCTTCTGCCGAATGAGGTCCGGGAGCGGTGCTTAGCTCTGCAGAGCACCGTACTTTCGTCTTTAGCCTCTCTTCTCGTCTACATCTTAGCAAAAAGCTTTTCCACTCTGTCTGGCAAGGAGAAACTGTGCCAGCACAGAAAACATCTCCCATCGTGTTCTAGAGGCTGCACGGAGGTCTGCCGAGTGTTTTGCAAGAAGAGAAAGAAAGTTGTCCAAAACAGCTTGCAATCGAATGTTCATGTGAATAGAAAAGGCAGGAGAGTGGTCAGGTACTGTTTTCTCTCAGTTGGCAAGCTGCGCACACAATCGCAGTGTTGTACAGCTTGTTTCATCACCTTTGCGAAGTTGCCGCTCTCTCCGGCTCCCGGAGACGAAGAAGCTGCTTCTTCGCGCAAAGACGATTCTGCCGCTCACAGTGCTCTGCGGTGTGCGCCTTCTGCCGTAAGAGCCCCGGGAGCTGTGCTTAGCTCTGCAGAGCACCGTACCTTCGTCTTTAGCCTCTCTTCTCCTCTACATCTTAGCAAAAAGCTTTTCCACTCTGTCTGGCAAGGAGAAACTGTGCCAGCACAAAAAACATCTCCCATTGTGTTCTAGAGGCTGCACGCAGGTCTGCCGAGTGTTTTGCAAGAAGAGAAAGAAAGTTGTCCAAAACAGCTTGCAATCGAATGTTCATGTGAATAGAAAAGGCAGGAGAGTGGTCAGGTACTGTTTTCTCTCAGTTGGCAAGCTGCGCACACAATCGCAGTGTTGTACAGCTTGTTTCATCACCTTTGCGAAGTTGCCGCTCTCTCCGGCTCCCGGAGACGAAGAAGCTGCTTCTTCGCGCAAAGACGATTCTGCCGCTCACAGTGCTCTGCGGTGTGCGCCTTCTGCCGAAAGAGCCCCGGGAGCTGTGCTTAGCTCTGAGAAGCACCATACGTGCTTCTTTAGCCTCTCTTCTCGTCTACATCTTAGCAAAAAGCTTTTCCACTCTGTCTGGCAAGGAGAAACTGTGCCAGCACAGAAAACATCTCCCATCGTGTTCTAGAGGCTGCACGCAGGTCTGCCGAGTGTTTTGCAAGAAGAGAAAGAAAGTTGTCCAAAACAGCTTGCAATCGAATGTTCATGTGAATAGAAAAGGCAGGAGAGTGGTCAGGTACTGTTTTCTCTCACTTGGCAAGCTGCGCACACAATCGCAGTGTTGTACAGCTTGTTTCATCACTTTGCGAAGTTGCCGCTCTCTCCGGCTCCCGGAGACGAAGAAGCTGCTTCTTCGCGCAAAGACGATTCTGCCGCTCACAGTGCTCTGCGGTGTGCGCCTTCTGCCGAAAGAGGTCCGGGAGCGGTGCTTAGCTCTGCAGAGCACCGTACCTTCGTCTTTAGCCTCTCTTCTCGTCTACATCTTAGCAAAAAGCTTTTCCACTCTGTCTGGCAAGGAGAAACTGTGCCAGCACAGAAAACATCTCCCATCGTGTTCTAGAGGCTGCACGGAGGTCTGCCGAGTGTTTTGCAAGAAGAGAAAGAAAGTTGTCCAAAACAGCTTGCAATCGAATGTTCATGTGAATAGAAAAGGCAGGAGAGTGGTCAGGTACTGTTTTCTCTCACTTGGCAAGCTGCGCACACAATCGCAGTGTTGTACAGCTTGTTTCTTCACCTTTGCGAAGTTGCCGCTCTCTCCGGCTCCCGGAGACGAAGAAGCTGCTTCTTCGCGCAAAGACGATTCTGCTGCTCCCAGTGCTCTGCGGTGTGCGCCTTCTGCCGAAAGAGGTCCGGGAGCGGTGCATAGCTCTGCAGAGCACCGTACCTTCGTCTTTAGCCTCTTTTCTCGTCTACATCTTAGCAAAAAGCTTTTCCACTCTGTCTGGCAAGGAGAAACTGTGCCAGCACAAAAAACATCTCCCATCGTGTTCTAGAGGCTGCACGGAGGTCTGCCGAGTGTTTTGCAAGAAGAGAAAGAAAGTTGTCCAAAACAGCTTGCAATCGAATGTTCATGTGATTACATAAGGCAGGAGAGTGGTCAGGTACTGTTTTCTCTCAGTTGTCATGCTGCGCACACAATCGCAGTGTTGTACAGCTTGTTTCATCACCTTTGCCAAGTTGCCGCTCTCTCCGGCTCCCGGAGACGAAGAAGCTGCTTCTTCGCGCAAAGACGATTCTGCCGCTCACAGTGCTCTGCGGTGTGCGCCTTCTGCCGAAAAAGGTCTGGGAGCTGTGCCTAGCTCTGCAGAGCACCGTACCTTCGTCTTTAGCCTCTCTTCTCGTCTACATTTCAGCAAAATCTTTTCCACTCTGTCTGGCAAGGAGAAACTTTGCCAGCACAGAAAACATCTCCCATCGTGTTCTAGAGGCTGCACGCAGGTCTGCCGAGTGTTTTGCAAGAAGAGAAAGAACGTTGTACAAAACAGCTTCCAATCGAATGTTCAAGTGAATAGAAAAGGCAGGAGAGTGGTCAGGTACGGTTTTCTCTCACTTGGCAAGCTGCGCACACAATCGCAGTGTTGTACAGCTTGTTTCATCACCTTTGCGAAGTTGCCGCTCTCTCCGGCTCCCGGAGACGAAGAAGCTGCTTCTTCGCGCAAAGATGATTCTGCCGCTCACAGTGCTCTGCGGTGTGCGGCTTCTGCCGAATGAGGTCCGGGAGCGGTGCTTAGCTCTGCAGAGCACCGTACCTTCGTCTTTAGCCTCTCTTCTCGTCTACATCTTAGCAAAAAGCTTTTCCACTCTGTCTGGCAAGGAGAAACTGTGCCAGCACAGAAAACATCTCCCATCGTGTTCTAGAGGCTGCACGGAGGTCTGCCGAGTGTTTTGCAAGAAGAGAAAGAAAGTTGTCCAAAACAGCTTGCAATCGAATGTTCATGTGAATAGAAAAGGCAGGAGAGTGGTCAGGTACTGTTTTCTCTCAGTTGGCAAGCTGCGCACACAATCGCAGTGTTGTACAGCTTGTTTCATCACCTTTGCGAAGTTGCCGCTCTCTCCGGCTCCCGGAGACGAAGACGCTGCTTCTTCGCGCAAAGACGATTCTGCCGCTCACAGTGCTCTGCGGTGTGCGCCTTCTGCCGAAAGAGCCCCGGGAGCTGTGCTTAGCTCTGAGAAGCACCATACGTGCTTCTTTAGCCTCTCTTCTCGTCTACATCTTAGCAAAAAGCTTTTCCACTCTGTCTGGCAAGGAGAAACTGTGCCAGCACAGAAAACATCTCCCATCGTGTTCTAGAGGCTGCACGCAGGTCTGCCGAGTGTTTTGCAAGAAGAGAAAGAAAGTTGTCCAAAACAGCTTGCAATCGAATGTTCATGTGAATAGAAAAGGCAGGAGAGTGGTCAGGTACGGTTTTCTCTCACTTGGCAAGCTGCGCACACAATCGCAGTGCTGTACAGCTTGTTTCATCACCTTTGCGAAGTTGCCGCTCTCTCCGGCTCCCGGAGACGAAGAAGCTGCTTCTTCGCGCAAAGACGATTCTGCCGCTCACAGTGCTCTGCGGAGTGCGCCTTCTGCCGAAAGAGGCCCGGGAGCTGTGCTTAGCTCTGCAGAGCACCGTACCTTCGTCTTTAGCCTCTCTTCTCGTCTACATCTTAGCAAAAAGCTTTTCCACTCTGTCTGGCAAGGAGAAACTGTGCCAGCACAGAAAACATCTCCCATCGTCTTCTAGAGGCTGCACGGAGGTCTGCCGAGTGTTTTGCAAGAAGAGAAAGAAAGTTGTCCAAAACAGCTTGCAATCGAATGTTCATGTGAATAGAAAAGGCAGGAGAGTGGTCAGGTACTGTTTTCTCTCAGTTGGCAAGCTGCGCACACAATCGCACTGTTGTACAGCTTGTTTCATCACCTTTGCGAAGTTGCCGCTCTCTCCGGCTCCCGGAGACGAAGAAGCTGCTTCTTCGCGCAAAGACGATTCTGCCGCTCACAGTGCTCTGCGGTGTGCGCCTTCTGCCGAAAGAGCCCCGGGAGCGGTGCTTAGCTCTGCAGAGCACCGTACCTTCGTCTTTAGCCTCTCTTCTCGTCTACATCTTAGCAAAAAGCTTTTCCACTCTGTCTGGCAAGGAGAAACTGTGCCAGCACAGAAAACATCTCCCATCGTGTTCTAGAGGCTGCACGGAGGTCTGCCGAGTGTCTTGCAAGAAGAGAAAGAAAGTTGTCCAAAACAGCTTGCAATCGAATGTTCATGTGAATAGAAAAGGCAGGAGAGTGGTCAGGTACTGTTTTCTCTCACTTGGCAAGCTGCGCACACAATCGCAGTGTTGTACAGCTTGTTTCATCACCTTTGCGAAGTTGCCGCTCTCTCCGGCTCCCGGAGACGAAGAAGCTGCTTCTTCGCGCAAAGACGATTCTGCCGCTCCCAGTGCTCTGCGGTGTGCGCCTTCTGCCGAAAGAGGTCCGGGAGCGGTGCTTAGCTCTGCAGAGCACCGTACCTTCGTCTTTAGCCTCTTTTCTCGTCTACATCTTAGCAAAAAGCTTTTCCACTCTGTCTGGCAAGGAGAAACTGTGCCAGCACAGAAAACATCTCCCATCGTGTTCTAGAGGCTGCACGGAGGTCTGCCGAGTGTTTTGCAAGAAGAGAAAGAAAGTTGTCCAAAACAGCTTGCAATCGAATGTTCATGTGATTACATAAGGCAGGAGAGTGGTCAGGTACTGTTTTCTCTCAGTTGGCAAGCTGCGCACACAATCGCAGTGTTGTACAGCTTGTTTCATCACCTTTGCGAAGTTGCCGCTCTCTCCGGCTCCCGGAGACGAAGAAGCTGCTTCTTCGCGCAAAGACGATTCTGCCGCTCACAGTGCTCTGCGGTGTGCGCCTTCTGCCGAAAGAGCCCCGGGAGCTGTGCTTAGCTCTGCAGAGCACCGTACCTTCGTCTTTAGCCTCTCTTCTCGTCTACATCTTAGCAAAAAGCTTTTCCACTCTGTCTGGCAAGGAGAAACTGTGCCAGCACAGAAAACATCTCCCATCGTGTTCTAGAGGCTGCACGCAGGTCTGCCGAGTGTTTTGCAAGAAGAGAAAGAAAGTTGTCCAAAACAGCTTCCAATCGAATGTTCAAGTGAATAGAAAAGGCAGGAGAGTGGTCAGGTACGGTTTTCTCTCACTTGGCAAGCTGCGCACACAATCGCAGTGCTGTACAGCTTGTTTCATCACCTTTGCGAAGTTGCCGCTCTCTCCGGCTCCTGGAGACGAAGAAGCTGCTTCTTCGCGCAAAGACGATTCTGCCGCTCACAGTGCTCTGCGGAGTGCGCCTTCTGACGAAAGAGGCCCGGGAGCTGTGCTTAGCTCTGCAGAGCACCGTACCTTCGTCTTTAGCCTCTCTTCTCGTCTACATCTTAGCAAAAAGCTTTTCCACTCTGTCTGGCAAGGAGAAACTGTGCCAGCACAAAAAACATCTCCCATCGTGTTCTAGAGGCTGCACGGAGGTCTGCCGAGTGTTTTGCAAGAAGAGAAAGAAAGTTGTCCAAAACAGCTTGCAATCGAATGTTCATGTGAATAGAAAAGGCAGGAGAGTGGTCAGGTACTGTTTTCTCTCAGTTGGCAAGCTGCGCACACAATCGCAGTGTTGTACAGCTTGTTTCATCACCTTTGCGAAGTTGCCGCTCTCTCCGGCTCCCGGAGACGAAGAAGCTGCTTCTTCGCGCAAAGACGATTCTGCCGCTCACAGTGCTCTGCGGTGTGCGCCTTCTGCCGAAAGAGGTCCGGGAGCGGTGCTTAGCTCTGAGAAGCACCATACGTGCTTCTTTAGCCTCTCTTCTCGTCTACATCTTAGCAAAAAGCTTTTCCACTCTGTCTGGCAAGGAGAAACTGTGCCAGCACAGAAAACATCTCCCATCGTGTTCTAGAGGCTGCACGCAGGTCTGCCGAGTGTTTTGCAAGAAGAGAAAGAAAGTTGTCCAAAACAGCTTGCAATCGAATGTTCATGTGAATAGAAAAGGCAGGAGAGTGGTCAGGTACTGTTTTCTCTCAGTTGGCAAGCTGCGCACACAATCGCAGTGTTGTACAGCTTGTTTCATCACCTTTGCGAAGTTGCCGCTCTCTCCGGCTCCCGGAGACGAAGAAGCTGCTTCTTCGCGCAAAGACGATTCTGCCGCTCACAGTGCTCTGCGGTGCGCGCCTTCTGCCGAAAGACGCCCGGGAGCGGTGCTTAGCTCTGCAGAGCACCGTACCTTCGTCTTTAGCCTCTCTTCTCGTCTACATCTTAGCAAAAAGCTTTTCCACTCTGTCTGGCAAGGAGAAACTGTGCCAGCACAGAAAACATCTCCCATCGTGTTCTAGAGGCTGCACGGAGGTCTGCCGAGTGTTTTGCAAGAAGAGAAAGAAAGTTGTCCAAAACAGCTTGCAATCGAATGTTCATGTGAATAGAAAAGGCAGGAGAGTGGTCAGGTACTGTTTTCTCTCACTTGGCAAGCTGCGCACACAATCGCAGTGTTGTACAGCTTGTTTCTTCACCTTTGCGAAGTTGCCGCTCTCTCCGGCTCCCGGAGACGAAGAAGCTGCTTCTTCGCGCAAAGACGATTCTGCTGCTCCCAGTGCTCTGCGGTGTGCGCCTTCTGCCGAAAGAGGTCCGGGAGCGGTGCTTAGCTCTGCAGAGCACCGTACCTTCGTCTTTAGCCTCTTTTCTCGTCTACATCTTAGCAAAAAGCTTTTCCACTCTGTCTGGCAAGGAGAAACTGTGCCAGCACAAAAAACATCTCCCATCGTGTTCTAGAGGCTGCACGGAGGTCTGCCGAGTGTTTTGCAAGAAGAGAAAGAAAGTTGTCCAAAACAGCTTGCAATCGAATGTTCATGTGATTACATAAGGCAGGAGAGTGGTCAGGTACTGTTTTCTCTCAGTTGTCATGCTGCGCACACAATCGCAGTGTTGTACAGCTTGTTTCATCACCTTTGCCAAGTTGCCGCTCTCTCCGGCTCCCGGAGACGAAGAAGCTGCTTCTTCGCGCAAAGACGATTCTGCCGCTCACAGTGCTCTGCGGTGTGCGCCTTCTGCCGAAAGAGGTCCGGGAGCTGTGCCTAGCTCTGCAGAGCACCGTACCTTCGTCTTTAGCCTCTCTTCTCGTCTACATTTCAGCAAAATCTTTTCCACTCTGTCTGGCAAGGAGAAACTTTGCCAGCACAGAAAACATCTCCCATCGTGTTCTAGAGGCTGCACGCAGGTCTGCCGAGTGTTTTGCAAGAAGAGAAAGAACGTTGTACAAAACAGCTTCCAATCGAATGTTCAAGTGAATAGAAAAGGCAGGAGAGTGGTCAGGTACGGTTTTCTCTCACTTGGCAAGCTGCGCACACAATCGCAGTGTTGTACAGCTTGTTTCATCACCTTTGCGAAGTTGCCGCTCTCTCCGGCTTCCGGAGACGAAGAAGCTGCTTCTTCGCGCAAAGACGATTCTGCCGCTTACAGTGTTCTGCTGTGTGCGCCTTCTGCCGAAAAAGGCCCGGGAGCGGTGCTTAGCTCTGCAGAGCACCGTACCTTCGTCTTTAGCCTCTCTTCTCGTCTACATCTTAGCAAAAAGCTTTTCCACTCTGTCTGGCAAGGAGAAACTGTGCCAGCACAGAAAACATCTCCCATCGTGTTCTAGAGGCTGCACGGAGGTCTGCCGAGTGTTTTGCAAGAAGAGAAAGAAAGTTGTCCAAAACAGCTTGCAATCGAATGTTCATGTGAATAGAAAAGGCAGGAGAGTGGTCAGGTACTGTTTTTTCTCAGTTGGCAAGCTGCGCACACAATCGCAGTGTTGTACAGCTTGTTTCATCACCTTTGCGAAGTTGCCGCTCTCTCCGGCTCCCGGAGACGAAGAAGCTGCTTCTTCGCGCAAAGATGATTCTGCCGCTCACAGTGCTCTGCGGTGTGCGGCTTCTGCCGAATGAGGTCCGGGAGCGGTGCTTAGCTCTGCAGAGCACCGTACCTTCGTCTTTAGCCTCTCTTCTCGTCTACATCTTAGCAAAAAGCTTTTCCACTCTGTCTGGCAAGGAGAAACTGTGCCAGCACAAAAAACATCTCCCATCGTGTTCTAGAGGCTGCACGGAGGTCTGCCGAGTGTTTTGCAAGAAGAGAAAGAAAGTTGTCCAAAACAGCTTGCAATCGAATGTTCATGTGAATAGAAAAGGCAGGAGAGTGGTCAGGTACTGTTTTCTCTCAGTTGGCAAGCTGCGCACACAATCGCAGGGTTGTACAGCTTGTTTCATCACCTTTGCGAAGTTGCCGCTCTCTCCGGCTCCCGGAGACGAAGAAGCTGCTTCTTCGCGCAAAGACGATTCTGCCGCTCACAGTGCTCTGCGGTGTGCGCCTTCTGCCGAAAGAGCCCCGGGAGCTGTGCTTAGCTCTGAGAAGCACCATACGTGCTTCTTTAGCCTCTCTTCTCGTCTACATCTTAGCAAAAAGCTTTTCCACTCTGTCTGGCAAGGAGAAACTGTGCCAGCACAGAAAACATCTCCCATCGTGTTCTAGAGGCTGCACGCAGGTCTGCCGAGTGTTTTGCAAGAAGAGAAAGAAAGTTGTCCAAAACAGCTTGCAATCGAATGTTCATGTGAATAGAAAAGGCAGGAGAGTGGTCAGGTACGGTTTTCTCTCACTTGGCAAGCTGCGCACACAATCGCAGTGCTGTACAGCTTGTTTCATCACCTTTGCGAAGTTGCCGCTCTCTCCGGCTCCCGGAGACGAAGAAGCTGCTTCTTCGCGCAAAGACGATTCTGCCGCTCACAGTGCTCTGCGGAGTGCGCCTTCTGCCGAAAGAGGCCCGGGAGCTGTGCTTAGCTCTGCAGAGCACCGTACCTTCGTCTTTAGCCTCTCTTCTCGTCTACATCTTAGCAAAAAGCTTTTCCACTCTGTCTGGCAAGGAGAAACTGTGCCAGCACAGAAAACATCTCCCATCGTCTTCTAGAGGCTGCACGGAGGTCTGCCGAGTGTTTTGCAAGAAGAGAAAGAAAGTTGTCCAAAACAGCTTGCAATCGAATGTTCATGTGAATAGAAAAGGCAGGAGAGTGGTCAGGTACTGTTTTCTCTCAGTTGGCAAGCTGCGCACACAATCGCAGTGTTGTACAGCTTGTTTCATCACCTTTGCGAAGTTGCCGCTCTCTCCGGCTCCCGGAGACGAAGAAGCTGCTTCTTCGCGCAAAGACGATTCTGCCGCTCACAGTGCTCTGCGGTGTGCGCCTTCTGCCGAAAGAGCCCCGGGAGCGGTGCTTAGCTCTGCAGAGCACCGTACCTTCGTCTTTAGCCTCTCTTCTCGTCTACATCTTAGCAAAAAGCTTTTCCACTCTGTCTGGCAAGGAGAAACTGTGCCAGCACAGAAAACATCTCCCATCGTGTTCTAGAGGCTGCACGGAGGTCTGCCGAGTGTCTTGCAAGAAGAGAAAGAAAGTTGTCCAAAACAGCTTGCAATCGAATGTTCATGTGAATAGAAAAGGCAGGAGAGTGGTCAGGTACTGTTTTCTCTCACTTGGCAAGCTGCGCACACAATCGCAGTGTTGTACAGCTTGTTTCTTCACCTTTGCGAAGTTGCCGCTCTCTCCGGCTCCCGGAGACGAAGAAGCTGCTTCTTCGCGCAAAGACGATTCTGCCGCTCCCAGTGCTCTGCGGTGTGCGCCTTCTGCCGAAAGAGGTCCGGGAGCGGTGCTTAGCTCTGCAGAGCACCGTACCTTCGTCTTTAGCCTCTTTTCTCGTCTACATCTTAGCAAAAAGCTTTTCCACTCTGTCTGGCAAGGAGAAACTGTGCCAGCACAGAAAACATCTCCCATCGTGTTCTAGAGGCTGCACGGAGGTCTGCCGAGTGTTTTGCAAGAAGAGAAAGAAAGTTGTCCAAAACAGCTTGCAATCGAATGTTCATGTGATTACATAAGGCAGGAGAGTGGTCAGGTACTGTTTTCTCTCAGTTGGCAAGCTGCGCACACAATCGCAGGGTTGTACAGCTTGTTTCATCACCTTTGCGAAGTTGCCGCTCTCTCCGGCTCCCGGAGACGAAGAAGCTGCTTCTTCGCGCAAAGACGATTCTGCCGCTCACAGTGCTCTGCGGTGTGCGCCTTCTGCCGAAAGAGCCCCGGGAGCTGTGCTTAGCTCTGCAGAGCACCGTACCTTCGTCTTTAGCCTCTCTTCTCGTCTACATCTTAGCAAAAAGCTTTTCCACTCTGTCTGGCAAGGAGAAACTGTGCCAGCACAGAAAACATCTCCCATCGTGTTCTAGAGGCTGCACGCAGGTCTGCCGAGTGTTTTGCAAGAAGAGAAAGAAAGTTGTCCAAAACAGCTTCCAATCGAATGTTCAAGTGAATAGAAAAGGCAGGAGAGTGGTCAGGTACGGTTTTCTCTCACTTGGCAAGCTGCGCACACAATCGCAGTGCTGTACAGCTTGTTTCATCACCTTTGCGAAGTTGCCGCTCTCTCCGGCTCCTGGAGACGAAGAAGCTGCTTCTTCGCGCAAAGACGATTCTGCCGCTCACAGTGCTCTGCGGAGTGCGCCTTCTGACGAAAGAGGCCCGGGAGCTGTGCTTAGCTCTGCAGAGCACCGTACCTTCGTCTTTAGCCTCTCTTCTCCTCTACATCTTAGCAAAAAGCTTTTCCACTCTGTCTGGCAAGGAGAAACTGTGCCAGCACAAAAAACATCTCCCATCGTGTTCTAGAGGCTGCACGGAGGTCTGCCGAGTGTTTTGCAAGAAGAGAAAGAAAGTTGTCCAAAACAGCTTGCAATCGAATGTTCATGTGAATAGAAAAGGCAGGAGAGTGGTCAGGTACTGTTTTCTCTCAGTTGGCAAGCTGCGCACACAATCGCAGTGTTGTACAGCTTGTTTCATCACCTTTGCGAAGTTGCCGCTCTCTCCGGCTCCCGGAGACGAAGAAGCTGCTTCTTCGCGCAAAGACGATTCTGCCGCTCACAGTGCTCTGCGGTGTGCGCCTTCTGCCGAAAGAGGTCCGGGAGCGGTGCTTAGCTCTGAGAAGCACCATACGTGCTTCTTTAGCCTCTCTTCTCGTCTACATCTTAGCAAAAAGCTTTTCCACTCTGTCTGGCAAGGAGAAACTGTGCCAGCACAGAAAACATCTCCCATCGTGTTCTAGAGGCTGCACGCAGGTCTGCCGAGTGTTTTGCAAGAAGAGAAAGAAAGTTGTCCAAAACAGCTTGCAATCGAATGTTCATGTGAATAGAAAAGGCAGGAGAGTGGTCAGGTACTGTTTTCTCTCAGTTGGCAAGCTGCGCACACAATCGCAGTGTTGTACAGCTTGTTTCATCACCTTTGCGAAGTTGCCGCTCTCTCCGGCTCCCGGAGACGAAGAAGCTGCTTCTTCGCGCAAAGACGATTCTGCCGCTCACAGTGCTCTGCGGTGCGCGCCTTCTGCCGAAAAACGCCCGGGAGCGGTGCTTAGCTCTGCAGAGCACCGTACCTTCGTCTTTAGCCTCTCTTCTCGTCTACATCTTAGCAAAAAGCTTTTCCACTCTGTCTGGCAAGGAGAAACTGTGCCAGCACAGAAAACATCTCCCATCGTGTTCTAGAGGCTGCACGGAGGTCTGCCGAGTGTTTTGCAAGAAGAGAAAGAAAGTTGTCCAAAACAGCTTGCAATCGAATGTTCATGTGAATAGAAAAGGCAGGAGAGTGGTCAGGTACTGTTTTCTCTCACTTGGCAAGCTGCGCACACAATCGCAGTGTTGTACAGCTTGTTTCTTCACCTTTGCGAAGTTGCCGCTCTCTCCGGCTCCCGGAGACGAAGAAGCTGCTTCTTCGCGCAAAGACGATTCTGCTGCTCCCAGTGCTCTGCGGTGTGCGCCTTCTGCCGAAAGAGGTCCGGGAGCGGTGCTTAGCTCTGCAGAGCACCGTACCTTCGTCTTTAGCCTCTTTTCTCGTCTACATCTTAGCAAAAAGCTTTTCCACTCTGTCTGGCAAGGAGAAACTGTGCCAGCACAGAAAACATCTCCCATCGTGTTCTAGAGGCTGCACGGAGGTCTGCCGAGTGTTTTGCAAGAAGAGAAAGAAAGTTGTCCAAAACAGCTTGCAATCGAATGTTCATGTGATTACATAAGGCAGGAGAGTGGTCAGGTACTGTTTTCTCTAATTTGGCATGCTGCGCACACAATCGCAGTGTTGTACAGCTTGTTTCATCACCTTTGCGAAGTTGCCGCTCTCTCCGGCTCCCGGAGACGAAGAAGCTGCTTCTTCGCGCAAAGACGATTCTGCCGCTCACAGTGCTCTGCTGTGTGCGCCTTCTGCCGAAAAAGGCCCGGGAGCGGTGCTTAGCTCTGCAGAGCACCGTACCTTCGTCTTTAGCCTCTCTTCTCGTCTACATCTTAGCAAAAAGCTTTTCCACTCTGTCTGGCAAGGAGAAACTGTGCCAGCACAAAAAACATCTCCCATCGTGTTCTAGAGGCTGCACGGAGGTCTGCCGAGTGTTTTGCAAGAAGAGAAAGAAAGTTGTCCAATACAGCTTGCAATCGAATGTTCATGTGAATAGAAAATGCAGGAGAGTGGTCAGGTACTGTTTTCTCTCAGTTGGCAAGCTGCGCACACAATCGCAGTGTTGTACAGCTTGTTTCATCACCTTTGCGAAGTTGCCGCTCTCTCCGGCTCCCGGAGACGAAGAAGCTGCTTCTTCGCGCAAAGATGATTCTGCCGCTCACAGTGCTCTGCGGTGTGCGGCTTCTGCCGAATGAGGTCCGGGAGCGGTGCTTAGCTCTGCAGAGCACCGTACCTTCGTCTTTAGCCTCTCTTCTCGTCTACATCTTAGCAAAAAGCTTTTCCACTCTGTCTGGCAAGGAGAAACTGTGCCAGCACAGAAAACATCTCCCATCGTGTTCTAGAGGCTGCACGCAGGTCTGCCGAGTGTTTTGCAAGAAGAGAAAGAAAGTTGTCCAAAACAGCTTGCAATCGAATGTTCATGTGAATAGAAAAGGCAGGAGAGTGGTCAGGTACTGTTTTCTCTCAGTTGGAAAGCTGCGCACACAATCGCAGTGTTGTACAGCTTGTTTCATCACCTTTGCGAAGTTGCCGCTCTCTCCGGCTCCCGGAGACGAAGAAGCTGCTTCTTCGCGCAAAGACGATTCTGCCGCTCACAGTGCTCTGCGGTGTGCGCCTTCTGCCGAAAGAGCCCCGGGAGCTGTGCTTAGCTCTGCAGAGCACCGTACCTTCGTCTTTAGCCTCTCTTCTCGTCTACATCTTAGCAAAAAGCTTTTCCACTCTGTCTGGCAAGGAGAAACTGTGCCAGCACAGAAAACATCTCCCATCGTGTTCTAGAGGCTGCACGGAGGTCTGCCGAGTGTTTTGCAAGAAGAGAAAGAAAGTTGTCCAAAACAGCTTGCAATCGAATGTTCATGTGAATAGAAAAGGCAGGAGAGTGGTCAGGTACTGTTTTCTCTCAGTTGGCAAGCTGCGCACACAATCGCAGGGTTGTACAGCTTGTTTCATCACCTTTGCGAAGTTGCCGCTCTCTCCGGCTCCCGGAGACGAAGAAGCTGCTTCTTCGCGCAAAGACGATTCTGCCGCTCACAGTGCTCTGCGGTGTGCGCCTTCTTCCGAAAGAGCCCCGGGAGCTGTGCTTAGCTCTGAGAAGCACCATACGTGCTTCTTTAGCCTCTCTTCTCGTCTACATCTTAGCAAAAAGCTTTTCCACTCTGTCTGGCAAGGAGAAACTGTGCCAGCACAGAAAACATCTCCCATCGTGTTCTAGAGGCTGCACGCAGGTCTGCCGAGTGTTTTGCAAGAAGAGAAAGAAAGTTGTCCAAAACAGATTGCAATCGAATGTTCATGTGAATAGAAAAGGCAGGAGAGTGGTCAGGTACTGTTTTCTCTCAGTTGGCAAGCTGCGCACACAATCGCAGTGTTGTACAGCTTGTTTCATCACTTTGCGAAGTTGCCGCTCTCTCCGGCTCCCGGAGACGAAGAAGCTGCTTCTTCGCGCAAAGACGATTCTGCCGCTCACAGTGCTCTGCGGTGTGCGCCTTCTGCCGAAAGAGCCCCGGGAGCTGTGCTTAGCTCTGCAGAGCACCGTACCTTCGTCTTTAGCCTCTCTTCTCGTCTACATCTTAGCAAAAAGCTTTTCCACTCTGTCTGGCAAGGAGAAACTGTGCCAGCACAGAAAACATCTCCCATCGTGTTCTAGAGGCTGCACGGAGGTCTGCCGAGTGTTTTGCAAGAAGAGAAAGAAAGTTGTCCAAAACAGCTTGCAATCGAATGTTCATGTGAATAGAAAAGGCAGGAGAGTGGTCAGGTACGGTTTTCTCTCACTTGGCAAGCTGCGCACACAATCGCAGTGTTGTACAGCTTGTTTCATCACCTTTGCGAAGTTGCCGCTCTCTCCGGCTCCCGGAGACGAAGAAGCTGCTTCTTCGCGCAAAGACGATTCTGCCGCTCACAGTGCTCTGCGGTGCGCGCCTTCTGCCGAAAGACGCCCGGGAGCGGTGCTTAGCTCTGCAGAGCACCGTACCTTCGTCTTTAGCCTCTCTTCTCGTCTACATCTTAGCAAAAAGCTTTTCCACTCTGTCTGGCAAGGAGAAACTGTGCCAGCACAGAAAACATCTCCCATCGTGTTCTAGAGGCTGCACGGAGGTCTGCCGAGTGTTTTGCAAGAAGAGAAAGAAAGTTGTCCAAAACAGCTTGCAATCGAATGTTCATGTGAATAGAAAAGGCAGGAGAGTGGTCAGGTACTGTTTTCTCTCAGTTGGCAAGCTGCGCACACAATCGCACTGTTGTACAGCTTGTTTCATCACCTTTGCGAAGTTGCCGCTCTCTCCGGCTCCCGGAGACGAAGAAGCTGCTTCTTCGCGCAAAGACGATTCTGCCGCTCACAGTGCTCTGCGGTGTGCGCCTTCTGCCGAAAGAGCCCCGGGAGCGGTGCTTAGCTCTGAGAAGCACCATACGTGCTTCTTTAGCCTCTCTTCTCGTCTACATCTTAGCAAAAAGCTTTTCCACTCTGTCTGGCAAGGAGAAACTGTGCCAGCACAGAAAACATCTCCCATCGTGTTCTAGAGGCTGCACGCAGGTCTGCCGAGTGTTTTGCAAGAAGAGAAAGAAAGTTGTCCAAAACAGCTTGCAATCGACTGTTCATGTGATTACATAAGGCAGGAGAGTGGTCAGGTACTGTTTTCTCTAATTTGGCATGCTGCGCACACAATCGCAGTGTTGTACAGCTTGTTTCATCACCTTTGCGAAGTTGCCGCTCTCTCCGGCTCCCGGAGACGAAGAAGCTGCTTCTTCGCGCAAAGACGATTCTGCCGCTCACAGTGCTCTGCGGTGTGCGCCTTCTGCCGAAAGAGGTCCGGGAGCTGTGCTTAGCTCTGCAGAGCACCGTACCTTCGTCTTTAGCCTCTCTTCTCGTCTACATCTTAGCAAAAAGCTTTTCCACTCTGTCTGGCAAGGAGAAACTGTGCCAGGACAGAAAACATCTCCAATCGTGTTCTAGAGGCTGCACGCAGGTCTGCCGAGTGTTTTGCAAGAAGAGAAAGAAAGTTGTCCAAAACAGCTTCCAATCGAATGTTCAAGTGAATAGAAAAGGCAGGAGAGTGGTCAGGTACGGTTTTCTCTCAGTTGGCAAGCTGCGCACACAATCGCAGTGTTGTACAGCTTGTTTCATCACCTTTGCGAAGTTGCCGCTCTCTCCGGCTCCCGGAGACGAAGAAGCTGCTTCTTCGCGCAAAGACGATTCTGCCGCTCACAGTGCTCTGCGGAGTGCGCCTTCTGCCGAAAGAGGCCCGGGAGCTGTGCTTAGCTCTGCAGAGCACCGTACCTTCGTCTTTAGCCTCTCTTCTCGTCTACATCTTAGCAAAAAGCTTTTCCACTCTGTCTGGCAAGGAGAAACTGTGCCAGCACAAAAAACATCTCCCATCGTGTTCTAGAGGCTGCACGGAGGTCTGCCGAGTGTTTTGCAAGAAGAGAAAGAAAGTTGTCCAAAACAGCTTGCAATCGAATGTTCATGTCAATAGAAAAGGCAGGAGAGTGGTCAGGTACTGTTTTCTCTCAGTTGGCAAGCTGCGCACACAATCGCAGTGTTGTACAGCTTGTTTCATCACCTTTGCGAAGTTGCCGCTCTCTCCGGCTCCCGGAGACGAAGAAGCTGCTTCTTCGCGCAAAGACGATTCTGCCGCTCACAGTGCTCTGCGGTGTGCGCCTTCTGCCGAAAGAGCCCCGGGAGCGGTGCTTAGCTCTGAGAAGCACCATACGTGCTTCTTTAGCCTCTCTTCTCGTCTACATCTTAGCAAAAAGCTTTTCCACTCTGTCTGGCAAGGAGAAACTGTGCCAGCACAGAAAACATCTCCCATCGTGTTCTAGAGGCTGCACGGAGGTCTGCCGAGTGTTTTGCAAGAAGAGAAAGAAAGTTGTCCAAAACAGCTTGCAATCGAATGTTCATGTGAATAGAAAAGGCAGGAGAGTGGTCAGGTACTGTTTTCTCTCAGTTGGCAAGCTGCGCACACAATCGCAGTGTTGTACAGCTTGTTTCATCACCTTTGCGAAGTTGCCGCTCTCTCCGGCTCCCGGAGACGAAGAAGCTGCTTCTTCGCGCAAAGACGATTCTGCCGCTCACAGTGCTCTGCGGTGTGCGCCTTCTGCCGAAAGACGCCCGGGAGCGGTGCTTAGCTCTGCAGAGCACCGTACCTTCGTCTTTAGCCTCTCTTCTCGTCTACATCTTAGCAAAAAGCTTTTCCACTCTGTCTGGCAAGGAGAAACTGTGCCAGCACAGAAAACATCTCCCATTGTGTTCTAGAGGCTGCACGGAGGTCTGCCGAGTGTTTTGCAAGAAGAGAAAGAAAGTTGTCCAAAACAGCTTGCAATCGAATGTTCATGTGAATAGAAAAGGCAGGAGAGACGTCAGGTACTGTTTTCTCTCAGTTGGCAAGCTGCGCACACAATCGCAGTGTTGTACAGCTTGTTTCATCACCTTTGCCAAGTTGCCGCTCTCTCCGGCTCCCGGAGACGAAGAAGCTGCTTCTTCGCGCAAAGACGATTCTGCCGCTCACAGTGCTCTGCGGTGCGCGCCTTCTGCCGAAAGACGCCCGGGAGCGGTGCTTAGCTCTGCAGAGCAGCGTACCTTCGTCTTTAGCCTCTCTTCTCGTCTACATCTTAGCAAAAAGCTTTTCCACTCTGTCTGGCAAGGATAAACTGTGCCAGCACAAAAAACATCTCCCATCGTGTTCTAGAGGCTGCACGGAGGTCTGCCGAGTGTTTTGCAAGAAGAGAAAGAAAGTTGTCCAAAACAGCTTGCAATCGAATGTTCATGTGAATAGAAAAGGCAGGAGAGTGGTCAGGTACTGTTTTCTCTCACTTGGCAAGCTGCGCACACAATCGCAGTGTTGTACAGCTTGTTTCTTCACCTTTGCGAAGTTGCCGCTCTCTCCGGCTCCCGGAGACGAAGAAGCTGCTTCTTCGCCCAAAGACGATTCTGCTGCTCCCAGTGCTCTGCGGTGTGCGCCTTCTGCCGAAAGAGGTCCGGGAGCGGTGCTTAGCTCTGCAGAGCACCGTACCTTCGTCTTTAGCCTCTCTTCTCGTCTACATCTTAGCAAAAAGCTTTTCCACTCTGTCTGGCAAGGAGAAACTCTGCCAGCACAGAAAACATCTCCCATCGTGTTCTAGAGGCTGCACGCAGGTCTGCCGAGTGTTTTGCAAGAAGAGAAAGAAAGTTGTCCAAAACAGCTTGCAATCGAATGTTCATGTGATTACATAAGGCAGGAGAGTGGTCAGGTACTGTTTTCTCTAATTTGGCATGCTGCGAACACAATCGCAGTGTTGTACAGCTTGTTTCATCACCTTTGCGAAGTTGCCGCTCTCTCCGGCTCCCGGAGACGAAGAAGCTGCTTCTTCGCGCAAAGACGATTCTGCCGCTCACAGTGCTCTGCTGTGTGCGCCTTCTGCCGAAAAAGGCCCGGGAGCGGTGCTTAGCTCTGCAGAGCACCGTACCTTCGTCTTTAGCCTCTCTTCTCGTCTACATCTTAGCAAAAAGCTTTTCCACTCTGTCTGGCAAGGAGAAACTGTGCCAGCACAAAAAACATCTCCCATCGTGTTCTAGAGGCTGCACGGAGGTCTGCCGAGTGTTTTGCAAGAAGAGAAAGAAAGTTGTCCAAAACAGCTTGCAATCGAATGTTCATGTGAATAGAATAGGCAGGAGAGTGGTCAGGTACTGTTTTCTCTCAGTTGGCAAGCTGCGCACACAATCGCAGTGTTGTACAGCTTGTTTCATCACCTTTGCGAAGTTGCCGCTCTCTCCGGCTCCCGGAGACGAAGAAGCTGCTTCTTCGCGCAAAGATGATTCTGCAACTCACAGTGCTCTGCGGTGTGCGGCTTCTGAAGAATGAGGTCCGGGAGCAGTGCTTAGCTCTGCAGAGCACCGTACCTTCGTCTTTAGCCTCTCTTCTCGTCTACATCTTAGCAAAAAGCTTTTCCACTCTGTCTGGCAAGGAGAAACTGTGCCAGCACAGAAAACATCTCCCATCGTGTTCTAGAGGCTGCACGGAGGTCTGCCGAGTGTTTTGCAAGAAGAGAAAGAAAGTTGTCCAAAACAGCTTGCAATCGAATGTTCATGTGAATAGAAAAGGCAGGAGAGTGGTCAGGTACTGTTTTCTCTCACTTGGCAAGCTGCGCACACAATCGCAGTGTTGTACAGCTTGTTTCATCACCTTTGCCAAGTTGCCGCTCTCTCCGGCTCCCGGAGACGAAGAAGCTGCTTCTTCGCGCAAAGACGATTCTGCCGCTCACAGTGCTCTGCGGTGTGCGCCTTCTGCCGAAAGAGCCCCGGGAGCTGTGCTTAGCTCTGCAGAGCACCGTACCTTCGTCTTTAGCCTCTCTTCTCGCCTACATCTTAGCAAAAAGCTTTTCCACTCTGTCTGGCAAGGAGAAACTGTGCCAGCACACAAAACATCTCCCATCGTGTTCTAGAGGCTGCACGCAGGTCTGCCGAGTGTTTTGCAAGAAGAGAAAGAAAGTTGTCCAAAACAGCTTCCAATCGAATGTTCAAGTGAATAGAAAAGGCAGGAGAGTGGTCAGGTACGGTTTTCTCTCACTTGGCAAGCTGCGCACACAATCGCAGTGTTGTACAGCTTGTTTCATCACCTTTGCGAAGTTGCCGCTCTCTCCGGCTTCCGGAGACGAAGAAGCTGCTTCTTCGCGCAAAGACGATTCTGCCGCTCACAGTGCTCTGCGGAGTGCGCCTTCTGCCGAAAGAGGCCCGGGAGCTGTGCTTAGCTCTGCAGAGCACCGTACCTTCGTCTTTAGCCTCTCTTCTCGTCTACATCTTAGCAAAAAGCTTTTCCACTCTGTCTGGCAAGGAGAAACTGTGCCAGCACAGAAAACATCTCCCATCGTGTTCTAGAGGCTGCACGGAGGTCTGCCGAGTGTTTTGCAAGAAGAGAAAGAAAGTTGTCCAAAACAGCTTGCAATCGAATGTTCATGTGAATAGAAAAGGCAGGAGAGTGGTCAGGTACTGTTTTCTCTCAGTTGGCAAGCTGCGCACACAATCGCAGTGTTGTACAGCTTGTTTCATCACCTTTGCGAAGTTGCCGCTCTCTCCGGCTCCCGGAGACGAAGAAGCTGCTTCTTCGCGCAAAGACGATTCTGCCGCTCACAGTGCTCTGCAGTGTGCGCCTTCTGCCGAAAGAGCCCCGGGAGCTGTGCTTAGCTCTGCAGAGCACCGTACCTTCGTCTTTAGCCTCTCTTCTCGTCTACATCTTAGCAAAAAGCTTTTCCACTCTGTCTGGCAAGGAGAAACTGTGCCAGCACAGAAAACATCTCCCATCGTGTTCTAGAGGCTGCACGCAGGTCTGCCGAGTGTTTTGCAAGAAGAGAAAGAAAGTTGTCCAAAACAGCTTGCAATCGAATGTTCATGTGAATAGAAAAGGCAGGAGAGTGGTCAGGTACTGTTTTCTCTCAGTTGGCAAGCTGCGCACACAATCGCAGTGTTGTACAGCTTGTTTCATCACCTTTGCGAAGTTGCCGCTCTCTCCGGCTCCCGGAGACGAAGAAGCTGCTTCTTCGCGCAAAGACGATTCTGCCGCTCACAGTGCTCTGCTGTGTGCGCCTTCTGCCGAAAAAGGCCCGGGAGCGGTGCTTAGCTCTGCAGAGCACCGTACCTTCGTCTTTAGCCTCTCTTCTCGTCTACATCTTAGCAAAAAGCTTTTCCACTCTGTCTGGCAAGGAGAAACTGTGCCAGCACAGAAAACATCTCCCATCGTGTTCTAGAGGCTGCACGGAGGTCTGCCGAGTGTTTTGCAAGAAGAGAAAGAAAGTTGTCCAAAACAGCTTGCAATCGAATGTTCATGTGAATAGAAAAGGCAGGAGAGTGGTCAGGTACTGTTTTCTCTCAGTTGGCAAGCTGCGCACACAATCGCAGTGTTGTACAGCTTGTTTCATCACCTTTGCGAAGTTGCCGCTCTCTCCGGCTCCCGGAGACGAAGAAGCTGCTTCTTCGCGCAAAGACGATTCTGCCGCTCACAGTGCTCTGCGGTGTGCGCCTTCTGCCGAAAGAGCCCCGGGAGCGGTGCTTAGCTCTGCAGAGCACCGTACCTTCGTCTTTAGCCTCTCTTCTCGTCTACATCTTAGCAAAAAGCTTTTCCACTCTGTCTGGCAAGGAGAAACTGTGCCAGCACAGAAAACATCTCCCATCGTGTTCTAGAGGCTGCACGCAGGTCTGCCGAGTGTTTTGCAAGAAGAGAAAGAAAGTTGTCCAAAACAGCTTGCAATCGAATGTTCAAGTGAATAGAAAAGGCAGGAGAGTGGTCAGGTACGGTTTTCTCTCACTTGGCAAGCTGCGCACACAATCGCAGTGTTGTACAGCTTGTTTCATCACCTTTGCGAAGTTGCCGCTCTCTCCGGCTTCCGGAGACGAAGAAGCTGCTTCTTCGCGCAAAGACGATTCTGCCGCTCACAGTGCTCTGCGGAGTGCGCCTTCTGCCGAAAGAGGCCCGGGAGCTGTGCTTAGCTCTGCAGAGCACCGTACCTTCGTCTTTAGCCTCTCTTCTCGTCTACATCTTAGCAAAAAGCTTTTCCACTCTGTCTGGCAAGGAGAAACTGTGCCAGCACAAAAAACATCTCCCATCGTGTTCTAGAGGCTGCACGCAGGTCTGCCGAGTGTTTTGCAAGAAGAGAAAGAAAGTTGTCCAAAACAGCTTGCAATCGAATGTTCATGTGAATAGAAAAGGCAGGAGAGTGGTCAGGTACTGTTTTCTCTCAGTTGGCAAGCTGCGCACACAATCGCACTGTTGTACAGCTTGTTTCATCACCTTTGCGAAGTTGCCGCTCTCTCCGGCTCCCGGAGACGAAGAAGCTGCTTCTTCGCGCAAAGACGATTCTGCCGCTCACAGTGCTCTGCGGTGTGCGCCTTCTGCCGAAAGAGCCCCGGGAGCTGTGCTTAGCTCTGCAGAGCACCGTACCTTCGTCTTTAGCCTCTCTTCTCGTCTACATCTTAGCAAAAAGCTTTTCCACTCTGTCTGGCAAGGAGAAACTGTGCCAGCACAGAAAACATCTCCCATCGTGTTCTAGAGGCTGCACGCAGGTCTGCCGAGTGTTTTGCAAGAAGAGAAAGAAAGTTGTCCAAAACAGCTTGCAATCGAATGTTCATGTGAATAGAAAAGGCAGGAGAGTGGTCAGGTACTGTTTTCTCTCAGTTGGCAAGCTGCGCACACAATCGCAGTGTTGTACAGCTTGTTTCATCACCTTTGCGAAGTTGCCGCTCTCTCCGGCTCCCGGAGACGAAGAAGCTGCTTCTTCGCGCAAAGACGATTCTGCCGCTCACAGTGCTCTGGGGTGTGCGCCTTCTGCCGAAAGAGGTCCGGGAGCGGTGCTTAGCTCTGCAGAGCACCGTACCTTCGTCTTTAGCCTCTCTTCTCGTCTACATCTTAGCAAAAAGCTTTTCCACTCTGTCTGGCAAGGAGAAACTGTGCCAGCACAGAAAACATCTCCCATCGTGTTCTAGAGGCTGCACGGAGGTCTGCCGAGTGTTTTGCAAGAAGAGAAAGAAAGTTGTCCAAAACAGCTTGCAATCGAATGTTCATGTGAATAGAAAAGGCAGGAGAGTGGTCAGGTACTGTTTTCTCTCAGTTGGCAAGCTGCGCACACAATCGCAGTGTTGTACAGCTTGTTTCATCACCTTTGCGAAGTTGCCGCTCTCTCCGGCTCCCGGAGACGAAGAAGCTGCTTCTTCGCGCAAAGATGATTCTGCCGCTCACAGTGCTCTGCGGTGAGCGGCTTCTGCCGAATGAGGTCCGGGAGCGGTGCTTAGCTCTGCAGAGCACCGTACCTTCGTCTTTAGCCTCTCTTCTCGTCTACATCTTAGCAAAAAGCTTTTCCACTCTGTCTGGCAAGGAGAAACTGTGCCAGCACAGAAAACATCTCCCATCGTGTTCTAGAGGCTGCACGGAGGTCTGCCGAGTGTTTTGCAAGAAGAGAAAGAAAGTTGTCCAAAACAGCTTGCAATCGAATGTTCATGTGAATAGAAAAGGCAGGAGAGTGGTCAGGTACTGTTTTCTCTCAGTTGGCAAGCTGCGCACACAATCGCAGTGTTGTACAGCTTGTTTCATCACCTTTGCGAAGTTGCCGCTCTCTCCGGCTCCCGGAGACGAAGAAGCTGCTTCTTCGCGCAAAGACGATTCTGCCGCTCACAGTGCTCTGCGGTGTGCGCCTTCTGCCGAAAGAGCCCCGGGAGCTGTGCTTAGCTCTGCAGAGCACCGTACCTTCGTCTTTAGCCTCTCTTCTCGTCTACATCTTAGCAAAAAGCTTTTCCACTCTGTCTGGCAAGGAGAAACTGTGCCAGCACAGAAAACATCTCCCATTGTGTTCTAGAGGCTGCACGGAGGTCTGCCGAGTGTTTTGCAAGAAGAGAAAGAAAGTTGTCCAAAACAGCTTGCAATCGAATGTTCATGTGAATAGAAAAGGCAGGAGAGTGGTCAGGTACTGTTTTCTCTCAGTTGGCAAGCTGCGCACACAATCGCAGTGTTGTACAGCTTGTTTCATCACCTTTGCGAAGTTGCCGCTCTCTCCGGCTCCCGGAGACGAAGAAGCTGCTTCTTCGCGCAAAGACGATTCTGCCGCTCACAGTGCTCTGCGGTGTGCGCCTTCTGCCGAAAGAGCCCCGGGAGCTGTGCTTAGCTCTGCAGAGCACCGTACCTTCGTCTTTAGCCTCTCTTCTCGTCTACATCTTAGCAAAAAGCTTTTCCACTCTGTCTGGCAAGGAGAAACTGTGCCAGCACAGAAAACATCTCCCATCGTGTTCTAGAGGCTGCACGCAGGTCTGCCGAGTGTTTTGCAAGAAGAGAAAGAAAGTTGTCCAAAACAGCTTGCAATCGAATGTTCATGTGAATAGAAAAGGCAGGAGAGTGGTCAGGTACTGTTTTCTCTCAGTTGGCAAGCTGCGCACACAATCGCAGTGTTGTACAGCTTGTTTCATCACCTTTGCGAAGTTGCCGCTCTCTCCGGCTCCCGGAGACGAAGAAGCTGCTTCTTCGCGCAAAGACGATTCTGCCGCTCACAGTGCTCTGGGGTGTGCGCCTTCTGCCGAAAGAGGTCCGGGAGCGGTGCTTAGCTCTGCAGAGCACCGTACCTTCGTCTTTAGCCTCTCTTCTCGTCTACATCTTAGCAAAAAGCTTTTCCACTCTGTCTGGCAAGGAGAAACTGTGCCAGCACAGAAAACATCTCCCATCGTGTTCTAGAGGCTGCACGGAGGTCTGCCGAGTGTTTTGCAAGAAGAGAAAGAAAGTTGTCCAAAACAGCTTGCAATCGAATGTTCATGTGAATAGAAAAGGCAGGAGAGTGGTCAGGTACTGTTTTCTCTCAGTTGGCAAGCTGCGCACACAATCGCAGTGTTGTACAGCTTGTTTCATCACCTTTGCGAAGTTGCCGCTCTCTCCGGCTCCCGGAGACGAAGAAGCTGCTTCTTCGCGCAAAGATGATTCTGCCGCTCACAGTGCTCTGCGGTGAGCGGCTTCTGCCGAATGAGGTCCGGGAGCGGTGCTTAGCTCTGCAGAGCACCGTACCTTCGTCTTTAGCCTCTCTTCTCGTCTACATCTTAGCAAAAAGCTTTTCCACTCTGTCTGGCAAGGAGAAACTGTGCCAGCACAGAAAACATCTCCCATCGTGTTCTAGAGGCTGCACGGAGGTCTGCCGAGTGTTTTGCAAGAAGAGAAAGAAAGTTGTCCAAAACAGCTTGCAATCGAATGTTCATGTGAATAGAAAAGGCAGGAGAGTGGTCAGGTACTGTTTTCTCTCAGTTGGCAAGCTGCGCACACAATCGCAGTGTTGTACAGCTTGTTTCATCACCTTTGCGAAGTTGCCGCTCTCTCCGGCTCCCGGAGACGAAGAAGCTGCTTCTTCGCGCAAAGACGATTCTGCCGCTCACAGTGCTCTGCGGTGTGCGCCTTCTGCCGAAAGAGCCCCGGGAGCTGTGCTTAGCTCTGCAGAGCACCGTACCTTCGTCTTTAGCCTCTCTTCTCGTCTACATCTTAGCAAAAAGCTTTTCCACTCTGTCTGGCAAGGAGAAACTGTGCCAGCACAGAAAACATCTCCCATTGTGTTCTAGAGGCTGCACGGAGGTCTGCCGAGTGTTTTGCAAGAAGAGAAAGAAAGTTGTCCAAAACAGCTTGCAATCGAATGTTCATGTGAATAGAAAAGGCAGGAGAGTGGTCAGGTACTGTTTTCTCTCAGTTGGCAAGCTGCGCACACAATCGCAGTGTTGTACAGCTTGTTTCATCACCTTTGCGAAGTTGCCGCTCTCTCCGGCTCCCGGAGACGAAGAAGCTGCTTCTTCGCGCAAAGACGATTCTGCCGCTCACAGTGCTCTGCGGTGTGCGCCTTCTGCCGAAAGAGGTCCGGGAGCTGTGCTTAGCTCTGCAGAGCACCGTACCTTCGTCTTTAGCCTCTCTTCTCGTCTACATCTTAGCAAAAAGCTTTTCCACTCTGTCTGGCAAGGAGAAACTGTGCCAGGACAGAAAACATCTCCAATCGTGTTCTAGAGGCTGCACGCAGGTCTGCCGAGTGTTTTGCAAGAAGAGAAAGAAAGTTGTCCAAAACAGCTTCCAATCGAATGTTCAAGTGAATAGAAAAGGCAGGAGAGTGGTCAGGTACGGTTTTATCTCAGTTGGCAAGCTGCGCACACAATCGCAGTGTTGTACAGCTTGTTTCATCACCTTTGCGAAGTTGCCGCTCTCTCCGGCTCCCGGAGACGAAGAAGCTGCTTCTTCGCGCAAAGACGATTCTGCCGCTCACAGTGCTCTGCGGAGTGCGCCTTCTGCCGAGAGAGGCCCGGGAGCTGTGCTTAGCTCTGCAGAGCACCGTACCTTCGTCTTTAGCCTCTCTTCTCGTCTACATCTTAGCAAAAAGCTTTTCCACTCTGTCTGGCAAGGAGAAACTGTGCCAGCACAAAAAACATCTCCCATCGTGTTCTAGAGGCTGCACGGAGGTCTGCCGAGTGTTTTGCAAGAAGAGAAAGAAAGTTGTCCAAAACAGCTTGCAATCGAATGTTCATGTCAATAGAAAAGGCAGGAGAGTGGTCAGGTACTGTTTTCTCTCAGTTGGCAAGCTGCGCACACAATCGCAGTGTTGTACAGCTTGTTTCATCACCTTTGCGAAGTTGCCGCTCTCTCCGGCTCCCGGAGACGAAGAAGCTGCTTCTTCGCGCAAAGACGATTCTGCCGCTCACAGTGCTCTGCGGTGTGCGCCTTCTGCCGAAAGAGCCCCGGGAGCGGTGCTTAGCTCTGAGAAGCACCATACGTGCTTCTTTAGCCTCTCTTCTCGTCTACATCTTAGCAAAAAGCTTTTCCACTCTGTCTGGCAAGGAGAAACTGTGCCAGCACAGAAAACATCTCCCATCGTGTTCTAGAGGCTGCACGGAGGTCTGCCGAGTGTTTTGCAAGAAGAGAAAGAAAGTTGTCCAAAACAGCTTGCAATCGAATGTTCATGTGAATAGAAAAGGCAGGAGAGTGGTCAGGTACTGTTTTCTCTCAGTTGGCAAGCTGCGCACACAATCGCAGTGTTGTACAGCTTGTTTCATCACCTTTGCGAAGTTGCCGCTCTCTCCGGCTCCCGGAGACGAAGAAGCTGCTTCTTCGCGCAAAGACGATTCTGCCGCTCACAGTGCTCTGCGGTGTGCGCCTTCTGCCGAAAGACGCCCGGGAGCGGTGCTTAGCTCTGCAGAGCACCGTACCTTCGTCTTTAGCCTCTCTTCTCGTCTACATCTTAGCAAAAAGCTTTTCCACTCTGTCTGGCAAGGAGAAACTGTGCCAGCACAGAAAACATCTCCCATTGTGTTCTAGAGGCTGCACGGAGGTCTGCCGAGTGTTTTGCAAGAAGAGAAAGAAAGTTGTCCAAAACAGCTTGCAATCGAATGTTCATGTGAATAGAAAAGGCAGGAGAGACGTCAGGTACTGTTTTCTCTCAGTTGGCAAGCTGCGCACACAATCGCAGTGTTGTACAGCTTGTTTCATCACCTTTGCCAAGTTGCCGCTCTCTCCGGCTCCCGGAGACGAAGAAGCTGCTTCTTCGCGCAAAGACGATTCTGCCGCTCACAGTGCTCTGCGGTGCGCGCCTTCTGCCGAAAGACGCCCGGGAGCGGTGCTTAGCTCTGCAGAGCAGCGTACCTTCGTCTTTAGCCTCTCTTCTCGTCTACATCTTAGCAAAAAGCTTTTCCACTCTGTCTGGCAAGGATAAACTGTGCCAGCACAAAAAACATCTCCCATCGTGTTCTAGAGGCTGCACGGAGGTCTGCCGAGTGTTTTGCAAGAAGAGAAAGAAAGTTGTCCAAAACAGCTTGCAATCGAATGTTCATGTGAATAGAAAAGGCAGGAGAGTGGTCAGGTACTGTTTTCTCTCACTTGGCAAGCTGCGCACACAATCGCAGTGTTGTACAGCTTGTTTCTTCACCTTTGCGAAGTTGCCGCTCTCTCCGGCTCCCGGAGACGAAGAAGCTGCTTCTTCGCCCAAAGACGATTCTGCTGCTCCCAGTGCTCTGCGGTGTGCGCCTTCTGCCGAAAGAGGTCCGGGAGCGGTGCTTAGCTCTGCAGAGCACCGTACCTTCGTCTTTAGCCTCTCTTCTCGTCTACATCTTAGCAAAAAGCTTTTCCACTCTGTCTGGCAAGGAGAAACTCTGCCAGCACAGAAAACATCTCCCATCGTGTTCTAGAGGCTGCACGCAGGTCTGCCGAGTGTTTTGCAAGAAGAGAAAGAAAGTTGTCCAAAACAGCTTGCAATCGAATGTTCATGTGATTACATAAGGCAGGAGAGTGGTCAGGTACTGTTTTCTCTAATTTGGCATGCTGCGAACACAATCGCAGTGTTGTACAGCTTGTTTCATCACCTTTGCGAAGTTGCCGCTCTCTCCGGCTCCCGGAGACGAAGAAGCTGCTTCTTCGCGCAAAGACGATTCTGCCGCTCACAGTGCTCTGCTGTGTGCGCCTTCTGCCGAAAAAGGCCCGGGAGCGGTGCTTAGCTCTGCAGAGCACCGTACCTTCGTCTTTAGCCTCTCTTCTCGTCTACATCTTAGCAAAAAGCTTTTCCACTCTGTCTGGCAAGGAGAAACTGTGCCAGCACAAAAAACATCTCCCATCGTGTTCTAGAGGCTGCACGGAGGTCTGCCGAGTGTTTTGCAAGAAGAGAAAGAAAGTTGTCCAAAACAGCTTGCAATCGAATGTTCATGTGAATAGAATAGGCAGGAGAGTGGTCAGGTACTGTTTTCTCTCAGTTGGCAAGCTGCGCACACAATCGCAGTGTTGTACAGCTTGTTTCATCACCTTTGCGAAGTTGCCGCTCTCTCCGGCTCCCGGAGACGAAGAAGCTGCTTCTTCGCGCAAAGATGATTCTGCAACTCACAGTGCTCTGCGGTGTGCGGCTTCTGAAGAATGAGGTCCGGGAGCAGTGCTTAGCTCTGCAGAGCACCGTACCTTCGTCTTTAGCCTCTCTTCTCGTCTACATCTTAGCAAAAAGCTTTTCCACTCTGTCTGGCAAGGAGAAACTGTGCCAGCACAGAAAACATCTCCCATCGTGTTCTAGAGGCTGCACGGAGGTCTGCCGAGTGTTTTGCAAGAAGAGAAAGAAAGTTGTCCAAAACAGCTTGCAATCGAATGTTCATGTGAATAGAAAAGGCAGGAGAGTGGTCAGGTACTGTTTTCTCTCACTTGGCAAGCTGCGCACACAATCGCAGTGTTGTACAGCTTGTTTCATCACCTTTGCCAAGTTGCCGCTCTCTCCGGCTCCCGGAGACGAAGAAGCTGCTTCTTCGCGCAAAGACGATTCTGCCGCTCACAGTGCTCTGCGGTGTGCGCCTTCTGCCGAAAGAGCCCCGGGAGCTGTGCTTAGCTCTGCAGAGCACCGTACCTTCGTCTTTAGCCTCTCTTCTCGCCTACATCTTAGCAAAAAGCTTTTCCACTCTGTCTGGCAAGGAGAAACTGTGCCAGCACACAAAACATCTCCCATCGTGTTCTAGAGGCTGCACGCAGGTCTGCCGAGTGTTTTGCAAGAAGAGAAAGAAAGTTGTCCAAAACAGCTTCCAATCGAATGTTCAAGTGAATAGAAAAGGCAGGAGAGTGGTCAGGTACGGTTTTCTCTCACTTGGCAAGCTGCGCACACAATCGCAGTGTTGTACAGCTTGTTTCATCACCTTTGCGAAGTTGCCGCTCTCTCCGGCTTCCGGAGACGAAGAAGCTGCTTCTTCGCGCAAAGACGATTCTGCCGCTCACAGTGCTCTGCGGAGTGCGCCTTCAGCCGAAAGAGGCCCGGGAGCTGTGCTTAGCTCTGCAGAGCACCGTACCTTCGTCTTTAGCCTCTCTTCTCGTCTACATCTTAGCAAAAAGCTTTTCCACTCTGTCTGGCAAGGAGAAACTGTGCCAGCACAGAAAACATCTCCCATCGTGTTCTAGAGGCTGCACGGAGGTCTGCCGAGTGTTTTGCAAGAAGAGAAAGAAAGTTGTCCAAAACAGCTTGCAATCGAATGTTCATGTGAATAGAAAAGGCAGGAGAGTGGTCAGGTACTGTTTTCTCTCAGTTGGCAAGCTGCGCACACAATCGCAGTGTTGTACAGCTTGTTTCATCACCTTTGCGAAGTTGCCGCTCTCTCCGGCTCCCGGAGACGAAGAAGCTGCTTCTTCGCGCAAAGACGATTCTGCCGCTCACAGTGCTCTGCAGTGTGCGCCTTCTGCCGAAAGAGCCCCGGGAGCTGTGCTTAGCTCTGCAGAGCACCGTACCTTCGTCTTTAGCCTCTCTTCTCGTCTACATCTTAGCAAAAAGCTTTTCCACTCTGTCTGGCAAGGAGAAACTGTGCCAGCACAGAAAACATCTCCCATCGTGTTCTAGAGGCTGCACGCAGGTCTGCCGAGTGTTTTGCAAGAAGAGAAAGAAAGTTGTCCAAAACAGCTTGCAATCGAATGTTCATGTGAATAGAAAAGGCAGGAGAGTGGTCAGGTACTGTTTTCTCTCAGTTGGCAAGCTGCGCACACAATCGCAGTGTTGTACAGCTTGTTTCATCACCTTTGCGAAGTTGCCGCTCTCTCCGGCTCCCGGAGACGAAGAAGCTGCTTCTTCGCGCAAAGACGATTCTGCCGCTCACAGTGCTCTGCTGTGTGCGCCTTCTGCCGAAAAAGGCCCGGGAGCGGTGCTTAGCTCTGCAGAGCACCGTACCTTCGTCTTTAGCCTCTCTTCTCGTCTACATCTTAGCAAAAAGCTTTTCCACTCTGTCTGGCAAGGAGAAACTGTGCCAGCACAGAAAACATCTCCCATCGTGTTCTAGAGGCTGCACGGAGGTCTGCCGAGTGTTTTGCAAGAAGAGAAAGAAAGTTGTCCAAAACAGCTTGCAATCGAATGTTCATGTGAATAGAAAAGGCAGGAGAGTGGTCAGGTACTGTTTTCTCTCAGTTGGCAAGCTGCGCACACAATCGCAGTGTTGTACAGCTTGTTTCATCACCTTTGCGAAGTTGCCGCTCTCTCCGGCTCCCGGAGACGAAGAAGCTGCTTCTTCGCGCAAAGACGATTCTGCCGCTCACAGTGCTCTGCGGTGTGCGCCTTCTGCCGAAAGAGCCCCGGGAGCGGTGCTTAGCTCTGCAGAGCACCGTACCTTCGTCTTTAGCCTCTCTTCTCGTCTACATCTTAGCAAAAAGCTTTTCCACTCTGTCTGGCAAGGAGAAACTGTGCCAGCACAGAAAACATCTCCCATCGTGTTCTAGAGGCTGCACGCAGGTCTGCCGAGTGTTTTGCAAGAAGAGAAAGAAAGTTGTCCAAAACAGCTTCCAATCGAATGTTCAAGTGAATAGAAAAGGCAGGAGAGTGGTCAGGTACGGTTTTCTCTCACTTGGCAAGCTGCGCACACAATCGCAGTGTTGTACAGCTTGTTTCATCACCTTTGCGAAGTTGCCGCTCTCTCCGGCTTCCGGAGACGAAGAAGCTGCTTCTTCGCGCAAAGACGATTCTGCCGCTCACAGTGCTCTGCGGAGTGCGCCTTCTGCCGAAAGAGGCCCGGGAGCTGTGCTTAGCTCTGCAGAGCACCGTACCTTCGTCTTTAGCCTCTCTTCTCGTCTACATCTTAGCAAAAAGCTTTTCCACTCTGTCTGGCAAGGAGAAACTGTGCCAGCACAAAAAACATCTCCCATCGTGTTCTAGAGGCTGCACGCAGGTCTGCCGAGTGTTTTGCAAGAAGAGAAAGAAAGTTGTCCAAAACAGCTTGCAATCGAATGTTCATGTGAATAGAAAAGGCAGGAGAGTGGTCAGGTACTGTTTTCTCTCAGTTGGCAAGCTGCGCACACAATCGCACTGTTGTACAGCTTGTTTCATCACCTTTGCGAAGTTGCCGCTCTCTCCGGCTCCCGGAGACGAAGAAGCTGCTTCTTCGCGCAAAGACGATTCTGCCGCTCACAGTGCTCTGCGGTGTGCGCCTTCTGCCGAAAGAGCCCCGGGAGCTGTGCTTAGCTCTGCAGAGCACCGTACCTTCGTCTTTAGCCTCTCTTCTCGTCTACATCTTAGCAAAAAGCTTTTCCACTCTGTCTGGCAAGGAGAAACTGTGCCAGCACAGAAAACATCTCCCATCGTGTTCTAGAGGCTGCACGCAGGTCTGCCGAGTGTTTTGCAAGAAGAGAAAGAAAGTTGTCCAAAACAGCTTGCAATCGAATGTTCATGTGAATAGAAAAGGCAGGAGAGTGGTCAGGTACTGTTTTCTCTCAGTTGGCAAGCTGCGCACACAATCGCAGTGTTGTACAGCTTGTTTCATCACCTTTGCGAAGTTGCCGCTCTCTCCGGCTCCCGGAGACGAAGAAGCTGCTTCTTCGCGCAAAGACGATTCTGCCGCTCACAGTGCTCTGGGGTGTGCGCCTTCTGCCGAAAGAGGTCCGGGAGCGGTGCTTAGCTCTGCAGAGCACCGTACCTTCGTCTTTAGCCTCTCTTCTCGTCTACATCTTAGCAAAAAGCTTTTCCACTCTGTCTGGCAAGGAGAAACTGTGCCAGCACAGAAAACATCTCCCATCGTGTTCTAGAGGCTGCACGGAGGTCTGCCGAGTGTTTTGCAAGAAGAGAAAGAAAGTTGTCCAAAACAGCTTGCAATCGAATGTTCATGTGAATAGAAAAGGCAGGAGAGTGGTCAGGTACTGTTTTCTCTCAGTTGGCAAGCTGCGCACACAATCGCAGTGTTGTACAGCTTGTTTCATCACCTTTGCGAAGTTGCCGCTCTCTCCGGCTCCCGGAGACGAAGAAGCTGCTTCTTCGCGCAAAGATGATTCTGCCGCTCACAGTGCTCTGCGGTGAGCGGCTTCTGCCGAATGAGGTCCGGGAGCGGTGCTTAGCTCTGCAGAGCACCGTACCTTCGTCTTTAGCCTCTCTTCTCGTCTACATCTTAGCAAAAAGCTTTTCCACTCTGTCTGGCAAGGAGAAACTGTGCCAGCACAGAAAACATCTCCCATCGTGTTCTAGAGGCTGCACGGAGGTCTGCCGAGTGTTTTGCAAGAAGAGAAAGAAAGTTGTCCAAAACAGCTTGCAATCGAATGTTCATGTGAATAGAAAAGGCAGGAGAGTGGTCAGGTACTGTTTTCTCTCAGTTGGCAAGCTGCGCACACAATCGCAGTGTTGTACAGCTTGTTTCATCACCTTTGCGAAGTTGCCGCTCTCTCCGGCTCCCGGAGACGAAGAAGCTGCTTCTTCGCGCAAAGACGATTCTGCCGCTCACAGTGCTCTGCGGTGTGCGCCTTCTGCCGAAAGAGCCCCGGGAGCTGTGCTTAGCTCTGCAGAGCACCGTACCTTCGTCTTTAGCCTCTCTTCTCGTCTACATCTTAGCAAAAAGCTTTTCCACTCTGTCTGGCAAGGAGAAACTGTGCCAGCACAGAAAACATCTCCCATTGTGTTCTAGAGGCTGCACGGAGGTCTGCCGAGTGTTTTGCAAGAAGAGAAAGAAAGTTGTCCAAAACAGCTTGCAATCGAATGTTCATGTGAATAGAAAAGGCAGGAGAGTGGTCAGGTACTGTTTTCTCTCAGTTGGCAAGCTGCGCACACAATCGCAGTGTTGTACAGCTTGTTTCATCACCTTTGCGAAGTTGCCGCTCTCTCCGGCTCCCGGAGACGAAGAAGCTGCTTCTTCGCCCAAAGACGATTCTGCTGCTCCCAGTGCTCTGCGGTGTGCGCCTTCTGCCGAAAGAGGTCCGGGAGCGGTGCTTAGCTCTGCAGAGCACCGTACCTTCGTCTTTAGCCTCTTTTCTCGTCTACATCTTAGCAAAAAGCTTTTCCACTCTGTCTGGCAAGGAGAAACTGTGCCAGCACAGAAAACATCTCCCATCGTGTTCTAGAGGCTGCACGGAGGTCTGCCGAGTGTTTTGCAAGAAGAGAAAGAAAGTTGTCCAAAACAGCTTGCAATCGAATGTTCATGTGATTACATAAGGCAGGAGAGTGGTCAGGTACTGTTTTCTCTAATTTGGCATGCTGCGCACACAATCGCAGTGTTGTACAGCTTGTTTCATCACCTTTGCGAAGTTGCCGCTCTCTCCGGCTCCCGGAGACGAAGAAGCTGCTTCTTCGCGCAAAGACGATTCTGCCGCTCACAGTGCTCTGCTGTGTGCGCCTTCTGCCGAAAAAGGCCCGGGAGCGGTGCTTAGCTCTGCAGAGCACCGTACCTTCGTCTTTAGCCTCTCTTCTCGTCTACATCTTAGCAAAAAGCTTTTCCACTCTGTCTGGCAAGGAGAAACTGTGCCAGCACAAAAAACATCTCCCATCGTGTTCTAGAGGCTGCACGGAGGTCTGCCGAGTGTTTTGCAAGAAGAGAAAGAAAGTTGTCCAAAACAGCTTGCAATCGAATGTTCATGTGAATAGAATAGGCAGGAGAGTGGTCAGGTACTGTTTTCTCTCAGTTGGCAAGCTGCGCACACAATCGCAGTGTTGTACAGCTTGTTTCATCACCTTTGCGAAGTTGCCGCTCTCTCCGGCTCCCGGAGACGAAGAAGCTGCTTCTTCGCGCAAAGATGATTCTGCAACTCACAGTGCTCTGCGGTGTGCGGCTTCTGAAGAATGAGGTCCGGGAGCGGTGCTTAGCTCTGCAGAGCACCGTACCTTCGTCTTTAGCCTCTCTTCTCGTCTACATCTTAGCAAAAAGCTTTTCCACTCTGTCTGGCAAGGAGAAACTGTGCCAGCACAGAAAACATCTCCCATCGTGTTCTAGAGGCTGCACGGAGGTCTGCCGAGTGTTTTGCAAGAAGAGAAAGAAAGTTGTCCAAAAAAGCTTGCAATCGAATGTTCATGTGAATAGAAAAGGCAGGAGAGTGGTCAGGTACTGTTTTCTCTCAGTTGGCAAGCTGCGCACACAATCGCAGTGTTGTACAGCTTGTTTCATCACCTTTGCGAAGTTGCCGCTCTCTCCGGCTCCCGGAGACGAAGAAGCTGCTTCTTCGCGCAAAGACGATTCTGCCGCTCACAGTGCTCTGCGGTGTGCGCCTTCTGCCGAAAGAGCCCCGGGAGCTGTGCTTAGCTCTGCAGAGCACCGTACCTTCGTCTTTAGCCTCTCTTCTCGTCTACATCTTAGCAAAAAGCTTTTCCACTCTGTCTGGCAAGGAGAAACTGTGCCAGCACAGAAAACATCTCCCATCGTGTTCTAGAGGCTGCACGCAGGTCTGCCGAGTGTTTTGCAAGAAGAGAAAGAAAGTTGTCCAAAACAGCTTCCAATCGAATGTTCAAGTGAATAGAAAAGGCAGGAGAGTGGTCAGGTACGGTTTTCTCTCAGTTGGCAAGCTGCGCACACAATCGCAGTGTTGTACAGCTTGTTTCATCACCTTTGCGAAGTTGCCGCTCTCTCCGGCTTCCGGAGACGAAGAAGCTGCTTCTTCGCGCAAAGACGATTCTGCCGCTCACAGTGCTCTGCGGAGTGCGCCTTCTGCCGAAAGAGGCCCGGGAGCTGTGCTTAGCTCTGCAGAGCACCGTACCTTCGTCTTTAGCCTCTCTTCTCGTCTACATCTTAGCAAAAAGCTTTTCCACTCTGTCTGGCAAGGAGAAACTGTGCCAGCACAAAAAACATCTCCCATCGTGTTCTAGAGGCTGCACGGAGGTCTGCCGAGTGTTTTGCAAGAAGAGAAAGAAAGTTGTCCAAAACAGCTTGCAATCGAATGTTCATGTGAATAGAAAAGGCAGGAGAGTGGTCAGGTACTGTTTTCTCTCAGTTGGCAAGCTGCGCACACAATCGCAGTGTTGTACAGCTTGTTTCATCACCTTTGCGAAGTTGCCGCTCTCTCCGGCTCCCGGAGACGAAGAAGCTGCTTCTTCGCGCAAAGACGATTCTGCCGCTCACAGTGCTCTGCGGTGTGCGCCTTCTGCCGAAAGAGCCCCGGGAGCTGTGCTTAGCTCTGCAGAGCACCGTACCTTCGTCTTTAGCCTCTCTTCTCGTCTACATCTTAGCAAAAAGCTTTTCCACTCTGTCTGGCAAGGAGAAACTGTGCCAGCACAGAAAACATCTCCCATCGTGTTCTAGAGGCTGCACGCAGGTCTGCCGAGTGTTTTGCAAGAAGAGAAAGAAAGTTGTCCAAAACAGCTTGCAATCGAATGTTCATGTGAATAGAAAAGGCAGGAGAGTGGTCAGGTACTGTTTTCTCTCAGTTGGCAAGCTGCGCACACAATCGCAGTGTTGTACAGCTTGTTTCATCACCTTTGCGAAGTTGCCGCTCTCTCCGGCTCCCGGAGACGAAGAAGCTGCTTCTTCGCGCAAAGACGATTCTGCCGCTCACAGTGCTCTGCGGTGTGCGCCTTCTGCCGAAAGAGCCCCGGGAGCGGTGCTTAGCTCTGCAGAGCACCGTACCTTCGTCTTTAGCCTCTCTTCTCGTCTACATCTTAGCAAAAAGCTTTTCCACTCTGTCTGGCAAGGAGAAACTGTGCCAGCACAGAAAACATCTCCCATCGTGTTCTAGAGGCTGCACGGAGGTCTGCCGAGTGTTTTGCAAGAAGAGAAAGAAAGTTGTCCAAAACAGCTTGCAATCGAATGTTCATGTGAATAGAAAAGGCAGGAGAGTGGTCAGGTACTGTTTTCTCTAATTTGGCATGCTGCGCACACAATCGCAGTGTTGTACAGCTTGTTTCATCACCTTTGCGAAGTTGCCGCTCTCTCCGGCTCCCGGAGACGAAGAAGCTGCTTCTTCGCGCAAAGACGATTCTGCCGCTCACAGTGCTCTGCTGTGTGCGCCTTCTGCCGAAAAAGGCCCGGGAGCGGTGCTTAGCTCTGCAGAGCACCGTACCTTCGTCTTTAGCATCTCTTCTCGTCTACATCTTAGCAAAAAGCTTTTCCACTCTGTCTGGCAAGGAGAAACTGTGCCAGCACAAAAAACATCTCCCATCGTGTTCTAGAGGCTGCACGGAGGTCTGCCGAGTGTTTTGCAAGAAGAGAAAGAAAGTTGTCCAAAACAGCTTGCAATCGAATGTTCATGTGAATAGAATAGGCAGGAGAGTGGTCAGGTACTGTTTTCTCTCAGTTGGCAAGCTGCGCACACAATCGCAGTGTTGTACAGCTTGTTTCATCACCTTTGCGAAGTTGCCGCTCTCTCCGGCTCCCGGAGACGAAGAAGCTGCTTCTTCGCGCAAAGATGATTCTGCCGCTCACAGTGCTCTGCGGTGAGCGGCTTCTGCCGAATGAGGTCCGGGAGCGGTGCTTAGCTCTGCAGAGCACCGTACCTTCGTCTTTAGCCTCTCTTCTCGTCTACATCTTAGCAAAAAGCTTTTCCACTCTGTCTGGCAAGGAGAAACTGTGCCAGCACAGAAAACATCTCCCATCGTGTTCTAGAGGCTGCACGGAGGTCTGCCGAGTGTTTTGCAAGAAGAGAAAGAAAGTTGTCCAAAACAGCTTGCAATCGAATGTTCATGTGAATAGAAAAGGCAGGAGAGTGGTCAGGTACTGTTTTCTCTCAGTTGGCAAGCTGCGCACACAATCGCAGTGTTGTACAGCTTGTTTCATCACCTTTGCGAAGTTGCCGCTCTCTCCGGCTCCCGGAGACGAAGAAGCTGCTTCTTCGCGCAAAGACGATTCTGCCGCTCACAGTGCTCTGCGGTGTGCGCCTTCTGCCGAAAGAGCCCCGGGAGCTGTGCTTAGCTCTGCAGAGCACCGTACCTTCGTCTTTAGCCTCTCTTCTCGTCTACATCTTAGCAAAAAGCTTTTCCACTCTGTCTGGCAAGGAGAAACTGTGCCAGCACAGAAAACATCTCCCATCGTGTTCTAGAGGCTGCACGCAGGTCTGCCGAGTGTTTTGCAAGAAGAGAAAGAAAGTTGTCCAAAACAGCTTGCAATCGAATGTTCATGTGAATAGAAAAGGCAGGAGAGTGGTCAGGTACTGTTTTCTCTCAGTTGGCAAGCTGCGCACACAATCGCAGTGTTGTACAGCTTGTTTCATCACCTTTGCGAAGTTGCCGCTCTCTCCGGCTCCCGGAGACGAAGAAGCTGCTTCTTCGCGCAAAGACGATTCTGCCGCTCACAGTGCTCTGCGGTGTGCGCCTTCTGCCGAAAGAGGTCCGGGAGCGGTGCTTAGCTCTGCAGAGCACCGTACCTTCGTCTTTAGCCTCTCTTCTCGTCTACATCTTAGCAAAAAGCTTTTCCACTCTGTCTGGCAAGGAGAAACTGTGCCAGCACAGAAAACATCTCCCATCGTGTTCTAGAGTCTGCACGGAGGTCTGCCGAGTGTTTTGCAAGAAGAGAAAGAAAGTTGTCCAAAACAGCTTGCAATCGAATGTTCATGTGAATAGAAAAGGCAGGAGAGTGGTCAGGTACTGTTTTCTCTAATTTGGCATGCTGCGCACACAATCGCAGTGTTGTACAGCTTGTTTCATCACCTTTGCGAAGTTGCCGCTCTCTCCGGCTCCCGGAGACGAAGAAGCTGCTTCTTCGCGCAAAGACGATTCTGCCGCTCACAGTGCTCTGCTGTGTGCGCCTTCTGCCGAAAAAGGCCCGGGAGCGGTGCTTAGCTCTGCAGAGCACCGTACCTTCGTCTTTAGCATCTCTTCTCGTCTACATCTTAGCAAAAAGCTTTTCCACTCTGTCTGGCAAGGAGAAACTGTGCCAGCACAAAAAACATCTCCCATCGTGTTCTAGAGGCTGCACGGAGGTCTGCCGAGTGTTTTGCAAGAAGAGAAAGAAAGTTGTCCAAAACAGCTTGCAATCGAATGTTCATGTGAATAGAATAGGCAGGAGAGTGGTCAGGTACTGTTTTCTCTCAGTTGGCAAGCTGCGCACACAATCGCAGTGTTGTACAGCTTGTTTCATCACCTTTGCGAAGTTGCCGCTCTCTCCGGCTCCCGGAGACGAAGAAGCTGCTTCTTCGCGCAAAGATGATTCTGCCGCTCACAGTGCTCTGCGGTGAGCGGCTTCTGCCGAATGAGGTCCGGGAGCGGTGCTTAGCTCTGCAGAGCACCGTACCTTCGTCTTTAGCCTCTCTTCTCGTCTACATCTTAGCAAAAAGCTTTTCCACTCTGTCTGGCAAGGAGAAACTGTGCCAGCACAGAAAACATCTCCCATCGTGTTCTAGAGGCTGCACGGAGGTCTGCCGAGTGTTTTGCAAGAAGAGAAAGAAAGTTGTCCAAAACAGCTTGCAATCGAATGTTCATGTGAATAGAAAAGGCAGGAGAGTGGTCAGGTACTGTTTTCTCTCACTTGGCAAGCTGCGCACACAATCGCAGTGTTGTACAGCTTGTTTCATCACCTTTGCGAAGTTGCCGCTCTCTCCGGCTCCCGGAGACGAAGAAGCTGCTTCTTCGCGCAAAGACGATTCTGCCGCTCACAGTGCTCTGCGGTGTGCGCCTTCTGCCGAAAGAGCCCCGGGAGCTGTGCTTAGCTCTGCAGAGCACCGTACCTTCGTCTTTAGCCTCTCTTCTCGTCTACATCTTAGCAAAAAGCTTTTCCACTCTGTCTGGCAAGGAGAAACTGTGCCAGCACAGAAAACATCTCCCATCGTGTTCTAGAGGCTGCACGGAGGTCTGCCGAGTGTTTTGCAAGAAGAGAAAGAAAGTTGTCCAAAACAGCTTGCAATCGAATGTTCATGTGAATAGAAAAGGCAGGAGAGTGGTCAGGTACTGTTTTCTCTCAGTTGGCAAGCTGCGCACACAATCGCAGTGTTGTACAGCTTGTTTCATCACCTTTGCGAAGTTGCCGCTCTCTCCGGCTCCCGGAGACGAAGAAGCTGCTTCTTCGCGCAAAGACGATTCTGCCGCTCACAGTGCTCTGCGGTGTGCGCCTTCTACCGAAAGATCCCCGGGAGCTGTGCTTAGCTCTGAGAAGCACCATACGTGCTTCTTTAGCCTCTCTTCTCGTCTACATCTTAGCAAAAAGCTTTTCCACTCTGTCTGGCAAGGAGAAACTGTGCCAGCACAGAAAACATCTCCCATCGTGTTCTAGAGGCTGCACGGAGGTCTGCCGAGTGTTTTGCAAGAAGAGAAAGAAAGTTGTCCAAAACAGCTTGCAATCGAATGTTCATGTGAATAGAAAAGGCAGGAGAGTGGTCAGGTACTGTTTTCTCTCAGTTGGCAAGCTGCGCACACAATCGCAGTGTTGTACAGCTTGTTTCATCACCTTTGCGAAGTTGCCGCTCTCTCCGGCTCCCGGAGACGAAGAAGCTGCTTCTTCGCGCAAAGACGATTCTGCCGCTCACAGTGCTCTGCGGTGTGCGCCTTCTGCCGAAAGAGGTCCGGGAGCGGTGCTTAGCTCTGCAGAGCACCGTACCTTCGTCTTTAGCCTCTCTTCTCGTCTACATCTTAGCAAAAAGCTTTTCCACTCTGTCTGGCAAGGAGAAACTGTGCCAGCACAGAAAACATCTCCCATCGTGTTCTAGAGGCTGCACGGAGGTCTGCCGAGTGTTTTGCAAGAAGAGAAAGAAAGTTGTCCAAAACAGCTTGCAATCGAATGTTCATGTGAATAGAAAAGGCAGGAGAGTGGTCAGGTACGGTTTTCTCTCACTTGGCAAGCTGCGCACACAATCGCAGTGTTGTACAGCTTGTTTCATCACCTTTGCGAAGTTGCCGCTCTCTCCGGCTCCCGGAGACGAAGAAGCTGCTTCTTCGCGCAAAGACGATTCTGCCGCTCACAGTGCTCTGCGGTGCGCGCCTTCTGCCGAAAGACGCCCGGGAGCGGTGCTTAGCTCTGCAGAGCACCGTACCTTCGTCTTTAGCCTCTCTTCTCGTCTACATCTTAGCAAAAAGCTTTTCCACTCTGTCTGGCAAGGAGAAACTGTGCCAGCACAGAAAACATCTCCCATCGTGTTCTAGAGGCTGCACGGAGGTCTGCCGAGTGTTTTGCAAGAAGAGAAAGAAAGTTGTCCAAAACAGCTTGCAATCGAATGTTCATGTGAATAGAAAAGGCAGGAGAGTGGTCAGGTACTGTTTTCTCTCACTTGGCAAGCTGCGCACACAATCGCAGTGTTGTACAGCTTGTTTCTTCACCTTTGCGAAGCTGCCGCTCTCTCCGGCTCCCGGAGACGAAGAAGCTGCTTCTTCGCGCAAAGACGATTCTGCTGCTCCCAGTGCTCTGCTGTGTGCGCCTTCTGCCGAAAGACGTCCGGGAGCTGTGCTTAGCTCTGCAGAGCACCGTACCTTCGTCTTTAGCCTCTTTTCTCGTCTACATCTTAGCAAAAAGCTTTTCCACTCTGTCTGGCAAGGAGAAACTGTGCCAGCACAGAAAACATCTCCCATCGTGTTCTAGAGGCTGCACGGAGGTCTGCCGAGTGTTTTGCAAGAAGAGAAAGAAAGTTGTCCAAAACAGCTTGCAATCGACTGTTCATGTGATTACATAAGGCAGGAGAGTGGTCAGGTACTGTTTTCTCTAATTTGGCATGCTGCGCACACAATCGCAGTGTTGTACAGCTTGTTTCATCACCTTTGCGAAGTTGCCGCTCTCTCCGGCTCCCGGAGACGAAGAAGCTGCTTCTTCGCGCAAAGACGATTCTGCCGCTCACAGTGCTCTGCGGTGTGCGCCTTCTGCCGAAAGAGGTCCGGGAGCTGTGCTTAGCTCTGCAGAGCACCGTACCTTCGTCTTTAGCCTCTCTTCTCGTCTACATCTTAGCAAAAAGCTTTTCCACTCTGTCTGGCAAGGAGAAACTGTGCCAGCACAAAAAACATCTCCCATCGTGTTCTAGAGGCTGCACGGAGGTCTGCCGAGTGTTTTGCAAGAAGAGAAAGAAAGTTGTCCAAAACAGCTTGCAATCGAATGTTCATGTGAATAGAAAAGGCAGGAGAGTGGTCAGGTACTGTTTTCTCTCAGTTGGCAAGCTGCGCACACAATCGCAGTGTTGTACAGCTTGTTTCATCACCTTTGCGAAGTTGCCGCTCTCTCCGGCTCCCAGAGACGAAGAAGCTGCTTCTTCGCGCAAAGATGATTCTGCCGCTCACAGTGCTCTGCGGTGTGCGGCTTCTGCCGAATGAGGTCCGGGAGCGGTGCTTAGCTCTGCAGAGCACCGTACCTTCGTCTTTAGCCTCTCTTCTCGTCTACATCTTAGCAAAAAGCTTTTCCACTCTGTCTGGCAAGGAGAAACTGTGCCACCACAGAAAACATCTCCCATCGTGTTCTAGAGGCTGCACGGAGGTCTGCCGAGTGTTTTGCAAGAAGAGAAAGAAAGTTGTCCAAAACAGCTTGCAATCGAATGTTCATGTGAATAGAAAAGGCAGGAGAGTGGTCAGGTACTGTTTTCTCTCAGTTGGCAAGCTGCGCACACAATCGCAGTGTTGTACAGCTTGTTTCATCACCTTTGCGAAGTTGCCGCTCTCTCCGGCTCCCGGAGACGAAGAAGCTGCTTCTTCGCGCAAAGACGATTCTGCCGCTCACAGTGCTCTGCGGTGTGCGCCTTCTGCCGAAAGAGCCCCGGGAGCTGTGCTTAGCTCTGCAGAGCACCGTACCTTCGTCTTTAGCCTCTCTTCTCGTCTACATCTTAGCAAAAAGCTTTTCCACTCTGTCTGGCAAGGAGAAACTGTGCCAGCACAGAAAACATCTCCCATCGTGTTCTAGAGGCTGCACGCAGGTCTGCCGAGTGTTTTGCAAGAAGAGAAAGAAAGTTGTCCAAAACAGCTTCCAATCGAATGTTCAAGTGAATAGAAAAGGCAGGAGAGTGGTCAGGTACGGTTTTCTCTGACTTGGCAAGCTGCGCACACAATCGCAGTGTTGTACAGCTTGTTTCATCACCTTTGCGAAGTTGCCGCTCTCTCCGGCTCCCGGAGACGAAGAAGCTGCTTCTTCGCGCAAAGACGATCCTGCCGCTCACAGTGCTCTGCGGAGTGCGCCTTCTGCCGAAAGACGCCCGGGAGCTGTGCTTAGCTCTGCAGAGCACCGTACCTTCGTCTTTAGCCTCTCTTCTCGTCTACATCTTAGCAAAAAGCTTTTCCACTCTGTCTGGCAAGGAGAAACTGTGCCAGCACAGAAAACATCTCCCATCGTGTTCTAGAGGCTGCACGGAGGTCTGCCGAGTGTTTTGCAAGAAGAGAAAGAAAGTTGTCCAAAACAGCTTGCAATCGAATGTTCATGTGAATAGAAAAGGCAGGAGAGTGGTCAGGTACTGTTTTCTCTCAGTTGGCAAGCTGCGCACACAATCGCAGTGTTGTACAGCTTGTTTCATCACCTTTGCCAAGTTGCCGCTCTCTCCGGCTCCCGGAGACGAAGAAGCTGCTTCTTCGCGCAAAGACGATTCTGCCGCTCACAGTGCTCTGCGGTGTGCGCCTTCTGCCGAAAGAGCCCCGGGAGCGGTGGTTAGCTCTGAGAAGCACCATACGTGCTTCTTTAGCCTCTCTTCTCGTCTACATCTTAGCAAAAAGCTTTTACACTCTGTCTGGCAAGGAGAAACTGTGCCAGCACAGAAAACATCTCCCATTGTGTTCTAGAGGCTGCACGGAGGTCTGCCGAGTGTTTTGCAAGAAGAGAAAGAAAGTTGTCCAAAACAGCTTGCAATCGAATGTTCATGTGAATAGAAAAGGCAGGAGAGTGGTCAGGTACTGTTTTCTCTCAGTTGGCAAGCTGCGCACACAATCGCACTGTTGTACAGCTTGTTTCATCACCTTTGCGAAGTTGCCGCTCTCTCCGGCTCCCGGAGACGAAGAAGCTGCTTCTTCGCGCAAAGACGATTCTGCCGCTCACAGTGCTCTGCGGTGTGCGCCTTCTGCCGAAAGAGCCCCGGGAGCGGTGCTTAGCTCTGCAGAGCACCGTACCTTCGTCTTTAGCCTCTCTTCTCGTCTACATCTTAGCAAAAAGCTTTTCCACTCTGTCTGGCAAGGAGAAACTGTGCCAGCACAGAAAACATCTCCCATTGTGTTCTAGAGGCTGCACGGAGGTCTGCCGAGTGTTTTGCAAGAAGAGAAAGAAAGTTGTCCAAAACAGCTTGCAATCGAATGTTCATGAGAATAGAAAAGGCAGGAGAGTGGTCAGGTACTGTTTTCTCTCAGTTGGCAAGCTGCGCACACAATCGCAGTGTTGTACAGCTTGTTTCATCACCTTTGCGAAGTTGCCGCTCTCTCCGGCTCCCGGAGACGAAGAAGCTGCTTCTTCGCGCAAAGACGATTCTGCCGCTCACAGTGCTCTGCGGTGCGCGCCTTCTGCCGAAAGACGCCCGGGAGCGGTGCTTAGCTCTGCAGAGCACCGTACCTTCGTCTTTAGCCTCTCTTCTCGTCTACATCTTAGCAAAAAGCTTTTCCACTCTGTCTGGCAAGGAGAAACTCTGCCAGCACAAAAAACATCTCCCATCGTGTTCTAGAGGCTGCACGCAGGTCTGCCGAGTGTTTTGCAAGAAGAGAAAGAAAGTTGTCCAAAACAGCTTCCAATCGAATGTTCAAGTGAATAGAAAAGGCAGGAGAGTGGTCAGGTACGGTTTTCTCTCAGTTGGCAAGCTGCGCACACAATCGCAGTGTTGTACAGCTTGTTTCATCACCTTTGCGAAGTTGCCGCTCTCTCCGGCTCCCGGAGACGAAGAAGCTGCTTCTTCGCGCAAAGACGATTCTGCCGCTCACAGTGCTCTGCGGAGTGCGCCTTCTGCCGAAAGAGCCCCGGGAGCTGTGCTTAGCTCTGCAGAGCACCGTACCTTCGTCTTTAGCCTCTCTTCTCGTCTACATCTTAGCAAAAAGCTTTTCCACTCTGTCTGGCAAGGAGAAACTGTGCCAGCACAGAAAACATCTCCCATCGTGTTCTAGAGGCTGCACGGAGGTCTGCCGAGTGTTTTGCAAGAAGAGAAAGAAAGTTGTCCAAAACAGCTTGCAATCGAATGTTCATGTGAATAGAAAAGGCAGGAGAGTGGTCAGGTACTGTTTTCTCTCAGTTGGCAAGCTGCGCACACAATCGCAGTGTTGTACAGCTTGTTTCATCACCTTTGCCAAGTTGCCGCTCTCTCCGGCTCCCGGAGACGAAGAAGCTGCTTCTTCGCGCAAAGACGATTCTGCCGCTCACAGTGCTCTGCGGTGCGCGCCTTCTGCCGAATGAGGTCCGGGAGCGGTGCTTAGCTCTGCAGAGCACCGTACCTTCGTCTTTAGCCTCTCTTCTCGTCTACATCTTAGCAAAAAGCTTTTCCACTCTGTCTGGCAAGGAGAAACTGTGCCAGCACAGAAAACATCTCCCATCGTGTTCTAGAGGCTGCACGGAGGTCTGCCGAGTGTTTTGCAAGAAGAGAAAGAAAGTTGTCCAAAACAGCTTGCAATCGAATGTTCATGTGAATAGAAAAGGCAGGAGAGTGGTCAGGTACTGTTTTCTCTCAGTTGGCACGCTGCGCACACAATCGCAGTGTTGTACAGCTTGTTTCATCACCTTTGCGAAGTTGCCGCTCTCTCCGGCTCCCGGAGACGAAGAAGCTGCTTCTTCGCGGAAAGATGATTCTGCAACTCACAGTGCTCTGCGGTGTGCGGCTTCTGAAGAATGAGGTCCGGGAGCGGTGCTTAGCTCTGCAGAGCACCGTACCTTCGTCTTTAGCCTCTTTTCTCGTCTACATCTTAGCAAAAAGCTTTTCCACTCTGTCTGGCAAGGAGAAACTGTGCCAGCACAGAAAACATCTCCCATCGTGTTCTAGAGGCTGCACGGAGGTCTGCCGAGTGTTTTGCAAGAAGAGAAAGAAAGTTGTCCAAAACAGCTTGCAATCGAATGTTCATGTGAATAGAAAAGGCAGGAGAGTGGTCAGGTACTGTTTTCTCTCAGTTGGCAAGCTGCGCACACAATCGCAGTGTTGTACAGCTTGTTTCATCACCTTTGCGAAGTTGCCGCTCTCTCCGGCTCCCGGAGACGAAGAAGCTGCTTCTTCGCGCAAAGACGATTCTGCCGCTCACAGTGCTCTGCGGTGTGCGCCTTCTGCCGAAAGAGCCCCGGGAGCTGTGCTTAGCTCTGCAGAGCACCGTACCTTCGTCTTTAGCCTCTCTTCTCGTCTACATCTTAGCAAAAAGCTTTTCCACTCTGTCTGGCAAGGAGAAACTGTGCCAGCACAGAAAACATCTCCCATCGTGTTCTAGAGGCTGCACGCAGGTCTGCCGAGTGTTTTGCAAGAAGAGAAAGAAAGTTGTCCAAAACAGCTTCCAATCGAATGTTCAAGTGAATAGAAAAGGCAGGAGAGTGGTCAGGTACGGTTTTCTCTCACTTGGCAAGCTGCGCACACAATCGCAGTGTTGTACAGCTTGTTTCATCACCTTTGCGAAGTTGCCGCTCTCTCCGGCTTCCGGAGACGAAGAAGCTGCTTCTTCGCGCAAAGACGATTCTGCCGCTCACAGTGCTCTGCGGAGTGCGCCTTCTGCCGAAAGAGGCCCGGGAGCTGTGCTTAGCTCTGCAGAGCACCGTACCTTCGTCTTTAGCCTCTCTTCTCGTCTACATCTTAGCAAAAAGCTTTTCCACTCTGTCTGGCAAGGAGAAACTGTGCCAGCACAAAAAACATCTCCCATCGTGTTCTAGAGGCTGCACGGAGGTCTGCCGAGTGTTTTGCAAGAAGAGAAAGAAAGTTGTCCAAAACAGCTTGCAATCGAATGTTCATGTGAATAGAAAAGGCAGGAGAGTGGTCAGGTACTGTTTTCTCTCAGTTGGCAAGCTGCGCACACAATCGCAGTGTTGTACAGCTTGTTTCATCACCTTTGCGAAGTTGCCGCTCTCTCCGGCTCCCGGAGACGAAGAAGCTGCTTCTTCGCGCAAAGACGATTCTGCCGCTCACAGTGCTCTGCGGTGTGCGCCTTCTGCCGAAAGAGCCCCGGGAGCTGTGCTTAGCTCTGCAGAGCACCGTACCTTCGTCTTTAGCCTCTCTTCTCGTCTACATCTTAGCAAAAAGCTTTTCCACTCTGTCTGGCAAGGAGAAACTGTGCCAGCACAGAAAACATCTCCCATCGTGTTCTAGAGGCTGCACGCAGGTCTGCCGAGTGTTTTGCAAGAAGAGAAAGAAAGTTGTCCAAAACAGCTTGCAATCGAATGTTCATGTGAATAGAAAAGGCAGGAGAGTGGTCAGGTACTGTTTTCTCTCAGTTGGCAAGCTGCGCACACAATCGCAGTGTTGTACAGCTTGTTTCATCACCTTTGCGAAGTTGCCGCTCTCTCCGGCTCCCGGAGACGAAGAAGCTGCTTCTTCGCGCAAAGACGATTCTGCCGCTCACAGTGCTCTGCGGTGTGCGCCTTCTGCCGAAAGAGGTCCGGGAGCGGTGCTTAGCTCTGCAGAGCACCGTACCTTCGTCTTTAGCCTCTCTTCTCGTCTACATCTTAGCAAAAAGCTTTTCCACTCTGTCTGGCAAGGAGAAACTGTGCCAGCACAGAAAACATCTCCCATCGTGTTCTAGAGGCTGCACGGAGGTCTGCCGAGTGTTTTGCAAGAAGAGAAAGAAAGTTGTCCAAAACAGCTTGCAATCGAATGTTCATGTGAATAGAAAAGGCAGGAGAGTGGTCAGGTACTGTTTTCTCTAATTTGGCATGCTGCGCACACAATCGCAGTGTTGTACAGCTTGTTTCATCACCTTTGCGAAGTTGCCGCTCTCTCCGGCTCCCGGAGACGAAGAAGCTGCTTCTTCGCGCAAAGACGATTCTGCCGCTCACAGTGCTCTGCTGTGTGCGCCTTCTGCCGAAAAAGGCCCGGGAGCGGTGCTTAGCTCTGCAGAGCACCGTACCTTCGTCTTTAGCCTCTCTTCTCGTCTACATCTTAGCAAAAAGCTTTTCCACTCTGTCTGGCAAGGAGAAACTGTGCCAGCACAAAAAACATCTCCCATCGTGTTCTAGAGGCTGCACGGAGGTCTGCCGAGTGTTTTGCAAGAAGAGAAAGAAAGTTGTCCAAAACAGCTTGCAATCGAATGTTCATGTGAATAGAATAGGCAGGAGAGTGGTCAGGTACTGTTTTCTCTCAGTTGGCAAGCTGCGCACACAATCGCAGTGTTGTACAGCTTGTTTCATCACCTTTGCGAAGTTGCCGCTCTCTCCGGCTCCCGGAGACGAAGAAGCTGCTTCTTCGCGCAAAGATGATTCTGCCGCTCACAGTGCTCTGCGGTGAGCGGCTTCTGCCGAATGAGGTCCGGGAGCGGTGCTTAGCTCTGCAGAGCACCGTACCTTCGTCTTTAGCCTCTCTTCTCGTCTACATCTTAGCAAAAAGCTTTTCCACTCTGTCTGGCAAGGAGAAACTGTGCCAGCACAGAAAACATCTCCCATCGTGTTCTAGAGGCTGCACGGAGGTCTGCCGAGTGTTTTGCAAGAAGAGAAAGAAAGTTGTCCAAAACAGCTTGCAATCGAATGTTCATGTGAATAGAAAAGGCAGGAGAGTGGTCAGGTACTGTTTTCTCTCAGTTGGCAAGCTGCGCACACAATCGCAGTGTTGTACAGCTTGTTTCATCACCTTTGCCAAGTTGCCGCTCTCTCCGGCTCCCGGAGACGAAGAAGCTGCTTCTTCGCGCAAAGACGATTCTGCCGCTCACAGTGCTCTGCGGTGTGCGCCTTCTGCCGAAAGAGCCCCGGGAGCTGTGCTTAGCTCTGCAGAGCACCGTACCTTCGTCTTTAGCCTCTCTTCTCGTCTACATCTTAGCAAAAAGCTTTTCCACTCTGTCTGGCAAGGAGAAACTGTGCCAGCACAGAAAACATCTCCCATTGTGTTCTAGAGGCTGCACGGAAGTCTGCCGAGTGTTTTGCAAGAAGAGAAAGAAAGTTGTCCAAAACAGCTTGCAATCGAATGTTCATGTGAATAGAAAAAGCAGGAGAGTGGTCAGGTACTGTTTTCTCACAGTTGGCAAGCTGCGCACACAATCGCAGTGTTGTACAGCTTGTTTCATCACCTTTGCGAAGTTGCCGCTCTCTCCGGCTCCCGGAGACGAAGAAGCTGCTTCTTCGCGCAAAGACGATTCTGCCGCTCACAGTGCTCTGCGGTGCGCGCCTTCTGCCGAAAGACGCCCGGGAGCGGTGCTTAGCTCTGCAGAGCACCGTACCTTCGTCTTTAGCCTCTCTTCTCGTCTACATCTTAGCAAAAAGCTTTTCCACTCTGTCTGGCAAGGAGAAACTGTGCCAGCACAAAAAACATCTCCCATCGTGTTCTAGAGGCTGCACGGAGGTCTGCCGAGTGTTTTGCAAGAAGAGAAAGAAAGTTGTCCAAAACAGCTTGCAATCGAATGTTCATGTGAATAGAAAAGGCAGGAGAGTGGTCAGGTACTGTTTTCTCTCACTTGGCAAGCTGCGCACACAATCGCAGTGTTGTACAGCTTGTTTCTTCACCTTTGCGAAGTTGCCGCTCTCTCCGGCTCCCGGAGACGAAGAAGCTGCTTCTTCGCCCAAAGACGATTCTGCTGCTCCCAGTGCTCTGCGGTGTGCGCCTTCTGCCGAAAGAGGTCCGGGAGCGGTGCTTAGCTCTGCAGAGCACCGTACCTTCGTCTTTAGCCTCTTTTCTCGTCTACATCTTAGCAAAAAGCTTTTCCACTCTGTCTGGCAAGGAGAAACTGTGCCAGCACAGAAAACATCTCCCATCGTGTTCTAGACGCTGCACGGAGGTCTGCCGAGTGTTTTGCAAGAAGAGAAAGAAAGTTGTCCAAAACAGCTTGCAATCGAATGTTCATGTGAATAGAAAAGGCAGGAGAGTGGTCAGGTACTGTTTTCTCTCAGTTGGCAAGCTGCGCACACAATCGCAGTGTTGTACAGCTTGTTTCATCACCTTTGCGAAGTTGCCGCTCTCTCCGGCTCCCAGAGACGAAGAAACTGCTTCTTCGCGCAAAGATGATTCTGCCGCTCACAGTGCTCTGCGGTGTGCGGCTTCTGCCGAATGAGGTCCGGGAGCGGTGCTTAGCTCTGCAGAGCACCGTACCTTCGTCTTTAGCCTCTCTTCTCGTCTACATCTTAGCAAAAAGCTTTTCCACTCTGTCTGGCAAGGAGAAACTGTGCCACCACAGAAAACATCTCCCATCGTGTTCTAGAGGCTGCACGGAGGTCTGCCGAGTGTTTTGCAAGAAGAGAAAGAAAGTTGTCCAAAACAGCTTGCAATCGAATGTTCATGTGAATAGAATAGGCAGGAGAGTGGTCAGGTACTGTTTTCTCTCAGTTGGCAAGCTGCGCACACAATCGCAGTGTTGTACAGCTTGTTTCATCACCTTTGCGAAGTTGCCGCTCTCTCCGGCTCCCGGAGACGAAGAAGCTGCTTCTTCGCGCAAAGACGATTCTGCCGCTCACAGTGCTCTGCGGTGTGCGCCTTCTGCCGAAAGAGCCCCGGGAGCTGTGCTTAGCTCTGCAGAGCACCGTACCTTCGTCTTTAGCCTCTCTTCTCGTCTACATCTTAGCAAAAAGCTTTTCCACTCTGTCTGGCAAGGAGAAACTGTGCCAGCACAGAAAACATCTCCCATCGTGTTCTAGAGGCTGCACGCAGGTCTGCCGAGTGTTTTGCAAGAAGAGAAAGAAAGTTGTCCAAAACAGCTTCCAATCGAATGTTCAAGTGAATAGAAAAGGCAGGAGAGTGGTCAGGTACGGTTTTCTCTCACTTGGCAAGCTGCGCACACAATCGCAGTGTTGTACAGCTTGTTTCATCACCTTTGCGAAGTTGCCGCTCTCTCCGGCTCCCGGAGACGAAGAAGCTGCTTCTTCGCGCAAAGACGATCCTGCCGCTCACAGTGCTCTGCGGAGTGCGCCTTCTGCCGAAAGACGCCCGGGAGCTGTGCTTAGCTCTGCAGAGCACCGTACCTTCGTCTTTAGCCTCTCTTCTCGTCTACATCTTAGCAAAAAGCTTTTCCACTCTGTCTGGCAAGGAGAAACTGTGCCAGCACAAAAAACATCTCCCATCGTGTTCTAGAGGCTGCACGGAGGTCTGCCGAGTGTTTTGCAAGAAGAGAAAGAAAGTTGTCCAAAACAGCTTGCAATCGAATGTTCATGTGAATAGAAAAGGCAGGAGAGTGGTCAGGTACTGTTTTCTCTCAGTTGGCAAGCTGCGCACACAATCGCAGTGTTGTACAGCTTGTTTCATCACCTTTGCGAAGTTGCCGCTCTCTCCGGCTCCCGGAGACGAAGAAGCTGCTTCTTCGCGCAAAGACGATTCTGCCGCTCACAGTGCTCTGCGGTGTGCGCCTTCTGCCGAAAGAGCCCCGGGAGCGGTGGTTAGCTCTGAGAAGCACCATACGTGCTTCTTTAGCCTCTCTTCTCGTCTACATCTTAGCAAAAAGCTTTTCCACTCTGTCTGGCAAGGAGAAACTGTGCCAGCACAGAAAACATCTCCCATCGTGTTCTAGAGGCTGCACGGAGGTCTGCCGAGTGTTTTGCAAGAAGAGAAAGAAAGTTGTCCAAAACAGCTTGCAATCGAATGTTCATGTGAATAGAAAAGGCAGGAGAGTGGTCAGGTACTGTTTTCTCTCAGTTGGCAAGCTGCGCACACAATCGCAGTGTTGTACAGCTTGTTTCATCACCTTTGCGAAGTTGCCGCTCTCTCCGGCTCCCGGAGACGAAGAAGCTGCTTCTTCGCGCAAAGACGATTCTGCCGCTCACAGTGCTCTGCGGTGTGCGCCTTCTGCCGAAAGAGGTCCGGGAGCGGTGCTTAGCTCTGCAGAGCACCGTACCTTCGTCTTTAGCCTCTCTTCTCGTCTACATCTTAGCAAAAAGCTTTTCCACTCTGTCTGGCAAGGAGAAACTGTGCCAGCACAGAAAACATCTCCCATTGTGTTCTAGAGGCTGCACGGCTGTCTGCCGAGTGTTTTGCAAGAAGAGAAAGAAAGTTGTCCAAAACAGCTTGCAATCGAATGTTCATGTGAATAGAAAAGGCAGGAGAGTGGTCAGGTACTGTTTTCTCTCAGTTGGCAAGCTGCGCACACAATCGCAGTGTTGTACAGCTTGTTTCATCACCTTTGCGAAGTTGCCGCTCTCTCCGGCTCCCGGAGACGAAGAAGCTGCTTCTTCGCGCAAAGACGATTCTGCCGCTCACAGTGCTCTGCGGTGCGCGCCTTCTGCCGGAAGACGCCCGGGAGCGGTGCTTAGCTCTGCAGAGCACCGTACCTTCGTCTTTAGCCTCTCTTCTCGTCTACATCTTAGCAAAAAGCTTTTCCACTCTGTCTGGCAAGGAGAAACTGTGCCAGCACAAAAAACATCTCCCATCGTGTTCTAGAGGCTGCACGCAGGTCTGCCGAGTGTTTTGCAAGAAGAGAAAGAAAGTTGTCCAAAACAGCTTCCAATCGAATGTTCAAGTGAATAGAAAAGGCAGGAGAGTGGTCAGGTACGGTTTTCTCTCAGTTGGCAAGCTGCGCACACAATCGCAGTGTTGTACAGCTTGTTTCATCACCTTTGCCAAGTTGCCGCTCTCTCCGGCTCCCGGAGACGAAGAAGCTGCTTCTTCGCGCAAAGACGATTCTGCCGCTCACAGTGCTCTGCGGAGTGCGCCTTCTGCCGAAAGAGCCCCGGGAGCTGTGCTTAGCTCTGCAGAGCACCGTACCTTCGTCTTTAGCCTCTCTTCTCGTCTACATCTTAGCAAAAAGCTTTTCCACTCTGTCTGGCAAGGAGAAACTGTGCCAGCACAGAAAACATCTCCCATCGTGTTCTAGAGGCTGCACGGAGGTCTGCCGAGTGTTTTGCAAGAAGAGAAATAAAGTTGTCCAAAACAGCTTGCAATCGAATGTTCATGTGAATAGAAAAGGCAGGAGAGTGGTCAGGTACTGTTTTCTCTCAGTTGGCAAGCTGCGCACACAATCGCAGTGTTGTACAGCTTGTTTCATCACCTTTGCCAAGTTGCCGCTCTCTCCGGCTCCCGGAGACGAAGAAGCTGCTTCTTCGCGCAAAGACGATTCTGCCGCTCACAGTGCTCTGCGGTGCGCGCCTTCTGCCGAATGAGCCCCGGGAGCTGTGCTTAGCTCTGCAGAGCACCGTACCTTCGTCTTTAGCCTCTCTTCTCGTCTACATCTTAGCAAAAAGCTTTTCCACTCTGTCTGGCAAGGAGAAACTGTGCCAGCACAAAAAACATCTCCCATCGTGTTCTAGAGGCTGCACGGAGGTCTGCCGAGTGTTTTGCAAGAAGAGAAAGAAAGTTGTCCAAAACAGCTTGCAATCGAATGTTCATGTGAATAGAAAAGGCAGGAGAGTGGTCAGGTACTGTTTTCTCTCACTTGGCAAGCTGCGCACACAATCGCAGTGTTGTACAGCTTGTTTCTTCACCTGTGCGAAGTTGCCGCTCTCTCCGGCTCCCGGAGACGAAGAAGCTGCTTCTTCGCGCAAAGATGATTCTGCCGCTCACAGTGCTCTGCGGTGTGCGGCTTCTGCCGAATGAGGTCCGGGAGCGGTGCTTAGCTCTGCAGAGCACCGTACCTTCGTCTTTAGCCTCTCTTCTCGTCTACATCTTAGCAAAAAGCTTTTCCACTCTGTCTGGCAAGGAGAAACTGTGCCAGCACAGAAAACATCTCCCATCGTGTTCTAGAGGCTGCACGGAGGTCTGCCGAGTGTTTTGCAAGAAGAGAAAGAAAGTTGTCCAAAACAGCTTGCAATCGAATGTTCATGTGAATAGAAAAGGCAGGAGAGTGGTCAGGTACTGTTTTCTCTCAGTTGGAGAGCTGCGCACACAATCGCAGTGTTGTACAGCTTGTTTCATCACCTTTGCGAAGTTGCCGCTCTCTCCGGCTCCCGGAGACGAAGAAGCTGCTTCTTCGCGCAAAGACGATTCTGCCGCTCACAGTGCTCTGCGGTGTGCGCCTTCTGCCGAAAGAGCCCCGGGAGCTGTGCTTAGCTCTGCAGAGCACCGTACCTTCGTCTTTAGCCTCTCTTCTCGTCTACATCTTAGCAAAAAGCTTTTCCACTCTGTCTGGCAAGGAGAAACTGTGCCAGCACAGAAAACATCTCCCATCGTGTTCTAGAGGCTGCACGCAGGTCTGCCGAGTGTTTTGCAAGAAGAGAAAGAAAGTTGTCCAAAACAGCTTGCAATCGAATGTTCATGTGAATAGAAAAGGCAGGAGAGTGGTCAGGTACTGTTTTCTCTCACTTGGCAAGCTGCGCACACAATCGCAGTGTTTTACAGCTTGTTTCATCACCTTTGCCAAGTTGCCGCTCTCTCCGGCTCCCGGAGACGAAGAAGCTGCTTCTTCGCGCAAAGACGATTCTGCCGCTCACAGTGCTCTGCGGTGCGCGCCTTCTGCCGAAAGACGCCCGGGAGCGGTGCTTAGCTCTGCAGAGCACCGTACCTTCGTCTTTAGCCTCTCTTCTCGTCTACATCTTAGCAAAAAGCTTTTCCACTCTGTCTGGCAAGGAGAAACTCTGCCAGCACAAAAAACATCTCCCATCGTGTTCTAGAGGCTGCACGCAGGTCTGCCGAGTGTTTTGCAAGAAGAGAAAGAAAGTTGTCCAAAACAGCTTGCAATCGAATGTTCATGTGAATAGAAAAGGCAGGAGAGTGGTCAGGTACTGTTTTCTCTCACTTGGCAAGCTGCGCACACAATCGCAGTGTTGTACAGCTTGTTTCTTCACCTTTGCGAAGTTGCCGCTCTCTCCGGCTCCCGGAGACGAAGAAGCTGCTTCTTCGCGCAAAGGTGATTCTGCCGCTCACAGTGCTCTGCGGTGTGCGGCTTCTGCCGAATGAGGTCCGGGAGCGGTGCTTAGCTCTGCAGAGCACCGTACCTTCGTCTTTAGCCTCTCTTCTCGTCTACATCTTAGCAAAAAGCTTTTCCACTCTGTCTGGCAAGGAGAAACTGTGCCAGCACAGAAAACATCTCCCATCGTGTTCTAGAGGCTGCACGCAGGTCTGCCGAGTGTTTTGCAAGAAGAGAAAGAAAGTTGTCCAAAACACCTTGCAATCGAATGTTCATGTGAATAGAAAAGGCAGGAGAGTGGTCAGGTACTGTTTTCTCTCAGTTGGCAAGCTGCGCACACAATCGCAGTGTTGTACAGCTTGTTTCATCACCTTTGCGAAGTTGCCGCTCTCTCCGGCTCCCGGAGACGAAGAAGCTGCTTCTTCGCGCAAAGACGATTCTGCCGCTCACAGTGCTCTGCGGTGTGCGCCTTCTGCCGAAAGAGCCCCGGGAGCTGTGCTTAGCTCTGCAGAGCACCGTACCTTCGTCTTTAGCCTCTCTTCTCGTCTACATCTTAGCAAAAAGCTTTTCCACTCTGTCTGGCAAGGAGAAACTGTGCCAGCACAGAAAACATCTCCCATCGTGTTCTAGAGGCTGCACGGAGGTCTGCCGAGTGTTTTGCAAGAAGAGAAAGAAAGTTGTCCAAAACAGCTTCCAATCGAATGTTCAAGTGAATAGAAAAGGCAGGAGAGTGGTCAGGTACGGTTTTCTCTCAGTTGGCAAGCTGCGCACACAATCGCAGTGTTGTACAGCTTGTTTCATCACCTTTGCGAAGTTGCCGCTCTCTCCGGCTTCCGGAGACGAAGAAGCTGCTTCTTCGCGCAAAGACGATTCTGCCGCTCACAGTGCTCTGCGGAGTGCGCCTTCTGCCGAAAGAGGCCTGGGAGCTGTGCTTAGCTCTGCAGAGCACCGTACCTTCGTCTTTAGCCTCTCTTCTCGTCTACATCTTAGCAAAAAGCTTTTCCACTCTGTCTGGCAAGGAGAAACTGTGCCAGCACAAAAAACATCTCCCATCGTGTTCTAGAGGCTGCACGGAGGTCTGCCGAGTGTTTTGCAAGAAGAGAAAGAAAGTTGTCCAAAACAGCTTGCAATCGAATGTTCATGTGAATAGAAAAGGCAGGAGAGTGGTCAGGTACTGTTTTCTCTCAGTTGGCAAGCTGCGCACACAATCGCAGTGTTGTACAGCTTGTTTCATCACCTTTGCGAAGTTGCCGCTCTCTCCGGCTCCCGGAGACGAAGAAGCTGCTTCTTCGCGCAAAGACGATTCTGCCGCTCACAGTGCTCTGCGGTGTGCGCCTTCTGCCGAAAGAGCCCCGGGAGCTGTGCATAGCTCTGCAGAGCACCGTACCTTCGTCTTTAGCCTCTCTTCTCGTCTACATCTTAGCAAAAAGCTTTTCCACTCTGTCTGGCAAGGAGAAACTGTGCCAGCACAAAAAACATCTCCCATCGTGTTCTAGAGGCTGCACGGAGGTCTGCCGAGTGTTTTGCAAGAAGAGAAAGAAAGTTGTCCAAAACAGCTTGCAATCGAATGTTCATGTGAATAGAAAAGGCAGGAGAGTGGTCAGGTACTGTTTTCTCTCAGTTGGCAAGCTGCGCACACAATCGCAGTGTTGTACAGCTTGTTTCATCACCTTTGCGAAGTTGCCGCTCTCTCCGGCTCCCGGAGACGAAGAAGCTGCTTCTTCGCGCAAAGATGATTCTGCCTCTCACAGTGCTCTGCGGTGTGCGGCTTCTGCCGAATGAGGTCCGGGAGCGGTGCTTAGCTCTGCAGAGCACCGTACCTTCGTCTTTAGCCTCTCTTCTCGTCTACATCTTAGCAAAAAGCTTTTCCACTCTGTCTGGCAAGGAGAAACTGTGCCAGCACAGAAAACATCTCCCATCGTGTTCTAGAGGCTGCACGGAGGTCTGCCGAGTGTTTTGCAAGAAGAGAAAGAAAGTTGTCCAAAACAGCTTACAATCGAATGTTCATGTGATTACATAAGGCAGGAGAGTGGTCAGGTACTGTTTTCTCTCAGTTGGCAAGCTGCGCACACAATCGCAGTGTTGTACAGCTTGTTTCATCACCTTTGCGAAGTTGCCGCTCTCTCCGGCTCCCGGAGACGAAGAAGCTGCTTCTTCGCGCAAAGACGATTCTGCCGCTCACAGTGCTCTGCGGTGTGCGCCTTCTGCCGAAAGAGCCCCGGGAGCTGTGCTTAGCTCTGCAGAGCACCGTACCTTCGTCTTTAGCCTCTCTTCTCGTCTACATCTTAGCAAAAAGCTTTTCCACTCTGTCTGGCAAGGAGAAACTCTGCCAGCACAAAAAACATCTCCCATCGTGTTCTAGAGGCTGCACGGAGGTCTGCCGAGTGTTTTGCAAGAAGAGAAAGAAAGTTGTCCAAAACAGCTTGCAATCGAATGTTCATGTGAATAGAAAAGGCAGGAGAGTGGTCAGGTACTGTTTTCTCTCACTTGGCAAGCTGCGCACACAATCGCAGTGTTGTACAGCTTGTTTCTTCACCTTTGCGAAGTTGCCGCTCTCTCCGGCTCCCGGAGACGAAGAAGCTGCTTCTTCGCGCAAAGGTGATTCTGCCGCTCACAGTGCTCTGCGGTGTGCGGCTTCTGCCGAATGAGGTCCGGGAGCGGTGCTTAGCTCTGCAGAGCACCGTACCTTCGTCTTTAGCCTCTCTTCTCGTCTACATCTTAGCAAAAAGCTTTTCCACTCTGTCTGGCAAGGAGAAACTGTGCCAGCACAGAAAACATCTCCCATCGTGTTCTAGAGGCTGCACGGAGGTCTGCCGAGTGTTTTGCAAGAAGAGAAAGAAAGTTGTCCAAAACAGCTTGCAATCGAATGTTCATGTGAATAGAAAAGGCAGGAGAGTGGTCAGGTACTGTTTTCTCTCACTTGGCAAGCTGCGCACACAATCGCAGTGTTGTACAGCTTGTTTCATCACCTTTGCGAAGTTGCCGCTCTCTCCGGCTCCCGGAGACGAAGAAGCTGCTTCTTCGCGCAAAGACGATTCTGCCGCTCACAGTGCTCTGCGGTGTGCGCCTTCTGCCGAAAGAGCCCCGGGAGCTGTGCTTAGCTCTGCAGAGCACCGTACCTTCGTCTTTAGCCTCTCTTCTCGTCTACATCTTAGCAAAAAGCTTTTCCACTCTGTCTGGCAAGGAGAAACTGTGCCAGCACAGAAAACATCTCCCATCGTGTTCTAGAGGCTGCACGGAGGTCTGCCGAGTGTTTTGCAAGAAGAGAAAGAAAGTTGTCCAAAACAGCTTCCAATCGAATGTTCAAGTGAATAGAAAAGGCAGGAGAGTGGTCAGGTACGGTTTTCTCTCAGTTGGCAAGCTGCGCACACAATCGCAGTGTTGTACAGCTTGTTTCATCACCTTTGCGAAGTTGCCGCTCTCTCCGGCTTCCGGAGACGAAGAAGCTGCTTCTTCGCGCAAAGACGATTCTGCCGCTCACAGTGCTCTGCGGAGTGCGCCTTCTGCCGAAAGAGGCCTGGGAGCTGTGCTTAGCTCTGCAGAGCACCGTACCTTCGTCTTTAGCCTCTCTTCTCGTCTACATCTTAGCAAAAAGCTTTTCCACTCTGTCTGGCAAGGAGAAACTGTGCCAGCACAAAAAACATCTCCCATCGTGTTCTAGAGGCTGCACGGAGGTCTGCCGAGTGTTTTGCAAGAAGAGAAAGAAAGTTGTCCAAAACAGCTTGCAATCGAATGTTCATGTGAATAGAAAAGGCAGGAGAGTGGTCAGGTACTGTTTTCTCTCAGTTGGCAAGCTGCGCACACAATCGCAGTGTTGTACAGCTTGTTTCATCACCTTTGCGAAGTTGCCGCTCTCTCCGGCTCCCGGAGACGAAGAAGCTGCTTCTTCGCGCAAAGACGATTCTGCCGCTCACAGTGCTCTGCGGTGTGCGCCTTCTGCCGAAAGAGCCCCGGGAGCTGTGCTTAGCTCTGCAGAGCACCGTACCTTCGTCTTTAGCCTCTCTTCTCGTCTACATCTTAGCAAAAAGCTTTTCCACTCTGTCTGGCAAGGAGAAACTGTGCCAGCACAAAAAACATCTCCCATCGTGTTCTAGAGGCTGCACGGAGGTCTGCCGAGTGTTTTGCAAGAAGAGAAAGAAAGTTGTCCAAAACAGCTTGCAATCGAATGTTCATGTGAATAGAAAAGGCAGGAGAGTGGTCAGGTACTGTTTTCTCTCAGTTGGCAAGCTGCGCACACAATCGCAGTGTTGTACAGCTTGTTTCATCACCTTTGCGAAGTTGCCGCTCTCTCCGGCTCCCGGAGACGAAGAAGCTGCTTCTTCGCGCAAAGATGATTCTGCCGCTCACAGTGCTCTGCGGTGTGCGGCTTCTGCCGAATGAGGTCCGGGAGCGGTGCTTAGCTCTGCAGAGCACCGTACCTTCGTCTTTAGCCTCTCTTCTCGTCTACATCTTAGCAAAAAGCTTTTCCACTCTGTCTGGCAAGGAGAAACTGTGCCAGCACAGAAAACATCTCCCATCGTGTTCTAGAGGCTGCACGGAGGTCTGCCGAGTGTTTTGCAAGAAGAGAAAGAAAGTTGTCCAAAACAGCTTGCAATCGAATGTTCATGTGATTACATAAGGCAGGAGAGTGGTCAGGTACTGTTTTCTCTCAGTTGGCAAGCTGCGCACACAATCGCAGTGTTGTACAGCTTGTTTCATCACCTTTGCGAAGTTGCCGCTCTCTCCGGCTCCCGGAGACGAAGAAGCTGCTTCTTCGCGCAAAGACGATTCTGCCGCTCACAGTGCTCTGCGGTGTGCGCCTTCTGCCGAAAGAGCCCCGGGAGCTGTGCTTAGCTCTGCAGAGCACCGTACCTTCGTCTTTAGCCTCTCTTCTCGTCTACATCTTAGCAAAAAGCTTTTCCACTCTGTCTGGCAAGGAGAAACTGTGCCAGCACAGAAAACATCTCCCATCGTGTTCTAGAGGCTGCACGCAGGTCTGCCGAGTGTTTTGCAAGAAGAGAAAGAAAGTTGTCCAAAACAGCTTCCAATCGAATGTTCAAGTGAATAGAAAAGGCAGGAGAGTGGTCAGGTACGGTTTTCTCTCACTTGGCAAGCTGCGCACACAATCGCAGTGTTGTACAGCTTGTTTCATCACCTTTGCGAAGTTGCCGCTCTCTCCGGCTCCCGGAGACGAAGAAGCTGCTTCTTCGCGCAAAGACGATTCTGCCGCTCACAGTGCTCTGCGGAGTGCGCCTTCTGCCGAAAGACGCCCGGGAGCTGTGCTTAGCTCTGCAGAGCACCGTACCTTCGTCTTTAGCCTCTCTTCTCGTCTACATCTTAGCAAAAAGCTTTTCCACTCTGTCTGGCAAGGAGAAACTGTGCCAGCACAAAAAACATCTCCCATCGTGTTCTAGAGGCTGCACGGAGGTCTGCCGAGTGTTTTGCAAGAAGAGAAAGAAAGTTGTCCAAAACAGCTTGCAATCGAATGTTCATGTGAATAGAAAAGGCAGGAGAGTGGTCAGGTACTGTTTTCTCTCAGTTGGCAAGCTGGGCACACAATCGCAGGGTTGTACAGCTTGTTTCATCACCTTTGCGAAGTTGCCGCTCTCTCCGGCTCCCGGAGACGAAGAAGCTGCTTCTTCGCGCAAAGACGATTCTGCCGCTCACAGTGCTCTGCGGTGTGCGCCTTCTGCCGAAAGAGCCCCGGGAGCGGTGGTTAGCTCTGAGAAGCACCATACGTGCTTCTTTAGCCTCTCTTCTCGTCTACATCTTAGCAAAAAGCTTTTCCACTCTGTCTGGCAAGGAGAAACTGTGCCAGCACAGAAAACATCTCCCATCGTGTTCTAGAGGCTGCACGCAGGTCTGCCGAGTGTTTTGCAAGAAGAGAAAGAAAGTTGTCCAAAACAGCTTGCAATCGAATGTTCATGTGAATAGAAAAGGCAGGAGAGTGGTCAGGTACTGTTTTCTCTCAGTTGGCAAGCTGCGCACACAATCGCAGTGTTGTACAGCTTGTTTCATCACCTTTGCGAAGTTGCCGCTCTCTCCGGCTGCCGGAGACGAAGAAGCTGCTTCTTCGCGCAAAGACGATTCTGCCGCTCACAGTGCTCTGCGGTGTGCGCCTTCTGCCGAAAGAGGTCCGGGAGCGGTGCTTAGCTCTGCAGAGCACCGTACCTTCGTCTTTAGCCTCTCTTCTCGTCTACATCTTAGCAAAAAGCTTTTCCACTCTGTCTGGCAAGGAGAAACTGTGCCAGCACAGAAAACATCTCCCATCGTGTTCTAGAGGCTGCACGGAGGTCTGCCGAGTGTTTTGCAAGAAGAGAAAGAAAGTTGTCCAAAACAGCTTGCAATCGAATGTTCATGTGAATAGAAAAGGCAGGAGAGTGGTCAGGTACTGTTTTCTCTCAGTTGGCAAGCTGCGCACACAATCGCAGTGTTGTACAGCTTGTTTCATCACCTTTGCGAAGTTGCCGCTCTCTCCGGCTCCCGGAGACGAAGAAGCTGCTTCTTCGCGCAAAGACGATTCTGCCGCTCACAGTGCTCTGCGGTGCGCGCCTTCTGCCGAAAGACGCCCGGGAGCGGTGCTTAGCTCTGCAGAGCACCGTACCTTCGTCTTTAGCCTCTCTTCTCATCTACATCTTAGCAAAAAGCTTTTCCACTCTGTCTGGCAAGGAGAAACTCTGCCAGCACAAAAAACATCTCCCATCGTGTTCTAGAGGCTGCACGGAGGTCTGCCGAGTGTTTTGCAAGAAGAGAAAGAAAGTTGTCCAAAACAGCTTGCAATCGAATGTTCATGTGAATAGAAAAGGCAGGAGAGTGGTCAGGTACTGTTTTCTCTCACTTGGCAAGCTGCGCACACAATCGCAGTGTTGTACAGCTTGTTTCTTCACCTTTGCGAAGTTGCCGCTCTCTCCGGCTCCCGGATACGAAGAAGCTGCTTCTTCGCGCAAAGATGATTCTGCCGCTCACAGTGCTCTGCGGTGTGCGGCTTCTGCCGAATGAGGTTGGGGAGCGGTGCTTAGCTCTGCAGAGCACCGTACCTTCGTCTTTAGCCTCTCTTCTCGTCTACATCTTAGCAAAAAGCTTTTCCACTCTGTCTGGCAAGGAGAAACTGTGCCAGCACAGAAAACATCTCCCATCGTGTTCTAGAGGCTGCACGGAGGTCTGCCGAGTGTTTTGCAAGAAGAGAAAGAAAGTTGTCCAAAACAGCTTGCAATCGAATGTTCATGTGAATAGAAAAGGCAGGAGAGTGGTCAGGTACTGTTTTCTCTCAGTTGGCAAGCTGCGCACACAATCGCACTGTTGTACAGCTTGTTTCATCACCTTTGCGAAGTTGCCGCTCTCTCCGGCTCCCGGAGACGAAGAAGCTGCTTCTTCGCGCAAAGACGATTCTGCCGCTCACAGTGCTCTGCGGTGTGCGCCTTCTGCCGAAAGAGCCCCGGGAGCTGTGCTTAGCTCTGCAGAGCACCGTACCTTCGTCTTTAGCCTCTCTTCTCGTCTACATCTTAGCAAAAAGCTTTTCCACTCTGTCTGGCAAGGAGAAACTGTGCCAGCACAGAAAACATCTCCCATCGTGTTCTAGAGGCTGCACGCAGGTCTGCCGAGTGTTTTGCAAGAAGAGAAAGAAAGTTGTCCAAAACAGCTTCCAATCGAATGTTCAAGTGAATAGAAAAGGCAGGAGAGTGGTCAGGTACGGTTTTCTCTCAGTTGGCAAGCTGCGCACACAATCGCAGTGTTGTACAGCTTGTTTCATCACCTTTGCGAAGTTGCCGCTCTCTCCGGCTTCCGGAGACGAAGAAGCTGCTTCTTCGCGCAAAGACGATTCTGCCGCTCACAGTGCTCTGCGGAGTGCGCCTTCTGCCGAAAGAGGCCCGGGAGCTGTGCTTAGCTCTGCAGAGCACCGTACCTTCGTCTTTAGCCTCTCTTCTCGTCTACATCTTAGCAAAAAGCTTTTCCACTCTGTCTGGCAAGGAGAAACTGTGCCAGCACAAAAAACATCTCCCATCGTGTTCTAGAGGCTGCACGGAGGTCTGCCGAGTGTTTTGCAAGAAGAGAAAGAAAGTTGTCCAAAACAGCTTGCAATCGAATGTTCATGTGAATAGAAAAGGCAGGAGAGTGGTCAGGTACTGTTTTCTCTCAGTTGGCAAGCTGGGCACACAATCGCAGGGTTGTACAGCTTGTTTCATCACCTTTGCGAAGTTGCCGCTCTCTCCGGCTCCCGGAGACGAAGAAGCTGCTTCTTCGCGCAAAGACGATTCTGCCGCTCACAGTGCTCTGCGGTGTGCGCCTTCTGCCGAAAGAGCCCCGGGAGCGGTGGTTAGCTCTGAGAAGCACCATACGTGCTTCTTTAGCCTCTCTTCTCGTCTACATCTTAGCAAAAAGCTTTTCCACTCTGTCTGGCAAGGAGAAACTGTGCCAGCACAGAAAACATCTCCCATCGTGTTCTAGAGGCTGCACGCAGGTCTGCCGAGTGTTTTGCAAGAAGAGAAAGAAAGTTGTCCAAAACAGCTTGCAATCGAATGTTCATGTGAATAGAAAAGGCAGGAGAGTGGTCAGGTACTGTTTTCTCTCAGTTGGCAAGCTGCGCACACAATCGCAGTGTTGTACAGCTTGTTTCATCACCTTTGCGAAGTTGCCGCTCTCTCCGGCTGCCGGAGACGAAGAAGCTGCTTCTTCGCGCAAAGACGATTCTGCCGCTCACAGTGCTCTGCGGTGTGCGCCTTCTGCCGAAAGAGGTCCGGGAGCGGTGCTTAGCTCTGCAGAGCACCGTACCTTCGTCTTTAGCCTCTCTTCTCGTCTACATCTTAGCAAAAAGCTTTTCCACTCTGTCTGGCAAGGAGAAACTGTGCCAGCACAGAAAACATCTCCCATCGTGTTCTAGAGGCTGCACGGAGGTCTGCCGAGTGTTTTGCAAGAAGAGAAAGAAAGTTGTCCAAAACAGCTAGCAATCGAATGTTCATGTGAATAGAAAAGGCAGGAGAGTGGTCAGGTACTGTTTTCTCTCAGTTGGCAAGCTGCGCACACAATCGCAGTGTTGTACAGCTTGTTTCATCACCTTTGCGAAGTTGCCGCTCTCTCCGGCTCCCGGAGACGAAGAAGCTGCTTCTTCGCGCAAAGACGATTCTGCCGCTCACAGTGCTCTGCGGTGCGCGCCTTCTGCCGAAAGACGCCCGGGAGCGGTGCTTAGCTCTGCAGAGCACCGTACCTTCGTCTTTAGCCTCTCTTCTCATCTACATCTTAGCAAAAAGCTTTTCCACTCTGTCTGGCAAGGAGAAACTCTGCCAGCACAAAAAACATCTCCCATCGTGTTCTAGAGGCTGCACGGAGGTCTGCCGAGTGTTTTGCAAGAAGAGAAAGAAAGTTGTCCAAAACAGCTTGCAATCGAATGTTCATGTGAATAGAAAAGGCAGGAGAGTGGTCAGGTACTGTTTTCTCTCACTTGGCAAGCTGCGCACACAATCGCAGTGTTGTACAGCTTGTTTCTTCACCTTTGCGAAGTTGCCGCTCTCTCCGGCTCCCGGAGACGAAGAAGCTGCTTCTTCGCGCAAAGATGATTCTGCCGCTCACAGTGCTCTGCGGTGTGCGGCTTCTGCCGAATGAGGTTGGGGAGCGGTGCTTAGCTCTGCAGAGCACCGTACCTTCGTCTTTAGCCTCTCTTCTCGTCTACATCTTAGCAAAAAGCTTTTCCACTCTGTCTGGCAAGGAGAAACTGTGCCAGCACAGAAAACATCTCCCATCGTGTTCTAGAGGCTGCACGGAGGTCTGCCGAGTGTTTTGCAAGAAGAGAAAGAAAGTTGTCCAAAACAGCTTGCAATCGAATGTTCATGTGAATAGAAAAGGCAGGAGAGTGGTCAGGTACTGTTTTCTCTCAGTTGGCAAGCTGCGCACACAATCGCACTGTTGTACAGCTTGTTTCATCACCTTTGCGAAGTTGCCGCTCTCTCCGGCTCCCGGAGACGAAGAAGCTGCTTCTTCGCGCAAAGACGATTCTGCCGCTCACAGTGCTCTGCGGTGTGCGCCTTCTGCCGAAAGAGCCCCGGGAGCTGTGCTTAGCTCTGCAGAGCACCGTACCTTCGTCTTTAGCCTCTCTTCTCGTCTACATCTTAGCAAAAAGCTTTTCCACTCTGTCTGGCAAGGAGAAACTGTGCCAGCACAGAAAACATCTCCCATCGTGTTCTAGAGGCTGCACGCAGGTCTGCCGAGTGTTTTGCAAGAAGAGAAAGAAAGTTGTCCAAAACAGCTTCCAATCGAATGTTCAAGTGAATAGAAAAGGCAGGAGAGTGGTCAGGTACGGTTTTCTCTCAGTTGGCAAGCTGCGCACACAATCGCAGTGTTGTACAGCTTGTTTCATCACCTTTGCGAAGTTGCCGCTCTCTCCGGCTTCCGGAGACGAAGAAGCTGCTTCTTCGCGCAAAGACGATTCTGCCGCTCACAGTGCTCTGCGGAGTGCGCCTTCTGCCGAAAGAGGCCCGGGAGCTGTGCTTAGCTCTGCAGAGCACCGTACCTTCGTCTTTAGCCTCTCTTCTCGTCTACATCTTAGCAAAAAGCTTTTCCACTCTGTCTGGCAAGGAGAAACTGTGCCAGCACAAAAAACATCTCCCATCGTGTTCTAGAGGCTGCACGGAGGTCTGCCGAGTGTTTTGCAAGAAGAGAAAGAAAGTTGTCCAAAACAGCTTGCAATCGAATGTTCATGTGAATAGAAAAGGCAGGAGAGTGGTCAGGTACTGTTTTCTCTCAGTTGGCAAGCTGCGCACACAATCGCAGTGTTGTACAGCTTGTTTCATCACCTTTGCCAAGTTGCCGCTCTCTCCGGCTCCCGGAGACGAAGAAGCTGCTTCTTCGCGCAAAGACGATTCTGCCGCTCACAGTGCTCTGCGGTGCGCGCCTTCTGCCGAAAGAGGCCCGGGAGCGGTGCTTAGCTCTGCAGAGCACCGTACCTTCGTCTTTAGCCTCTCTTCTCGTCTACATCTTAGCAAAAAGCTTTTCCACTCTGTCTGGCAAGGAGAAACTGTGCCAGCACAGAAAACATCTCCCATCGTGTTCTAGAGGCTGCACGGAGGTCTGCCGAGTGTTTTGCAAGAAGAGAAAGAAAGTTGTCCAAAACAGCTTGCAATCGAATGTTCATGTGAATAGAAAAGGCAGGAGAGTGGTCAGGTACTGTTTTCTCTCAGTTGGCACGCTGCGCACACAATCGCAGTGTTGTACAGCTTGTTTCATCACCTTTGCGAAGTTGCCGCTCTCTCCGGCTCCCGGAGACGAAGAAGCTGCTTCTTCGCGCAAAGACGATTCTGCCGCTCACAGTGCTCTGCGGTGTGCGGCTTCTGCCGAATGAGGTCCGGGAGCGGTGCTTAGCTCTGCAGAGCACCGTACCTTCGTCTTTAGCCTCTCTTCTCGTCTACATCTTAGCAAAAAGCTTTTCCACTCTGTCTGGCAAGGAGAAACTGTGCCAGCACAGAAAACATCTCCCATCGTGTTCTAGAGGCTGCACGGAGGTCTGCCGAGTGTTTTGCAAGAAGAGAAAGAAAGTTGTCCAAAACAGCTTGCAATCGAATGTTCATGTGAATAGAAAAGGCAGGAGAGTGGTCAGGTACTGTTTTCTCTCAGTTGGCAAGCTGCGCACACAATCGCAGTGTTGTACAGCTTGTTTCATCACCTTTGCGAAGTTGCCGCTCTCTCCGGCTCCCGGAGACGAAGAAGCTGCTTCTTCGCGCAAAGACGATTCTGCCGCTCACAGTGCTCTGCGGTGTGCGCCTTCTGCCGAAAGAGGTCCGGGAGCGGTGCTTAGCTCTGCAGAGCACCGTACCTTCGTCTTTAGCCTCTCTTCTCGTCTACATCTTAGCAAAAAGCTTTTCCACTCTGTCTGGCAAGGAGAAACTGTGCCAGCACAGAAAACATCTCCCATTGTGTTCTAGAGGCTGCACGGAGGTCTGCCGAGTGTTTTGCAAGAAGAGAAAGAAAGTTGTCCAAAACAGCTTGCAATCGAATGTTCATGTGAATAGAAAAGGCAGGAGAGTGGTCAGGTACTGTTTTCTCTCAGTTGGCAAGCTGCGCACACAATCGCAGTGTTGTACAGCTTGTTTCATCACCTTTGTGAAGTTGCCGCTCTCTCCGGCTCCCGGAGACGAAGAAGCTGCTTCTTCGCGCAAAGACGATTCTGCCGCTCACAGTGCTCTGCGGTGCGCGCCTTCTGCCGAAAGACGCCCGGGAGCGGTGCTTAGCTCTGCAGAGCACCGTACCTTCGTCTTTAGCCTCTCTTCTCGTCTACATCTTAGCAAAAAGCTTTTCCACTCTGTCTGGCAAGGAGAAACTGTGCCAGCACAGAAAACATCTCCCATCGTGTTCTAGAGGCTGCACGGAGGTCTGCCGAGTGTTTTGCAAGAAGAGAAAGAAAGTTGTCCAAAACAGCTTGCAATCGAATGTTCATGTGAATAGAAAAGGCAGGAGAGTGGTCAGGTACTGTTTTCTCTCACTTGGCAAGCTGCGCACACAATCGCAGTGTTGTACAGCTTGTTTCTTCACCTTTGCGAAGTTGCCGCTCTCTCCGGCTCCCGGAGACGAAGAAGCTGCTTCTTCGCGCAAAGATGATTCTGCCGCTCACAGTGCTCTGCGGTGTGCGGCTTCTGCCGAATGAGGTCCGGGAGCGGTGCTTAGCTCTGCAGAGCACCGTACCTTCGTCTTTAGCCTCTCTTCTCGTCTACATCTTAGCAAAAAGCTTTTCCACTCTGTCTGGCAAGGAGAAACTGTGCCAGCACAGAAAACATCTCCCATCGTGTTCTAGAGGCTGCACGGAGGTCTGCCGAGTGTTTTGCAAGAAGAGAAAGAAAGTTGTCCAAAACAGCTTGCAATCGAATGTTCATGTGAATAGAAAAGGCAGGAGAGTGGTCAGGTACTGTTTTCTCTCAGTTGGCAAGCTGCGCACACAATCGCAGTGTTGTACAGCTTGTTTCATCACCTTTGCGAAGTTGCCGCTCTCTCCGGCTCCCGGAGACGAAGAAGCTGCTTCTTCGCGCAAAGACGATTCTGCCGCTCACAGTGCTCTGCGGTGTGCGCCTTCTGCCGAAAGAGCCCCGGGAGCTGCGCTTAGCTCTGCAGAGCACCGTACCTTCGTCTTTAGCCTCTCTTCTCGTCTACATCTTAGCAAAAAGCTTTTCCACTCTGTCTGGCAAGGAGAAACTGTGCCAGCACAGAAAACATCTCCCATCGTGTTCTAGAGGCTGCACGCAGGTCTGCCGAGTGTTTTGCAAGAAGAGAAAGAAAGTTGTCCAAAACAGCTTCCAATCGAATGTTCAAGTGAATAGAAAAGGCAGGAGAGTGGTCAGGTACGGTTTTCTCTCAGTTGGCAAGCTGCGCACACAATCGCAGGGTTGTACAGCTTGTTTCATCACCTTTGCGAAGTTGCCGCTCTCTCCGGGTCCCGGAGACGAAGAAGCTGCTTCTTCGCGCAAAGACGATTCTGCCGCTCACAGTGCTCTGCAGAGTGCGCCTTCTGCCGAAAGAGGCCCGGGAGCTGTGCTTAGCTCTGCAGAGCACCGTACCTTCGTCTTTAGCCTCTCTTCTCGTCTACATCTTAGCAAAAAGCTTTTCCACTCTGTCTGGCAAGGAGAAACTGTGCCAGCACAAAAAACATCTCCCATCGTGTTCTAGAGGCTGCACGGAGGTCTGCCGAGTGTTTTGCAAGAAGAGAAAGAAAGTTGTCCAAAACAGCTTGCAATCGAATGTTCATGTGAATAGAAAAGGCAGGAGAGTGGTCAGGTACTGTTTTCTCTCAGTTGGCAAGCTGCGCACACAATCGCAGTGTTGTACAGCTTGTTTCATCACCTTTGCGAAGTTGCCGCTCTCTCCGGCTCCCGGAGACGAAGAAGCTGCTTCTTCGCGCAAAGACGATTCTGCCGCTCACAGTGCTCTGCGGTGCGCGCCTTCTGCCGAAAGACGCCCGGGAGCGGTGCTTAGCTCTGCAGAGCACCGTACCTTCGTCTTTAGCCTCTCTTCTCGTCTACATCTTAGCAAAAAGCTTTTCCACTCTGTCTGGCAAGGAGAAACTGTGCCAGCACAGAAAACATCTCCCATCGTGTTCTAGAGGCTGCACGGAGGTCTGCCGAGTGTTTTGCAAGAAGAGAAAGAAAGTTGTCCAAAACAGCTTGCAATCGAATGTTCATGTGAATAGAAAAGGCAGGAGAGTGGTCAGGTACTGTTTTCTCTCAGTTGGCACGCTGCGCACACAATCGCAGTGTTGTACAGCTTGTTTCATCACCTTTGCGAAGTTGCCGCTCTCTCCGGCTCCCGGAGACGAAGAAGCTGCTTCTTCGCGCAAAGACGATTCTGCCGCTCACAGTGCTCTGCGGTGTGCGCCTTCTGCCGAAAGAGCCCCGGGAGCTGTGCTTAGCTCTGAGAAGCACCATACGTGCTTCTTTAGCCTCTCTTCTCGTCTACATCTTAGCAAAAAGCTTTTCCACTCTGTCTGGCAAGGAGAAACTGTGCCAGCACAAAAAACATCTCCCATCGTGTTCTAGAGGCTGCACGGAGGTCTGCTGAGTGTTTTGCAAGAAGAGAAAGAAAGTTGTCCAAAACAGCTTGCAATCGAATGTTCATGTGAATAGAAAAGGCAGGAGAGTGGTCAGGTACTGTTTTCTCTCACTTGGCAAGCTGCGCACACAATCGCAGTGTTGTACAGCTTGTTTCTTCACCTTTGCGAAGTTGCCGCTCTCTCCGGCTCCCGGAGACGAAGAAGCTGCTTCTTCGCGCAAAGATGATTCTGCCGCTCACAGTGCTCTGCGGTGTGCGCCTTCTGCCGAATGAGGTCCGGGAGCGGTGCTTAGCTCTGCAGAGCACCGTACCTTCGTCTTTAGCCTCTCTTCTCGTCTACATCTTAGCAAAAAGCTTTTCCACTCTGTCTGGCAAGGAGAAACTGTGCCAGCACAGAAAACATCTCCCATCGTGTTCTAGAGGCTGCACGGAGGTCTGCCGAGTGTTTTGCAAGAAGAGAAAGAAAGTTGTCCAAAACAGCTTGCAATCGAATGTTCATGTGAATAGAAAAGGCAGGAGAGTGGTCAGGTACTGTTTTCTCTCAGTTGGCAAGCTGCGCACACAATCGCAGTGTTGTACAGCTTGTTTCATCACCTTTGCGAAGTTGCCGCTCTCTCCGGCTCCCGGAGACGAAGAAGCTGCTTCTTCGCGCAAAGACGATTCTGCCGCTCACAGTGCTCTGCGGTGTGCGCCTTCTGCCGAAAGAGCCCCGGGAGCTGTGCTTAGCTCTGCAGAGCACCGTACCTTCGTCTTTAGCCTCTCTTCTCGTCTACATCTTAGCAAAAAGCTTTTCCACTCTGTCTGGCAAGGAGAAACTGTGCCAGCACAAAAAACATCTCCCATCGTGTTCTAGAGGCTGCACGCAGGTCTGCCGAGTGTTTTGCAAGAAGAGAAAGAAAGTTGTCCAAAACAGCTTGCAATCGAATGTTCAAGTGAATAGAAAAGGCAGGAGAGTGGTCAGGTACGGTTTTCTCTCACTTGGCAAGCTGGGCACACAATCGCAGTGTTGTACAGCTTGTTTCATCACCTTTGCGAAGTTGCCGCTCTCTCCGGCTTCCGGAGACGAAGAAGCTGCTTCTTCGCGCAAAGACGATTCTGCCGCTCACAGTGCTCTGCTGTGTGCGCCTTCTGCCGAAAAAGGCCCGGGAGCGGTGCTTAGCTCTGCAGAGCACCGTACCTTCGTCTTTAGCCTCTCTTCTCGTCTACATCTTAGCAAAAAGCTTTTCCACTCTGTCTGGCAAGGAGAAACTGTGCCAGCACAAAAAACATCTCCCATCGTGTTCTAGAGGCTGCACGCAGGTCTGCCGAGTGTTTTGCAAGAAGAGAAAGAAAGTTGTCCAAAACAGCTTGCAATCGAATGTTCATGTGAATAGAAAAGGCAGGAGAGTGGTCAGGTACTGTTTTCTCTCAGTTGGCAAGCTGCGCACACAATCGCAGTGTTGTACAGCTTGTTTCATCACCTTTGCGAAGTTGCTGCTCTCTCCGGCTCCCGGAGACGAAGAAGCTGCTTCTTCGCGCAAAGATGATTCTGCCGCTCACAGTGCTCTGCGGTGTGCGGCTTCTGCCGAATGAGGTCCGGGAGCGGTGCTTAGCTCTGCAGAGCACCGTACCTTCGTCTTTAGCCTCTCTTCTCGTCTACATCTTAGCAAAAAGCTTTTCCACTCTGTCTGGCAAGGAGAAACTGTGCCAGCACAGAAAACATCTCCCATCGTGTTCTAGAGGCTGCACGGAGGTCTGCCGAGTGTTTTGCAAGAAGAGAAAGAAAGTTGTCCAAAACAGCTTGCAATCGAATGTTCATGTGAATAGAAAAGGCAGGAGAGTGGTCAGGTACTGCTTTCTCTCAGTTGGCAAGCTGCGCACACAATCGCAGTGTTGTACAGCTTGTTTCATCACCTTTGCGAAGTTGCCGCTCTCTCCGGCTCCCGGAGACGAAGAAGCTGCTTCTTCGCGCAAAGACGATTCTGCCGCTCACAGTGCTCTGCGGTGTGCGCCTTCTGCCGAAAGAGCCCCGGGAGCTGTGCTTAGCTCTGAGAAGCACCATACGTGCTTCTTTAGCCTCTCTTCTCGTCTACATCTTAGCAAAAAGCTTTTCCACTCTGTCTGGCAAGGAGAAACTGTGCCAGCACAGAAAACATCTCCCATCGTGTTCTAGAGGCTGCACGCAGGTCTGCCGAATGTTTTGCAAGAAGAGAAAGAAAGTTGTCCAAAACAGCTTGCAATCCAATGTTGATGTGAATAGAAAAGGCAGGAGAGTGGTCAGGTACTGTTTTCTCTCAGTTGGCAAGCTGCGCACACAATCGCAGTGTTGTACAGCTTGTTTCATCACCTTTGCGAAGTTGCCGCTCTCTCCGGCTCCCGGAGACGAAGAAGCTGCTTCTTCGCGCAAAGACGATTCTGCCGCTCACAGTGCTCTGCGGTGTGCGCCTTCTGCCGAAAGACGCCCGGGAGCGGTGCTTAGCTCTGCAGAGCACCGTACCTTCGTCTTTAGCCTCTCTTCTCGTCTACATCTTAGCAAAAAGCTTTTCCACTCTGTCTGGCAAGGAGAAACTGTGCCAGCACAGAAAACATCTCCCATCGTGTTCTAGAGGCTGCACGGAGGTCTGCCGAGTGTTTTGCAAGAAGAGAAAGAAAGTTGTCCAAAACAGCTTGCAATCGAATGTTCATGTGAATAGAAAAGGCAGGAGAGTGGTCAGGTACGGTTTTCTCTCACTTGGCAAGCTGCGCACACAATCGCAGTGTTGTACAGCTTGTTTCATCACCTTTGCGAAGTTGCCGCTCTCTCCGGCTCCCGGAGACGAAGAAGCTGCTTCTTCGCGCAAAGACGATTCTGCCGCTCACAGTGCTCTGCGGTGCGCGCCTTCTGTCGAAAGACGCCCGGGAGCGGTGCTTAGCTCTGCAGAGCACCGTACCTTCGTCTTTAGCCTCTCTTCTCGTCTACATCTTAGCAAAAAGCTTTTCCACTCTGTCTGGCAAGGAGAAACTGTGCCAGCACAGAAAACATCTCCCATCGTGTTCTAGAGGCTGCACGCAGGTCTGCCGAGTGTTTTGCAAGAAGAGAAAGAAAGTTGTCCAAAACAGCTTCCAATCGAATGTTCATGTGAATAGAAAAGGCAAGAGAGTGGTCAGGTACTGTTTTCTCTCAGTTGGCAAACTGCGCACACAATCGCAGTGTTGTACAGCTTGTTTCATCACCTTTGCGAAATTGTCGCTCTCTCTGGCTCCCGGAGACGAAGAAGCTGCTTCTTCGCGCAAAGACGATTTTGCCGCTCACAGTGCCCTGCGGTGTGCGCCTTCTGCCGAAAGAGGCCCGGGAGCGGTGCTTAGCTCTGCAGAGCACCGTACCTTCGTCTTTAGCCTCTCTTCTCGTCTACATCTTAGCAAAAAGCTTTTCCACTCTGTCTGGCAAGGAGAAACTGTGCCAGCACAAAAAACATCTCCCATCGTGTTCTAGAGGCTGCACGGAGGTCTGCCGAGTGTTTTGCAAGAAGAGAAAAAAGTTGTCCAAAACAGCTTCCAATCGAATGTTCAAGTGAATAGAAAAGGCAGGAGAGTGGTCAGGTACTGTTTTCTCTCACTTGGCAAGCTGCGCACACAATCGCAGGGTTGTACAGCTTGTTTCATCACCTTTGCGAAGTTGCCGCTCTCTCCGGCTCCCGGAGACGAAGAAGCTGCTTCTTCGCGCAAAGACGATTCTGCCGCTCACAGTGCTCTGCGGTGTGCGCCTTCTGCCGAAAGAGCCCCGGGAGCGGTGCTTAGCTCAGCAGAGTACCGTATCTTCGTCTTTAGCCTCTCTTCTCGTCTACATCTTAGAAAAAGCTTTTCCACTTCGTCTGGCAAGGAGAAACTGTGCCAGCACAGAAAACATCTCCCATCGTCTTCTAGAGGCTGCACGGAGGTCTGCTGAGTGTTTTGCAAGAAGAGAAAGAAAGTTGTCCAAAACAGCTTGCAATCGAATATTCATGTGAATAGAAAAGGCAGGAGAGTGGTCAGGTACTGTTTTCTCTCAGTTGGCAAGCTGCGCACACAATCGCAGTGTTGTACAGCTTGTTTCATCACCTTTGCGAAGTTGCCGCTCTCTCCGGCTCCCGGAGACGAAGAAGCTGCTTCTTCGCGCAAAGACGATTCTGCCGCTCACAGTGCTCTGCGGTGTGCCCCTTCTGCCGAAAGAGGTCCGGGAGCGGTGCTTAGCTCTGCAGAGCACCGTACCTTCGTCTTTAGCCTCTCTTCTCGTCTACATCTTAGCAAAAAGCTTTTCCACTCTGTCTGGCAAGGAGAAACTGTGCCACCACAGAAAACATCTCCCATTGTGTTCTAGAGGCTGCACGCAGGTCTGCTGAGTGTTTTGCAAGAAGAGAAAGAAAGTTGTCCAAAACAGCTTGCAATCGAATGTTCATGTGAATAGAAAAGGCAGGAGAGTGGTCAGGTACTGTTTTCTCTCAGTTGGCAAGCTGCGCACACAATCGCAGTGTTGTACAGCTTGTTTCATCACCTTTGCGAAGTTGCCGCTCTCTCCGGCTCCCGGAGACGAAGAAGCTGCTTCTTCGCGCAAAGACGATTCTGCTGCTCCCAGTGCTCTGCGGTGTGCGCCTTCTGCCGAAAGAGGTCCGGGAGCGGTGCTTAGCTCTGCAGAGCACCGTACCTTCGTCTTTAGCCTCTCTTCTCGTCTACATCTTAGCAAAAAGCTTTTCCACTCTGTCTGGCAAGGAGAAACTGTGCCAGCACAGAAAACATCTCCCATCGTGTTCTAGAGGCTGCACGCAGGTCTGCCGAGTGTTTTGCAAGAAGAGAAAGAAAGTTGTCCAAAACAGCTTGCAATCGAATGTTCATGTGATTACATAAGGAAGGAGAGTGGTCAGGTACTGTTTTCTCTAATTTGGCATGCTGCGCACACAATCGCAGTGTTGTACAGCTTGTTTCATCACCTTTGCGAAGTTGCCGCTCTCTCCGGCTCCCGGAGACGAAGAAGCTGCTTCTTCGCGCAAAGACGATTCTGCCGCTCACAGTGCTCTGCTGTGTGCGCCTTCTGCCGAAAGAGGTCCGGGAGCTGTGCTTAGCTCTGCAGAGCACCGTACCTTCGTCTTTAGCCTCTCTTCTCGTCTACATCTTAGCAAAAAGCTTTTCCACTCTGTCTGGCAAGGAGAAACTGTGCCAGCACAAAAAACATCTCCCATCGTGTTCTAGAGGCTGCACGCAGGTCTGCCGAGTGTTTTGCAAGAAGAGAAAGAAAGTTGTCCAAAACAGCTTGCAATCGAATGTTCAAGTGAATAGAAAAGGCAGGAGAGTGGTCAGGTACGGTTTTCTCTCACTTGGCAAGCTGCGCACACAATCGCAGGGTTGTACAGCTTGTTTCATCACCTTTGCCAAGTTGCCGCTCTCTCCGGCTCCCGGAGACGAAGAAGCTGCTTCTTCGCGCAAAGACGATTCTGCCGCTCATAGTGCTCTGCGGTGTGCGCCTTCTGCCGAAAGAGGTCCGGGAGCGGTGCTTAGCTCTGCAGAGCACCGTACCTTCGTCTTTAGTCTCTTTTCTCGTCTACATCTTAGCAAAAAGCTTTTCCACTCTGTCTGGCAAGGAGAAACTGTGCCAGCACAGAAAACATCTCCCATCGTGTTCTAGAGGCTGCACGCAGGTCTGCCGAGTGTTTTGCAAGAAGAGAAAGAAAGTTGTCCAAAACAGCTTGCAATCGAATGTTCATGTGATTACATAAGGCAGGAGAGTGGTCAGGTACTGTTTTCTCTCAGTTGGCAAGCTGGGCACACAATCGCAGGGTTGTACAGCTTGTTTCATCACCTTTGCGAAGTTGCCGCTCTCTCCGGCTCCCGGAGACGAAGAAGCTGCTTCTTCGCGCAAAGACGATTCTGCCGCTCACAGTGCTCTGCTGCTTGCGGCTTCTGCCGAAAGAGGTCCGGGAGCTGTGCTTAGCTCTGCAGAGCACCGTACCTTCGTCTTTAGCCTCTCTTCTCGTCTACATCTTAGCAAAAAGCTTTTCCACTCTGTCTGGCAAGGAGAAACTGTGCCAGCACAAAAAACATCTCCCATCGTGTTCTAGAGGCTGCACGGAGGTCTGCCGAGTGTTTTGCAAGAAGAGAAAGAAAGTTGTCCAAAACAGCTTGCAATCGAATGTTCATGTGAATAGAAAAGGCAGGAGAGTGGTCAGGTACTGTTTTCTCTCAGTTGGCAAGCTGCGCACACAATCGCAGTGTTGTACAGCTTGTTTCATCACCTTTGCCAAGTTGCCGCTCTCTCCGGCTCCCGGAGACGAAGAAGCTGCTTCTTCGCGCAAAGACGATTCTGCCGCTCACAGTGCTCTGCGGTGTGCGCCTTCTGCCGAAAGACGCCCGGGAGCGGTGCTTAGCTCTGCAGAGCAGCGTACCTTCGTCTTTAGCCTCTCTTCTCGTCTACATCTTAGCAAAAAGCTTTTCCACTCTGTCTGGCAAGGAGAAACTGTGCCAGCACAAAAAACATCTCCCATCGTGTTCTAGAGGCTGCACGGAGGTCTGCCGAGTGTTTTGCAAGAAGAGAAAGAAAGTTGTCCAAAACAGCTTGCAATCGAATGTTCATGTGAATAGAAAAGGCAGGAGAGTGGTCAGGTACTGTTTTCTCTCAGTTGGCAAGCTGCGCACACAATCGCAGTGTTGTACAGCTTGTTTCATCACCTTTGCGAAGTTGCCGCTCTCTCCGGCTCCCGGAGACGAAGAAGCTGCTTCTTCGCGCAAAGATGATTCTGCCGCTCACAGTGCTCTGCGGTGTGCGGCTTCTGCCGAATGAGGTCCGGGAGCGGTGCTTAGCTCTGCAGAGCACCGTACCTTCGTCTTTAGCCTCTCTTCTCGTCTACATCTTAGCAAAAAGCTTTTCCACTCTGTCTGGCAAGGAGAAACTGTGCCAGCACAGAAAACATCTCCCATCGTGTTCTAGAGGCTGCACGGAGGTCTGCCGAGTGTTTTGCAAGAAGAGAAAGAAAGTTGTCCAAAACAGCTTGCAATCGAATGTTCATGTGAATAGAAAAGGCAGGAGAGTGGTCAGGTACTGTTTTCTCTCAGTTGGCAAGCTGCGCACACAATCGCAGTGTTGTACAGCTTGTTTCATCACCTTTGCGAAGTTGCCGCTCTCTCCGGCTCGCGGAGACGAAGAAGCTGCTTCTTCGCGCAAAGACGATTCTGCCGCTCACAGTGCTCTGCGGTGTGCGCCTTCTGCCGAAAGAGCCCCGGGAGCTGTGCTTAGCTCTGCAGAGCACCGTACCTTCGTCTTTAGCCTCTCTTCTCGTCTACATCTTAGCAAAAAGCTTTTCCACTCTGTCTGGCAAGGAGAAACTGTGCCAGCACAGAAAACATCTCCCATCGTGTTCTAGAGGCTGCACGCAGGTCTGCCGAGTGTTGTGCAAGAAGAGAAAGAAAGTTGTCCAAAACAGCTTCCAATCGAATGTTCAAGTGAATAGAAAAGGCAGGAGAGTGGTCAGGTACGGTTTTCTCTCACTTGGCAAGCTGCGCACACAATCGCAGTGTTGTACAGCTTGTTTCATCACCTTTGCGAAGTTGCCGCTCTCTCCGGCTCCCGGAGACGAAGAAGCTGCTTCTTCGCGCAAAGACGATTCTGCCGCTCACAGTGCTCTGCGGTGTGCGCCTTCTGCCGAAAGACGCCCGGGAGCGGTGCTTAGCTCTGCAGAGCACCGTACCTTCGTCTTTAGCCTCTCTTCTCGTCTACATCTTAGCAAAAAGCTTTTCCACTCTGTCTGGCAAGGAGAAACTGTGCCAGCACAAAAAACATCTCCCATCGTGTTCTAGCGGCTGCACGCAGGTCTGCCGAGTGTTTTGCAAGAAGAGAAAGAAAGTTGTCCAAAACAGCTTGCAATCGAATATTCATGTGAATAGAAAAGGCAGGAGAGTGGTCAGGTACTGTTTTCTCTCAGTTGGCAAGCTGCGCACACAATCGCAGTGTTGTACAGCTTGTTTCATCACCTTTGCGAAGTTGCCGCTCTCTCCGGCTCCCGGAGACGAAGAAGCTGCTTCTTCGCGCAAAGATGATTCTGCCGCTCACAGTGCTCTGCGGTGTGCGGCTTCTGCCGAATGAGGTCCGGGAGCGGTGCTTAGCTCTGCAGAGCACGGTATCTTCGTCTTTAGCCTCTCTTCTCGTCTACATCTTAGCAAAAAGCTTTTCCACTCTGTCTGGCAAGGAGAAACTGTGCCAGCACAGAAAACATCTCCCATCGTGTTCTAGAGGCTGCACGGAGGTCTGCCGAGTGTTTTGCAAGAAGAGAAAGAAAGTTGTCCAAAACAGCTTGCAATCGAATGTTCATGTGAATAGAAAAGGCAGGAGAGTGGTCAGGTACTGTTTTCTCTCAGTTGGCAAGCTGCGCACACAATCGCAGTGTTGTACAGCTTGTTTCATCACCTTTGCGAAGTTGCCGCTCTCTCCGGCTCCCGGAGACGAAGAAGCTGCTTCTTCGCGCAAAGACGATTCTGCCGCTCACAGTGCTCTGCGGTGTGCGCCTTCTGCCGAAAGAGCCCCGGGAGCTGTGCTTAGCTCTGCAGAGCACTGTACCTTCGTCTTTAGCCTCTCTTCTCGTCTACATCTTAGCAAAAAGCTTTTCCACTCTGTCTGGCAAGGAGAAACTGTGCCAGCACAGAAAACATCTCCCATCGTGTTCTAGAGGCTGCACGCAGGTCTGCCGAGTGTTTTGCAAGAAGAGAAAGAAAGTTGTCCAAAACAGCTTCCAATCGAATGTTCAAGTGAATAGAAAAGGCAGGAGAGTGGTCAGGTACGGTTTTCTCTCACTTGGCAAGCTGCGCACACAATCGCAGTGTTGTACAGCTTGTTTCATCACCTTTGCGAAGTTGCCGCTCTCTCCGGCTTCCGGAGACGAAGAAGCTGCTTCTTCGCGCAAAGACGATTCTGCCGCTCACAGTGCTCTGCGGAGTGCGCCTTCTGCCGAAAGACGCCCGGGAGCGGTGCTTAGCTCTGCAGAGCACCGTACCTTCGTCTTTAGCCTCTCTTCTTGTCTACATCTTAGCAAAAAGCTTTTCCACTCTGTCTGGCAAGGAGAAACTGTGCCAGCACAGAAAACATCTCCCATCGTGTTCTAGAGGCTGCACGGAGGTCTGCCGAGTGTTTTGCAAGAAGAGAAAGAAAGTTGTCCAAAACAGCTTCCAATTGAATGTTCATGTGAATAGAAAAGGCAAGAGAGTGGTCAGGTACTGTTTTCTCTCAGTTGGCAAACTGCGCACACAATCGCAGTGTTGTACAGCTTGTTTCATCACCTTTGCGAAGTTGCCGCTCTCTCCGGCTCCCGGAGACGAAGAAGCTGCTTCTTCGCGCAAAGATGATTCTGCCGCTCACAGTGCTCTGCTGTGTGCGCCTTCTGCCGAAAGAGGCCCGGGAGCGGTGCTTAGCTCTGCAGAGCACCGTACCTTCGTCTTTAGCCTCTCTTCTCGTCTACATCTTAGCAAAAAGCTTTTCCACTCTGTCTGGCAAGGAGAAACTGTGCCAGCACAGAAAACATCTCCCATCGTGTTCTAGAGGCTGCACGGAGGTCTGCCGAGTGTTTTGCAAGAAGAGAAAGAAAGTTGTCCAAAACAGCTTCCAATTGAATGTTCATGTGAATAGAAAAGGCAAGAGAGTGGTCAGGTACTGTTTTCTCTCAGTTGGCAAACTGCGCACACAATCGCAGTGTTGTACAGCTTGTTTCATCACCTTTGCGAAGTTGCCGCTCTCTCCGGCTCCCGGAGACGAAGAAGCTGCTTCTTCGCGCAAAGATGATTCTGCCGCTCACAGTGCTCTGCTGTGTGCGCCTTCTGCCGAAAGAGGCCCGGGAGCGGTGCTTAGCTCTGCAGAGCACCGTACCTTCGTCTTTAGCCTCTCTTCTCGTCTACATCTTAGCAAAAAGCTTTTCCACTCTGTCTGGCAAGGAGAAACTGTGCCAGCACAGAAAACATCTCCCATCGTGTTCTAGAGGCTGCACGCAGGTCTGCCGAGTGTTTTGCAAGAAGAGAAAGAAAGTTGTCCAAAACAGCTTCCAATCGAATGTTCAAGTGAATAGAAAAGGCAGGAGAGTGGTCAGGTGCGGTTTTCTCTCACTTGGCAAGCTGCGCACACAATCGCAGTGTTGTACAGCTTGTTTCATCACCTTTGCGAAGTTGCCGCTCTCTCCGGCTTCCGGAGACGAAGAAGCTGCTTCTTCGCGCAAAGACGATTCTGCCGCTCACAGTGCTCTGCGGAGTGCGCCTTCTGCCGAAAGACGCCCGGGAGCGGTGCTTAGCTCTGCAGAGCACCGTACCTTCGTCTTTAGCCTCTCTTCTTGTCTACATCTTAGCAAAAAGCTTTTCCACTCTGTCTGGCAAGGAGAAACTGTGCCAGCACAGAAAACATCTCCCATCGTGTTCTAGAGGCTGCACGGAGGTCTGCCGAGTGTTTTGCAAGAAGAGAAAGAAAGTTGTCCAAAACAGCTTCCAATTGAATGTTCATGTGAATAGAAAAGGCAAGAGAGTGGTCAGGTACTGTTTTCTCTCAGTTGGCAAACTGCGCACACAATCGCAGTGTTGTACAGCTTGTTTCATCACCTTTGCGAAGTTGCCGCTCTCTCCGGCTCCCGGAGACGAAGAAGCTGCTTCTTCGCGCAAAGATGATTCTGCCGCTCACAGTGCTCTGCTGTGTGCGCCTTCTGCCGAAAGAGGCCCGGGAGCGGTGCTTAGCTCTGCAGAGCACCGTACCTTCGTCTTTAGCCTCTCTTCTCGTCTACATCTTAGCAAAAAGCTTTTCCACTCTGTCTGGCAAGGAGAAACTGTGCCAGCACAGAAAACATCTCCCATCGTGTTCTAGAGGCTGCACGGAGGTCTGCCGAGTGTTTTGCAAGAAGAGAAAGAAAGTTGTCCAAAACAGCTTCCAATTGAATGTTCATGTGAATAGAAAAGGCAAGAGAGTGGTCAGGTACTGTTTTCTCTCAGTTGGCAAACTGCGCACACAATCGCAGTGTTGTACAGCTTGTTTCATCACCTTTGCGAAGTTGCCGCTCTCTCCGGCTCCCGGAGACGAAGAAGCTGCTTCTTCGCGCAAAGATGATTCTGCCGCTCACAGTGCTCTGCTGTGTGCGCCTTCTGCCGAAAGAGGCCCGGGAGCGGTGCTTAGCTCTGCAGAGCACCGTACCTTCGTCTTTAGCCTCTCTTCTCGTCTACATCTTAGCAAAAAGCTTTTCCACTCTGTCTGGCAAGGAGAAACTGTGCCAGCACAGAAAACATCTCCCATCGTGTTCTAGAGGCTGCACGGAGGACTGCCGAGTGTTTTGCAAGAAGAGAAAGAAAGTTGTCCAAAACAGCTTGCAATCGAATGTTCAAGTGAATAGAAAAGGCAGGAGAGTGGTCAGGTACTGTTTTCTCTCACTTGGCAAGCTGCGCACACAATCGCAGTGTTGTACAGCTTGTTTCATCACCTTTGCGAAGTTGCCGCTCTCTCCGGCTCCCGGAGACGAAGAAGCTGCTTCTTCGCGCAAAGACGATTCTGCCGCTCACAGTGCCCTGCGGTGTGCGCCTTCTGCCGAAAGAGGCCCGGGAGCGGTGCTTAGCTCTGCAGAGCACCGTACCTTCGTCTTTAGCGTCTCTTCTCGTCTACATCTTAGAAAAAGCTTTTCCACTCTGTCTGGCAAGGAGAAACTGTGCCAGCACAAAAAACATCTCCCATCGTGTTCTAGAGGCTGCACGCAGGTCTGCCGAGTGTTTTGCAAGAAGAGAAAGAAAGTTGTCCAAAACAGCTTGCAATCGTATGTTCAAGTGAATAGAAAAGGCAGGAGAGTGGTCAGGTACTGTTTTCTCTCAGTTGGCAAGCTGCGCACACAATCGCAGTGTTGTACAGCTTGTTTCATCACCTTTGCCAAGTTGCCGCTCTCTCCGGCTCCCGGAGACGAAGAAGCTGCTTCTTCGCGCAAAGACGATTCTGCAGCTCACAGTGCTCTGCGGTGTGCGCCTTCTGCCGAAAGAGGCCCGGGAGCGGTGCTTAGCTCTGCAGAGCACCGTACCTTCGTCTTTAGCCTCTTTTCTCGTCTACATCTTAGCAAAAAGCTTTTGCACTCTGTCTGGCAAGGAGAAACTGTGCCAGCACAAAAAACATCTCCCATCGTGTTCTAGAGGCTGCACGCAGGTCTGCCGAGTGTTTTGCAAGAAGAGAAAGAAAGTTGTCCAAAACAGCTTCCAATTGAATGTTCATGTGAATAGAAAAGGCAGGAGAGTGGTCAGGTACTGTTTTCTCTCAGTTGGCAAGCTGCGCACACAATCGCAGTGTTGTACAGCTTGTTTCATCACCTTTGCGAAGTTGCCGCTCTCTCCGGCTCCCGGAGACGAAGAAGCTGCTTCTTCGCGCAAAGATGATTCTGCCGCTCACAGTGCTCTGCGGTGTGCGGCTTCTGCCGAATGAGGTCCGGGAGCGGTGCTTAGCTCTGCAGAGCACCGTACCTTCGTCTTTAGCCTCTCTTCTCGTCTACATCTTAGCAAAAAGCTTTTCCACTCTGTCTGGCAAGGAGAAACTGTGCCAGCACAGAAAACATCTCCCATCGTGTTCTAGAGGCTGCACGGAGGACTGCCGAGTGTTTTGCAAGAAGAGAAAGAAAGTTGTCCAAAACAGCTTGCAATCGAATGTTCATGTGAATAGAAAAGGCAGGAGAGTGGTCAGGTACTGTTTTCTCTCAGTTGGCAAGCTGCGCACACAATCGCAGTGTTGTACAGCTTGTTTCATCACCTTTGCCAAGTTGCCGCTCGCTCCGGCTCCCGGAGACGAAGAAGCTGCTTCTTCGCGCAAAGACGATTCTGCCGCTCACAGTGCTCTGCAGTGTGCGCCTTCTGCCGAAAGAGCCCCGGGAGCTGTGCTTAGCTCTGCAGAGCACCGTACCTTCGTCTTTAGCCTCTCTTCTCGTCTACATCTTAAGAAAAAGCTTTTCCACTCTGTCTGGCAAGGAGAAACTGTGCCAGCACAGAAAACATCTCCCATCGTGTTCTAGAGGCTGCACGGAGGTCTGCCGAGTGTTTTGCAAGAAGAGAAAGAAAGTTGTCCAAAACAGCTTGCAATCGAATGTTCATGTGAATAGAAAAGGCAGGAGAGTGGTCAGGTACTGTTTTCTCTCAGTTGGCAAGCTGCGCACACAATCGCAGTGTTGTACAGCTTGTTTCATCACCTTTGCCAAGTTGCCGCTCTCTCCGGCTCCCGGAGACGAAGAAGCTGCTTCTTCGCGCAAAGACGATTCTGCCGCTCACAGTGCTCTGCGGTGTGCGCCTTCTGCCGAAAGAGGTCCGGGAGCGGTGCTTAGCTCTGCAGAGCACCGTACCTTCGTCTTTAGCCTCTCTTCTCGTCTACATCTTAGCAAAAAGCTTTTCCACTCTGTCTGGCAAGGAGAAACTGTGCCAGCACAGAAAACATCTCCCATCGTGTTCTAGAGGCTGCACGCAGGTCTGCCGAGTGTTTTGCAAGAAGAGAAAGAAAGTTGTCCAAAACAGCTTGCAATCGAATGTTCATGTGAATAGAAAAGGCAGGAGAGTGGTCAGGTACTGTTTTCTCTCAGTTGGCAAGCTGCGCACACAATCGCAGTGTTGTACAGCTTGTTTCATCACCTTTGCGAAGTTGCCGCTCGCTCCGGCTCCCGGAGACGAAGAAGCTGCTTCTTCGCGCAAAGACGATTCTGCCGCTCACAGTGCTCTGCGGTGTGCGCCTTCTGCCGAAAGAGCCCCGGGAGCTGTGCTTAGCTCTGCAGAGCACCGTACCTTCGTCTTTAGCCTCTCTTCCCGTCTACATCTTAGCAAAAAGCTTTTCCACTCTGTCTGGCAAGGAGAAACTGTGCCAGCACAAAAAACATCTCCCATCGTGTTCTAGAGGCTGCACGCAGGTCTGCCGAGTGTTTTGCAAGAAGAGAAAGAAAGTTGTCCAAAACAGCTTGCAATCGTATGTTCAAGTGAATAGAAAAGGCAGGAGAGTGGTCAGGTACTGTTTTCTCTCAGTTGGCAAGCTGCGCACACAATCGCAGTGTTGTACAGCTTGTTTCATCACCTTTGCGAAGTTGCCGCTCTCTCCGGCTCCCGGAGACGAAGAAGCTGCTTCTTCGCGCAAAGACGATTCTGCAGCTCACAGTGCTCTGCGGTGTGCGCCTTCTGCCGAAAGAGGCCCGGGAGCGGTGCTTAGCTCTGCAGAGCACCGTACCTTCGTCTTTAGCCTCTCTTCTCGTCTACATCTTAGCAAAAAGCTTTTCCACTCTGTCTGGCAAGGAGAAACTGTGCCAGCACAAAAAACATCTCCCATCGTGTTCTAGAGGCTGCACGGAGGTCTGCCGAGTGTTTTGCAAGAAGAGAAAGAAAGTTGTCCAAAACAGCTTGCAATCGTATGTTCAAGTGAATAGAAAAGGCAGGAGAGTGGTCAGGTACTGTTTTCTCTCAGTTGGCACGCTGCGCACACAATCGCAGTGTTGTACAGCTTGTTTCATCACCTTTGCGAAGTTGCCGCTCTCTCCGGCTCCCGGAGACGAAGAAGCTGCTTCTTCGCGCAAAGACGATTCTGCCGCTCACAGTGCTCTGCGGAGTGCGCCTTCTGCCGAATGAGGTCCGGGAGCGGTGCTTAGCTCTGCAGAGCACCGTACCTTCGTCTTTAGCCTCTCTTCTCGTCTACATCTTAGCAAAAAGCTTTTCCACTCTGTCTGGCAAGGAGAAACTGTGCCAGCACAGAAAACATCTCCCATCGTGTTCTAGAGGCTGCACGGAGGACTGCCGAGTGTTTTGCAAGAAGAGAAAGAAAGTTGTCCAAAACAGCTTGCAATCGAATGTTCATGTGAATAGAAAAGGCAGGAGAGTGGTCAGGTACTGTTTTCTCTCAGTTGGCAAGCTGCGCACACAATCGCAGTGTTGTACAGCTTGTTTCATCACCTTTGCGAAGTTGCCGCTCGCTCCGGCTCCCGGAGACGAAGAAGCTGCTTCTTCGCGCAAAGACGATTCTGCCGCTCACAGTGCTCTGCAGTGTGCGCCTTCTGCCGAAAGAGCCCCGGGAGCTGTGCTTAGCTCTGCAGAGCACCGTACCTTCGTCTTTAGCCTCTCTTCTCGTCTACATCTTAAGAAAAAGCTTTTCCACTCTGTCTGGCAAGGAGAAACTGTGCCAGCACAGAAAACATCTCCCATCGTGTTCTAGAGGCTGCACGGAGGTCTGCCGAGTGTTTTGCAAGAAGAGAAAGAAAGTTGTCCAAAACAGCTTGCAATCGAATGTTCATGTGAATAGAAAAGGCAGGAGAGTGGTCAGGTACTGTTTTCTCTCAGTTGGCAAGCTGCGCACACAATCGCAGTGTTGTACAGCTTGTTTCATCACCTTTGCCAAGTTGCCGCTCTCTCCGGCTCCCGGAGACGAAGAAGCTGCTTCTTCGCGCAAAGACGATTCTGCCGCTCACAGTGCTCTGCGGTGTGCGCCTTCTGCCGAAAGAGGTCCGGGAGCGGTGCTTAGCTCTGCAGAGCACCGTACCTTCGTCTTTAGCCTCTCTTCTCGTCTACATCTTAGCAAAAAGCTTTTCCACTCTGTCTGGCAAGGAGAAACTGTGCCAGCACAAAAAACATCTCCCATCGTGTTCTAGAGGCTGCACGCAGGTCTGCCGAGTGTTTTGCAAGAAGAGAAAGAAAGTTGTCCAAAACAGCTTGCAATCTTATGTTCAAGTGAATAGAAAAGGCAGGAGAGTGGTCAGGTACTGTTTTCTCTCAGTTGGCACGCTGCGCACACAATCGCAGTGTTGTACAGCTTGTTTCATCACCTTTGCGAAGTTGCCGCTCTCTCCGGCTCCCGGAGACGAAGAAGCTGCTTCTTCGCGCAAAGACGATTCTGCCGCTCACAGTGCTCTGCGGAGTGCGCCTTCTGCCGAAAGAGGCCCGGGAGCGGTGCTTAGCTCTGCAGAGCACCGTACCTTCGTCTTTAGCCTCTCTTCTCGTCTACATCTTAGCAAAAAGCTTTTCCACTCTGTCTGGCAAGGAGAAACTGTGCCAGCACAGAAAACATCTCCCATCGTGTTCTAGAGGCTGCACGGAGGACTGCCGAGTGTTTTGCAAGAAGAGAAAGAAAGTTGTCCAAAACAGCTTGCAATCGAATGTTCATGTGAATAGAATAGGCAGGAGAGTGGTCAGGTACTGTTTTCTCTCAGTTGGCAAACTGCGCACACAATCGCAGTGTTGTAGAGCTTGTTTCATCACCTTTGCGAAGTTGCCGCTCTCTCCGGCTCCCGGAGACGAAGAAGCTGCTTCTTCGCGCAAAGACGATTCTGCCGCTCACAGTGCTCTGCGGTGTGCGTCTTCTGCCGAATGAGGTCCGGGAGCGGTGCTTAGCTCTGCAGAGCACCGTACCTTCGTCTTTAGCCTCTCTTCTCGTCTACATCTTAGCAAAAAGCTTTTCCACTCTGTCTGGCAAGGAGAAACTGTGCCAGCACAGAAAACATCTCCCATCGTGTTCTAGAGGCTGCACGGAGGTCTGCCGAGTGTTTTGCAAGAAGAGAAAGAAAGTTGTCCATAACAGCTTGCAATCGAATGTTCATGTGAATAGAAAAGGCAGGAGAGTGGTCAGGTACTGTTTTCTCTCAGTTGGCAAACTGCGCACACAATCGCAGTGTTGTACAGCTTGTTTCATCACCTTTGCGAAGTTGCCGCTCTCTCCGGCTCCCGGAGACGAAGAAGCTGCTTCTTCGCGCAAAGACGATTCTGCCGCTCACAGTGCTCTGCGGTGTGCGCCTTCTGCCGAAAGAGCCCCGGGAGCTGTGCTTAGCTCTGCAGAGCACCGTACCTTCGTCTTTAGCCTCTCTTCTCGTCTACATCTTAGCAAAAAGCTTTTCCACTCTGTCTGGCAAGGAGAAACTGTGCCAGCACAAAAAACATCTCCCATCGTGTTCTAGAGGCTGCACGCAGGTCTGCCGAGTGTTTTGCAAGAAGAGAAAGAAAGTTGTCCAAAACAGCTTGCAATCGAATGTTCATGTGAATAGAAAAGGCAGGAGAGTGGTCAGGTACTGTTTTCTCTCAGTTGGCAAGCTGCGCACACAATCGCAGTGTTGTACAGCTTGTTTCATCACCTTTGCCAAGTTGCCGCTCTCTCCGGCTCCCGGAGACGAAGAAGCTGCTTCTTCGCGCAAAGACGATTCTGCCGCTCACAGTGCTCTGCGGTGTGCCCCTTCTGCCGAAAGAGGTCCGGGAGCGGTGCTTAGCTCTGCAGAGCACCGTACCTTCGTCTTTAGCCTCTCTTCTCGTCTACATCTTAGCAAAAAGCTTTTCCACTCTGTCTGGCAAGGAGAAACTGTGCCAGCACAGAAAACATCTCCCATCGTGTTCTAGAGGCTGCACGGAGGTCTGCCGAGTGTTTTGCAAGAAGAGAAAGAAAGTTGTCCAAAACAGCTTGCAATCGAATGTTCATGTGAATAGAAAAGGCAGGAGAGTGGTCAGGTACTGTTTTCTCTCAGTTGGCAAGCTGCGCACACAATCGCAGTGTTGTACAGCTTGTTTCATCACCTTTGCGAAGTTGCCGCTCTCTCCGGCTCCCGGAGACGAAGAAGCTGCTTCTTCGCGCAAAGACGATTCTGCTGCTCCCAGTGCTCTGCGGTGCGCGCCTTCTGCCGAAAGACGCCCGGGAGCGGTGCTTAGCTCTGCAGAGCACCGTACCGTCGTCTTTAGCCTCTTTTCTCGTCTACATTTAGCAAAAAGCTTTTCCACTCTGTCTGGCAAGGAGAAACTGTGCCAGCACAGAAAACATCTCCCATCGTGTTCTAGAGGCTGCACGGAAGTCTGCCGAGTGTTTTGCAAGAAGAGAAAGAAAGTTGTCCAAAACAGCTTGCAATCGAATGTTCATGTGAATAGAAAAGGCAGGAGAGTGGTCAGGTACTGTTTTCTCTCAGTTGGCAAACTGCGCACACAATCGCAGTGTTGTACAGCTTGTTTCATCACCTTTGCGAAGTTGCCGCTCTCTCCGGCTCCCGGAGACGAAGAAGCTGCTTCTTCACGCAAAGACGATTCTGCCGCTCACAGTGCTCTGCTGTGTGCGCCTTCTGCCGAAAGAGGTCCGGGAGCTGTGCTTAGCTCTGCAGAGCACCGTACCTTCGTCTTTAGCCTCTCTTCTCGTCTACATCTTAGCAAAAAGCTTTTCCACTCTGTCTGGCAAGGAGAAACTGTGCCAGCACAGAAAACATCTCCCATCGTGTTCTAGAGGCTGCACGCAGGTCTGCCGAGTGTTTTGCAAGAAGAGAAAGAAAGTTGTCCAAAACAGCTTGCAATCGAATGTTCAAGTGAATAGAAAAGGCAGGAGAGTGGTCAGGTACGGTTTTCTCTCACTTGGCAAGCTGCGCACACAATCGCAGGGTTGTACAGCTTGTTTCATCACCTTTGCCAAGTTGCCGCTCTCTCCGGCTCCCGGAGACGAAGAAGCTGCTTCTTCGCGCAAAGACGATTCTGCCGCTCACAGTGCTCTGCGGTGTGCGCCTTCTGCCGAAAGAGGTCCGGGAGCGGTGCTTAGCTCTGCAGAGCACCGTACCTTCGTCTTTAGCCTCTTTTCTCGTCTACATCTTAGCAAAAAGCTTTTCCACTCTGTCTGGCAAGGAGAAACTGTGCCAGCACAGAAAACATCTCCCATCGTGTTCTAGAGGCTGCACGGAGGTCTGCCGAGTGTTTTGCAAGAAGAGAAAGAAAGTTGTCCAAAACAGCTTGCAATCGAATGTTCATGTGAATAGAAAAGGCAGGAGAGTGGTCAGGTACTGTTTTCTCTCACTTGGCAAGCTGCGCACACAATCGCAGGGTTGTACAGCTTGTTTCATCACCTTTGCGAAGTTGCCGCTCTCTCCGGCTTCCGGAGACGAAGAAGCTGCTTCTTCGCGCAAAGACGATTCTGCCGCTCACAGTGCTCTGCGGTGTGCGGCTTCTGCCGAATGAGGTCCGGGAGCGGTGCTTAGCTCTGCAGAGCACCGTACCTTCGTCTTTAGCCTCTCTTCTCGTCTACATCTTAGCAAAAAGCTTTTCCACTCTGTCTGGCAAGGAGAAACTGTGCCAGCACAGAAAACATCTCCCATCGTGTTCTAGAGGCTGCACGCAGGTCTGCCGAGTGTTTTGCAAGAAGAGAAAGAAAGTTGTCCAAAACAGCTTGCAATCGAATGTTCATGTGAATAGAAAAGGCAGGAGAGTGGTCAGGTACTGTTTTCTCTCAGTTGGCAAGCTGCGCACACAATCGCAGTGTTGTACAGCTTGTTTCATCACCTTTGCGAAGTTGCCGCTCTCTCCGGCTCCCGGAGACGAAGAAGCTGCTTCTTCGCGCAAAGACGATTCTGCCGCTCACAGTGCTCTGCGGTGTGCGCCTTCTGCCGAAAGAGCCCCGGGAGCTGTGCTTAGCTCTGCAGAGCACCGTACCTTCGTCTTTAGCCTCTCTTCTCGTCTACATCTTAGCAAAAAGCTTTTCCACTCTGTCTGGCAAGGAGAAACTGTGCCAGCACAGAAAACATCTCCCATCGTGTTCTAGAGGCTGCACGGAGGTCTGCCGAGTGTTTTGCAAGAAGAGAAAGAAAGTTGTCCAAAACAGCTTGCAATCGAATGTTCATGTGAATAGAAAAGGCAGGAGAGTGGTCAGGTACTGTTTTCTCTCAGTTGGCAAGCTGCGCACACAATCGCAGTGTTGTACAGCTTGTTTCATCACCTTTGCGAAGTTGCCGCTCTCTCCGGCTCCCGGAGACGAAGAAGCTGCTTCTTCGCGCAAAGACGATTCTGCCGCTCACAGTGCTCTGCGGTGTGCGCCTTCTGCCGAAAGAGGTCCGGGAGCGGTGCTTAGCTCTGCAGAGCACCGTACCTTCGTCTTTAGCCTCTCTTCTCGTCTACATCTTAGCAAAAAGCTTTTCCACTCTGTCTGGCAAGGAGAAACTGTGCCAGCACAGAAAACATCTCCCATCGTGTTCTAGAGGCTGCACGGAGGTCTGCCGAGTGTTTTGCAAGAAGAGAAAGAAAGTTGTCCAAAACAGCTTGCAATCGAATGTTCATGTGAATAGAAAAGGCAGGAGAGTGGTCAGGTACGGTTTTCTCTCAGTTGGCAAGCTGCGCACACAATCGCAGTGTTGTACAGCTTGTTTCATCACCTTTGCGAAGTTGCCGCTCTCTCCGGCTCCCGGAGACGAAGAAGCTGCTTCTTCGCGCAAAGACGATTCTGCCGCTCACAGTGCTCTGCGGTGCGCGCCTTCTGCCGAAAGACGCCCGGGAGCGGTGCTTAGCTCTGCAGAGCACCGTACCTTCGTCTTTAGCCTCTCTTCTCGTCTACATCTTAGCAAAAAGCTTTTCCACTCTGTCTGGCAAGGAGAAACTGTGCCAGCACAGAAAACATCTCCCATCGTGTTCTAGAGGCTGCACGCAGGTCTGCCGAGTGTTTTGCAAGAAGAGAAAGAAAGTTGTCCAAAACAGCTTCCAATCGAATGTTCATGTGAATAGAAAAGGCAAGAGAGTGGTCAGGTACTGTTTTCTCTCAGTTGGCAAACTGCGCACACAATCGCAGTGTTGTACAGCTTGTTTCATCACCTTTGCGAAATTGTCGCTCTCTCTGGCTCCCGGAGACGAAGAAGCTGCTTCTTCGCGCAAAGACGATTTTGCCGCTCACAGTGCCCTGCGGTGTGCGCCTTCTGCCGAAAGAGGCCCGGGAGCGGTGCTTAGCTCTGCAGAGCACCGTACCTTCGTCTTTAGCCTCTCTTCTCGTCTACATCTTAGCAAAAAGCTTTTCCACTCTGTCTGGCAAGGAGAAACTGTGCCAGCACAGAAAACATCTCCCATCGTGTTCTAGAGGCTGCACGGAGGTCTGCCGAGTGTTTTGCAAGAAGAGAAAGAAAGTTGTCCAAAACAGCTTGCAATCGAATGTTCATGTGAATAGAAAAGGCAGGAGAGTGGTCAGGTACTGTTTTCTCTCAGTTGGCAAGCTGCGCACACAATCGCAGTGTTGTACAGCTTGTTTCATCACCTTTGCGAAGTTGCCGCTCTCTCCGGCTCCCGGAGACGAAGAAGCTGCTTCTTCGCGCAAAGACGATTCTGCCGCTCACAGTGCTCTGCGGTGTGCGCCTTCTGCCGAAAGAGCCCCGGGAGCTGTGCTTAGCTCTGCAGAGCACCGTACCTTCGTCTTTAGCCTCTCTTCTCGTCTACATCTTAGCAAAAAGCTTTTCCACTCTGTCTGGCAAGGAGAAACTGTGCCAGCACAGAAAACATCTCCCATCGTCTTCTAGAGGCTGCACGGAGGTCTGCCGAGTGTTTTGCAAGAAGAGAAAGAAAGTTGTCCAAAACAGCTTCCAATCGAATGTTCAAGTGAATAGAAAAGGCAGGAGAGTGGTCAGGTACGGTTTTCTCTCACTTGGCAAGCTGCGCACACAATCGCAGTGTTGTACAGCTTGTTTCATCACCTTTGCGAAGTTGCCGCTCTCTCCGGCTCCCGGAGACGAAGAAGCTGCTTCTTCGCGCAAAGACGATTCTGCCGCTCACAGTGCTCTGCGGTGTGCGCCTTCTGCCGAAAGACGCCCGGGAGCGGTGCTTAGCTCTGCAGAGCACCGTACCTTCGTCTTTAGCCTCTCTTCTCGTCTACATCTTAGCAAAAAGCTTTTCCACTCTGTCTGGCAAGGAGAAACTGTGCCAGCACAAAAAACATCTCCCATCGTGTTCTAGAGGCTGCACGGAGGTCTGCCGAGTGTTTTGCAAGAAGAGAAAGAAAGTTGTCCAAAACAGCTTGCAATCGAATGTTCATGTGAATAGAAAAGGCAGGAGAGTGGTCAGGTACTGTTTTCTCTCAGTTGGCAAGCTGCGCACACAATCGCAGTGTTGTACAGCTTGTTTCATCACCTTTGCGAAGTTGCCGCTCTCTCCGGCTCCCGGAGACGAAGAAGCTGCTTCTTCGCGCAAAGACGATTCTGCCGCTCACAGTGCTCTGCGGTGTGCGCCTTCTGCCGAAAGAGGTCCGGGAGCGGTGCTTAGCTCTGCAGAGCACCGTACCTTCGTCTTTAGCCTCTCTTCTCGTCTACATCTTAGCAAAAAGCTTTTCCACTCTGTCTGGCAAGGAGAAACTGTGCCAGCACAGAAAACATCTCCCATCGTGTTCTAGAGGCTGCACGGAGGTCTGCCGAGTGTTTTGCAAGAAGAGAAAGAAAGTTGTCCAAAACAGCTTGCAATCGAATGTTCATGTGAATAGAAAAGGCAGGAGAGTGGTCAGGTACGGTTTTCTCTCACTTGGCAAGCTGCGCACACAATCGCAGTGTTGTACAGCTTGTTTCATCACCTTTGCCAAGTTGCCGCTCTCTCCGGCTCCCGGAGACGAAGAAGCTGCTTCTTCGCGCAAAGACGATTCTGCCGCTCACAGTGCTCTGCGGTGCGCGCCTTCTGCCGAAAGACGCCCGGGAGCGGTGCTTAGCTCTGCAGAGCACCGTACCTTCGTCTTTAGCCTCTCTTCTCGTCTACATCTTAGCAAAAAGCTTTTCCACTCTGTCTGGCAAGGAGAAACTGTGCCAGCACAGAAAACATCTCCCATCGTGTTCTAGAGGCTGCACGGAGGTCTGCCGAGTGTTTTGCAAGAAGAGAAAGAAAGTTGTCCAAAACAGCTTCCAATCGAATGTTCATGTGAATAGAAAAGGCAAGAGAGTGGTCAGGTACTGTTTTCTCTCAGTTGGCAAACTGCGCACACAATCGCAGTGTTGTACAGCTTGTTTCATCACCTTTGCGAAATTGTCGCTCTCTCTGGCTCCCGGAGACGAAGAAGCTGCTTCTTCGCGCAAAGACGATTTTGCCGCTCACAGTGCCCTGCGGTGTGCGCCTTCTGCCGAAAGAGGCCCGGGAGCGGTGCTTAGCTCTGCAGAGCACCGTACCTTCGTCTTTAGCCTCTCTTCTCGTCTACATCTTAGCAAAAAGCTTTTCCACTCTGTCTGGCAAGGAGAAACTGTGCCAGCACAAAAAACATCTCCCATCGTGTTCTAGAGGCTGCACGGAGGTCTGCCGAGTGTTTTGCAAGAAGAGAAAGAAAGTTGTCCAAAACAGCTTGCAATCGAATGTTCATGTGAATAGAAAAGGCAGGAGAGTGGTCAGGTACTGTTTTCTCTCACTTGGCAAGCTGCGCACACAATCGCAGGGTTGTACAGCTTGTTTCATCACCTTTGCGAAGTTGCCGCTCTCTCCGGCTCCCGGAGACGAAGAAGCTGCTTCTTCGCGCAAAGACGATTCTGCTGCTCACAGTGCTCTGCGGTGTGCGCCTTCTGCCGAAAGAGCCCCGGGAGCGGTGCTTAGCTCAGCAGAGTACCGTACCTTCGTCTTTAGCGTCTCTTCTCGTCTACATCTTAGAAAAAGCTTTTCCACTCTGTCTGGCAAGGAGAAACTGTGCCAGCACAGAAAACATCTCCCATCGTGTTCTAGAGGCTGCACGGAGGTCTGCTGAGTGTTTTGCAAGAAGAGAAAGAAAGTTGTCCAAAACAGCTTGCAATCGAATATTCATGTGAATAGAAAAGGCAGGAGAGTGGTCTGGTACTGTTTTCTCTCAGTTGGCAAGCTGCGCACACAATCGCAGTGTTGTACAGCTTGTTTCATCACCTTTGCGAAGTTGCCGCTCTCTCCGGCTCCCGGAGACGAAGAAGCTGCTTCTTCGCGCAAAGACGATTCTGCCGCTCACAGTGCTCTGCGGTGTGCCCCTTCTGCCGAAAGAGGTCCGGGAGCGGTGCTTAGCTCTGCAGAGCACCGTACCTTCGTCTTTAGCCTCTCTTCTCGTCTACATCTTAGCAAAAAGCTTTTCCACTCTGTCTGGCAAGGAGAAACTGTGCCAGCACAGAAAACATCTCCCATCGTGTTCTAGAGGCTGCACGGAGGTCTGCCGAGTGTTTTGCAAGAAGAGAAAGAAAGTTGTCCAAAACAGCTTGCAATCGAATGTTCATGTGAATAGAAAAGGCAGGAGAGTGGTCAGGTACTGTTTTCTCTCAGTTGGCAAGCTGCGCACACAATCGCAGGGTTGTACAGCTTGTTTCATCACCTTTGCGAAGTTGCCGCTCTCTCCGGCTCCCGGAGACGAAGAAGCTGCTTCTTCGCGCAAAGACGATTCTGCTGCTCCCAGTGCTCTGCGGTGCGCACCTTCTGCCGAAAGACGCCCGGGAGCGGTGCTTAGCTCTGCAGAGCACCGTACCGTCGTCTTTAGCCTCTTTTCTCGTCTACATCTTAGCAAAAAGCTTTTCCACTCTGTCTGGCAAGGAGAAACTGCGCCAGCACAGAAAACATCTCCCATCGTGTTCTAGAGGCTGCACGGAGGTCTGCCGAGTGTTTTGCAAGAAGAGAAAGAAAGTTGTCCAAAACAGCTTCCAATCGAATGTTCATGTGAATAGAAAAGGCAAGAGAGTGGTCAGGTACTGTTTTCTCTCAGTTGGCAAACTGCGCACACAATCGCAGTGTTGTACAGCTTGTTTCATCACCTTTGCGAAGTTGCCGCTCTCTCCGGCTCCCGGAGACGAAGAAGCTGCTTCTTCGCGCAAAGACGATTCTGCCGCTCACAGTGCTCTGCTGTGTGCGCCTTCTGCCGAAAGAGGTCCGGGAGCTGTGCTTAGCTCTGCAGAGCACCGTACCTTCGTCTTTAGCCTCTCTTCTCGTCTACATCTTAGCAAAAAGCTTTTCCACTCTGTCTGGCAAGGAGAAACTGTGCCAGCACAAAAAACATCTCCCATCGTGTTCTAGAGGCTGCACGCAGGTCTGCCGAGTGTTTTGCAAGAAGAGAAAGAAAGTTGTCCAAAACAGCTTCCAATCGAATGTTCAAGTGAATAGAAAAGGCAGGAGAGTGGTCAGGTACGGTTTTCTCTCACTTGGCAAGCTGCGCACACAATCGCAGGGTTGTACAGCTTGTTTCATCACCTTTGCCAAGTTGCCGCTCTCTCCGGCTCCCGGAGACGAAGAAGCTGCTTCTTCGCGCAAAGACGATTCTGCCGCTCACAGTGCTCTGCGGTGTGCGCCTTCTGCCGAAAGACGCCCGGGAGCGGTGCTTAGCTCTGCAGAGTACCGTACCTTCGTCTTTAGCCTCTCTTCTCGTCTACATCTTAGCAAAATCTTTTCCACTCTGTCTGGCAAGGAGAAACTGTGCCAGCACAAAAAACATCTCCCATCGTGTTCTAGAGGCTGCACGGAGGTCTGCCGAGTGTTTTGCAAGAAGAGAAAGAAAGTTGTCCAAAACAGCTTGCAATCGAATGTTCATGTGAATAGAAAAGGCAGGAGAGTGGTCAGGTACTGTTTTCTCTCAGTTGGCAAGCTGCGCACACAATCGCAGTGTTGTACAGCTTGTTTCATCACCTTTGCGAAGTTGCCGCTCTCTCCGGCTCCCGGAGACGAAGAAGCTGCTTCTTCGCGCAAAGATGATTCTGCCGCTCACAGTGCTCTGCGGTGTGCGGCTTCTGCCGAATGAGGTCCGGGAGCGGTGCTTAGCTCTGCAGAGCACCGTACCTTCGTCTTTAGCCTCTCTTCTCGTCTACATCTTAGCAAAAAGCTTTTCCACTCTGTCTGGCAAGGAGAAACTGTGCCAGCACAAAAAACATCTCCCATCGTGTTCTAGAGGCTGCACGGAGGTCTGCCGAGTGTTTTGCAAGAAGAGAAAGAAAGTTGTCCAAAACAGCTTGCAATCGAATGTTCATGTGAATAGAAAAGGCAGGAGAGTGGTCAGGTACTGTTTTCTCTCAGTTGGCAAGCTGCGCACACAATCGCAGTGTTGTACAGCTTGTTTCATCACCTTTGCGAAGTTGCCGCTCTCTCCGGCTCCCGGAGACGAAGAAGCTGCTTCTTCGCGCAAAGACGATTCTGCCGCTCACAGTGCTCTGCGGTGTGCGCCTTCCGCCGAAAGAGCCCCGGGAGCTGTGCTTAGCTCTGCAGAGCACCGTACCTTCGTCTTTAGCCTCTCTTCTCGTCTACATCTTAGCAAAAAGCTTTTCCACTCTGTCTGGCAAGGAGAAACTGTGCCAGCACAGAAAACATCTCCCATCGTGTTCTAGAGGCTGCACGCAGGTCTGCCGAGTGTTTTGCAAGAAGAGAAAGAAAGTTGTCCAAAACAGCTTCCAATCGAATGTTCATGTGAATAGAAAAGGCAGGAGAGTGGTCAGGTACGGTTTTCTCTCACTTGGCAAGCTGCGCACACAATCGCAGTGTTGTACAGCTTGTTTCATCACCTTTGCGAAGTTGCCGCTCTCTCCGGCTTCCGGAGACGAAGAAGCTGCTTCTTCGCGCAAAGACGATTCTGCCGCTCACAGTGCTCTGCGGAGTGCGCCTTCTGCCGAAAGACGCCCGGGAGCGGTGCTTAGCTCTGCAGAGCACCGTACCTTCGTCTTTAGCCTCTCTTCTCGTCTACATCTTAGCAAAAAGCTTTTCCACTCTGTCTGGCAAGGAGAAACTGTGCCAGCACAGAAAACATCTCCCATCGTGTTCTAGAGGCTGCACGGAGGTCTGCCGAGTGTTTTGCAAGAAGAGAAAGAAAGTTGTCCAAAACAGCTTCCAATTGAATGTTCATGTGAATAGAAAAGGCAAGAGAGTGGTCAGGTACTGTTTTCTCTCAGTTGGCAAACTGCGCACACAATCGCAGTGTTGTACAGCTTGTTTCATCACCTTTGCGAAGTTGCCGCTCTCTCCGGCTCCTGGAGACGAAGAAGCTGCTTCTTCGCGCAAAGATGATTCTGCCGCTCACAGTGCTCTGCTGTGTGCGCCTTCTGCCGAAAGAGGCCCGGGAGCGGTGCTTAGCTCTGCAGAGCACCGTACCTTCGTCTTTAGCCTCTCTTCTCGTCTACATCTTAGCAAAAAGCTTTTCCACTCTGTCTGGCAAGGAGAAACTGTGCCAGCACAGAAAACATCTCCCATCGTGTTCTAGAGGCTGCACGGAGGACTGCCGAGTGTTTTGCAAGAAGAGAAAGAAAGTTGTCCAAAACAGCTTGCAATCGAATGTTCAAGTGAATAGAAAAGGCAGGAGAGTGGTCAGGTACTGTTTTCTCTCAGTTGGCAAGCTGCGCACACAATCGCAGTGTTGTACAGCTTGTTTCATCACCTTTGCGAAGTTGCCGCTCTCTCCGGCTCCCGGAGACGAAGAAGCTGCTTCTTCGCGCAAAGACGATTCTGCCGCTCACAGTGCCCTGCGGTGTGCGCCTTCTGCCGAAAGAGGCCCGGGAGCGGTGCTTAGCTCTGCAGAGCACCGTACCTTCGTCTTTAGCGTCTCTTCTCGTCTACATCTTAGAAAAAGCTTTTCCACTCTGTCTGGCAAGGAGAAACTGTGCCAGCACAAAAAACATCTCCCATCGTGTTCTAGAGGCTGCACGCAGGTCTGCCGAGTGTTTTGCAAGAAGAGAAAGAAAGTTGTCCAAAACAGCTTGCAATCGTATGTTCAAGTGAATAGAAAAGGCAGGAGAGTGGTCAGGTACTGTTTTCTCTCAGTTGGCAAGCTGCGCACACAATCGCAGTGTTGTACAGCTTGTTTCATCACCTTTGCGAAGTTGCCGCTCTCTCCGGCTCCCGGAGACGAAGAAGCTGCTTCTTCGCGCAAAGACGATTCTGCAGCTCACAGTGCTCTGCGGTGTGCGCCTTCTGCCGAAAGAGGCCCGGGAGCGGTGCTTAGCTCTGCAGAGCACCGTACCTTCGTCTTTAGCCTCTCTTCTCGTCTACATCTTAGCAAAAAGCTTTTCCACTCTGTCTGGCAAGGAGAAACTGTGCCAGCACAAAAAACATCTCCCATCGTGTTCTAGAGGCTGCACGGAGGTCTGCCGAGTGTTTTGCAAGAAGAGAAAGAAAGTTGTCCAAAACAGCTTCCAATCGAATGTTCATGTGAATAGAAAAGGCAAGAGAGTGGTCAGGTACTGTTTTCTCTCAGTTGGCAAACTGCGCACACAATCGCAGTGTTGTACAGCTTGTTTCATCACCTTTGCGAAATTGTCGCTCTCTCTGGCTCCCGGAGACGAAGAAGCTGCTTCTTCGCGCAAAGACGATTTTGCCGCTCACAGTGCCCTGCGGTGTGCGCCTTCTGCCGAAAGAGGCCCGGGAGCGGTGCTTAGCTCTGCAGAGCACCGTACCTTCGTCTTTAGCCTCTCTTCTCGTCTACATCTTAGCAAAAAGCTTTTCCACTCTGTCTGGCAAGGAGAAACTGTGCCAGCACAAAAAACATCTCCCATCGTGTTCTAGAGGCTGCACGGAGGACTGCCGAGTGTTTTGCAAGAAGAGAAAGAAAGTTGTCCAAAACAGATTCCAATCGAATGTTCAAGTGAATAGAAAAGGCAGGAGAGTGGTCAGGTACTGTTTTCTCTCACTTGGCAAGCTGCGCACACAATCGCAGGGTTGTACAGCTTGTTTCATCACCTTTGCGAAGTTGCCGCTCTCTCCGGCTCCCGGAGACGAAGAAGCTGCTTCTTCGCGCAAAGACGATTCTGCCGCTCACAGTGCTCTGCGGTGTGCGCCTTCTGCCGAAAGAGCCCCGGGAGCGGTGCTTAGCTCAGCAGAGTACCGTACCTTCGTCTTTAGCGTCTCTTCTCGTCTACATCTTAGAAAAAGCTTTTCCACTCTGTCTGGCAAGGAGAAACTGTGCCAGCACAGAAAACATCTCCCATCGTGTTCTAGAGGCTGCACGGAGGTCTGCTGAGTGTTTTGCAAGAAGAGAAAGAAAGTTGTCCAAAACAGCTTGCAATCGAATATTCATGTGAATAGAAAAGGCAGGAGAGTGGTCAGGTACTGTTTTCTCTCAGTTGGCAAGCTGCGCACACAATCGCAGTGTTGTACAGCTTGTTTCATCACCTTTGCGAAGTTGCCGCTCTCTCCGGCTCCCGGAGACGAAGAAGCTGCTTCTTCGCGCAAAGACGATTCTGCCGCTCACAGTGCTCTGCGGTGTGCCCCTTCTGCCGAAAGAGGTCCGGGAGCGGTGCTTAGCTCTGCAGAGCACCGTACCTTCGTCTTTAGCCTCTCTTCTCGTCTACATCTTAGCAAAAAGCTTTTCCACTCTGTCTGGCAAGGAGAAACTGTGCCAGCACAGAAAACATCTCCCATCGTGTTCTAGAGGCTGCACGGAGGTCTGCCGAGTGTTTTGCAAGAAGAGAAAGAAAGTTGTCCAAAACAGCTTGCAATCGAATGTTCATGTGAATAGAAAAGGCAGGAGAGTGGTCAGGTACTGTTTTCTCTCAGTTGGCAAGCTGCGCACACAATCGCAGGGTTGTACAGCTTGTTTCATCACCTTTGCGAAGTTGCCGCTCTCTCCGGCTCCCGGAGACGAAGAAGCTGCTTCTTCGCGCAAAGACGATTCTGCTGCTCCCAGTGCTCTGCGGTGCGCACCTTCTGCCGAAAGACGCCCGGGAGCGGTGCTTAGCTCTGCAGAGCACCGTACCGTCGTCTTTAGCCTCTCTTCTCGTCTACATCTTAGCAAAAAGCTTTTCCACTCTGTCTGGCAAGGAGAAACTGTGCCAGCACAGAAAACATCTCCCATCGTGTTCTAGAGGCTGCACGGAGGTCTGCCGAGTGTTTTGCAAGAAGAGAAAGAAAGTTGTCCAAAACAGCTTGCAATCGAATGTTCATGTGAATAGAAAAGGCAAGAGAGTGGTCAGGTACTGTTTTCTCTCAGTTGGCAAACTGCGCACACAATCGCAGTGTTGTACAGCTTGTTTCATCACCTTTGCGAAGTTGCCGCTCTCTCCGGCTCCCGGAGACGAAGAAGCTGCTTCTTCGCGCAAAGACGATTCTGCCGCTCACAGTGCTCTGCTGTGTGCGCCTTCTGCCGAAAGAGGTCCGGGAGCTGTGCTTAGCTCTGCAGAGCACCGTACCTTCGTCTTTAGCCTCTCTTCTCGTCTACATCTTAGCAAAAAGCTTTTCCACTCTGTCTGGCAAGGAGAAACTGTGCCAGCACAAAAAACATCTCCCATCGTGTTCTAGAGGCTGCACGCAGGTCTGCCGAGTGTTTTGCAAGAAGAGAAAGAAAGTTGTCCAAAACAGCTTCCAATCGAATGTTCAAGTGAATAGAAAAGGCAGGAGAGTGGTCAGGTACGGTTTTCTCTCACTTGGCAAGCTGCGCACACAATCGCAGGGTTGTACAGCTTGTTTCATCACCTTTGCCAAGTTGCCGCTCTCTCCGGCTCCCGGAGACGAAGAAGCTGCTTCTTCGCGCAAAGACGATTCTGCCGCTCACAGTGCTCTGCGGTGTGCGCCTTCTGCCGAAAGACGCCCGGGAGCGGTGCTTAGCTCTGCAGAGTACCGTACCTTCGTCTTTAGCCTCTCTTCTCGTCTACATCTTAGCAAAATCTTTTCCACTCTGTCTGGCAAGGAGAAACTGTGCCAGCACAAAAAACATCTCCCATCGTGTTCTAGAGGCTGCACGGAGGTCTGCCGAGTGTTTTGCAAGAAGAGAAAGAAAGTTGTCCAAAACAGCTTGCAATCGAATGTTCATGTGAATAGAAAAGGCAGGAGAGTGGTCAGGTACTGTTTTCTCTCAGTTGGCAAGCTGCGCACACAATCGCAGTGTTGTACAGCTTGTTTCATCACCTTTGCGAAGTTGCCGCTCTCTCCGGCTCCCGGAGACGAAGAAGCTGCTTCTTCGCGCAAAGATGATTCTGCCGCTCACAGTGCTCTGCGGTGTGCGGCTTCTGCCGAATGAGGTCCGGGAGCGGTGCTTAGCTCTGCAGAGCACCGTACCTTCGTCTTTAGCCTCTCTTCTCGTCTACATCTTAGCAAAAAGCTTTTCCACTCTGTCTGGCAAGGAGAAACTGTGCCAGCACAAAAAACATCTCCCATCGTGTTCTAGAGGCTGCACGGAGGTCTGCCGAGTGTTTTGCAAGAAGAGAAAGAAAGTTGTCCAAAACAGCTTGCAATCGAATGTTCATGTGAATAGAAAAGGCAGGAGAGTGGTCAGGTACTGTTTTCTCTCAGTTGGCAAGCTGCGCACACAATCGCAGTGTTGTACAGCTTGTTTCATCACCTTTGCGAAGTTGCCGCTCTCTCCGGCTCCCGGAGACGAAGAAGCTGCTTCTTCGCGCAAAGACGATTCTGCCGCTCACAGTGCTCTGCGGTGTGCGCCTTCTGCCGAAAGAGCCCCGGGAGCTGTGCTTAGCTCTGCAGAGCACCGTACCTTCGTCTTTAGCCTCTCTTCTCGTCTACATCTTAGCAAAAAGCTTTTCCACTCTGTCTGGCAAGGAGAAACTGTGCCAGCACAGAAAACATCTCCCATCGTGTTCTAGAGGCTGCACGCAGGTCTGCCGAGTGTTTTGCAAGAAGAGAAAGAAAGTTGTCCAAAACAGCTTGCAATCGAATGTTCATGTGAATAGAAAAGGCAGGAGAGTGGTCAGGTACGGTTTTCTCTCACTTGGCAAGCTGCGCACACAATCGCAGTGTTGTACAGCTTGTTTCATCACCTTTGCGAAGTTGCCGCTCTCTCCGGCTTCCGGAGACGAAGAAGCTGCTTCTTCGCGCAAAGACGATTCTGCCGCTCACAGTGCTCTGCGGAGTGCGCCTTCTGCCGAAAGACGCCCGGGAGCGGTGCTTAGCTCTGCAGAGCACCGTACCTTCGTCTTTAGCCTCTCTTCTCGTCTACATCTTAGCAAAAAGCTTTTCCACTCTGTCTGGCAAGGAGAAACTGTGCCAGCACAGAAAACATCTCCCATCGTGTTCTAGAGGCTGCACGGAGGTCTGCCGAGTGTTTTGCAAGAAGAGAAAGAAAGTTGTCCAAAACAGCTTCCAATTGAATGTTCATGTGAATAGAAAAGGCAAGAGAGTGGTCAGGTACTGTTTTCTCTCAGTTGGCAAACTGCGCACACAATCGCAGTGTTGTACAGCTTGTTTCATCACCTTTGCGAAGTTGCCGCTCTCTCCGGCTCCTGGAGACGAAGAAGCTGCTTCTTCGCGCAAAGATGATTCTGCCGCTCACAGTGCTCTGCTGTGTGCGCCTTCTGCCGAAAGAGGCCCGGGAGCGGTGCTTAGCTCTGCAGAGCACCGTACCTTCGTCTTTAGCCTCTCTTCTCGTCTACATCTTAGCAAAAAGCTTTTCCACTCTGTCTGGCAAGGAGAAACTGTGCCAGCACAGAAAACATCTCCCATCGTGTTCTAGAGGCTGCACGGAGGACTGCCGAGTGTTTTGCAAGAAGAGAAAGAAAGTTGTCCAAAACAGCTTGCAATCGAATGTTCAAGTGAATAGAAAAGGCAGGAGAGTGGTCAGGTACTGTTTTCTCTCAGTTGGCAAGCTGCGCACACAATCGCAGTGTTGTACAGCTTGTTTCATCACCTTTGCGAAGTTGCCGCTCTCTCCGGCTCCCGGAGACGAAGAAGCTGCTTCTTCGCGCAAAGACGATTCTGCCGCTCACAGTGCCCTGCGGTGTGCGCCTTCTGCCGAAAGAGGCCCGGGAGCGGTGCTTAGCTCTGCAGAGCACCGTACCTTCGTCTTTAGCCTCTCTTCTCGTCTACATCTTAGAAAAAGCTTTTCCAGTCTGTCTGGCAAGGAGAAACTGTGCCAGCACAAAAAACATCTCCCATCGTGTTCTAGAGGCTGCACGCAGGTCTGCCGAGTGTTTTGCAAGAAGAGAAAGAAAGTTGTCCAAAACAGCTTGCAATCGTATGTTCAAGTGAATAGAAAAGGCAGGAGAGTGGTCAGGTACTGTTTTCTCTCAGTTGGCAAGCTGCGCACACAATCGCAGTGTTGTACAGCTTGTTTCATCACCTTTGCGAAGTTGCCGCTCTCTCCGGCTCCCGGAGACGAAGAAGCTGCTTCTTCGCGCAAAGACGATTCTGCAGCTCACAGTGCTCTGCGGTGTGCGCCTTCTGCCGAAAGAGGCCCGGGAGCGGTGCTTAGCTCTGCAGAGCACCGTACCTTCGTCTTTAGCCTCTCTTCTCGTCTACATCTTAGCAAAAAGCTTTTCCACTCTGTCTGGCAAGGAGAAACTGTGCCAGCACAAAAAACATCTCCCATCGTGTTCTAGAGGCTGCACGGAGGTCTGCCGAGTGTTTTGCAAGAAGAGAAAGAAAGTTGTCCAAAACAGCTTCCAATTGAATGTTCATGTGAATAGAAAAGGCAGGAGAGTGGTCAGGTACTGTTTTCTCTCAGTTGGCAAGCTGCGCACACAATCGCAGTGTTGTACAGCTTGTTTCATCACCTTTGCGAAGTTGCCGCTCTCTCCGGCTCCCGGAGACGAAGAAGCTGCTTCTTCGCGCAAAGATGATTCTGCCGCTCACAGTGCTCTGCGGTGTGCGGCTTCGGCCGAATGAGGTCCGGGAGCGGTGCTTAGCTCTGCAGAGCACCGTACCTTTGTCTTTAGCCTCTCTTCTCGTCTACATCTTAGCAAAAAGCTTTTCCACTCTGTCTGGCAAGGAGAAACTGTGCCAGCACAGAAAACATCTCCCATCGTGTTCTAGAGGCTGCACGGAGGTCTGCCGAGTGTTTTGCAAGAAGAGAAAGAAAGTTGTCCAAAACAGCTTGCAATCGAATGTTCATGTGAATAGAAAAGGCAGGAGAGTGGTCAGGTACTGTTTTCTCTCAGTTGGCAAGCTGCGCACACAATCGCAGTGTTGTATAGCTTGTTTCATCACCTTTGCAAAGTTGCCGCTCGCTCCGGCTCCCGGAGACGAAGAAGCTGCTTCTTCGCGCAAAGACGATTCTGCCGCTCACAGTGCTCTGCAGTGTGCGCCTTCTGCCGAAAGAGCCCCGGGAGCTGTGCTTAGCTCTGCAGAGCACCGTACCTTCGTCTTTAGCCTCTCTTCTCGTCTACATCTTAAGAAAAAGCTTTTCCACTCTGTCTGGCAAGGAGAAACTGTGCCAGCACAGAAAACATCTCCCATCGTGTTCTAGAGGCTGCACGGAGGTCTGCCGAGTGTTTTGCAAGAAGAGAAAGAAAGTTGTCCAAAACAGCTTGCAATCGAATGTTCATGTGAATAGAAAAGGCAGGAGAGTGGTCAGGTACTGTTTTCTCTCAGTTGGCAAGCTGCGCACACAATCGCAGGGTTGTACAGCTTGTTTCATCACCTTTGCCAAGTTGCCGCTCTCTCCGGCTCCCGGAGACGAAGAAGCTGCTTCTTCGCGCAAAGACGATTCTGCCGCTCACAGTGCTCTGCGGTGTGCGCCTTCTGCCGAAAGAGGTCCGGGAGCGGTGCTTAGCTCTGCAGAGCACCGTACCTTCGTCTTTAGCCTCTCTTCTCGTCTACATCTTAGCAAAAAGCTTTTCCACTCTGTCTGGCAAGGAGAAACTGTGCCAGCACAGAAAACATCTCCCATCGTGTTCTAGAGGCTGCACGGAGGTCTGCCGAGTGTTTTGCAAGAAGAGAAAGAAAGTTGTCCAAAACAGCTTGCAATCGAATGTTCATGTGAATAGAAAAGGCAGGAGAGTGGTCAGGTACTGTTTTCTCTCAGTTGGCAAGCTGCGCACACAATCGCAGTGTTGTACAGCTTGTTTCATCACCTTTGCGAAGTTGCCGCTCTCTCCGGGTCCCGGAGACGAAGAAGCTGCTTCTTCGCGCAAAGACGATTCTGCCGCTCACAGTGCTCTGCGGTGTGCGCCTTCTGCCGAAAGAGCCCCGGGAGCTGTGCTTAGCTCTGCAGAGCACCGTACCTTCGTCTTTAGCCTCTCTTCTCGTCTACATCTTAGCAAAAAGCTTTTCCACTCTGTCTGGCAAGGAGAAACTGTGCCAGCACAGAAAACATCTCCCATCGTGTTCTAGAGGCTGCACGGAGGTCTGCCGAGTGTTTTGCAAGAAGAGAAAGAAAGTTGTCCAAAACAGCTTCCAATTGAATGTTCATGTGAATAGAAAAGGCAAGAGAGTGGTCAGGTACTGTTTTCTCTCAGTTGGCAAACTGCGCACACAATCGCAGTGTTGTACAGCTTGTTTCATCACCTTTGCGAAGTTGCCGCTCTCTCCGGCTCCCGGAGACGAAGAAGCTGCTTCTTCGCGCAAAGACGATTCTGCAGCTCACAGTGCTCTGCGGTGTGCGCCTTCTGCCGAAAGAGGCCCGGGAGCGGTGCTTAGCTCTGCAGAGCACCGTACCTTCGTCTTTAGCCTCTCTTCTCATCTACATCTTAGCAAAAAGCTTTTGCACTCTGTCTGGCAAGGAGAAACTGTGCCAGCACAAAAAACATCTCCCATCGTGTTCTAGAGGCTGCACGGAGGTCTGCCGAGTGTTTTGCAAGAAGAGAAAGAAAGTTGTCCAAAACAGCTTCCAATTGAATGTTCATGTGAATAGAAAAGGCAGGAGAGTGGTCAGGTACTGTTTTCTCTCAGTTGGCAAGCTGCGCACACAATCGCAGTGTTGTACAGCTTGTTTCATCACCTTTGCGAAGTTGCCGCTCTCTCCGGCTCCCGGAGACGAAGAAGCTGCTTCTTCGCGCAAAGATGATTCTGCCGCTCACAGTGCTCTGCGGTGTGCGGCTTCTGCCGAATGAGGTCCGGGAGCGGTGCTTAGCTCTGCAGAGCACCGTACCTTCGTCTTTAGCCTCTCTTCTCGTCTACATCTTAGCAAAAAGCTTTTCCACTCTGTCTGGCAAGGAGAAACTGTGCCAGCACAGAAAACATCTCCCATCGTGTTCTAGAGGCTGCACGGAGGACTGCCGAGTGTTTTGCAAGAAGAGTAAGAAAGTTGTCCAAAACAGCTTGCAATCGAATGTTCATGTGAATAGAAAAGGCAGGAGAGTGGTCAGGTACTGTTTTCTCTCAGTTGGCAAGCTGCGCACACAATCGCAGTGTTGTACAGCTTGTTTCATCACCTTTGCGAAGTTGCCGCTCGCTCCGGCTCCCGGAGACGAAGAAGCTGCTTCTTCGCGCAAAGACGATTCTGCCGCTCACAGTGCTCTGCAGTGTGCGCCTTCTGCCGAAAGAGCCCCGGGAGCTGTGCTTAGCTCTGCAGAGCACCGTACCTTCGTCTTTAGCCTCTCTTCTCGTCTACATCTTAAGAAAAAGCTTTTCCACTCTGTCTGGCAAGGAGAAACTGTGCCAGCACAGAAAACATCTCCCATCGTGTTCTAGAGGCTGCACGGAGGTCTGCCGAGTGTTTTGCAAGAAGAGAAAGAAAGTTGTCCAAAACAGCTTGCAATCGAATGTTCATGTGAATAGAAAAGGCAGGAGAGTGGTCAGGTACTGTTTTCTCTCAGTTGGCAAGCTGCGCACACAATCGCAGTGTTGTACAGCTTGTTTCATCACCTTTGCGAAGTTGCCGCTCTCTCCGGCTCCCGGAGACGAAGAAGCTGCTTCTTCGCGCAAAGACGATTCTGCCGCTCACAGTGCTCTGCGGTGTGCGCCTTCTGCCGAAAGAGCCCCGGGAGCTGTGCTTAGCTCTGCAGAGCACCGTACCTTCGTCTTTAGCCTCTCTTCTCGTCTACATCTTAGCAAAAAGCTTTTCCACTCTGTCTGGCAAGGAGAAACTGTGCCAGCACAGAAAACATCTCCCATCGTGTTCTAGAGGCTGCACGCAGGTCTGCCGAGTGTTGTGCAAGAAGAGAAAGAAAGTTGTCCAAAACAGCTTCCAATCGAATGTTCAAGTGAATAGAAAAGGCAGGAGAGTGGTCAGGTACGGTTTTCTCTCACTTGGCAAGCTGCGCACACAATCGCAGTGTTGTACAGCTTGTTTCATCACCTTTGCGAAGTTGCCGCTCTCTCCGGGTCCCGGAGACGAAGAAGCTGCTTCTTCGCGCAAAGACGATTCTGCCGCTCACAGTGCTCTGCGGTGTGCGCCTTCTGCCGAAAGACGCCCGGGAGCGGTGCTTAGCTCTGCAGAGCACCGTACCTTCGTCTTTAGCCTCTCTTCTCGTCTACATCTTAGCAAAAAGCTTTTCCACTCTGTCTGGCAAGGAGAAACTGTGCCAGCACAAAAAACATCTCCCATCGTGTTCTAGAGGCTGCACGGAGGTCTGCCGAGTGTTGTGCAAGAAGAGAAAGAAAGTTGTCCAAAACAGCTTCCAATCGAATGTTCAAGTGAATAGAAAAGGCAGGAGAGTGGTCAGGTACGGTTTTCTCTCACTTGGCAAGCTGCGCACACAATCGCAGTGTTGTACAGCTTGTTTCATCACCTTTGCGAAGTTGCCGCTCTCTCCGGCTCCCGGAGACGAAGAAGCTGCTTCTTCGCGCAAAGACGATTCTGCCGCTCACAGTGCCCTGCGGTGTGCGCCTTCTGCCGAAAGAGGCCCGGGAGCGGTGCTTAGCTCTGCAGAGCACCGTACCTTCGTCTTTAGCGTCTCTTCTCGTCTACATCTTAGAAAAAGCTTTTCCACTCTGTCTGGCAAGGAGAAACTGTGCCAGCACAAAAAACATCTCCCATCGTGTTCTAGAGGCTGCACGCAGGTCTGCCGAGTGTTTTGCAAGAAGAGAAAGAAAGTTGTCCAAAACAGCTTGCAATCGTATGTTCAAGTGAATAGAAAAGGCAGGAGAGTGGTCAGGTACTGTTTTCTCTCAGTTGGCAAGCTGCGCACACAATCGCAGTGTTGTACAGCTTGTTTCATCACCTTTGCGAAGTTGCCGCTCTCTCCGGCTCCCGGAGACGAAGAAGCTGCTTCTTCGCGCAAAGACGATTCTGCAGCTCACAGTGCTCTGCGGTGTGCGCCTTCTGCCGAAAGAGGCCCGGGAGCGGTGCTTAGCTCTGCAGAGCACCGTACCTTCGTCTTTAGCCTCTCTTCTCGTCTACATCTTAGCAAAAAGCTTTTGCACTCTGTCTGGCAAGGAGAAACTGTGCCAGCACAGAAAACATCTCCCATCGTGTTCTAGAGGCTGCACGGAGGACTGCCGAGTGTTTTGCAAGAAGAGAAAGAAAGTTGTCCAAAACAGCTTGCAATCGAATGTTCATGTGAATAGAAAAGGCAGGAGAGTGGTCAGGTACTGTTTTCTCTCAGTTGGCAAGCTGCGCACACAATCGCAGTGTTGTACAGCTTGTTTCATCACCTTTGCGAAGTTGCCGCTCGCTCCGGCTCCCGGAGACGAAGAAGCTGCTTCTTCGCGCAAAGACGATTCTGCCGCTCACAGTGCTCTGCAGTGTGCGCCTTCTGCCGAAAGAGCCCCGGGAGCTGTGCTTAGCTCTGCAGAGCACCGTACCTTCGTCTTTAGCCTCTCTTCTCGTCTACATCTTAAGAAAAAGCTTTTCCACTCTGTCTGGCAAGGAGAAACTGGGCCAGCACAGAAAACATCTCCCATCGTGTTCTAGAGGCTGCACGGAGGTCTGCCGATTGTTTTGCAAGAAGAGAAAGAAAGTTGTCCAAAACAGCTTGCAATCGAATGTTCATGTGAATAGAAAAGGCAGGAGAGTGGTCAGGTACTGTTTTCTCTCAGTTGGCAAGCTGCGCACACAATCGCAGTGTTGTACAGCTTGTTTCATCACCTTTGCGAAGTTGCCGCTCTCTCCGGCTCCCGGAGACGAAGAAGCTGCTTCTTCGCGCAAAGACGATTCTGCCGCTCACAGTGCTCTGCGGTGTGCGCCTTCTGCCGAAAGAGGTCCGGGAGCGGTGCTTAGCTCTGCAGAGCACCGTACCTTCGTCTTTAGCCTCTCTTCTCGTCTACATCTTAGCAAAAAGCTTTTCCACTCTGTCTGGCAAGGAGAAACTGTGCCAGCACAAAAAACAACTCCCATCGTGTTCTAGAGGCTGCACGGAGGTCTGCCGAGTGTTTTGCAAGAAGAGAAAGAAAGTTGTCCAAAACAGCTTGCAATCGTATGTTCAAGTGAATAGAAAAGGCAGGAGAGTGGTCAGGTACTGTTTTCTCTCAGTTGGCACGCTGCGCACACAATCGCAGTGTTGTACAGCTTGTTTCATCACCTTTGCGAAGTTGCCGCTCTCTCCGGCTCCCGGAGACGAAGAAGCTGCTTCTTCGCACAAAGACGATTCTGCCGCTCACAGTGCTCTGCGGAGTGCGCCTTCTGCCGAAAGAGGCCCGGGAGCGGTGCTTAGCTCTGCAGAGCACCGTACCTTCGTCTTTAGCCTCTCTTCTCGTCTACATCTTAGCAAAAAGCTTTTCCACTCTGTCTGGCAAGGAGAAACTGTGCCAGCACAGAAAACATCTCCCATCGTGTTCTAGAGGCTGCACGCAGGTCTGCCGAGTGTTTTGCAAGAAGAGAAAGAAAGTTGTCCAAAACAGCTTCCAATTGAATGTTCATGTGAATAGAAAAGGCAGGAGAGTGGTCAGGTACTGTTTTCTCTCAGTTGGCAAGCTGCGCACACAATCGCAGTGTTGTACAGCTTGTTTCATCACCTTTGCGAAGTTGCCGCTCTCTCCGGCTCCCGGAGACGAAGAAGCTGCTTCTTCGCGCAAAGATGATTCTGCCGCTCACAGTGCTCTGCGGTGTGCGGCTTCTGCCGAATGAGGTCCGGGAGCGGTGCTTAGCTCTGCAGAGCACCGTACCTTCGTCTTTAGCCTCTCTTCTCGTCTACATCTTAGCAAAAAGCTTTTCCACTCAGTCTGGCAAGGAGAAACTGTGCCAGCACAGAAAACATCTCCCATCGTGTTCTAGAGGCTGCACGGAGGACTGCCGAGTGTTTTGCAAGAAGAGAAAGAAAGTTGTCCAAAACAGCTTCCAATCGAATGTTCATGTGAATAGAAAAGGCAAGCGAGTGGTCAGGTACTGTTTTCTCTCAGTTGGCAAACTGCGCACACAATCGCAGTGTTGTACAGCTTGTTTCATCACCTTTGCGAAGTTGCCGCTCTCTCCGGCTCCCGGAGACGAAGAAGCTGCTTCTTCGCGCAAAGACGATTCTGCCGCTCACAGTGCTCTGCTGTGTGCGCCTTCTGCCGAAAAAGGCCCGGGAGCGGTGCTTAGCTCTGCAGAGCACCGTACCTTCGTCTTTAGCCTCTCTTCTCGTCTACATCTTAGCAAAAAGCTTTTCCACTCTGTCTGGCAAGGAGAAACTGTGCCAGCACAAAAAACATCTCCCATCGTGTTCTAGAGGCTGCACGGAGGTCTGCCGAGTGTTTTGCAAGAAGAGAAAGAAAGTTGTCCAAAACAGCTTGCAATCGAATGTTCATGTGAATAGAATAGGCAGGAGAGTGGTCAGGTACTGTTTTCTCTCAGTTGGCAAGCTGCGCACATAATCGCAGTGTTGTACAGCTTGTTTCATCACCTTTGCGAAGTTGCCGCTCTCTCCGGCTCCCGGAGACGAAGAAGCTGCTTCTTCGCGCAAAGATGATTCTGCCGCTCACAGTGCTCTGCGGTGTGCGGCTTCTGCCGAATGAGGTCCGGGAGCGGTGCTTAGCTCTGCAGAGCACCGTACCTTCGTCTTTAGCCTCTCTTCTCGTCTACATCTTAGCAAAAAGCTTTTCCACGCTGTCTGGCAAGGAGAAACTGTGCCAGCACAGAAAACATCTCCCATCGTGTTCTAGAGGCTGCACGCAGGTCTGCCGAGTGTTTTGCAAGAAGAGAAAGAAAGTTGTCCAAAACAGCTTGCAATCGAATGTTCATGTGAATAGAAAAGGCAGGAGAGTGGTCAGGTACTGTTTTCTCTCAGTTGGCAAGCTGCGCACACAATCGCAGTGTTGTACAGCTTGTTTCATCACCTTTGCGAAGTTGCCGCTCTCTCCGGCTCCCGGAGACGAAGAAGCTGCTTCTTCGCGCAAAGACGATTCTGCCTCTCACAGTGCTCTGCGGTGTGCGCCTTCTGCCGAAAGAGCCCCGGGAGCTGTGCTTAGCTCTGCAGAGCACCGTACCTTCGTCTTTAGCCTCTCTTCTCGTCTACATCTTAGCAAAAAGCTTTTCCACTCTGTCTGGCAAGGAGAAACTGTGCCAGCACAAAAAACATCTCCCATCGTGTTCTAGAGGCTGCACGCAGGTCTGCCGAGTGTTTTGCAAGAAGAGAAAGAAAGTTGTCCAAAACAGCTTGCAATCGAATGTTCATGTGAATAGAAAAGGCAGGAGAGTGGTCAGGTACTGTTTTCTCTCACTTGGCAAGCTGCGCACACAATCGCAGTGTTGTACAGCTTGTTTCATCACCTTTGCCAAGTTGCCGCTCGCTCCGGCTCCCGGAGACGAAGAAGCTGCTTCTTCGCGCAAAGACGATTCTGCCGCTCACAGTGCTCTGCGGTGTGCGCCTTCTGCCGAAAGAGCCCCGGGAGCTGTGCTTAGCTCTGAGAAGCACCATACGTGCTTCTTTAGCCTCTCTTCTCGTCTACATCTTAGCAAAAAGCTTTTCCACTCTGTCTGGCAAGGAGAAACTGTGCCAGCACAGAAAACATCTCCCATCGTGTTCTAGAGGCTGCACGGAGGTCTGCCGAGTGTTTTGCAAGAAGAGAAAGAAAGTTGTCCAAAACAGCTTGCAATCGAATGTTCATGTGAATAGAAAAGGCAGGAGAGTGGTCAGGTACGGTTTTCTCTCACTTGGCAAGCTGCGCACACAATCGCAGTGTTGTACAGCTTGTTTCATCACCTTTGCGAAGTTGCCGCTCTCTCCGGCTCCCGGAGACGAAGAAGCTGCTTCTTCGCGCAAAGACGATTCTGCCGCTCACAGTGCTCTGCGGTGCGCGCCTTCTGCCGAAAGACGCCCGGGAGCGGTGCTTAGCTCTGCAGAGCACCGTACCTTCGTCTTTAGCCTCTCTTCTCGTCTACATCTTAGCAAAAAGCTTTTCCACTCTGTCTGGCAAGGAGAAACTGTGCCAGCACAGAAAACATCTCCCATCGTGTTCTAGAGGCTGCACGGAGGTCTGCCGAGTGTTTTGCAAGAAGAGAAAGAAAGTTGTCCAAAACAGCTTCCAATCGAATGTTCATGTGAATAGAAAAGGCAGGAGAGTGGTCAGGTACTGTTTTCTCTCAGTTGGCAAACTGCGCACACAATCGCAGTGTTGTACAGCTTGTTTCATCACCTTTGCGAAATGGTCGCTCTCTCCGGCTCCCGGAGACGAAGAAGCTGCTTCTTCGCGCAAAGACGATTTTGCCGCTCACAGTGCCCTGCGGTGTGCGCCTTCTGCCGAAAGAGGCCCGGGAGCGGTGCTTAGCTCTGCAGAGCACCGTACCTTCGTCTTTAGCCTCTCTTCTCGTCTACATCTTAGCAAAAAGCTTTTCCACTCTGTCTGGCAAGGAGAAACTGTGCCAGCACAAAAAACATCTCCCATCGTGTTCTAGAGGCTGCACGGAGGTCTGCCGAGTGTTTTGCAAGAAGAGAAAGAAAGTTGTCCAAAACAGCTTCCAATCGAATGTTCAAGTGAATAGAAAAGGCAGGAGAGTGGTCAGGTACTGTTTTCTCTCAGTTGGCAAGCTGCGCACACAATCGCAGGGTTGTACAGCTTGTTTCATCACCTTTGCGAAGTTGCCGCTCTCTCCGGCTCCCGGAGACGAAGAAGCTGCTTCTTCGCGCAAAGACGATTCTGCCGCTCACAGTGCTCTGCGGTGTGCGCCTTCTGCCGAAAGAGCCCCGGGAGCGGTGCTTAGCTCAGCAGAGTACCGTACATTCGTCTTTAGCGTCTCTTCTCGTCTACATCTTAGAAAAAGCTTTTCCACTCTGTCTGGCAAGGAGAAACTGTGCCAGCACAGAAAACATCTCCCATCGTGTTCTAGAGGCTGCACGGAGGTCTGCCGAGTGTTTTGCAAGAAGAGAAAGAAAGTTGTCCAAAACAGCTTGCAATCGAATATTCATGTGAATAGAAAAGGCAGGAGAGTGGTCAGGTACTGTTTTCTCTCAGTTGGCAAGCTGCGCACACAATCGCAGTGTTGTACAGCTTGTTTCATCACCTTTGCGAAGTTGCCGCTCTCTCCGGCTCCCGGAGACGAAGAAGCTGCTTCTTCGCGCAAAGACGATTCTGCCGCTCACAGTGCTCTGCGGTGTGCGCCTTCTGCCGAAAGAGGTCCGGGAGCGGTGCTTAGCTCTGCAGAGCACCGTACCGTCGTCTTTAGCCTCTTTTCTCGTCTACATCTTAGCAAAAAGCTTTTCCACTCTGTCTGGCAAGGAGAAACTGTGCCAGCACAGAAAACATCTCCCATCGTGTTCTAGAGGCTGCACGCAGGTCTGCCGAGTGTTTTGCAAGAAGAGAAAGAAAGTTGTCCAAAACAGCTTGCAATCGAATGTTCATGTGATTACATAAGGCAGGAGAGTGGTCAGGTACTGTTTTCTCTAATTTGGCATGCTGCGCACACAATCGCAGTGTTGTACAGCTTGTTTCATCACCTTTGCGAAGTTGCCGCTCTCTCCGGCTCCCGGAGACGAAGAAGCTGCTTCTTCGCGCAAAGACGATTCTGCCGCTCACAGTGCTCTGCTGTGTGCGCCTTCTGCCGAAAGAGGTCCGGGAGCTGTGCTTAGCTCTGCAGAGCACCGTACCTTCGTCTTTAGCCTCTCTTCTCGTCTACATCTTAGCAAAAAGCTTTTCCACTCTGTCTGGCAAGGAGAAACTGTGCCAGCACAAAAAACATCTCCCATCGTGTTCTAGAGGCTGCACGCAGGTCTGCCGAGTGTTTTGCAAGAAGAGAAAGAAAGTTGTCCAAAACAGCTTGCAATCGAATGTTCAAGTGAATAGAAAAGGCAGGAGAGTGGTCAGGTACGGTTTTCTCTCACTTGGCAAGCTGCGCACACAATCGCAGTGTTGTACAGCTTGTTTCATCACCTTTGCCAAGTTGCCGCTCTCTCCGGCTCCCGGAGACGAAGAAGCTGCGTTTTCGCGCAAAGACGATTCTGCCGCTCACAGTGCTCTGCGGTGTGCGCCTTCTGCCGAAAGAGCCCCGGGAGCTGTGCTTAGCTCTGCAGAGCACCGTACCTTCGTCTTTAGCCTCTCTTCTCGTCTACATCTTAGAAAAAGCTTTTCCACTCTGTCTGGCAAGGAGAAACTGTGCCAGCACAGAAAACATCTCCCATCGTGTTCTAGAGGCTGCACGCAGGTCTGCCGAGTGTTTTGCAAGAAGAGAAAGAAAGTTGTCCAAAACAGCTTGCAATCGAATGTTCATGTGAATAGAAAAGGCAGGAGAGTGGTCAGGTACTGTTTTCTCTCAGTTGGCAAGCTGCGCACACAATCGCAGTGTTGTACAGCTTGTTTCATCACCTTTGCGAAGTTGCCGCTCTCTCCGGCTCCCGGAGACGAAGAAGCTTCTTCTTCGCGCAAAGACGATTCTGCCGCTCACAGTGCTCTGCGGTGTGCGCCTTCTGCCGAAAGAGGTCCGGGAGCGGTGCTTAGCTCTGCAGAGCACCGTACCTTCGTCTTTAGCCTCTTTTCTCGTCTACATCTTAGCAAAAAGCTTTTCCACTCTGTCTGGCAAGGAGAAACTGTGCCAGCACAGAAAACATCTCCCATCGTGTTCTAGAGGCTGCACGCAGGTCTGCCGAGTGTTTTGCAAGAAGAGAAAGAAAGTTGTCCAAAACAGCTTGCAATCGAATGTTCATGTGATTACATAAGGCAGGAGAGTGGTCAGGTACTGTTTTCTCTCAGTTGGCAAGCTGGGCATACAATCGCAGGGTTGTACAGCTTGTTTCATCACCTTTGCGAAGTTGCCGCTCTCTCCGGCTTCCGGAGACGAAGAAGCTGCTTCTTCGCGCAAAGACGATTCTGCCGCTCACAGTGCTCTGCTGTTTGCGGCTTCTGCCGAAAGAGGTCCGGGAGCTGTGCTTAGCTCTGCAGAGCACCGTACCTTCGTCTTTAGCCTCTCTTCTCGTCTACATCTTAGCAAAAAGCTTTTCCACTCTGTCTGGCAAGGAGAAACTGTGCCAGCACAAAAAACATCTCCCATCGTGTTCTAGAGGCTGCACGCAGGTCTGCCGAGTGTTTTGCAAGAAGAGAAAGAAAGTTGTCCAAAACAGCTTCCAATTGAATGTTCAAGTGAATAGAAAAGGCAGGAGAGTGGTCAGGTACTGTTTTCTCTCACTTGGCAAGCTGCGCACACAATCGCAGTGTTGTACAGCTTGTTTCATCACCTTTGCCAAGTTGCCGCTCTCTCCGGCTCCCGGAGACGAAGAAGCTGCTTCTTCGCGCAAAGACGATTCTGCCGCTCACAGTGCTCTGCGGTGTGCGCCTTCTGCCGAAAGAGCCCCGGGAGCTGTGCTTAGCTCTGCAGAGCACCGTACCTTCGTCTTTAGCCTCTCTTCTCGTCTACATCTTAGCAAAAAGCTTTTCCACTCTGTCTGGCAAGGAGAAACTGTGCCAGCACAAAAAACATCTCCCATCGTGTTCTAGAGGCTGCACGGAGGTCTGCCGAGTGTTTTGCAAGAAGAGAAAGAAAGTTGTCCAAAACAGCTTGCAATCGAATGTTCATGTGAATAGAAAAGGCAGGAGAGTGGTCAGGTACTGTTTTCTCTCAGTTGGCAAGCTGCGCACACAATCGCAGTGTTGTACAGCTTGTTTCATCACCTTTGCGAAGTTGCCGCTCTCTCCGGCTCCCGGAGACGAAGAAGCTGCTTCTTCGCGCAAAGACGATTCTGCCTCTCACAGTGCTCTGCGGTGTGCGCCTTCTGCCGAAAGAGCCCCGGGAGCTGTGCTTAGCTCTGCAGAGCACCGTACCTTCGTCTTTAGCCTCTCTTCTCGTCTACATCTTAGCAAAAAGCTTTTCCACTCTGTCTGGCAAGGAGAAACTGTGCCAGCACAAAAAACATCTCCCATCGTGTTCTAGAGGCTGCACGCAGGTCTGCCGAGTGTTTTGCAAGAAGAGAAAGAAAGTTGTCCAAAACAGCTTGCAATCGAATGTTCATGTGAATAGAAAAGGCAGGAGAGTGGTCAGGTACTGTTTTCTCTCACTTGGCAAGCTGCGCACACAATCGCAGTGTTGTACAGCTTGTTTCATCACCTTTGCCAAGTTGCCGCTCGCTCCGGCTCCCGGAGACGAAGAAGCTGCTTCTTCGCGCAAAGACGATTCTGCCGCTCACAGTGCTCTGCGGTGTGCGCCTTCTGCCGAAAGAGCCCCGGGAGCTGTGCTTAGCTCTGAGAAGCACCATACGTGCTTCTTTAGCCTCTCTTCTCGTCTACATCTTAGCAAAAAGCTTTTCCACTCTGTCTGGCAAGGAGAAACTGTGCCAGCACAGAAAACATCTCCCATCGTGTTCTAGAGGCTGAACGGAGGTCTGCCGAGTGTTTTGCAAGAAGAGAAAGAAAGTTGTCCAAAACAGCTTGCAATCGAATGTTCATGTGAATAGAAAAGGCAGGAGAGTGGTCAGGTACGGTTTTCTCTCACTTGGCAAGCTGCGCACACAATCGCAGTGTTGTACAGCTTGTTTCATCACCTTTGCGAAGTTGCCGCTCTCTCCGGCTCCCGGAGACGAAGAAGCTGCTTCTTCGCGCAAAGACGATTCTGCCGCTCACAGTGCTCTGCGGTGCGCGCCTTCTGCCGAAAGACGCCCGGGAGCGGTGCTTAGCTCTGCAGAGCACCGTACCTTCGTCTTTAGCCTCTCTTCTCGTCTACATCTTAGCAAAAAGCTTTTCCACTCTGTCTGGCAAGGAGAAACTGTGCCAGCACAGAAAACATCTCCCATCGTGTTCTAGAGGCTGCACGGAGGTCTGCCGAGTGTTTTGCAAGAAGAGAAAGAAAGTTGTCCAAAACAGCTTCCAATCGAATGTTCATGTGAATAGAAAAGGCAGGAGAGTGGTCAGGTACTGTTTTCTCTCAGTTGGCAAACTGCGCACACAATCGCAGTGTTGTACAGCTTGTTTCATCACCTTTGCGAAATGGTCGCTCTCTCCGGCTCCCGGAGACGAAGAAGCTGCTTCTTCGCGCAAAGACGATTTTGCCGCTCACAGTGCCCTGCGGTGTGCGCCTTCTGCCGAAAGAGGCCCGGGAGCGGTGCTTAGCTCTGCAGAGCACCGTACCTTCGTCTTTAGCCTCTCTTCTCGTCTACATCTTAGCAAAAAGCTTTTCCACTCTGTCTGGCAAGGAGAAACTGTGCCAGCACAAAAAACATCTCCCATCGTGTTCTAGAGGCTGCACGGAGGTCTGCCGAGTGTTTTGCAAGAAGAGAAAGAAAGTTGTCCAAAACAGCTTGCAATCGAATGTTCAAGTGAATAGAAAAGGCAGGAGAGTGGTCAGGTACTGTTTTCTCTCAGTTGGCAAGCTGCGCACACAATCGCAGGGTTGTACAGCTTGTTTCATCACCTTTGCGAAGTTGCCGCTCTCTCCGGCTCCCGGAGACGAAGAAGCTGCTTCTTCGCGCAAAGACGATTCTGCCGCTCACAGTGCTCTGCGGTGTGCGCCTTCTGCCGAAAGAGCCCCGGGAGCGGTGCTTAGCTCAGCAGAGTACCGTACATTCGTCTTTAGCGTCTCTTCTCGTCTACATCTTAGAAAAAGCTTTTCCACTCTGTCTGGCAAGGAGAAACTGTGCCAGCACAGAAAACATCTCCCATCGTGTTCTAGAGGCTGCACGGAGGTCTGCCGAGTGTTTTGCAAGAAGAGAAAGAAAGTTGTCCAAAACAGCTTGCAATCGAATATTCATGTGAATAGAAAAGGCAGGAGAGTGGTCAGGTACTGTTTTCTCTCAGTTGGCAAGCTGCGCACACAATCGCAGTGTTGTACAGCTTGTTTCATCACCTTTGCGAAGTTGCCGCTCTCTCCGGCTCCCGGAGACGAAGAAGCTGCTTCTTCGCGCAAAGACGATTCTGCCGCTCACAGTGCTCTGCGGTGTGCGCCTTCTGCCGAAAGAGGTCCGGGAGCGGTGCTTAGCTCTGCAGAGCACCGTACCGTCGTCTTTAGCCTCTTTTCTCGTCTACATCTTAGCAAAAAGCTTTTCCACTCTGTCTGGCAAGGAGAAACTGTGCCAGCACAGAAAACATCTCCCATCGTGTTCTAGAGGCTGCACGCAGGTCTGCCGAGTGTTTTGCAAGAAGAGAAAGAAAGTTGTCCAAAACAGCTTGCAATCGAATGTTCATGTGATTACATAAGGCAGGAGAGTGGTCAGGTACTGTTTTCTCTAATTTGGCATGCTGCGCACACAATCGCAGTGTTGTACAGCTTGTTTCATCACCTTTGCGAAGTTGCCGCTCTCTCCGGCTCCCGGAGACGAAGAAGCTGCTTCTTCGCGCAAAGACGATTCTGCCGCTCACAGTGCTCTGCGGTGTGCGCCTTCTGCCGAAAGAGGTCCGGGAGCTGTGCTTAGCTCTGCAGAGCACCGTACCTTCGTCTTTAGCCTCTCTTCTCGTCTACATCTTAGCAAAAAGCTTTTCCACTCTGTCTGGCAAGGAGAAACTGTGCCAGCACAAAAAACATCTCCCATCGTGTTCTAGAGGCTGCACGCAGGTCTGCCGAGTGTTTTGCAAGAAGAGAAAGAAAGTTGTCCAAAACAGCTTGCAATCGAATGTTCAAGTGAATAGAAAAGGCAGGAGAGTGGTCAGGTACGGTTTTCTCTCACTTGGCAAGCTGCGCACACAATCGCAGTGTTGTACAGCTTGTTTCATCACCTTTGCCAAGTTGCCGCTCTCTCCGGCTCCCGGAGACGAAGAAGCTGCGTTTTCGCGCAAAGACGATTCTGCCGCTCACAGTGCTCTGCGGTGTGCGCCTTCTGCCGAAAGAGCCCCGGGAGCGGTGCTTAGCTCAGCAGAGTACCGTACCTTCGTCTTTAGCGTCTCTTCTCGTCTACATCTTAGAAAAAGCTTTTCCACTCTGTCTGGCAAGGAGAAACTGTGCCAGCACAGAAAACATCTCCCATCGTGTTCTAGAGGCTGCACGCAGGTCTGCCGAGTGTTTTGCAAGAAGAGAAAGAAAGTTGTCCAAAACAGCTTGCAATGAAATGTTCATGTGAATAGAAAAGGCAGGAGAGTGGTCAGGTACTGTTTTCTCTCAGTTGGCAAGCTGCGCACACAATCGCAGTGTTGTACAGCTTGTTTCATCACCTTTGCGAAGTTGCCGCTCTCTCCGGCTCCCGGAGACGAAGAAGCTTCTTCTTCGCGCAAAGACGATTCTGCCGCTCACAGTGCTCTGCGGTGTGCGCCTTCTGCCGAAAGAGGTCCGGGAGCGGTGCTTAGCTCTGCAGAGCACCGTACCTTCGTCTTTAGCCTCTTTTCTCGTCTACATCTTAGCAAAAAGCTTTTCCACTCTGTCTGGCAAGGAGAAACTGTGCCAGCACAGAAAACATCTCCCATCGTGTTCTAGAGGCTGCACGCAGGTCTGCCGAGTGTTTTGCAAGAAGAGAAAGAAAGTTGTCCAAAACAGCTTGCAATCGAATGTTCATGTGATTACATAAGGCAGGAGAGTGGTCAGGTACTGTTTTCTCTCAGTTGGCAAGCTGGGCACACAATCGCAGGGTTGTACAGCTTGTTTCATCACCTTTGCGAAGTTGCCGCTCTCTCCGGCTTCCGGAGACGAAGAAGCTGCTTCTTCGCGCAAAGACGATTCTGCCGCTCACAGTGCTCTGCTGTTTGCGGCTTCTGCCGAAAGAGGTCCGGGAGCTGTGCTTAGCTCTGCAGAGCACCGTACCTTCGTCTTTAGCCTCTCTTCTCGTCTACATCTTAGCAAAAAGCTTTTCCACTCTGTCTGGCAAGGAGAAACTGTGCCAGCACAAAAAACATCTCCCATCGTGTTCTAGAGGCTGCACGCAGGTCTGCCGAGTGTTTTGCAAGAAGAGAAAGAAAGTTGTCCAAAACAGCTTCCAATTGAATGTTCAAGTGAATAGAAAAGGCAGGAGAGTGGTCAGGTACTGTTTTCTCTCACTTGGCAAGCTGCGCACACAATCGCAGTGTTGTACAGCTTGTTTCATCACCTTTGCCAAGTTGCCGCTCTCTCCGGCTCCCGGAGACGAAGAAGCTGCTTCTTCGCGCAAAGACGATTCTGCCGCTCACAGTGCTCTGCGGTGTGCGCCTTCTGCCGAAAGAGCCCCGGGAGCTGTGCTTAGCTCTGCAGAGCACCGTACCTTCGTCTTTAGCCTCTCTTCTCGTCTACATCTTAGCAAAAAGCTTTTCCACTCTGTCTGGCAAGGAGAAACTGTGCCAGCACAAAAAACATCTCCCATCGTGTTCTAGAGGCTGCACGGAGGTCTGCCGAGTGTTTTGCAAGAAGAGAAAGAAAGTTGTCCAAAACAGCTTGCAATCGAATGTTCATGTGAATAGAAAAGGCAGGAGAGTGGTCAGGTACTGTTTTCTCTCAGTTGGCAAGCTGCGCACACAATCGCAGTGTTGTACAGCTTGTTTCATCACCTTTGCGAAGTTGCCGCTCTCTCCGGCTCCCGGAGACGAAGAAGCTGCTTCTTCGCGCAAAGATGATTCTGCCGCTCACAGTGCTCTGCGGTGTGCGGCTTGTGCCGAATGAGGTCCGGGAGCGGTGCTTAGCTCTGCAGAGCACCGTACCTTCGTCTTTAGCCTCTCTTCTCGTCTACATCTTAGCAAAAAGCTTTTCCACTCTGTCTGGCAAGGAGAAACTGTGCCAGCACAGAAAACATCTCCCATCGTGTTCTAGAGGCTGCACGGAGGTCTGCCGAGTGTTTTGCAAGAAGAGAAAGAAAGTTGTCCAAAACAGCTTGCAATCGAATGTTCATGTGAATAGAAAAGGCAGGAGAGTGGTCAGGTACTGTTTTCTCTCAGTTGGCAAGCTGCGCACACAATCGCAGTGTTGTACAGCTTGTTTCATCACCTTTGCGAAGTTGCCGCTCTCTCCGGCTCCCGGAGACGAAGAAGCTGCTTCTTCGCGCAAAGACGATTCTGCCGCTCACAGTGCTCTGCGGTGTGCGCCTTCTGCCGAAAGAGCCCCGGGAGCTGTGCTTAGCTCTGCAGAGCACCGTACCTTCGTCTTTAGCCTCTCTTCTCGTCTACATCTTAGCAAAAAGCTTTTCCACTCTGTCTGGCAAGGAGAAACTGTGCCAGCACAGAAAACATCTCCCATCGTGTTCTAGAGGCTGCACGCAGGTCTGCCGAGTGTTTTGCAAGAAGAGAAAGAAAGTTGTCCAAAACAGCTTCCAATCGAATGTTCAAGTGAATAGAAAAGGCAGGAGAGTGGTCAGGTACGGTTTTCTCTCACTTGGCAAGCTGCACACACAATCGCAGTGTTGTACAGCTTGTTTCATCACCTTTGCGAAGTTGCCGCTCTCTCCGGCTTCCGGAGACGAAGAAGCTGCTTCTTCGCGCAAAGACGATTCTGCCGCTCACAGTGCTCTTCGGAGTGCGCCTTCTGCCGAAAGAGGCCCGGGAGCGGTGCTTAGCTCTGCAGAGCACCGTACCTTCGTCTTTAGCCTCTCTTCTCGTCTACATCTTAGCAAAAAGCTTTTCCACTCTGTCTGGCAAGGAGAAACTGTGCCAGCACAAAAAACATCTCCCATCGTGTTCTAGAGGCTGCACGGAGGTCTGCCGAGTGTTTTGTATGAAGAGAAAGAAAGTTGTCTAAAACAGCTTCCAATTGAATGTTCATGTGAATAGAAAAGGCAGGAGAGTGGTCAGGTACTGTTTTCTCTCAGTTGGCAAGCTGCGCACACAATCGCAGTGTTGTACAGCTTGTTTCATCACCTTTGCGAAGTTGCCGCTCTCTCCGGCTCCCGGAGACGAAGAAGCTGCTTCTTCGCGCAAAGATGATTCTGCCGCTCACAGTGCTCTGCGGTGTGCGCCTTCTGCCGAATGAGGTCCGGGAGCGGTGCTTAGCTCTGCAGAGCACCGTACCTTCGTCTTTAGCCTCTCTTCTCGTCTACATCTTAGCAAAAAGCTTTTCCACTCTGTCTGGCAAAGAGAAACTGTGCCAGCACTGAAAACATCTCCCATCGTGTTCTACAGGCTGCACGGAGGTCTGCCGAGTGTTTTGCAAGAAGAGAAAGAAAGTTGTCCAAAACAGCTTGCAATCGTATGTTCAAGTGAATAGAAAAGGCAGGAGAGTGGTCAGGTACTGTTTTCTCTCAGTTGGCACGCTGCGCACACAATCGCAGTGTTGTACAGCTTGTTTCATCACCTTTGCGAAGTTGACGCTCTCTCCGGCTCCCGGAGACGAAGAAGCTGCTTCTTCGCGCAAAGACGATTCTGCCGCTCACAGTGCTCTGCGGTGTGCGCCTTCTGCCGAAAGAGCCCCGGGAGCTGTGCTTAGCTCTGCAGAGCACCATACCTGCTTCTTTAGCCTCTCTTCTCGTCTACATCTTAGCAAAAAGCTTTTCCACTCTGTCTGGCAAGGAGAAACTGTGCCAGCACAAAAAACATCTCCCATCGTGTTCTAGAGGCTGCACGGAGGTCTGCCGAGTGTTTTGCAAGAAGAGAAAGAAAGTTGTCCAAAACAGCTTGCAATCGAATGTTCATGTGAATAGAAAAGGCAGAAGAGTGGTCAGGTACTGTTTTCTCTCAGTTGGCAAGCTGCGCACACAATTGCAGTGTTGTACAGCTTGTTTCATCACCTTTGCGAAGTTGCCGCTCTCTCCGGCTCCCGGAGACGAAGAATCTGCTTCTTCGCGCAAAGACGATTCTGCCGCTCACAGTGCTCTGCAGTGTGCGCCTTCTGCCGAAAGAGCCCCGGGAGCTGTGCTTAGCTCTGCAGAGCACCGTACCTTCGTCTTTAGCCTCTCTTCTCGTCTACATCTTAAGAAAAATCTTTTCCACTCTGTCTGGCAAGGAGAAACTGTGCCAGCACAGAAAACATCTCCCATCGTGTTCTAGAGGCTGCACGGAGGTCTGCCGAGTGTTTTGCAAGAAGAGAAAGAAAGTTGTCCAAAACAGCTTGCAATCGAATGTTCATGTGAATAGAAAAGGCAGGAGAGTGGTCAGGTACTGTTTTCTCTCAGTTGGCAAGCTGCGCACACAATCGCAGTGTTGTACAGCTTGTTTCATCACGTTTGCGAAGTTGCCGCTCTCTCCGGCTTCCGGAGACGAAGAAGCTGCTTCTTCGCGCAAAGACGATTCTGCCGCTCACAGTGCTCTGCGGTGTGCGCCTTCTGCCGAAAGAGGTCCGGGAGCGGTGCTTAGCTCTGCAGAGCACCGTACCTTCGTCTTTAGCCTCTCTTCTCGTCTACATCTTAGCAAAAAGCTTTTCCACTCTGTCTGGCAAGGAGAAACTGTGCCAGCACAAAAAACATCTCCCATCGTGTTCTAGAGGCTGCACGGAGGTCTGCCGAGTGTTTTGCAAGAAGAGAAAGAAAGTTGTCCAAAACAGCTTGCAATCGTATGTTCAAGTGAATAGAAAAGGCAGGTGAGTGGTCAGGTACTGTTTTCTCTCAGTTGGCACGCTGCGCACACAATCGCAGTGTTGTACAGCTTGTTTCATCAACTTTGCGAAGTTGCCGCTCTCTCCGGCTCCCGGAGACGAAGAAGCTGCTTCTTCGCGCAAAGACGATTCTGCCGCTCACAGTGCTCTGCGGAGTGCGCCTTCTGCCGAAAGAGGCCCGGGAGCGGTGCTTAGCTCTGCAGAGCACCGTACCTTCGTCTTTAGCCTCTCTTCTCGTCTACATCTTAGCAAAAAGCTTTTCCACTCTGTCTGGCAAGGAGAAACTGTGCCAGCACAGAAAACATCTCCCATCGTGTTCTAGAGGCTGCACGGAGGTCTGCCGAGTGTTTTGCAAGAAGAGAAAGAAAGTTGTCCAAAACAGCTTCCAATTGAATGTTCATGTGAATAGAAAAGGCAGGAGAGTGGTCAGGTACTGTTTTCTCTCAGTTGGCAAGCTGCGCACACAATCGCAGTGTTGTACAGCTTGTTTCATCACCTTTGCGAAGTTGCCGCTCTCTCCGGCTCCCGGAGACGAAGAAGCTGCTTCTTCGCGCAAAGAGGATTCTGCCGCTCACAGTGCTCTGCGGTGTGCGGCTTCTGCCGAATGAGGTCCGGGAGCGGTGCTTAGCTCTGCAGAGCACCGTACCTTCGTCTTTAGCCTCTCTTCTCGTCTACATCTTAGCAAAAAGCTTTTCCACTCTGTCTGGCAAGGAGAAACTGTGCCAGCACAGAAAATATCTCCCATCGTGTTCTAGAGGCTGCACGGAGGACTGCCGAGTGTTTTGCAAGAAGAGAAAGAAAGTTGTCCAAAACAGCTTCCAATCGAATGTTCATGTGAATAGAAAAGGCAAGAGAGTGGTCAGGTACTGTTTTCTCTCAGTTGGCAAACTGCGCACACAATCGCAGTGTTGTACAGCTTGTTTCATCACCTTTGCGAAGTTGCCGCTCTCTCCGGCTCCCGGAGACGAAGAAGCTGCTTCTTCGCGCAAAGACGATTCTGCCGCTCACAGTGCTCTGCTGTGTGCGCCTTCTGCCGAAAAAGGCCCGGGAGCGGTGCTTAGCTCTGCAGAGCACCGTACCTTCGTCTTTAGCCTCTCTTCTCGTCTACATCTTAGAAAAAGCTTTTCCACTCTGTCTGGCAAGGAGAAACTGTGCCAGCACAGAAAACATCTCCCATCGTGTTCTAGAGGCTGCACGGAGGTCTGCCGAGTGTTTTGCAAGAAGAGAAAGAAAGTTGTCCAAAACAGCTTGCAATCGAATGTTCATGTGAATAGAAAAGGCAGGAGAGTGGTCAGGTACTGTTTTCTCTCAGTTGGCAAGCTGCGCACACAATCGCAGTGTTGTACAGCTTGTTTCATCACCTTTGTGAAGTTGCCGCTCTCTCCGGCTCCCGGAGACGAAGAAGCTGCTTCTTCGCGCAAAGACGATTCTGCCGCTCCCAGTGCTCTGCGGTGTGCGCCTTCTGCCGAAAGAGGTCCGGGAGCGGTGCTTAGCTCTGCAGAGCACCGTACCTTCGTCTTTAGCCTCTTCTCTCGTCTAGATCTTAGCAAAAAGCTTTTCCACTCGGTCTGGCAAGGAGAAACTGTGCCAGCACAAAAAACATCTCCCATCGTGTTCTAGAGGCTGCACGCAGGTCTGCCGAGTGTTTTGCAAGAAGAGAAAGAAAGTTGTCCAAAACAGCTTGCAATCGAATGTTCATGTGAATAGAAAAGGCAGGAGAGTGGTCAGGTACGGTTTTCTCTAACTTGGCAAGCTGCGCACACAATCGCAGTGTTGTACAGCTTGTTTCATCACCTTTGCGAAGTTGCCGCTCTCTCCGGCTCCCGGAGACGAAGAAGCTGCTTCTTCGCGCAAAGACGATTCTGCCGCTCACAGTGCTCTGCGGTGTGCGCCTTCTGCCGAAAGAGGTCCGGGAGATGTGCTTAGCTCTGCAGAGCACCGTACCTTCGTCTTTAGCCTCTCTTCTCGTCTACATCTTAGCAAAAAGCTTTTCCACTCTGTCTGGCAAGGAGAAACTGTGCCAGCACGAAAAACATTTCCCATCGTGTTCTAGAGGCTGCACGGAGGTCTGCCGAGTGTTTTGCAAGAAGAGAAAGAAAGTTGTCCAAAACAGCTTCCAATCGAATGTTCAAGTGAATAGAAAAGGCAGGAGAGTGGTCAGGTACGGTTTTCTCTCACTTGGCAAGCTGCGCACACAATCGCAGGGTTGTACAGCTTGTTTCATCACCTTTGCCAAGTTGCCGCTCTCTCCGGCTCCCGGAGACGAAGAAGCTGCTTCTTCACGCAAAGACGATTCTGCCGCTCACAGTGCTCTGCGGTGTGCGCCTTCTGCCGAAAGAGCCCCGGGAGCGGTGCTTAGCTCAGCAGAGTACCGTACCTTCGTCTTTAGCGTCTCTTCTCGTCTACATCTTAGAAAAAGCTTTTCCACTCTGTCTGGCAAGGAGAAACTGTGCCAGCACAGAAAACATCTCCCATCGTGTTCTAGAGGCTGCACGCAGGTCTGCCGAGTGTTTTGCAAGAAGAGAAAGAAAGTTGTCCAAAACAGCTTGCAATCGAATGTTCATGTGAATAGAAAAGGCAGGAGAGTGGTCAGGTACTGTTTTCTCTCAGTTGGCAAGCTGCGCACACAATCGCAGTGTTGTACAGCTTGTTTCATCACCTTTGCGAAGTTGCCGCTCTCTCCGGCTCCCGGAGACGAAGAAGCTGCTTCTTCGCGCAAAGACGATTCTGCCGCTCACAGTGCTCTGCGGTGTGCGCCTTCTGCCGAAAGAGCCCCGGGAGCGGTGCTTAGCTCTGCAGAGCACCGTACCTTCGTCTTTAGCCTCTTCTCTCGTCTACATCTTAGCAAAAAGCTTTTCCACTCTGTCTGGCAAGGAGAAACTGTGCCAGCACAAAAAACATCTCCCATCGTGTTCTAGAGGCTGCACGGAGGTCTGCCGAGTGTTTTGCAAGAAGAGAAAGAAAGTTGTCCAAAACAGCTTGCAATCGAATGTTCATGTGAATAGAAAAGGCAGGAGAGTGGTCAGGTACGGTTTTCTCTAACTTGGCAAGCTGCGCACACAATCGCAGTGTTGTACAGCTTGTTTCATCACCTTTGCGAAGTTGCCGCTCTCTCCGGCTCCCGGAGACGAAGAAGCTGCTTCTTCGCGCAAAGACGATTCTGCCGCTCACAGTGCTCTGCGGTGTGCGCCTTCTGCCGAAAGACGCCCGGGAGCGGTGCTTAGCTCTGCAGAGCACCGTACCTTCGTCTTTAGCCTCTCTTCTCGTCTACATCTTAGCAAAAAGCTTTTCCACACTGTCTGGCAAGGAGAAACTGTGCCAGCACAGAAAACATCTCCCATCGTGTTCTAGAGGCTGCACGGAGGTCTGCCGAGTGTTTTGCAAGAAAAGAAAGAAAGTTGTCCAAAACAGCTTGCAATCGCCTGTTCATGTGATTACATAAGGCAGGAGAGTGGTCAGGTACTGTTTTCTCTCAGTTGGCAAGCTGCGCACACAATCGCAGTGTTGTACAGCTTGTTTCATCACCTTTGCGAAGTTGCCGCTCTCTCCGGCTCCCGGAGACGAAGAAGCTGCTTCTTCGCGCAAAGATGATTCTGCCGCTCACAGTGCTCTGCGGTGTGCGCCTTCTGCCGAAAGAGCCCCGGGAGCGGTGCTTAGCTCTGCAGAGCGCCGTACCTCCGTCTTTAGCCTCTCTTCTCGTCTACATCTTAGCAAAAAGCTTTTCCACTCTGTCTGGCAAGGAGAAACTGTGCCAGCACAGAAAACATCTCCCATCGTGTTCTAGAGGCTGCACGGAGGACTGCCGAGTGTTTTGCAAGAAGAGAAAGAAAGTTGTCCAAAACAGCTTCCAATCGAATGTTCATGTGAATAGAAAAGGCAAGAGAGTGGTCAGGTAGTGTTGTCTCTCAGTTGGCAAACTGCGCACACAATCGCAGTGTTGTACAGCTTGTTTCATCACCTTTGCGAAATTGTCGCTCTCTCTGGCTCCCGGAGACGAAGAAGCTGCTTCTTCGCGCAAAGACTACTCTGCCGCTCACAGTGCCCTGCGGTGTGCGCCTTCTGCCGAAAGAGGCCCGGGAGCGGTGCTTAGCTCTGCAGAGCACCGTACCTTCGTCTTTAGCCTCTCTTCTCGTCTACATCTTAGCAAAAAGCTTTTCCACTCTGTCTGGCAAGGAGAAACTGTGCCAGCACAAAAAACATCTCCCATCGTGTTCTAGAGGCTGCACGCAGGTCTGCCGAGTGTTTTGCAAGAAGAGAAAGAAAGTTGTCCAAAACAGCTTGCAATCGTATGTTCAAGTTAATAGAAAAGGCAGGAGAGTGGTCAGGTACTGTTTTCTCTCAGTTGGCACGCTGCGCACACAATCGCAGTGTTGTACAGCTTGTTTCATCACCTTTGCGAAGTTGCCGCTCTCTCCGGCTCCCGGAGACGAAGAAGCTGCTTCTTCGCGCAAAGACGATTCTGCCGCTCACAGTGCTCTGCGGTGTGCGCCTTCTGCCGAAAGAGGCCCGGGAGATGTGCTTAGCTCTGCAGAGCACCGTACCTTCGTCTTTAGCCTCTCTTCTCGTCTACATCTTAGCAAAAAGCTTTTCCACTCTGTCTGGCAAGAAGAAACTGTGCCAGCACAAAAAACATCTCCCATCGTGTTCTAGAGGCTGCACGCAGGTCTGCCGAGTGTTTTGCAAGAAGAGAAAGAAAGTTGTCCAAAACAGCTTCCAATCGAATGTTCATGTGAATAGAAAAGGCAGGAGAGTGGTCAGGTACTGTTTTCTCTCACTTGGCAAGCTGCGCACACAATCGCAGTGTTGTACAGCTTGTTTCATCACCTTTGCCAAGTTGCCGCTCTCTCCGGCTCCCGGAGACGAAGAAGCTGCTTCTTCGCGCAAAGATGATTCTGCCGCTCACAGTGCTCTGCGGTGTGCGGCTTCTGCCGAATGAGGTCCGGGAGCGGTGCTTAGCTCTGCAGAGCACCGTACCTCCGTCTTTAGCCTCTCTTCTCGTCTACATCTTAGCAAAAAGCTTTTCCACTCTGTCTGGCAAGGAGAAACTGTGCCAGCACAGAAAACATCTCCCATCGTGTTCTAGAGGCTGCACGGAGGACTGCCGAGTGTTTTGCAAGAAGAGAAAGAAAGTTGTCCAAAACAGCTTGCAATCGAATGTTCATGTGAATAGAAAAGGCAAGAGAGTGGTCAGGTACTGTTTTCTCTCAGTTGGCAAACTGCGCACACAATCGCAGTGTTGTACAGCTTGTTTCATCACCTTTGCGAAATTGTCGCTCTCTCTGGCTCCCGGAGACGAAGAAGCTGCTTCTTCGCGCAAAGACGATTCTGCCGCTCACAGTGCCCTGCGGTGTGCGCCTTCTGCCGAAAGAGGCCCGGGAGCGGTGCTTAGCTCTGCAGAGCACCGTACCTTCGTCTTTAGCCTCTCTTCTCGTCTACATCTTAGCAAAAAGCTTTTCCACTCTGTCTGGCAAGGAGAAACTGTGCCAGCACAAAAAACATCTCCCATCGTGTTCTAGAGGCTGCACGCAGGTCTGCCGAGTGTTTTGCAAGAAGAGAAAGAAAGTTGTCCAAAACAGCTTGCAATCGTATGTTCAAGTGAATAGAAAAGGCAGGAGAGTGGTCAGGCACTGTTTTCTCTCAGTTGGCACGCTGCGCACACAATCGCAGTGTTGTACAGCTTGTTTCATCACCTTTGCGAAGTTGCCGCTCTCTCCGGCTCCCGGAGACGAAGAAGCTGCTTCTTCGCGCAAAGACGATTCTGCCGCTCACAGTGCTCTGCGGTGTGCGCCTTCTGCCGAAAGAGGTCCGGGAGCTGTGCTTAGCTCTGCAGAGCACCGTACCTTCGTCTTTAGCCTCTCTTCTCGTCTACATCTTAGCAAAAAGCTTTTCCACTCTGTCTGGCAAGGAGAAACTGTGCCAGCACAAAAAACATCTCCCATCGTGTTCTAGAGGCTGCACGGAGGTCTGCCGAGTCTTTTGCAAGAAGAGAAAGAAAGTTGTCCAAAACAGCTTCCAATCGAATGTTCAAGTGAATAGAAAAGGCAGGAGAGTGGTCAGGTACAGTTTTCTCTAACTTGGCAAGCTGCGCACACAATCGCAGGGTTGTACAGCTTGTTTCATCACCTTTGCCAAGTTGCCGCTCTCTCCGGCTCCCGGAGACGAAGAAGCTGCTTCTTCGCGCAAAGACGATTCTGCCGCTCACAGTGCTCTGCGGTGTGCGCCTTCTGCCGAAAGAGCCCCGGGAGCGGTGCTTAGCTCAGCAGAGTACCGTACCTTCGTCTTTAGCGTCTCTTCTCGTCTACATCTTAGAAAAAGCTTTTCCACTCTGTCTGGCAAGGAGAAACTGTGCCAGCACAGAAAACATCTCCCATCGTGTTCTAGAGGCTGCACGGAGGTCTGCCGAGTGTTTTGCAAGAAGAGAAAGAAAGTTGTCCAAAACAGCTTGCAATCGAATGTTCATGTGAATAGAAAAGGCAGGAGAGTGGTCAGGTACTGTTTTCTCTCAGTTGGCAAGCTGCGCACACAATCGCAGTGTTGTACAGCTTGTTTCATCACCTTTGCGAAGTTGCCGCTCTCTCCGGCTCCCGGAGACGAAGAAGCTGCTTCTTCGCGCAAAGACGATTCTGCCGCTCACAGTGCTCTGCGGTGTGCGCCTTCTGCCGAAAGAGCCCCGGGAGCGGTGCTTAGCTCTGCAGAGCACCGTACCTTCGTCTTTAGCCTCTTCTCTCGTCTACATCTTAGCAAAAAGCTTTTCCACTCTGTCTGGCAAGGAGAAACTGTGCCAGCACAAAAAACATCTCCCATCGTGTTCTAGAGGCTGCACGCAGGTCTGCCGAGTGTTTTGCAAGAAGAGAAAGAAAGTTGTCCAAAACAGCTTGCAATCGAATGTTCATGTGAATAGAAAAGGCAGGAGAGTGGTCAGGTATGGTTTTCTCTCAGTTGGCAAGCTGCGCACACAATCGCAGTGTTGTACAGCTTGTTTCATCACCTTTGCGAAGTTGCCGCTCTCTCCGGCTCCCGGAGACGAAGAAGCTGCTTCTTCGCGCAAAGATGATTCTGCCGCTCACAGTGCTCTGCGGTGTGCGGCTTCTGCCGAATGAGGTCCTGGAGCGGTGCTTAGCTCTGCAGAGCACCGTACCTTCGTCTTTAGCCTCTCTTCTCGTCTACATCTTAGCAAAAAGCTTTTCCACTCTGTCTGGCAAGGAGAAACTGTGCCAGCACAGAAAACATCTCCCATCGTGTTCTAGAGGCTGCACGGAGGTCTGCCGAGTGTTTTGCAAGAAGAGAAAGAAAGTTGTCCAAAACAGCTTGCAATCGAATGTTCATGTGAATAGAAAAGGCAGGAGAGTGGTCAGGTACTGTTTTCTCTCAGTTGGCAAGCTGCGCACACAATCGCAGTGTTGTACAGCTTGTTTCATCACCTTTGCGAAGTTGCCGCTCTCTCCGGCTCCCGGAGACGAAGAAGCTGCTTCTTCGCGCAAAGACGATTCTGCCGCTCACAGTGCTCTGCGGTGTGCGCCTTCTGCCGAAAGAGCCCCGGGAGCTGTGCTTAGCTCTGCAGAGCACCGTACCTTCGTCTTTAGCCTCTCTTCTCGTCTACATCTTAGCAAAAAGCTTTTCCACTCTGTCTGGCAAGGAGAAACTGTGCCAGCACAGAAAACATCTCCCATCGTGTTCTAGAGGCTGCACGCAGGTCTGCCGAGTGTTTTGCAAGAAGAGAAAGAAAGTTGTCCAAAACAGCTTCCAATCGAATGTTCAAGTGAATAGAAAAGGCAGGAGAGTGGTCAGGTACGGTTTTCTCTCACTTGGCAAGCTGCGCACACAATCGCAGTGTTGTACAGCTTGTTTCATCACCTTTGCGAAGTTGCCGCTCTCTCCGGCTCCCGGAGACGAAGAAGCTGCTTCTTCGCGCAAAGATGATTCTGCCGCTCACAGTGCTCTGCGGTGTGCGCCTTCTGCCGAAAGAGCCCCGGGAGCGGTGCTTAGCTCTGCAGAGCGCCGTACCTCCGTCTTTAGCCTCTCTTCTCGTCTACATCTTAGCAAAAAGCTTTTCCACTCTGTCTGGCAAGGAGAAACTGTGCCAGCACAGAAAACATCTCCCATCGTGTTCTAGAGGCTGCACGGAGGACTGCCGAGTGTTTTGCAAGAAGAGAAAGAAAGTTGTCCAAAACAGCTTCCAATCGAATGTTCATGTGAATAGAAAAGGCAAGAGAGTGGTCAGGTAGTGTTGTCTCTCAGTTGGCAAACTGCGCACACAATCGCAGTGTTGTACAGCTTGTTTCATCACCTTTGCGAAATTGTCGCTCTCTCTGGCTCCCGGAGACGAAGAAGCTGCTTCTTCGCGCAAAGACTACTCTGCCGCTCACAGTGCCCTGCGGTGTGCGCCTTCTGCCGAAAGAGGCCCGGGAGCGGTGCTTAGCTCTGCAGAGCACCGTACCTTCGTCTTTAGCCTCTCTTCTCGTCTACATCTTAGCAAAAAGCTTTTCCACTCTGTCTGGCAAGGAGAAACTGTGCCAGCACAAAAAACATCTCCCATCGTGTTCTAGAGGCTGCACGCAGGTCTGCCGAGTGTTTTGCAAGAAGAGAAAGAAAGTTGTCCAAAACAGCTTGCAATCGTATGTTCAAGTTAATAGAAAAGGCAGGAGAGTGGTCAGGTACTGTTTTCTCTCAGTTGGCACGCTGCGCACACAATCGCAGTGTTGTACAGCTTGTTTCATCACCTTTGCGAAGTTGCCGCTCTCTCCGGCTCCCGGAGACGAAGAAGCTGCTTCTTCGCGCAAAGACGATTCTGCCGCTCACAGTGCTCTGCGGTGTGCGCCTTCTGCCGAAAGAGGCCCGGGAGATGTGCTTAGCTCTGCAGAGCACCGTACCTTCGTCTTTAGCCTCTCTTCTCGTCTACATCTTAGCAAAAAGCTTTTCCACTCTGTCTGGCAAGGAGAAACTGTGCCAGCACAAAAAACATCTCCCATCGTGTTCTAGAGGCTGCACGGAGGTCTGCCGAGTGTTTTGCAAGAAGAGAAAGAAAGTTGTCCAAAACAGCTTGCAATCGAATGTTCATGTGAATAGAAAAGGCAGGAGAGTGGTCAGGTACTGTTTTCTCTCACTTGGCAAGCTGCGCACACAATCGCAGTGTTGTACAGCTTGTTTCATCACCTTTGCCAAGTTGCCGCTCTCTCCGGCTCCCGGAGACGAAGAAGCTGCTTCTTCGCGCAAAGATGATTCTGCCGCTCACAGTGCTCTGCGGTGTGCGGCTTCTGCCGAATGAGGTCCGGGAGCGGTGCTTAGCTCTGCAGAGCACCGTACCTCCGTCTTTAGCCTCTCTTCTCGTCTACATCTTAGCAAAAAGCTTTTCCACTCTGTCTGGCAAGGAGAAACTGTGCCAGCACAGAAAACATCTCCCATCGTGTTCTAGAGGCTGCACGGAGGACTGCCGAGTGTTTTGCAAGAAGAGAAAGAAAGTTGTCCAAAACAGCTTGCAATCGAATGTTCATGTGAATAGAAAAGGCAAGAGAGTGGTCAGGTACTGTTTTCTCTCAGTTGGCAAACTGCGCACACAATCGCAGTGTTGTACAGCTTGTTTCATCACCTTTGCGAAATTGTCGCTCTCTCTGGCTCCCGGAGACGAAGAAGCTGCTTCTTCGCGCAAAGACGATTCTGCCGCTCACAGTGCCCTGCGGTGTGCGCCTTCTGCCGAAAGAGGCCCGGGAGCGGTGCTTAGCTCTGCAGAGCACCGTACCTTCGTCTTTAGCCTCTCTTCTCGTCTACATCTTAGCAAAAAGCTTTTCCACTCTGTCTGGCAAGGAGAAACTGTGCCAGCACAAAAAACATCTCCCATCGTGTTCTAGAGGCTGCACGCAGGTCTGCCGAGTGTTTTGCAAGAAGAGAAAGAAAGTTGTCCAAAACAGCTTGCAATCGTATGTTCAAGTGAATAGAAAAGGCAGGAGAGTGGTCAGGCACTGTTTTCTCTCAGTTGGCACGCTGCGCACACAATCGCAGTGTTGTACAGCTTGTTTCATCACCTTTGCGAAGTTGCCGCTCTCTCCGGCTCCCGGAGACGAAGAAGCTGCTTCTTCGCGCAAAGACGATTCTGCCGCTCACAGTGCTCTGCGGTGTGCGCCTTCTGCCGAAAGAGGTCCGGGAGCTGTGCTTAGCTCTGCAGAGCACCGTACCTTCGTCTTTAGCCTCTCTTCTCGTCTACATCTTAGCAAAAAGCTTTTCCACTCTGTCTGGCAAGGAGAAACTGTGCCAGCACAAAAAACATCTCCCATCGTGTTCTAGAGGCTGCACGGAGGTCTGCCGAGTCTTTTGCAAGAAGAGAAAGAAAGTTGTCCAAAACAGCTTCCAATCGAATGTTCAAGTGAATAGAAAAGGCAGGAGAGTGGTCAGGTACGGTTTTCTCTCACTTGGCAAGCTGCGCACACAATCGCAGGGTTGTACAGCTTGTTTCATCACCTTTGCGAAGTTGCCGCTCTCTCCGGCTCCCGGAGACGAAGAAGCTGCTTCTTCGCGCAAAGACGATTCTGCCGCTCACAGTGCTCTGCGGTGTGCGCCTTCTGCCGAAAGAGCCCCGGGAGCGGTGCTTAGCTCAGCAGAGTACCGTACCTTCGTCTTTAGCGTCTCTTCTCGTCTACATCTTAGAAAAAGCTTTTCCACTCTGTCTGGCAAGGAGAAACTGTGCCAGCACAGAAAACATCTCCCATCGTGTTCTAGAGGCTGCACGGAGGTCTGCCGAGTGTTTTGCAAGAAGAGAAAGAAAGTTGTCCAAAACAGCTTGCAATCGAATGTTCATGTGAATAGAAAAGGCAGGAGAGTGGTCAGGTACTGTTTTCTCTCAGTTGGCAAGCTGCGCACACAATCGCAGTGTTGTACAGCTTGTTTCATCACCTTTGCGAAGTTGCCGCTCTCTCCGGCTCCCGGAGACGAAGAAGCTGCTTCTTCGCGCAAAGACGATTCTGCCGCTCACAGTGCTCTGCGGTGTGCGCCTTCTGCCGAAAGAGCCCCGGGAGCGGTGCTTAGCTCTGCAGAGCACCGTACCTTCGTCTTTAGCCTCTTCTCTCGTCTACATCTTAGCAAAAAGCTTTTCCACTCTGTCTGGCAAGGAGAAACTGTGCCAGCACAAAAAACATCTCCCATCGTGTTCTAGAGGCTGCACGCAGGTCTGCCGAGTGTTTTGCAAGAAGAGAAAGAAAGTTGTCCAAAACAGCTTGCAATCGAATGTTCATGTGAATAGAAAAGGCAGGAGAGTGGTCAGGTACGGTTTTCTCTCAGTTGGCAAGCTGCGCACACAATCGCAGTGTTGTACAGCTTGTTTCATCACCTTTGCGAAGTTGCCGCTCTCTCCGGCTCCCGGAGACGAAGAAGCTGCTTCTTCGCGCAAAGATGATTCTGCCGCTCACAGTGCTCTGCGGTGTGCGGCTTCTGCCGAATGAGGTCCTGGAGCGGTGCTTAGCTCTGCAGAGCACCGTACCTTCGTCTTTAGCCTCTCTTCTCGTCTACATCTTAGCAAAAAGCTTTTCCACTCTGTCTGGCAAGGAGAAACTGTGCCAGCACAGAAAACATCTCCCATCGTGTTCTAGAGGCTGCACGCAGGTCTGCCGAGTGTTTTGCAAGAAGAGAAAGAAAGTTGTCCAAAACAGCTTGCAATCGAATGTTCATGTGAATAGAAAAGGCAGGAGAGTGGTCAGGTACTGTTTTCTCTCAGTTGGCAAGCTGCGCACACAATCGCAGTGTTGTACAGCTTGTTTCATCACCTTTGCGAAGTTGCCGCTCTCTCCGGCTCCCGGAGACGAAGAAGCTGCTTCTTCGCGCAAAGACGATTCTGCCGCTCACAGTGCTCTGCGGTGTGCGCCTTCTGCCGAAAGAGCCCCGGGAGCTGTGCTTAGCTCTGCAGAGCACCGTACCTTCGTCTTTAGCCTCTCTTCTCGTCTACATCTTAGCAAAAAGCTTTTCCACTCTGTCTGGCAAGGAGAAACTGTGCCAGCACAGAAAACATCTCCCATCGTGTTCTAGAGGCTGCACGCAGGTCTGCCGAGTGTTTTGCAAGAAGAGAAAGAAAGTTGTCCAAAACAGCTTGCAATCGAATGTTCAAGTGAATAGAAAAGGCAGGAGAGTGGTCAGGTACGGTTTTCTCTCACTTGGCAAGCTGCGCACACAATCGCAGTGTTGTACAGCTTGTTTCATCACCTTTGCGAAGTTGCCGCTCTCTCCGGCTTCCGGAGACGAAGAAGCTGCTTCTTCGCGCAAAGACGATTCTGCCGCTCACAGTGCTCTGCGGAGTGCGCCTTCTGCCGAAAGAGGCCCGGGAGCGGTGCTTAGCTCTGCAGAGCACCGTACCTTCGTCTTTAGCCTCTCTTCTCGTCTACATCTTAGCAAAAAGCTTTTCCATTCTGTCTGGCAAGGAGAAACTGTGCCAGCACAAAAAACATATCCCATCGTGTTCTAGAGGCTGCACGGAGGTCTGCCGAGTGTTTTGCAAGAAGAGAAAGAAAGTTGTCCAAAACAGCTTCCAATGGAATGTTCATGTGAATAGAAAAGGCAGGAGAGTGGTCAGGTACTGTTTTCTCTCAGTTGGCAAGCTGCGCACACAATCGCAGTGTTGTACAGCTTGTTTCATCACCTTTGCGAAGTTGCCGCTCTCTCCGGCTCCCGGAGACGAAGAAGCTGCTTCTTCGCGCAAAGATGATTCTGCCGCTCACAGTGCTCTGCGGTGTGCGGCTTCTGCCGAATGAGGTCCGGGAGCGGTGCTTAGCTCTGGAGAGCACCGTACCTTCGTCTTTAGCCTCTCTTCTCGTCTACATCTTAGAAAAAGCTTTTCCACTCTGTCTGGCAAGGAGAAACTGTGCCAGCACAGAAAACATCTCCCATCGTGTTCTAGAGGCTGCACGGAGGACTGCCGAGTGTTTTGCAAGAAGAGAAAGAAAGTTGTCCAAAACAGCTTGCAATCGAATGTTCATGTGAATAGAAAAGGCAGGAGAGTGGTCAGGTACTGTTTTCTCTCAGTTGGCAAACTGCGCACACAATCGCAGTGTTGTACAGCTTGTTTCATCACCTTTGCGAAATTGTCGCTCTCTCTGGCTCCCGGAGACGAAGAAGCTGCTTCTTCGCGCAAAGACGATTCTGCCGCTCACAGTGCCCTGCGGAGTGCGCCTTCTGCCGAAAGAGGCCCGGGAGCGGTGCTTAGCTCTGCAGAGCACCGTACCTTCGTCTTTAGCCTCTCTTCTCGTCTACATCTTAGCAAAAAGCTTTTCCACTCTGTCTGGCAAGGAGAAACTGTGCCAGCACAAAAAACATCTCCCATCGTGTTCCAGAGGCTGCACGAAGGTCTGCCGAGTGTTTTGCAAGAAGAGAAAGAAAGTTGTCCAAAACAGCTTGCAATCGTATGTTCAAGTGAATAGAAAAGGCAGGAGAGTGGTCAGGTACTGTTTTCTCTCAGTTGGCACGCTGCGCACACAATCGCAGTGTTGTACAGCTTGTTTCATCACCTTTGCGAAGTTGCCGCTCTCTCCGGCTCCCGGAGACGAAGAAGCTGCTTCTTCGCGCAAAGACGATTCTGCCGCTCACAGTGCTCTGCGGTGTGCGCCTTCTGCCGAAAGAGGCCCGGGAGATGTGCTTAGCTCTGCAGAGCACCGTACCTTCGTCTTTAGCCTCTCTTCTCGTCTACATCTTAGCAAAAAGCTTTTCCACTCTGTCTGGCAAGGAGAAACTGTGCCAGCACAAAAAACATCTCCCATCGTGTTCTAGAGGCTGCACGAAGGTCTGCCGAGTGTTTTGCAAGAAGAGAAAGAAAGTTGTCCAAAACAGCTTCCAATCGAATGTTCATGTGATTGCAAAAGGCAGGAGAGTGGTCAGGTACTGTTTTCTCTCAGTTGGCAAGCTGCGCACACAATCGCAGTGTTGTACAGCTTGTTTCATCACCTTTGCCAAGTTGCTGCTCTCTCCGGCTCCCGGAGACGAAGAAGCTGCTTCTTCGCGCAAAGACGATTCTGCCGCTCACAGTGCTCTGCGGTGTGCGCCTTCTGCCGAAAGAGGCCCGGGAGCGGTGCTTAGCTCTGCAGAGCACCATACCTGCTTCTTTAGCCTCTCTTCTCGTCTACATCTTAGCAAAATCTTTTCCACTCTGTCTGGCAAGGAGAAACTGTGCCAGCACAAAAAACATCTCCCATCGTGTTCTAGAGGCTGCACGGAGGTCTGCCGAGTGTTTTGCAAGAAGAGAAAGAAAGTTGTCCAAAACAGCTTGCAATCGTATGTTCAAGTGAATAGAAAAGGCAGGAGAGTGGTCAGGTACTGTTTTCTCTCAGTTGGCACGCTGCGCACACAATCGCAGTGTTGTACAGCTTGTTTCATCACCTTTGCGAAGTTGCCGCTTTCTCCGGCTCCCGGAGACGAAGAAGCTGCTTCTTCGCGCAAAGACGATTCTGCCGCTCACAGTGCTCTGCGGAGTGCGCCTTCTGCCGAAAGAGCCCCGGGAGCGGTGCTTAGCTCTGCAGAGCACCGTACCTTCGTCTTTAGCCTCTCTTCTCGTCTACATCTTAGCAAAAAGCTTTACCACTCTGTCTGGCAAGGAGAAACTGTGCCAGCACAAAAAATATCTCCCATCGTGTTCTAGAGGCTGCACGGAGGTCTGCCGAGTGTTTTGCAAGAAGAGAAAGAAAGTTGTCCAAAACAGCTTCCAATTGAATGTTCATGTGAATAGAAAAGGCAGGAGAGTGGTCAGGTACTGTTTTCTCTCAGTTGGCAAGCTGCCCACACAATCGCAGTGTTGTACAGCTTGTTTCATCACCTTTGCGAAGTTGCCGCTCTCTCCGGCTCCCGGAGACGAAGAAGCTGCTTCTTCGCGCAAAGATGATTCTGCCGCTCACAGTGCTCTGCGGTGTGCGGCTTCTGCCGAATGAGGTCCGGGAGCGGTGCTTAGCTCTGCAGAGCACCGTACCTTCGTCTTTAGCCTCTCTTCTCGTCTACATCTTAGCAAAAAGCTTTTCCACTCTGTCTGGCAAGGAGAAACTGTGCCAGCACAGAAAACATCTCCCATCGTGTTCTAGAGGCTGCACGGAGGACTGCCGAGTGTTTTGCAAGAAGAGAAAGAAAGTTGTCCAAAACAGCTTCCAATCGAATGTTCATGTGAATAGAAAAGGCAAGAGAGTGGTCAGGTACTGTTTTCTCTCAGTTGGCAAACTGCGCACACAATCGCAGTGTTGTACAGCTTGTTTCATCACCTTTGCGAAATTGTCGCTCTCTCTGGCTCCCGGAGACGAAGAAGCTGCTTCTTCGCGCAAAGACGATTCTGCCGCTCACAGTGCCCTGCGGTGTGCGCCTTCTGCCGAAAGAGGCCCGGGAGCGGTGCTTAGCTCTGCAGAGCACCGTACCTTCGTCTTTAGCCTCTCTTCTCGTCTACATCTTAGCAAAAAGCTTTTCCACTCTGTCTGGCAAGGAGAAACTGTGCCAGCACAAAAAACATCTCCCATCGTGTTCTAGAGGCTGCACGCAGGTCTGCCGAGTGTTTTGCAAGAAGAGAAAGAAAGTTGTCCAAAACAGCTTGCAATCGTATGTTCAAGTGAATAGAAAAGGCAGGAGAGTGGTCAGGTACGGTTTTCTCTCAGTTGGCAAGCTGCGCACACAATCGCAGTGTTGTACAGCTTGTTTCATCACCTTTGCGAAGTTGCCGCTCTCTCCGGCTCCCGGAGACGAAGAAGCTGCTTCTTCGCGCAAAGACGATTCTGCCGCTCACAGTGCTCTGCGGTGTGCGCCTTCTGCCGAAAGAGGCCCGGGAGCGGTGCTTAGCTCTGCAGAGCACCGTACCTTCGTCTTTAGCCTCTCTTCTCGTCTACATCTTAGCAAAAAGCTTTTCCACTCTGTCTGCCAAGGAGAAACTGTGCCAGCACAAAAAACATCTCCCATCGTGTTCTAGAGGCTGCACGGAGGTCTGCCGAGTGTTTTGCAAGAAGAGAAAGAAAGTTGTCCAAAACAGCTTGCAATCAAATGTTCATGTGATTGCAAAAGGCAGGAGAGTGGTCAGGTACTGTTTTCTCTCACTTGGCAAGCTGCGCACACAATCGCAGGGTTGTACAGCTTGTTTCATCACCTTTGCCAAGTTGCCGCTCTCTCCGGCTCCCGGAGACGAAGAAGCTGCTTCTTCGCGCAAAGACGATTCTGCCGCTCACAGTGCTCTGCGGTGTGCGCCTTCTGCCGAAAGAGCCCCGGGAGCTGTGCTTAGCTCTGAGAAGCACCATACCTGCTTCTTTAGCCTCTCTTCTCGTCTACATCTTAGCAAAAAGCTTTTCCACTCTGTCTGGCAAGGAGAAACTGTGCCAGCACAAAAAACATCTCCCATCGTGTTCTAGAGGCTGCACGGAGGTCTGCCGAGTGTTTTGCAAGAAGAGAAAGAAAGTTGTCCAAAACAGCTTGCAATCGAATGTTCATGTGAATAGAAAAGGCAGGAGAGTGGTCAGGTACTGTTTTCTCTCAGTTGGCAAGCTGCGCACACAATCGCAGTGTTGTACAGCTTGTTTCATCACCTTTGCGAAGTTGCCGCTCTCTCCGGCTCCCGGAGACGAAGAAGCTGCTTCTTCGCGCAAAGACGATTCTGCCGCTCACAGTGCTCTGCGGTGTGCGCCTTCTGCCGAAAGAGCCCCGGGAGCTGTGCTTAGCTCTGAGAAGCACCATACCTGCTTCTTTAGCCTCTCTTCTCGTCTACATCTTAGCAAAAAGCTTTTCCACTCTGTCTGGCAAGGAGAAACTGTGCCAGCACAAAAAACATCTCCCATCGTGTTCTAGAGGCTGCACGGAGGTCTGCCGAGTGTTTTGCAAGAAGAGAAAGAAAGTTGTCCAAAACAGCTTGCAATCGAATGTTCATGTGAATAGAAAAGGCAGGAGAGTGGTCAGGTACTGTTTTCTCTCACTTGGCAAGCTGCGCACACAATCGCAGTGTTGTACAGCTTGTTTCATCACCTTTGCGAAGTTGCCGCTCTCTCCGGCTCCCGGAGACGAAGAAGCTGCTTCTTCGCGCAAAGACGATTCTGCCGCTCACAGTGCTCTGCGGTGTGCGCCTTCTGCCGAAAGAGCCCCGGGAGCTGTGCTTAGCTCTGCAGAGCACCGTACATTCGTCTTTAGCCTCTCTTCTCGTCTGCATCTTAGCAAAAAGCTTTTCCACTCTGTCTGGCAAGGAGAAACTGTGCCAGCACAGAAAACATCTCCCATCGTGTTCTAGAGGCTGCACGGAGGTCTGCCGAGTGTTTTGCAAGAAGAGAAAGAAAGTTGTCCAAAACAGCTTGCAATCGAATGTTCATGTGAATAGAAAAGGCAGGAGAGTGGTCAGGTACTGTTTTCTCTCAGTTGGCAAGCTGCGCACACAATCGCAGTGTTGTACAGCTTGTTTCATCACCTTTGCGAAGTTGCCGCTCTCTCCGGCTCCCGGAGACGAAGAAGCTGCTTCTTCGCGCAAAGACGATTCTGCCGCTCACAGTGCTCTGCGGTGTGCGCCTTCTGCCGAAAGAGGTCCGGGAGCGGTGCTTAGCTCTGCAGAGCACCGTACCTTCGTCTTTAGCCTCTCTTCTCGTCTACATCTTAGCAAAAAGCTTTTCCACTCTGTCTGGCAAGGAGAAACTGTGCCAGCACAAAAAACATCTCCCATCGTGTTCTAGAGGCTGCACGCAGGTCTGCCGAGTGTTTTGCAAGAAGAGAAAGAAAGTTGTCCAAAACAGCTTGCAATCGTATGTTCATGTGAATAGAAAAGGCAGGAGAGTGGTCAGGTACTGTTTTCTCTCAGTTGGCACGCTGCGCACACAATCGCAGTGTTGTACAGCTTGTTTCATCACCTTTGCGAAGTTGCCGCTCTCTCCGGCTCCCGGAGACGAAGAAGCTGCTTCTTCGCGCAAAGACGATTCTGCCGCTCACAGTGCTCTGCGGTGTGCGCCTTCTGCCGAAAGAGGCCCGGGAGCGGTGCTTAGCTCTGCAGAGCACCGTACCTTCGTCTTTAGCCTCTCTTCTCGTCTACATCTTAGCAAAAAGCTTTTCCACTCTGTCTGGCAAGGAGAAACTGTGCCAGCACAAAAAACATCTCCCATCGTGTTCTAGAGGCTGCACGGAGGTCTGCCGAGTGTTTTGCAAGAAGAGAAAGAAAGTTGTCCAAAACAGCTTGCAATCGAATGTTCATGTGATTGCAAAAGGCAGGAGAGTGGTCAGGTACTGTTTTCTCTCACTTGGCAAGCTGCGCACACAATCGCAGGGTTGTACAGCTTGTTTCATCACCTTTGCCAAGTTGCCGCTCTCTCCGGCTCCCGGAGACGAAGAAGCTGCTTCTTCGCGCAAAGACGATTCTGCCGCTCACAGTGCTCTGCGGTGTGCGCCTTCTGCCGAAAGAGCCCCGGGAGCTGTGCTTAGCTCTGAGAAGCACCATACCTGCTTCTTTAGCCTCTCTTCTCGTCTACATCTTAGCAAAAAGCTTTTCCACTCTGTCTGGCAAGGAGAAACTGTGCCAGCACAAAAAACATCTCCCATCGTGTTCTAGAGGCTGCACGGAGGTCTGCCGAGTGTTTTGCAAGAAGAGAAAGAAAGTTGTCCAAAACAGCTTGCAATCGAATGTTCAT